>NC_040095.1:38750000-40000000 GCF_003369695.1 Bos indicus x Bos taurus
CTGGGGCCTATATGCTGTATGTAATTTGCACTTGATGTTTAAAGTTTTCCTTACTTGTTATATTAAATCAGCTACGAAAGCTGGGCCATTGTCAAATCCAATGCTGATAGGAAATCCAAATCTGGAAACTATCTCCCTAAGCAGGCACCAGGCTACTTTTGATGCTCTTTCAGTCTGGTAGGAAAAGCTTCTACCCATCCTAAGAACGTACATACCATGACCAGCAGGTAATGGTAGTGTCGGCGAGGTTTCATTTCAGTGAAGTCCACTTCCAGGTGTTCAAAGGGCAGTGTGCCTTTTAGCTGAATTCCTGGAGGTTTCTGTCTGTTCCGAGAGGCAGCACTGACCTGTGAGCAGGCAGTGCAGTTCTGAGATTTTGTCCTGCATAGGGAAGAGAGGCGGGGAACCAAGAAATATTTTCAAATTAGCTATTTCAGTTTATCATGGCCTAGATGGGTCGCTTGGTGTGTTTGGCTTACCAGAGTGGGTGCCAGCTCCTCCGGTACCAATAATTTGCCACTTGGCAATTCCCACCATCCTTTTTCAGTCCTGATGGCCCCTTCTGCTTTGGCTAATTGGTTTTGGGCTTCAGTGTATTTTGAAGAGTCTAGCCCCACTCCAGTACTCTTGCCTGGAAAATCCCGTGGACGGAGGAGCCCGGTAGGCTGCAGTCCATGGGGTCACTAAGAGTCGGACACGACTGAGCGACTTCACTTTCACTTTTCATTTTCATGCATTGGAGAAGGAAATGGCAACCCACTCCAGTGTTCTTGCCTGGAGAATCCCAGGGACGTCGGGGCCTGGTGGGCTGCTGTCTATGGGGTCGTACAGAGTCAGACACAATTGAAGTGACTTAGCAGCAGCAGCAGCAGCAGCGTTAGCTCAGGTAGCTTCGCCAATATGAGAGCTTTAATAGGGGCTTCACTTGTCACCCCCAAGCCCTCAGCTGCTTGTTTAGTGGTCTTATCTGCCAGTCTGTTCCCTGAGCCTGGGGGTATCCTCTTTTTCATGTCCTCAGCAGTGTATGACTGCAACCCTTTCTGGTTCCCAGGCAGCATCTAATAGGGTCTTAATTTCTTCCTTATTTTTAATATCCTTTTCATTAGCTGTCAAAAGGCCTCTCTCCTTGTACAGAGCCCTGTAGTGTGGCAAAAGCATACCTGGAGTCTGTGTTAATGTTTGTCTTCTTACCTTTTGACAGCTGGAGGGCCTGGATTAGAGCATATAGTTTGGCCTGTTGAGGGGACCAGTGTGATGGCAGAGAGCTAGCCTCAGCGATGGTTTCTTCCATGACTACTGCATATCCAAACAATCACTGTCCTTGTTTCACCAGGCTGGTGCCCTTGGTGTACAGGACCAAATCTGGGTCCAGGATTGGCTGGTCTCTCAAGTCAGGGCTGTTGGCATATTTCCTTGCAATCATGTGAGGGCCCACCTTCTCCCACAGGAAGGAGAGTAGCTGGATTCAGGGCCTGACAAGGTTCAGTAGTAAGATGGGGGTTCTCACATAATAGTCCCTGGTATTGAGTAATCCGGGATGTTGACAGCCTTTTATGGGGGTCCCCTAGCAGAAGAGTGTTGACCTTATGTGGGACTTTTACCAACAAATCTTGGCCCAAAGTCAGCTTGGTTGCCTCCCAGACCAGTAAGGCAATTGCAGCAACTGCTGGTAAGCATCCCAGCCACCCAGTGGCAACATTGTCCAGCGGTTTCAGGAGATAAGCCACAGGTCTATCCCATGTCCCCATAGTCTGGGGCAACACTCCCATAGCCACTTTGTCCTTTTCAGTCACGTGAAGAGTAAACGGCTTAGCAAGGCAGGCCCAAAGTGGGTGCTGACATAATTGTACTGGGTTTGAGTTCTATTACCAGTGGGACTTGTTTGCAAGCTTGTGGAGGTGGGGTTGTCTTCCTCCCAGACCTCAGGGAATTGTTGGGTTAACTCTCTCTCTCTCTACTGTTTAGCCTGTCCAGTTTCCCTTCTGGGAGATCGTGCAACCTCCATTCATCTTGAGGGGTTACCAAGAGGTAGAGTAAATAGGTGTTGAGCCCTCTTGAAGAGTGGGTCTTACATGGGGGGGGAAAGGTCACTTGTGCCCCCAATTTAGACAGCAAGTCTCTTCCCAACAAAGGTTCTGGGCATTCAGGAATGTATAAAAATTAATGACTCACTTCATGTCCCTCCATCTGACGTTTTCAGGATAGGCTTGAGACACAAAGGCTGCATTTATCACCATCTGAGACCCAGCAGCCTCTGGATCTATTGGCGTATAAAGTTTACAGGCCTCGCACGGTCTTTCATAGAACTGAGGGTGATTTGCTTTCCCTTTGAATCACTTCAGAGAGTTTTGCCATACTCATAGGTTTTCAGGCCCCCCTCTTGAGACCTTGTAAAATAGCCACCCGCTATCTCTCCAGGTGGCCCCCTCTTCCTCTGTGTTACAGTCCCAGTTGGGCCTCTCATCAGGGCTGGCTGGTTCTGCCCACCGCTGCGGGTTTGCAGTACCCTCAGGTGCCATTTCTCTTAACCATTTTCTGGCCTCAGGATCCTGTGTCTTTCCTCAGTGCTCAACAGGGAGACTAGTAGATGGATTGTGTCATCCCATGTAGGGCAATGGGTTCAAAAAATAGTCTCCATTAGCCTAATGAGCTACTTGTGCCCACCCCCCCCCCAAGTATGGTAGAGTATGTCTCTGCCAGTTTAATTTATCCGTAGAGGAAAATGGCAGGTAATAATAGGCTACAGGGAGCTGATGGTAGTGCCCACATGCGTCCTGAACCGGAGGCTGTTGTAGCTCTCTGAGGGCCATCTGTAGTGGGGTTCTTTCCCCCTGTTCCTTGGCAGAGCGCAGCCTCTGTCTAATTGCTGTGTTTTCTTCCCCCTTCCCATCAGTACTCACTGGGAGAGGTGGATACGATCTAGGAGGTCCAGCTGAGGTGAAATTCTGGGGGCGTTGACCAGAGGTCTCCATTGCTGGGATCAGAGCCTGCCGATACAGTGGCTCTATGAACTCTGGGAGAGCTGGCAGAAGAGCAGTGGCTGCTGCAGGAACTTCATCTGGCCCTGGATTGGGCATTAAGGCAGCCTCCGGTCCTGGTGGAGCACTGGGAGGCAGGAACATCATTATCCAGTATGGGGGAGGGGTCAGGTCATCCCCGTCCAAATCTTGTAGAATTTCCTTTTTTATCATCAGTCAATTTTTGTGCCATTAATATTTTTCCCTTTCCCTTGTACCCTTGTATCAAGGTCTGGATACAAAACCTTGTCCAAGTAGGAGGGTCTTGAGCTAACCCTAGCCATGAGTCAATATATGGATATTGATCCAGGTGTCCTGGCTCTCCTGTGACTACTGTATAGACTGCTTCCACTATTTTTAAGTTCATGGTGTTCTCTGGTGGCCATCCTACTCCCACAGGGTGCCATTCGACCTCACAGAGTATGTGGAAGCAGTTAGGCTTCATCTTCACCCCATAGTCTCCTCCTAATCCCTTCTTTACATTTTTAATCATGCACTCCAATACAATTGCCTTAGATTCGCTTCCCCCCATCTTGGTTACCTTTTCGGACCTTCTTCTACTTTTCCTTTTCGTTCTGTCTACGAAGTTCTCAGTACCCTCTGTACTTCTGATATTTCCACTCAATAACACTTAAATTGCCATTCTGCCTTCTTCCTAATTGGGGTGAGAAGAGCCTTACCTGCCAGATCCCAGAGGGAGAAGGGGGATCAGCATGTCTTCGCCTGCCAGTCAGCTTGGCTGAACCAGAACACCAGGTGGTCCAAGACTGTTTCTCCCTTAGCTTTTAAAGTCCATTCTGCCTTGGTGGGTTTGATCAGGTGCGGATGAAAACACAAATGGGTTAAATATCCCACGTCCCAGGCCGTCTCTGGAAAAGCCAATTCATACTCACTTATGTATCCCCCTCCTTCTAGCCTGACAATTCCAAGGGGGTCAGGAATTTCATAGCAGATGGGACACCTCCTTGGGGAGGGCAGAATATGAACACAAAAAGACCAAGTTTCTTCTCCTAAAAATCCCCTGGCAATTGCTTGGTAATAATTTTCCCCAAGACGGTGTGGACATCGCCTCCTAAATGACCTTCACAAGTTTCCCTTCCTAAGCCCGAACATGCTCATCAACCTGTGTACCAAGAAATCACTGCCACCTGCCTATTCCAGGCTCTTGTGGGTCTGTGCCCCTTCTAATCCCTCCCAGGGGGGTGATCAGGCCCCCTCTTCCACCCTACTGGGTGGGTTCCTCCTCATCTGAGCACTCAGTTCCCCTGCTGCTGTCCACTACCTGCTAACATCAAAGGTCCAGGCGTTGAGAAGCAGAATCCTTCCAGAAGGGCAAGGCTCCTTCCCCTCTCTAGAAGATTCAAGCTTCAAGGCCTTGGAGTAGTCCCAAATGGGACTTATATCCTCAAAGTGAGGAGTTTCCTGGTCAAGGCACCAAAAGTTGTAGCCACGCATTCTGGGAAACAAACTCACTCAGAAGGACAATGCAGATAGTGGAGTGTCATTTATTACACCAGTGGGCCCAAGGCAGAGTCTCCTCTTTTAGCCAAGGACCCCAACCAGTTTTTGTGAAAACCTTATATTCCCTAAGTGTACGTGCTCAAACCTACCTCCCCAAATTCTCTGAAACTAGTCTGAATGAAGGAAAAGAAAGATACAATCAAAGTTAACCCATGATTCGTATGCCTTAAGCCTAGGTAGTTAAGAGTGGACAGTTATCAATAAGCCTGTGGTCATATCCCAATAAGCATAATAAAATCTATGATCCTACTCAGTTACACAGATAATTAGGGTATTTTTTTAGGCGATGGAGAGTCTAGGTACAAGCCCTGGGGCTCTTCCATTAGGGAAATCTGGTTTTCCAGTTGGTGTGTCGTTTCCATAGATACTGGGCATATAGCTCAAAGTCCATAGTCCGGCCCAAGATGGAGTCCTGCTTTCAAGATGGAGCCTGTTCTGTCTGTTTCCTCCTTCACCTCTAATACTCCGTATAAGTTATTGCTCTATTGACTCAAATGTTTGACAAGTTATTAGTAAAGCTGTTAAATTAGCACAAAGCCCCCATCAGATCTACATTAACACCTCCAGCCACTGACCCGTCATTTAGTAGGCATCTGCTTCCCTCTACACCATGAGTGGGAGTCAGTACCTCAGACCACAAATGGGCAGAATGACCCAAAGTTCTGGGGCAATGGAATGCTGCCTATTCCTTGTGATGATTTCATATATAACCTAATGACTCTTTGCCATGGTAGGAGCTCAAGAAATCTTGGTTGGGTTTTGCTGGTGACACCCTCAGCATGTTCTGCTGAGCAGGGCATCTTCTGTGACCATAATCACCCCTGGCATAATCAGTTATTTGATGGTGCCCAAAGATATTTTTAAACCATATTTTGCCAAAAGCCCAACCTCTATTCCCACAAGAATCTATTTTGTGTTATTTTTCTATTGCCTGTAGAAAAGGACATCTCAGTCTTTCTAAAAGGATTGTTCTCAAACAAGGGGCATATAAGACAACATGTCAACAAGGTGGCCTGGCGATGTGCTCCTTCCAGAGCCAGATGGAAGATGCAGTTGACTCAGTTGTCCCTTTAAGGCAGGATCTATCCAGGACACAGCTAACAATGAGAAGTCATTAGGGGATTTATAATGGGTTTAAGAACAAAACCAAGAATGGGGTTGTTATGCAACATCCCCCATTTGATTGTCAGAGGACAGATGCTCCATTAACAGAGGAATTTCCACTGACATTTCCAGGGACCCATAGAATAATTGCCACTTGAATGTTTTTTTCAGGCTTTCAAAGGAGTGTAGGAATGACCTGAGGCTGTATTGCATTCATGTCATTAGTTAAAGTTGCCTTGTCAATATAGCTTGTATTATTAGTTTATGTTCAAACAGATGTCCTTGTGTATTTTTCTAATGAAGAAAGGAGCCATATTATGATGACCATTCTTAAAAGACTAACATAAAATATACTCGTTCATTCTTTCAAACACTTGAAGTCAGCTCTTGTCTGCCCGCCATGTTGGATGCTATGCTAGGCACCAAGATGAAAAGGTGACCACTCTCTACCTTCCAGAAGCTCATAGTCTAGTGGAGGAGAGAGCTGAATACAGTCACAGGTGGAAGTGGGGCAGTTACTGAAGAAGCAGGAAGAGAGTAAGGAGGAGATTTACAGAGGAAATGGCATGCACAAACTTATAGTGATTCTTATTTCCCTAATATTTTGGGCAATTGCAAATAGTCTGATGGGCAGAACATACAAAGAAGTAGAAAATGACAGTAAGTATCGCTAAACAAGTAGGTTGGGGTCAGATGGTAAAGGGCTTTGAATACTGCACTAAGTGGTTTGATCTGTGCTTTAAGGGAGCCACAGTAGCAGATTTGGGGTCAGGTCTCTTGATTCAAAGGCGTGGTTTTCTCTGCTGGATTGCACTTATGCCTCCAAACACTAGTGGCCACCACACTGGATTTGACTAATGATCGATCACCCAGTGCAAGGGGTCTCCCTGGTGATTCAGATAGTAAAGAATCTGCCTGCATTGCAGGAGACTCAAGTTCAATCTCTGGGTCAGGAAGATTCCTTGAAGAAGGGAAAAGCTACCCATTCCAGTATTCTTGCCTGGAGAATCCCACAAACAAAGGAGCCTGGCAAGCTACAATCCATGGGGCCTCAAAGAGTTGGACACAACTGAGTGACTCACTCACTTCCCTAATGGAAATATATAAATTACCTATTAGAAGCAACAGGTGACTACTCTTACTATTATCTCCATCTTACTGATTAGGAAACTAAAGCATAAAGAAGTTATGTAATGTGTCCAAGGTCACACAGCTTATTAGGTGATCCCAGACAATCTGACTACAGAGTCTGTAGTTTTAACCATACTTTATCTTCTCTTGATCTAGAGATCTTTATGCATTTATCTGTGTTCTGCTAATACTTGCATTGACAAGTAAAGGCAGCCTTCTATATCAGTTTTGATAATTGGTCAATTTTAACTGAAAAGATTAATGTATGTAATAATACAGGTATCAGTGTCAAAGAATGAAGGCTAATCCCTAGTCATGTCTCCAGATATCTTTTTCTTTACCTTTTTGTGGCTATAGGAAACCAGATATGTGGAACTGGGCATCCTTGTCCTGTTAAGGGCACAGAAGTACTAGAAAGCTCTCAAGGGAATATTAACAGATTTGATGAGATCTGTGAGATGCTACAAACACTGCAATTGCATTCACTGTCCAAGACACTGAAAGGTAAAAACTAAAAATCGAATAGGAATATCATGTGCATGATAAATAATGGTTGTTTGGTTTTAAGAATAAAAAAGACATTGGACTATAAGCTGAAGTCAAAACCGGACAGACAGGTCCTGCAAGTGCTTCTTTTTTTTGCGTTGATATTAATAACATCCAAACAGCCCTTAGGGCTGTCTTCTTACTTTGCTATTACCAGAAGAGTAGCGTATTATTTTCCTTGGAAGCCCAAGAGTTAAATATATCCTTACAGCATGATTCAAATTTTGTGATTTTTACAAATCAGCTACTGTGTTTCAAATTTCTCCAGCTTCTCAATATCTTACTCAGCTCAGCTCACCTCAGTCACTCAGTCGTGTCAGACTCTTTGCGACCCCATGAATCACAGCATGCCAGGCCTCCCTGTCCATCACCAACTCCCGGAGTTCACTCAAACTCATGTCCATTGAGTTGGTGATGCTATTCAGCCATCTCATCCTCTGTCGTCCCCTTCTCCTCCTGCCCCCAATCCCTCCCAGCATCAGAGTTTTTTCCAATGAGTCAACTCTTCGCGTGAGGTGGACAAAGTATTGGAGTTTTAGTTCCAGCATCATTCCTTCCAAAGAACACCCAGGACGATTTCCTTTAGGATGGACTGGTTGGATCTCCTTGCAATCCAAGGGATTCTCAGAGTCTTCTCCAACACCACAGTTTAAAAGCATCAATTCTTTGGCGCTCAGCTTTCTTCACAGTCCAACTCTCGCATCCATACATGACCACTGAAAAAACCATAACCTTGACTAGACGGACCTTTGTTGGCAAAGTAATGTCTCTGCTTTTGAATATTCTATCTAGGTTGGTCATAACTTTTCTTCCAAGGAGTAAGCGTCTTTTAATTTCATGGCTGCAGTCACCATCTGCAGTGATTTTGAAGCCCCCCAAAAATAAAGTCTGACACTGTTTCCCCATCTATTTCCCATGACGTGGTGGGACCAGATGCCATGATCTTCGTTTTCTGAATGTTGAGCTTTAAGCCAACTTTTCCAGTCTCCTCTTTCACTTTCATCAAGAGGCTTTTTAGTTCCTCTTCACTTTCTGCCATCAGGGTGGCGTCATCTGCATATCTGAGTTTATTGATATTTCTCCCAGCAATCTTGATTCCAGCTTGTGCTTCTTTAATACCTTACTAGGAATCAGTATTTTCTGGAAGTTCAACATCAAAGATCTATTGTGTGGGAGAAGGTAGAGTTCCTTTAGAGTTAAAACCAGAACAATGGTAATTGTTACAGCAGGACATATCTAGCATTATAAAGGAAAGCTTTCCAGTTAACTAGGACTGTGATACACTGCATCTCCTATGTGCAGTATTCACTTCCTTTCCCCCTGAAATGTTTTAGCAGACACTGAATAACAAAGGTTGGTGCTAGGGAAGAGTAAGAGCATAATGTCTGAGGCTGTACAAGACTGGTCTTAGAAGGTTTCTATAGCTTGAAACTGTGAAATAATCTACAAGCACTGGCCTGTACCAAGACCTCAGTATTCTATTTTATCATGCTCACCCATCCTACTTGGAAAATGATATTTAGTCCACCTTTTGGAGTGTTATCATCTTCATGTTCATTTTTATATCTCCAACATTTTCGTATACTTTTAACTATATGTAGATATAGATATAAAATGGACTGGAATGGGTGAATTTAACTCAGATGACCATTATATCTACCACTGTGGGCAGGAATCCCTTAGAAGAAATGGAGTAGCCATCATGGTCAACAAAAGAGTCTGAAATGCAGTACTTGGATGCAATCTCAAAAATGACAGAATGATCTCTGTTCGTTTCCAAGGCAAACCATTCAATATTACAGTAATCCAAGCCTATGCCCCAACTAGTAACGCTGAAGAAGCTGAAGTTGAACGGTTCTATGAAGACCTACAAGACCTTTTAGAACTAACACCCAAAAAAGATGTCCTTTTCATTATAGGGGACTGGAATGCAAAAGTAGGAAGTCAAGAAACACCTGGGGTAACAGGCAAATTTGGCCTTGGAATACAGAATGAAGCAGGGCAAAGGCTAATAGAGTTTTGACAAAAGAATGCACTGGTCATAGCAAACACCCTCTTCCAACAACACAAGAGAAGACTCTACACATGGACATCACCAGATGGTCAACACTGAAATCAGATTGATTATATTCTTTGCAGCCAAAGATGGAGGAGCTCTATACAGTCAGCAAAAACAAGACTGGGAGCTGACTTGGGCTCAGATCATGAACTCCTTATTGCCAAATTCAGACTTAAATTGAAGAAAGTGGGGAAAACCACTAGACCATTCAGGTATGACCTAAATCAAATCCCTTATAATTATACAGTGGAAGTGAGAAATAGATTTAAGGGACTAGATCTGATAGAGTGCCTGATGAACTATGGACGGAGGTTCGTGACATTGTACAGGAGACAGGGATCAAGACCATCCCCATGGAAAAGAAATGCAAAAAAGCAAAATGGCTGTCTGGAGAGGCCTTACAAATAGCTGTGAAAGGAATAGAAGTGAAAAGCAAAGGAGAAAAGGAAAGATATAAGCATCTGAATGCAGAGTTCCAAAGAATAGCAAGGAGAGATAAGAAAGCCTTCCTCAGCGATTAATGCAAAGAAATAGAGGAAAACAACAGAAGGGGAAAGACTAGAGATCTCTTCAAGAAAATTAGAGATACCAAGGGAACATTTCATGCAAAGATGGGCTTGATAAAGGACAGAAATGGTATGGACCTAACAGAAGCAGAAGATATTAAGAAGAGATGGCAAGAATACACAGAAGAACTGTACAAAAAAGATATTCACGACCCAGATAATCACGATGGTGTGGTCACTGACCTAGAGCCAGACATCCTGGAATGTGAAGTCAAGTGGGCCTTAGAAAGCATCACTACAAACAAAGCCAGTGGAGGTGATGGAATTCCAGTTGAGCTATTTCAAATCCTGAAAGATGATGCTGTGAAAGTGCTGCACTCAATATGCCAGCAAATTTGGAAAACTCAGCAGTGGCCACAGGACTGGAAGAGGTCAGTTTTCATTCCGATCCCAAAGAAAGGCAATGCCAAAGAATGTTCAAACTACCGCACAATTGCACTCATCTCACACGCTAGTAAAGTAATGCTCAAAATTCTCCAAGCCAGGCTTCAGCAATACGTGGACCATGAACTTCCTGATGTTCAAGCTGGTTTTAGAAAAGGCAGAGGAGCCAGAGATCAAGTTGCCAACATCCACTGGATCATCAAAAAAGCAAAAGAGTCCCAGAAAAACATCTATTTCTGCTTTATTGACTATGCCAAAGCCTTTGACTGTGTGGATCTCAATAAACTGTGGAAAATTCTGAAAGAGATGGGAATACCAGACCACCTGACCTGCCTCTTGAGAAACCTATATGCAGGCCAGGAAGCAACAGTTAGAACTGGACATGGAACATCAGACTGGTTCCAAATAGGAAAAGGAGTACATCAAGGCTGTATATTGTCACCCTGCTTATTTAACTTATATGCAGAGTACATCATGAGAAACCCTAGGCTGGAAGAAGCACAAGTTGGAATTAAGATTGCCGGGAGAAATATCAACAACCTCAGATGTGCAGATGACACCACCCTGATGGCAGAAAGTGAAGAGGAACTAAAAAGCCTCTTGATGAAAGTGAAAGAGGAGACTGGAAAAGTTGGCTTAAAGCTCAACATTCAGAAAATGAAGATCATGGCATCTGGTCCCACCACTTCATGGGAAATAGATGGGGAAACAGTGGAAACAGTGTCAGACTTTATTTTTTTGGGCTCCAAAATCACTGCAGATGGTGACTGCAGCCATGAAATTAAAAGATGCTTACTCTTTGGAAGGAAAGTTATGACCAACCTAGATAGCATATTGAAAAGCAGAGACATTACTTTGCCAACAAAGGTCCGTCTAGTCAAGGTGATGGTTTTTCCAGGGGTCATGTATGGATGTGAGAGTTGGACTGTGAAGAAAGCTGAGCGCCGAAGAATTGATGCTTTTGAACTGTGGTGTTGGAGAAGACTCTGAGAATCCCTTGGACTGCAAGGAGATCCAACCAGTCTATCCTAAAGGAAATCAATCCTGGGTGTTCATTGGAAGGACCGATGCTGAAGCTGAAACTCCAATACTTTGTCCACCTCATGCAAAGAGTTGAGTCATTGGTAAAGACCCTGATGCTGGAAGGGATTGGGGGCAGGAGGAGAAAGGGACAACAGAGGATGAGATGGCGGATGGCATCACTGACTCGTTGGACACTAGTGTGAGTGAACTCCGGGAATTGGTGATGGACAGGGAGGCCTGCCGTGCGGTGATTCACGGGGTCGCAAAAAATCGAATATGACTGAGTGACTGAACTGAACTGTACTGATAGATATATCTATATCTATAGTCATGCAATTAAAAGATGTTTGCTCTTTGGAAGAAAACTATGAGAAACCTAGACAGCAGATTTAAAAGTAGAGACATTACTTTGCTGACAAAGGTTCATCTAGTCAAAGCTATGGTTTTTCTAGTAGTCATGTATGGAGGTGAGAGTTGGATCATAAAGAAGGCTGAGCACTGAAGAATTGATGCTTTCAAACTGTGGTGCTGGAAAAGACTCTTGAGAGTCACTTGAACAGCAAGGAGATCAAACCAGTCAATCCTAAAGGAAATCAACCCTAAATATTCATTGGATGGACTGATACTGAAGCTGAAGCTCCATTACTTTGGCCTCCTGATGTGAAGAGCAGTCTTAATTGGAAAAGACCCTGATGCTGGGAAGGATTGATGGCGGGAGGAAGAGGGGATGACAGAGGATAAGGTGTTTAGAAGGCATCACCAACTCATTGGATGTGAGTTGGGCAAACTGAAGGAGATGGTGTAGGATAGGGAAGCCTGGTGTGCTACAGTTCAACATAGCTAATATTTAAGAAGCTCAGGTTAGACTGAGTTGGTTTACAAGGACTTCCCCAATCTCTTGGATGAGAGCAAAAGGAGACACACAATTTACATTTGATGAAGCTGCTGCAAGTCAAAGTGTCCTGATAACAAGACAAATCTGATACTACTAATATTAGCATGAGAGAAGTAACAAGATAAATGTGAACAGGTGACTAAACCAAATTTCCCTCCATAAATCAATTCTTGTCTCAGTCACATGAAATATTTATCAGAAGCATTTGCCAAACATCCAGTGCTTGTTGCTTTAGGGAAGCTGTTTAAAGCCCAGATAACTGACCGATGGAAAAGAGTTTGTTTTCTTTTCACAATGTTCAAAAATAATAATTGTTTGCCTCATCCTGCTGGAGAGCCAAAATCAAAAACAAAATATGAAGTCGTCTACTTGGAAATGAACTCAAATGAAGAATCAATTTCTTTTTGCTTTGGCTTTTCTTATATGAGAAATCTCACTCAAGGATTGGCTACATATTTTTTGAGGGGGGGTCACAGTTTTGCAAAAGAATGGGCCATGTTCTCCCAAAGAGAGAACTGAGTGTCTTCTTAAAACTGCCAGAGTTCCCAGGCATCTTGACAGAAACTAAATCAAATAAGCCCACTCCCTAGGGTCTTTCTGTGTTCTAAGCAGTCTTATCTCTTGCCATAAAGATTCATTTATAATACTTGTCAATCATTCTCTAGCTATAATTAATAACTTAGGCAAGCATACATCAGTGCTAGCTGTCCTTCTGGAGAAGGCAATGGCACCCCACTCCAGTACTCTTGCCTGGAAAATCCCATAGACGGAGGAGCCTGGTAGGCTCCAGTCCATGGGGTCGCTAAGAGTCAGGCACGACTGAGCGACTTCACTTTCACTTTTCACTTTCATGCATTGGAGAAGGAAATGGCAACCCACTTCAGTGTTCTTGCCTGGAGAATCCCAGGGACAGAGGAGCCTAGTGGGCTGCTGTCTATGGGACTGCACAGAGTTGGACACGACTGAAATGACGCAGCAGCAGCAGCAGCTGCTCTTCTCTTTAACTGCTGAGGTGACCCCCTCAAAATTAGCCTGTGCCAACTCTGCTAGAAATTCTGCCTTTTTTTGTTTCAGGTAATTATCACTTCTTCTCCTTCATCTTACTCCATTGCTCCAAACCAATGCTTTGTGTACTTATGCTGCTCTCCTTATAGATTTTCAAGATGGTACCAGGCGAGTGAATGATTGAACTCAACATCTTTTGTTTTATGCTGTTTTCTTGAATCACATAAGATGGATCCAAGTTCTTAGCTACTCTTCAGCAACATTTTTCATTGTTAACTGCTACGCACAGCCTTTCCTTTGCAGAGTTCTTCTGAAGATTATATTGCTATTTTTCATTCCATTCCCATAGCGACTCCAGGAGGTATATATTAATAGCTTCATCTTTCAGAAATGAAGAGACTAAGCCACAACAGTAAAAGGCATGTCCATGACCACGTGGCTGAGAAGCAGGCATGCCAGGACTCAGACTCTGGTCTTCTGATACATGCCATGTCCTGTGCTCTGTCTTCTACTCCATGCTGCCTTTGTAGTTCTGGGAAGGGAATCAAAGCCTGGAGCAAGAATAATAGTAAAATTAATAACTGAATTTTTAGCATTGGGTCTGTGCTAGATAGGGTTTCCCAGGTGGTGCAGTGGTACAGAATCTGCCTGCCAATGCAGGAGACAGGTTCTATCCCTGGGTCAGTAATATCTCCTGGAGGATGAAATGACATCACCAACTTAATGGATATGAGTTTGAGCAAGCTCCGGGAGATAGTGAAGGACCGGAAAGCCTGGCATGCTGCAGTCCATGGGGTTGCAAAGAGTTGGACAGGCGTGAGTGACCGAACAACAACAACTCCAGTATTCTTGTCTGGGAAATCCCATGGACAGAGGAGCCTGGCAGGCTACAGTCCATGGGATCAAAAAGAGTTGGACAAAACTGAGCTACTGAGAATGCATGTGTGTTAGATATTGCACTAATTACTTCATATGCATTATTGTTTCTACTCTTCATAATTTTTGAGGCTATATTTATCCCCACTGAAAGGATAAACTGGGTTTCAGAGAACATAAAGTGATTTGCATAAAGATACAGATTGGTAGAGACTGAATCTATCTCTAGATCTGGGTGTTGAGCTGTAGAATTAACTAGTACCATATAGCTAAAATCTGAGAGAAAGAGCAGGGTCTTGTGAAGGATAAGGATGTGAATTTGAGTTCTAACTCTGCTTCTGTTTACAGTATGATCCTGGGAAATTCTGTTAATCCTTTGGACTCTTGGCTTCTTAGTATAAAATGGGGTTGGTCCTGAAACCACACTCCTCCCTGGGTAGGACTCAAATGCAGCCAAAACTCAGACTCAATTTTGAATCCACAGGCTAGGACTTGAACCCATCCACACTGCTTACCTGTTACTGAACCTTGGGTTCTTTTGTCTCTTTGCATAAAGAATTCAGGTGAGGCAAAGTGGCAAGCAAAGAGTGAGTTTGTTAGCTTAGGACGCTTGTGAGAGATACAAGCTGGCTGGCAGGGTGGTGGGGAAGGGAGAAGACCACCTTCTTTCCCATTCTTGGGCAGATGTCAAGGCTTACATCATTAGTCTCTCCTTTAGCCCTATATCGGAGAAGGCAATGGCACCCCACTCCAGTACTTTTGCCTGGAAAATCCCATGGATGGAGGATCCTGGAAGGCTGCAGTCCATGGGGTTGCTAAGAATCGGACACGACTGAGCGACTTCACTTTCACTTTTCACTTTCATGCATTGGAGAAGGAAATGGCAACCCACTCAAGTGTTCTTGCCTGGAGAATCCCAGGGACCGGGCAGCCTGGTGGGCTGCCATCTATGGGGTCGCACAGAGTCAGACACGACTGCAATGACTTAGCAGTAGCCCTATATCATTTAACTGAAACTGTTATGGTGCTATTTAAATCATATGTGTATCAGCAAAAGTGTGGTAATAGGTACTAAAATGTGGTAATTTATCTTGGGATTATTACCCCTTTTGGGATTTGGGGATAATGTCCCCCTTTCACCTAGTTTCTTTCCCCTTTCACCTTTTTTATTCCTTTTTCTCTCTCTCTTTTTCTTTTTTTTTGATGTTTTATCAAGGCATTTGCTTTTCTTATTGCGTCAGTCCTGGGTTTCTCACATTTAATTATGGCAATAGATATATTTTTGGAAATGTTGATGCCTTGAAGTACAAATTTGGAATTTATGGGGATAAGGCAGCTGCAAAATGTAGTAGGAATTGAAATACACAAATTCTTATTTCTTTCTTGGCTACATGCAGAAATGCTACTCTTCAAGGACTGTTAACACTCTGAATTCCTGTAACAAGAGTCAGACCCCATACTTACTGTCTTGTGTTTTAACTATCAGGGTTTGTGGCTTGAGTATGTCTGGTGCTTAAATGCACCCCATCTTCCTTCAAGGTAGTATAGATTATTGCTTGGTTACTGGATTCTTTTTTGAGTGATCATTAACATGAAACAGTCTCCCAAACTCCCTTAAAATTCCCTTTCTGTCCTAAATCCCTTACTGGGATTTCTAAATGGACTATTTGATTATCCTACTCTGTCCCTGTCAGTATTATTTGACCTAATATATCACATAGGAGGCTCCATCAGGTCAGACATACTCAGGATCCGACTAAAGTAAAGAGAATGATACAAAGGCAAAGCATCAGTCTTTGTGTTAGAATGGAAACTACCACCCTAATATCTTAGCAGCTGATGGCAATGCCCAGAAAATCTGGGCTCTTCCTTCAGTCCCATATTCTCTCCATAGCTGCCAAACTAGTTTGGTTATTTAAAAAAAACAAAAAACAAAAACAAGGTTTGTTCATATAGAATGTGTCCATAAGAGTTAGTCCCTTTCCTTATAGTATAAAAACTCATTAAGTGAAATTTAGCTGCCATTTACAAAGAGTATATTTTTGATCACCCTCTCATTGGCTGCTGGGAAAAGCAACTGTTAATAAACTAAGTGGGCAGAATCACTGCCCTGAGAGATTTTATTTTCTGAGAATGATCTGCAACCTCCTCTGCCCTAGAGTAAACAGGAGTTTCAGAGGGAAGGTCCTGGTGCAACTTGTGGCCAAGACAGAATTGATTTGTTCTTGTGTTTAGGGTCATTGACTCTCATGAGAGCTACCACTTACCAAGTGCTTCCAGTTGGACACATGCCCTAAACATATTATTTCTGAACCTCACCATAGCCACATGAAGTTCTCTTATTCCCATTTTATAGAGGCGAAGACTCTTCGGAAACTACCCAGAACCTCAGAGCTTGTCAGTTCCCCACCTGTCTTCCTCCTGTGTCTTCTGTTCCATATCACCTAAACAACCAGCCATCCTCAAAGTTCCCTCCTTTCCTCATCCAATGCTACCATTCCTTTCTTGCTGATCTACTCAGGGCTTGGAGAACCATGCTGGCAGGAAAGAAAGCCTGCATTTTCCAAACTTCACACTCACGATTCGGGCGGGGTAGGGACTGTGACCAACTCCTACCCTGCTTTGTCCTTGTTGTTGACAATTTATCAGAGTCTTTGCTTTACTCATGTGCATTAGTCCTGGATTTCTCATGTTTAGTTATGATAGATTTTTTGGAAATTTTGCTGCCTTAGAGTACAAATTTGGAACTTATGGAGGATACAGCAGCTGCAAAATATAGTGGGAATTGAAAATGCACAAAATCTTAATTTTCAGTCTCATTTACAGGTTTATAGTCACCTGATTTTAGACCATCAAGGTAGGTTACATGCATTGCTCATGTAAATAACCAGATTTTATTTCGAGAATGATAAAGGTAAAATGTAAAGAGGGAGAACATATTTTAAATGAGTTTTTTTTTTTTTGAAAAAAAAAAAAGATTTTAGAAAACTTTTTTATTATTTCTTAAAATTTCATCTCCTTTAAGGGTAGATTTATAGCTCTAAAAATTGACACTATGAAAACTTTTCTATCATAATCCTAATCACAGGAGATTATTGGGGATTATTATTTTTCCTAACCATTTGTTACTACAAAATAGATCACAGCTCTTCCTTTCAGAAAGTGACATTTTTCAACCAGCTGCTGTTGTCTGTCTCACCTTCATAATCACTTTCATATCTGGCATATCTTAAATTGAAAAAGTCCACAAATGTCACAGCCTGGCTTAGGGGCAGGAAAGAAAGAGGGTCTGCATCAAATTCTGACCCTTGGCAGATTGTGTGTTTCTCCTATAGAATTTCTTTATGCTGAAGAAAAAGCTCGTTGACCTGTGAATTGTATGAACCTTCTGAACTTTTTAGTGAAGTTGGGAGGCTTAGGGTCACATTTCTGTGCATTTTCTCTTACTTTTCCTGCTTCTGAGTAAAAGAAGCTCTATTCCTATGCTGGAGCTTTGCAGCCAGCTCTAGGGAGGACCGGAAACCCAGCCTGGAGGGAACAACCCAAGGCATGGGCAGACAACGCATACTCAGTTCATTTGAACTCTGTTGCTGTTAATGTGATGGTAAATGTGATTTAGGAGCAAAGACTTCAAGGGAGACAGATCATCTGGCTGCAGGGATGGTTTCAGGCTTCTTGGCATAAGCTAATCACCTCGCTAACAGTTTACCTATAGAGTGTCTACAGTTCGCTGAGGACACCACAGTCAGAGTTCATCTGTTGTTTAGTTGCAAAATCGTGTCCAATTCTTTGTGACCTGTAGCCTGCCAGGCTTCTCTGCCCATGGGATTTTCCAGGCAAGAATACTGGAGTAGATTGCCATTTCCTCCTCCAGGGGATCTTCCCAACCCAAGGATCGAACCCACGTCTCCTGCATCTCCTGAATTGGCAGGCACTGAGCTACCTGGGAATCCGTTGACCCATCTTATAATCTAAACCAGGTATGCAGTACATACTATTCAGTGGCAAAGAAGGGACAGGGGGGAAAGAGAGAAAAAGGGCCATGGGGTAGAATTTAGGAATAAAAACAAAGCAGGAAACCCAAAGGATATTTTTTTCAGCAGTCAAAATATTTTCCCGTTTAGAGAACGAGTGTCTCCTACTTAACCACAAATACCAAAAATAAAATTAAATAAGATTAAAAGGCTAACAGGGGCAAAGGAATCAGAGTCAGAAATTCAGGCTCTTGAGAAAGGAAAGAGGCGAAGAGAAGTTGAAAATGTCAGTGTTCATTTAATGAAATAAAAACAGACTTCTGTAAGCATCGCTCAGAAACATGCCTTTTGTCTAATGCCAAAAACTTTGTGAAGGTTATCAGCTTTGCAACTCCCTACAGCCCGGAGGAATACTCCATAAAGTCCAGGACATGGTATAATAGTGTTCTGTTTGCTTACTGTGGCAGGTGTAAGACAACTTTACTAAGTCATACCCTGTTAGGGCCTGGGGCCAGCACCCTTAGAGCAGGAAAATGTAGTCTTTCTCTCAGACAATGTTTTCACAACCTTTCTGCTCTCAGAGGCAGAAATGTGCACAGCAGGAATGTAAAATTTGTCAGCATCCTTGGTCAATACCTGAAGTAGAGCTGAGCTACCTAAAATACTGCTCTGTCACTGGGGGATCCGAGGGGAGAGTGAAGATTGTTGAAAGAAGGATTGAAGGGCTGGCTAGAGAAGTGGTCCCAACGTCATCTGCAGTGCAGCACCCTGGACTTTGCTCCACTATCATCAAGGCAGATCTCTGAAGCTGGTTTTCCCTCTCACCAAGGCAGTCAGCACTCCTTTGGCTCACCAGCCTCTGTCCTTATTCCTGGCCTGTCCAAGAAGCATCCGCAGGGCCAGACACAGATGTCAGTCAGCAAACCTGAGTGGGAAGGAACCCTGAATCTTCCCTTCAGGGAGCTTTGCTCCAGTTCACAAATGGGCTAAGGCCGCATGCTCTGATCAGTGCTCGCTGATGACAGAGGCCTCCCGAAGCAGGTGGATCTCTGCCAACGGCCCAGGAGTGCTCAGAGATGGTGCCAGGTTAGTTGACTGGCTTACAGTCAGCCTCCACCCACACTTAGACCCCATAGGTCCATCTCTCCAGCCTCAGAGACTGAAGGGCATGATAAGGGGCCGAGCAGTTGTGGTCATGAGTGCCAGAAGAAGCCAAGCTGCTGAGCCATGGCACCTGTGCAGACTCAGCAAGGGCAGAATTGGGAAGAGTCATAATCATTCACCAGGGCCCTAGTCATTCACCTGAGTCGGTTGCTTCCAGTTTGGATCCATGAGGGAACCCTCCCTAGGGGAAGCCCAGCAGTTGATTTTCCTGAGAACACAGGCAGAAGGGGAGGCGTTGGCCCTGTGGCTGATTGAATTCAAAGAAAGAAAAAATAAAACTAAAAATGACTGTAGCTTCAAACACTCCCATTGAGCCTGTGAATCCCACCAGGTCATATAGCAAAGCTCACAAATAGAACCAGCCTCACCCTCTTCCTTTCCCTCTTGTGACATTTTCTGTCTCATCATGGCTAAAGTTCTTCAAATGCATCCATCTTGGACAAAAAACAAAAAAACATTGAGTTAAGAGGGAAGTGGTTCACAAGGACTTAAACACCCAACCCTTGGACCCCATGACCTATTCTTGACAGGTGGTCAGTTAGTCTTTTTGCAAACATGCACAGGGTAGGTGTCCCCTAGCCTTAGCTAGCTCCACACCCCCCCAAAATTGGGGGACTTCTCCCCTTGCTGGCTTCCCCTGGTGGGAGGAAGAGATAAGGTATTGGGAATGAGGGTATGAGGAGATATTCCTCTCCAGGGCAGCGGTGGTGGGGGGGGGGGGTGGGCAGTCTTTGGAGAATCCCTTCAAGGATCTCAGTTGGCCTTAGACATCCCAAAATGTGTTTGTCCTCTTTGTCTATGCATGTTAAGTTTCTGGGCAGGCAGACAGTATGTGAAAGAGAACCTTTAAGAAAGTAAAACTATTCTCTCATTCCCTTTATTTTTCCTCCGTTGAGTTTCCTCTCTTCACTTCCCACCCTTTCATCATTCTGCCACACTCTCATCACCTCCTAGGATACATATAGGCTTTTTGCTGCCTGTAGGATTGAGCCCCAACTCCTCAAGGTGGCCTTCTGTGGGGTGCAGGCTCAGTATGAGACCACTGAGTGTGGTATGAGAATGAGCCATTCTTTTGCCTTTGTTTCACAGGAATTGATGAACTGCTTTTTCTGGAAACCTGAGGATGGTATTTTCCTTCAAAATCAACTTTGTCTTTTTGCTTAGAATCTGTTAAAGACTGAGGTCCTCTCTCCCACTCCCCACCCCCATCTAAACTCAATAGACACACATAAGCAAGCCTTCCCCTGACCCCAGGCTCTTGACCCTTGGAACCTGCAGAGACCAAGTGTGCCTTTGTGTTTTTCAGTAAGAGATTGTCTTGCCTGCCCTGTCCCCATAATTGAACAATGATTAACAACCCTGCGTACTTTAATACACAGATAAATTATTAACAGTGGGCTGTGCCTTTTCCCAGGTTGTAAAAAGATAACTGGTTAGACTCCCAGCGTTCTCCTTGTTGGGGGAGGAAATGTAGAGGGAATGTCATCTGAGGCCACTGGCCTCTGAGATACAAAACAAAGATGCGGCAGGCTCCAGCCCAGAGTAGGAGCCAGGCGATAGACAACAGGAAGGCCCAGGTGAGAGGCTTTCAGCTCTCTTTGTCAGTTTTGAGTCTTCTCTTTCATTTTTGTCTTCTGCATTTGGGAATGGGCGGGAGGCATGCAGTAGGATTAGGGTGTCAATGACTGCACAAAGTTCTTAGGGAAAAGTCCTTGTTTTGAGGAGAGATGACCAAGAAAGCGGCAAGTGAATGTAAAGACCAACACGAAGGCCCCTCTAGACCTTGGCTGTTCCAGGGAGAGAGTGTGGGCTGGCATGGGGGCACAGCATGGGGACACAGCTGCTTGGCCACTTGACAAATCAGGCCTGGGGATGTGGGAAGGGGGAGCAAAAGATGATGAAGTCAGGATGCATTGCATTGATGGCAAGTTGGAAACATCTCCAGACCTCTGGAGGCAGAGGGAGGCCAGACAGTGAACTGTGAAGACCCAGTGGAGCCCATACGAGTGAATCAAGAGAAATCTGGGTGATTTGGGCTGAAGTTTTTGGGTTTTACTTGTTTTTAACAGACTTCATTTTTAGAGCAATCTTAGGTTTACAGAAAAAAAATTGCACAGAAAATACAGTGAATTCTCACATCCCTCCTCCCCTGACACATGGATTCCTCTATTATTAACACTTGAATTAGTATGAAATGTTCCCTTGGTATCTCTAATTTTCTTGAAGAGATCTCTAGTCTTTCCCCTTCTGTTGTTTTCCTCTATTTCTTTGCACTGATCGCTGAGGAAGGCTTTCTTATCTCTCCTTGCTATTCTTTGGAACTCTGCATTCAGATGCTTATATCTTTCCTTTTCTCCTTTCCTTTTTGCTTCTCTTTTTTCACAGCTATTTGTAAGGTCTCCCCGGGCAGCCATTTTGCTTTTTTGCATTTCTTTTTCTTGGGGATGGTCTTGATCCCTGTCTCATGTACAATGTCACGAACCTCCGTCCATAGTTCATCAGGCACTCTATCTATCAGATCTAGTCCCTTAAACCTATTTCTCACTTCCACTGTATAATCATAAGGGATTTGATTTAGGTCATACCTGAATGGTCTAGTGGTTTTCCCCACTTTCTTCAATTTAAGTCTGAATTTGGCAATAAGGAGTTCATGATCTGAGCCAAAGTCAGCTCCCAGTCTTGTTTTTGCTGACTCCTCCATCTTTGGCTGCAAAGAATATAATCAATATGATTTCGCTGTTGACCATCTGGTGATGTCCATGTGTAGAGTCTTCTCTTGTGTTGTTGGAAGAGGGTGTTTGCTATGACCCTCTTGCTATGTTTCTTTTGTCAAAACTCTATTAGCCTTTGCCCTGCTTAATTCCGTACTCCAAGGCCAAGTTTGCCTGATACCCCAGGTGTTTCTTGATTTCCTACTTTTGCATTCCAGTCCCCTATAATGAAAAGGACATCTTTTTTGGGTGTTAGTTCTAAAATTGCAGCCATGAAATTAAAAGACGCTTACTCCTTGGAAGAAAAGTTATGACCAACCTAGATAGCATATTCAAAAGCAGAGACATTACTTTGCCAACAAAGGTCCGTCTAGTCAAGGCAATGGTTTTTCCAGTGGTCATGTATGGATGTGAGAGTTGGACTGTGAAGAAAGCTGAGCACCGAAGAATTGATGCTTTTGAACTGTAGTGTTGGGAAAGACTCTTGAGAGTCCCTTGGACTGCAAGGAGATCCAACCAGTCCATTCTAAAGGAGATCAATCCTGAGTGTTCACTGAAGGACTGATGTTAAAGCTGAAACCCAATACTTTGGCCACCTCATGCAAAGAGTTGACTCATTGGAAAAGACCCTGATGCTGGGAGGGATTGGAGGCAGGAGGAGAAGGGGACAACAAAGGATGAGATGGCTGGATGGCATCATCGACTCGAAGGACATGAGTTTGAGTGAACCCCAGGAGGTGGTGATGGACAGGGAGGCCTGGCGCTGTGATTCATGGGGTCGCAAAGAGTCGGACACAACTGAGTGACTGAACTGAACTGAACTTCATTAGTATGGTACAGTTATTACAGTGATGAACCAGTATAGATACATGAGTATCAACTAAGGTCCATAGTTTACATTAGGGTTCACTCTTTGTGTTGCGAAGGTCCATGGTTTTGACAAATGCATAATGTCATGTATCCCCTGGTACAATGTCATAGAGAATAGTTTTACTCCCCTAATAGTCCCCTGTGCTTCACCACATCATCCTGCCTCCTTTCCCCCAAGCCCCTGGCAACCAATGGCCCTTTTCACTCTCTCTGTAGTTTTGCCTTTCCACATAGAATTTCCTCATATAGTTGGAACCCTACAGGCTGTAGTGTTTTCAGACTGGCTTCTTTCAACTAGTTATATGCTGCATGTCTTTTATTTCCTGCATGTCTTTTCATAGCTCAATAGCTCATTTCTTTTTGTTGTTTTGTTGTTTAGTTGCTAAATTGTTTCTGACTCTTTGTGACCCCATGGACTGTAGTCTGCCAGGCTCCTCTGTCCATGGAATTCTCCAGGCAAGAATCCTGGAGTGGGTTGCCATTTCCTTCTCCAGGGGATCTTCCCAACATAAGGACTGAACCCACGTTTCCTCCATTGGCAGGTAGATTCTTTACTGCTGAGCCACCAGGGAGGCCTTTTTATTTAGTGCTGAGTAATCTCACATTGTATGGATGTACCACAGGACTTTTATCCATTTGGGGAGATAAAAGACAGAAACAATGGAAAGGGTGGATGACAAGAAAGCAGCAAGGTCCAAGGGATGTCATAGAAGGAAGAAGGAGGAAGGTTTGAAGTGGAAAAATAAACATTAGTGCAGAGGCCTGAATCAACCTAAGCCAGGTTCTTGAGACCAATGCTCGGTAGGAGAAGCCAGCTCCCCACTGACCCCCACTACGCCTTTCCTGTTCTTATAGACAAAAACTTCATGAGGGCAGGAACAATGACCACATCATCCATCAGCCCAGTATAATGCAGACATCCAATAAATATTTGTTGAACCCTTTCAACCTTCCAAGATCTTTCTTAAAGAGCAAATTTGCCCAGACACCAGGAGATCTGAAGTTCCTGAGGTCATCTCAGGCAGGTCTTCACTGCTCGCTCTGCTGAGCCTTTTTTTTTTTTTTTAATTGCAGTGGGGCAAAACTTGCCTGGGATGTTCCCCTCCTCAACCAAGAATCCATCTCTCTTGTGAGATGTTCCATGGACAGAACCAGAGGCAAGCTGTAGGGAACCAGGAAAACCAAGGGAGCTTCAAGCTAACCTCACATCCCAGGTTAAAAAAAGGTCTCACCAAGGGATCAGAATCCAACTTTCCAAGCGTTCATTTTTCAGCCCAATCACAATGCAGCAGAATTAGCCCAAATAATCACTATGGAAACAGGAAGAGCAAGCAGGGGATTCAGGTGCTAGGAAACAGCTGTGAGAGGAGATGAGCCAAACCCTCCAGATGTTCATATTTGAGGGGAGAGAAGGTCCATGCCACACAGTAACAGCTCATGTGTGGGAGCTGTTGGAGTGCAGCTTAGAGTCTGGGTGGAAGGGATGGTCCTCCAGGTGAGCTGAAAAGTCAGCTCAGAAACTGCAGGGTCAATAGCTATTCACCAATCAAAATTCATCACATGGGTAGTGCTCCCCAGGCAAAAGAGTTCACCAAGCAGACCTTAGTCTTGGGCAAGATCACTGCTTAAGATAAGATCCTCTGCAGAGTGTGATACTTGCATTCCTTGATACCTGTATCACTTTCTCTCCTTGTGAAGAAAGGGGTGAATGAATCCAGTAAGACAATGAGGGTATTTTTCTTGGGATTTGTCCATACCCCGTTCATAGTCACCTGACTCAGAAAGTCAGGACCAGGGTAGAGAATGCTTGAGAATTTCTCTTCTTCCTTCCTTCTTTCTTTCTTTTTTAATGTTTGAGAACCAGTTGTTTTGTTTACTTATTTATGCTGCACTGTGTGGCATGTGGGCTCTTAGTTCCCCAACCAGGGACCAAACCCATGCCCCTGCAGTGGAAGCATGGAGTCATAACCACTGGAAATCCAGAGAATTTCTTATTTGGGGGAAGGAATGTGGGCTGCTTGGCCTGAAGCCTGTTTTGAACAGTGGGGCTTATCCAGAGACATACATTTTGCTCCCTGTCTCTTGGGGAGCTGAGGGTGAAGGTGGACAGTTAATCAGATTCAGAGGGTTGAGGTAGGGTCAGTGAGTGGGGTGAGGAGTAACTGCCTTCCCACCTTGAGGCCCCCTAAATGACAGCCCCTGAAGAAAGGGGACATACCCATGGAGAGGGTGGCCCAGTGTTGATTCTGTGTTTCCAAGGTGCCAGCCTTGAAGCTCCTTTGACCATGGGGCAGCAGAAGGGGCCCCAGGACCTCCACGTAGCCAGAAACACAGCAGGCAGGGAAGAGCTAGGCGTCTGTCAGTGTTGGGGCAGCTGGCCCTTTCTGCTGAGCCTGGCTGGTCTCCGGGGCATTTCTTACACATAGGGGCTTGCTTGGTGACTCAGACAGTAAAGAATTTGCCTGCAGTGCAGGAGACCTGGGTTCAATCCCTGGGTCAGGAAGATCCCCTGGAGAAGGGAATGGCTGCCCACTCTAGTATTCTTGCCTGGAAAATTCCATGATAGAGGAGACCGGTGGGCTACAGCCCATGGGATCACAAAGAGTCAGACACAACTGAGCAACTAACACACACACACACAGGCTCCCAGAGAACTACCACCAAGTTAGTTCTCTGATTCCAAATATTTCTAAGAGAAAGATAGTGCCTGTGTCACACCACAATCCATCTCTTCTTTGAGGGCATCTACCATTTGGGTGCTCGCCAGCATGACATTTTCATTTCATTTTCTTGTTTCTATGTGTTTGTCTTCATCAGAGGGACTATGCATGGAAATGTTAAGAGGCTCGTTACTCTGTCCTGGAACTGGGACTCCCTGCTTTCCTCCTCCCACTCAAACTTTTTCTCCCCAGCTTTCCAGAACACTCTTAAGACTTAACTTCCTTCTATCTTAGTCTAGGCCCTTTCTTCCCATTTACCTTGTATTTCTCAGCCACCCGCATTGAAGCACATTTAAATACCCACCCACAACAAAGGTAAAACTTCAGCAAGAGGTCTGGGCTTCCCAGAAAACAGAGCCAGGAAGAGCAAGACACAGAGCTGAGAGAGGCACTAGCTCCTTCACAAGAGACCCTGAATATCTGGGAACATGACAGGAGAGGTACCCACAACAGAGTCCAGATCCTTGCCCTGGCTATAATATTAAACTATGACTCATTCATTTATTCATTTTGCAACAAATCATTTATTCTCTCCATAAATGTTTATTGAGCACCAGTTATATAACAGGTTAGGTCTTAATGATATAGAGATAAATGAAAGTCCTTGTCCCTGAGAAGCTAGTTGGTGACACAGGCACATGGACCAGTAATGGGGATAACAAGTGTGAAGGAGTCTGTAGTCCTGAAAGACCCCAGGGCAGTGGGTATGCATGAGATGGCCTGGGACCCAACTGAGCTGCTCTGGGAAGAATTTGTTAGGACTTAATGCCTGACCTCAGTGGCACCCCACTCCAGTACTCTTGCCTGGAAAATCCCATTGACGAAAGAGCCTGGTGGGCTGCAGTCCATGGGGTCGCTAAGAGTCAGACATGACTGAGCGACTTGACTTTCACTATCATGCACTGGAGAAGGAAATGGCAATCCAGTGTTCTTGCCTTGAGAATCCCAGGGAGGGGGGAGCCTGGTGGGCTGCCGTCTATGGGGTCACACAGAGTCAGACATGACTGAAGCAACTTAGCAGCAGCAGCAGCAATGCCTGACCTGAGTCTTGAGGGTGAGGTTTGGAGGAGAAGGGCCCCGGATAGCACGTTCCTGGCCAGAGGATCCCTGTGCGGGAGCAGAGGCCCCTAGAGAGCGGGTGGCATCAAGGAACCTAGGATGTGAAGTGGCCAGAACCCTGAGTGTGTGGCCTGGAGACTGGGGGAGACCTGA
This sequence comes from Bos indicus x Bos taurus, assembly GCF_003369695.1. Classification (NCBI taxonomy): domain Eukaryota; kingdom Metazoa; phylum Chordata; class Mammalia; order Artiodactyla; family Bovidae; genus Bos; species Bos indicus x Bos taurus. Next base: position 38,776,779 of record NC_040095.1, read on the forward strand.
GGCCAGAAGGCAGAGCAGCTCAGGATGGACTTTGAGGCCGGCAAGAAGGCTGAGGCTACAGAAGATTACAGAAGGACTGTGCACAGGAGAGATGTGCGATCAGAATCCCATTTACAGAAGGGCAGTCCTGGCTAAAATGTGGTGATCAGTTTGGAAGGAACAAGCCCAGAGGCCCAGGGAACACTTAGGAGGCTGTTGCAATAAAATCACCTGGAAATGGTGTTCCTCGGAAATCCTTCTCCACACTGTCCACCTCGGGCTTCCTGTCAGGGGAAGGCAAGCTGGCACAGCAGGCTTTCAGAAAAATAGCTCGCTTGTTAATTGTTCTGGTGCTGTCAGTGACTCTGTTGCTTTCTTTTACAGTCTCTTGTTATGTAAAATCATTGCCTTTTCTAAAACCAGCTTGAACACCTGGAAGTTCATGGTTCACATATTGCTGAACCCTGGCTTGGAGAAACTTAACCCATAACCCCACATAAATAGATTCTTCAATGAAAATTAAATGAATTAGTGCCTGTAGAACAGTGCCTGGCACCTAGAAGTTCTCAATAATGCTAAATTATGCCAGGTATAAATTAAAAACTCCCAGGTGAGTGGATGGCAGAGTTGAAATTCAGCATGGCCTTACCAGTGATTCACAGCTTGTGTCTTTTTTGTCAGTCAGGGCTTATAACCCACCAAGTGAGGATTTTGGATAATCCTCCTGGCTAACAGGTAGGTACAAGATGAGAATGTGGTGGCTCAATGAGGTCTGTGCTTTTTCTTCCCTGTTCTCCAAGCTGTGCATACTGGACGATGCAACTAGCCCAGAGGGGGAACAAAACGATTCCCATTTCTTTTAAAAAGGAACCAGGGAAGGTACTGTCTTCCTGATGAATCCATGGAAGGAAATTTCCCGTTGTCAGTGACTCAGCCCTGGGGGCTGGGACAGGGCCAGCTTGCCAGCCTTGGAGATGGAGATTACTGAAGGGTGATCCACATGGTCCGACCCCAAGCCACCTAAGGGAGCTGCTGACCTGAGTAAAGTGTTTGCTCACCTGAGTTCACCTTAGAATCGGCCCTTTAAAAAATAAATAAGGTGTGTTGATCTTTTGTGTGGATGGTTAAACAAATCTGGTGGCCCCAAGTAATTCCAGGTAAAGAAGCTGCTGAAATCTGCCAGAGCTGGGCCTAAAAGAACCCAGTGGCTTCTCCGTAGAGCTTTCTGGGCATTGCCAGGTTCTTCTTCTTAGCAGGCCCCTTGGCCTCTGTGGGCAGCTGCCCCATGATGGCACCAGCCAGGGATTAAGGAGATGGCATAGGCCTGGGAGACAGGATAGCTGACACAGACCAAAGTCAAATGTAGGTGCTAAGAAAAAAGACTGGGGATATGGAGTTGCAGTGGAGGGAGATACCAGAAGGGTGGTGTCCACAGAGCAGTTTTGAGAGGATGGACCTTGCTGTTGATTGATGTCCTACAACCCTCATCTTAGAAACATGTACACTGACTTCCAAGGCCAAGGCAAGGTCCCTCTCTCCTTCTTGCCCTTCAAATTCCTGTCTCTTTTCACTAGGTAAACAGGAAACTTCTGCCCTCCAGTAGGAAAACCCTAGAATGGGAGGGGAGGACACCTGCCGGTTCTGTTGCCCCCCAGGCTCTGTGACCCTGGACAAGGAATTTCACCTTTCTGGGCTGAGTTTCCTTTTCTGTTATTTGAGGGGCTTGGAGTCATGAAGTATGGACTCTTCAGGTGAAAAAAAAGATCTTGGAAATCCCCTAGAGAAGGTAGAGAAGGCTGAGAAGTGAGTGGCTCATGGTCATTGAATTAACAAGGGGAGGAACCTAGGACTCTGGTATCATGACCCCCACCTGGGGCCCATCCCATTAATGACAGTCATCCATCCTCTGTCTATAATGTGTCAGACTGCTTACATTTACCCTGCAGAACAACCTTCTGAGATAGAGATTCTTATACCCATTTTATAGATAAGGAAACTGACTTGACCAAGATCCCTAGCTACTGAGGAGGAAAGCTGGGACTCTGCTGGTTTGGTGCCCTTCCTGCTGCACACGAGCTGCCTCCGATTACCCTCAGAACATCCCAGCCACAGGCCACCTTGTGTGCCCTGGCACCAACCCCAGCAAGAGCAGGGGCCTGATTCTTGAGAGCTGCCAGGTCGGTCCCAGGAATGGGACCAAGCAAGTAAGAATACTTATTCTCAAAGCAGCAGAGAAGTCATAGCCATCTTCCCAGTGTGAAGTAGCTTGCAACGGATAGATGAGATTTTATGAAAATATTCCGTGTGACATTAGAAATAAGCTGTTGGATCAAAATGGAGCAAAAGGAATTAGCCAGGTCCACCCTATGCTCCCTGTCTGATTCAGTGAGGTTTTATACTGACTGTCTTGACGTCACCCTATCGTCCCTGACCTAAAGGGCCAGGTGCACCAGAACAGGTGTTCCAAGTAGTGCCAGCACCCCTTGGAGTCTTGGGGAGAGCCACTCCCTCTGAGTAAACTTCGGCCTCCATGGAGTATCAGCGCTTCCTCTGGGTAGAGAAGAGACACCCTCTGAGATCGTTAAGATCTCTAAGATCTCTCCCTGGTGAGTCTAGATGAAGTTTAGTCTTGATGTTTAGCAGCTTGTTGTTGTTCGGTCGCTAAGTCGTTTCCGACTCTTTGTGAGTTATTTGAACCCATTACACCAGCACCACCTGGTCATCATATAATGCACTGATCTGGTTGGGAAAACATTCCTCGTGTTCCCCGTATTCCGAACAGAAACAGATGCTGCAAAACATGCTGCAGCATGTTTTCAACTTCCCTGCCTAGGCTCCCAGCAGGGTCGACAGGCAGGTCTTAGATCTGCAAAGACACCTGATCTAAGTGGAGACAGTTGTTTTTTGCCCGTGATAAGACTTCACCTCTAGTTGTCACCATTGTGTATGTATAAACAGAATTTCTGCCCTCCACCGGTGTGACTGCTGCAGTTAGGAGTCCCAGAGTTAATTATTGACAGCCAAAGAGATTCACAATGAGCCAGGACTAATGTGTTTTGTAGAAGCAAATTTCATGAAGATTTTGCCCCTATAGGATTCCTCCTCAGGCTCCAGAACAGACAGATAGAAAAACATTGGGCCTTATCAGTTTAGTTAGAAGAGGCCCAAGCCTAAAACCTCGGGGAACTCACTTGAAAGATTTTTCTAGGAAAGCAGACTTTTTGATTTGACATCTCAATGAAACAGGTGTTTTGGGAGAATATGCTGCATGCTCAGTCACTTCAGTCATGTCCGACTCTTTGCCACCCCATGGACTATAGCCCGCCAGGCTCCTCTGTCCATGGAATTCTCCAGGCAAGAATATTGGAGTGGGTTTCCATTTTCTTCTCCAGGGTACCTTTCTGACCTAGGGATCAAACCCATGTCTCCTGTGTCTCCTGCATTGGCAGGTGGATTCTTTACCACTTGAGTCACCCGGGCTGTGTTGGGAGAATAAAATCATACTACCTTAGAAGGAACTGTGGTAGTCTGGCCTGATTTGGGGAGTACCTAACGAGAACTTCATTCATAGTTCAAGGTAATTCTAAACAGTGGTAAGCCCTCAGGAGATTCCTTGGTTACTATACTCATCGTGAAATGAACATATCCTGGAATTTTGGTTGGAAGGGATGTGGGAACTCATTTTGTCTTTTCTCAGTACATGGATGAGATGTCTGAAATAAAAGGAAGTTCAAGTCTAGAGCATAAGACTAATGGCTCATAGGTCAGTTTGCTTCCTGTCCAAGGGGATCTGAAAGCCAAGGGAGCTTTATAATGACTTATATAATAGTTGTTTCTCTAAAGTCCTTCAAGCAGTCCCTTGAACTTTTTTATACAAAATAAAACTTTCCTTTGTTGATAAAATACAGAAGTGGTCCTTGGCTTAACATATACCAAAATATTATCATTCTGAACTCATAGTAGCAATTATATGGCTGAGCACTTACTATATGTGTAGCACTGTGCTAAACTGAGCAATTATAGCTGGGTGACTTACCCCACAGGTGCCTCACAGATACTTGTGTTATTTGGAAGATTGAATAAATACATACAAAGTGCTTAGAACTCCATCACCACATCTCACCTACAGCCTCAGTGTGTCCCTGCTTTGGCCAAGTATAACCATGTCCTGTGAGGAAGGGAAGGAGGTCTCACCCACGGACTCCTGTGGATGAGGGGCTCTGTGGTGTGATGGCCCCCAAGTCCATGTCTAATTGATTCTAGTCCTCCAGGTTCTACTTTTTTTTTTCCCATCTGATCATTTAAGAGTGCCTCTCTTAAAAGCAAATACTCTTCTGAGAAGTAAGCTTTGAATCAGTCAACCATCATCAGAACTTCTTTTCCATCTTCCCCGAAATCTGAAAGAACAAGATTATATAACTAAAGGCACAAGAAGAGGCCAAGCCCTTGATGCCTGAGAATTCAGACTGTAAGAGATGATTGTATGACATTAGCTTAACGTACTCCAGAGTGACTTTTTCTCTGAGAATAAAGTCAAGTCTTCTTGGGTTGCCTTCTTTCAGATGGGAAAAATATTTTGAAAACTCTTATGTAACCCTGAATGAATGACTTGGTAAAAGCAGATGTCAGGGTCCTCCAAATAGCACACTTGTTTTGTTTTTCTCAGAGACTTATCAGTCTATAACCCTGAGATTTCAACACTCCAGTCAGTTCCGGGCTCTCTAAAATGAAACGGTCACATGCCCACATGTGTGTCTACAGTTAACTTCAAATGGACTAACTCAGGGCCAGGATTTCATTTGAGCTCATTGTCCTTTTCTATGTGTAAAATGAAAGGGAAAATGCATGGAGTCTAAGAGTTAGGAGTCTGAAGTCTTTTCTGTGTCCTGAAGACTCTTGGCCTAAATGAAGCAAATGCAACGGGCTCCATGGGAGAGAGACACAGGATCTGGGATCAGGCCACACTTTCTGGCTGTGGAAGGCATGCCACAGACCTGCCAGCTTTAATGTAGGACCCAAGGCTTAAAGCTAGGACACACTGAGGTCCCTGTACCTAATTCTGTGATGAACCTTTGACTAGGGGCATTGGCAACTCATAGTGTGTCCAGTAGGAGGCAACAAGAAAGCAGATGGGTGAACCAGAGAAATGCGAGGGGAAAAAATTGAGATTTTGTTTTCTGTAAAAGAGAAAGCCCCAGAGGAATGGGGTGGCTATCTGCTCTTTAAAGTGCTCATATAGAAGAGGAAGAAGAGGCATTCTTCTTTGTTTCAAATGTGAAAAGTAGTACCAGTGGAAGGAGACTATAGGATACCCAGGTTTTTCTAGCAATTGGAGCTGTCTTCAGTGCGCAAATCCTGCAGGTTGGTGCCATTCTTGGTGCTTCATGTGCTGATTCAGTGGCTGAAGGAGGAGACACGAGTAGCAGAGGCTGAAGTGGGATGATTTCCCTTCAATGGGAGATTGGACTAGAGATTTACTTACGCTAAGTTATTTCAATCATGTCCTACTCTTTGCAACCCTGTGGACTGTAGCCCACCAGGCTCCTCTGTCCATGGAATTCTCCAGTCAAGAATACTGGTTTCAATGCCCTCCTCCAGGGGATCTTCCCAACCCACGGATCGAACCCACATTCCTTATGTCTCCTGCATTAGTAGGTGGATTCTTTACTACTAGCACCACTTGGGAAGCCCAGGTTGTTGCTAATTATAAAGAGAATAGTTATTTGATGTTTTTAAGTGGATGAGCAATAAAGGTGGGTTTATGATCTCTGAATTCCACAAAGTAAATAATTCACTTTCTTATGTGAACTATTTCATGCCTGGAAAGTCTGAGAAACAGGAAAGCTCAGAGGTTTGAAAGGTAATTTAAAAATACTCTCTCAAAGGCCATCAGATCACAAAAGTCAGTGCCCAGTATGGGTGAAGGCCTGGGCTATGGAAGCAGAGCCCACAAGGGTTCAAACCCTGACTTCGCCCTCATTATACTCCATGAACTTGGATGGGCTACCTTGACTTATGCCTTCACTCCTGCAGCTGTAAGGTAAAAAGTTTAACCCTTGCCTTCCACTCCCATTGTGAGCCTAAAGTCTGTGAATGTACCTGAAACATGAGAACTGTGCCAGGTACATAGTGAGCATGCAGTAAAGGTTGGTGCTTATTAGACAAGGAGTAATCATTATTATTTCTTAAGGGCATGAAAGAATTTAAACATGGTATCAGCTTACAACAAATGTGTATGCTTTTTTTGATTTGTGATATCGTGAAAAGGAGAAGTCAAACATGGCTGTGTCTTTGGTAATAATGAACATTTTAGGGGCCCATTCAGGGGTGATGAATCCTGTAAGTGGAGTGAATGACAGCTGAGTCCCATGAAGCAATGGAACAGAGTCCAGTGACTTTTTTTAAGTAGTGGAGCCCAAAGAGAATGGAAGTGTAGCCAAGTCCCTGGGATTTCCACTGTTTCCTGTGGCTATATTTTGGCTCCACGGTTCCCCAAGAGAAATAAAAATCAAGGCTTCATCCAGATTGTTCATCTGCTCCCATGTTGAAAGTGCAGTAACATCTGGTTGACAACCTAATTATATCTACCCTAAATTTTGCTCTTATCCTAAGAGCACCTACATCACCACGGGAAAAGAGGAGAAAAACAGGAAAGAGGGTTTAATTTCTTCTCTTGATAATTACCTCGTGTTTTACGCTGAGAGGGCTTGTTGAGGTCTAGGAGCCATTCATTCCTCCTTTGATCCTTTGAATTTCTCACACTCTCATCTTTATTAGGTGAATTTTATTATACATCTTTATTAGATGAATTTCTCACACTCTCAACTTTATTAGACTGGCAGCTAATGAAAGGAAGGGGAGAAAGATTTCAAACATCCCTCTCAGGACATATCAGGCAGCTCTTGAGATTCTGCTGGCTCATTTATCCAAATGAAATGGATCTCTGGGGAAACAGCAAATGTTTTCCAGTCCTGAGAGTTACATCGTTTCTCTGTGAATTAAGGCAGCTCTCTCCTAACTTTAAATGACCCATCACATATTGTAGGACAAGCTTATTTTTCACACTCCCAGTAAATATGACAGGGAGACCACAGACAACTCCAGAGAGTCTCTTTGGAATCTGGATGGTGTCTAGAATGACCGTGTAAATTGTTTCCTTTCTCCTTAGGTTGTCTATAAAACCAACATTATTACAAAATGTTGAGAACTATTATGCTTCATTAGTGTGCTCCTGAATCACAATTCAGTGATTATGTAAGATGACAACATTTTTCCACATATGTGCATCTCCTAGGACTCTTTCAACTTGTCGATTCCTTCCTATCCTCAAATTTTGAGTGGGGATGAAATGCGAGTGAGAATCAAATGAAGATGAAAGTTGTTTCTCATGATCACTTTGTTCTTTTCCTTCATTATTTCTTTTACTGCTTATGACTGTTAAAATCTATCTGCCTGGGAATCTATCTACTGTATAGAACATGCAATCACTTAATTCACAGACGGAAAAAGTATTTCTGGCAATAGTGACCTTTCACTTGAAGAAGGCATTGTTTTGGGCCTGCTAACTTATTGCCTTAGGTAGAATTGGTTTCTTTAGGTCAACAATTATTGTTTGTTCTTTTTGTCTGTTTGTTGGTTTTTGTTTGTTTGTTTTCTTATTTTTAATTGAAGTATAGCTGATGTACAATATTATATGTTACAGATGTACAATATAGTGAGTCACAATTTTTAAAGGTTATACTCCATGTATAGTTATTATACAATATTGGATATATTCCTTGTGTTGTACAGTATATCCTTCTTGTTGTTGTTATTCTTCAATCGCTAAGTCATGTCTGAGTCCTTGAGACCCCATGGACTGCAGCATGCCAGGTTCCTCTGTCCTTCACTATCTCCTGGAGTTTGTTCAAGTTCCTGTCCTTTGAGTTGGTGATGCCATCCAACCTTTTCATCCTCTGCCGCCCCCCTCTCCTTTTGCCTTCAACCTTTCCCAGCATCAGGCTCTTCTCCAGTGAGTCAGTTCTTCACATCCAGTGGCCAGAGTATTGAGCTTCAGCTTCAGCGTCACTCCTTCCAATGAATGTTCAGGGTTGACTTCCTTTAGGACTGACTGGTCTGATCTCTTGGCACTACCCTTGTAGCTTGTCTTACACCTAATAGTTTGTACCTTACTCCCCTATCGCTATACTGCCCCTGCCCCTGCCTCTCCTCACTGGTAACCACTAGTTTTTTCTCTGTATCTGTGAGTCTGCTCCTTTTTTGTTATATTCACTAGTTTGTTGTATTTTTTAATACAACATATAAGTGATATATCATGCAGTATTTGTCTTTTGCTGTGGCTTACTTCACTTAGTTCTTTATTTGACCTAGCATGTAAACAGATGATGGTTAAACCTGGCAGATTTTTGTTCACAAAGGTTTTATTTGTCTGGAAGATTCTACATACTCTGTGTAAAGAATGCCCACAAAGCCTGTTGGCATGAGACTGTGAACCAGCATGTAATGCTCTCCAAGGTAGAAAATATATCATGAAAACATTCAGTGAACATGGGTCGGATGTCATGTGACATCCTCGGAGTGCCCCCCATCTCAACCACATATGATCACTTGTTAACTCAACCTGACAAGAGTTGAAGACCTTAAAACAGCTGTCAAGACTCCGTGGAAGAGACCCAGAGAGAAGAACCTACAGAAATATTTCAGTGAGTGTGGGCAGAGGAAGATAGCATCAGAGCCAAGGTCTTGCGCACACAGAACCTGGGGTTGCCATGGTGCTCACTCTCTCCTAAGAGCCTTTCCCACTTAGGAAGCTTTTAGGATCTATTCCCCTTAATCATAAAAAAGAAATTTACCGGGTCAAGTTATTTTAGCCTCCATTTTTTTCCTTACTTCACAGAAAATTGCACTTAATCTATAAATGAGTTCTGATGTTACAAAAACTGAATATTGTAGATTGGTAGTATTAAACATATTAAGAGAGAGGGAAGGATTCTCTTTTAGAAGAATAATATAATCTGAGCAGCATCTCTTGCTTATAGGCATAGAGATACCCATTAAGAAATTTTCTGCTTAGAAATGTTTCTGAATTTAATGGTTCCATTAAACAATTCAAAATTAATATAAGCATACAGCATCTCTCCCCCACAACCTTACTAAAATTAAGTGTGCCAAATCATCCTTGTTATTACTTCGCCAGCTGGAAGGTATATCTCACCCTTGTATTAGACCAACTTGACTTGTATTAAAGGGTATATCTCACCCTTGTGTTAGATCAGCTTAACTTGTATTAAACTAATAGGTAGACCTAATGCCTGACTCAGATATGCAGATGATACCCCCCTAATGGCAGAAAGTAAAGAGGAACAAAAAAGCCTCTTGATGAAGGTAAAAGAGGAGAGTGAAAAAAGCTGGCTTAAACTCAACATTCAAGAAATGAAGATCATGGCGTTCAGTCCCATCACTTCATAGCAAATAGAGACAAAAGAAATGTAAACAGTGACAGACTATTTTCTTGGCAGCAGACAGTGACTGCAGCCATGAAATTTTTAAAAGGTGCTTGCTCCTTAGAAGAAAAGCTATGACCAACCTAGAGAGTGTGTTAAAAAGCAAAGACATCACTTTTGCCAACAAAGGCCCGTCTAGTTGAAGCTATGGTTTTTCCAGTAGTCATGTATGGATGTGAGAGTTGGACCATAGAGAAGGCTGATTGCCAAAGAATTGATGCTTTCGAATTGTGGTGCTGGAAAAGACGCTTGAGAGTCCCTTGGACAGTAAGAAGATCAAACTAGTCAATTCTAAAGGAGATCAACCCTGAATATTCATTGGAAGAGCTGATGCTGAAACTGAAGCTCCAATACATCGGCCACCTGATGCGAAGAGCTGACTCATTGGAAAAGACCTTGATACTGGAAAATATTGAGGGCAGGAGGAGAAGAGGACGACAGAGGATGAGATGGTTGGATGACACCATCAACTCACTGGAGATGAGTTTGAGTAAACTCCAGGAGATAGTGAAAGACAGGGAAGCCTGGTGTGCTGCAGTGCATGGAGTCACAGAGTCAGACACAACTGAGTGACTAAACAACAGCAAATGCCTGATTAGTTAATGCCAGAATTATTAATCATGACTTTGATAAATCCTAGTCCGTAAAGAGATCACTCTTGGCCAGTGGCATTCCAATGTAAAACTTGTCAACAGAAGTTAGCTGGCTGGTCATTGACCTTCAACTACATATACCAGTACAAATATTAGGACAAATTGTCATATTTATGGAACCTCAAGAATTAAACATTTTAGAATTTAACTGAATATGCTTCTCAGTGCTTTTGCCCAAGGACATGGTAATCAATGACATATTCTTAAATACCCACCATATGCCACTGCTCTCAGAAACACTTTCAGTCTTGAATGAGAGGTAGGAGATACATACTTTCTTTTAAAAACTAACTGTACAGTAACAGTATTAACTCTATTGCACAGATGTGCAATAAATGTCCAAATGAGAAGCATAGATGAGTGCCATATGAAGTCAGTGTGGCCCCCAGTGCTCCCTAAGCACTTACAATGATAGATGGTTCTTCATCTGTTCATTTGCGTGTAATTATACCACCATGCTGGACTGGAAGCTCTATGTGAGCAAGGCCCATATCTCTACTATTATCACGTCTATTCTATTCACCCGGTCTTTAACTGCTGCTGCTGCTGCTAAGTCACTTCAGTCGTGTCCGTCTCTGTGCGACCCCATAGACGGCAGCCCACCAGGCTCCCCTGTCCCTGGGATTCTCCAGGCAAGAACACTGGAGTGGGTTGCCATTTCCTTCTCCAATGCATGAAAGTGAAAAGTGAAAGTGAAGTCTCTCAGTCGTGTCCGACTCTTCTCGACCCCATGGACTGCAGCCTACCAGGCTCCTCCATCTATGGGATTTTCCAGGCAAGAGTACTGGAGTAGGGTGCCATTGTCTTCTCCACAGTAAAAGACTGTTGCATGGCTGAAGCTCCACAGAGAAGTAAATATTGAGGGATGGGCCAAATTTTAACACACATGAAACTTTAATGGCAGGGTGAACTTATGAGCCAAATCAGGAAGCGAGGATTAGCATGGCAAATATAGCCTGTCATTTTCTCAGCAAACCTTTGCAGCTCCCTCACTATGTGCTAGATAGATACTGAGTGGGTAGTATGGGTACCAAGGGGAAGGAAAAACCATTCCCATGGACAGAGGAGAGATTTTTGAGACCAGCCTGCGTGGTGTGAGGTGGGCCAGGGCTGACTGGGAGAAACAGTGATGCAAAGAGCAGAGTTCACAGGTGAGAAGAGCCTTGAGGTCTTTGTCCTGAGAACAGTGAAAGCCAGCAACCAGTCTTAAACTGTTTAAGAAGGACTGAAAGGTCATTGGAAAGGTCCCAGGAATTCTTATGACATCCTTGTTAAGAGACAGTTCGTCACTGATGGAAGCTTTAGCCAGGATGGACACACTTTAAGAAGTGCTATCTCAAACTTTCAGTGAGATGTTTATTCACACAATTAGAATATTCAGGACTGGATTATATTTGCACTTTTTATTTCATTTTTACTTAACCAATATATTAACAGTGATTGGTAATGTTTTCATAAATATAACTTGTTTCTTTAAATACGATTTTTCTAAGAAGATTTGGCACGTTGTTAAAATGTGGTTTTACTATATTCATAGGCAAAAGGTTTTTCCAACAGACCATACTTTCATAATATAATTCAATGGGATAAGGAAACTTTCATCATAGAGCAAACTTTGCTAGGATTCATCTGCTCCTTTGCATTTATGTCCAAGTAAAGTTAGCCATTGTAACAACTAACATCAGTAACTAAACCATCTCTTCCCTATGCTGTTTTCTATGGAACATACAATGAACATTTTGCATTTTGTATAGGCAACCAGATTTTAACAATGTATATCCTGATTGCAAGCTAGTTCCTTCACAAGCCACATAACTATCTTCAACCCCCATAAATCATGAAAACTGTAGATGATGGCACAGATGGCCGACTCTTGGTGTCTATGATGTGTAAGAGCCAAGTATTTGGTTTCTATGGGCAAGTGGTAAGATGAAGATCTAATGTAGAAATGTTCCTTCATATCATCTTTCCTGAAGACTTAGTTTGCAACTGAGCAGCAAATATCTGGTTTCAAATAAGTTTACATCTAATATTACTGCTGAAAGTCTAGAAAGCTTATTATTTTAGTGATCTTTTTAAAAAAATTTGAATGAGGTGTGAAATTTCTAATCCAATTCTGAAAATATAAAGAAATATTATGTTTAAAAAAAAAACAGGAAATTAAGATGTGATACAGTATTATTAACTAAAGTACAGATTTGTTCAAATTTCACAAAATTTTATGCTAGTCCATTATTTATTTTCATACCTTATTCAAGATTCCACATTGTATTTACTTGCATTGAGCAGCTTCAGCTGCATGCAACAAATTCTGATAAATTCTCTTTTCATTTTTATTATTACAAATATTTTCTAATTATCATATTTTCATAAGCTTCTTAGATACACTCTTCATTTAAAAGTGGACATTTAATTTCCAAATACATGGAGTTTTTAACGTATCCTTCACATTAATTTCTCATTTAAATGGTAATGAATCTGCCTGCAATGCAGGAGACTCGAGTTCAATCCCTCAGTCACAAAGATCCCCTGGGGAAGGGAATGGCTACCTACTCCAGTATTCTTGACTGGGGCCAAATTCCATGGACAGAGGAGCCTGGTGAGCTACAGTTCACAGGGTCACAAAGAGTCGGACAAGACTAAGCATCTGACACTTCACTTCTCATTTAAATACTTCCTTCTCTGCAATCACCCTCTGTGCTTTTTCAGTGTTTTAACCTTCTTGAGGCTTTCAATGGCTAAGTCAAAGATCTCTCTGGGTAAATGTCACATTACACTTGAAAATATGTGGGTTATTTTCAAATATCTTTTAATGTTGATTTCTACTATAATTCCATAGTAATAAAAGAACAGACTCTGTATGATTTCTATACTTTTAGACCATGAATTTTTTTTGTTTTGTTTTATGCCCTGTTTTATGTCCATGGATACGTTATAGTGTCTCCTGGTTTATAGTCTATGAGAACTTGATTAGGATTTGTACCCTGCTCTTGTGTGAAAATTGCATAAATCTTAAATATGTTGAATTGGTTCATAGTCCTTTTCAGGTCTACTGTAGCTTTCTGCTTTTCTGTCTATTCATCATAATAATTTTTGACAGTTTGATATTGAAACTCCAATGAAAAATCTTAATTTATCTGCTTAAAAAATAATTATAATACATAGTGGAACTATATGTAACTTTGTTCTGTATTTTCCAAGTCCCCTGTAAATGTGGTGTCATACTTTCATAATTTAAAAAATTAAAAAAATTTTAAGGTTAAATTTAGAGCAATACAAAGACAAATAACCCAATTTTAAAAACAGGCAAAAATCTGAATAGGTATTTCTTCAAAAAAGGTATCCAGATGGCCCATAAGCAAATTAAAAGATGTTCAGCATTATTATTCACTTGAGAGGTATAAATCAGAACCATAATATGATTCTACTTTGTACTTACTAGGCTTGCTGTGATCAAAATGACAGATTATAGCAAGTGTTGGTGAGGCTGTGTAGAGAATAGAACCCTCATATTCTGCTGATGGATGTACAAAATGGTGCAGCAACTTCAGAAAAGAATTTGGTATTTCCTCAAAAAGTTAAGCATAAAGTTATATGATCCAGCAATTCCACTACTAAATATCTACCCCCAAAATTGAAAACAGACACATAAATGTTTGTACATGAATGTTAATAGAAGCACAATTCACAGTATCCAAAAGGGGAAAACAACTCAAATATCCACCACATAACAGTGGATAAAAGGGTTAACAAAATGTAGTGATCCAAACAATGAAATAATATTCAGCCATAGAAAGGAATGAAATAATATATACTATGACATAGGGGCTTCCCCGGTGGCTCAGTGGTCAAGAATCTCCCTGCAATACAGGAGCTACAGGAGACGTGGTTTCAATCCCAGGGTTGGGAAGATCCCCTGGAGGAGGGCATGGCAACCCATTCCAGTATTATTGCCTGGAGAATCCCATGGATAGAAGAGCCTGGTGGACTATAGTCTATAGGGTCACAAAGAGTTGGACATGACTAAAGCAACTTAGCATGCATGCATGCACATGCTATGACATCAGTGAACATCAAAGATATTATGCAAAGTGAAAGGATCCAATCACAAAATACCATATATTTACTGATTCTATTTGTATAAAATGTCCAGAACAGATAAATAGAGACCAAAAGTAGATTACTAGTTGCCAGGAGCTGGTGGGTGAGGGTAATGGGGAGTGACTATTGATATTTCAGGGTTTCTTTTGGTTGTGACAAAAATGCCCTGAAATTAACTATAGTGATGAATGCTGAACCTTGAGACCATACCATAAAAAACACTGGCTTGTGTACTTTAAAAAGGTGAATTTTGTGATATTTGAATTACTTCTTCATTTAAAAAATCAAAAAAGAGGGTTGAAAAAGATGAAATTTGGAAGTGATGGTTTTTGAAGCAGATGAGCATTTAGTGAAATTCTTGGTTTGGGGGAAAGCCACAAAAAGATGTAACTGGGAGAAGTTGTTAACAAAGAGATGGTTTCATCAAAGAAGACTGAGAAAGAATTTTTTGATAACAAGAGATGGTACACAGGGAAACTAAGTTGAGGTTTATGAAAACAATCAGACAGATCACATGAAGAGGGTGTATGTGTGTGTATTTGTAATATATATGCACATATATAATATTATGCCATAGATAATTTATATATGTATTCACATGGGAGAAATTCTCAAATAATATACCACCAAATGTAAACAGGAGTTGCCCCTGTTTAGTGGGATTTTAGGTGATTTAAATCCTTTTCTTCCTTTTGCTTCTCAGCATTCTCTTACTTTGTGTACATGATCATAGAGAAATAGTTAAATAGGAAGGACAAAAAAGTGAGTGTGGAAGAACGTTGTTTGAGAAAGTGTACTCTCTGATCAGACCAGGAAATTAGGGGCAGTCTTTGAAGTCTTACTGACAAATAATGTTCTCATTGAGAAGACATGTCTTTGTGTTGGGAGAAAAAAGAGCAAGGCGTGCAACACTGCAGAAAATTTTGGCATGGTATGGCATCTGAAATGTTGATGCTTAAAAGGCTTGTTCTTAGAAACTCTGGAGGCAAAGCATACAAAAGGCTTTTTCATCTTGATTCACAGATTCTCCCTTGGATTGAGGCACTTACGTGTGTATTCTACATCAATCACTAGATATTGGGCTTATGACAGATCTATCTATTTATCTATCTATCTTTAATCTTTATTATTTCTACAAGGCAGTTGACACCTAAAAGTAATGGAAATTAACCTACTAAGTCATAAAATAACTTTACAGTCATCCTTGAGATTATACATGTGCCAGGCCTTGTGCCTGAGCTGAACATCTATCAGGGATCTGACTAAGCCAGGCCCCTTCTTGCACCTCTGGGCTTTCAGTCTGGTCAGGCAGGGGCCAGGAGAGAGCTGGTCCAGGTATGGCAGGTCCCACAGGCTTTGTGGAGCTTGGGGTGGAGCTCTTACCTATTCTCTCCAGTCTTAAGCTGGAAGGCAGAAACAAAAGCCTCGTCCTGGAGGAGTTCCCAAAGGTAAAGTCAAGTTGGCAAATCCCAAAACAGGTTGTGGAAACAAGGGCCTGGTCAGACAGTAGGAGCAAAGAGATGGAGCCCAAACAGAGGGGCTTGAATATGGGGTGGAGGAATAGGGCTCCCTGGAAAAGGATGTGGAAGACAGAGTGACAGTGGTTGGGGAAAAATGGCCACATCTCTGCATTTGTGCCTGGCTTTGAGCTAGAGAAGGTTCACTACAGCATTGTAAGAAAAAATGAGGGAAACACCCATCAACAGGAATGAACAAGTTAACTGGGGTGAAGGAGGGAGGGGGATTTAAATCATCATGGATAATTAATAAAACCAGAGTAGCATGTATCAACATAAGAAATAAAGAAGAACAGCAAAAAACTGCCCTCAAAAGAAACGCATAGTAACAATCATTCCTTTCTTTCCCATTTCTTTCATTATTTGTTTGCTGATACACCAGTAGATATGTCTTTCAGTTGAATGTGACACTTCTTTTTGTAGACATAAGAGGCAGAAAAGTTTCAGTTGCCAAAAATAAAAGAGAAACTGGGAACAATTTAACTTCTGAACTAGAAGGTCACTCTTGCTAGCAGTGACCTTTGAGGAAGGCAAGGTTCTGCATTTTGTTTTCCAGTTTTTTTTCCCTTAAATAAATGGTCATGGGCTTCAGGTCAGTCTTGCCCTCTGAGTTCTTAAATGATTCTGCAGATCCCTTAGAATTGCATTGTGCAGGGTCCAGCAGACCTGCCTGGGCTGTTTCTCCTTTGCTGGAATGACTCTCCCTAGGAAACCACATCAAAGCTAAGGAAGAGAAAAGGCAGGTGATGAATGGATCCTGTGGCTAAAATAATAATTGTGTTTGTCTACCTGCCACCCCACCATCACAGTGAAGGATTTCTAGATTGTAAGAGGCCCTCATAAAGATGAAACGACCCCTGGAAGATACTAAATTTTATCAGCTACCGTCTATGTGGACGTCCCTAGAGATCAAGACCTTGATAAATAAATCACAGATGGGAAGGAGGGTGGGGATGGGAGAAGGATAGGAAATAGAATAAAGACAAAAAGGGCAACAAGTGTGTGGGCAAAGAGTGGGAATAAGGTGTGCTTCACCACCAGTCAAGTTTTGTCAAGGCTCATTTTTCTGAGACCATTTTAAGAACAATGGCAACAATGAACAAAAGCAGCCAAGTCGAATGTAAGTTGGTGCAGCCACTGCGGGAAACAGTGAAGAGCTTCAGGCAGACACCAGCCTCCACTGTGGGTTGGGGCCAGCAGGATCCACCTGGTGTGAGAAGAGACCCCTTGCTGCTGAGGGAACTGTAGGGAGAGTGGAGTGGTCCCCACGGACAGGGGCCCTGTAGGAACAGGGAAGTTTGAGGAGAGCTCGATGGTGCAGGAGACTGTTCAGAACCACAGTAGATGGAGTTATCGGAAACTTTGGTATTTGAAAAGTATTAAGAAATTAATATAATCCTGCTTTGATATTATAATGGATATCTGTGATTCAATGTACATGTAAGATTTCAGGAATACATATGCTTCGTGTAGGCAAATACATCCCCAGGTTGCATTTACCGTGTTTCTGATCATTTGCCTTGCAAATTCCACTCTGTTAGTGAAACCTTGAACAGAACTAAAAGGAGGCACAGCTTCACTCCTTCACCTCATATTCATGTGCACAGAAGCCTTTCTCTTATGTGGCCTCAAGCACAGTTCACTTCATCTTCATCTCACATCCTGGCTCCTCCTTAGGAAGTAGTATCCGTCTGGATCTGTGGAGTTCCCATCTTTGGGCAAAGCAGGTTCCACATCACTCTGGCAGGCTTTCCAGAAGGCTCAAGACTTTCCTGCCTGGGCGGTACAAATAAGTCCAGGGGACTCCTAGCTGCAGAGGAAAGTCTAATCCAACAAGACCCACTGGTAGAAAATATAAACATGGCCACTTAAAGTGTCCATTGAAATAATACCATGCACCCTCTTCACCTTCACACATAAGTCTTAGAAATAGTCATGTCAGTTCCCAGCTGTCAAACTGGAAGTGGGCTAGAAGAAGTGATCCGGTGTACCCACAGACGAGGCACAGAGAAGTGGGACCCGAATCCTATCTTACCGTCAGTGTCAGTGTGCTGCTCACCCTAGGCACATCACTCCCCTCTCTCCTCTCCTCTTCAAGATCTGGAATATACAGCATCTGGACCATGCACCTCTGAGATCCCTCTCAACTCTGAGCAGCTTTGCTTTGAGAAACGTTGTCTTCTGAAACTTCAGTCCCAATCAAGAATCTCCTCAAAAGGTTGAATATATCATTACATACTTAGTATTCTAAGACAGGCATCCAGTGAAGTCCATTTTTATGCTGCTTTCATATTCTTGCTTATTTTGAGTGGAAAAACCCTGTATACACTTGCTCAATACATGGAGGAAAATAGGAGCAAAAATGAACCTAGAAGCCAACCAGGCTCCTTTGGTTGAAGACACGGTTGGGGCCAATGAATGTGAGCAATTTAAGCTTTGTGGTTGGTTTGGGGATGGAGGGCCTAAGCTTGAATTTGAGATCTCTTGTGATCTACCAGACATGTCAAATGAGATTGAAGTTTATGAACCACTGATGCTGTGATAGATTTTATTTTGTACTGCATTTAAGTTGTAACTGAAGCTTTTTGTTTTTTTAACCACAATCACTAACAAGCCTTTGTCTTGGGGAAATTTAAAAGGTTGGATCAGTGTTAGAATTAGATACCCAGAATTTTTCTTTATGCAGAAGACTCACTGGGTGAGTGACAGCCATTTATTGTGACCATTCATCTCATCCACAGAAGAATATGATTCGGTGCTAACCGCAGTGGCTCAAGGGCTATAAAGCCTTGGAAAATTGGCTTTAGAAAGTATTATCTGGCAAACATCAGGCTTTCCCTTTCTCACAAGACTTTTGGAGCAGAACCAGGGTCAACAGTGTTTAAAGACTTCCAAGGAAAAGAATCTATCACTCACAAAATTACCCTTTGTGCCAGCTGGATTTTCCAGCATGGATCTGGGCTGGCAGGGGCACAGGTTCTAGTGAGATCTTCTTTAGCCAATTCGAAAGGACAGTCAGGCATTTTATCCAGATAATCCAACATCAGCTACTTGTTTCAGAAACTAAAAGGAGTGTGCCTGTTGCAGCAAGGAGCTTCCCTGATGAGAGATTTAATGCATCTTCTATGACTCACAGTACAAGCAGATATTTTCAGGACAAAGCATTTGGCAATCTGGAAACCATTCAGCTAGTTCCTTCAATTTTCTCCTTCACTTTGCTTCCATGATAACAGCCACGGTTTTGAAAATAAAGTGCTGTGGGTAGAATTGTGAAGTTTACGCCTCAGAATGCCTCTTAAGGATGCAGTACTGCCTTCTTTTGTAGAATGATGGTCATGCAGAGGTCCCTTCCCGAGCGCTGATCTGTGGCCATGATGAATGGGCATCTAAGCAGTCCCGTCCCGCTCTTTGCAACCATCATCAGGCCTTCATGGGAACAAATAAGTTTAGAGCTGGGATCAGCTCAGTCATAAGGGATGAGATGGGAGAAACAGGCCCTCCATGAGTTCAGGATTACACAGGTAGATGGTCATGAAGCCAGGAGGGGAATTCTGGTTGCTCTTTTGCTGTGTCATTGTGTCTGTCTTCTGCTGGCAAAGGAGAGCAATATAACCCATAGCCTTGAAAGTAAGAGCTTTCTAGAGAGGGGTAGGCAAACAATTTTCATAATGGGCCAGAAAGTAAACTTTGGGGTTTTGCATGTCACATGGGCTCTTTTGCAATGACAGAATTCTGTCATTGTGGCATAAGGGCAGCCATGGACAGTATGTAACAAAACAGGCATGGCTGTGTTCTCAGAAAACTTGATTAATGAACGCTAAGATATGACCTCGATATCCTTTTCACATATCCCAAAATATGATTCATGATTTCATTTTGGAGTTTTTTCACCTATTTAAAGATGTGAAAGCATTCTTAGATCATGGTGGGCTGAAACTGGCCCAAGGGCAGTGTCATGTATTGCACAGTAATACACGCCAGCCCAGGAGAGAACCTACATCCTGCGTAGTAGTCATCCTCTCTGTCTCCCCCCGACACCCCAGAATCTCAGATCCCACTCATTTTTCCTCTGTTTGGGTGCTGTCACTTTAGACACTGAAGTGAGGTCACTTTTGCGTTTTGTCTCTCAAGTGCCCTATTTAATAAAAGTCATTGTAGGTAAGATCAATGTCACAGGGCTGACTTAGAAGCAGGACCGAGGGGAAGAATTCCTCCTGACCCAGACCCGGCCACAAATGCCATATACATCCTCAGTGGGCATTGGTGACTTGGGTTGCACTAAATAACACAAAGCAAAAGAGAATTTGAATCTTGCTTGCTAATATGACTTTAGTGAGAAATACAGAAAACGTTCCACACTCCTTGCTAAGATGCTAACTACCTGTTTACCATGAAAGGAAATACTTGAGTTTATAAGTAAATAACAGTCTCAGAAATTTGCCACATTCCTCGGATAAGAGCCCTGGTGGCCCAGTCCCTAGACAGGGCTCATTTGTTTACTCACTCAACATAACAGCCAAACATCCCCTTGAAACCCAAGGGCTTCTGTCTGTCCTGCTGACACTGTTTATTTGTATCAGTAGGATGGACTGCCCTCTGGGAACAGGTTCTAGTGTTTTTCTGGGTTGAGAAGAACTAGTTGCTGGTCTGTGGCCTTTCTGACTTGGATGTGGGCACTAGATCTGAACTCAGGGAAGAAACCTTTGTGCTCTTTTTCCTTTCTTGACTGGATTGCCCTCAGAGGAAAAGAGCAGGCCATGAAGGTGTTCTAGAAGCCAAGAGAAGGCTGAAAGATGCCAAAGCACTTGGTTGCCATAGTAGTAACTTCTGGCTAGAGCCACCAGCGAGTGAAGGGACTAGAGATGAGTACTACAGGCCGATCTTCAGACATGATTGCATCTACCCGAGTCGGCCCCATTTGCAGCCTTCTCTGCTCTGCCTTCGGAGAACCACCATGGCTCTCAGGAGGCCTTTCCCATTCACCGATGACTTCTGAACGTGCCCAGTGGAACTCACTGGTCTAGACTCACTTCGCTGCTCCCCCTGGGTCCTCCAGGGTCTGCTTGAGAGATCTGTCAACATTCTGCTTTCAGAATCAGGGCTTTTGCCATCTCCCCAGGAAGTCTTTCTAGCCTCATGGTTCCCAGCCCCACAGAACAGGAAGCTGGAGCTGACAGGATGAAAGCTTAAGAGTGAATGTGCCTGGGCAGAGGCTGGAAAAATGCTTAGTTGAGGCACCTTAGTAACTCGGGCTCTCTGGCCAAGCTGGGAGGAAGCAGGCTGTCAATGGGACTCTAATCCTGGCTACAGGCTTCTCAAGTGGCTCAGTGGTAAAGAACCCTCCTGCCAATGCAGGAGATGCAAGTTCGATCCCTGGGTCAGGAAGATACCCTGGAGGAGGAAATGGCAACCCACTCCAGTATTCTTACCTGGGAAATCTCATGGACAGAGGAGCCTGGTGGGCTATAATCCATGGGGTTGCAAAAGAGTCAAGTACTACTTAAGGACTAAAAAACAACAGACCCAATCTGCAGACAACACCTCTCCTTCCCTTGGGTACCAGGCACTGAGGACCACTAACTCACATTGCTCCTGTGATGTTGTCACAAGTGCTGCCTGACTACAATCACTTGTTTTGGTACAGTGTTGCCTATCATAATATTTATAGTTATCAAGACTTTTTTGGTTGCAAGTGATAGAGCCTAACTCACACTGACCCAAACAAAATTAAATCCATTTAAAAAATAAATTAATACCATCAGCTCCAAAGTCTGAAAAAAACTATAGGTTGACCTTCAGACAATTGTACCAATATCCAAAGAGCAAACATCATCTCTCCTTCCCTTTCTTTCTCTCCTCTCTGCTTCCATCTGTGTTGGTTTTGTGCTCCAACAAACTTTCTCCATGTGAAAGGGAAGATAGGCGTCAGCCTCACCAGACTCTTAGGTCCTTGCAGCTCACAGTCTCCAATGAGAGAGCATCTCTCTCTGCTTCTCTTCCTGTCTCTGTGAAGAGACCCCAGTGTCCCTGCTTGAGTCATATGCTAACCTTTGAACTTATCCATGAGTTGAAGAGGCAGGTGACTGGCTTGCATGGACTACATGCGCATCTGTTCAGTCTTACTAGAATGATGTGGAGTGAGCAGGAGGAAGTTCTGAAAATGAAAGAATGTGGGAGAGACACAAAACTGAAAGCTGTACACTATGCTAGTCAATTACTCTATATTTAGTAAGAGTGTGATTTTCATCAACAGTACAACCAAAACAAGCAAACCAGAAGACCCTGAGGAAGCTTGAGTGAGAAGCAGCCCCACTGAGGCATCTGTGATTTTTCCATGATATCTCAACCCACAGTCCACATGAGAATGAAATGCTCATGTTTTTGTTGCTCAGTTGCTAAGTCATGTCTGACTCTTTGCAACCCCATCCTTCTCTATCTCCCAGAGTTTGCTCAAACTCATGTCCATTGAGTGGCGATGCTATCGCCAAAATGTTCATAGTCCTAACTAAATGAAAACAGATATGAATAAACCTAACACTGAGAAAAATAGTGCTGAAGTCCTCTTTCTCCTCCAATTTCTGCCTTTGTTCTGAAGTGCAGGCTATTTTATGGACAACTGATAATTGCTCTTGTTGTTGTTCACTTGCTTAGTCACGTCTGACTCTTTGCGACCCCACGAACCACAGCATGTCAGGCTCCTCTGTCCTAATTGTCTACTCCGACCCTAGATCACTGTGTAAGTCATCCATCTTGAACACATCTGACTAATGGAAAATACTGATTCTTCTTCCAATGTTTTCAGTCCAAGCACCTTGTTTACATGAATTTTCCTCAACAAATATATATTATCACTACCTTGGCCTGGCTAAACAAAGGAAATAAATAAACTCAAATTTCTAAAAGAAAAGTGCTTACCATTTTCAAGTTCTCCTGTCAATTCAGTGCTGTCTTAGGTTTGAAGAGGCAGCCAGCCAGGCAAATGGGATAGAAATCCTTGTATCACACATCTTCTAAATCTGTTTGGATTTTGGCCTATCCAAAGGCAATATGCTGGAGAGAACAGGGGCTTTGGAGGTGGAGAGACCTGTGATTAAATTCTAGCTCTCCTATTCAGAAGCTGTGTGACTTCAGGGAAGCTATTTCAACCCTCTAAGACTGTACTGTAAAATGGAGATAATAATTGGGATTATTATAGTAGGTCCACAGGATTAGTTAGGTTTAAATGACATAATTCATGTAAATGGTATGTGCTTAATAGAGGATAGCCATCAACCATTCATTCATTCATTCAATGAATGTTTGAGAGTGTCTATCCCCTGGAGAAGGGATTGGCAACCACTCCAGTATTCTTCCCTGAGAAATTCCATGGGCAGAGGAGCCTGGTGGACTACAGTTGCAAAGAGTTGGACAGGACTGAGCAACTAACACTTTCACTTTTCACCATATGCCAAGGGTTATTCTTGGTACCAGGGAAATAGCAATGACCAAAACAGAAAATAACTCCTGCCCTCAATGGGGCTTACATGCTTTGTGTACGAGATGAACTGAATAAATAGTATGTCAGATGGTGATAAGCACTAAGAAGAGTGGAGTGATGTGGAGTGTCCATGGGAGGGGAAGCAAAATCATTTCTGATTCTCCATGACTACAGAAAAAGTAGTCATGGAGAATCAGAAATGCCCCTAATATTTGCAGGGTTTGGGGGAAAGTACAAATGAAGGTCTTCATGTCAAATGTCCAAATATTTGATAATCTCTGAAATCAAATATGGGCCATCCTCTACCTTAACCATAAATATTCATTCATTACATCTTAGAAGGTCATATTCAAATTTGACTTTCTCAGACCCCTCTGAGTGCTGCGCTAGAAAGTAAAGAGTTCACTTGCTCTTTCCCTGCCTACAGCAAGACCCTGCATGCTGCAAGGCCATGCACCATGAGGGCTCTCAAACATGTGGATGTTTCAGCCCATAGGTGTCAGTTCTAATCACATACTCCATAAACAGCTGCTTCTTGGCCCTCTTCTCAGGCCCGGAGTGTGCCCACTGACAGCACTGCCTTGGATATGGGCTCAGGGCCTTTGGGTCAGGGAATTGTGGGTACTTGGAATGTTGTCCAGAAGTGAGAAGAGAGGAGTGGGCTCTAATCAGGCAACACAACAGCCCCACATACCCTCTGCCCCCTGGGGAGGGGTAAATCAGAGCTGGGCACTCTAAAGTGGGAAAGCCCAGACAGTTGCCCTTCTTACCCAGGTCAAAGGACAAAACCGGTGAGGAAGTCACTGACAGACAGTAATTTAGGACAAAGACACCCCCCCCCAAAAAAATGGAGAGAGCAAACCATGAAGATATATTTGAAGAAGGAGTGCTGGAGTCAGCAGAAATGGCAAGTGCAAGAACCCTGAAGTAGGTGCATGTTTGGTTTGCTCCAGGAGCACCAAGGAGACCAGAGTGACTGGAGTGGCACAAGTGGAGGAGCGTGAATAGAAAGAGGTGATTTCATACCAGAGACCAGATCCTAAGGAGTCTTATGGGTCATTATAGTAGCTTCGATTTCTACTTTGTGTGAGATGGGAAGCCATTGACTGCTTTTGAATGTCACTTCAGTCATGTCTGACTCTTTGTGACCCCATGGACTGTGTCCTTCCAGGCTACTCTGTCCATAGGGTTCTCCAGGCAAGAATACTGGAATGGGTTGCTAGCGTCTTCTCCAGGGGATCTTCCCAACCCAGGGACTGAACCCTCATCTCTTGTGTCTCCTGCATTGGCAGGAGAGTTCTTTACCACTAGTGGCACCAGCTCAATTGGTTATTGTCTCACAAATCAGCTTTATTCTGTTTCCTGGTCACACACCTTACTCAGTTTCACAAATGAGTGAAATCGATTACAACGTGAATCAGACAAGAGAGTGTAAATCCATCACAACCATTGAGAAAACAGTTTAAAAAAAAAAAAAGTGTCCCTGCAGAGAGTACTCTTTCTTCATATTGGAAGAACACAACCTTGAATGCTTTGCAATGATGGCAGTGGATAGAGAAAAAACATTTTAAAAATGAGTTAGAGAAAGGACAGTGTGAGACTGAATAACTGTATAAAACTGAAAACGTGTCATGAAGTATTTAGGCAAGGAAATGGTTGTGACACTCTTTTCATGACTTCCAAGAGTTTCTACACATTAAATTATTTGAGCTTTCAGTGCTGGCTGTCAGAATCTTTGCTTCTCCCAAGAATTTGGACTCCTTTAGATGGAAGGGGTCTTCCAGCATAAGAGATCCATAATTCTATGAGCCTTCTATCTGGAAGCTATTCATTGCATTTGGTATAGAAATATCCTCACATATATATTTTATTTGATCCCAAATGTTAGAATCCAGAGTTGGCAAACTACAGTAATTTGTCAACAAATCCTCAGGGATCTGAGAAAATTACCAAGCCTAGTGAAAGGAGTCGTCAAGTCCGTGTGATTGATTTTGAAATCTATCAGCAGGGCTCTCTCTGGAGGCAAGGAACCTCATGATCAGCAGACTTGGCAGTAAATAAAGCAACCTACGCTGGCACCAGGGATTTGGATACTATTGCAGATGTAGCCAAATGTGTAACCATTGTCCTTGGGTCCAGATGATGACACAGGGGCAAGGCGGCTGGCTTCCCATAGTACTGGAGAAACAATGATCTGTATGTTTGTGAATGTGTGTGTGTGATGGGGTAGAGGGATGGGGCAGCTGACAGAGAGACGAGGAAAAAATAGGGAAAAGAAATACAATTGTAAAAATGGCAACCCACCTTGAGTAAATCAAAGAATTTCTTAGAATGCAACACTGGCTGTGTGTGAATAATTGGGTTGCGAATCACTTCCTCCCTCTTTTTGTTATATAATAACAGTCATTTTAGTGTTATTGCTGAAAACACAGAAGGGACCATGGCTTACTGGCTACTTTTGCATATGGCTTTTGTGTGGAATAAGTCTTCACACGTGGAGACCTATATTTCTGGCCCATAGACCTGAACCAGGCAGATTTGAGACTGGTCACTACAATAGCTTTTTGAGAGAGGAGGTCCCAGAAGAATTTGCTTTGAAATGAAAGGGCAGAACAAGAGGACAGTCTACACCTTGGCCTAAATCCAAATGGCAGCTCTCTCAGCACACCACCAAGAAGCAAACTGACTGCTGGATTTTGTAATCCAAGGGTTTACAAAACACTTTTTTGTTGGAGAGATTGCTACTAATTATCTTTCTTACTAAAATATGACAATGATAACTACCCTTTATTAAATGATCACAACATACCAGGCATTTTATTTTATATACATGATTTTCTGTCCTCAAAATAACCCTGCATGATGGAAATTATTATCCCCAAAATAAAATACAGAAATTAAGACATGGAAAAGTTATCTGCTCAAGTTCAAACAGCAAGTTACAGAGGAACTGCAATTTAATTCCAGGTCTTGTGAATGGCAAGCCTTTCCAGTCCCCTAGCTTGCCTCTGTTTGAACTGGGTGAAACTTTGTGAATGTGTACGTGGCCCTACATCCTCTCTCCATTCTGCCCATCCTGTTGCTCTGAGTGAGACATGAATGATATGAAGTCGTCACATGTGTCAATGTCATCTATGTGTAGTTGGTTCCTTGCTCTGTATTGGTTTGCTCCTTTGTTGGAAGATTTATTTTGCCTTCTCTACAAACTACCAATGTACATTTTATATTTTATCTGGGACACATAGCTCCCAACATGTTATGAATAATGAAAATCAGCCCATGAAGTTTAATTAAGAAACTATGGAACAGATCTTTGTTGTTGTTCAGTCTCTAAGGCATGTCCAACTCCTTGCAACCCCATGGACTGCAGCACGCAGGCTTCCCTCTCTTTCCCCATCTCCTGGAGTTTGCCCAAACTCATGTCTGTTGAGTCAGTGATGCCATCCAACCATCTTGTCCTCTGTTGTTCCCTTCTCCTCCTTCCTTTAATCTTTCCAAGCATCGGGGTCTTTTCTAATGAGTCAGCTCTTCTCATCAGGTGGCCAGAGTATCGAAGCTTCAGCATCAGCATCAGTCCTTCCAGTGAATACTGAGGACTGATTTCCTTTAGGATTGACTGGTATGATCTCCTTGCAGTCCAAGAGACTCTCAAGAATCTTCTCCAACACAATTCAAAAGCATCAATTCCTCAGTGCTCAGCCTTCTTTATGGTCCAACTCTCACATCCATACACGACTACCGGAAAAACCCTAGTTTTGACTCTACGGACCTTTGTCGGTGAAGTAATGTCTTTGCTTTTTAATATGCTGTCTAGGTTTGTCATAAGTTTTCTTCCAAGGAGCAAGCTTCTTTTCATTTCATGGCCACAGTCACCATCTGCAGTGATTTTGGAAGATCATGTTGGATGGGAGATATTATGGGCCATCTTGATCATCTTTGGAATATCCCAGCTGCTATGCATTGGCTTATAAAAACAAGGGTTTACTTCTTACTCCAACGAAGTCTGCTGTGGATCCAGGCAGTTCTCCAGAGCAGATGTCTTCCTGTTGACTTAGCCTTCCAACCTGCTGCTTCAATTCTTGCAGCCTCTTCATATCAGCTCATGATTTCACTGCTGCAAGGTGCATGAAGCATCACACACCAGCTCTTAGATACAACCATACAACCGCCTGGAAGGGACAGAAGTCACTTCTACTCTCATTTCATGGCCCTCATGGCCATGCCTAAATTCAGGGGAGCAAGCAAGTGGGGCCTTCCTGTGTGCCCAGAAAGAAAAGAGAGCTAAAAATATTGTAAGTGACAGAAGTGTTTATTACAGCCTCAAAGATGTTGCCTGACTGGTGAAACCTTGTGATTCTATTCTGTGCAGGTTTTTGTTACATCATTTCATTCATTCCTTTATCCATCTAACAAATATGTTTTAGATACCTACTACGCACAATACATCAGTAGCTAGTTCCTGGAGGGAAGTCAACTGCCCCCCCGAAAGCATGTAATTTTACTTCAGCAAACCAACAGAAATATCTGTTGCTTTGTCATTGACTCCTATGGAGGTAAAGGGATGTCTCTTTCAGATCCTACACTATCCTTTCCTGTCAAAGGCATATGAAAATAAAACTTCTTTCTCCTTACCGCCCACACTGGTGATTTGATCATTTTCATACTATTGTAGTCAGAGCCCTTTTCAATATTCATCCTGTATTTCCCCCTTTGCAGGCTTTAATTTCATAACACACTACTGAGGGTGTAACTGTATTTCCAGAAAATGCAGATGGTGACTATTAATCAGACCCTGCCATGGCAATAAACTGTATGATAAATGGCTTAAATCCAGTTTGGAGTTATCACACATCATTAGTCAGACAGCATGATTCCATTTGTTGTTGTTTTAAAGGAGATTTACATTTCAGGGCTATAAACAGTGGGTAAGTCTGGCCAGAAGTCCCCTGCATTCCAAACGCAGAGATCATAAGCTACGTTTCAACAATGAAAAGAACAAAAAACAGCAGGAGCTCTGTTTGGGGCCAGCTTGTCCTCAGTTAGAAAGTGTGTGTTTTTAATGGAAAACTCTAGAATAGTCCTCCCACTCTGGTAAGAAAAACTGAAGAGGAAGAAATGAGCTCTGTGATAGACTGAAACAAGAATATTGTGTTTTTGCCTCAATGACTGTCTTCCTGAGTGACTTTGGGTTGGTGGGAAATACTCTGAAACTTGGTTGATCCATATAGCAAAGCATACTGTGAAATTTCACACTGAAATTTTCTAATTTTTTGAGAACTTAAGAAAGGTCTTATTTAAAAGCAAATAATATGAATTACAAACAATGAAAATGATTAGAGATGCAGGTTAAAAATACTTTCAAGATCTGTTTATATAAACGTGTGTGCTTAGTCGCTCAGTCGTGTCCAACTCTTCACAACCCGTTGGACTGTAGCCCACCAAGCTCCTCTATCCATGGGGATCCTCCAGGTAAAAATACTGGAGTGGGTTGCTACACCCTCCTCCAGGGGACCTTCCCAACACAGGGATCAAACCTGGGTCTTCCACATTGCAGGCAGACTGTTTACCATCTGAGCCACCAGGGAAGCCCATATAAATGTGTAGATGGTAAAATTAAAATTATGATTGCTAAAAGTCTTCAGCAGAGATACCTAACTTTTGAAGTGCACCCACAATTCATCCTTGGTAGAAATTGTGTGAGAAACTTAGTTGTCTGCTAGTATTTTACATGTGAGCTGGGTGAAAGCTGGTTATTTACAGGGTTACTAATTAATTAACATAGGTTTTAATTTGCTAAAACTACATGGCTTCCTTAGGTCTTCCAAACTAGGTCAACCATTTAGCTCCCAGATTTAACATATAATATTCGATTAAACCAAAAGGAATAAACAGAGATATTATCAAAACCACAAACAAAACTGACAATGGGTATTCGGATGATGACTTTACCTTTTAATGAAACCTCAGGTCTTTTAAGATCAGTCAAATGTAAACTGAGCTCGATGAAGATGATTATACTAAAAGGAAATTACCAAGCAGCTCAACATTTTGAATTCTAAGAATTTTAGTTACATTGGATAAAGATTGGCAGATAAAGATTGCCAATTTCACTTATTTAGTGCATTGGAGTCTGAAACACTGTTTTACAACCCAAAGCTATACTTTTAAAGGTCACCTTCCTGCACTCTTCTAAAACGTGTGAAGGCTTACTAGTTCTCAAAAAATTAAAGAAACTCTGTATGTATGTATTTATTTGATGTATATGTCTTACATCTTTAAAACTCTACATGTATGCATACTTTTAAAAATTCCCAAACATAGACACTACCTATAATTTACTTATTTTCCCTACTTAAGTGCAAGTAATGGGTATTTTAAAATCTGAAGCTTGGATCTCTTTTGTTGGCAATATCAAAGTCCTGTAAAATGTTAATTTAAAAAATTGTCTCTTTTAAAATCAAGGTTTGGCTTCTAGGATTTCTCCCTTCTCTGAAAGGAAAGAAACTAGTATTTACTGGGCATATACCATGTACCCTGTGCTCACAGCAACCCCATAAGGTAAATGTAGATATTCTTCTCTTACTAGTGAAAAACCCAGACCTCCTAAAAATTAAAGCTTGTTCAGGGAATTCCCTGGTTGATCCATTGGTTAGGACTGGTACTTTCACTGCGATGGCCAGGGTTCAATCCCTGGTCAGGGTGGATCCTGCAAGCCTCGAAGTAAAAAAAAAAAAAAAAAAAAGCTTATTAGTGTTCCTGTAAACCTAGATAGGATTCCACGCCAAATCTATCCAGCATCAAAGCCCACTCTCTACCTCCTTACTCCTCCTTGGCTCACATGGGAATTTGCAGTAAGCAGTGACTACTCATACCCAAAATGTTGTCTTTTTTTTTTTCTTTAGAGGGGCTCCCTTTATTAGCATCACAAAAAGTATCACTAATTCTCAAAAGGCCCATGCTCTGGAAGTTCAGCTTAAATGGGATAGGTGGAATATCGTTAGTATTAATTTGTAGAAAGTAGTAGTGCATACATGCTCAGTCACTCAGTCTTGTCTGACTCTGTGACCCCATGGACTGTAGCCTGCTAGGTTCCTCTGTCTATGGAGTTTTCCGGGCAAAAATGCTAGAGTGGATTGCCATGTCCTCCTCCAAGGATCTTCCCAAGCCAGAGATCGAACCCGTGTCCCCTGTGGCTCCGGGATCGGCAGGCAGATTCTTTACCACTGGACCACTTGGGAAGCCCCAGAGGGTAGGTGATCCATGTCTAAAGATTGATTCCACAGAGTGAATTGGAGATTGAAATAATTTTCCAGATAACTTAAGGTCAAAGTAACTGTATTAAGGAAACAGCAATTTGAAATATTTCAAAAAGTGGGTTGTAAAATTGTCCACCTTATGTTCATCCTATATATTTGGAAAATTTTAGCTAAATTCTCCAAATATATAAAGAATATTTAGAGAATGAACACCTTTCCAAGTTCATTCCTTTAAAGATGAAAGAATTAAACCTGTGATGAATTCTCTATTGTTTCCCTATCTGCATTATAAACATAGATATATTTAACATACTTTCATAAAGTTTTAAAAATCAGTTTTCTTCCAGTTCTACCACAGTAAATGTATTGACATATGCCACCAACGAAAATCTTTATCCAATTTGTTCCAAAAGAAGCACTGTTTATATCTGAGAAGTCATTTTTTTTACCACATTTTATTGTCATTTTTTTTGAGCATTAAAATATATTTGTCTAAGTACAAACCAAGATTTCTTTTCACAAAGTCAGTAGTGCTTTGAATTTTGTCTATATTTTGATTCTTTTACAATTATGGTTGTTCTAAGTTTGCCTCTTCTGGTTTGGAACTTGTCTTTTATTTTGGCTCTGATTTTTACGAAAGCATTTTTCTCAACAAACCCTGAGTACACATGTCAGACAATCATAGCTTTTAGCTACCATCGAATGCCATTACCATTCAGCCTTGGTTAAACTCTGCCTCCCAAGACATACATTCTGATTGTCAACATCTACTCTGAGTGAAAAATGGTTGCACTATCTCTGCATTCCATTTCATCACAGGAAAGAAATCTGCTTTTTAAAGCCATGGCTTAATAATTTCAGAAATGGGAAAGACAGCAGATTCATGTGAAGCTGAGGAAGCATTTCATCTTCCAGAAATGAGGGCAGAAATGAAGCAACACTGCTCCTTAGGCACAGCCAGAAGCAGTGCAACTAAGTGTGAGCAGTAAGTCTCGGAGAGCTGAGCAAAACAGCAACTGGCAGCAGAAATGTGGGTCTCGTGGGAGCAGGTCCAATCACAAACCCTTCTGGTCATTTTCCCAGCTGTGGCTGCCCCCCTCCATTACTGTATTAAATCTTTACCATACTTTCTACCTGGGTTGATGTAAGAAACTAGGGACAAATGCAGGAGGTGGGAGGTGGGAGTGGTGACTTGATTGGAGATCCTTTTCTGTTCATAAGCCAGTTGGATAACTCCCCTTCCCTCTTCTTCTCCAACTCTTTTCCAAAAGAGCAAAAGAAATCTTGCTTCA
This sequence comes from Bos indicus x Bos taurus, assembly GCF_003369695.1. NCBI lineage: Eukaryota > Metazoa > Chordata > Mammalia > Artiodactyla > Bovidae > Bos > Bos indicus x Bos taurus. The sequence goes on from NC_040095.1 coordinate 38,808,557, forward strand.
GAAACGTCTAGTGCAGAATCTGGATCTGCCTTTTTTAAACCTACCTTGATTTCCCTGGTTAATCTAATAGTTGCTCTGGCTGGAGCACTGCTCTCAGACAAGCACTGGGATTGCCCTTCCTTGCTCTCAACCTTTATATTTTGAGACCTCCATCCTTCCCTACAGAGACAGGAATTAAATTTCCACCTTTCTAAACTACTGACAGCATGTGTGATGCCCCACCCTGGAAATATGTACTTGACTTTATGGTCTCAGGAGGTGTTATAATCCCCAACTCATGGGGACGACATCGAGGTGTTTCCTAAACCTCAATTAGGAAATAAGGTTGCCACTCACATTCTGATTACAACAGTGTTTAAGAAAGGGCTGTGTTAAAGTGTGTGTCTTCTTGGGAATGCAAAGGCCTTTGTGGGAGGAACTTAATTTCCAGTGTAGTAAAACAGTGTGCGCACGGCAAGGGGATGTATGTTATGAAGAAAGTAACTATACTCAAAAACACAGTTACAAACCTGTATTGCAAATGATTTCTTTGCATGTCTGTTTCCCACTACACTACAAACCACTACACTACAGGTTTCTTAAAGGCCAGCATCACACTTACTATATCTGTATATGTGATAAGATGTATTGTTGTTGTTCAGTTGCTCATTCGTGTCCAACTCTTTGCAACCCTATGGACTGCAGCATGCCAGGCTTCCCTGTCATTCACTATCTCCCAGAGTTTGCTCAGACTCATGTCCATTGAGTCGATGATGCCATCAAACCATCTCATTCTCTGTCACCTCCTTCTCCTCCTGCCCTCAATCTTTCCCAGTACCAAGGTCTTTTCCAATGAGTCAGCTCTTCACATCATGTAGCCAAAGTATTGGAGCTTCAGCTTCAGCATCAGTCTTTCTAATGAATGTTCAGGGTTGATTTCTTTTAGGATTGATTGGTTTGATCTCCTTGCTGTCCAAAGATCTCTCCAGAGTTTTCTTCAGCACTGCAATTCAAAAGCATTAATTTTTGGCACTCAGCCTTCTTTATGGTCCAACTCTCACATCCATACATACATGACTACTAGAGAAACCTCAGCTTTGACTCTACAGACCTTTGTCGGCAAAGTGATGTCTCTGCTTTTAATACACTGTCTAGGTTTGTCATAGCTTTTCTTCCAAGAAGCAAGTATCTTTTAATTTCATGGCTGCAGTCACCTTCTGCCGTGATTTTTGGAGCCCAAGATAATAAAGCTTGTCACTGTTTCCATTTTTTCCCCATCTATTTGCTGTGAAGTGATGGGACCGGATGCCATGATCTTCATTTTTTGAATGTTGAGTTTTAAGCCAGCTTTTTCACTCTCCTCTTTCACCTTCATCAAGAGGCTCTTTATTTTGTCTTTGCTTTCTGGCCATTAGGGTGATGTCATCTGCGTATCTTAGGTTATTGATGTTTCTCTCAGCAATCCTGATTCTAGCTTGTGATATCACATCTATACATGTAATAAAATGTATTATATCTTCTTGTATTCCCCAACCAGCAGGTCATATCAGTTCACTAATTAGTTTGTTGATAGAACCAGACTCTGGCAGTGACTTGGTGAGTCTAGCTTTGTAAGAATTCCATAATCTTAGATTTGAAGATCATGATGAAGGGTTTGTGGAGGTTCTCTGTTAACTTGTTCGTACTACCAATGACTAAAGGAAATTTTATGAAGTCTATTATGAACAGCCATTCTTGAAGCAATTACTAACACCTAACTAATTGGGAGGAAAATCTTTCTCCACTCAACAGCCTTCAAATACCACCTGCATTGGCTATATTTTGAAAAACATTTCAGGATGGAATCCAGCCTTTCTAACTCTCACTGAGCTTGCTAGTTTCTACATGATTTCTCCTTGGGGCTCCTCTTTCTGATAATTATCACTATAAGATGTTTGGTCAACATGTGTAGTACTTAGGACTAATTAAAGTTGGGGAAAGTGAATGATGAAGTAACCATCCCAGGGCAACTACTGTGTCCTTCTCCATTCTAGTTTTTCTATTTCACTGTGAGCATTTTCCCCAACCAGCAAAAGTGCCAATCAGATTCCAAAGTGATTTAGAACTCCCCCATAGCCTTAGCTATTCAATATAAAACTTACAGTATCTGGGCTCTCTAGATGCATTACTGATTAACCTCAGTAGACATGGAATATAACCAACTTGGCTTTCAAAATTGACATAGCTTTAAGAATGGAAAGACCTTTATGGGAGAAACTTAATCTCCAATATATTAAAATAGTGTGCACATTGCAGAGATGTATATTGTGAATAAAATAGTTATGCTCAAAAACATTGTGAAGACCATGAAGTCAGTCCTCGTTTATGCCTTTTCTCTTTCATTCATGAATTACAAGTGAATAAATCTTAAACTAATAAGGTAGAGATGGAAGAAAGCTCAGACTTATCATGCCAGTGTGGCCCAGGAATCCAACGACACATTAAAAGGATCATCCACCATGATCAAATAGAATTGATCACTGGGATGCAGTAATGGTTCAATATATGTAAATTATTTAATGTGATACATCACAGTAACAGAATAAAGGATGAAAATCATGAGTGTCTCAATCAATGTCATAAAAGCATCTGACAAAATTTAACTCTCTTCATGATAAATACCCTCAACAAACAAGAAAAGGAGGAAAGTACATCAGCATAAAACAATCCATGTATGAAAAGTCCATAGCTAACATTATAGTCAGAGGTGAAAAACTGAAAGCTTTTCTTTTAAGATCAGGAGAGAAGGCAGGAATGCCCATTTCTCACCACTTCTATTCAACCTAATATTGGAGATTCTAGGTGGAGCAGTTAGGCAAGAAAAACAACAAACTACCTAAAAAGGACATCAGGGAAACAGTCCCATTCCCACTAGCACTAAAAAGAATAAAATACTTAGAAATAAACTTAAGCAAGAAGGTGAAAGACTTGTATACAGAAAACTACAAAACACTGATGAAATAAATTAAAGAACCCACAAACAAATGGAAAGATAGCCCATGTTTATGGTGGGCTGGAAGATTTAATATTGTTAGTGTCCATATTACCCAAATCAATGCAATCCCTATCAAAACCCCAATAGCATTTTTTAGAAAAATAGAAAAAAAAAAGTTATGTGATTCACATGGAACCACAAAAAGACCATGAATATCCAGATAAATCTTGAGAAAGAAGAAAAAATCTGAAGGCACCACACTTGTTGACTTCAAATTATATTACAAAACTACAGTGATCAAACATAAAGATAGGCATATACCAGTGAAACTGAATAGAAAGCCCAGAAATAAATTCACACATATGTGGTCAGCTGGTCTTTAACAAGGCTTCCAAGAATACACAATGGGGAAAGGATATTCTCTTCAACAAATATAGTTCTGGGATATCTGGATATTCAAATGCCAAAGAATGAAATTGAGCCCTTATCTTACAGCATACACAAAAATCAATTTAAAATGGATTAAAAACTTTAAGACCTGAAACTGTAAAACTCCTAGAAGAACATATAGAGGGACAGCTTTATGACATTGGTCTTTTCAATAATTTCATGAATGTGACACCAGAAGCACAGACACCAAAAATAAAATAAATAAATGATACTGTATATCAAACTAAACGCTTCTGCACAGCAAAGGAAACAGCACAATGAAAAAGGAGCCTATGGATTGGAGGAAAATACTCTCATATCTGATAAGGAATTAATATCTAAAATTTGTAAGTAACTCCTACAATTCAGTAGCAAAAAACAAGACAAACAACAAAAAACTAATAATTAAAAATGGACTAATGATTTGAATAGACATGCTGTGGGAGATGTGGTTTCAATCCCTGGGTTAGGAAGATCCTCTGGAGGAGGATATCACAACCCACTCCAGTATTCTTGCCTGGAAAATCCCCATGGACAGAGAGGAGCCTGGTGGGCTACAGTCTATAGGGTCGCAAAGAATCGGACACAACTGAGCAACTAAGCCCATACACACACACATGCTGTGGTGATACTACAGGCTGTTTCTTGTATTTTCTATACTGTTTTGGAAAGTAGAAGTTTCTAAGCAGAGAAATTAATTTTGTTTGACATATTAAGCTTTTACTTATTGCTTTATTCAGTCAGGAAATATTTGTTGTGAGCCTGCCATAAGCCAGGCACTCAGCAAAATTTTGGAGACACAAAAGTGAAGTGAGACCTCTGTCTCTCAAACGTTCATAATTGTCAAGGCAAACGTTTTGAGTTGCAATAATGCAGTAATAATGGTATATACAAAGTAGATTAGATGCATAGATGAAGTGATGGAAATACTCAAGCAGAGTTAAGAAAACCCTCTATTATATGGTGTACCACAAAAAGGCACTTACGGGGTGCATTTGTTAGGAACAGGCAACCACCAAAGATGTGTCCAACCCTGAGGTTCTAAGAGCTTTGTAAAGTGGGAACTTCTTCTCTGAATCAGAAAGGAAGGCAGCTATTTAGTGTGCAGGTGACATAAATTACGTATTGTCCACTTTTTCTTGGCATGAATCTATCAGAGGGGCAGACACGGAAGAGTAATATTCCTAGTCTTTGCTTTTTTCATTGTAATCCTCCAGGCAACTGGATGCTCCAGCAATAGATGTCAGAGAGAAAAAAAAAGAAACAACCAGATAGGTATTTTGTTCCAGTCAGAGTCTGTGCTCTGATATCAGCTTAATGTTTACGAAATCAATTTTCTCTACCTGCTGGATCATGTTAATGTGAGAACTAGCTCTTCATAACCTATCCTATTTGTTCCTGGGCGGTTTTATAGGGCTGATATTTTATCAGAAATACAAAGAGATTGAGTGCTGTTCTCCTAATATATTCATTACTTGCTTCATCATGCTGGTAAATAATATGCATATGGTAATTTGAGAAACACGGTGTTCCCATTGCTCATTTTTATTCTCAGAAATTTCTCTGTCTTTTGCAAATACTCAAAAAAAATCAAAGGCAAGATTATTTCAAAATTGAATTTCACATTCCTCCTCTTCTCACTTTCTGGTGCCCACACAACATGTAGAGTACATTCTTTTCTGTTTTGACCAGTGGTTTTAGACTATGCAACCTCTTCTGCTAATAGTCTTACTGTAGAATGTTTCGGGGAGAAGGCGATGGCACCCCACTCCAGTACTCTTGCCAGGAAAATCCCATGGACGGAGGAGCCTGGTAGGCTGCAGTCCATGGGGTTGCGAAGAGTCGGACATGACTGAGTGACTTCACTTTCACTTTTTACTTTCATGCATTGGAGAAGGTAATGGCAACCCACTCCAGTGTTCTTGCCTAGAGAATCCCAGGGACAGGGGAGCCTGGTGGGCTGCCGTCTATGGGGTCACACAGAGTCGGACACAACTGAAGTGACTTAGCAGCAGCAGCAGCAGCAGAGCGACCAACACACATGTTAAGTGTCCACTGTGTGCCTGACACTATACTAGGTCTTAAACAAAGAACAATAAAAAAGATGGAAGCATCTGATTCAGGGGCTGTTTTTATCTTTTTTCAAGCTTTTCCAAAACTGTGTCATCAAGACAAAAGCGAACGTGAAATAGATGCCTTAAATAGAAGTGGATTAATAATGAATGAGCTAACTCAAAAGCTCTCCAGAACACATGTTTCAATCAACAGCCTTGAGTAAACTGATAAGCTGGAATCAGATCATCATTGGGCCCACAGATTTGGGGAAGAAAGCCCCATTTATAAACCTGGAATATTGAAAGTAGATACCTAGATCAGTTTACTTGGAGAGAAGTGAATAATAAGGGTGTTTTACTGAGAGTAGCACTTAATTTATGTGTATTTAAACTGTCAAAATGTTTTAGTTCTTTATGGTCACTAATTCTCTTATTTATTTACTTAACAAATATTGATTTGCTATTGTGGATAAATTAGTTGTTCTAAGCACTAGGAATAAAGGGCCCTGTGGGCTTCCTGGTGGCTCGGACAGTAAAGAATATGCCTGCAGTACAGAAGACCCAGGTTTGATCCCTCGGTCAGGAAGATCCTCTGGAGAAGGGAATGGCAACCCACTCCAGTATTCTTACCTAGAGAATTCCATGGACGGAGGAGCCTGGAGGGGCTATAGTCCATGGAGTCACAAAGAGTCATACACAACTAACACTTTGTCTTTCACTCACTTTCATCCTCAAGTTTGCATTGGATGAAAAAAAAATGAAAAAAAAATAGACTAAAAAATATGCCAGATATTAGAAACTTACAGCATGTGCTATGAAGAAAACAAATGGTATGTTAATGTGAGTGTGTTTACAAGGGTGAAAGTGAAAGTGAAGTCGCTCAGTTGTGTCCGACTCTTTGCTACCCCATGGACTGTAGCCTACCAGGTTTCTCCATCCATGGGATTTTCCAGGCAAGAGTACTGGAGTGGGTTACCATTTCCTTCTCCAGGGGATTCTTCCCAACCCAGGAATCGAACCCAGGTCTCTTACATTGCAGGCAGACACTTTACCCTCTGAACCACCAGGGAAGCCCATAGAAAGGTACTTTACATAAAGTGTTTAAGCCAATCATGTAAACGGAAGGAAAAGAATTTCAAGCAGAAAACAGAATATTTACCTGCTGTTTACAAAAAAGACGCTGTCTGGACAAAAGCAGTATACAATTATCTAAATTAAGGATTGGCAAATCTCACCTGTCATCTGTTTCTTTAAAAAATAATTTAGTCTTGTTTTCGTAAATAAGGTGTTTTGAGAACACGGTCGTGCCTACTCTTTTATGTATTGTCTATGGTCCTTTTCATACAACAGAGGAGCTTTATCATTGCAGAAAAGACCCCATGGCCCACAAAGCCAAAAATATTTATCTGCCTCTTTAGAGAAGAAGTTTGCCAACCCCTGATCTTATACACCAGTTTGAATAATCATTATATTTGTGATCTTTTAAAAATTCTATTGTCTTTAACTCTATGAGATCAAACCAACAGTTTCCAGAAACCCTGTTAAAATGCACCTAGTGAGGACAGTTGACATTTATTGAGTGAAACTACATCCCAGGCATTGTTTTAAGCTCTCTGTGTGAATTGCATTACACTTAATGCTCACTACAGCCCTACATGGTGGGTATGATTATCACTCCAGGTTATAGGAAAGGCAACTGAGACACAGAGAAATTAAGTGACTCACTTGATATCACACAGCAGTTAAGCAGTGGCATCAAGATTCAAAACCAGACAGCCTGGGTCATAAACCCTGTCCTAACCCACCTTTGTGACTTCACATCCTACAGCTGCACCACCATAACAAACCCCATGGCTTAAAACTGTCTATCCCTAATTTGCACAAGTAAGCCAACATCTTGCTCCAAAGAATTTAGAACTTGCTTTAGAGCCAAATTTTACAGCTGTTCCTTGCTTAGCATTCAGAATGTAAAGAAGGTTTCTAAGTGATTTCCTTTCAAGCTTCACTGAGAAGCATTGAGTAAATAATTCTTTTAGGAATGCCTATACTGGAAATCCAGACTATTTCTCTAATTACTCAATTATGCTCTTGACTCAATGTAACAGGTAATTCTGCAATTTTCTCTCTCGATTTGGCTGTAAGAGGCACCATTAGATCTATTGTCACTTTCCTTTGCTCCCCATCTCCTAGGAATCCAATGTAACGTAAGTATCTGCTCCCTGGATTTCTGGGGACTTCCACTAAATTCCTAGACATCCTTTGTACAGCCATGTGTGAACTCATCTGGAAAGCTATATCAGAAAGCCCAAATTTTGTGATGTTCAGTTCAACCTAGGCTAGCAGCCATACCCCTGAATCTCTATGTGCTAATCTCCATGAAAGATGTCTGTGTCTCTGTATGATTTTGTTGACAGCCTACTTACTTCTGAAGAGATTCCCCATAAGTTGGTATAAGCTTCCAAAATTTGCTTAAACTGAAACACATATGCACCCAATGAAAACACTAAACTTTAGCGACTTGATAGGGGCTTCCCTTGTAGCTCAGTTGGAGAAGGAAATGGCAACCCACTCCAGTATCCTTGCCTGGAAAATCTCATGGACAGAGGAGCCTGGTGGGCTGCAGTCCATGGGGTCGCAAAGGGTCGGGCACGACTAAGCGACTAACACTTAGTTACTTACTTACTTACTTACTTACTTAGCAAATTGACATTTTCTCCAAGTCCGAGTCTGGGCTGTGAGTTACTGAGTAACACATAGTGCTGAACAGTACCTTGTCACATAGATGCCATGATTTTCATCCTTATGGAATGGTGGAGATAGGTCCAGTAAAGATAAAATCAATAGACAACGTAGTGAGTGTTGTGGTAGACAAAGTACAGGGTGATAGTGCAGTTCAAAGTCAGGGTACCCAACAAGGAGTTGAGGGCAGAAGGCATGGTCAAGGAAGGCTCCCTAAAAGATAAAATTTAGAAGGTAAAATTTGTCAGAATTGAATGTAGAAGGGAGAGTACTGGAAATTAAGGAGTCATGAGTGACATCTGGTTTTATCACCAGCATTTTGTTGAATTATTAGCCTTCTCTCAGTATGTATTTCTACACGCTTCCAAAATCAATAGTCATCCCTTTAGATTCACACACCCTATGCAGTGTTTCATTGATGCTATTGTGTTTCAATATGTCAAAAGAATCAATCCAGTCTCACTTTGCTAATAAACAACTGTGGGGTTTTGGACAAAATCCAAGCTGAACTTTGCTTGGCCCAGGTCTTTTCACCTTCATAAAGATACTGATTTTATTTTTATGGGCTCCAAAATCACTGCAGATGGTGACTGCAGCCGTGAAATTAAAAGACGCTTACTCCTTGGAAGGAAAAGTTATGACCAACCTAGATAGCATATTCAAAAGCAGAGACATTACTTTGCCAACAAAGGTCCATCTAGTCAAGGCTATGGTTTTTCCAGTGGTCGTGTATGGATGTGAGAGTTGGACTATAAAGAAAGCTGAGCACCAAAGAATTGATGCTTTTGAACTATGGTGCTGGAGAAGACTCTTGAGAGTTCCTTGGACTGCAAGGAGATACAACCAGCCCATCTTAAAGGAGATTAGTCCTGGGTGTTCATTGGAAGGACTGATGTTGAAGCTGAAACTCCAATACTTTGGCCACGTGATGCAAAGAGCTGACTCATTTGAAAAGACCCTGATGCTGGGAAAGATTGAGGGCAGGAGGAGAAGGGGATGACAGAGGATGAGATGGTTGGATGGCATCACTGACTCAAGGGACATGAGTTTAAGCAAGCTCCGAGAGTTGGTGTTGGACAGGGAAGCCTGGTGTGCTACAATTCATGGGGTTGCAAAGAGTCGGACATGACTGAGCAACTGAATTGAACCGAGTGGCTAGAACTCTCCTTTAAATAAAAATTAACAAGACCTCATAGCAGTGAACTCAGAAAAGCATCACTGGCTTCTTATGGGACATAGCAACTTTCCCACTGGAAGGGGCAGAGATGCTGACCTAGAACAGGACATATGCTGGGTCCACATCAGTCCAGGGGGACAAATCCTGTCCATTTCAAGTATTTTCACTGATCAAAAGTACAATCAGACTTTATATGGGTGCAGGAAAGAAGTATGAACTGGTCACAGAAAAGGTGTTTAAATGAGCACACCAGATCATGTGGATACAAGCCACCTGGATTATTTTCTCCGGGCTTCCGTGACAAAGTGTCACAACCAGCTGGCTTAAAAGAATAGAAATGTGTTTTCTCACAAGTTACGGAGGCTGTAAGTTGGGGACAAAGATTTCCTTGGAGCCTTGCTCCCTCTGAGACTCTGGGGAGATGCTTACCTTGTTTCTTCCTGACTTCCAGTGGTGACCGGCAGGCCATGGTGTCCTTAGCTTATAGCTGCATCCCTTCTGTCTCTGCCTCAGTCATCATAGGTCATTTTCCTTGTATGTCTCTGCTTCTTGCCCATGTGAGAAGTAATTAATCACATCACCCATGACCCAGTTTTCAAATCAGTTCACATTTTGAGGTATTGGGGGACTTTAATATCTCTTTCAAGGGGACATGATTCAACCCAGTACACTATCCAAACAAATGACATTGTGAGAAGGTTCCATTTGCATCTAATGTTGTGACTGGGCTTCCCAGGTGGCCCTAGAGGTAAAGAACCCACCTGCCAATGCAGGAGACGTAAGAGATTCAGGTTTGATCCCTGGGTCGGAAAGATCCCCTGGAAGAGGGCATGGCAACTCACTCCAGTGTTCTTGCCTGGAGAACCCCATGGACAGAGGGGCCTGGTGGGCTATTGTCCAAGGGATGACAAAGAGTTAGACACGACTGAAGCAACTTAGCATGCACACACGCATGTGTGACCAGGCTCCTGACTTTACATGATATTAGAGCTAAAAATCCACTTCTGTCTGAAAAGTGATGTTTGGCAAGAAAGGTTGAGAGAACAGCCCAGACTCCATGGCCAGTGCTTGCCCCTTCAGGAGCATGTGTCCCCTCCTGTATGACATGCTCTCAAGTGCTGGGATGTCAACAAGGCAATGATCAAAGGGTAGACTGGAGCTTGCAGTGGCAGGGTCGCTCAGAATTCATGACTCACCTCCTGTAGCTTGCCCTTGCCGCCCTCGCACTTATCCTCTCAGTTCTTCCCCCTCCGCCTTGCTCATCCTCCCTGCTTTGCTGGGAAACAAAAGCTGATTTGAATCTAGCCATTTTGATTTGGTGGCAAGTGAACTGTAAACCAGATTAAGCCAAAAGAAGCAAATCCAATGACTGTCGCAAGCAAGTTGTCCAATTATTGCTTTTTTTGCAGTGAGGGTAAAAGGCAGTTAAGGGCCTTATATATCATAAGGCAAATACTAATTTGCCTGAATCAGCTTGCCAAAGGGTAATCAGCAAACGGGTTGGTGCTCATCAGAGCTGCACAGACTGGTCTCTGAGGAGGTCAGAGCCAGGAATAAACCCTACCAGAAACTCCTGGTGAATCTAGCAAGTTCCCTGCCTTCTGCATGCTGAAGCAAAGGTCCAACCTTCACCTGACTTGTAGCCTGCCTAGGGTAAGTCACTGGACTTCTTGGCAGATTTCTGGTGCCACAGGCTCTCTTCTCTCTCTCCCTGGGTGAGGATCAGTTTCTCTGGGAGCGATGGGAAAGTGAAAATGTGTTTGCAGAATCTGTCCCTCACTCTCACCCTACTGCTTGTACCTGCCTCTGAGGTAGGTCAAGGAGGTAAACCATATCTGTTACTGACAGAGGACAGAAGGTGAGGGAACAGGAAGAAAAGCAAAGGGAAATATGTTCCAAAGGGGAAAAAAATTAGCAGTGGATAAAATGACAAAGACATCATTTTATGATGTAATAATCTCTGAATGATAAAGGGAGTGGATTTGGCCCAAATACTGGAATATTTCCAGATTTCAGGGCCTCCTCCTGTCTTGAGCCCCAGCTCCACATTTGGGCTGGTTAATCCCTTGACCTTTGTGGAAATCCTCCCTGACGTCACTGGACTAGAGGCCTGGAATGGAAAGGAAGGGCTTTGTCAGAGCTGCATGAATCCACATGGCTCATCTCCTGACAGGAAAGCTCAGTGGAGAACAGGACTCTCACTATTTAGAAACTGGACTAGGATTCCTATCCAGAGGATACAATTTGCCATTGCCTTTGTGGTTTGTATGGTGCATGCATTAGTAGTTTTGCTCATGTCCGATTCTTTGCAGTCCAATGGACTGTAGCCCACCAGGCTCCTCTGTCCATGGGGATTCTCCAGGCAAGAGTACTGGAGTGAGTTGCCATGCCCTCCTCCAGGGGATCTTCCTGACCCAGGGTATGAACGTGCACCTCTTAACATCTGCATTGGCAGGCAAGTTCTTTACCACTACCACCACCTGGGAAGCCAGTTTGTATGGCCAGTAGAGCAAACCAAGAACACTAAGGAAAGAACTTTTTCTCTTGATGCCTAAGTGCCAATCACAATTGTTTGGAGTTCTCTTAATTGGCATCCCAGGTCTCATCTAACTATTGTTGTAACACACATGTATTGACATAAAAGCTGCTTACATTTTCACCACCAACATCCCAAAAGATGCTGCTGCTGCTGCTGCTGCTAAGTCACTTCAGTCGTGTCCGACCCTCAGCAACCCCATGGACTCCAGCCTTCCCGGCTCCTCCATCCATGGGATTTTCCAGGCAAGAGTACTGGAGTGCGGTGCCATTGCCTTCTCCCCAAAAAGATGAGGCACCATCTATTTTTTCCCCTACCAGTTTCTGTCTATAGGGCTTTGTATTCATTAACAATTGGCTCTGTTCCCTTTGCAGTCTGGAGGCCCTGTTCCAGGTCACCTGTGATTTGGAACACTGGGTCCTTGGCAATGAAGTTAAGAAAAAGAAAGAGAACATGGGGAAGGAACCAAAGGTAGAACCAGATTTGAAGGTTTAGCCTGAAAGTTATATTTAGAGAGCCAGTTATATCTAGAACTCCAACTTCCTAGCCATCAGATACTTGACAGACAAGTTGAAAGTAAGGACAAGATTAATTATCAAGGCTCTTGGTGGGGAGTGGGGAGAGGAGGAAGGGGATAAATGCTTTCATGTTCGTCACTGTTTACTCAAAAAGAGTGTCACTAATAATGAAGGTTGATGAACGTGAAAGGATAGCTATTAGTTTTGCAAGTAAGTAGGGGAAATTACACACTAACATTTCTTTTAAATATTTTTATTATATACCATATTTTATATACCATATATACCATATATTTACATACCATCAAGTTTATCCCTTTAAAGCCTACAACTTAGTGGTTTTCAGTATATTTACAGAGCCACGCAACCCTCACTACAACCTAGTTTTAAAACCAACCACAGAAGGAATGTAGTACACATTAGCAGTCATTCCCTTTTCCCTTTTTGCCCTACCCCTGCCCCTGGCAACCACTAATCTATTTTCAGTTGCTGTGGATTGGCTTTTTCTGGAGAGTTCATATAAATGGAATCATGCTATATGTGGCCTTTCGAGACTGGCTTCTCTCACTCATAATATTGATTTTGAGGTTTGTCCAAGTTGTAGAATATGACAAGTACTTCATTCCTTTTTGTTGTTGAATAAGATTCCATTGGAGATATACCACATTTTACTTGTCCACTTATCAGTTGATGGACAGCACACTTGTGTTTTACTTAAAACAGCAAATTGCCACAGTTTCAACAATCTGAATTGAATAACTTTTTGCTGAAGGCAGAAGTTAATAAAACAGCTCCTGATCTTAATACGTTAGATTTAAGAGATAAGATTACTAAGGGATTTAAGATTTAGTTTTTATAGCAAAAAAAAAAAAAAAAGATTTTTATTCAGGTTTGTGGCAAGTAGATGTTTGCAAGATAACCTAATGATATTAGCGTAATAAGGTCATGATATTTGTATTTGTGCTTTTCAGTTATCTCAGTAGAGTGGATCTGTATAGAGAAGTGTTCACTCATCCCTTCTAATGAAATAATGTTAGAATGCTTGAAATCTCTTTACTACATCCACGTGAAATACAGCACCTGCCTTTGTGTTCAGCCAACAAGTGCACAGCTGAGTTTGAGGCCAAGCTCCATAGCTGGTCTGCCAGGAATCTACTGGTTGTACTGTCCTATTGTACTAGTTTTTGTCTTTTCTCTGCTTCTGACTCAGGTGTGAATGAGGAAGCATGGGAAAGAGGAGCAAGAGGGAGCAAATAAGGTTCTACAGATCTGGAAGGTTGCCTGGGATTCATATTCAAGCAGTTCCTTCTCAAGGTGTCAAAACTCTTCTTACATGGGGAGTAGTGGCCAGACTGCAGGCTCTGGAATCTAGGCATGGCCATTTCATATCTTTGTGATGTTGGGCAGGTACTTAATCTGTCTTTCTTGTTCTCATCAGAAAAATGAAGATAATAATGGTTCTTAGTTCTCCAGATGCGTTGAGGATTCCCATGATTCCTGGCACATAGGAAACTGGTAACCATGAATATTGCTAGCATGTATTCACTACTTGCTATTTCCTAGACACTGTGCATGGAATCTTCACAGCAATCTAAAAAGGTAGTGAAAGGTATTCCCACTTTGCAGATGAAGAAATTGAGATTTAAGGAAGTGTAAATATATCCTCCTCAAGGTCAGTTGGTTTAAAAATGGCACGAGTCACTTTTATATACCTTTCGGTCTGATTCAGATTCTTTACATGTCCATTACAGCAGGGTGCTTATATGCAATGAATCGGGCTAGTCAGTATGCTGCCAACTGGAATATAGCTATAACAACATACACATTTGTGTTGATAAAAATGAATAATGAATGCAATTGGGCCACTTTGGAAAATAATGTGACCAAAACCCTGGGGAGAAAACAGCAGTAAAAGACTAAGACGAAGCTGTTAGAACAAACATGGGGCTTAAAGGACCTCAAAGTAAGACATGTCATCTGGTGAGATCTGCATCCTCTCAACTCAGGGGAACCAGACCCTGTGGTTTATGGGAATTAAAAGAACATTGCACGTGGTACTTGGGTTAAAGAAGGTAACTGACTCATTTCCATTAGCTAGGGAATTAGTGCCTGTGTTAATATTCCATTTGTCAACTTAATGGTTTAAGGTGTTTCCATTGCCATCACCAGCAGCACTTTTAAATTAGCCTTGAGAGCTAAAGAGTAAACAGAAGCACAGTTTATCATTCTGTCAAGTTCAACTACCTAAAAAAGGCAATATCTGATAGTCAAGCAAACAACTAGACTGCAAACCACAAGTGTCAGCATTGACACAGCATTGACGCATTTACAGCTCCATGAGGGTTATTAACTGTGTTGCCCCAGGAGTCCAGAAGAAGACAGTTCAAGGGTTAGAGACAAATGGTATTTAGACGGTCCCCAACTAGCTGGAAACCTAAAACAGACTTTCCTTCTAACATGCCCTTCTGAACAGCCTTCCTGATTACACAGTGTGAAATAAGAACAGTTTTGGATACTAATCCTAAATAATCCTAAATTTTGGATTCTAACTTTAGGAAATATTTATTCTCTCATATTTCTGTTTAAAAAGATGTTCTCAATTCAGATTACCACAACTATAGCAATCTGCTCTTTTAATTAAAAGAGTGTGTTCTTTCCCCACTTATAGTATTAGTGGCTTCAAATGCATAAAGAACCTTTTTGTAAACCAATTCATGAGAGTTTAGACATCAGGACAAAGGTAACATTTTAAGAATGTTCTTATGTTGCAATCATTTGGGGATTATTTTCTAAACCAATTTCTTGAGAATTCTGTCTAAGGCCTTTTCATCATTGGAAGGTTTTTTTTTTTTTAATTGTCCTTTTAATTAGGAGTGTAACCCTGGCTTGTAGATGCTACAAGCTTTTCTGGGAGGGTGAATTTACACATGTGGTCTCTGAGCTAAAAAAAAAGCAGAAAGTCCTTTGCTTCAGGTCCACTGCTGGTGGCTACCTCATTCAACCCATGGTTGCCCCAGTCAAGATGGCCACTGGCTGATTTAAGCAGACTCACATTCGGGCCATGGCTATTCATCGGACTAGAACAATCAGCCTGTTTTTTGGCGATTGTAATTTGGTGCTGTCAGGCTTATAAAATCCAGCTCTAAACTCTGCCCTTCCCTGCTAGTCTATCAAGCCGATCTGGACTTTGGTTCTTTGTAAACTATCTATAGTTCTCTTTATTTGTTGTTGTTCAGTTGCTAAGTCGTGTCCAACTCTTTGTGACCCCATGGACTGAAGCACCATGCCAGGCTTCCCTGTCCTCCACTATCTCTCAGTTTGCCTGTGTTCATGTTTGTTAAGTTGGTGATGCCATCTATCCATCTCATCAGCAGCAGCCCTCTTCTTTTTCTTTCTATCCTTCCCAGCATCAGGGTCTCTTTATTTACTCTACACTTATTCCCAAAAGGATTTAAAAGAACCTTGGTTAGATATGGCTCTGCTGTCCTGTGACCTGGGGCACGTTATAACAATTATAAAAGTTCTCACCTTTCACAGTGTTGCAGGGACTTCATGAACCTTATCTTGAGGAAGTGATTACCCTCAGGATACAAATTGAATTTCTGCTTCTGATAAAACTGGCAGATGGAAAATAGCTTGGGAAACAAGGGCACTGGACAAATGCAAGGGTCACCCTGTTAGTCAATGGACTAGAGTTTTAATGCAGAGTTCCAAAGAATAGCAGGGAGAGATAAGAAAGCCTTCCTCAGTGATCAATGCAAAGAAATAGAGGAAAACAATAGAATAGGAAAGACTAGAGATCTCCTCAAGAAAATTAGAGTACCAAGGGAACATTTCATGCACAGATGGGCACAATAAAGGACAGAAATGATATGAACCTAACAGAAGCAGAAGATATTAAGAGGTGACAAGAATACACAGAAGAACTATACAAAAAAGATCTTCATGACCAGATAATCATGATGGTATGATCACTCACCTAGAGCCAGACATCCTGGAATGCGAAGTCAAAGGCCTTAGGAAGCATCACTATGAACAAAGCTAGTGGAGGTGATGGAATTCCAGTTGAGCTGTTTCAAATCCTAAAAGATGATTCTGTTAAAGTGCTGCACTCAATATGCCAGCAAATTTGGAAAACTCAGCAATGACCACAGGACTGGAAAAGGTCAGTTTTCATTTCAATCTCGAAGAAAGGCAATGCCAAAGAATGTTCAAACTACCACCCAATTGCACTCATCTCACATGCTAGCAAAGTAATGCTCAAAATTCTCCAAGACAGCCTTCAACAGTATGTGAACCGTGAACTTCCAGATGTTCAAGCTGGATTTAGGAAAAGCAGAGGAACCGGAGATCAAATTGCCAACATCCATCGGATCATCAAAAAAGCAAAAGAGTTCCAGAAAACATCTATTTCTGCTTTATTGACTACACCAAAGCCTTTGACTGTGTGAATCAGAACAAACTGTGGAAAATTCTTCAAGAGATGGGAATACCAGACCACCTGACCTGCCTCCTGAGAAATCTGTATGCAGGTCAGGAAGCAACAATTAGAACTGGACATGGAACAACAGACTGATTCCAAATTGGGACAGGAGTATGTCAAGGCTGCATATTGTCACCTGCTTATTTAACTTAAATGCAGAGCACATCATGCAAAATGCCAGGCTGGATGAAGCACAAGGTGAAACTAAGATTTCCAGGAGAAATATCAATAACTTCAGATATGCAGATGACACCACACTTATGGCAGAAAGCAAAGAACTAAAGAGACTCTTGATGAAAGTAAAAGAAGAGAATGAAGAAGTTGGCTTTAAAACTCAACATTCAGAAAACTAAGATCTTGGTATCCAGTCCCATCACTTCATGGCAAATAGATAGGGAAACAATGGCAACAGTGGCAGACTTTATGTTCTTGGACTCCAAAATCACTGCAAAATGTGACTGCAGACACTTGCTCCTTGGAAGAACATCTATTACCAACCTAGACAGCATATTGGAGAAGGCAATGGCACCCCACTCCAGTACTCTTGCCTGGAAAATCCCATGGATGGAAGAGCCTGATAGGCTGCAGTCCATGGGGTCGCACAGAGTCGGACACGACTGAGCGACTTCACTTTCACTTTTCACTTTCATGCATTGGAGAAGGAAATGGCAACCCACTCCAGTGTTCTTGCCTGGAGAATCCCAGGGACGGAGGAGCCTGTTGGGCTGCCGTCTATGGGGTCGTGCAGAATCAGACACAACTGAAGCGACTTAGCAGCAGCAGCAGACAGCATATTAAAAAGCAGAAACCTTACTTTGCCAACAAATGTCTGTCTAGTTAAAGCTATGGTTTTTCCAGTAGTCATATATGTATGTGAGAGTTGGACTATAAAAAGAATTGACACTTTTGAATTGTGGTCTTGGAAAGATTCTTGAGAATCCCTTGGACTGCAAGGAGATCCAGCCAGTCCATCCTAAAGGGAATCAGTCCTGAATATTCACTGAAGGACTGATGCTGAAGCTAAAACTCCAATACTTTGATGACCTGATGCAAAGAACTGACTCATTAGAAAAGACCCTGATGCTGGTAAAGATTGAAGGCAGGAGGAGAAAGGGATAACAGAGGATGATGGTTGGATGGCATCACTGACTCAATGGACTGAGTTTGAGTAAGCTCTGAGAGTCAATGATGGACAGGGAGGCCTGGCGTGCTGCAGTCCATGGGGTCACAAAGTGTCAGACATGACTGAGTGACTCAACTGAACTGAACTGAGAGTTTCAATATGTTGGTTCAACACAGTGGGGTTTGGTTTTAACTCTGACCTCCAGAGAAGCCCTCATCCTGGATATTTTTCAAGAATAGGAGGTTGAAAACATCAAGACAAGGAGGTCAGGGTAGATATCCTGCCAAGGATCCATACAGGGAACTTCTTGGAAAGAAATGAATTGAGGGACTTGTCCTAAATATGAGTAGCTGGGAAAGGTCTTTGAATATTCCCAAAAGATGATTGCAGGAATATCTAAAATCTGGAGAAGGGATGACAGTGAAGTGAAAGTTGCTCAGTTGTATCTAATGCTTTGCAGATACAGTCCATGGAATTCTCTAGGCCAGATACTGGAGTAGATAGCCATTCCCTTCTCCAGGGGATCTTCCCAACCCAGAGGTCAAACCCAGGTCTCCCACATTGCAGTCAGATTCTTTACCAGCTGAGCCACCAGGGAAGCTCAGGGATAATAGACTATGGCTTAAATGGTAAGACTTCAGTCTCTAGAACCATAGCATAGTTGGAAGTTCCTTTACTCATCTTCTGGGCCTGATCCAAGCCATTAACCCATCTAGAGTTTCATATGGTCTCTGCTTAAGCATCCACAGTGATGAGGAGTTGGTCTCCTATCACAGGGGCTCATTTCATCTTTGGAGCATAATAGTCATCATTTAGTATGCATTCTTTTTAGTCCAGGGCTCCTGCCTTATAATATGGCCTATTTATTGTAGTTCTGCTCTGTAATGGACAAGTGGAATATCCAGGGAGACACTTCACTATGCTATTTTTGAACTTGAATCTGTTGTCCAGTTGCTAAGCCATATCAGACTTTGTGACCCCATGGGTATGCCCATGGACTACAGCATGCCAGGCTCCTCTGTCCTCTACTATCTCCCGGAGTTTGCTCAAACTCATGCCCTTGAGTCAATGATGACATTTAACCATCTCATCTTCTGCCACCCTTTTCTCCTTTTGCCTTCAACCTTTCCCAGCATCAGGGTCTTTTCTAATGAGTTGGTTCTTCACATCTGGTAGTCAAAGTATTGGAGCTTCAGCATCAGTCCTTCCAATGAATATTCAGGACTGATTTCCTTTAGGATTGATTTGTTTGATCTCCTTGCTTTCCAAGGGACTCTCAAGAGTCTTCTTCAATATCAAAGTTCAAAAGCATTAATTCTTCATCGCTCAACCTTTATGATCCAACTCTCACATCCGTACATGACTTCTGGAAAAACCATAGCTTGGACTAGACAGACCTTTGTAGGCAAAGTGATTTCTTTGCTTTTTAATGCACTATCTAGATTTGTCATAACTTCCCTTCCAAGGAAAAGCATCTTTTAATTTCATGGCTGCAGTCACCATCCACAGAGAGCAGTGATTTGGGAATTTGAATCTACCGCTATGTAATTTCCTCCAGTTGGAGGATTTCTCTTCTTGTGCCTTTGAATACACTTCCTCAATGATCATAGCAGCCCTAAATGGTTTCCCAAACAACACACAAAGCCCCTGAGTGTTGGCACATCTTCCTACTCACAACTTCTCCTCATCTTCTGTGTCTCCTGTATCTCTTCCTTTCCTCTGATATCTGCACCCAACTCTCTTATGACTCTTTTGTAATCTAAGCATGAACTCAAAGCAGAAGACAGAGACTTCTAGTGGAACGAGCAAAGGAACTTGCTTTGAGCCCTGGCAAATTTCTCTAAAGCTATAAATATTATTATTTAGCTGATGGAGTGGGAAGGGTATTATGATAGAATATAAATGAATGTTCATTATAAATTGCAATGTATTATAAAGGCCCTGAAGACTTTAACATTAAATTCAAAAAGACCTCAAGCATCATGTAGTCCCAGCCCTCGTTTTACACTAGAATACATTAAACAGAGAAGAAAACTGATCTATCCACGGACCACAGGAACCATTAGAGGCAGGGCTAAAACAGAACCCAGGCTTTGTCACTCATAGTCCCTTGCTCCCTCTACTGCCCCTCTGTTGAACAATGAGGGAAATCAGTGAAATCACTCATGCACAGACCCTAAACAGTACCCAGCACGTATTAGGTACTTGATTGCTGGTGGCTGAAGAAGTAGTCCAGGAAACGAATGAATGAATAAATGACTAGTACTTGTTTCTGAGGACATTTTATCATTTCCTCCAAACGTGTTTATGTTTTTAATCAGTTTTTAAGTAGGTGTCTATTAAGGACCGTGGTTATCAAAATGCGCTTGTGAAAGTTAAATGAGACAATGCATTAAAGTGCTGAAAAGCTGTGTCTGGCAGTCAATAAATGTTAAGTCATTATTATCGTCCTCTGCTTTCTAGCCATTTTCTAAGTAAGATTATGCTGACACTGTAAGGACTCACCAATCTGAAAATCACTGCAGTCTACCTACAAAAGGAATTTTGTAATTGCAAAAGTATTACTACTGTTTGTCACTTCTTATCCTATTCTAACTAGGCTATCCATGCCCACCCCTTGTGTTTAGCACCCAAAAAGGCACAAAGTGCTGCATTCTTTCACTTCCGCCTCTGAGCTTGTGTTTATTTAGCCCCTGGCCTTCAGGCTCTGTCTCCCATTGCAGCCAGCACTTGCCAGCTGGACCTGACAATTTGGCTTTGCGCTGTGTGGACCTTAGCACTCTTGCTCTCTCTCTCTTTCCATTATCAACCTAAGTCAAGGTTTTGGAATTTCCCTTTGGTAGGGTCCACTCCTGAGCATCCCAGTAGTTCTCCTCCTTCTAAACAAGGCCCATCCCCTTGACCCAAATTGGTGTGTTTTCCTCTCCATATGCTGGACTCCCCAACCTCCAGGATCTAATGCCTGATGATTGGAGGTGGAGCTGATGTAATAATAAAAGAAATAAAGTGCACAATAAATGTAATGTCCTTGAATCATTCCAAAACCATCCTTCTGCAACACCCCTGTCCATCAAAAATTTATCTTCCACTCCTGATGCCAAAAACATTGGGGACTGCTGTATGGGATCAGCTTCTCTCCACATTGTAGCATTTGTTATTAATACTGATATTTTTTATATACTGAGAACTGAGAGTTAGAATTTTAGGCTCTTTACATTTCTGTGTTTCAGGAAAGGGAAAAAATATTGCCAAGGGTTATTTTTTTTTTTTTTTATGTTAACCAAACTGGCTTTTTCCACCTCTTTTCATCAGTTGTCTCTGGTCTCCCAGATTGATGATGCTCAGATTCAACCTACCCTGGAAGAGTGATTCCTGAGTGCTTTATGGGGTTATTTACCCTTCCAGGGCTTCATTCACAGATCTACAAATTGTCATAGTGATCTCTATCAAGTTGCCAAAATGCTTGAAACTTCTTTCTAAAAATCTGAATGTATCTGAGAATTTGACAAAAAGACTAAACTTCAGCCAATGTCAGTACAAAAAAAGAGCTTGTATAAATTCATCAGTTAGGGCTATACCCGAAGCTCTGATATGGACAGAAATATTATCTGTTTAATCTCTGTGTCTTATGATGAAATATCATTTAACATCTTCTCCTTTGTCAATGATACATCCATCCCCTTTATACTCCAGAATATAAGTTCCTTTGTCACCTGGATTTGATCTGTTTATAATCACAGCTCTGTCTTCAGCATCTAAAGTGTTTGGCAAACAGCAGGCAGCCAATCAGTGTTTGCTGAATACTGAAAGAATGAATGAGAAGCAGGATAGCCTTGTGGTTGGACCACAGCCTTTGACATCATCTCAGCTCGATTTTGGGTTATGCCACTTACTATCTTTGAGACCTTTCTGAATTTCAGTTTCTTCATCAATAAAATGGGATAATGTCTACCTCATTGGTTTGGGGAGAATTAAACAAGATAATGTATATAAAGCTCTTAGCGCAGTAGCTGGCATATTTTCAGAACTTGATAAATGTTGACTGTTACGTCTGCTCTTTTCGGTGAAAATTCTGAATGTTGAAGCTTATTAGAGGTAATTGAACTAATTTGACATGACTAGTACTGATGACTGTGCTAAAGACAAATTAGTTTGATTCATCTGTCAGCCAGATTTTATTTAAAGAGCCAGGTTGACAAAACATGTATTGGTCACACCCACTGTGTTTTAAAGTAGTACCCTAGGCTTTCAGGAGTGGGAAGGATGTGGAGATATATATGGCACAGCCTCTCTTCTCAAGAATATAAAATCTAGAACACTTACTGTGTGTGGTACTATACTGAGTATACATATATATGAGGTATTTCTACCACCCACATCCTCTGAGTTACTCTCGGTGCTTTGCAGAAAATTATTCTGTGACACTCAGCTTCTCCTTTGAATACTTTCAGTGACAAGAAACCTACTACCTCGAGCCAGCTCATCCTATTTGGGAATAGTCATCACCTTTAGAAAGAGCTTCCTGAAAACTAGCACAAATCTGTTGTTGTTCAGTCACTCAGTCATGTCTGACTCTTTGCAACCCCATGGACTGCAGCATGCTAGGCTTCCCTGTCCTTCACTTTCTCCCAGAGTTTACTCAAACTCATGTCCATTGAGTCGGTATTGCTTTCTAACCATCTCATCCTCCTCTGCCCTCTTCTCCTTTGCTTTCAATTTTTCCCAGCATCAGGGTCTTTTCCAATGACTTAGCTCTTCGCATCAGGTACCAAAGTATTGGAGCTTCAGCTTTAGCATCAATCCTTCCAATGAATATTCAGGATTGATTCCTTTAGGACTAACTGGTTTGATCTCTTTGCAGTCCAAGGGACTCTTGAGAGTCTTTTAAAGCGCCATAATTTGAAAGCATCAATTCTTTGATGATCTGCCTTCTTTATGGTTCAACTCTCACACCTGTACATGACTACTGGAAAAACCATAGCTTTGACTAGACAGACCTTTGTTGGCAATGTGATATCTTTGCTTTTTAATACGCTGTCTAGGTTTGTCATAGCTTTCCTTCAAAGGAGCAAGCATCTTTTTATTTCATGGCACAAATCTACCCCCTACAATTTTTACACACTGATCTAACTCCTGACTTCTGGAAACAACCAGAATAAATCTAATAGTTTCCTTCATATCAGAAGTCAGCAGAATAATGCCTACAGGCCAAATTCGGCCCACCATTTATTTTTGTAAATAAAGTTTTATTATAACACAGTCAAGCCTATTCACTCACATATTGTCCACAACTGCTTTTGCGCAATAAAGCTGTCACAACAGAGAATGTATGGCCATCTTGGCCAAAAATACTTACTATTTGGTCCTTAAAGAAAAAATGTTCAACTACTGCTCTATATGACAGACTTCAAGCACTTAGAGACAACTAACGTGTCTCCTCTTAAAGTGGGAAGCCCAGAACTGAGCCTAGAACTGTAAATGGAGACAGAATTAAGTGGTACTATCACCTTTCTTCTGGTCATCATACTTCCAATTATGTGATCAGAGATCAGGTCAGTCTTTGACACACAATACTGGAGTCTATAAAGGACTAAATCTCTGCAATTTCCACCCCAGGAGCTTCTGTTAAGTCACGCCTCCCCTCCTGCACTGGTGAAGCCTAGTGTTGAACACTGTTCACCAAACTTTAATCTTTCCAGTCTGTCCAAAATAATCAGAAAACAATTCAGCATATATTCAAGGGCTGTAGCAGTCAGGGTCAGAAAGGAAAAAGATGACATGCTCTGCTAAGATTTTTAATAAAATGTTATAATTTACATACTGGTGGGCAGAGTTGAGAAAACTAATAAGGGAATTTGTCACCAGCCTCTGCCTCGAGGGGAATGGCCAGGGAGAGGTCTTTCCAGGACCCAGAGATATGGAACCATGGAAAGGGGATGTCCACCTGGAACTGTGGCCATGGAGACAGAGACATTGCTGGAACCAGGCTAGGAAGAAGGCAGGGGTGTTGGGAGATAGGTTCCCTCATGTGTTCTTCTCCCATTCTCTGCCTGCTGTGGGTGGGACCAAACAGAGCTGAATGACAAGAGTAATAAGAGAGGATCCAGCCCACAGGGCACAGAGCAGAAGCAGGAGGAGTTGTGGGCATGAGGGTGAAGAGTGACAAGGGCTAAATGGTGTGTGTGCATGCATGCTAAGTCGCTTCAGTCATGTCTGACTCTGTGCAACTCTATGGACTGTAGCCCGCTAAGCTCCTCTGTCCATGAGATTTTCCAGGCAAGAATACTGGAGTGGGTTGCCATGCCCTTCTCCAGGAAATGGTGTGCCAGGCATTTTTTCATTCTGAATGAATAAATAGATGAATGAATGAAGTGAGTCCAAGACCTAGTACTCAATCAGTGATTGTTGAACTGCAAAAATGAGTGAAAAGACTACAATGTCCTTTATATTCTCTTGCCCCAGAATCTTGACTGAATTTCCACCCCTACTGCACCCCTCCTGGGCTCCACTCCCGCACCCTCCCCAGCCCCTGCTGACCCCTCAGGGCTTCCCGCCAAAGGGTAAAAAGAGTTTGGATTCAATTTGGGAGGTAACAGAGCAGAGCAGCAGTTGTTATAAACAGAGTTACAACATTATCAAGGAGAGGGCTTTAAGTACTGGAATCATTCCCCAAATCTAAAATACACTCTAGAATGTTCATAATTTTAAAATAAATGAAAAATTCAGTATCGCTGTATGCTATGGAGAAAAATGGACTGCTTCTGAGAAAGCTGTCCTGGACAGTTGCATGATGAGCACTCATTTCCAGATGCCTTGGGACTGGCCATTTTATGCTCAGATGGCCTCATCACATCATAGGCTTTTATTGCAAAGATGTCTGGATTCTCTGTCTGTTCCTCTATTTCTGTTTTATAGATAAGTTCATTTGTATCTATTTATATTCCACATATAAGTGATATCATATGATATCTGCCTTTGTCTGATGTGCTTCAGTTTATGGTTACCAGAGGGTAAACAGGAGTGAGGGATAAATTGGAAGATTGGGATTGACATATATACACTAATAATATATATAAAACAGATAACTAATAAGGACCTACTGTATAGCAGACAGAATGCTACTCAATACTCTGTAAAGGCCTATATGGAAAAAGAAAGTAAAAAAAGACTGGATGTAATATATGTGTAGGGCTTCCCTGGTGGCTCAGTGATAAAGAACCTGCCTGCCAATGCAGGAGACGTGAAGTCTATCCCTGGGTCGGGAAAATCCTATGAGTAGGGAATGGCTACCCACTCCAGTATTCTTGCCTGGGAAATCCCATGGACAGAAGAACTTGGCAGGCTACAGTCCATGGGGTTGCTGAAGAGTTAGACACGACTCAGTGACTAAACAACCATGTGTGTATAACTGATTCACTTTGCTGTACACACGAAACTGAATAACATTATAAATCAACTACACTTCAGTATCAATGTTTAAAAAAAGGTTGTCTGGTCTGTCCATTCATTAGGCCAGTAGCGATGATGTTGAGAGAGTAGGGTATCTGAGAGAGATTCAAGATGCATAAAGCTGCTGGTAGGAATCCATAGCTGCCGACTGTCCACTTCCTCCTCCAGGGCTTGAGTCAACATGGAGAATACTCAGCACTGGATTCTTCAAACCATAATCCCCAGAAGTCTGAATTTTGAAGACATAGAAATTATTTTTAAGTATTATTTATTCTGCTACTCTGGTTAGATTGTTTTTGCATAGAGTGTGCAAGAGAAAATTGAGCACTAAATTAGGAATTTTTCATGTGGGTGTGTGTGTGAGCACAGGTACACACATGCGCTCAGTTATGTCTGACTCTTTGTGACTGCATGGACTGTAGCCCACTAGGCTCCTCTGTCCATGGAATTCTCCAGGCAAGAATACTGGAGTAGGGGATCTTCCCAATCCTGGGGATCGAACCTGAGTCTCTTGCGTCTCCTGCATTGGCGGATGGATTCTTTACCACTGAACCACCTGGGAAGGGCATTGTTATCTATATGCATTTAGCAGCCTATTTTGTATTCAAGTCCTGAAATCCTTTTTTTTTTTCCTAAATCAGATCTATATTATTTTTAATATTTGTTTTTATTTATCTGTTTGACCACACTGGGTCTTAATTGTAACATGTGAGATCTAGTTCTACAACCAGGGATTGAACCAAGGCCCCCTGATTTGTGGAACACAGAGTCTTAGCCACTGGACCACCAGGGAAGTCCCTCAGATCCGCTCTATTAGCAGTTGTCACCTTATGCCTCACAGAGCCTGGCCAATTAGTCTCCAGAGTTTAAAACATCTTAGACAAAATCTAGAGCCAGATAAACTGGAAGAAATGAGATAGAAATCACGATTCCGGATGGCCACAGCCCAGCTGATAGAAGCCCACACCCAATAGCCCAGGGAACGACATGGTTACAACCAAAAATTATTCACATTTCGAAAAGCAGGCTTTTGCCAATGCTCATATGAACCCATAAGATAGAATCCAACTTAAGCTTTGAGTTGAAGTGGCCAGGTTCCCAGTTTAGTCATGTCTATGACAGGATATGTCAATAAATTTCATTTAGGATCTCCAGGGCCAGATTTGCAAAATTGAATCCCAATTAGGATAACTGACAACATGTAACAAAGATCTGTAGATTAGGTAATGGTAATATATCAGTGATTTTTACTATTTGGTAGAGAATATGCCTGCCAATGCAGGAGACAGAGGAGATGCAGATTCAATCTCTGGATCAGGAAGATCCCCTGGAGGAGGAAATGGCGACACACTCCCGTATTCTTGCCTGGAAAATTCCATGGACAGAGGAGTTCGGCAGGCTATAGTCCATGGGGTCACAAAGAGTCAAACACAACTGAGCATGCATGTACTGTTAATATCAGTATTAATTTTCTGATTTTAATTAACTACATTACAGTTATGTAAGAGAATGCCTCTGCTCTTAGAAAAACATACTGAAATATTGAAGGGTAAAGAGACATCATGACTTATTCTCAAGTGATTCAGTAAAAATAATCACCTATGTATAAAGAAAAGAATAAACCAAATGTGGCAAAATATTAACAATTAGGGGATCTTGGTAAAGGGTATATAAAAAATTTTTAATATTTTTGCAAGTTATCTATAAGTTTTAAAATTACTTCATAATAAGGAGAAGGAAATGGCAACCCACTCCAGTATTCTTGCCTGGAGAATCCCATGGGCAGAGGAGCCTGGCTAGCTACAGTCCATGGGGTTGCAAGAATCGGACATGACTTAGTGACTAAACCACCACCACGAAGGTTGCTAGAGGGCTTCCACAGAGCCTCAGATAGTGAAGAATCTGCCTGCAATGCAGGAGACCTGGGTTCGATACCTGGGTCTGGAAGATCCCCTGGAAAAGGAAATGACCACCCACTCCAGTGTTCTTGCCTGGTGGTTGAAAAGACTTGGACACGACTGAGCGACTAAGGTTGCTAGAAAACTAATTAAAAAAAAAAAAAGCTAGAATTGGCTTATGCCATCACTTAAGTGCAGTAATTTCAGTCTTGCTATTGCTGCAAAGTGAGTCAGAAACGGCATCTCCTATTTCGTCATCTTTGAGCTAAAATGAGTCATTTCCTCTTTCAGCTAAAGAACGCTTCTGTTCATGGAGGCAAATGCTGAGGATACTTTCCAAGTGAACCCTGAGGTAAGGGGAACTTGACATGTGCCCCTCGGTCACACCACCCATCTGTCCTGCTGTTGCTTCATCCAAGCTCAAGCAGGGACTCTTCTCTCTGGGCTCACAGACAGAATAATTCCAAAGCTGTCAATATCCACGTTGTTGCATTCTGCTGTTCTCAGACATTTTCATCTCCCTACCTGTTAACACATGATGCAGTTGGGGTGCAGTTATGGGAGATTTTAATTTTTTCTGTATAGTTTTCTGTACTTGAGAGAATTTCAACAATGACTGTTTTATTCTTTTTTTAATATAAATTTATTTATTTAAGTTGGGGGCTAATTACTTTACAACATTGTATTGGTTTTGCCATACATAAACATGCATCTGCCACGGGTGTACATGTGTTCCCCATCCTGAACCCCCCTCCCACCTCCCTCCCCATACCATCCCTCTGGGTCATCCTGGTGCACCAGCCCCTAGCATCCTGTATCATGCATTGAACCTGGACT
Source organism: Bos indicus x Bos taurus (assembly GCF_003369695.1). Lineage (NCBI taxonomy): Eukaryota > Metazoa > Chordata > Mammalia > Artiodactyla > Bovidae > Bos > Bos indicus x Bos taurus. Next base: position 38,836,753 of record NC_040095.1, read on the forward strand.
GGTGATTCATTTCACATATGATATTATACATGTTTCAATGCCAAATCATCCCACCCAAATCATCCCACCCTCACCCTCTCCCACAGAATCCAAGAGTGGTCTATACATCTGTGTCTCTTTTGCTGTCTCGCATACAGGGTTATCATTACCATCTTTCTAAATTCCATATATATGCATTAGTATATTGTATTGGTGCTTTTCTTTCTGGCTTACTTCACTCTGTATAATAGGCTCCAGTTTCATCCACCTCATTAGAACTGATTCAAATGTATTCTTTTTAATGGCTGAGTAATACTCCATTGTGTATATGTACCATAGCTTTCTTATCCATTCATCTTGCTGATGGACATCAAGGTTGCTTCCATGTCCTGGCTATTATAAACAGTGCTGCGATGAACATTGGGGTACACTTGTCTCTTTCAATTCTGGTTCCCTTGGTGTGTATGCCCAGCAGTGGGATTGCTGGGTCATATCAGTAACTATATACATTGAAAAGAATGTTGACTTTTTTGAGTGGGAGTTCCTTTGCCAAAAACATAGATGGTAGTACCAAGATTCTTTTCCATTAACTGAAAGAGGCTAACTGATACTATGGATTTGTGGATGTCTTCAATTTCCTTGCAACACTAATTTCAAAGAAATGTTGTGCTTTTAAGTGGATCCGACACTAAAGCATCTGCAAACAATGAGGGAGACCCAGGTTCAATGCCTGGGTTGCGAAGATCTCCCGGAGAAGGAAACGGCCACCCTTTCCAGTATTCTTGCCTGGAAAATCCCATGGACAGAGGAGCCTGGTAGGCTACAGTCCATGGGGTCGCAAAGAGTCAGACACGACTGAGTGACTTTACTTACTTTCACTTTCATGGCAGTTCTATTTCCAGTTTTTTAAGGAATCTCCACACTGTTCTCCATAGTGCCTGTACTAGTTTGCATTTCCACCAACAGTGTAAGAGGGTTCCCTTTTCTCCACACCCTCTCCAGCATTTACTGCTTGTAGACTTTTGGATAGCAGCCATTTTGACTGGCGTGAAATGGTACTTCATTGTGGTTTTGATTTGCATTTCTCTGATAATGAGTGATGTTGAGCATCTTTTCATGTATTTGTTAGCCATATGCATGTCTTCTTTGGAGAAATGTCTGTTTAGTTCTTTGGCCCATGTTTTTGATCGGGTCATTTATTTTTCTGGAATTGAGCTGCAGGAGTTGGTTGTATATTTTTTAGATTAATTATTTGTCAGTTGCTTCATTTGCTATTATTTTCTCCCATTCTGAAGGCTGTCTTTTCATCTTGCTTATAGTTTCCTTTGTTGTGCAGAAGCTTTTAAGTTTAATCAGGTCCCATTTGTTTATTTTTGCTTTTATTTCCAATATCCTGGGAGGTGGGTCATAGAGGATCCTGCTGTGATTTATGTCAGAGAGTGTTTTGCCTATGTTCTCCTCTAGGAGTTTTATAGTTTCTGGTCTTATGTTTAGATCTTTAATCCATTTTGAGTTTATTTTTGTGTGTGGTGTTAGAAAGTGTTTCAGTTTCATTCTTTTGCAAGTGGTTGACCAGTTTTCCCAGCACCACTTGTTAAAGAGATTGTCTTTTCTCCATTGTATATTCTTGCCTCCTTTGTCAAAGATAAGGTGTCCATAGGTGAGTGGATTTATCTCTAGGCTTTTTATTTTGTTCCATTGATCTATATTTCTGTCTTTGTGCCAGTACCATACTGTCTTGGTGACTGTGGCCTTGTAGTAGAGCCTGAAGTCAGGCAGCTTGATTCCTCCAGTTCCATTCTTCTTTCTCAAGATTGCTTTGGCTATTCGAGGTTTTTTCTATTTCCATACAAATTGTGAAATTATTTGTTCTAGCTCTGTGAACCATTGGTAGCTTGATAGGGATTTCATTGAATCTATAGATTGCTTTGGGTAGCATACTCATTTTCACTATATTGATTCTTCTGATCCATGAACACGGTATATTTCTCCATCTATTAGTGTCCTCTTTGATTTCTTTCACCAGTCTTTTATAGTTTTCTATATATAGGTCTTTTGTTTCTTTAGGTAGATATATTTCTAAGTATTTTATTCTTTTCGTTGCAATGGTGAATGGAATTGTTTCCTTAATTTCTCTTTCTGTTTTCTCATTATTAGTGTATAGGAATGCAAGGGATTTCTGTGTGTTGATTTTATATCCTGCAACTTTATTATATTCATTGATTAGCTCTCGTAATTTTCTGGTGGAGTCTTTAGGGCTTTCTATGTAGAGGATCATGTCATCTGCAAACAGTGAGAGTTTTACTTCTTCTTTTCCAATTCGGATTCCTTTTATTTCTTTTTTTTTTTTTTTCCTTTTTTTTCCTTTTATTTCTTTTACTGCTCTGATTGCCATGGCCAAAACTTCCAAAACTATGTTGAATAGTAGTGGTGAAAGTGGGCACCCTTGTCTTGTTCCTGACTTTAGGGGAAATGCTTTCGATTTTTCACCATTGAGAATAATGTTTGCTGTGGGTTTGTCATATATCATATATAGCTTTTATTATGTTGAGGTATGTTCCTTCTATTCCTGCTTTCTGGAGAGTTTTTTCATACATGGATGTTGAATTTTGTCAAAGGCTTTCTCTGCATCTATTGAGATAATCATATGGCTTTTATTTTTCCATTTGCTAATGTAGTGTATTACATTGATTGATTTGTGGATATTGAAAAATCCTGCATCCCTGGGATAAAGCCCACTCGGTCATGATGTATGATCTTTTTAATGTGTTGTTGGATTCTGATTGCTAGAACTTTGTTAAGGATTTTTGCATCTATGTTCATCAGTGATATTGGCCTGTAGTTTTCTTTTATTGAGGCATCTTTGTTAGGTTTTGGTATTAGGGTGATGGTGGCCTCATAGAATGAGTTTGGAAGTTTACCTTCCTCTGCAATTTTCTGGAAGAGTTTGAGTAGGATAGGTGTTAGCTCTTCTCTAAATTTTGGTAGAATTCAGCTGTGAAGCCACCTGGACCTGGGCTTTTGTTTGCTGGAAGATTTCTGATTACAGTTTCAATTTCCATGCTTGTGATGGGTCTGTTAAGATTTCCTATTTCTTCTTGGTTCAGTTTTGGAAAGTTGTACTTTTCTAAGAATTTATCCATTTCTTCCAAGTTGTCCATTTTATTGGCATATAATTGCTGATAGTAGTCTCTTATGATCCTTTGTATTTCTGTGTTGTCTGTTGTGATCTCTCCATTTTCATTTCTAATTTTATTGATTTGATTTTTCTCCCTTTGTTTCTTAATGAGTCTGGCTAATGGTTTGTCAATTTTATTTATCCTCTCAAAGAACCAGCTTTTGGCTTTGATTTTTGCTATGGTCTCTTTTGTTTCTTTTGCATTTATTTCTGCCCTAATTTTTAAGATTTCTTTCCTTCTACTAACCCTGGGGTTCTTCATTTCTTCCTTTTCTAGTTGCTTTAGGTGTAGAGTTAGGTTATTTATTTGACTTTTTTCTTGTTTCTTGAGGTATACCTGTATTGCTATGAACCTTCCCCTTAGCACTGCTTTTACAGTGTCCCACAGGTTTTGGGTTGTTGTGTTTTCATTTTCTATGCATATTTTGATTTCTTTTTTGATTTGTTGGTTTTTTTGATTTTGATTTCTTCTGTGATTTGTTGGTTATTCAGCAGCGTGTTGTTCAGCCTCCATATGTTGGCATTTAAAATAGTTTTTCTCCTGTAATTGAGATCTAATCTTCCTGCATTGTGGTCAGAAAGGATGCTTGGAATGATTTCATTTTTTTTTTAATTTACCAAGGCTAGATTTATGGCCCAGGATGTGACTTATCCTGGAGAAGGTTCCATGTGCGCTTGAGAAAAAGGTGAAATTCATTGTTTTGGGGTGAAATGTCCTATAGATATCAATTAGGTCTAACTGGTCTATTGTATCATTTAAAGTTTGTGTTTCCTTGTTAATTTTCTGTTTAGTTGATCCTGTTTAGTTGATCTATCCATAGGTGTGAGTGGGGTATTAAAGTCTCCCACTATTACTGTGTTATTGTTAATTTCCCCTTTCATACTTGTTAGCATTTGTCTTACATATAGTGGTGCTCCTATGTTTGGTGCATATATATTTATAATTGTTATATCTTCTTCTTAAATTGATCCTTTGATCATTATGCAGTGTCCTTATTTGTCTCTTTTCACAGCCTTTGTTTTAAAGTCTATTTTATCTGATATGAGTATTGCTACTCCTGCTTCCTTTTGGTCTCTATTTCTGTGGAATATCTTTTTCCAGCCCTTGACTTTCAGTCTGTATGTGTCCTTTGTTTTGAGGTGAGTCTCTTGTAGACAACATATATAAGGGTCTTGTTTTTGTATCCATTCAGCCAGTCTTTGTCGTTTGGTTGGGGCATTCAACCCATTTACTTTTAAGGTAATTATTGATAAGTATGATCCCATTGCCATTTACTTTATTGTTTTGGGTTTGAGTTTATACACCCTTTCTGTGTTTCCTATCTAGAGAAGAACCTTTAGCATTTGTTGGAGAGCTGGTTTGGTGGTGCTGAATTCTCTCAGCTTCTACTTGTCTGTAAAGCTTTTGATTTCTCCTTCATATTTGAATGAGATCCTTGCTGGGTACAGTAATCTGGGCTATAGGTTGTTTTCTTTCATCACTTTAAATATGTCCTGCCATTCCCTTCTGGCCTGAAGAGTTTCTATTGAAAGATCAGCTGTTATCCTTATGGGAATCCCTTTGTGTGTTATTTGTTGTTTTTCCCTTGCTGCTTTTAATATTTGTTCTTTGTGTTTGATCTTTGTTAATTTGATTAATATGTGTGTTGGGATGTTTCACCTTGAGTTTATCCTGTTTGGGACTCTCTGGGTTTCTTGGACTTGGGTGATTATTTCCTTCCCCATTTTAGGGAAGTTTTCAACTATTATCTCAAGTATTTTCTCATGGTCTTTCTTTTTGTCTTCTTCTGGGACTCCTATGATTCGAATGTTGGGGCGTTTAACATTGCTCCAGAGGTCTCTGAGATTGTCCTCATTTCTTTTAATTAGTTTTTCTTTTTTCCTCTCTGATTCATTTATTTCTACCATTCTACCTTCTACCTCACTAATCCTATCTTCTGCCTCCGTTATTCTACTATTTGTTCCCTCCAGAGTGTTTTTGATATCATTTATTGCATTATCCATTATATATTGACTCTTTTTTATTTCTTCTAAGTCTTTGCTAAACCTTTCTTGCATCTTCTCAATCCTTGTCTCCAGGCTATTTATCTGTGATTACATCTTGTTTTCAAGATTTTGGATCATTTTCACTATCATTATTTGGGATTCTTTATCGGGTAGATTCCCTATCTCTTCCTCTTTTGTTTGGTTTGGTGGGCATTTATCCTGTTCCTTTACCTGCTGGGTATTCCTCTGTCTCTTCATCTTGTTTATATTGCTGTGTTTGGGGTGGCCTTTCTGTATTCTGGCAGTTTGTGGAGTTCTCTTTATTGTGGAGTTTCCTCGCTGTGGGTGGGGTTGTACAGGTGGCTTGTCAAGGTTTCCTGGTTAGGGAAGCTTGTGTCGGTGTTCTGGTGGATAGAGCTGGATTTTTTCTCTCTGGAGTGCAATGAAGTGTCCAGTAATGAGTTATGAGATGTCAATGAGTTTGGAGTGACTTTGGGCAGCCTGTATATTGAAGCTCAGGGCTATGTTCCTGTGCTGCTGGAGAATTTGTGTGGTATGTCTTGCTCTGGAATTTGTTGGCCCTTGGGTGGTGCTTGGTTTCAGTGCAGGTATGGAGGCGTTTGATGAGCTCCTGTTGATTAATGTTTCCTGGAGTCAGGAGTTCTCTGATGTTCTCAGGATTTGAACTTAAGCCTCCTGCTTCTGGTTTTCAGTCTTATTTTTACAGTAGCCTCAAGACTTCTCCATCTATACAGCACCATTGATAAAACATCTAGGTTAAAGATGAAAAGTTTCTCCACAGAGAGGGACACTCAGAGAGGTTCACAGAGTTACATGGAGATGAGAAGAGGGAAGAGGGAGATAGAGGTGACCAGGATGAGATGAGGTGGAATCAAAAGTGGAGAGAGCAAGTTAGCCAGTAATCACTTCCTTATGTACTTTCCACAGTCTGGACCACTCACAGATGTTCACGGAGTATACAGAAAAAAGAAGAGGGAGGAAGGAGACAGAGGTGGCCAGGAGGATAAAGGGGGGAATCAAAAGGAGAGAGACAGATCCAGCCAGTAATCAGTTCCCTAAGTGTTCTCCACTGTCCAGAACACACAGATTCACATAGTTGGGTAGAGAAGAGAAGTGGGAGGGAGGAGATATAGGCGACCTGGTGGAGAAAAAGGAGAGTCCAAAGGGGAGAGAGCAGTCAAGCCAGTAATCTCACTCCCAAGTAAAAATGGGTACTGAAGACTGGGCTCTTAAAGGTACAAAATTGATAGCAAATACCAAAAAGCAAAGATTAAAAATCTAGAGTAGAGGTTGGATTTTTAAAAATTCATTATTAAAGAAAAAAAAGTCACAAAAATTATAAAATATGTATATATGACATTTGCTTTAAAAAATAGGGTCCCTCTCTTCTTTTTTTTTTTTTTTTTTTGCAAAGTAATAGGTTATAAAAATGAAAATTAAAAGAGTAATAGAGGACTTAAAAATTAAAAAAAATTTAATTAAAGAATGATAGTAAAAATAATAAAAATATATCTAGGACTCTCTCTGGTGTTGTTGTGGGCAGTGTGGGGTCAGTTCATTTTTGGATAGTTCCTTGACCTGGCTTATATTTCTCAAGATCTATAGGCCCCGTCCTATGTAGTCAGTACTAACTACAGGGTTTTAATCTATTGCACCTGTCACTTCCAAGGAGGTTCCCTCTGTTTTAGCATCTTCTGTTTGCTGGTCTATTCAGTGTCTAATTTCCGCCCTGACACAAGAGGGTGGTGGTGGACGCTTTTTTAGGTTCACTTGTTCAGTCGTGCTGTAGGAAGGGAGGGACGCTGCAAACAAATAACACTAGTGTGTACTCTCAGTGTCTCAGCCACCCTGGGTTTGCCCCCACTCACAGCGTGTGTGCTTCCCCTGTCTACACTGCTTAGGCTCTAGGTTGCTCTGCCAGGAACTGTCTGAGGCCGGCCCTGGGTTGCGTGCACTTCCCAGGTCTAAGCCGCTCAGGTTCAGGCACTCGGGTAGTCCTCAAAGGCACAGACTCGATTGGGCCTGAGTTTTGTGCCCTTCCCAGGTCTGAGCAGCTCAGGTGACCAGGTGTTTGGCGAGCACGGTCGCTGCGGCTTATCACCTCCCCCTGTCCCTGCCGCTCAGTTTTATGGGTATACAACCAGTGCACCTTCTCTTGCAGATGTTGACCATCCAGAATTCCAAGAAGTCTTGGTTTGCAACGAAGCCTGCTTGCAGTTTGGTAGATAATGCCTCTCTGGGGCCACGATTGCCCCCTTCTGGCTCTGGCTGCCCTCGCCTGCCTGTCATCAGAGGGGAATGGGCCGGCCTGCAGCCGGCTAGCTCTGCTCAGTCCTTTGTTTTGTGAGGGGGCCTGACGGTGTCTTGCTGCTGCTGCTCCTGCTAACTCCCTTCAGTCGTGTCCAACTCTGTGCAACCCCATGTCTTAGGTTAGGGCTTTTCGTGTAGCTCTTGTCAGTCCTTTGTTCTGTGAGCAGCCCTGGCAGTGTCTTAGGTTTAGGGCTTTTCATGTGGTAGCTATCCCACAGTCTGGTTTGCTAGCCCACGTTAGTTCCCTCAGATCTCCCTTGGGGCATTCAGGCCGGTCCTTACTCTAAGCAATGCAGCCTGCGCCTCCCTGCCCAGCCCCTACTTGGTAGTGGTGGGTGCAAGCGTCTGTGCTGCTTCTCTGCTAGAGGAGTTACCATTGGGCACATAATCTGTGGGTTTTAATTATTTATTTATTTTTCCTCCCGGTTATGTTGCTCCCTGTGGTTCCAAGGCTTGCCACAGACTCGGCAGCAAGAGTGTTTCCTGGTGTTTGGAAACTACTCTCTTTTTTAAGACTCCCTTCCTGGGACACAGCTCCGTCCCTACCTTTTTTGTCTCTCTTTTTATCTTTTATATTTTTTCCTACCTCCTTTCAAAGACAATGGGCTGCTTTTCTGGGTGCCTGATGTCCTCTGCCTGCATTCAGAAGTTGTTTTGTGGAATTTACTCAACTTTCAAATGTTCTTTTGATGAATTTGTGGGGGAGAAAGTGATCTCCCTGTCCTATTCCTCCACCATCTTAGGAATGCCCACGACTGTTTTATTCTTATAAAATCAGAAAAAAAAGAAGTATCATGTTTGCTTTTATTTTCCCAAGAAGCTCTGCATAAATTTTTTTAAATATATATTTATTTATTTATTTGGCTTCACCTAGTTCTTGTTGCAGCATGTGAATTCTTAGTTGCAGCATGTGGGATCTAGTTCTCCTGCCAGGGATCAAACCCGGGCATCCTTTGTTGGAAGCACAGAGTCTTAGCCTCTGGACCACCAGGGAATTCCCTTTGCATAAATTCTTGCCGTGGCTTTCTGTCCCCCTTTCAGCCCCTGAATATTGTAACAGCTGCATATCCTCCCAACCCACTGACAGTACTTACGGAAAGACTGATACATGCTGGGCTCTGCAACTCCCCCATCCACTACCAACAAGGAAAGTCACTTCATGGCCCCATGACCCACTGAGCACCAGGCACAATCTGCTAACTTGGATCTCACAAGTTACTGGTTCCCTATCCCCACCTACAATATCCTATTGCCATTTTGGAATTGGAGTCAGATAGAAGTACTTAACTCACATGTTCCCTCTTCATACCAACTCATATACCATGCTCCAGTTCCATCTCCCTCAGATACCAGGCCCAACTGGTATCTGATAATGCTTCATGACCTGATAAATAGGTCATGAAGTATTGAGTCCATTTGACAAATGGAGGAACCAAATCTCCTTCTGTATACACTACAGTAAAATGGAACCTACCCTTGGAGACCAGTTTGACACGTGTCACCCTGAGGATGCACTCTCTCTTTCAGAGGAAATTAAGGACTCATGAAAATATGAAACTGACAGTAGGTGTTGTGAGAGGGCATCAGAGGGCAGACACACTGAAACCATAATCACAGAAAACTAGTCAATCTGATCACATGGACCACAACCTTGTCTAACTCAGTGAAATCAGCCATGCTGTGTGGGGCCACCCAAGACAGGTGGATCATGGTGGAGAGGTCTGACAGAATATGGTCCATTGGAGAAGGGAATGGCAAACCACTTCAGCATTCTTGCCTTGAGAACCCCATGAACAGTATGAAAAGGCAAAATGATAGGATACTGAAAGAGGAACTCCCCAAGTCGGTAGGTGCCCAATATGCTACTGGAGATCAGTGGAGAAATAACTCCAGAAAGACTAAAGGGATGGAGCCAAAGCAAAAACAATACCCAGTTGTTTATGTGACTGGTGATAGAAGCAAGGTCCAATGCTGTAAAGACCAATATTGCATAGGAGCCTGGAATGTTAGGTCCATGAATCAAGGCAAATTGGAAGTGGTCAAACAGGAGATGGCAAGAGTGAACGTCGACATTTTAGGAATCAGTGAACTAAAATGGACTGGAATGGGTGAATTTAACTCAGATGGCCATTATATCTAGTACTGTGGGCAGGAATCCCTTAGAAGAAATGGAGTAGCCATCATGGTCAACAAAAGAGTCCGAAATGCAGTACTTGGATGCAATCTCAAAAAAGACAGAATGATCTCTGTTCATTTCCAAGGCAAACCATTCAATATCACAGTAATACAAGCCTATGCCCCAACCAGTAATGCTGAAGAAGCTGAAGTTGAACGGTTCTATGAAGATCTACAAGACCTTTTAGAACTAACACCCAAAAAAGGTGTCCTTTTCATTATAGGGGACTGGAATGCAAAAGTAGGAAGTCAAGAAACACTTTGGTTAACAGGCAAATTTGGCCTTGGAATACGGAATGAAGCAGGGCAAAGGCTAATAGAGTTTTGCCAAAAGAACACACTGGTCATAGCAAAACCCTCTTCCAACAACACAAGAGAAGACTCTACACATGGACATCACCAGATGGTCAACACCAAAATCAGATTGATTATATTCTTTGCATCCAAAGATGGAGAAGCTCTATACAGTCAGCAAAAACAAGACCGGGAGCTGACTGTGGCTCAGATCTTGAACTCCTTATTGCCAAATTCAGACTTAAATTAAAGAACGTAGGGGAAACCACTAGACCATTCAGGTATGGCCTAAATCAAATCCCTTATGATTATACAGTGGAAGTGAGAAATAGATTTAAGGGACTAGATCTGATAGAGTGCCTGATGAACTATGGAATGAGGTTTGTGACATTGTACAGGAGACAGGGATCAAGACCATCCCCATGGAAAAGAAATGCAAAAAAGCAAAATGGCTGTCTGGGGAGGCCTTACAAATAGCTGTGAAAAAAAGAGAAGCGAAAAGCAAAGGAGAAAAGGAAAGATATAAACATCTGAATGCAGAGTTCCAAAGAATAGCAAGAAGAGATAAGAAAGCCTTCCTCAGCGATCAATGCAAAGAAGTAGAGGAAAACAACAGAAGGGGAAAGACTAGAGATCTCTTCAAGAAAATTAGAGATACCAAGGGAACATTTCATGCAAAGATGGGCTTGATAAAGGACAGAAATGGTATGGACCTGACAGAAGCAGAAGATATTAAGAAGAGGTGGCAAGAATACACAGAAGAACTGTACAAAAAAGATCTTCATGAACCAGATAATCACGATGGTGTGATGACTGACGTAGAGCCAGACATCCTGGAATGTGAAGTCAAGTGGGCCTTAGAAAGCATCACTACGAACAAAGCTAGTGGAGGTGATGGGATTCCAGGTGAGCTATTACAAACCCTGAAAGATGATGCTGTGAAAGTGCTGCCCTCAATATGCCAGCAAATTTGGAAACCTCAGAAGTGGCCACAGGACTGGAAAAGGTCAGTTTTAATTCCAATCCCAAAGAAAGGCAATGCCAAAGAATGCTCAAACTACCGCACAATTGCACTTATCTCACACGCTAGTAAAGTAATGCTCAAAATTCTCCAAGCCAGGCTTCAGCAATACATGAACCGTGAACTTCCAGATGTTCAAGCTGGTTTTAGAAAGGCAGAGGAACCAGAGATCAAATTGCCAATATCCACTGGATCATGGAAAAAGCAAGAGAGTTCCAGAAAAACATCTATTTCTGCTTTATTGACTATGCCAAAGCCTTTGACTGTGTGGATCAAAATAAACTGGAAAATTCTGAAAGAGATGGGAATACCAGACCACCTGACCTGCCTCTTGAGAAACCTATATGCAGGTCAGGAAACAAGAGTTAGAACTGGACATGGAACAACAGACTGGTTCCAAATAGGAAAAGGAGTTCGTCAAGGCTGTATATTGACACCCTGTTTATTTAACTTATATGCAGAGTATATCATGAGAAATGCTGGGCTGGAAGAAGCACAAGCTGGAATCAAGATTGCTGGGAGAAATATCAATAACCTCAGATATGCAGATGACACTACCCTGATGACAGAAAGTGAAGAGGAACTAAAAAGCCCCTTGATGAAAGTGAAAGAGGAGACTGGAAAAGTTGGCTTAAAGCTCAACATTCAGAAAACGAAGATCATGGCATCTGGTCCCATCACTTCATGGGAAATAGATGGGGAAACAGTGGAAACAGTATCAGACTTTATTTTGGGGGGCTCCAAAATCACTGCAGATGGTGACTGCAGGTATGAAATTAAAAGACGCTTACTCCTTGGAAGGAAAATTATGACCAACCTAGATAGCATGTTGAAAAGCAGAGACATTACTTTGCCAACAAAGGTCTGTCTAGTCAAGGCTATGGTTTTTCCTGTGGTCATGTATGGATGTGAGAGTTGGACTGTGAAGAAAGCTGAGCACCAAAGAATTGATGCTTTTGAACTGTGGTGTTGGAGAAGACTCTTGCGAATCCCTTGGACTGCAAGGAGATCCAAGCAGTCCATCCTAAAGGAGATCAGTCCTGGGTGTTCATTGAAAGGACTGATGCTGAAGCTGAAACTCCAATACTTTGTCCACCTCATGCAAAGAGTTGACTCATTTGGAAAGATTCTGATGCTGGGAGGGATTGGGGGCAGGAGGAGAAGGGGACGACAGAGGATGAGATGGCTGGATGGCATCGCTGACTTGATGGACATAAATTTGGGTGAACCCCAGGAGTTGGTGATGGACAGGGAGGCCTGGAGTGCTGCGATTCATGGGGTCGCAAAGAGTCGGACACGACTGAGTGACTGAACTGAACTGAAGTCATGAATAGATGAGAATTCTGGCCAAAATTATCCTACAATATCCTAAATCTACCCCAGGATACTTAACTAGTCTTCCAACATTCAGAATGATGATCTTTTGAGGACCATCTGATGCTTCCCTGACAGCTCAGTTGGTAAAGAATCTTCCTGCAATGTAGGAGACCCTGGTTCGATTCCTGGGTTGGGAAGATCCACTCTGAGAAGGGACAGGCTACCCACTCCAGTATTCTTGGGCTTCCCTTATGGGTCAGCTGGTAAAGAATCCGCCTGCAAATTGGGATACCTGGGTTCAATCCCTGGGTTAGGAAGATCTCCTGGAGAAGGGAAAGGCTACCCACTCCAGAATTCTGGCCTGGAGAATCAGGCCATGGGGTTGCAAAGAGTCAGACACAACTGAGTGACTCTCACCTTCTGATGCTTCAGTGTCAGAAATCCAGCCTGGACTTTCCCTCCGGGCCAGAGTTTCTTACTTTTAACACTGTTGACACTCTAGAACGGATAATTCTTTGTTGTGGGGCTCTTTTGTGTGTTGTAGCATGCTTGGCAGCACCCCTAGATTCCACCCAACAAATGGCAATATTCTTCCCCTCACCCCACTTGTAATGATCAACCATGTCTTCAGATGTTGACTAAGGTTCCAGAGAGGACAAATTCCCCCCCTCAAGCAGTGACAATAAAATCATATTTCCAGACATTGTGAAATGTCCCCTGGGTTGGAGGAAGCAAAATCCACACTACCCCCCCAACCTGTGCCCACCAGTGGAAAAGCCCTGCTCTTAGTTACCTTGGCCCAGCAAGAACTTATATTTTTCATGCAAGTAGATTGAAATCAATAGTGTTCAGAGAATAGACATCAGCAAGGACTTGGAGAAGGAGATGCCATGAGTTGTCAAAATGCTTCCGCACAACAAGACCCTGTGGCTGAAAGTCCAGGAATACTTGGTAACATTGCAACCCAGCCAGACTGTGGGCTTCTCAGAGTTTCTTCTTCCAAGGCTTCTGCTCCTTGATGCCAAATGCCTCATGAGATTTGGTTGAGTAAAAGACAAATGAGAGAGGGAAGGGTAACACTGAACACTTGAGCAACCCTTCTCTTCCATATTTCTGGAGGTCCAGAAAAGCACAGCGTGATCTGAGGTGGGGCGCAGTGGGTGGGGGGAATGGTGACTGTTTTTGTTTATATGTATGTGCATGCATGCTAAGTCACTTCAGTCACATCTGACTCTTTGCGACTGTATGGACTGTAGCTCAGCAGGCTCCTTTGTCCACGGGATTCTGCAGACAAGAATACTGGAGAGGGTTGCCATGCCCTCCTCCAGGGGATCTTCCTAACCCAGGGATCAAACACAAGTCTCTTACATCTCCTGAATTGGTATACAAGTTCTTTACCACTGAGCCACCTGGGAAGCCCGTTTATAAATATAAAGCGCATCCACCCCTCATTATCCTTACCCTTTACCCAACCTAGTATTTGACATGAAAGTGTTGGCTTCTGATGCAGTAGGTATCTGAAAACACAGGCAAGAACTTGAGAGCTGTCCCATGGTTGTCCAAGAGAAACAGAAATGCTGCTCAGTTTCAGGGTGAAAGGAACATCTTAAAAAGCAATGTTCAGAAAAGAATTCAGAAGAAAATAAAAGGGAGGATTGGAATTAAGAGTAGAATTCCAATTCCCATCTGTGACCCCACTGCAAGGGCCACAGTCCATTTTGTGGCCTTTAGTATGGTTTCTGGTCTTTTCAAACTATTAACCCTTCAATCCTGTCCCCATGTCAGTGATCTCTCCCTAACAACCTTTCTCTGACACCTCCCCACCCAGGGTGGAACAGAATGCCACTCTGAAGGGCATGCCAGGTTCTTTTGCAAGATCTTGGCATTCTTTGGGCTCTGCCCATTTCAACCCTTCCACCTCCAGTTCTTTCCCAGGCTCCCATCTACACAGCTTTAACCTTAACTCTCTCCAGGCTTTACGAGACTAGCAGGAACTTCAGAGCAGCCCAGGGCACCGGGGAGGATGTGTCTGTCCATAGGATACTTTGAAGTGAATCTAAAGCTCTAAACCTATAATCTTTTCACCTACTGGACTTGCATGCCAGAGTCCTTCAAATGCCTGTCATTTGAGCCTCTGTGTTGACTAAAGTATGGCATTGTGGAAAACCTACACATTTACCTAATAGGAGTAAGATTTTAATTTACTGGTAGGAATTTTGATGTACAATGTTGTGTTAATTTCTGCTGTTTAGCAAAGTGATTATATATATATTTATATATATATATATTCTTTTTATATTCTTTTTCACTAGGGATTATCATAGGATGTTGAATATAATTCCATGTGCTATACAGTAGAACCTTGTTGTTTATCCATTCTATATATAATAGCTTACATCCACTAACCCCAACCTTCCACTCCATCCTTCCCCCAACCCCCTCTCCCTTGGCAACCACAAGTCTGTTTTCTGTGTCCAGGAGGCTGTTTCTGATTTGTTGATAGGTTCATTTGTGTCATATTTTAGATTCCATGTGTAAATGATATCATATGATATTTGTCTTTCTCTTTCTGACTTACTCCATTTAGTATGATCATCTCTAGTTGCATCCATGTTACTGCAAATGGCATTATTTCATTCTTTTTAGTGATTGAGTATCAGTCCATTGTACATTTGTGTTACATGTTTTTTAAATTTTTTATTTTTATTTATTTATTTACTTATTTTTGGCTGTGCTGGGTCTTTGTTGCTACGTGCAGGCTTTCTCTAGTTGCGACGAGCGGGGACTACTCTTTGTTGCAGTGTGCAGGCTTCTCATTGCAATGGCTTCTCTTGCCATGGAGCACAGGCTCTAGAGCTCAGACTCAGGAGTTGTGGCACATAGGCTTAGTAGTTGCCCCGTGGGCATTGTGGGATCTTCCTGGACTAGGGATTGATCCCCAGCCTCGGCAGGCAGATTCTTTACTACTGGACCACCAGGGAAGTCCTGTACTATGTCTTCTTTATCCATCGTCAGTAGAACAGATTAATTGTGATGAGAGTGGAAGGACTGAAATGACTGAGGTACTGAACTCCACTCCTGCACAGTTCAATACACTAGCCACTGGCTTCATGCGGCCATTTTAATGTAAGTTCATTAAAATTAAATCATATTAAAAATTCGGTTCCTTAGTCACACTGGCCACCTTTCAAACGTTCGACAGTCACATATGGCTGTGGCTGCCATATTGGAAAGAGAATACATAGATCTTTTCCATCATTGTAGAAAGTCTTGTGCCACTTTCCTCTGAATTTGCTAGTACTGCCAGTGCAGAGTTCTGGGAACCAGAGGAGCCTGAAATCACCAGCTGTGTAGGGAAGGACAAAAAAGAGTCAGAGAGAGAACAGAAGGTCAAAGAGAAAGCAAAAATTCACCAAAGGCCAACTGTGTTTGCTTTGCCAAGGGTCCAGCCCTGAGCAAATGTTCATCCACCCTACCACAAAGCTCTTGGTGTTGACACCAGCAAATAATGGAGTGACTGGCATGGGCTTTGGGCCCTATTGCCTCTACTCTATGGGCCCCTGGGGTCTGTGGTTCCTTGTGAACCAAGAGACCCTGTCCTGAATCCTGAACTGAGAGGGTCACAGGAGTCACCGGGCTCCCAGCCAAAAGGAGATCATCACCAGGTAGCACACAGCAGCCCCTCAGTATCCAAGAGTCCTAAAGCAAGGATGTTTGAGAGTTCCTAAATCAAGACATTCAGGGAGAAAGGAGCACCTTCTCCATCCAGACTTAGAGCTCTGCTCACAAACTCTGAGGGACATGGAGGATCTGGGGAGCATCCACTCCTTATTGACTACTGGGACTCATTAGAAGTGAAAATCCAGTAATTACTCTGCATAGCTGTCTTTGGACATGTGCACGAACTGGCAAAGGAAATATGGAATCTGATTGGTTGTTTCGCCTGTATATAAATAGCACTGGCAGTCCCATGGAGTACCTTCATAATCTCCAATCATCTCATCCTCACAATAATGGACTGAGGAAAGACAGACAGATGGGAGCCTCTGAACCCTCTCTATTAGTAGAAATTTCTCTCAGAAAGGGGAAGAGATGGGCCAAAATCAATCTGACTGAGAAAGAGCAGAACCAGCTCTAGACACCACTTTCTGCTGCTTGCATCACATCTCAGGTGATTAGGGTCACTTTGTACCTGTCCAGATCCATAAGTGTGTCAGCTCCAAAGGACGTGGTCTCCACCTGGATCGTGCAGCAGCCTCAGTTCACATCTAGTCCCAAGCCCCGACTATCTTATGGACTCTTTGTTACCAAATAACCTTCCATGCATGAGGTGTGTTCCATCATGTCTGACTCTTTATGACCCCATAGTCTGTACCCTGCCAGGCTCCTCTGTCCATGGGGATTCTCCAGGTAAGAATACTGGAGTGCGTTGCCATTTCCTATCACAGGGGAATTTTCCTGACCCAGGAATCAAACCCCCATCTCCTGCATTGGCAGACAGATTCTTTATCAACTGATCCCTGAGAACAGCCAAACAAAGGGCTAGACTGAGAACACTGAAGGAACTTTTCCCGGAAGACCCTCCCAGACAATATCAGAGGAAGTGGTGCTCAAGGCAGCCCAGGCAGCAGAGCTGTTGACTGTGTTTTCCTGTGCCTGAGACACAGGAAGATACAGTTCTTTTGGCTCCTGAAACTTTGAGTCCATGGTTCGAGACCCTGAAACATGCAGGTGGATTTTGTTTGCTAGAGAAGACTCCAGAAAACTGAACCAGATGAGTTTATTTATAGGACATCTAATAGCTGGTACCAAATATTTATGATTTTTCTCAAATTTGAGAAAATGTCTCATGATGTGGGAATCATTTATATACCTGGCTAAATGACCAGTGAGATTCCATATTTCCTTTGTCAGAGCATGCACACTCAAACAACAGATCAAAAGACAGAGTAATTACTGGATTTTTACTTCTAATGAGTCCCAGCACTAAATATGCCATTGTCCAGAGAACTGAAAAGAAAAAATCAAAATGATAATTAAACATATAAAGCAATAGTGAAGAAAGGATCACTTTAAATGTGCCCAAATAACACAATACTCCTGGCCACATGCTACTTTGTCTCTTCTCTTCATAGCATCATCCTAATAGTTCCCAGCCAATGTCAACCTTTTCCAACTGTAAGCCACTAGTGTTGAAAACACACCCATATATAATTAGACCACTGAGCTTTCCATGCCAACATTTGATGAAATTTTCCCCCCAAGGCCAGATGCCTGGCTAAAACTGGGCTAAATAATGAGCATATAACACTCACTAAAGTAGTCCTGAGAAAACCAGTCCCAGCTTTGCTTCAGCAACTCACAGTAACATCAAGGACCCAGACTCTTTCCATTTGGGGAGACTTTTCCTCCTCACTCTCTCTTTTGACCAAGGAGGAAGAACATCTTCACCAGTAGATCCCAGAAGATTTCTGCCATGTCTCAGTGGCCAGAACTGGGTGGGATAACCATTCCTAAACCAATCACAGACAAATGAAAAGTTAGATTACCATGGTTCCTGTAGACTGATAACCTCTTCTTTCTCTGGAACTGGACGGCTAATAGATGACAAAACTGAGCTCTGTGTGTGAAAACAAAGGGGAAATGGTTGCTGGAGAAGCAACCAGGAGCATCCGCCATGCCCAGTTATACGCAGGGCTGTGAATAGAGAAGCAAATGGGGCTTTCTCCTCATCATCCCTCAGGCACCACCCCAAGGAAGCCCGAACCTTCTTGAGAAGGTTAAATCTGCTCACTGTTGGCTCTCGTGGCCCCTGTGGAGTCCTTGTTAATACTTGTGTCATTTACACTAAAATGTTTTACTAGCTTTTCTCTTCTCTACCAGCCTGAGTACTAAGAAGATTGCTTTAACAAAAGGCTATATTCTCAGGACCCTGCTCATGCCTGGTGCTTCAGAGATGCTCAGTGGACATTTGAAGGTGGATGGATGGGTGGATGAATGGATAGATGGATGGACTGATGGTTCAATGGGTGAATGGATTGTTGTTCCAGTCACTAAACTAGGTTCACCTTGAGGTTTTCTGAAAATGCATTAGAAGAGGGTCAATCTTGGTTCCCATTCTCCTCCCTTTTTCTCTCAATGAGTCTTCTCTGGGAGTACTTTTTGCTGTCCCTGCAGATCCAGCCAGCTCAGGTCTCTAGCTGTTACATCTTTGATTGGACAGGTGGCTTTTTTGTCGAGAGAGGTCTCCTGAGGGAAGATGAGTAAAAAGAAAAGAATAAAACAGAGTAAATATGAGCCAGTAAGAGAGACAAGTAATTATCCTGCTGGGTAAGTATCCTTGATGCTCTGAATGAAGAAGTTTGAAAGAACATATTGTACAAGAGTGAGAATGTGTGATTAAATCATGTAGAGACAAGATGTGCTGGTACAAGATGGAGCAAAGTGAGGGGAGCGAGAGACTGGCACCAGAAATAGTTTCAGGATATGCTGAGATGCTCAGATTTCTGGCTGTAGGCTTAACCCATGAACCCTTCAGCTGCCCTTCTTCCTAACCACCCTTTGGACTTTCAGATGCTCCCATTTTTTTCACCTTCTTTCCCTCTTTTCTGTACTTCAACGTTCCAGTTCCTCTTGCTTTTCATACCAAGGATGCCCAGAAACTGAAGGGCCAGGGTAAAACAAGTACCCAGTTCTCCATAGAGAACCCAAATGAACTTCTTGAACTCTAATTTAATAAGATGACCCCACCCTTCTTTGAGGCTCTACAAAAGGAGTTTTTCCATGAAACTGCCTCTCATCCACTTGTTAGAAGTTTAATGGCAAATAATGGCTAGTTGCCCCTGGGGATTTTAAATAACTCTAAGATGGACGTAGTTATGGAGTTCTGAGAAACAGAGCAAGTTCTTAAAAACAATGTGAGCAAGACCTCAGAAACTATTGAAACCCATCTTTATTGCCCAAGAGATGGGCCATGTGCTCAGACTCACACACTGATTAACACTAGGAAGCTGGCTGTCAACAGCTGAAAATTTTGCTGCAACACAGAGAAGCAGTTTCTGTACCCCACCCTCAAGGGGACTTCATCCATGTATTTACACCCTAAAATGCCAGGTTTTCATGAAGAGATTGTTTTTATGGTGTTAACAGTTTTATTGAGGTGTTCTCCCTCAATTATGAAAGTAGTAACTTTTTATTTTATTTAAGTATTCTAGTAATATTTTATACTGAAATAATATTTTATAATTTCAGAATCATCCTCCCAGAGATAACCCCTGCAGACATACTGGGTGCGTATAGTTAAGTATATTCCCAGTTTTTCTTCTGTGCACATGTGGAAACACATATTGTTAGGATTAAGCTCAAGCACATCCAATTTCTGTACCCAGTTATCTTATTTCTTCCACTTATTTGCATATGATTAAAGTTCAGTCACATTATTTTAAAGATTAAATAATATTTTGCTGTATATCTATACCATGATTTTTCCTGGTGGCTCAGATGGTAAAGAATCTGCCTGCAATGCAGGAGAACCTGGGTTCGATCACTTGGTCAGGAAAATCCCCTGCAGGAGGAAATGGCAAGCCACTCCAGTGGCTTTATCCCTGGAGAATCCCAGGGATAAAGGAACCTGGTGGGTTACAGTCTACAGTGTCGCAGAAGAGTCGGACACGACTGAGCAACTAACACCACACACGATCTAGTTAAATAAGCCTTTATGATTTGATATTTAGATTTCCCAATATTCTTTTTTATAAATAGCATGAGAGGATTTGTGTGTGTGTGTGTGTGTGTGTATACAAAATTGTTTTTTCATATCTCTGTTCATTTGTGATGAATTTCTAGAAGTATATTTTGTAAGTCAAAGTGTATCTACACTCTTAAGGCTTTTAACACATATTACCAGAAAAATTACACCAGTTTACTCTAAAAAGGCAAGGCACCAGTTCTGCCTCTACTGTTGAACAGCCAGAAGCACTTGCAAACTCAGTGATCCATCTTGAAATCTCATGGGGTTGGGGAAAAAGATAAAATATTTTATAAGAAAATACTTTGAAAATTTTAAATCCAATTAAAACACACATTGTTATTATTATCAATTTTTTAGACCACCCAAGATAGACAAAGCATTACCTCTCTCAACAATGTATGCCAATGACTTGTAGCCCATTAGAGAGTAAAATCCTTCCCAACTTCCCTCTAAAAGCAACCAACACCAAGTACGTTTCGTTCATTCAAACCCATTTACTGAGTACCTTTTATGCATTGAGCTTTGTATTAAGTATGAGGAATATAGAAGAAAAAAAACATAAACACAGTTCTTGATACCCATGAAATACTGGTCTGGGTGGGTTCAGGAAGAATGATAAATCAAGATTCATAATCAGTTCTTGATGGGATCCAGTCCTGGTGCTCTGTGGACTGTGCATCTCCCACTTTGGGGAGACCCAAGGAAGTCTCTGCCTCAAGACAGGAAAGCTGAAATTGAAGATGAGGAGGCAGCTGGGCTTTCAAGTGGGCAGCCATGTATCAATCTTTATTGCTTCTGAAACAGCATGGAGAAATCACATTTTCCCCGCAGCCCCATGCCTACATAGAATGGGAGCCACTTCAGTGGGGGGAAGACTCTAACAAGCCACATGATAGAAAGGCTGAGAAGCCCCACTCCCACAAGGCATACTTTGAGGAACACGCGATATTTATAATTTCTCTAGAAATCATCCTGGTATTTTAGTCAGAGACATACAAGCTGAGGAAGAACAGGATGGCTTGGGGTTTAGAGCAGAGTAGAAGGAAAATAAAGGGGCAAGTCAAGGCAGCTGGCAGGAAGAGGAACTCTAGAGAGAAAGACAGAAATGCTTCCTAAGGGATTTGGCCAATTGTCTGGACCATGGGATGTGGTTCCTGTCTACCCATAGAACCCTTGCTCCTGTTAACCCGTGAAGTGACATGCAGCTAAGTGTGATGTCCAGAGGGTAAAGAGGGAGAAGGAGGATGGCGTGATAGTTGCTCAGCATATAAGTGCTCCCAAAGACTGCTCCTAAGCAAGAAACTCATCTTCTGAACTCCACCAGGTATTAAAATGAACATGATCTGCTGCTATTCCCAGACTGACTCACTGGCCCCACTTGAGCTCCGTGTGCCTGGCATCGGCACAGAACTTGAAGGCAAAGGCGGGGATTATAATGGGTTTCTGAGCAATCAAGGACATTCAGAAAGGCATTCCAGACATCTAGGTGCAGATCAGACCCTCTGCTGAGGCACTCCCATGAAAAGCATCCATCACTGTTTATATTTTGACTTGTAAATAAGTTGGTAATTGACAAAACTGGAGGCATCAGCAAACCAACAAACTTCCCTTCCAGATTATATTGTTCTTGTTGTAGTATTAAAATTAATCTCTGTCTCTGAAGCTGAGTTGAGAAGCTTAGGATGGGACATCTACCTGACCAGGGATGGGAAAAAAAAAAAAGATCATTATGGATAATATTCCAAGAAGAGTGTTTACAAAGATAAGGAGAAATTAACTAAGTTTTTAGATGCTGACTTCCTAATCTTTTTTTTTCCCCTTGGTAGTCTCAGAGAGAGTTGTCTGGAAGACACACCAATTACATGTTGTACAAAAAAGGTGATGTTATTATTGTAAAATGGTGAGTCAACAGTGATATACTGGCTTCTGCCAGGCCAATGTCATGGCAGCCAAATATGCAGATATTTGCATCAATTCTGTTCAGTCACTCAGTCATGTCCAACTCTTTGCAACCCCATGGACTGCAGCACGCCAGACTTCCCTGTCCATCACCAACTCCCAGAGCTTGCTCAAACTCATGTCCATTGAGTTGGTGATGCCATCCAACCATCTCATCCTCTGTCATCCCCTTCTCCTAATGCCTTCAATCTTTACCAGCATCAGGGTCTTTTCCAATGAGTCAATTCTTCACATCAGGTGGCCAAAGTATTGGAGCTTCAGCTTCAGCATTAGTCCTCCAATGAATATTCAGGACTAATTTCCTTTAGGATAGACTAGTTTGATCTCCTTGAAGTCCAAGGGATTCCAAGAGTCTTCTCCAACACCACAGTACAAAAGCATCAATTCTTCAGCCCTCAGCTTTCTTTACAGTCCAACTCTCACACCCATACATGACTACTGGAAAAACCATAGCTTTGACTAGACAGACCTTTGTTGGCAAAGTAATGTCTCTGCTTTTTAGTATGCTGTCTAGGTTGATCATAGCTTTTCTTCCAAGGAGCAAGCATCTTTTAATATCATGGCTACAGTCACTGTCTGCAGTGATTTTAGAGCCTCCCAAAATAAAGTCTGACACTGTTTCCTTTGTTTCCCCATCTATTTGCTATGAAGTGGTGGGACCAGATACCTTGACCTTAGTTTTCTGAATATGGAGTTTTAAGCCAACATTTTCACTCTCCTCTTTCACTTTCATCAAGAAGCTTTTAATTCTTCTTCACCTTCTGTCATATTTGCATAAGCCCACTCTATTTCCATATGCAAATACATTGCACGGAAACCTAGCAACCAATTGGGAGTTAGGCCTACTGTTTGTCAATGCACACTAATGGGGTGGTGGACTTATTAAGAAATCTATGGAGGGATTCTTTTATAATTGACAATAGCACTTTCCTTTCAAGATATTAAGCATATTTTATCTGTTTTTTCTAAGTGCAATTGTCTTACTTTGCACTACAGAAGTGTATCACTATTTAAGCTCACTTATCCAGCAACTACCTCTCCATTGACTTTGTCACCCATCTCTCCTACATTTCAAATTGATGTATCTGAACAGCTTTTTTGGAGGAATCCATAAGGTATCAGAACATATCCCTCAATGATAGGGAACGCCTGTTGATTAATGGGAAGAATGTGTTATAGAGCTCAAGGTCAAGTGCTCTTTCAGTGGATCTGTGAATCAAAATAATAAATTGTATATGGCTTTGTAAAAGCAGTCAGTCAGTCATCCAACAAGTGATGGAGAACACCTGTGGACACATATTAATGTGACAGTATAGTGGGTGGGGGTTGAAAATGCAGAGGAAGCAAGGCAGAGGTTAGTCTGAGACTTTGATGATGATGGTCAAGATACAGCAGTGACCATGGCCAGAGGTCAAAGGCTTCTTTCCTATTTACAGCTCTTCTCCTCAGTTAAATATGGTAATTACCATTTAAACTAAGTTGCGCTTACTGTCTTTGGATTATCCCTGGATAAGTTATGCTATATAAGAGTAATCGTTATAACACCCAACCGCTCTTTGTCTCAGAAGCTTAATGACCAGAAGTTTGTTTCACACCCAAGTCCCAGTGCAATGGGCGTCAGCAGAAGATGCAGGATTCCTCTATCTGTGGGCTGTACTAAGCCCTTAAGACTGAAGTCTCCAATTTCATTTTCCACTGGGCAGTAATGGATCAGAGAGAGAGAATACGTGAATATCTTAAAAGACCAGGACTAGACGAGAAGTACATCTGCCCATTTCAGAGGCCCCAACTCCTTCACTTGATTCTAACTACAGGGGAGTCAATGAAGCAAACTTTAACTCTCTGCCCAAAGGAAAAGGAGAACCAAATTCTGGTGAACATTAGAAGCTTTTGCTACTCCTGTGGGCTCCCAGCATTCTAACTGAGGTGCAGGAAAAAGCAGGAATTAGAGAGGAAAAATGCTTCTGCCACATTCTCAATTTCTTCTTAGACATTGTAACTTCCTCAGATGTGTACACAGCCTGCTGTCTGTGCTCTAAAGAGTCTCCCGTCAGGCACTAGGCAAAAACACTTCATCTCTCCAGGCCTTAGTTGCCAACCGTGTAAAAGGGAGATATTGGATCAGAATCCTTTCAAGTCTTTTGGCCTCTTTTGTATCCAAAATGCCATGCTTCTAGAACTCCTGCTGTTCATTTCCTCCTGAGACAAATAAACAGGGTGCCAGAGAGGTAATGCTAGTTGATCAACAGTGTATTTTTTATTTTATTTTAACTTCTCACTCCCCAAGCCCACCTTTCTAGAAGTTAAAATATACATAGTAGACAAGGTTATTACCAATATGAGTGATTATTTTTATGGCAAAGTTGTTTTGTGTCTGGATGAACAGTATACTCATAGACACATATGTAACACATACAGAGACCCCTCTATGAAAAAATAATCTTGCTTGAACAGTCTTGCAAAACATATGTTCTCCTTCTACTGCTCTTGCCCTTGATTAGCCAGTTCTGCGATGA
Source organism: Bos indicus x Bos taurus (assembly GCF_003369695.1). Taxonomy (NCBI): domain Eukaryota; kingdom Metazoa; phylum Chordata; class Mammalia; order Artiodactyla; family Bovidae; genus Bos; species Bos indicus x Bos taurus. The sequence continues at coordinate 38,861,259 of NC_040095.1, forward strand.
TAACAAAACGGTGTTCCCTCAGTAGCTTACAACACGTTTCCTTTTTGCTCACCTTACGTAAGGACTATGGCTTAGCTGCAGGTTGGCCATGGCTCTGCTGGGATGGGCTGGACTGAGCTGGCTTATCTGGGTTCCACCTGTTTTCTCATTCTGAAACCCAGATGGAGGAAGGAGGCACCATGTGGAAAACCGGAGAACAAGAGCAGGAAGGCCTCAGTCAATAAATACAGTAGCTTGCAGTTGTATTTAAGGCTTCTGTTCGGATACAACAAAAACAATCACAACCCTTCCCTCTCCGTTGACTAGAGCTTTTCACGTGGTCAAGTCCAAAGTCATAGAGATGAGAAGTGCAACTCCACCCACACACACAGGGTGCAGGTGATGCCTTAAAGAATGACTCACAATGGAAGAGTTGTGAGTTTAGATTTTCTTCAAGGACCTTGCTGCGGACTATAACCCAGGAGACAGCCTCTCGGGGAGAGAACTCTTCTGAAGACGTAAAGGAGGAGAAAGTTTATATATGAATTTTGGCTGGGAAAAATACGTGCAATTCAGCATACAGCTTGCAAAATATTGCTGCTGAAATACATACACTGCTATGTATAAAACAGTAAGTATGTATAAGTAACAAGGACCTATGGTATAGCACAGGGAACTCTACTCAACATCTTGTAATTACCTATAATGAAAAAGAATCTAAATAAGAATATATATGTTGTTCAGTCGCTTAGTCATGTCCGACTCTTTGTGACCCCATAGACTGCAGCACGCCAGGCTTCCCTGTCCTTCACCATCTCTCGGAGCTTGCTCAAACTCATGTCCTTTGAGTCGGTGATGCCATCCAACCATCTCACCCTCTGTCGTCCCCTTCTCCTCCTGCCTTCAATCTTTCCCAGCATCAGTGTCTTTCCTAGTGAGTCAGCTCTTTGCATCAGGTGGCCAGAGTTTTGGAGTTTCAGCTTCAGCATCAGTCATTCCAATGAATATTCAGGACTGATTTCCTTTTGGATTGATTGGTTTGATCTCCTTGCAGTCCAAGGGACTCTTAAGAGTCTTCTCCAACACCACAGTTAAAAAGCATCAATTCTTAGGCGCTCAGCTTTCTTTATAGTCCAACTCTCACATCCATACATGACCACTGGAAAAACCATAGCTTTGATTATATGGAACTTTGTTGGCAAAGTAACGTCTCTACTTTCCAATATGCTGTCTAGGCTGTCACTGTTTCCACTGTTTCTCCATCTATTTGCCATGAAGTGATGGGACTAGATGCCATGATCTTCGTTTTTTGAATGTTGAGTTTTAAGCCAGCTTTTTCACTCTCCTCTTTCACTTTCATCAAGAGGCTCTTTAGTTCCTCTTTGCTTTCTGCCAAAGGGTGGTGTCATCTGTATATCTGAGGTTATTACATTTCTTTATCTTTTATATATATATATGATATACATAAATATATAATTTTTAAAATTATATATAAAATAAATAATTATATAATAATATTATATATATATATATATATATATATAATCACCTTGCTATACACCTGAAACTAATACAGCATTGTAAATCAACTATATTTCAATAATAATTGAAAAAAATTACTGCTGGTCATAAAGAATGGATATCTCAAGTGTAATTTTATTGCTCTTCTATGTGTGGGAAGATGCAAGAACCTGTATTCATTAAAACCCACCCTGAGCTATACACTAGTGGAAAAGTAGCTATCTGCCAGTGCAAGAGACATAAGAGATGTGGGTTTGATCCCCTGTGTTGGGACGATCTCCTGGAGGAGGGCATGGCAACCCATTCCAGGACCCTTGCCTGGAGAATCTCTGGACAGACGAACTTGGCGGGCTACGGTCCATAGGGTCGCAAATAGTCAGACATGACTGAAGGGACTTAGCGTGCATGCACATGTGAGCTATACATCTAACTGTCCAAGGGGCTGTTTTTCCAAATCTGAGTGCCTCATCCTGTTTTCCATCCTGAATTCTTCTCAGGGTACACTGTCAGTCATTCATTGACTGTGGCTGGCAACTTCATCTTTGTAGAGTTGAGTGCTGAGCAGGCTCTTTGTTCTTCATTCACACAAGAGTGTGTCCACTGCCAATGGATAGGGGTATAGAACCCTCTGACTGGGAGGGAGCACAGAGGTAGGGACTATAGTCCAGTTAGCTCACATCCCCATCGCCTCCACTGAAATACTAACTGTAACAGTTCTAATGGAGAGGAAGCCACTCTATCTTAGTTCTTCTGCTGTGGGAAGTTTTTGGGTGGGAGAGAGTTAGGAGGGAGAAGCGGTCAACAGTGGGGGAATGGAGAAAATTTAACAAATATTTATATAGTCCTCACTGTAGACTGGGCACTATTTAAGCCCATTACAAATACTAACTCATTGAATCTTCATCATAGCTCTAAGGAAGGTTGATCCTTTCTGTATTCCCATTTTAGAGAGACTATAGCACAGAGAATTTAAGCAAGTAAACTGTGATCACACATCTAGCAACTGACAACAAGATTCCAACTCAGATAATTGGTTCCAAAATCTCTCTTCTTAAATATTCTGAAAGAAATAGGGATGGGAGGATTCTAGCACCATGGATTAATTGGTTGCTGATACGCTGATTTTAGGGGAGCAAGGAAACCAGTTCCCTCTGGAATGGACAGATGTAGTTTCAGTAAGACGTGACGTGTTTTCTGGAACATACACAGAACTGAACATTCTGAGATCACTGGGGTTTAAGCCACTGTCCTAAGCACTATCCTGCATGATTTCTTCTCTCGCAGATCTTACAGCCTAGTGGAGAGACACACACCATCAACAACAACAACAAATAATAATAATAAGGAAAAATATCATAGGTCAGATGATGGTATATGCTGTAGAGAACAGTGAAGCAAGGCAAGGGATGAGGAAAGTGGAGCAGTGCTAAGATAGTTTGAAGACTAGTCAACAAAGGTCTTGCTGATAAGGTGTCAGCAAGCAGTGGCCTGAAGGAGGTGAGGGAGATAAATATTTGATGAGTGAATGAATGAATGAATATTCAAGCATATTCAGTCTTCCCAGTGAGACATCAAATAAGTTATCTTATTACTCGGCCTTAGCCAGGCTGCTTGGCTCCCTGACATAATTCAAACTGATCTTCCGGTTGAATCCCACTCCTCTTCCTGTCATGTGGTTGCGCCACTTCCGGCTCCACCAATGACTCTCCTTCAGTGTGGAAGAGGATACAACCATGATTTTCTCTTTAAATGACTGAGGGGTTTAGGGGTTTTTTCTGGGAATATGCAGGGATCATGTGGTAATAAATGCTCACCTGTTCTGGGCTGGGAGTGGGAGGAAGGGGGCCGATTTGAGCTGTTATTACTAATCTGTGTGGGCCTTCCCAGGTGGCTCAGTGGGTAATGAATCTGCCTGCAATGCAGGAGACACCAGTTCAATCCCTGAGTCAGGAAGATCCCCTGGATGCGGGCATGGTAACCCACTCCAATATTCTTGCCTGGGGGATCCCGAAGACAGAGGAGCCTTCTGGGCTACAATCCATAAGGTCACAAAGAGTCAGACACGACTCTGCAGACATGACTGACTGAGCACACACACACACACTGGTCTATGTGCTTGCACGTGCACATTACACAGGGCTGAGCATATTTTGAAGGGGAAGTGAGCCAGATGTGAAAACAGCTAATAGATTTACTGAGAAATGAGGGAATGGAGGAAATGGGAAAGTGTGAAGCTTTTGCAAATGTGCAGAGATTAATTCTAACTGATACCAAGAATGCAGAGAGGTGTTTTCCCGCTCTCTAGGAATGAAAGCAATCAGACCAAGAGGAACCAGGACCTTGAAACCAATCAGTCCTCCAAGAAGAACAGGAGAGTGGACGGACAGTGAGAAGGACAGCCAGAAGGCAGATAGGTGACCAACTGAGCTGCGAGGAGGCAGTATGTGGGAATTCTGCCAGAAAGATGGTCTGGTCACACACCGTGGAAACTGGGGCCGGCAGAATGTGGGATGCAGGCCAGCCCTAGGAGTCACTGTTCCATTATCTGTGACTCTCCATGCCCACTGATCTGGGCATTGAGCAGAGAATCAGTCTGAAGGGCCTGGTTTGTGGAGAACTAGGGTCTTGACCACTGACCAGGCAGGATCCCAGCACCAGGAATGGAACCCAATGCAAGCCTTCCCTGGGCTTCTCTCACGGATGGACATTCACCCAAGAACTTCCTGGTAGAGCTCAAGTGGCTCCCCGCTGTGGAGAGCCGTGGGCAAGGTGGCCGGGCAGGTCAGGGCATGCTCCAGGCTGAGTGAATAGACCCAGGCTGAAAAGGTTCTATCAGAGAACCCCAGGCGACCATGGGAGGCACAAAAACAAGGGTCAGCGTGAGCTGAGTTCTTAGGTTATGGTTACTGGGGTTTTTTGTATGGTTGGTTTTTTGTTTGATTTGATTTTGGTTTCTGTACCATAATAAGAAAGCTAACCTGTTAAGCAACTGGAGGTCTTGCTAACCTTAGATTGTAGACGTCAACAGGAAGTAGGAAAATAATAACCTCACAGCCTCAACTGTCAGAGGCAGCAATGAGGGCAGTCTGACCAGGTTCTGAGGAGAGCAGGGTTCAGTCAGCACAGACAGGAAGGCAGATGAGAGGAAAGAGAAGAAGGAAGGGAGCTGGGATCCATGACGTCTCCCCCATACAAAAAGGTGTCTGCAAACCTGCATTAAGCTGGCCTGAAAGTTTTGACGCTTCCCTGTGGCTGAGATGGTAAAGCGTCTGTGTGCAATGTGGGACACCCAGATTTGATCCCTGGGTCAGGAAGATCCCCTGGAGAAGGAAATGGCAACCCACTCCAGTCCTCTTGACTGAAAATCTCCATGGACTGTCGCCTGAGGAGCCTGGTAGGAGACAGTCCATGGAGTCACAAAGAGTCGGACATGACTGAGCAATTTCACTCACTTTTAAGCCCTCCTCTTACCTGTGGGGACTCTGAGCCTGGGGAGGTGGAGTTAGGGGTGTGCTGCTTCAATGCTTAACAAGTGTTCTCCCAAGAGAAGGTAAAAAGAAGAAGAAAAAAAATTCTGATTTTGCCAATTCCCATCATATAAGTGTGGGAATTTATACAATGGCTGCTCTGACTGATTTCAAGCTACCAACCTGAAGCCCACTGGCTTACAGCATTCCTGAAAATGTAACAGTTGCTCCCTGGTGTGAACCTCCACCCCTGAGGGATAGTCCCTTAGACCTCATAGCCCTTCTCATAAGAAACACCCAGTTCAATGCAGTCCTTTTAGGAAAGTGCCCTTTCCGGGCCCAGAGGATGGAGGAAGATGCAATCCTATCTCCTAACCAGTATCTGCCTTCCCTAGTCCTTTATGCTAGAACTGAGGCTTCGTAAGAATCATCTAAATGTTTGTTTAAATGCCAGTTCTGGTACCAACTGGCAATCAGATAAATAATCCCTGAAGATCACGTGCACCGAATAATGATTATAGACAACCATGTATTATAAAGTTCAGAGTTCCTAAGAGACTAGATTTTAATTGTTCCCATCACAGGAAAGAAATGATTGGTTTGTGACTTGATAGAGGTTTTAGCTAATGCTGCACAATTATGTCATGCCTTGCTAAGTCACTTCAGTCATTTCCAACTCTGTGACCCCATGGACTGCAACCTGCCAGGCTCCTCTGACCTTGGGATTCTCCAGGCAAGAATACTAGAGTGGGTTCCTGTGCCCTTCTGTAGAGAATCTTCCCAACTCAGGAATCGAACCCATATCTCTTACTTCTTCTGCCTTGGCAGGCAGGTTCTTTACCACTCGTGCCATCTAGGAAGCCTGCTACACAATTGTATTCCAATACAAGTTTTTAATTTACAAAAGTACCACTTCCTAGGTCTCACCCTCCAAAAATGTCGACCCATTATACCTGGGATGAGCAGTGGTTCCCAGGAGAGACTCTGGAAGCAGTGCCAAAGAACATCCACTGCTCTTGAAGGACCAGCCCTAGATTCCAGCAGCACCCTGAATCAGAGCAGGGTTTGGGAAGGGGGAGTTGCTGAAAGAACCATTTACTAGAAAGAGAGATACCTTAGATGGCTCAGAACCTGTGGTCCCAAAGTTCTCTGACCTATCCACCAAGCCATGGCCGGTTGGGTTCTGTGCACTGGAGCCTCTTGAAGGTAGGGTCCACTGCTCCTTTGCAGCCATCAGAAGTGAAAAGCTTAACAACCGCAGATCGTGGAGCCCAACTTCAGAGTTCCTTTCCCTCCATCCACTGCTTGCTGGCTGCATGACCTTAGACAACTCATGGAGCCTCTCTGCACCCCAGGTCCTCATCTGTGAAATGGATGTATTCATAGTACTTACACCTCAGTGCCTGGCATGTAGTGCATCCTACATGAGGGTTTGTCAATTTTATCACCATGCAGTTCTGAGCACACTGGGGGCTTTTAAGATAAGGTTGGTGGTTTAAACCACTTACCCCCATGAGCTTCTGTTTCCTCACCTTTAACTTGAGAGCAGTGAAGTAGTGATGGGAACAATAATAGCTTTCCTGCCCACTGCACAGGATTATTCTAAGAAGAAACGAAGACTGTGAGGTGAAAGTGCTTTAAAATCTATAGATCACCATGTAAATGTTTTGTCATTTTGTCTTTGAGGCTGTTAATTTGAGGCAGGACTCCCAGTCTACAGACTGGGTTCCCACTTCTGCTGTGCTGCCTGCGCTATGCAATGGTGAGCAGAGCCTCTCTGAGAGTTGGTTTCCTCTCCCATCCAGGGGAGCCTCCCAGCAGAGGCATAATATGTGTTAGGTAGCATTAGTGGTTCCTGGCCCTGACTTTATATTAAAATCATCTGGAGGGCTTTGTTAAAATGTCCGCGTGCTTATGGATCCAATTCTGAATGGATCAGAATTTCTTGGCACAAGATGTAGAAGTTGGTCCTTTTAATAAGCTCCCTTTGTTGTTCAGTTGCTAAGTCATGTCCAACTCTGTGACTTCATGGACTGCAGCACACCAGGCTTCCCTATCCTTCACCATCTGCTGGAGTTTGCTCAAACTCACGTCCATTGAGTCAATGATGCCATCCAACCATCTCATCCTCTGTTGTCTGCTTCTCCTTCTGCCCTCAGTCTCTCCCAGCATCAGGGTCTTTTCCAATGAGTCAGCTCTTTGCATCAGGTAGCCAAAGTATCAGAGCTTCAGCTTCAGCATCAGTCCTTCCAATGAGTATTCAAGGTTGATTTCCTTTAGGATTGACGGGTTTGACCCCCTTGCAGTCCAAGGGACTCTCAAGAGTCTTCTGCAGCACCACAGTTTGAAAGCATCAATTCTTCGGCACTCAGTCTTCTTTATGGTCCAACTCTCACATCCATAAATGGCTTCATGGTTCTAATGTGGATCTAATGGCTCCCTATATGGTTCTAATGTGAGTCCTGGATTGAAAACCACTGAAATCTGTGGAACAGCTCTGTAAACTGTAAAACATAATGTATAATTTGTGGATTTTTTTTATTGTTAGTTGATGATCTTGTGGGGAACTAGTTCCTCTGAAAGTCAGGCCAAAGGGCATTTTCCACTATCTGTCTGAAGACTGCACTGACTGGGGAGAATTGAAACTCACGCAGTTCATGTTCTTGCCTTCAAGCCAAGGAGGCTAAATGAAAACAAGCCTCTCTCAGATCAAAGATCCTACTGGGAGGTTGGGGCCAGTGAGTGGTGTTGGCTTAATTGGATTTGGAAGCCATGCCTCCAGCCATGGGGAAGCATTCAGTATTCTGTTTTATTAAAGTGACTGCTGTGCAAAGGCATGTGCATCACCCTGTGGCCATTGACCAGATCAGGTTAAGGGCCAGAAGGTCTTTCTATGTGAGTCCCCAGATGTGATTCCAACCCTTAACTTGGCTCCAGTTGGCACAGTTGCAATGTCTGTCCATTGACTACCTCTTTCAGCACATGGCCATGGCCATGCCCCACACATCCCCTCTGCTTAGATGTCTCTTTACAGACAGAGTCTTCAAGATGTTCTGAGATTCACAAGAGAGGAGGGAGAGGGTGGCTGGAATCAGAGGTGGCCATTTTTTACTAGTTTCTCTACTGTTTCTAGTAATGTCTACACTGCTATGATATTCGGACTAAACTGCTGAGTTCAACTGGGATGGTCATTTTATATAGAAGTGATTCCCTTATTGAAGGTGCCAGATGTTCCCCACCAAAGGGTATCTCAGGACAAGGGATGAGATGGCCACCTGTTTGAGAAGCAATAAAATGGAAACTTGATCACTGCAGAGATTAAAAAATAATAACAATAATGGGTGACATATGAGCAAGAGTCTGGCTTGGAAAGTTCACAGACTAATGTGTAACTCTGATTTCTGGGCTATGGACTGATAAACTTTGTTGCTGTTGGCACACGTTTGCATTGAACCCAGGAAGACCTGGAACCTTCATATCCTCACACCCTTGGGCCAGGACTGCATCTCTAACACTCAATGCCTGCATTTAAGAGAAGCTGCTATGTGATCCTGAAAACCTCTTCAGGTTCCCCTGTCAATGACAGGACACTAAATTCACTCCAAGTCCAGAGTTTGTTAGTACTACCACAGAACCAGTTCCTCTGTCTGCAGAATTTCCTCCTCTATCTTAGATTCTTGTTCTGCTTTTCCAATTTTAAGGCTTCATAATAATAAGTGATTCACTTATTCTACAGATATTGACTATTGATTTGGACACATTTTACTTTCTTTAGTTCCAAAATTACTGCTGACAGTGACTGCACCCATGAAATTAAAAGATACTTGCTCCTTGGAAGGAAAACTATGAGGAACCTAGACGACATATTAAAAAGCAAAGACATCACTTTGCTGATGAAGGTCCATATAGCCAAAGCTATGGTTTTTCCAGTAGTCATGTATGGATGTGAGAGTTGGACCATAAAAAAGGCTTCAGTTCAGTTCAGTCACTCAGTCGTGTCCGACTCTTTGCGACCCCATGAATCGCAGCACACCAGGCCTCCCTGTCCATCACCAATTCCCAGAGTCTACTCAAAATCATGTCCATTGAGTTGGTGATGCCATCCAGCCATCTCATCCTCTGTTGTCCCCTTTTCCTCCTGCCCCCAATCCCTCCCAGCATCAGGGTCTTTTCCAATGAGTCAACTCTTCGCATGAGGTGGACAAAGTATTGGAGTTTCAGCTTTATCATCAGTCCTTTCAATGAACACCCAGGACTGATCTCCTTTAGGATGGACTGATTGGATCTCCTTGCAGTCCAAGGGACTCGCAAGAGTCTTCTCCAACACGATCATTCAAAAGCATCAATTCTTTGGTGCTCAGCTTTCTTCACAGTCCAACTCTCACATCCATACCTGACCACTGGAAAAACCATAGCCTTGACTAGATGGACCTTTGTTGGCAAAGTAATGTCTCTGCTTTTGAATATGCTATCTAGGTTGGTCATAACTTTCCTTCCAAGGAGTAAGCGTCTTTTAATTTCATGGCTGCAGTCACCATCTGCAGTGATTTTGGAGCCCAAAAAAATAAAGTCTGACACTGTTTTCACTGTTTCCCCATCTATTTCCCATGGAGTGGTGGGACCGGATGCCATGATCTTCGTTTTCTGAATGTTGAGCTTTAAGCCAACTTTTTCACTCTCTTCTTTCACTTTCCTCAAGAGGCTTTTATCAGGGTGGTGTCATCTGCATATCTGAGGTTATTGATATTTCTCCCAGCAATCTTGATTCCAGCTTGTGCTTCTTCCAGCCCAGCGTTTCTCATGATGTACTCGCATATAAGTTAAATAAGCAGGGTGATAATATACAGCCTTGACATACTCTTTTCCTATTTGGAACCAGTCTGTTGTTCCATGTCCATTTCTAACTGTTGCTTCCTGACCTGCATATAGGTTTCTCAAGAGGCAGGTCAGGTGCTCTGGTATTCCCATCTCTTTCAGGTTTTTCCACAGTTTATTGTGATCTATACAGTCAAAGGCTTTGGCATGGTCTTAGCACCAAAAAATTGATGCTTTCAAGTTGTAGGACTGGAGAAGACTCTTGAGAGTCCCTTGGACAGCAAGGAGATCAAACCTGTCAATCCTAAAGAAAATCAACCCTGTATATTCATTAGAAGGACTGTTTTTGAAGCTGAAGCTCCAATATTTTGGCTGCCTGATGCAAAGAGATGACTCATTGGAAAAAACCCTGATGCTGGGAAAGATTGAAGGCAGGAGGAGAAGGGGGCAACAGAGGATGAGATGGTTAGATAGCATCACTGACTCAATGGATATGAATTGGAACAAAGTCTGGGAGATAGTGAAGGACAGGGTAGCCTGGTGTACTGCTGTCAATCCATGGGATTGCAAAGAGTCGGATACAACTTAGCAACAACAGCAGCAACAACAGAGCTTGTATAATGGCCCTAATCTTGAGCCTGGTGTGAAATAGCTAATCAATCCCTCCTGCTGCTTGCTCCCCCAACCCTGAGCAGATTATCTCCTCTGTTTTCCAAACTAAATGTTGGCATTCTGTATTAGAAACAAAAGCCAGATTTCTAGAAATCAAAAAGTACTGTGGGGTTCTTACCATGTTCTGTTAGCCTCAGGCCATCAAACAGGTAGAGCTGCAGGCAGGTAAGGAGACCCAGAGTGTAAAGGACCTGACCCAGCAGACCCCAAAGGAAGCAACAAACACAGTTCCTAACATTTCAGACCATGAATGGATGTATTTAAAATTTGTTGCAAGAAATGAGATGATTTGCTTTTTTAGGACAAGACAGGCATTTGAAGCTTAATTTGCATTTATAATTAAGATGTATGGCATCTTGATTATAAATCTTGTATCCTAACCATTAAAGGCAGAGAACAGAAAGTTGGGAAGGAACATAAAGCAGGTATAAGGTATGTGGGTCTCCTCTGCCATCAGAATCTTGGTAAGTCTTAGCAAAATTTAAAGTTTATCAAAAACTGGAAACCTCAAATATCCATCAGGAGTAGAATGAGGAAATAAACTATGGTCTTTCTTCCAGTGTAATGTGAAGATGAATGATGTGAACTAAAAATGAATTTTTAGTAAAACTCCATGTAACAACAAGGATGAATCATACAACAATGTGAAATGAAAGAAGCCAGACACGCACAGTCAAAATACGCATGTTGTATGATTATGTTTCTATGAAGTCCAAAAGTAAGCAGAACTAATCTTCAGTGTTAGAAGTCAGAAAACTGGCTGTTCTTGGAAAGGGCTGGGTAGAGATGGGGAGGAGGCACTGGGGGAATTTCTAGGATGCTATTAGTGATCTGTTTCTTGACCGGTTGTAACATAGACGTGTCCGTCTTGTGATAATTCATCGAGCAGAATACTTGTGATTTGTGCATTTCACATTTGTGACAGTCCTTCAAGAAATTCAAATCTTGGATGGGGCCCTGCTTGTCTGTGGTAATTAGGCTTGCAAGAGGTCCTCCGAACCCCTGCCCTCCATGCTAGGCCCATTTCTAGAGTCAGGGGAGCTCAGCCAAAAATCTGAGTAGAACATCAGAACAACAGTGACAAATGAGGCAAGACAAGGTGAGAATTGTGTTTGCCTCGGAACCACCTGACTCCAGGTCTTGGGAACAAGTCCCACAAAAGTGTAGCACTGAGATTTCTGGTGTTTGGGTTGGTTCAGGGGCTGGATGAGCTAGAATATGCAGATAGAGTCTACCTAGGGTAGAGAGTGAAAGCTCAGGTCTGTTATTTTTAACTCTCAGGAGACCCTCCTCCCCCAGCCTTCTCTCCTACAACATGCTCTCCCTGCTGTGGACAGTGGAATCTGCCCAGGCTATGGGACTGTGGCTCTGATTTTGCATGAGGGAGAGTAGGTCTTGTTTCTTAGAAGAGCAAGTGGCCAGGGCAAAAATTGCCAGCCTTGGAACTTCCCAGTTGGTCCAGTGGTTAAGAATCTGCCTTCCAGTGCAGAGGATGAAGTTTCCATCCCTGGGTAGATAACTAAGATCCCCTGTGCTGCAGGGCAACTAGGCCCATGCACCCAAATAAATAAACATTAAGGAACAAAAAACTGCCAGACTGCTTTCTCAAGTTTTGCCCTGTGTAGATGAGACTTGGCTTAATGGGAAAGGTGAAGAAGGGAAGTTTTCCAGGCTTAGCATTGATGCACAGAATGAGGAAGAAGGGGGAGGGTGAGGTTCTACCACAGTGGGACATAGCACTGTGACAAGGGATATTAGATAATGGGTGGAACATAAAGATAGTAGAATCTTTGAGGATTTGGAAGCAAGGAAGCCAAAGCAGTTTGTCATGGGCAAGGCATGAGGGTGCTGACTTGCTACAGACCTGCTTTTCAGTTTTCATTCTTGAATTTTTAAACCACAGTCAGACTCAGAGAGCTATTGAGGAATGAAGCCAAGATCATTGTCCTCTGGTGGCGGTGTGAGGTTCACTTTTTCCTAGTTGAACTGCCAACATTTGGAGCCATTTACCACTATAACCATCACAGCAAGCAGTCTGTGGACACTCTGGATGTTCCAGCCCAAGTTGGAATGAATAATCTTGATCAAGATCCTGCTTGCAATGGGGAAGTGAACTCAAACAAAAAAGTTTTAAGTTACCTACACTTTTTCATTGAAGTATAGTTGGTTTACAAATGTGTTAGTTTCTGGTGTACAGCAAAGTGATCCAGATTTTAGATCCGAATATAATATCTGATCCAAACATTCAAATATTTGGGGGGGGGGGTTCTCTTCCATTATAGGTTATTATAAGATATTGAATATAGTTCCCTGTACTGTATAATAGGACCTTGTTGTTTATTTTATATATAGGAGTGTATATCTGTTTATCCCAAACTGCTAATTTATCCCTTCCCCACTCACTTTCCCCTTCGGTAACCGTAAGTTTGTTTTCTATGTCTGTGAGCCTATTTCTGTTCTGTAAATATGTTCATTTGTATCTGCTTTTTGATTCCACATGTAAATGATATCATATACTATCTGTTTTTCTTTCTCTAACTTACTTCACTTAGTATGATAATCTCTAGGTCCATCCATGTTATTGCAAATGGCATTATTTCAGTCATTTTTATGGCTGAGTAATATTCCATTGTGTATATATACCAGATCTTCTTTATCTATTCATCTGTCCATGGACACTTAGATTGCTTGCATGTCTTGTCTATTGAATATAGTGTTACAGTGACATTCGGGTATATGTATCTTAGATAAATGCCAAGGAGAGAGATTGCTGAATCATATGGTAACTCTATTTTTAGTATGAGACAAAATTTATCCCCAGCCTGGTGTTCACCAGTCATAAAAAAATGGTCCGTGCACAGTGGGAGATGTGCCTAGTGCAGGAAGAGACCACAGGAGGTCATCAGGTTAACATTCAGCACAGCACCCTTAGAAGTGGGCAGTTGGGATTATCTTTCTCTCTGAAGGTTTACTTACCCCAGCACTGTGTTTGCCCTGCTGGAGAGTAAGATGCAGAGTAAATTGGGAATCATTATTGAAACACAGTAATGGGACCACAATGAGAGCGTCCAGTTCCCAGACACAGGGGTTTCAAGAAAGCAGAAAGTGCACATGGCTACTCACCAGATTCCAGGATATCGTAGGAATAAAATGCTTCCTGAAAGCACTTTTATTGGAAAATGTTATTTAGGAGAGTTTCAAGTTTATTTTAGAACTTTTTCAGTCAGTGGGTAGCACACCCATCCCCAAGCCAAGCTGAGATCACCAGATATGCAGGACAAAGAACTCTTCCAGGTCTCAGTGGACCCTGTGAAGCTGGATTAGGGAGAACAGTGTTTAAGATCCTTGGGGGCAGGCATGGCCACTCTGCTGTCTCTCTGCTTCATAATTTCTCAACTTCTACCCTTTCTGCTGCTTTCTTTTTCCTGTTCCATTTTCCAGTTCCAATCCCCAACATAAAACCCTGAACCTGTATTGTCACTGAGAATTCTATTTCTGAGTATGTCTCAAGGGGCATGATAGCAGGTGGAAAGAACTTCAAGAAGTTGTTTGTTAGGTGGTGTCTGGCTGGCAGATGGAGATCCACCCTCCGACCAGGAGGAGTTGGCAAAGCCTGGTCTTTTCAAGGCTCATCAAACAGCATTCAGTATTTTCCAACATCCCTGGATGGGCAGCCTTGCTCCTGCATGCCCTTCCCCCGATTTAAAAAAAAAAAAAAGTAAAATTTAAAGGGAAAATATAAGTCATGGGCTTCCAAGAGTTTATACTTACTTCATCAAATCTATTATTTTCCAAGTGTTGTTTGGAGTGCAAAAAGGCTAATTAGTCTTTTCCAAATGTCTTTCAAAATCCTTTCTTCTAAGAAGGACATTTAGAGGCTTTGAAAATTGTTCCAGGGGTAAAAATAATATTAATAATAAATTTCTCAAAACTCTCAACCCCTGCAGGTTCAAAATTTGCTTAATTCTTCAAATGCAAGGGACTTTGAGTTATTACTGGGATTTGTCATTTCTTGTTTATGAGGCTTTTCCAAAGGGGTAAGAGTCATCACGTGGAGGTCCACTAGAGTTCACTACATGGCTCACAGCCTTGCCCATGACCCAGGACACTTCCAGAGTCTTCCGAAGCAGAACCTTCAAGAGAGCCTTCCCCCTCTTTCTTGGTGGCATCCATGGGGCCAGGAGGGAGTTAAACTGAAAGCATCGACTTTTCAGCCTGCCTTATTTTTGGCTAGTAGATCAGAGCCCTCCCAGAACAATTCTATTGTAGGGCATACAATCTGTATCACATAAAACCGGTGATCTATTATTGGGTGGCTTCACTGGTGGCTCAGACAGTAAAAAATCTACCTGCAATGCAGGAGACCAAGTTCCAACCGTGGGTCAGGAAAATCCCCTGGAGAAGGGAATGGCTACCCACTCCAGTATTCTTGCCTGAGAAATCCCGTGAACAGAGGAGCCTGGCAAGCTACAGTCCATGGGGTTTCAAAGAGTCAGATACGACTGAGCAACTCACACTGTGGGGTGCAAAGAGAACAATTTTTCCTTAGGGTGTGTGCAAAGGAGCCCTTTGTGCTCGGCTGACCTTGAACGTTGTCTTCGGATGACCTCTGGTGGTGGAATTTTTCCCAGCGTATGCACAGCGATGCTTCTGAGCCAAGCTATCCTTGGTACATTTTCCTACATTCCTTTCCTCCTGTTTTGTTATTCATATTCAGCAAGGAGCAAGAATCAGTTGCAAACACTCAGAATAAAGTGGTGCATGTGCCTCACCAGACTTTTGCCATTTCAAAAAGTTGCCTGTGCCTTCTCTTTCAGTGAACCTCTAATATATTTATTTCCTGTGGAAAGAGGAAGGAGCCAACATGAAGGAAAATGCAGCATCTAGAGTGGTTTTCATTTTGCTACTTTTTCTCAACGTCAGCCTTCTGAATGGTAAGTAAGAGACTGTCTTGTTCTTTTTCACTCCCTGGGGTATTTGTACGAGAGGAGGGGAGAATCCATCACAGTCCCTTTTGCAGCACAGATACAGGAAATGAAAATGTCCATGGCATTTGCTTCTCTTCAATCATTTACAATATTATAGGGATTAAAATGAAGGCAAAAATTAATGCAAAAGACTGAATGCAGTTAATGCCGCATCCTGTCACCATGCTCTGACTTCCATCCTCATTCTGGGAGTGCAGAGAAACAACTCTGCCAGGGATATATCACAATTTCAGTCCAGGTTCTGTCCCTTACTGGCTGTGCAACCTTGGTTGCACAGTTAACTTAGTTAACTTAGTTAACTTAGTTCTCTGGTTGCACAGTTAACTTAGTTAACACAGTTAACTTAGTTCTCTGGATTTAGACACTTTCAAAGTGAGGATAATGATGTTTCCTCCACCTCAGATGAAAAGTTGCGTGAGAAAAATCTTTGAAAATCTGTTAAGAGATCTAAGGGGATTGCTGTTACGTGGTGGAAAACAGGAATACCCAACTCTGTTATGCAGGAAATGAAATTTACAACTAGACTAGCATGTGTGAGCCTGTGTGTACATTTCAGTGTGTCTATTTGTAAGTGTGAATACTTGTGTATATCTCTGTATCTATTAGCTTCCCTGTACATACCTGATTGAAAATGCTTCTCTGTGTGTACCTATATGCATACCCATTTGTGGGTGCATATTTCTCATATGTACCTATGTGCGGACCAGTATCTACTTCTATAAGCATGCAGCTGTATATATTGTTCCTCTGTGATCTGTGGGTGTGTTTCTGATATGAGCTCTTCTGTTTAAGCATGTGTATGTTGGGGGTGGGGAGTACCTCTGTGGTTGTCCCTGTGTTTGTGTGCATTTTACAGGGAAAGTGAGACCGTCCATTCATTGTAACCATCTCTTCTAAAGTGGGTGAAAGAAACATTTGACTAATTACAGTTTCACAGCTTTACCCTCCTCTCTTGAGTTTTCTTGAGGTACTGTTAATAACCAGTGAAATGTGAGAGAGAGAAGCTTTCAGGAAGAGAAAAAGGACCGTGGAAATTGGTACAATCCATATGGAAACTTGAAGTATTCAAATAAGCCCCAAATAATCAACAGTTGCCTTAATTGGCTTCTAAATACGCTCATTATTGAGCTGTAAACTTGTGTGTTTTTTTAAAATATAAGCTTTTCCTTCCACCTCACACACTCCTCCCTAGCCACAAGAAAAAACAAACAAAAAATCACTTCACCCTGTGAAATTGTCCTGAAGAAATATTCCCTAGAGGTCAAGCAACATTCCAAAATGGGCAGAGTTAAGCCCAGACTGGCTGGCGTGGACGGTGTTCAGGGGATCTAAGAGCTGGCTGGGCTCCAGCTGACTCAGCCTGGGGACCTTGGCCCAGCCTTGTATCCCATCATCCCATTCCAGTCAGTTCTTCTTTCTGGCCGGTTTTGCCTAGTGCCCTCCTTCCCACCGGTGTCCTCCTCTGAACTTGTTCGTCCTGATGCTGCTTTGCTAGCAGTTCTAGCTCAGGAACCAGCCTGAGGGATGAAGGACAAGGGTGGCAGAAAACAGACAAGCCCCCAAGGTTCAAGGATCGCCTCCTGGAAGCGCCCCTCTCTGCTCCCGATTTCCTGAATGAAACACCACCTGCGGTTACATGGCTGGGGATAGAGGGACTCTTTCCCTCCCCGGACCTGACAGATAAGGAACAGAAGAGGGTGCCAGCTCACCAAAAGCTTCAGGGGCTAGGCAACTCGAAAACTTCATCCACATTGGGTTTTCCACATCACCTCTTTCAGCCCCACTAGCTTCCAGCTGGGACTAGATAAAGATGGTAGCTCCTAACTGGGAGAACAGCTACCCACTCAGCTGCCTCTAGGAGCCCCCATGCCTCCTACCCACCAAAAGAGCCAAGAATTACAAAAGAACCCTTTGCCATCTCACCACATAAAGACCCAGGGAGAGAGGGGAAAGTACATACAAAAAGGGGACTGAAAACCCAGCTTCAGAAGTGGAGACAGGTAGGATGGGAGCCACACTGTGAGACTGAATCATAGGTCAAAGCTGAACAGAATCAAGGAAGAGTGAAGCAGGAAAGGATGGGATGGAGACGATGGAGGGAGAAGCAGCTAGAGGGGCAGCCCGGGTAACACAGTGAAAGAGCAAAAGAGCAGAGAATTGGGTTCATTATGTGGGAGTGGCAGAAAGATGGGGGTCAGTGAGCAGAGGGGAGAGGTCCAATGAGCATTGGATCAGCAAATGATCACAGGATGCTTGTGTCTGAAGGCGAATTCTTTTTAAATGATCACCCTGGTGCTGTGGGCACATATCCGCTCCACAGACACCGTGGGATTCTGGAAGGGCCAGATCCTGCTCACTCCACGTGTACCCCTCGCACCCTTGCTGCTCACCATTGGTGAAATGTTACAGTTAGTCACTGATCCTAGGTTGCTGGTATCTCCATCTCACAGTACACGCACACACACTCACATACACACACACCCCATCACAAAGCGCTCTTTCTCTGAATCCTGCCAACTTCAGGGCAGCCCACAGAAGAATGCTGCAGGATGCTGACATCTTGGCACTTCTGAGTCCCACCTCCCACCCCAGGCCTACTTTCCCTGAGACCTCATCACTGGCCTGGCCCCATCTACCTGCTTCTGTCACCAATAGAATGGCCAAAGAGTTGAACGGACCTTAATATTGACTCCGGTGCCTTCTTTTTCTAGGACAGTCACCTCCTGAAAAACCCAAGCTCGTTAAATGTCGGTCTCCTGGAAAGGAAACATTCACCTGCTGGTGGGAGCCTGGGGCAGATGGAGGACTTCCTACCAATTACACGCTGACTTACCACAAGGAAGGGTAAAATGTTCTCTTCTGTCCTAGCAAATTCCACATGGGTGTCCTTGCCCTCCAGACCATAGGACCACTGACCCTGCGTTAATTTCTATGCTTCCCTGAATGGACACTGATAACCTCCCACTACTGGGGGAAGGGACTCTAATGCCCAGGTCCACATCCTCCTCCTAATGTCCCAGCCAAGCTCCCACGTGTCCATAAACTCCACCACCAATGAGGTGACACCAATCCATCCGTGTTACCGTTGCCTGTCGTAAGCTTGAGTTGTACCCCAAAGTCATGTATAAGTGTTTCCAAAGTTAATTTTGGATGCTTATCTATCGAGCTTCTGCCAGTTGTCATTTTTTTAATAATCATTGCTTTTTCAATCTAAGAGTATTACTATGTAATCCTTGACAACTCTGGTACATTAGCTGTTTGAACTTGTTTCACATGCAAGAAAATAACAAGCCCTACAAGGAAAGGAAGATGAGGTTTTTCCTTAGGAAATCCATGGACCCATGATCTCCCAGATTGGGTATTGGGAGCTAAAAAATTGCAGTGCAAACTCAACAGGGCCATCTCTGGGCAAGGAGTTCATCACAGTTACAGTGAGACCCTCCTGGAAATCCAGGGATGGCTGTATATCCTTCCCAGTGAAGAAAACATTTACTGGAGGAACAGCTGGCCTGCCTCCCAGTGACTGCGCTTAGTGGTACACAAAGCTGACATCCCCTGTGAGACCCAAAGGGGTGTCAGACACACAGCCCTCAGGAGCTCAAAGCAGCAGCATGGTGAAACAAGCCTGCTCACCTGTGTGACAAGTCTTGCGTGGAGCCCCCATGTCTACATGTGAGCAGCCTGAGGAGCCTCTGGGACCTGAAGTACCTCCTTTCAGAGTCACTCTCCTCTGTGGCTACCTGAGTGTAATTGGAAATATACTGCAGTTTGTATCCCCTTTCAGCTTTTTTAGTGACATGTAATTCAACACATTTGTGCAATAACTGCTGCCTTGGGCATGCCCGCCTCCGCCCCACCCTGGTTTGTATGATGCAAGAGAAACTCCTGAGATGACCCAATGGTAATTTGCTGAGGATGGCGGTGCCTTGGCCATGGAAAACTCAAGTGTATGTTGGCAGGGGGCATATAGCACAAAGTCCACAACAACCTGTAGACAGGAAGGGTTGGTGAGAAACACAGTCACTGGGGCTCTGACGTGACTCCTCCACTGCTTCTCCAGCACTTCTTCCCTGAGTCACCCCTCGCTGACATGGACAGGGTCGAGAAGCTTGGGGAGCCCTTCTCCAGCTCTGTTTTTTCTTGTCCCTCCAAATTCAGTGATATTGACATACTAGGCTCTTTGCTGCTGCTGCTGCTGCTAAGTCGCTTCAGTCGTGTCTGACTCTGTGCGACCCCACAGACGGCAGCCCATCAGGCTCCACCATCCCTGGGATTCTCCAGGCAAGAACACTGGAGCGGGTTGCCATTTCCTTCTCCAGTGCATGAAAGTGAAAAGTCAAAGTGAAGTTGCTTAGTCGTTCCCGACTCTTAGCAACCCCATGGACTGGAGCCTACCAGGCTCCTCCGTCCATGGGATTTTCCAGGCAAGAGTACTGGAGTGGGGCTCTTTATACCACTTTAAAAAAAACTAGACTCTTTATACCACCTTCTTGGTGGTGGTAGTTTAGTTGCTAAGTCATATCCGACTCTTGTGACCCCACAGACTATAACCCTCCAGGCTCCTCTGTCCATGGGATTCTCCAGGCAAGACTACTGGAGTGGGTTGCCATTTCCTTTTCCAGGGGATCTTCCTGACCCAGGGATCAAACCCATGTCTCCTGTATTGCAGGCAGCTTCTTTACCATTGAGCCAGCAAGGAAGCTCCATACCACTTTCTTACTGACTCCTAATATGTTACTTGTTGCAGAGAAACACTCATCCATGAATGTCCAGACTACAAAACCGGGGGCCCCAACTCCTGCTACTTTAGCAAGAAGCACACCTCCATATGGAAGATGTACGTCATCACAGTAAACGCCATCAACCAGATGGGAATCAGTTCCTCGGATCCACTTTATGTGGACGTGACTTACATAGGTAAGGGGAAGCGTGACAGGTGAAGAATGTGTTAATTTGATATGAATCTACCGAGAGTTAAACTCAGTTTGAGTCTCCTTGTCTTAGGGATAGATCCCCGAAAGGAAAGATGAAAAAATTCGCAATATCCTCACCAACTGAGTGTTTTAAACCCATTTGTATTCCTGACAGTAAGACAGTAAAGATCATTGTGCCTTCCCTTGACCCTTCTTCCCACTCCCTTGCACCCAGAAGCAACGCTCTATTTAGCTTCCCTTGTCAGTCCTTCTCTCCAGCCCATCCCCTGCAACCAATGTCCCCTTCCCCCTTGGCAAGCTGAGGTTTCCTTTCTGAGATTTCTCTCCCTGAAACACGCTGCTTCGTGGAGTAGCAACTCTTAGAAGACACTCATCTGCTTCTCCACCCACAGGAATTTCTCCAGCTGCTTTGCCCCAAATTCAGTTCTCAATATGCTTATGTTCCTCAGCAACTGGAGCTATTCTTCTCAAAATAAACTACTTGGGGAGTAAATAGTGCTACTTGAACAGAAGGCTGAAGTGCAAGATCACAACCATGAGGTTTGGAAAACTCATGAGTGAATTAAAACAAAAATCTGTCTAAGAGCTGCTTCTTGCTTTGCATGATCAACACTGAGCTTCAGGGCGATGAGGCATAACTGCAGTGGCCTCTGTGGTTTGGTTGTTGTTGTTGAGTCTCTCAGTCATGTCCGACTCTTTGTGACCCCATGGACTGTATCACACCAGGCTTCCCTGTCCTTCACTATCTCCTGGAGTTTGCTCAAACTCATGTCCATTGAGTCGGTGATGCCATCCAATCATCTCATCATCTGTCGCCCGCTTCTGCTCCTGCCCTCAGTCTTTCCCACATTGGGATCTTTTCCAGTGAGTTGGCTCTTCACATCAGGTGGCCAAAGCACTGGAGCTTCAGCTTCAGCATCAGTCCTTCCAGTGAATATTCAGGGTTGATTTCCTTTAGGATTGACTGATTTGATCTCCTGGCAGTCCAAGAGACTCTCAACAGTCTTCTCTAGCACCAAAGTTCAAAGGCATCAATTCTTCGGCTTTTGGTTGAGTAGCGATGACAAAGGGAATCTTAGGACAAGAGATGGCTTGGCCAGGACTGGATTCAGCCTTCCAATTAGGTTGCCTAAGGAGTAGCTAATTAGGTTCAAGGTTACCAAAGTCTTCCTGACTTACCTAGCACCAACAGAAAAGGCTCTCAAGTATTGGGCTATATATCATCCCATTGGCATATTACCAGTGGTTGATCCTTAAAAACTAGAAAAGCTTCTAACATCAGCTAGTATGCATTTCAATACTATCTCTTCCCCCCACCCAGCAAGTGATTACAGTGAGCCTGGGGGTGGAAATAGAATTTAATCTCAGCTTAAGAAAATCAAAAAGTAACACCACTTACAAATAGGAATAAATTTAATTCCATTCATATAAATAGACTTAAGACATGAAGCCTTTAAAATGCTAAACACCAAATAATTCCATTTTCATAGGCTCTTTCTTATTTTTTACTGGAGTATAATTGCTTTACAGTGGTGTGCTAGCTTCTGCTGTACTACAGAGTGAATCAGCAATAATTATACATGTATCTCCCGCATCTTGAGCCTCCTCCCACCCCACCCCACCTCTCTGCATCATCACCGAGCCGAGCTCTCCCACTGGCTGTTTTACACAGGGTGGTGTGTATATCAGTGCAACTCCCTCAGTTTGTTCCACCCTCTCCTTACCCCACTGTGTTCACAAGTCCATTCTCTATGTCTGCATCCCTATTCCTGCCCTGAAAAGAGGTTCACCAGCACCATTTTTCTAGATTCCATATATTTGCATTAATGTTCAGTATTTGCTTTTCTTTTCTCTACAGATTCTAGATTCACCCACATCACTACGAATGATGCAATTGCATTCATTTTCATGGCTGAGTAATATCCCATTGTAAATATGTATAACCTCTTTATCCATTCATCTGTTGATGAACATTTATGTTGCTTCCATGTCCTGGCTGCAGTGAAACTTGGGGCACATGTACCTTTTTGAATTATGGTTTTCTCAGGGTATATGCCTGGTAGTGGAATTGCTCAGTCATACACTAGCTCTATTTTTGGTTTTTTTCACAGGCTCTTTTTAAAATTGCCTTGCCACCAAATAATCTGCCCTAAAATATTTAATATATGAGGTCAAAACAGTGAGCAAGAGAAGTTCTGTAATGTACTGAGGCAACTGCTATAAGGAAATTTGCGTGCATGCTCAGTCATGTCTGACTCTTTGTGACTCCGTGAACTGCAAAACACCAGGTTTCCTTCACTATCTCCCTTCACTATCTCCCAGAGTTTGCTCAAACTTATATCCATTGAGTAGGTGATGCCATTCAACCATCTCATTCTCTGTTACCTGCTTCTCCTCCTGTCCTCAATCTTTCCCAGCATCAAGGCCTTCCAATTAGTCTGCTCTTCACATCAGGTGGCTACAGTATTGGAGATTCAGCTTAGCATCAGTCTTCCAATAAATCTGTTGTTGTTCAGTTGCTCAGTAGTGTCCAACTCTTTGCAACCCCATGAACTGTAGCCTGCCTGGCTTCTCTGTCCTTCACCATCTGCTGCAGCTTGATCAAACTCTTCTCCATTGAGTCCATGATGCCATCTAACCATCTCATCCTCTGTCATCCCCTTCTCCTCCTGCCTTCAATCTTTCCCAGCATTAGAGTCTTTTCCAGTGAGTCAGTTCTTCTCATCACATAGCCAAAGAATTAGAGCTTCAGCTTCAACATCATCCTCCCAATGAATAGTCAGGATTGATTTCCTTTAGAATTGACTGGTTTGATCTCCTTGCAGTCCAAGGGACTCTCAATAATCTTCTCCAACACCACAGTTCAAAAGCATCAGTTCTTAGGCGCTCAGCCTTTTTATGGTCCAGCACTCACATCCACACATGACTACTAGAAAAACTTTTTCCAGTGCTGTGGCCTCTGCTGAGTTTTCCCAATTTGCTGGCATATTGAGTGAAGCACTTTCACAGTATCATTTTTTTAGGATTTGAAATAGCTCAGCTGGAATTCCATCACCTCCACTAACTTTGTTTGTAGGGATGCTTCCTAAGTCCCACTTGACCTCACATTCCAGGATGTCTGGCTCTAGGTGAGTGTTCACACCATCATGGTTATCTGGGTCATTAAGATCTTTCACATCTCTCCTTGCTATTCTTTGGAACTCTGTATTCAGATGGGTTCAGTTCAGTTCAGTCACTCAGTTGTGTCTGATTCTTTGTGACCCCATGGACTGCAACACGCCAGACCTCCCTGTCCATCACCAACTCCCAAAGTTTACTCAAACTCATGTCCGTTGAGTCCGTGATGCCATCCAACCATCTCATCCTCTGTTGTCCCCTTCTCCTCCTGCCTTCAGTCTTTCCCAGCATCAGGGTCAGATGGGTATATCTTTCCTTTTCTCCTTTGCCTTTCACTTCTCTTCTCTTCTTTCTCAACTATTTGTAAGGCCTCCTCAGACAATCATTTTGCCTTTTTACCTTTCTTTTTCTTGGGGATGGTTTTGATCACTGCCTCCTGTACAGTGTTACAAATCTCTGTCCATAGTTCTTCAGGCTCTTCGTCTATCAGAGCTAATTCTTGAATCTATTTCTCACTTCCACTGTTAAATTGTAAAGGATTTTATTTAGGACATACCTGAATGGCCTAGTGGTTTTCCCCACTTTCTTCAATTTGTCTGAATTTTATAATAAGGAGTTCATGATCTGAGCCACAGTCAGCTCCCAGTCTTGTTTTTGCTGACTGTATAGAGCTCATCCATCTTCAGCTGCAAAGAATATAATCAATCTGATTTTGGTGTTGACCATCTGGTGATGTCCATGTGTAGAGTCTTCTCCTGTGTTGTAGGAAGAGGATGTTTGCTATGAGTGTGTCCTCTTGACAAAACTCTGTTAGCCTTTGCCCTGCTTCATTTTGTACTCCGAGGCCAAACTTGCCTGTTATTCCAGGTATTTCTTGACTTCCTACTTTTGCATTCCAAGCTCCTATGATGAAAAGGACATCTTTTGGGGATGTTAGTTCTGGAAGCTCTTGTAGGTCTTCATAGAGCCATTCAACTTCAACTTCTTTGGCATTAGTATTTGGGGCACAGACTTGGATTACTGTGATATTGAATGGTTTGCCTCAGAAACAAACAGAGATCATTCTGTCATTTTTGAGATTGCACCCAAGTACTGCATTTCAGACTCTTTTGTTGACTATGAGGGTTACTCCATTTCTTCTAAGAGATTCTTACCCACAGTAGTAGATGTAATGGTCATCTGAGTTAAATTCACCCATTCCAATCCATTTTAGTTCACTGATTCTTAAAATGTTGATGTTCACGCTTGCCATCTTCTGTTTGACCAGTTCCAATTTACTTTGATTCATGGACCTAACATTCCAGGTTCCTATGCAATATTGCTCTTCACAGCATCAAACTTTACTTTCATCACCAGACACATCCACATCTAGTCATTGTTTCCACTTTGGCTCAGCCCCTTCATTCCTTCTGGAGCTATTTCTCTGCTCTTCTCCAGTAGCATATTAGGCACCTGCCAACCTGGGGAGTTTGTCTTTCAGTGTCATGTCTTTTTGCCTTGTCACACTGTTCATGGGAATAGTAAGGGTTGATTTCCCTTAGGATTGACTGACCTGATCTCTGTACTATCCAAGGGGATCTCAAGAGTCTTCTTCAGAACCACAGTTCGAAAGCATCAATTCTTCAGCACTCAGCCTTCTTCTCACATCCACACATGACTACAAGAAAAACCATAGCTTTGACTGTAAGGACATTTGTTGGTAAAGTAATGCCTCTGCTTTTAAATATGCTGTCTAATTTGGCATAGCTTGTCTTCCAAGGAGCAAGTGTCTTTTAATTTCACGGCTGAAGTCACCATCTGCAGTGATTTTGGAGCCCAAGAAAATAAAGTCTCTCACTGTTTCCATTGTTCCCCATCTACTTGCCATGAAGTGATGGGACCAGATGCCTTGATCTTTGTTTTTTGAATGTTGAGTTTTAAGCCAGCTTTTTTACTCTCCTCTTTCACCTTCATTAAGAGGCTCTGTAGTTCCTCTTCACTTTCTGCCATTAGGATAGTGTCATCTACATATTTGAGATTATTGATATTTCTCCCAGCAATCTTGATTCCAGCTTAAGCTTGATCCAGCCCAGCATTTCACATAATGTATTCATTTGAAAAGACCCTGATGCTGGGAAAGATTGAGGGCAGGAGGAGAAGGGGACGACAGAGGATGATATGGTTGGATGGCATCACTGACTCAATGGACATGAGTTTGGGTAAACTCTGGGAATTGGTGATGGACAGGGAGGCCTGGCATGCTGCTGTTCATGGGGTTGCAAAGAGTCAGACACAACTGAGTGACTGAACTGAACTGAACTCTACATTTAAGTTAAATAAGCAGGGTGACAATATACAGCCTTGACGTACTCCTTTCCTAATTTGGAACCAGTCTGTTGTTCCATGTCTAGTTCTAACTGTTGCTTCTTGACATGCATACAGGTTTCTCAGGAGGCAGATAAAGTTTTCTCGTATTCCTATTTCTTTAAGAATTTTCCACAATTTGTTGCAATTCACATGGTCAAAGGCTTTAGCATAGTCAGTGAAGCAGAAGTAGATCTTTTCAAAAACATTAAAGAAGTGTTCTTAGAATTCTCATTAACCCTGCAGGTTACAGTATTGGTGAGGGGCCACAGAAGTTCATTGACAACTTACGTTTAACCACAGTAAAGTCTATAAGCTTGAACCTCATCAAGTGATAACCTGCAGTACATAATATTGGTACATATCCCAGAAATATTTAAGTCTGCTGAAAACACTTGAAAGCAATGATTCTCAACTGGGTGCTCTTTTGCCTCCCACAGGATTTTTGGCAATAGCAGGAAATATTTTTGATTATTGCAACACAGAGAGGGAAGATATCTAATGAGGGAGAACCCAGGGATGATGCTAACATCCTACAGTGTTCAGAACAGCCCCCACCACAAAGAATTTTCTTGTCCAAAATACACATAATGCTGAGGTTGAGAAAGTTTGCTTTCAAGGATTCATCTTGAACTTTTTACTTGCACTTTTATACAAAGATGTTTTGATCAGAGGCATTTCTCAGTCTTGTGTTCAGCTTAAAACTTATAATAACTGATAACTGATGTTTATTTAGTAAATCCATATAAAGCCATCTTTCTTAGGTATTTACCTAGTAATCTACAAGGATTAGGATTAGTGGCAAATTTCCTCAAGTTCGTTTTTTAGACAGGTTATAATGCCAAGTCCACTCGAGTTACACTCACTCTTCTCTCACCTGGAATTGAGATTGATTTGAGGAGGTAAGAAATGAATGGAGAAAATGTGACTAGCCAGCAAGACTGAAATTAGGGTAAGGCAGACCAGCACCCTAGGCCCGTCACTCTTTTAAATTAATCTTGGTCAAGTATAGTTGATTTAGAGTGTTGTATTCATTTCTGCTGTACAGCAAAGCAATTCCGTTATACACACACACACACACACACACACACACTGTTTTCTAATATTCTTTTCCATTATAGTTTGTCACAGGGTATTGAATGTAGTTCCCTGTGCTATATGCTAGGACCTTGCTGCCTATCCATTCAATATGAGTTTGCATCTGCTCACCCCAAACTCCCAGTGCATCCATCCCTCATTCTCCTTTCACCTTGCCAACCACAAGTCTGTTCTCATGTCTATGATTCTGTTTCATAGATAAGTTCACCTGCGTCATATTTTAGATTCCACATACAAGTGATACCAAATGGTGTTTGTCTTTTTCTTTCTAACTTACTTCAGTTAGTATGATAATCTTTTTTTTTCTTTTTTTAATTATTATTATTATTATCATTTTTTACTTTACAATATCGTATTGGTTTTGTCACACATCAACATGCATTCACCACGGGTGTACATGTGTTCCCCATCCTGAACCCCCCTCCCACCTCCCTCCCCATACCATCCCTCTGGGTTATCCCAGTGCACCAGCCCCAAGCTTCATGTATCCTGCATCGAACTGGACTGGCGATTCATTTCTTATATGATATTATACATGTTTTAATGCCATTCTCCCAAATCATCCCCCCCCCTCCCTCTCCCACAGAGTCCAAAAGACTGTTCTATACATCTGTGTCTCTTTTGCTGTCTCGCATACAGGGTTGTCATTACCATCTTTTTAAATTCCATATATATGCATTATCTTTAGGTCCATTCATGTTGCTACAAATGGCGTTATTTCATTCTTTTTAATGGGTGAGCAGTATTCCATTGAATATGTGTGTGTGTGTGTGTGTGTGTGTGTGTGTGTGTGTGTGTGTGTGCTGTGCTTAGTTGCTCAGTCATGTCCAACTCTTTGTGACCCCATGGACTGTACCCACCAGCTCCTCTGTCCATGGGATTCTCCAGGCAAGAATGCTGGAGTGACTTACCATTTCCTTCTCTCTCTCTCTTTGTCTCTCTCTCTGTCTCTCTCTCTCTCTCTCTCTCTCTCTCTCTCTATATATATATATATATATATATGTATTTATATAAATTTATACATATTTATTTTGTGTTTATATTTTATATAATTTCATATCTTTATATAATATATATGTATATAAATTTATATGTATAGAATCACATCTTCTTTACCCATTTGTCAATGGACATTTAGGTTGTTTTTATGTCTTGGCTATTGTGAATACTGCTGCTATGAACATAGAAGTGTATGTGTCTTTTTGAATTATAGTTTTATCTGGATATATGCCCAGAGTGGAATTGCTGAATCATATGACAATTCTGTTTTTAAATTTTTGAGGCACCTCCATGCTGTTTTCCATGGTGACTTGCACCAACTTACGTTCCCACCAACAGTGTAGGAGGGTTCCCTTTTTTTCCACACTCTCTCCAGCATTTGTTATTTATAGATTTTTTTAATTACAGCCATTCTGACTAGTGTGAGGTGATACCTCACTGTAGTTTGATTTGCATTTCTCTAATAGTTAGTGATGTTGAGCATCTTTTCATGTGCCTCTTGGTCATCTGTATGTCTTCTTTGGAGAAATGTCTATTTAGCTCTTTTGCCCATTTTTCAATTAGTTATTTTTGTGTTTTCTTATTAAGTTGTATTAGTTGTTTGTATATTATAGAAATTAAGCCCTTGTTGGTTACACCATTTACAAATATTTTCTCCCATTCTGTAGGTTGTCTTTTCATTTTGTTTATGGTTCCCTTTGCTGTGCAAAAGCTTGTAAGTTTGATTAGGCCCCATTTGTTTAGTTTTGCTTTTATTTTTATTTTCTTGGTACACGCTAGTGGTAAAGAACCCTCCTGCCAATGCAGCTTAGACATAAGAGACTCGGGTTCAATCCCTGGGTCAGGAAAATCCCGTAAAGGAGGGCATGGCAACCCACTCCAGTATTCGTACCAGAAGAATTCAATGGACAGAGAAGCCTGGAGGGCTGTAGTCCATAGGGTCTCACAGAGTTGGACACAACTAAAGCAACTTAGCATGCATGCATGTAGACTGACCTAAGAAAACATTGATATGATTTACATCAGAGAATGTTTTGCCTATGTTCTCTTCTAAGAGTTTTATGGTGTCTGTCTCATATTTAAGTCTTTAAGCCATTTTGAGTTTATTTTTGTGTATGGTGCAAGGGAGTGTTCTAACTTCATTGATTTACATGCAGCTGTCCAGCTTTTCCAACACCACTTGCTGCAAAAATTGTTTTTTCTCCATTGTTCATTCTTGCCTCCCTCCCTCGTCAAATATTACTTGATCATGGGTGTGTGGATTTATTTCTGGGCTCTCTTCTGTTTCATTGATACATATGTCTGTTTTTGTGCCAAGACAATGCTGGTTTGATTACTGTAGCTCTGTAGTATTGTCTGAAGTCTGGGAGGGTCACGCCTCCACCTTTTTTCCTTTTCCTCAGAATTGCTTGAGCAATTTTATAGTTCTTTGGGCTTTTATAGTTCTATATAAATTTTAGGAGTATTTGTTCTACTTATGTGAAAAGTCTCATGGGTAATTTGATAGGGATGACATTAAATCTGTAGATTGCTTTGGGTAGTATGGCCTAGGTACCGCACTCTTAAGGAGGAACTCACAGACCTTTACTTGAAGAAACCGGAGAGTAAGTGCCTCCTTCATTTTTTATTTTATTGTGGTAAAATACCTATAACATAGGGCTCCATATTTTAACCATTTTAAAGGCTGCCATTCAGTGGTATTAGTTCATTCACAATGTTATGCAACAATCCCCACAGTCTAGTTCCAGAACTCTTTCGTCACTCAAAATAAAAGCTTCCTACCCATTCAGCAGTTTTTCTGGATTCCCCTCCATGGCCCCAGCTCCAGAGCAACTACTAATCTGCGTTATGTCTCTGTCGATTTGTCTCTTCTGAATGCTTCATATACCTGGAATCATATACTATTTGGCCCTTCGTGTCTGGCGTCTTTCACTAAGCATTATGTTCTCAAGGTTCATCCGTGTTGTAGCTGTATCAAGACTGTCTCCTTTTAGCTGAATAATGTTCCATTATAAGGATATCGTTTGTCCATTCATCAGTTGATGGACATTTGGGTTGTTTCACCTATTGGCTCTTGTGAATAGTGCTGTTATGAACATTCATAAATGAGTTCTTGTTCTAACACCTGCTATCAGTTTTTCTGGGTATGTATTTAGGAGTGACATTGCTGGGTGACATGATAATTTCATGTTTAACTTTTTGAGCACCTGTCAGACTTTTCCACAGTGGCTACGCCATGGTACACTCCCACCAGCTATGCATGAAGGTTCCAAAGTCTCCAACATTCTTGCCAACACTTGTTAATTTTCATTTTTTCAATCCTAGCCATTCTAGTGGGTACGAAGTGATATGCCACTGTGGTTTCGATTTGCATTTCCTGAATGACTAATGACTTTGAGCACCAACAGGGGCTTCTTGGCTGTTTTTGCCACCTTAAACGTTGCACCTCATGTCACCCACTTGCTTCAGCCTAGTCCCAACTCTGCTGATCAGTGCCTGACATCAATACAAAGTGGCCCCTAAACATGGAGGGAAAGCTAGCGAGATCTGCCTCTAAGTCTTAGAATTCTGCATTCAAACATCTCTATTTGACTAAAGATGGAGTTTCTTTCATATCTGCAGTTGAACCAGAGCCTCCTGCAAACCTGACTTTGGAATTAAAACATCCAGAAGATAGAAAACCATATCTATGGATAAAATGGTCTCCACCCACCATGACTGATGTAAAATCTGGTTGGTTCATTATCCAGTACGAAATTCGATTAAAACCTGAGAAAGCAACTGATTGGGAGGTGAGTCAGTTGGAAACTTTTGGAAGGAACTGTGTCCTTTGGCAAAGATGAAGACCCCAACTGAGAACCAGTCGTGCCTCCTAATTATTAGGCCGCCATGTTTTCTTCCTGATACTGATGTAACCCTCGCACATGTGGAAAGGCTTTCTCCCTACATCCATCCATCTCCCTGCATCTCCTGGGATGGATGGGGACTCATCATCAGAGCTCTCCCAGGACTATATCCTTGCAACTGAACAGTCTTTTCTGCCAGGTTTCCAACCCACCCCCCTCAGGATATCTTAGATAGAAATGTCTATGAGAGTTCTTAAGTGGCACTAAGTTGGAGGAAAAAAATCTCAATGTAATCAGTCCATGGTTAATGGCTTTTTTATTTACTTTTAAATTCTTCATTGTAAAGAAATAGTACAATAAATTATAGACATTATAATAATCTATTCCTAAATATTTTAGTTGTTGTTGTTATTTAGTCACTAAGTTGTGTCTGACTCTTTTGCAACCCCATGGACTGTAACCTACCAGGCTCCTCTGTCCATGGTATTTTCCAGGCAAGAATACTGGAGTGTGTTGCCATTTCTTTCTCCAGGAGATCTTCCCAACCTAGGGATTGAACCCACATCTCCTGCATTGGCAGGCAGACTCTTTACCACTAAGCCACCAGTGAAGCCCTAAAGACTTTATTATATGTCTCTTTTAAAGAAGGAATGTTTCCAAACATAGCCAAAATAATATGATCACATGTAGAAAATTAATTGAAATTCCTTAATAGCATCTTTTGTAATTCTTTAATATCATTTAATGGCTAGTCCATATTTTAATTCCCCCAACTGCTTCAAAAATATTTCAGTAGCTAGTTTGTCTTAACCAGAATCCACTTCAAGATCACATACTGGCTGACTCATGTACCCCTTCAATCTCAACGTGCTAAGGAGACCAAGCCACTTTGAGACCAAGCTTGGTCTCAAAGAATGTCCCACCTTCTGCATCTGTCTGATTAGTTCTTTATAAGGTCAAGGTCATTTAGCCAGTTTCTCTGTCCCCACATTTCCTGTAACCAGACATTAAAAGACTTGATTAGATTCCAGTTGAACAATTTTTGGCGAGATTTCAGAGGTGATGTTATATGTTTCATATTGCATCGTATCAGGAGACAAACCCATTCTGGTCAACCTACCATAAATGCTAAAACTGGGTGCTGGACTGGGGAGATCACATCCTGATCCCTTGATTGTAAAGTCATGTTTGATTTATGCACAGCTGCTTCAGTGTTCGTAAATGCCCAGTTCTCTTTCACCTAGGGGCTTCACACCCATGAATAATCCTTAAGTCAATTATTTTATTAGGTTTGGAAAATAACAAATTTCCAATTTTGTTAAGTAGTCACCTTCTATATTGTAGAATTCAGAAGGTAAGATGTAGGGAGCAGTATATTTGTCTTTCTGAAATAGTGTTCCAAATGGAGAAGTAGAAAACCTGTTGTTTTTTGTGTGAGCAGTGTTTAACAGGAGGAAGGGATGGGCAGAGAGGGTGAAATGGTGTGAACAGGGTATGTAGTGTGACCTACATACTGGCTTCTCTGCTAGTGTATCTCCTAAAGGAAAAGTTTCCTTATAACACAAGTCAGAGTGACTTCTGTTTTCCTTGGCCCTCCCTAGACTCATTTTACTCCGAAGCAAACTCAGCTTAAGATTTTCAACTTATATCCAGGACAAAAATACCTTGTGCAGATTCGCTGCAAGCCAGACCATGGATACTGGAGTGAGTGGAGCCCAGAGAGCTCCATCCAGATACCTAATGGTAAGTGTCTTGAGATTCCCCAAGGAAGAGGGGATTCTGCCTGAAATCTGCCATTGTTTTATTGCTAAATATTTTTAAACAGAATGGGTTTAGTAAACTTGTATGTTGTAACTACTAACAGAAAAACTATTTTGAGTCTTAAGCAGAAGAATGAGTAGAGGTGGATTTATCATCTCTCCACTCAATACAGAGACATCTGAAAGTATAGCATCTTTCCCTAGGCCACTGTGAGTGAGGATCAGTTTCTATTAATAGGATAGGATATATCTGCAGACATGAGCTTGGAGCGTCTCCAAGGGCTTGATGGTCAATTATTCTGCCCTCCACATCTGCCCAATCCCTATCATTCAAGGTTATCACCTAGAATTTGCAAGGTGCTATCCCACCTGACTGCAAGGAGATCCAACCAGTCCATTCTGAAGGAGATCAGCCCTGGGTGTTCTTTGGAAGGAATGATGCTAAAGCTGAAACTCCAGTACTTTGGCCACCTCATGCGAAGAGTTGACTTACTGGAAAAGACTCTGATGCTGGGAGGGATTGGGGGCAGGAGGAGAAGGGGACGACAGAGGATGAGATGGCTGGATGGCATCACTGACTCGATGGACTTGAGTTTGACTGAACTCCGGGAATTGGTAATGGACAGGGAGCCTGGCGTGCTGCAATTCATGGGGTCGCAAAGAGTTGGACACGACTGAGTGACTGAACTGAACTGAACTGAACTGATCCCACCTGAAAGGCATGTACTGATTTTCAGTCCTTGATGACAATTACATGTTGATCTCATTCAAGGAACAGTATGTAGAAGGCATCCAGTTCTTCAAGTGCCATTAAACGTAGTGGCTGGTTTTCTACAAAGGAATGATTCATCTTGCATTTCTACAGTACTTTACAAAGTCTTTACCTTGTTTGGTCCTCCCAAACATCTCAGGTATTCAGAAAGAATAGAATTTCCATTAGCAACTGAAAGAGAGGAAACTGGAGCTCAGTGGAGTTAGAAGTCTTGCCCAGAACCACATGGCAAAGCCTAGCTCTTGTGACTACTGGCCTGACCAAAATATCAGGGTTTGCGCTGGCATAGGGAACATAGCACTGAACTACAGGCCATAAGACTGTGCATCCAGTCCTAGCTCTTACTAAATAAAAGCACAGGGTCTAGAAGCAGACGGCCTGGGTTCAAATCCCAGATGGCAACTTTATGGCTACCTGCCTCTGAATACACCACTCCTTGAGTCTCAGTTCCTCATCTTTACATACAGCAATGTATGTAAAGCAATGTATGTAAAGAGCTTAACATCATATGGCTTTTACTAGGAACTTAATAAACGTTAGCTTGTTGTTATTTTTACTGTAACTGACCATGTCCTCATGGATTTCCTCTGTAAGTATCACCTAAAATGATATTTTAAAGCACTTTGAAATGTTTAGAGTACTGTAAAACATATGCTGCATATTAAAATTTAATAATATTGGGAAAAAAGTAAATCCATCATTAACGCTACTCTGTTTGGATTGCTGTTCAAATCAAAAAAGGTATAGAGGGGCAGGGGACTTATGTTCAAAAGTCTCATTTCTTTGTTTGTTTTAAACAATGCTGTGTGTGATCAAAGCTTTCTGGCTGTTTGTTTTTAGACTTCCCAGTGAAGGACACAAGCATGTGGATCTTTGTGGCCATCCTTTCTGCTGTCATCTGTTTGATTATGGTCTGGGCAGTGGCTTTGAAGGGCTATAGGTATTTCACTCTACCCTTCTCTCAGTCATGGTTGTCAGGGATAATGGCCAAAAAAGACAATACAGAAATGATGAAAACCTACAGATAATTCAAGCACCTCGTTTTAGCCATTAGTGGCAGTGTGTTCACCATGAAAAAGCTTTTATCAGTGCTAGCAAAAGTAGAATAGACTCATTTTAAGCTGATGTTCTTTCCATCAAATGGAGGCTGACAGTTGTGAAATAGTAAAAATCTGGCAAGAGTAGCAAACAATCCACTAGTCATTTCAGAATCAGTCAGAGTTAACTAGCCAGAGTTCATTTTAATGTTGGCCTTTATGGCTCAGATGGTAAAGAATCTGCCTGCAATGCAGGAGACCCAGCTTCAGTCCCACAATTGGGAAGATCCCCTGGAGAAGGAAGTGGCTACCCACTCCAGTATTCTTCCCTGGAGAATTCCATGAACAGAAGAGCCTGGCAGGCTACAGTCCATAGAGTCGCAAGGAGTCAGACACTACTCTTTGTTGAACACTTAACACTCTATAGTTTATTCATTGTTGTCACTACTGATTTAGTGGTTTCATT
Source organism: Bos indicus x Bos taurus (assembly GCF_003369695.1). Classification (NCBI taxonomy): domain Eukaryota; kingdom Metazoa; phylum Chordata; class Mammalia; order Artiodactyla; family Bovidae; genus Bos; species Bos indicus x Bos taurus. The sequence goes on from NC_040095.1 coordinate 38,896,073, forward strand.
TAGTAGCCTCAGAACTCCTAACTTCTACCTACCATAGTCCATGTAGCAGCCATTTGGAAATAAGGCTAATCTTTCAAAAGTTACAAAGTGATAACATGTACCATTTATCTTATCTCACGAATCATTTTATAGCATGGTGACCTGCATCCTCCCACCAGTTCCAGGGCCAAAAATAAAAGGATTTGATGTTCATCTGCTGGAGGTAAGTGCCAGGGTGGAAACTGTATTGTGACTTGCCCCTGTGTAACTGTCATCTTTACACATGCGCACACCATCCCCATCAGTGCAGTCTGGCTAAGCTTGGCCATCCATGGCTTGTTGTCCCTCCCCTTCAGCAGGGGTGCTCACAGAAAGATGTGAGAGGCATGAGGGTAATTACTGTCAGGAAGTGTCAGAGGGCAATGAAAGAAAGCCAAGAAAACATCAGCACACATAGCAATGCTTGTCGCTTAGCTGCTGCTAAGTTGCTTCAGTCGTGTCCGACTCTGTGCTACCCCATAGACGGCAGCCCACCAGGCTCCCCCGTCCCTGGGATTCTCCAGGCAAGAACACTGGAGTGGGTTGCCATTGCCTTCTCCAATGTATGAAAGTGAAAAGTGAAAGTGAAGTCGCTCAGTTGTGTCCGACTCTTAGCGACCCCATGGACTGAAGCCCACCAGGCTCCTCCATCTATGGGATTCTCCAGGCAAGAGTACTGGAGTGGAGTGCCATTGCCTTCTCCAGCAATGCTTGTTAGGTTTATCAAATCTGTTCATAAGCCCTGTCATAAACATTTTATACAAATAATCAGTTGAGAAAGTGGGTGAATATTTGATGAATACAAAAGAGTGACCTTCCACCAGCCCCTCCTCCATCAGACTTTGATGTAAGCTCTCACTTGAATATTCTCTACATAAGGCCATAGTAACAGAATATCTTACTGCAATTTTTGCTCAGTTTGAGTGCTCAGCTAACACTGGCTCAGTACAAGGGAGCTGGTATTTGCCAGAGCCCATTTAGACAGATTCAAGTGGGAATTAAATTTAAGTGTTCCGAATGAAAAGAGGGGTTAGAACATTTTACATTTCTCTGCAGGTTGAAGTACATATTAATAGTTTCGATTTGACCTTCAGCTTAACATGGAGGTATATAAAAGCAGTTACTTACTCATTATGTCACTTGACATCAGCCACTGTGAGGCCAAAAGCACAAGATTGTGAAAAGTCAGCCCCAGGGAATTTATTCTGATGGCGTTCACTTTGATTGCAGATATCACAGCCTTCTCGCCTTGTGTCTATGTTTTAATAGAAGGGCAAGTCCGAAGAACTTCTGCGAGCTCTGGAAAGCCAAGACTTCCCCCCCACTTCTGACTGCGAGGACTTGCTGATGGAGTTCATAGAGGTAGATGACTGTGAGGACCAGCAGCTGATGCCACGCCCCTCCAAAGAACACACGGAGCAAGGCGTGAAGCCCATGCACCTGGATCTTGACAGTGACTCTGGCCGGGGCAGCTGCGACAGCCCTTCGCTCTTGTCTGAAAAGTGTGATGAACCTCAGGCCCATCCCTCCAAGTTCCATACTCCCGAGGGCCCTGAGAAGCTGGAGAATCCCGAAACAAACCTTACATGTCTCCAGGCCCCTCAGAGCACAAGCGGGGAAGGCAAAATCCCCTATTTTCTGGCCAATGGACCCAAATCTTCCACATGGCCTTTCCCGCAGCCCCCCAGCCTATACAGCCCCAGATATTCTTACCACAACATTGCTGACGTGTGTGAGCTGGCCCTGGGCATGGCAGGCACCACAGCCACTTCGCTGGACCAAACAGACCAACATGCTTTAAAAGCCTCAAAAACCATTGAAACTGGCAGGGAAGGAAAGGCAACCAAGCAGAGGGAGTCAGAAGGCTGCAGTTCCAAGCCTGACCAAGACACGGTGTGGCCACGACCCCAAGACAAAACCCCCTTGATCTCTGCTAAACCCTTGGAATACGTGGAGATCCACAAGGTCAGCCAAGATGGAGTGCTGGCTCTGTTCCCAAAACAAAACGAGAAGTTTGGCGCCCCTGAAGCCAGCAAGGAGTACTCAAAGGTGTCCCGGGTGACAGATAGCAACATCCTGGTATTGGTGCCGGATCCGCAAGCGCAAAACCTGACTCTGTTAGAAGAACCAGCCAAGAAGGCCCCGCCAGCCCTGCCATAGAATCCAGCCAAGGCCGACCTGGCTATCTCCCCCACAACCCCAGGCAACTGCAGACTCCAGTTGGGCTGGGGACTGGGTCCCGCAGGTTTTATGCACTCTTGCAGTGAGAGTTATGGAAGGATGGGTTCAATTGTGATTTTCCTTCAGGGAACACTACAGAGTACGTGAAATGCACTCTACCAGAGAGGGCTCAAGAACAGGGTTAGAATGACACTACCCAACTCCCAGTTCACTCTTAATTCTCTATTTTCAACCAGTTGCCTCTTTGTCCAACAGCTGATTCCAGAACAAATCGTTCCATCTTGTGTGATTTGTAGATTTACTTTTTTGCTATTAGTTGTCAGATTATATGTTCAAAGATATAAAAGCACATTGCCTAGTATTCTTAAGAGACAGTGCCAATAGGTATATAATCTGGAAAAGGCCTTCATGGTTTCGTATGTGACAGAGGGGTATAAGTCAGTCAAAATTGTTTACCATGGGAAGATGGTAGATAGGAGAGAAATGCCATGAAAACCACTTTGAAGACCAGTTGCTTAACCTTTGCACTCCTCTTTCATTTTATTAGGATTAACCAAATACAATGCACTTAAAAAGTTTCATTCTAGAACACCTAACAAATTGTTTCCATCCATTCCTATTACCTTAAAATGACACATGGCCAATATGCAAGTAAACAGGATGCCTCCATTTTTTTTTAATAGTTTGAATTTATTAAGCATGGATTTTACCCCTAAATTGTATTTCATTCTGAAACTTCTAGAAAATAGGGTTTTAGAAAGTGAAATTTTCTTACACAGGAGGCAAATGAGTTTCATGTGGTGAATCCTTCTAAAATGTTTTCCTCTTTCATTTGAGCATGATAGATAATTTATTACACACCCTTGTCTTCTGTTAGTGAAAAAAAAAAAGTCCCAAAAGATAACTTTAATTTAAAATATAATCATATTATGATAAGTGAAATAAACCAGACATAGAAAGACAAAAAATAAAAAAAATTTAAAAAGAATAAAATATAATCATAGCAGGATGCTCATGGAAGTACTGCCTTACTGTATATACAAATTCTACTTTAATATAAACCCATAAGTTTAACAATGTATTTTTGAAGACTATTTTTCTATCACTTAAGTAAATAAAAGACTATTTTCTATCTTCCCAGTACAGCTTGTTTACGTATTCAGCAGGTACAGTGTTTATATGAGGTTATAATGAGTATTTTCAGTACTCGGCGATATATACAGTCCCTGTTTGTGGAATAAAATGCCATACCAAGCCAAAGCCCACTGAGGAATAGGAAGTGGATGACAAAATTCAATTTCCAGCACAGTGTAGTACAGTTTTTCTGATTCTTTTTATCTCCCGGATACTTTAAATAGCAATCAAGAAACTAGAGTTTTAGGACTCTCCACAAACGGAAAATTACTTCTTTTGTAATTTAGGGCCACTCTGGGGGTTCTGCCCTTGGGGTGAAAATTTTCACTTCTCTGTGAAATTTTCCCTTCTCTGGGTAAAAATTCATAAAGATGAAATTTTCACTTCTCTGGGTGAAAATTTATACAGATGAAGAAGGAGAGTGGAAACATTTAACATACTGCCTTAGAGAGAGGGTTTTTGTTTTGTTTTTCTGAGCAATCTTGGGCAAATCCATTTGTGTGCTCACTTCTTAAGCTGGAACACAAAGAATCTGAGCTCCCTCTGTGAGTTAAATATTCCAGCCCAATAAGTCCATGTTGACAGGAACGGGACTCAGAGGTTGGCTGATGTGTGAAAGTGAACACACTGTCAGAGCTCCCAGAAATGCAAAGGTAACATATCTGAGGCTCTATTCACCCAATACACACACAACTGGTTAAGAGTGAGGGAGCTGTTGGGGAAGATTGTCCAAGTTTATTCAGTCCCCTAGATCCTTGCTACTCAAAATACAGTCTGAGGACCAGCCACAGCTGCATCTATGGGCACTGCTTGGAAATGCAGAATCTCTGCCCTCGCCACCCCCATCCACCTGAATCTGCATTTTGCTAAGATCCCCAGATGATTCAAGTTCACAGTGAAGTTTGAGAAGCATTGCCCTAGCAGATCATTTCCACTAAAGCTGATTGTAATGCCTGGAGTAGTTCTTTCCCGGAAAGTACAGGTTGAGTCTGTTTGACTTGCAGTGAACAGTATTGTCATAAAAAGGTATCACTTTTAAAATCTATTAGTGGTTTGGGATTCACATAATGGACGAGAATGATCTGCAAAAGCACATACAACTTCTAAGAGGGTCAAGGAGTATACCCCACCTTGAGAAGCACTGACCAAAGACTCGGCCCTTCAAAGCCAGCACAGACCAAATCTTTCTCAGAATAGTCCCATCTCCTCCAAGGTGTGTATGAACCACTCTGATAGTACGAGGATTCAAAAATAGTATTTTGATGTATGATTTGGCATGTATAAAAAAACTTTCATGGCTGAAGACTCAAACTGAATTCTTAAAAAAACATCAATTAGTAAGTAGATTACTGTCAATCACTAACTAAAGCCAGGGCTATAATTCTTGGTCACTTAGCACTCTTTAATGAATTGCGGGGTTTTTTTTTCATAGTCTAGTCTATTTTCTATCAAGAAGTCCTCGAGTCAAGTGGAAGTATGCAGATTAAGGGTCAGGAGACCCAGCTTCTAGTGCTAATTATGTTAGCTTAGCTCAACTGCCTTCTCTGGGTCTCAGTTTGCTCTGAATGAAATGCTAGGCTGAATAATCTATAATGTCCTTTTAAACTGAATCCTTAATTCCATGATTCACTCAATAGTGTCCAGCAAAGATGATTAACCGATGCCTTGTATCATAATTAAGCTAACAAATAATTGCCCTTCATCATAGACACACGTCCTCTTCAGTGATGTGCTCATTTTGTTTCACTTTTTCTTTTTTTTTAGTTGGAGGACAGTTGCTCTACAATATTGTGTTGGCCTCTGCCACACATCAACATGAGTCGGCCACAGGTTTAAATCAATGCCAACTAATCTTAACATATTGTACATGCATTTTACAAATTACATAGGTATAGAATCATAGTCTAAAGTGATGTGCAAATATGTGTATAGAGGGAAGCAGAGATTTTTTTTAAAAGACACTGAAAGAGGCTCTGGTTTTTAGGGACAAAATGCTTCTCTTATACTAGGCTGCTGATTCTGGTTTGCCCTTTTGTCGTTGTTGTTGTTGTCTTCTTACGGATTATGAACCACCACTGCACAGTTGGTGTTAAAAGCCTCGAGCTCTGATTTATAAAAAGTCATATTTTTATAAATAAACACTTCAAGCTACAAAGCACATGGAAATAGGATAGCCAGTGGGTGATTTATGGAAGCTTATAACTCAAAGTGCAAAATCTTCTCTAGTCAGTTTTAGCAAATGGGTACAAGGCACCTCAGATGAGCACAAGTCATAATCAGTCACGTCACTGACATGCAACTGACTCTCCATTCTCCTAAGTGCCTAAGGCCAATCCCAACTGGTTTGGTCCAAAGTTGGTCAATCCCTTGCCATCTGTACAAGATGAAGGAGTATGACTCTGTCCTATAGTGACCCAACTGAAAGGGGGAATCTGATGAGCAAGCAGAGGCACCTGAGCTCCAGCGTGCAGCTTAGCTGGGGAAGGTCTGTCCCCCAACTTTCTCCAGGCTGCCTGCCGCTGCCCATCACTTTCAGAAAGACGTGATCCAGCCAGGTGTAATTTTGTTATCTCTTTAGAGTAGACATGAAAGAATCAGAGTTGTACACATTTTACAAAGTGCCTTTTTTTTTTTTTTTTGAAGTTTTCTTTTCACAAGAAAAGTGTATTGTTTAGACAGTAAATTTTACATTTTAAGTAAATGAATGAAAAAGCCAGAAAGGGAATCATTAAATGGTCTAAGGTCCAATCAGCAACCGCTGAGTGGACTTTTATTGTTTAGTTGAATTAGCACACAGCTGATGTGAATACTGTAACTTATTTTGATAAGAAATTGACTCTGGCTAAGATTTTGGAATAAGTCTGCCACCCTGTTACTTGAGACCCTCAGTTTAAAAACACATTAATGCACTTTCAAATGGCTTTGAATTGCATGCCAGGGCCTGAAAAGGGCAACGCGTGTACCATGGAACTTGGCACACATGCAGAAAGACATAAAAGCCTCTGGATTATGGTCCGCAGGATTGCTGATGTAGATTTGTCATTGTTGAAAGCCTCTAGTGAACCAATTTCTTTTTCTGCCTTTTCAGCCCATGCATCATTAACATAGTTGCTAGGGTAGTGGGCTGAGCACTCAATTTCCAGCTGCCAGTAAACAGGCTGTGTGATCTTAGCAAGTCCTTTAAAAGCTAATCTCTGGTTCCCTCATCTGTTAAATGAGTGGCTTGGCCTAAGATGTTTCTAAGACCCCTTCCGGCTCTAACAGTCTTTGATGCGCAAGATCTGAGTAAAATCCAGGGTTTCGGTAAATGGCCCAGGGACACCGCAGGAAAACCCTGCTGATGATCCCTTAGCCTGAAGCAGTGGACACTGTGGCTGTAACAATGCTGAAGAGAAAAACAGGTCTACTCCTGCAAGTCCCATCGATTTCATTTAACATCCTTGGCTCCTCCTCTTCTTCTTAGCTGTCCACCTTGTAGGCTTTTAATGCTCTCACTTAGGGCCTCCATTTCTCCTGAGAGTTCATTATGTACAGTAGCAACCATAGGATTTGCAAGAAACTAAATTATTCATAAACAATGACTTTGGCCTGAGTCAAACAATAAATTGGCCACATAGATATCAAGGCCCAAGTTAAAGGTCACAACTTATCTTATTTACGGAGCCACAGGCTTAGAGATTCTAGCTCAACTCATCCATTCATTCATGTGTTCAAAGGCCATTAATAAATCCAAGCTACAATGAAGACTCTTGTGGAGGTTTTAAGCAGAAACTTAAAAATGCAAAATGATCGCTCAAGAGTTTTAATCTAACCAGAAATTCTATTTATAGTTATGGCCTGGATGTATTTCATGACCAGTATACATATCATCTGCAAATCAAATAGTTCTCTCGCTAGATTTATGTATTTCAAGATGATTTTGGCTCTGAGACCTTCACATAGTTACCTATTTCCATAAAAGGAAACAGATAGAAAAATAGAGTGTGGGGGACCTTCCTGGTGGTCCAGTGGCTGGGACATCACACTTCCAATGCAGGGGGCCCAGGTTCCACCCCTGGTCACGGAACTAAGATCCCACTTGGAAATCCCGCATGGCACAGCTAAGACCTGGCACAGCCAAATTAAATAAATAAATAAATATAAAATATTTTTTAAAAAGAAAGAAAAATAGGATGTTTCTAAATGTCTGGGCTTCTCAGGATTACACAGAATGCCGAAAGTAACCTGCTAAACTCTGATTTTTTTGGACGTAGTGACTCTGTTCAGTGTTCTGAGTTTATGGCTAAGAGATGTGCATATGCCCACAACTGTTTTGTCCACCTTGATTCCTTTGATTTACGCTCCAATTTCATGTCAGGAAGCACTGAGATATGTAAAGTGGGAAAACATACACTGTTTATGTGGTTGTGGTCAATGAAAAGAGAGACCTTTAACCATAGTCTGGTAGTTAACTTTTTACCTGCTGCTGATAAAAAGAAAAAAACAACTCTAAAAACTTTAGCTACTTAAGTAGTAATATAAAAACCAGTAGTTTCATATTATGGTCAACGCACACTTCACCTGCATACATTTCATAATCCAATCTGAGTTTTCCATGCAAATTTCACATATCCTAAGTAGGTGGGGAAATCTTGTTATACTACTTGAAATTGAAAAATTGTATGGCAAAGAGTCTCCTAAACAACAGTTTGTTTTATGAAATTCCTGATAAAATGATTTTGAAGTTTTAAAAGTAATCATTTCCCTTCTTATCCTAATGTCCTTCTTTCGAAGCTGCTTATTGCTTAGAAATGATGTCACATTTTCCACTTTGACTATTTTCAGTGGCATAGTTATGTATTTGCCATGTGATAATCCTGACTTTAACTGTTATATGATTTTATATTATATTGCTTTATGTGGTTCAAAAACTGTATGACACATTGAGATATATAATCCTCCTATTGTGAAACTAACTGTATACTACAAAGGAAAATAATTATTTCATGAGTTAGAATCTATCCATATATATTTCAATGTGATTGTTTCTATATCTGGAAAACAAGACTGAAAAAAATATGTAATCATATCTTTCTGTTGAAACCGTGAATGTGCTAATTTTTTTTCTTAATCTTTGTCTACAAGTAGTATGAGTTGCCATTGTACAGCTGATCTGGGGTTAAGTGTTTAAAGTACAATCCAACAATTGTTTAAAAGTCAAGTCAACCCCTCGACTTTGCTTCATGTGACCTCTGATACTTCTGGGGTGTTTTTTGCATAATTAGGCTTGCTTTTCTGCTTGATCAGTCATTTCAAACAATTTTCATGTCTCATGCAGAAACCAAAGCAACCTAGAATTGGCTGTTAGGGATCTGTGTCTTCTGTAAAGCCATATTGAAGTGAAGGCTAAGGGACAGCCAAAGGTTCCATACATTCAAACCTACCACTACCTCTGCTTTTTCTCTTTTCCTAAAAAATGCCAAACAAAATTCTTAAATATTGCATAGGAAATTAGAAGTGATTGTTACAAGTTTCTGGGATCTTATTTTGTTTTTTTACGTGAAGATACACCTCCTAAATTAATCAGTTTGTAAGTTTATGCTAGGTTTTCTCAATAACCATTTTTACATTCTATAAAAACTGGCTGATGAATAAGGGCCAGAAAGAATACATAGTAAGTCACCAGGTGAAAAACCAACAAAATTATAGATGCAGATTTTTCCCTAACCAGGAGTCACCACAACGTGGTTACCCAAAGCCATGAGGGGCATATTTCTCACAATTTGATTTCCCTAAAGCCCCTAGAAATAAATTTTTTCCTTATCCGATTTTAACCATCAAAGATATTATGGTATGGGAAAAATCAGGCATATATCAGAAATAACCTTGTTTTGATTTTAAAAATTCATTTCTACATGAACTAGTTACAATGCCTATTTTTTTTAGTCTTAAAAAATTATAGAAGACTGTATTCATCTGATTTATCTTGCATCTTTAGTTCTGTAAATCTTTAGTTATTGCACATTGTGCTTTCTGTTGCCCTTGGATTTATTAATTTGTCTCTTTCCATTTTGAGAGGACGCTGTGGATAGCTAAATCCATATCAAGAGCATGGGAGATGCTGCTAACTGCTATTACCAGACTTCTTCATTTTTTACTTCACACCAAAAACAATGCTTGCCAAACAAAATCATCCCAGTATAATATTATCATTATATTTCTACTCATATTATTGAAAATTCCCAGCTCAGTGCCTGGCTCAATAAATGTTTATTCTCCTTGCCTCCCCTTCCTCTATTTATTTTTATTTGATATGTAAATGAAAAAAATAACACATGCCTGGCTGAAACAATTTTCTTGATGGATTTTTGCTGCAAAAGGATTTGTAATCCAGAAACTATTTATATAAATTAGACCAAAACAATTTTCCTCCTTTCTCTTCACCCTTCTGTATGATTGCAAAGTATAATTTCCTTCCTTCACCCCCATCCCTCACACAAGAAGCTGCTAAAAATAAAAATAAAATGAGATGGAACCAAGAACCCAGGGATAGATCAGAAAAGCTCATTTAAGTATTATAAAATAAAGGAAAAATCAAGCCATTTGAAAAATGGAATGCTTTTGAACAGTATGATTCATCCATATTACTAACAACATCTCTTCTGACCAAATTCATTGGATTAAGTGTAAAATGCTAATCTTTTAATGGGTCTAGATTTAGAAATCTTTACCTACTGCTCATACTTGTGTTGCAGAATTATGGGATGGTGTGAGGTTTGCTTTACAAATTCTTCTCTGACTCCTAAATTCTCTAATGCCATGTCTTACCAGGGAATAAGAAATTTCTTACATGAATATCATCCCCTAAAACTTGGCTTCTGTCAAAGACTGACTCCCCCATACTTACACTGGTGCCATCTGCTTTTAATTATTGGACACACATTTACTTTGAAGCTGGAAAAATTGGAGTGTCAGTCACCAGACACAGCATTCATATAATAATGATGAGTTGGAGAAGTACTGTGTAGCTAATTTTCCAAAATGACATGCTTTCCTAAAAGGAAACAGAAATTATATGTTGCCACATCTTTCCAGAACCATATCTGAAACCTTAACCCCACCAAACTCTACAACTGACTAATCAACTTCTACATATTCTAAATCTCCCCTATTTTGAGGGCCTGTGAGATATAATACCTATTTAGCAGAAATCTTGATGTCTTGGGGTTGGAAGATAGGGCAGGATTATAGGAAATGGGGGCTTCCCTGGTAGCTCAGCTGGTTAAGAATCTGCCTGCAATGCAGGAGACCCCGGTTCAATTCCTGGTTCGGGAAGATCCCCTGGAGAAGGGATAGGCTACCCACTCTAGTATTCTTGGGCTTCCCCGTGACTCAGACAATAAACAATCCACCTGCAATATGGGAGACCTGGGTTCAACCCCTCGGTTGGAAAGATCCCCTGAAGGAGGGCATGGCAACCCACTCCAGTATTCTTGCCTGGAGAATCCCCATGGACAGAGTTGCTTGGCAGGCTACAGTCCCTGGGTCACAAAGGGTTGGACATGACCGAGCAACTAAGCACAGCACAGCACATAGGAAATGGGGTTATTGAAAAACCTCCAATAGGACCTTACCCGTTAGGGAAGCAGATTCTCACAGTTTTATCCTTCTGAAGAGTACAGATGAGATTAAACCCATCTTGATATTGTAAAGCATAGTCTACATTGGAGGTCTTGACACTTAAATTGGAATTCTTTTGCCCATAACCTCACCTACTCCTGCTGCCTATACAAGTATTAAGCAATTTTGTCTTATGATCAGGTTCACACTAAAACTTATACTTACCAATGAACTTGAAACACAGGTACTTTTATGAATGTGATAAAATATTTTTTAAGTAAATCTAGAGGATGTTAGTCAAATACCACTTAGGTTGTCAGTTGGGGGAACACTGGTATAAGCTAAGGGAGCTCAGGAATTTTTATTACTGTATTTATAAATGTGTTTGAAAGAATTTGTAAATGTCACAGGTACATTTTTAAGGTGATACACATTTGCTCCATAAATTATTAAAAATTAATGAAATGAATTTCAATGACATTTGGCAGTAGTTTTGCTTCAAGTGATCAATATTGATATTGTTACTGAACTATGTAATCTCATGATACATTTTTCAATACTTTTTCAGAGCAACTGCTTTTGCAATGGTAGCAATGCTTAATTTAAATTGAATCAATAAATTTCTTCCTAAGCCATGATTTTTGGTGGGTCTTTTACTATGTATGTGAAACATTTAATGAACAATATAAGTTTGGGAGGTTTTTTATTTGTTTCAAAAAAACTTTATCAGGACATATTTTTTAAAGAAGGAAAAATAACAGCAATCTAAGCCTCTCTGGAAATCAAAAATGCAGACACATACTGAAATATTTGGCTTAGAACACTCATCCAATGCTTTTTTTCCAGGCATGCATTCTTGAGCTCCTCTTTCAACATATTCCCTGATTTTATTTTCCTATTAATTTTAAATCAAAACTGACATCTTGCTTCCAACCCAGCTAAATTCTACATCTTCTCTTTCCACTGCCCTCAAGTTCCCGAGTCTTTAGCCATTTGCCAGACTTGAGCTTTAAAAATGCAAACATGTTTGGAAGCACTCAGAAATTCCTTGGGCCTTCTGGGAACAACCAAGACCAATGAAGATGAGGGGTTCCAAATCTAATAAACCTGCTCTCCCAAGTGAGGCTTAAGCCACAAATCTCAATGCCAATGATACACATTTTCTTTTGTTTACTTCTTTCTATCCCATGTCTTCACTTAAAACTCCAGCTGCGATTGACCCTTCCATTTATAATCTTTTGTCTTTTGCACCAAATATGCCATACACATGAAAATTATAGAGGATGATATAACAAAGATCTCCACTTACCAACACCCAAATTTCACAAATATTACCTCTTTACCAGACATTTTCTTTTTAATAAATGAAATACAATGGATGCAGAAAATGACATCCCTCAATAACCAAATTCTCTATCTTACTTCTCCAGTGGTAACCATAATCCTGCAGTTGTATATCCTTTCTGGCCATTTAAAAAATGCCTTTACTTCATACATATGTATCTATAAACAACATGTACAGTTACTCTGGTGTTTATGAATTTTACAGACATAATAACACATATCATCATGCACTTTGATTTTTTTCATTCAGCATTGGGTTATGGAGATCCAAATAGATTCAATTGATTGGTTCTTTTTTCCTACTTTTTATTTTATATTAGAGTATGGCTGATTAACAATATTATGACAGTTTCAGGCAGACAGCAAAGGGACTCAGCCATACAAAAAAATGAATGCATTCTCCCCCAAACTCCCCTCCAATTCAGGCTGCCACATAACATTAAGCAAAGTTTCCTGTGCTATACAGTAAGACCTTGTTAGTTATCCATTTTAAGTATAGCAATATGTACACGTGATCCCAAACTCCCTAATTATCCCTTCCCCTCATTCTTCCCCTCTGACAATCGTAGGTTTGTTCTCTACAAGTCTCTGTTTTGTAAGTAAGCTCATTTATATCACTTCTTTTAGATTCTCCTCTGTCCGACTTACTTCACTCAGTTCTCTCTGCTGCATGCAGTTGTGTACATATGTAAAATTTATTTGTTAATCCCTGTGTTGATCAACTTTCCATTTCCACTACTATACGTGACTTGTAATGAACATTCTTACCCGTCTCATATTTTAAGTATTTTCAAGACCTTTTCCAGGATGTACATCTAGAGGTAAATTACTAGATGATAGTGTTCTTGCCTGGAGAATCCCAGGGATGGGGGAGCCTGATGGGCTGCCGTCTATGGGGTCACACAGAGTTGGACACGACTGAAGCGACTTAGCAGCAGCAGCAGCAGCATGAGACACATATCTTAATATTTTCTCAGTATCTATAAATTTCTTTCCAAAGCAGTTGTACCAATGTCTACCCCAGTCAACAGTGTAGGAGTTCCCTCCTTAATGATCACCTAGTATTTTCAGATATTTAATTTTTGACAATTTGATGATCATAAAGTAATTTGTTATTGTTGCTTTCATTTTCATTGTCCTAATGAATCCATTCCGGATCTGAATAACTCACCCCTGATTTGCTTTTATGCCATCTTTGACATCTTCTGAGTCTCTACACAAGGTTTAAATCCTACATCTGGGCATCTCTTCCAGTCCAGTGGTCTGCTTATCTATTCCTGCTCCAGTGTCCCCCTCTTATAGCCTAGTTTTAGGCAGCTTTTTTACCCAGTAAATTAATTCCTACACCTCCCTATCTTCTTCAAAATTATTCTGGCAATTCTGGGCCATTTGTTTATCATATGAATTTTAAGCCTATCAACTTTCCAAAACACTTCTGTTAGGAATTAAATTATTGTTAGTAAAATTTATGTGTTAATTCTTGGAGAAGTCACATCTTTATAATACTGCATCTTCTTAATCATGATCATGAAATATCACTTCATTTACTTTTGTATTTAATAAAGCTTTACACTATTCTTCATTAATGTCTACATGTGTTTTACTGTATTCATTCCTAGGCACCATAATACTTTTGCTGCTTTCGTAAATGGTATCTTTTTAAAAATTATCTTATTCTAAGTGTTTATTGCTTATATATAGAAACCACTGAATTTTTATACTGATCCTATATCCTGAAACCTTATAGAACTCCAATTATTCTTTCAATTTGTAGGTTTTCTTGCATTTTCCATTTTTACAATTATATCATCAGAATGTAACAACAGTGTTTTCTTCTTTCCTGACCCTTAAAAATTGTATTTCTTTTTCCTAACCTATTTCTTGGGGCTGGATTACAGTACAGAAATGAATAGAAAGAGAATAGTGGATGTTCCTTCTTGATCCTGACATTAAAGAAAGTGCTACTGAAAGTTCACCATTAAGTGCACTTCCTGCCCATTTTTGCAGATACTTTTGGCTATGTTAAGGAAACTCCTTTCTATTCCTTGTTAGCTAATAATATTTTTTTTATCTTAAATTGCTGCTGAAGGCTCTCAAATTTTTTTCTACATAAGGCTTACCTAGTGGCTCAGCTGGTAAAGAATCCTCCTGCAATGCAGGAGACCTGGGTTTGACCCCTAGGTGGGGAAGAACCCTTGGAGGAGGGAATGGCTACCCGCTCCAAGTATTCTGGCCTGGAGAATTCCATTAATTGTATAGTCCATGGGGTCGCAAAGAGTCGGACACAACTGAGCGACTTTCACTTCACTTCACTTCATTGATATAATTGTCTTTTCTCTGTTAGTTAATATGCAAATTGTTATACAGAATTTATTTAGAGAAAACATTTCAATGTTAAATTAGCCTCACATTCTTGGAATGAATTCTACTTGATCATGATGCATTTTCTGCAAACTTTGCTGCCTCAGTTTGCTAACATTTTATTTAAGAATTTTGCATTTATGAGAGTCATCTTTTGTGCTGCTTAAGATATAATTTTATGAGGTATTTAGTAAATAAGTTAAAATCTTGTAGGATTATGGAAATTCTTCTTTCTCCTTATAATTCTATCATTTTTTGCTTTATGTATTTGGAGGCCATATTACTAGGTATCAGATCAGATCAGATCAGATCAGTCGCTCAGTTGTGTCCGACTCTTTGCGACCCCATGAATCGCAGCACTCCAGGCCTCCCTGTCCATCACCAACTCCCGGAGTTCATTCAGACTCATGTCCATTGAGTCAGTGATGCCATCCAGCCATCTCATCCTCTGTCGTCCCCTTCTCCTCCTGCCCCCAATCCCTCCCAGCATCAGAGTTTTTTCCAATGAGTCAACTCTTCGCATGAGGTGGCCAAAGTACTGGAGTTTCAGCTTTAGCATCATTCCTTCCAAAGAAATCCCAGGGCTGATCTCCTTCAGAATGGACTGGTTGGATCTCCTTGCAGTCCAAGGGACTCTCAAGAGTCTTCTCCAACACCACAGTTCAAAAGCATCAATTCTTCGGCACTCAGCCTTCTTCACAGTCCAACTCTCACATCCATACATGACCACAGAAAAAACCATAGCCTTGACTAGATGAACCTTTGTTGGCAAAGGAATGTCTCTGCTTTTGAATATGCTATCTAGGTTGGTCATAACCTTCCTTCCAAGGAGTAAGCGTCTTTTAATTTCACGGCTGCAGTCACCATCTGCAGTGATTTTGGAGTCCAAAAAAATAAAGTCTGACACTGTTTCCCCGTCTAGTTCCCATAAAGTGGTGGGACCGGATGCCATGATCTTCGTTTTCTGAATGTTGAGCTTTAAGCCAACTTTTTCACTCTCCACTTTCACTTTCATCAAGGGGCTTTTTAGTTCCTCTTCACTTCAAACTCCAGTACTTTGGCCACCGCATGTGAAGAGTTGACTCATTGGAAAAGACTCTGATGCTGGGAGGGATTGGGGGCAGGAGGAGAAGGGGACGACAGAGGATGAGATGGCTGGATGGCATCACTGACTCAATGGACGTGAGTCTGAGTGAACTCCGGGAGTAGGTGATGGACAGGGAGGCCTGGCGTGCTGCGATTCATGGGGTGGCAAAGAGTCAGACGAAACTGAGCGACTGAACTGAACTGAACTGAACTGATACATTCAAATATTCAGTCTTCCTAACAAATTATACCTTTCATCCTCTTAACACTCCCTCAATTAAGTGGCCTGTCAGTCATTTGACCATATGCATTGTTGAACACAATGAGCCTTGTGTGCCAAGCACGGTGCTAGGATTTAGGAAGCATTAGAAACACGCTCTCTGCCCTCCTGGGGATCATAATCTAGTGGGAAGGCTGAGGCAAGTATTGTGTCCCCAGGTCTTACCAGACTGACTTTAAAAAATATTAACTCTAGTAATTCCAGATGAGCCTTGTTCAAAGAGTTCATCCTAATAATTAAATTGAAGGTCTTTGCACCTTTTATCAAGAAAATCAGTGCTGCCTGAAAGTCTAAGGGTTACCATGTCTAAGCCTCATTTCCATGCAGTTCTTCTCCCCAACACACCTGCCAACTCTGCCCCTCCGTCTCAACACCTGCACACACCCTCATTCAGAGTCCATTCACTATGAATGGAATATCTGTCATTGGAGGTTTCATGTAAATTGGGTTTTTTCCAAAATTCTTCCAAAACATTTCCCTTTCCTTCAATCTGGCACTCCTAAATGAGGACAGGGAAAGGATCTCTTTGGAAAGGCTGTTATCTTACAGACCCTGCTGTTACTGGCAGAAGAACTGGGGTCAAAGAGCAAAGTTCACTCAAGATTTAACTGATAAATCATTAGTAAACCTGTGTGCAAATTAAAAAACCCTATAATTATTAACATGACAACAGAATTTCCAGGTTTCCTCATTTCTCAATTATCTTTTTCAAGAAGAAATTCCAATATTTTCCTAACTGATGAAATATATTCTGTATCTTAAAAGTAATTCACTATGTGGGAACTATAGATGGCAAGTCCCTTGACTGATGTCCTGACACTCCTATTTACCAGTCATGGGAAGTTCCTCATCTTCTCTGGTCTTATATAAAATGAAGAAAATTATACCTGATCTGCTTAAAGAGAGAATGAAAAGAACCAGAGCAAATGTTTCTTAACATCCTTTATAATTCAACGATAATTTCTATATAATATTCATTTTACCTCTGAACCTAGAAGATCTTAGAGTGTTATTTCAAATGCCTTCTACATCTGAAAATGTAGTCATGTCCAACTCTTTGTGACCATAAGGACTGTAGCCCACCAGGCTCCTCTGCCCATGGGCTTCCCCAGACAAGAATACTGGAGTGGGATCGAATACCCAGGGATCCAACCCGGGTCTCTTGCTTTATAGGCAGAGTCTTTACTGTCTGAGCCACTCCCAGATCTGAAGGGAACCTAATGTTTCCTCCTCATTATAGTTTTCAGATTCAGTGGATATCACTGTCGCTATAAAAGTCAAAAGACCCAACATTTTGGAAAACAGTTTTGTGTCATGTTAATTCAGTTAAATGACAAGTTGATGTCATCTCACTGGAGTGCATTTAAAACATATATACATTTTGACCTAGAAATTTCTCTTCAGGAATTTGTCCAAAGTTAAAAAAAAAACAGTTATTCTAGTGCACAAAGTTCTATGTCCTAGGATGCTGGAGAAAATACAGCTGTCCATCTATAGGGACTCACTAAGTAAAATAAATGGAGACTTCCAGCTTCTCCAACATGTAAAGGGCTTGGAAGATGTCACTCTCATTTTTACAAGAAGAAACTGAAAACCAATGGCTTTTCTTGAAGCCATGATAGAAGTGAGATTGCAGAGAGAAATGTCACTCAGGATCTAGAAATACAGGCAAGTCTTCAAAGTCACAGTCAAGACCTTCTTAATCTGGAGCCACAACTGGTAGAAATACATAACAGCAATGTTGAAAAATTGCTAGAGGCTGAGCGTGGACTAGCACGAGAATGCGAAACTCCCTGTTTGCCAGAGTTTTAGGAGGATCCTTAATTTTCTGGGCATCATCTACAGTACAGGAACACCACTAGATTTTCATGGTGAAGGTCCCTTTGGCTGGGGAAAAAGTGAAAATGTTAGTTGCTCAGTCGTATCTGACTCTTTGCAACCTCGTGGACTGTATCTCACCAGGCTCCTCTGTCCATGGGATTCTCCAGGCAGGAATACTAGAGTGGATTGGCATGACCTTCTCTAGGGGATCTTCCTGACCCAGGGATTGAACCCAGGTCCCCCACATTGCTGGCAGATTCTTTACTGTCTGAGCCACCAGGGAAGCCCTTGGCTGGGGAAGGAGAAGAGTAACCATCACAAGATATACACAGAGACCTCACCTTAACACAGATTTGTTCTCCAGGGCAGACTTTGCAGGAGCCCCGTATCAGTTGGCAAAGTGCTCCAGCCACCTCTATGCTTCCTACCTCACCTAAGGGAGAAAATAAAGAACATAGTCAAAAGGAATAAGGGCTTCAAGGAAACAGACTGGGGAAACTGAAGCCAAGGAAGGGAGCAGAGGGCAGATTTTTTCTTTTTTTTCAGTTTATACTTACTGAAAATTCATAGATAAATACTTGTGACGATCACCCAGTTCAGAGACATAGGTCCACTAAAAGACAGATCCAATCATAAGATTTTAGGGCTTCAGTTTCCTAGTGGCTCACATGGTAAAGAATCTGCTTGCAATGCAGGAGACCAGGGTTTGATCCCTGGGTCGGGAAGATCCTCTGGAGAAGGGAATGGCTACCCATGCCAATATGCTTTCCTGGAGAGTTCCATGGCTAGGGGAGCCTGGAGGGCTACAGCACATGGGGTGGCAAAAAGTCAGACACGACTGAGCGACAAATGTAGTAACAGTGGATTATAGCTGAAAGAGCTGCCCTGGCTCTATTTAAAGAGAAGGAAGCCCTAAAATCACAGGGGACAAAACAAGGACACTAGAGGAATTTGAATCCTCTGGCACTTACAGCTACAGAAAACAAACACATCCCAGCTCTACCAGAT
The DNA here is from genome assembly GCF_003369695.1 of Bos indicus x Bos taurus. Lineage (NCBI taxonomy): Eukaryota > Metazoa > Chordata > Mammalia > Artiodactyla > Bovidae > Bos > Bos indicus x Bos taurus. The sequence continues at coordinate 38,914,905 of NC_040095.1, forward strand.
TAACATAAAACCTCACAGTAAAAACTTATTTGCCTCAGGTCCTGTGACCTAATACATCACATCCATCTTTCATTTAAAAGTTTCCAGGGATGCTAAAATGATAGAGGAAAAAAATAATCTGAAGAGACAAATTGAGCATCAGAATCAGACTCAACTATGATGCAAATATTGGAGTTATCAGACAATTTTAAAATAATTATGATTAATATGTTCAATGTCCTAATGAGAAAGGCAGACATTGTGTAATATCAGATGAGTAAAGGAAGCAGAGAGATAGAAACTGCAAGAAAGAATTGAAAGGAAATGCTAGAAATCAAAAATGCGTAATAACAACAACAAACAAAAATTTTAAATGTCTTTGATTGGCTCATCAGTAGACTGAACATAGCTGAGGAAATGATCAGTGAATTTCCCAGATTAAAATAGAGTGGGGGAAAAAATAACAGAACCTCCAAGAACTTTGGGACAATTTCAAAAGCTGTAATATGTGTATAATTAAAACACCAGAAGAAGAGAGAACAGGGAAGAAATACTGAAGTAACAATGGCCAAGAATTTTCCAAAATTAAATTAAACATATCACAGAATACCTCGAAAGAATTAGGAATGATGACTCAGATCTTTATTTTAAACGAAAAGCTATATTGTTGACTATAAGCAGTTTATGAAAAAAAATTGTGTATACATAGGTACACACATGAGAACGAATTTCTTCTGTTTTCACAGACAGCATATATTGTATTATGGTAATCAAAATAAATGTTTTTCCTTTTAAATAATGAGGGTACAAGTGCTCACTGTGAAATTATTCCGAGTGCCATGCTCTGCTTCCCCACTCTAGGCAGCCCCAGATGGGTACCTCTCACCTTAATAATCTTTAAACTTAAAGCCCAAAAAAAATCACAGATCAAAGGAGCTTACAGTCTGCAGTGTTCACAGAAGCAAAATAGATTACAGCCCAGGGGAGTTGAGGTCACGTGCCAGACTTCAGGAACTCGGTGTTTTCTCACCTCAGTCTAACAGTGTGACAGCTTAGGCAGCCCGGGGAGAGGCTGTGTTGCAACTGGTCTCACTGACGTGGGTCAGTCCCATGGCAGTTGACAAGCCAGACTGCATAATCATCTTCTACAAGCCCCCAAAGCAGAATGGGCTGGGAGCTGGGAACCCACACAAAAGTGGGCAATTTACATTGAATTTAAAACACTTTCTGTGCTTACCTGGTACCCTCACCTCTCCTGGGCATTTGGGATAAAAAGATTGTTTCCCAGATGTTTGTGAAGGATGTGGTCAAGCCAGTTGGTCCTCTGTGAAAGGCGACTCGAGACGTCCACCCTATATGGTATTTCCCCAACCCCACCCTTCTTGAAGGAGGAGATGGAGAGGATGTGACCACTGGTTGAGCCAAGAGCTGGATCCAGGCACTCAGAGGCCCCTCACCCCCTCTTCTGTCCTTGGCATGTGCGTTCTGCCCATCATTCACACAATGGGAACTGGTCCAAAGATGCAGGCTTGAGAGAGTAACGTGTACATTACTGGACAGTGTACCTGACTGACCTCATTTAAGGCCTCTATATAAGATTTTAAGGGGCTTCCCTGGTGACTCAGTGGTAAAGAATCCACCTGTCAATGCAGGAGACACGGGTTCAATCCCTGTTCTGGGAAGATGCCACATTCACGGAGCAACTAAACCTGTGCACCATGCCTATTGAGCCTGTGCTCTAGAGCCTGGGAACCGCAACTACTGAGCTCACTCGCTACAGCTACTGAATCTGAGCACCCTAGAGCCTGTGCTCCGCAACAAGAGCAGCCACTGCAATGAGAAGCCTGTGCATAACCACTAGAGAGTAGCCCCTGCTTGCCGCAACTAGAGAAAAGTCCAGGCAGCAACAAAGACTCAGCACAGCCAAACAGAAATTAAATAAAATTATTTTAAAAAATCATTTTGAGATTCCAGTGGGTAGGGTGCAAAGATCTACACTCCAAAGACAAGCCTCATAAGTAAGTTCCCTTGCTTATTAAATCTGCCACCTACCACTGCGGAGAGACCTGCCTCTTTCTTCTGTCTCTCCTTGCCTTCCATTAACAGGAGCCACTTTCCAAACCAACACCCCCTTACCCTCCCAGCTCCGGTTGCCTTTGTCACTCTCCCCACTTAGGCACTGCCCTACTCCAGAGGCACCCACTCCAGAGCTGCTGGAAGATGTCTATTCACAGAAACCTGGATGGATTTGAAAAGCATGGCTCTGAGTGGGAAAAAAAAAAGTACACATACTTACATAAAGTAAAAATGCGTTCACCCCGAACAATACGCATTTTACAAGAATGTGTTGTTGTTTGATCACTTAGTCGTGTCCGACTCTGTGACCACATGGACTATAGCTCACCAGGCTCGTCTGTCCATAGGATTCTCCAGACAAGAATTCTGGAATGGGTTGCCATTTCCTTCTCCAGGGGGTCTTCCCGACCCAGGGATCAAGCTGGGGTCTTCTACATTGCAGGTGGATTATTTACTGCTGAGTCAGTGGGGAGCCCTTTACGAGAGTACTTATCAAGAAAAAGGTATACATTAAACACACAGAATAGTTACTTATGGAGGTTAAGGGTGCAGGAGAGGCAGGAGTGACAAATGGGAATTTAAGAAATTAAAGCATAGTAAAAATAAAGCCCCCTAAATCCTCAGCTCTCAACTTCTTGCACTATTCTGATACCTAAGGCAGCAGTCCAGGGCCTTCCCTAGCTATTCGATGCCCCTCTGCTTTTCCATGGGCCACCCTCTTCCCCATTAGTGCCTCCTGTCTTCCTCAAGACCCCCAACACCAACAGCAATGTCTTTACCTGTTCACTTCATGCATATCTTCCTTCTTTCTCTTTTTCGCTGTTTCCTTTCAAAGTCACTGACCCTTGGAACTGTATCCTGGCCCTTCTCCCATACCCATCATCACCGTTCCGAGACGTTCATCCAATGAGACCTTCATGGGACACAAAACTAACAAAATAGTCCAGGAGAACCAGAGGGTAGGACGCTGTGGGGGGCGGGGGGCGGGGAGGTTCCAGACGGAGAGAACATAATGTATACCTATGCTGATTCATGTTGATGTATGGCAGAAACCAACACAATAGTGTAAAGCGATTATCCTTCAATTAAAGAAAGTCCAGAAGACTTTTGCTTTGCCTACCTGCCTTCTCTTTTCTCTCCTCCTCCCTCTCTCCTTCCCTCTCCCTCTTTCCTTTGCCCTTTCTCTCCCCTTAAGGCACTGTTGCCAACCACGGAAGCTCTGCGGCCCGCCGGAAGTGAAGGTAGTAATCCCTCCACGACTCCCCTCTGGAGCTCCTCCCCTTCCTCCCTAATCTCAAAGTCCAGCTGGTCAGTGAGCAGTTGAGTCCTTGCTCCGTGGGAAGCACAGGTTTAATTGCTCCTGCTTCTGTGGGGACTTGCTTCCTGACTGGGAGAAATGACAGGAGCCTGGGGACATTTGCTGAGATCTTTGCACCTGAAAACCTTATCTCTCTGGATCCCCAAGACGTGCTTTTCCCTTAAGGGTGAGTGGAAACCAGGGGGATGTGGGTCAGTGGAAGGGTCAGTGAGAGTGGAAGGGCTGAGTTCTGGAGCTTGTTGCCTGGAATTCTCGAATTCCAGACAGATCATCTAAGACCTGTGGGCTAGACCCCACCTTGTCAAACCCAGTGCCCCCTTTTCATGTCCAATATTTTGTAATGCATCCTTTCATCCCGAAACGAAATTCATGGGTAATAAAATCAGACTAGACACAATTTTAAACTAAAAATATTTGCAGAAACATAAAGAGGAATTGGAGAAGGAAATGGCAACCCACTCCAGTGTTCTTGCCTGGAGAATCCCAGGGACAGGGGAGCCTGGTGGGCTGCCATCTATGGGGTCGCACAGAGTCGGACACGACTGAAGCGACTTAGCAGCAGCAGCAGCAGCAAAGAGGAAATAAAAGAAAGCAATTCAAATCATGAAGTATTAACTGTAGTATACAGATGCTTGAACTACTTTAAAAGACATAAAGCATCCTCACAAATTTCTGCCATGCCCCTAAAATGTGGTACCCCCCCCCCAATTACTAACAAGGAAACTGAGCCTCAGAGAAGTCATTTACCCAAAGCCACCTGAGCCAGGACTAGACTGTGAACCTCTTCTTCCACACAGACTCTCCTTTTTCTCCAGCAGGAACAGACCTGGGGTGGCCAGGTCTGGTGGTAGCTTCATGTATTCCTGATTTTCACACATATCTTGTTTCACTAGGAGCCCACCACCTCCTCACTAATCTCTCTGATGAAATGTGAGCATAAGCAATCATCATCATCTCATTGATGAGACATAGCAAGACCCCATGCCCCACAGGCCCTGAACAAAGGGGACCCTTTTCCATTGCCCTTTGATGATCAATTGTATCTTCATTTTCTCCACATCTTTCCTTTTCCTCTCTCCTGCCTTCCTCTTCCATTTGCTTTCTTCCCCCTTAACAGCTGTGATTCTTTGAAACTTAATATGTATCTGGTGCTCTCATCTTCAAACAAACTTCTTAGGGAATACTATTATCCCATTTCACAGATGAGACAGAAGGATAAAGGATCATTTAAAAATTTGATCAAAGGCAGCAATGTAGACATGACAACTTGAGATTCAAAGCCAGGTCTGTCTGACTCCAAAGTCAGAGTGATTCCACCAGGCCTTTTCTAAACCACTCTTCTTCCAGTCTGGTTTGGATTTCTCTTTTCCCCCAGTCATGGGTCCTTTGCCAGAACATTATTTAACTCCAACATTTTCTGTAGAAGGAGAAGGAGCTAGAATTATACCCAGAGTCTCATGCTCGGTAAAGAGGACGCTATCCTAAAAGTACCGGTTGTTGACAAGGCAAGAGAAAATACTGTCTCTGTTGGCCCTTCCCCTTTCCTACCCCAGCCCTGAGGGTTGTGGAGCTGGGCTGGGGGTGGGACCAGGTGAGGCTCGGTGCCTACAAATCTTGATCAACTCAGCAGGGACTCTTCCACCAAGGGCACTGCGGGGGAGAAGTCATCTTGCAAAAACCCACAACACATAGACATGGATGTCCTACTCTACCTAGCTTTTCAAAAACTTTGGTGCTTGACTTCCACTTTCTTACCTACTAGTCTTAAATACCTACCTGCTTGTTTGTTCATCCAAGCACACACTCATTGAACACACACTTCTTATGGACCTGCTGGATTCTACAAATAAACATTTAGTCAATAAGTAATTGAGCACTTACCCCTGTGCTTAAACTAAGCCACAGTGAGCAAAACAAAACCTTGGCCCTTATGTGTCTCAATGGGGGAGACTGAGGATAAACAGAAAATTGCATAAATATATTTTTAAAATATCCAGTAGAGATATGGGCTATAAATTATGGTGAGGGGATAGAAAAATAAAATGAGGGGAGGGGGAGACAGGGTCCATGTTAGATAGGAAGATCACCTGGTGTAAGTATTGCCAGATATGCAAAAAAAAAAAAAAAGTGTCACAATCCTTATGTAACACCTACACATATATTGTGTGATATATGTGTGCACGGAATATTTAGCCTTGCCTCTGTTTGACAGGCACAATCACGTTAGGCTAACTATATCCATAAAGTTACAGAAGCAATTTGTTTTTTGGATGAAAGAGTATAGAAAATATCTTCAGTTCAGTTCAGTCGCTCAGTTGTGTCCGACTCTTTGCGACCCCTGAATCGCAGCACGCCAGGCCTCCCTGTCCATCACCAACTCCCGGAGTTCACTCAGACTCACGTCCATCGAGTCAGTGATGCCATCCAGCCATCTCATCCTCTGTCGTCCCCTTCTCCTCCTGCCCCCAGCATCAGAGTCTTTTCCAGTGAGTCAACTCTTCACATGAGGTGGCCAAAGTACTGGAGTTTCAGCTTTAGCATCATTCCTTCCAAAGAAATCCCAGGGCTGATCTCCTTCAGAATGGACTGGTTGGATCTCCTTGCAGTCCAAGGGACTCTCAAGAGTCTTCTCCAACACCACAGTTCAAAAGCATCAATTCTTCAGCACTCAGCCTTCTTCACAGTCCAACTCTCACATCCATACATGACCACAGGAAAAACCATAGCCTTGACTAGACGGACCTTTGTTGGCAAAGTAATGTCTCTGCTTTTCAATATGCTATGTAGGTTGGTCATAACTTTCCTTCCAAGGAGTAAGCATCTTTTAATTTCATGGCTGCAGTCACCATCTGCAGTGATTTTGGAGCCCAAAAAATAGTCTGACACTGTTTCCACTGTTTCCCCATCTATTTCCCATGAAGTGATGGGACCAGATGCCATGATCTTTGTTTTCCGAATGTTGAGCTTTAAGCCAACTTTTTCACTCTCCACTTTCACTTTCATCAAGAGGCTCTTTAGTTCCTTTTCACTTTCTGCCATCAGGATGGTGTCATCTGCATATCTGAGGTTATTGATATTTCTCCCAGCAATCTTAATTCCAGCTTGTGCTTCTTCCAGCCCAGCCTTTCTCATGATGTACTCTGCATATAAGTTAAATAAGCAGGGTGACAATATACAGCCTTGACATACTCCTTTTCCTATTTGGAACCAGTCTGTTGTTCCATGTCCAGTTCTAACTGTTGCTTCCTTACCTGCATACAAATTTCTCAAGAGGCAGGTTAGGTGGTCTGGTATTCCCATCTCTTTCCGAACTTTCCACAGTTTATTGTGATCCACACAGTCAAAGGCTTCTTAGCCATGCCTTTTTTACTAATTAGCTAAATTGGAGCTCGTGGTAAAGAATTCACCTGCCAGTGCAGGAGATACAAGAGACTCAGGTTCGATCCCTGGGTCAGGAAGATCCCCTGGAGGAGGAAATGGCAAGCCACTCCAACATTCTTGCCTGGAGAATCCCATTAACAGAGAAGCCTGGTGAACTACAATCCATGGGGTCTCAAAGAGTCCAACACAACTGAGCGCGCACACACACACACACACACAGGATTATTGAATGTATAACATGTTCAGGCAGGTGGGTATACACTCAAACATACTGTTTTGCTACCATCTGCCTTCTGTCCCACAAGGAGGGGTGCATAGGAGAGCGAATTAATTGCACATAACACCCATTTCCAGCTGAGAAACTTCCCAAAACTCCTGCAAAGTCTTTCCTAAGAAAAACATTCAAATTAGCCTAAAAGTAGGTGTTCCACCTACACCACCAGACCATCCTTTCTGCCATCTGAGGACTGATCTAAGCCCATCAGAAGGCTAGGAGGGACTCAGACTAGGCTTGCCCCCAAAAGTGCCAAAAGGAAGGACAAGAGTCACCAGCCTCAGAATCAGGCAGAGCTCTTGCTAGTGAACAACGTCAACTGGCCCCGGTTCACTTTAAGCAAAAGAACACTTATTGGAAGGATATGGAGGGAAGGTGGGAGGTGTTTGTAAGAATCAACAGGATGGTGAGGGGTGGCTCAAAAGTGCAAACACCTCACTTTTAATCACGTCCTCAGCTCTAAGGTGAGTGATAATATCTTCCTTTCTAAACCCATTGGCTATGCCAAGTATCAAATGAGACACCCAAAGTGACAAGTTTGTTTTGTTTTGGTTTGGTTTTGAATTTTTAATTAAATATATTTATTTCGGGTTTTGTTTTTTTAATTGGAATATATTTGCTTTACAATATCATGTTAGTTTCTGCTGTACAGCAATGTGGATCAATGATACATGTACATATATCCCCTCTTTTTTGGATTTCTTTCCCATTTAGGTCACCACAGAGCACTGAGTAGAGTTCCCTGCGCTATACAGTAGGTTCTCATCAGTTATCTATTTTATACATGAGTGTACATATGTCAATCCCAATCTCCCAGGCCATTCCCCCCTCGACAGCTTTTTTAAAGTGACTTAATATGCTATGCAGAAATAAGGTGTCATTAGCACTTTAATAAATGTCTTTAATGTTCTACCAAGTATGAGCATTGTATATTTTCAAATGCTATAGAACCTTTTTTTTTTTTCATTTGAAAGAGTCACAAGCTGTTGATAAATTTCCACTCTGTGTTGAAAGCTGGTTATGAATATTAAAAAAGTTTTTATCATTACAAAGAGAAGTTCCCCTAGAATTTTCACCTGGAAATCCCCATGTGCACACACACAATTTCCAGGAGTCTCAGAGAATCTTTATTAACCTTCAAATCTATGGCATCCTCAAAACAGAGGTAAAAAAAAAGTTATTTTGAAAAAAAACAGAGGTTATTTTGACTAGAGAATGCAGGCAATTAACCATGTATTTAGGTTTTTTCTAGTAAATAATGAAAACTGAAGCATTTTGCTTCTTTTTGTCCATTGATTATTGTATTTTCTATTTTTGTTGAGTTTGGGTTGTTTAGCAAGAGAGATTTTCAGCTGTTTTAAGATGTTATCTACATTTTTTTCTTTTTCATTAAAGTACAAACAGATTAGTTTCATGTAGACGAATAGTGATTCAATATTTTTATAAACTATATTCTATTTAAATAATTATAAAATATCGGCTATATGCCCTGTGCTATACAATATATTCTTGTGCCTTACTTATTTTATACATAGTGAAAGTGAAGTCGCTCAGTCGTTTGCAACTCTTTGCGACCCCATGGACTGTAGCTCCTCCACTCATGGGATTTTCCAGGCAAGAGCACTGGAGTGGGTTGCCATTTCCTTCTCCAGGGGATCTTCCCAACCCAGGGATCAAACCTGGGTCTCCTGCATTATAGGCAGACGCTTTACCATCTGAGCCACCAGGGAAGTTATACATAGTAGTTATACCTTTTAATCTCCTACCCATGTCTTGCCCCTCCCCCCATCCTTCTCACCACTGGTAACCCCTAGTTTGTTCTCTATATCTGTGAGTTGGTGTTTATTTTTTGTTATTAATATGGTTATTCACTTGTTTTATTTTTTGGATTCGACATATGTTATCTAGACTTATTTTACTTGTTGACATTATTTTTCCTACTTAATAACTAATCTTTCTTCCTTCCCTCTTCCTTCCTGAGAGCAGAATTTTATGAATTTCATTTTGAGCCCTCATTTCACCATCATATTCCCATGAATTTGGTGAATAAACAAATGAATGATTGAATATACCTACCTTGACCACTTAAAATTCAAGTTTTTCTTTATCAAATTTTTCCAACTCTCCTTATTGTCCTCTCCAGACCACTTTCATAATTTCCTGTAACTTTGGAGTCAAGAGACCTTTCAGTCTCCTCAGTGGGTAACTTCAGTTTTACAGATAGGAAAATGAGACTGCAGGATTGAAGAGAATTTGAATTCTTAGAAACACTCAGAATTTTTTTCCCCATCTCAGAAGAGCAACTAATGTAGAGAGAGACAATGAAAAGCTTTTCAAAAGGGGAAATTCTCAGAAAACTTAGGTTTATTTTGGGGTCATTTTTATATATGGGTAGCCAAAGCCATTTGCTTTTAAAGTAAGAGCAAATTAATGACATTCGTGACTATTTTAGAGCAGAAAAGTGAATGAACTCTTTCATGAAAGAAATAAAACATATTCAGAGTCATTACTTTCCAGCTCATTTAAAAACACAATTGTTCATTGTGTTTCTCAGGATGGTGACTCCATAGCCACACAAAACTCCAACATTACATCCATGGATTCAAACTTTCATGCTGAACAAGAGAAATCATTTGCCGAGCTCTCTCCACCTGTAAAATTATCTCTGTACTGACCTTGAACCTCAAAATTAGCAGCATTCTTTTCCAAGAGTACTTATAAAGTTTCTAGACATCTCTTTCAGCTCCAGTGTTCTCTGATTCTATTATTCCATCCCCTGCTATATAGAGGGGTCAAAATCTGTGATGGAAAAGGAGGGTGGAGGTGGCCAGTGAATGAGCAAAATGGTACCAGGCTTGGAGTCAGAAACTCAAAGTTTTGTTCTTCTTCTGTAGCTAACTGGCTTGGTGTTCTTAAATTAATTCACCACTTTAGGGTGGCTTCTACATCTATAAAATGAGCATCTTGACCAAAAGCAAAAAAAAAAAAAAATCTAAGCTTCCTTCTAGCTCCAAATATTTAATGATTCCTCTGGCTCCAGTTTATCTTGTGTTTGTTCTGGTCTTGTGTTTTCATGGACTTTGAGTTGTGTTTTATAAGAAGGTTTTGTCTTCTAGGTCTCCTTGCATGTACATATTATTACAGTCCATGGCCTAGCACCCCTTTTTCGTCCTCCCCAACAATAAATAGTCAACAGCCATTCATTCCCTGTTTATTGAGAGCCAACCCAGTACCAGAAACTGGGATTGGCACTGGGATTCAGGGACCAGGCAGCCCAAAGCTTAGAAAGCACCTCCATTAACAGAAAGGATGTACTCCAGCAACCCCCCAGCCCTGAGGGAAGTTTGAGCTCAACAGAGAATTGCAGTCCTTACAGTTCGGCAAAAGAGGGAGGAGCCTCCCAAGTTTGTGAGGAACCAAAGCGGGAGAAACCATGACTTTCCCCAGTAACTTCTGTGCCTTCCCTCAGATTCGAGAGGAACTCTTTTTTCCTCCAGAAAATTCATTATTTTTTATTTTTAATTTTATTGAAGTATAGTTGATTTACAATCTTGTGTTCATTTCTGCTATACAGCAAGTGATTCAGCTATACATACATACATATGCATTCTTTTTCATATTCTTTTTCATTGTGGTTTATCACAAGATGTTAAATACAGTTCCCTGTGCTATACAGTAGGACCTTGTTGTGTAAGAAAATTCATTATTGGGAATTCCCTGGCTAGGCAGTGGTTAGAACTCTGACTTTTCACTGCTAATGGCCTGGGGTCAATTCCTGGTCAGGGAACTAAGATCCTGCAAACCTCAATGAATGGCCAAAAAAACAAAAAGTTAATTATTAAGGTACCTCAGTCCGTGGCCTGTGCAGGTGTCTGGACACTGACCTGGTGACATAGGAGGCCAGAAAATTCCATTCTCCGATCATGCTCAGCGCCTCCACTTTGGGTTTTTGTTTTGTTTTGCTATTTATTTATTTTATTGGGATATAATTGCTTTACAATGTTGTATTAGTTTCTGCCAGACAATGAAGTAAATCAATTACATGTAGGCGTTTGTAACTGAGATGCTCCCAAGCAGGACACCCATCACCTCGCCTCTTTCCCTACCTCCAGTTACCTTCCCCCACATCTCAGACCGCCCCTCTGGCACCATAAGCACCCCAACCCCTTCACCTTTGGGGAGGCACTTCTGAGACTTGTCCTCAATTCTCCTTGCCTGGCTGCCTTGTAATAAACTCTTTTTGAGCTGTTTAAAAAAAAAAAAAGATACCTCAGTTTTAAATCCAAACTAAAATTTAAATGATTTTCTCAAAACTAAGAAATAAAATTGCCCTCAGGACTTTGATTTGGGTGACGACAGGTCATTTTTACGAATAGGCCTGTGTGATGCTTAGTTAAGGATACTAACCCACTCCGCTTTCAGCCCGTGCTTTCTGGACATCTGTGACCAGGTGCGGTCTTCATACAAAGCCCAGCATGCCGCCATGTGACTTCACACCCGAAAGATACCAGGTAAGCGTCGAGGTTTTAGGAGAACTCCAGTGAGGCGGTTCTTCTCAGGAGGGCTCCTCAAGAAAGACCCACAGACCGCCCTGCCTGCCACTGAGCCATCTCAGATATCACAGCCTTCAAGTCAGTGGGAACCTCCGAACTCTCTTACCCCACTCAGTGGTATTGTATGAAGTGAGTGTGTGTGTGTGAGAGAGAGAGAGAGAAAGAGAGCGAGAGGCAGAGATGGGGAGACAAAGCAGAGGGAGACAGAGAGTACAAGGAAGAGACTGTCCACAACCATACATGTATCACAGGGATACAAGTATACATGTACACACCGGAAGAAATACACAGACCACACGTGTGATGGCACACATTTCGTTCCAGCCCATCTGTCAGTGCCTGATCTGACCTTCCTGAGTCTGCCATCAGAAAGTGTCGAGTTCTCATCTTGCAGTCATGCAATAAATATTGGACTCGTTCTCTCTCCTTTCCTCTCTTTCTCTCTCACTCTTTCTCTCTCCAACCTCCCCCTCTTCATTCTACATGACGTTCATAAGGTAGAAACTGTAGAATCGATAAAGTCAGGAGGGACCCACAGAGACAAGAACAATAGGACAGAAGCTTTATAATTAAAGTCATGAACACTACAAGCACTCCGTTTTTTTTAATCCTCAAAAAAAAAAAAAATTAGAGGGAAAAAAACAGCTTCAGACATTTATTTCAGTCTCTTTTTTCACAGCTAAAATCAACTCAAAGCCAAGGCTTTCTATGGAGAGGTAGAAAATTCCAGCCTCCTTCTTCATGTTTTGGAGACGGTAATGGCAACCCACTCCAGTACTCTTGCCTGGAAAATCCCATGGACGGAGAAGCCTGGTAGGCTGCAGTCCATGGGGTCTTCATGTTTGATGTAGAAAAGGATCAAAGGGCCACATGAATAATTTCCTCCACTTGAGAGGAAGGCTCTGGGTGTATCTTGCAAGGAGGTCCCTGGGCAAAGAGCCACCCTGGTGAGCGAGGGCGTGGGGAGCCCAGATGCTGCTGTGTGGACCTGCTGTTGATCTGTAAGCAACGTGGGAATAAGGAAGATGCTAAGCACTTAACTCTTGTCTAATTACAGTCCCTGGCCTATAGCCGAGTCCTGGAGATCCATAAGCAACATCTCTCTCCTGTGCACACCGCCTATTTCCCGGAGCCCCTGTTGCTCCACCAGGGACACGTGGAGTGGCTCTTTGATCATGAGGGAAACAGATACCTGGATTTCTTTTCTGGGATTGTCACTGTCAGTGTTGGTCACTGCCACCCGTGAGTATCCTTAAAATTTCTAGATTTTTCACCCCAAGAGAATATATGGAAAACAGGCTAACGATCATATTAGTGACTCAGAACCTCCATGAAAAACTCTCTCTCTTTAGGCACATGGCAGTTTGTGGCTAACGTGCTCCTTCCTATTTTCTGGGTAACAGTGAAAACAACAACAACAAAAATCTTTGCACCATGCCTTGCCTTTTCTTAACAATTCAAGATTTTGTCATCCTCATGGTACATGTGATGGGATGTGTACCATGCGATTAGAGTATGGCTGTGTGTGTGTTTCTCCTCAGTAGTAGCTATAGCTTTTCAAAGAGAAGGCATGCTCTGAGGAAAGGGCAGTGAAAGTCAAAGTGTTAATCACTCAGTTGTGTCCGACTCTGACAACCGCATGGACTGTAGCCTGCCAGGCTTCTCTGTCCATGGAATTCTCCAGGCAAGAATACTGGAGTGGGTAGCCATTCCCTTCTCCAGGAGATCTTCCTGACCGAGGGATCAAACCTGGGTCTCCTGCATTGCAGGCAAATTCTTTACCACTGAGCCACCAGGGAAGCCCAGAGAAGGAGAGCAGAAGAGGAAAGGGCAGAGAAGAAGGGAAAGTCCAGTATTCTCAGAGTACACAGGGCAGGTGTGGGGGGGATAAGAGATAATGAGAAATGAGAAATCACTTCTAATCCAACTCTTCTTTATCAACTCTGCAATGGAGGAGGAGAGAAAGGAAGATAAGAAGACGATGTAACTAACCAGAGCTGAAAATTTATACCAGAAGTGAATGACTGCGTTAATTTTGAGATTTTCTGTGATTCTGATCATCAGCCCACATGCGGATACCCTGGGCAGGTCCCTCTGTGGTCCGTTTTGTTTGAGTGCAGCCATCTCATTTTAAGATCTGTTCTGGCTTGCGTTTAATAATCTGACCAATAAAACTCATAGTACATGGGGCAAAAATAAAGCACCAAGTCTTAATAAGGTATGGGCCCTTCTGTGCAAGAGAGGGTGAAAGGTCTTTTCCATGAGCACCTGTAAGGCCATGAGGAGGGAGTTATACTCCCAGGTCCAGCCCTCACCTGTTCCTGCCTCAGCTGTCTGCATCTTCAGGAGGAACTAGTCCCAAACGAAGGTTTCCCAGGTGGCGCTAGTGGTAAAGAACTCGTCTGCTAATGCAGGAGATGAAACAGACGCAGGTTCCATCCCTGGGTCAGAAAGATCCCCTGAAGTAGGAAATGACAACCCACTCAAGTATTCTTGCCTGAAGAATCCCATGGATGGAGGAGCCTGGCGGGCTATGGTCCATAGAGTCACAAAGAGTCAGACATGACTGAAGCAACACAGTACATACACACAGTCCTATACCACGTTCTGAGGAGTGTGAAGAATAAATTTCACATACAGTTTAAAACATAAGATAAACATGCATGAAAGAAGTAAAGAAAAAATGAAGTAGAGAGCATTTTTAAACAGTCACATTGAATCCTCCCAATTACATGCAACATGGTGTCTGTGAATGAACCCCTCCTACTGGCTCCCCTGACCTTGGTGCATCTCCTGGCCACCCACTGACCATTCACCTCGTCCCTCTGACCCCCTAACTCTGGGTGTTTCAGGCTCTTTCCTGAGCCCACCCCTCTTCTGTCTATACTCCCTTCTTCTCTTGTTATTTCCCCCATAGAATTGGTCTCACCCCATCTCTCCACCTCTTCTCACTTGGTTGCTACATTTCAGCAGCCTCACCCAGCTGTTCAGCCTCGGCTCCTCACCAAGCTATGATAACATGTCTAAGACACCCAACGTGGGCAGTAAGATGCCCCACGTCTCCCTCAGCCTCCAGGATACCCCCTGCCCATGATATTCCACCATTAGCTGCAAATCGACATTACAAAAACCAAATCCACTGTGCTTCCCACAAAGCTGTTTCTAGTCTATTCATTTATTCAAGTAGCACATACGAGCCACCTCCTCTGGGTAAGTCCTTGCTAGGAGCTGGGTAGTTAAACAAGACTCGTTGTGCTTCTCAACCAACCCTGGGGTTTCCCCCGATATCACAGGCAAGAATACTAAAATCATCTTGGACCCTTTTCTGCCTTTCACTCCATATAACCAACCTGATACCAAGATCTAGTTTCCCTCCACTGAAATGCCTTTCCCTACTAGCCCCTCTCAGGAAGTTCCAGTGTCCTAGTTCTGCTCCCCCATACGTGGAAGGCTACCATGCCTTCCAGGTAACTGGCCTCACCAATTCCAGTCTTCCCTCCTACCTTCTTGTGGCTCTCAGATTTATTTTGCTAAATAATGCTTTTGTCAAGTGTCTTTTCCACTTAAGAGTTTATTAATAATCCACAATTTTCTGAAGTGAGTTCTGTGGGACACTGATCACAGGAAAGTTTCATTGTTAAAGGGTTCCATTAAAAAATAAGGTTGGGAAACACTTTAAACTCCATCTCTCCCTCCTGGGGAGACACAGGGCACATTAGCCTATTAAAGGTACTGATAAGTCCTGCAGTAAAGAATTTGATCTGGTATTCCTCAAAATTGTTTAACCACTGAACTGATTTTTTTTTTTTTTTTTTTTTTTGGTGTATCAATTATTGATAACAGACTTCAGCCGTTTCTCTTCTTTGGATCAAGTTCAAACACCTTGGCCTGTCTTTTCAAGGCATTCCAAGTCAGGTCTCACATATTTATATACCTTTAGTTCCTTCTTTCCCTCAACGTGAGACTTTGGATCCTTCACAGAATGTGATAGCAGAATGTTCATCAACACCGACCACTACTAAGACCCAAATCTTGGAATCTTCTTTAAAGGAAAAGTTGTTGATCTTACAAACATATGTTTGATTGAGCTATAATTCTTTAGACTAAAATGGAAAGACACCCAGGTTTACATGTAGTCTTCTCTATTTTCCAAACTCTTTAAAGCATAGTTAATAAGAAAATCTAGTTAGAAGAGATTATAACTTCAAAATTCCTTCTTCACTAGGAATTTATCTTTTAAAATCGCCAGCAATCAATCATTTAGTCTCCTGTTGAACACATCTCTTGGTCGGGAATTCATTACCTTTTGAAGCAATACGTTCCATTACCAGATACCTCTGGTGGCTAGAGAAGCTCTTTCTTGTGTTTGGATGAAATCTGCCTCTGGAAAGTCTTTGATAAATACCCATAGGGTTTAATTCAATGGTCAGTGTTGTGTGGGGAGGGACATGCCCGCTGCAGTGTGGGTAACTCTGCCCTTCTGTTTATCCAGAAAAGTAAACGCAGCGGCGCAAAGGCAGCTGGGCCGCCTGTGGCATACAAGTTCTGTCTTCTTCCACCCTCTGATCCACGAATATGCAGAGAAGCTTTCAGCACTTCTTCCTGAGCCTTTGAAGGTCTGATGCTTATAACTCAAAGGGGCAGGATCTGCTGATCCCAGGGAAGCCAGACGGGGAAATGAGAATATGGGCGCAGAATCTGGTCTGTGCACTGAACATCTAAAGTGAGTGTACTAGTAGCCATGTCTGAAAGCACTCAAGGAGAAGAGAGAAGTCAATGAATTGCTGCTAAAACCAGTTGACATTCACTTCATCAGCTCCAAGTGGCTGCCTCTCCTTGATCATTCTCCTTACCATATCTTTGCAGACATCACTTAAGGGGTGCCCCAGCCTTCCTGACACTCTCCTCTGTGTTACTCAGGAAGTTTTCATCTTTTGGCTCCACAGTGCCTCTGCCAAGTCATTGGCATTTCTTCTTTAACAAAGAGTGAAGCCATTTTTTTTTTAGAAAATTAATATACCGTTAAATTCATTTGGTCTGAGATGCAGTTTGATATTTTTGCTAAATGGGATGTTTTTCTGCATCTGAAATGATTGACTTTTTTAACTGGATTGAGAAGTTAAAATGTTGGCCAAAATTTGCATTTCGGGGTTCAATGAGTTAATATCTATGTGAAACAGTGCACCGTACCTAGTGTCAGCTATGATTGTTATTTTACCATATTATCTAAGTACCCTACTTCCTATACAATCTAAAAGAGATGAAGAGAAATAGCTGTAACCTAAGTTTAGGGCAGGACTCCAAACTCTTGGTTACCTCAGTCAGGAACCCCAACACTGGATCCAGCAAATTTGGATGGTGTTGAGTGCTTGTGCATGCTCAGTCGTGTCCGACTCTTTGCAACCTCGTGGACTGTAGCCCACCAGGCTCCTATGTCCAAGGAATTTTCCAGGCAAGAATATTGGAATGGGTTGCCATTTCCTCCTCCAGGGGATCTTCCCGACCCAGGGATCGAACTGTGTCTCCTCCATCTCCTGCGCTGGCAGGCAGATTCTTTACCAACTGCATCACCTGAGAAGCCCCTTAGATGGTGCTATCTAGCCTTAAAGTTCATTTGATGGATCCTACTCTAAAACCTAAAATCAGGAAGGATCCAGTGCCCTTGAGTGCCCCCGAGTGCCCCCTTTCCTTCAACCAGGATGAGCTGCACTTTTCATCCTGGTTTGTTTGCTCACTTTTTTTTAACATTCACAAACACTGAACAGACAGGCTGGGATATCCTCTGGGGGCCTCTGGGCCAAGCCTTCAGAGTCGAGCAGGATGATTCACTTTCAAGAGCCAAGAGACCAACTTCTCAGATTCCCTTGACCACTAACCACTGTACATCTCAGCAAGCCTCTCCATCTTAGCACTTCGAAGAACATCAAGTAATTCTAATGGAAGCCTGGAATGTTTCACAATTTGGACAATCCCTTAGCCACTGTTGTATCTCTAATGCTCAGCAGCTGCTCAATGAAGAGCTATATAATCAATAATTAAATGATGAAACTCCATGGGGTCGCAAAGAGTCAGACACGACTGAGTGACTGAACTGACTGGTATGAAGGGAACTCTTCTTAATAATCAGAGGCTGGGATACACTCAAAATTTCAAATGAATTGAATAATATCTGTGTTTCATGACCATGTGTATTTTTTTCCTCCAGGTCGTTTTCTTGGTGAACAGTGGTTCAGAAGCCAATGACCTAGCCATGCTGATGGCCAGAGCACACTCAAACAGCACAGACATCATTTCTTTCAGGTAACCACATCTTGGAATATTCATTTTAACACTGACTCACCCCAATATTAAATGTTAATCTCTAAAATACAGCCTAGAGCAGGAGAGAGACTTTCACAGGGGTGTTTTTCTAAGTTCAGGTTTTAGGGTAGGACCCATCAGATGAATTTTATGGCTGGATAGCACCATAAAAATTGGCCTGATCCAAGTAGGGGTCCCTGACTGAGGTCACTAATAAAGAGTTTGGAAGCCTAGTTATGTCATAAATTCTCTATGAAATTAAAAAGAAGGCTACAAGACAGCTTTTTAACTTTAAAGATATGGTATAGAAACTAACATGTTGTCTGGAGGAGGAAATGGCAACCCGCTCCAGTATTCTTGCCTGTAGAATCCCATGGACAGAGGAGCCTGACCAGCTACAGTCCATGGGGTCACAAAGAGTCAGAGACGACTCAGTTACTAAACAACAATGACAACAACAAAGATGAAATAGACTGGTCATAAATTGATCATTATTGAATCTGAATGATGGCTGTCTAGGGGGGAGTCATTGTAATATTCTCTCTTCTTTTGTATATTTCTAAGTTGTCCATAGTAAAGGTTTTTTTTAATAAATGCTGCGAATATAAAAAGAAAGAAAGAAACTAACACATTGTTAATCAACTATGTGCTGTGCGCTAAGTCACTTCTGTTGTGTCTGACTTTTTGCAATCCAATGGACTGTAGCCCACCAGGCTCCTCTGTCCATGGGATTTCCCAGCAAGAATACTGGAGTGGGCTGCCATGCCTTCCTCCGGGGGATCTTCCTGACCCAGGGATCGGACCCACGTCTCTTATGTCTCTTCCATTGGCAGGTGTGTTCTTTACTACTATCACCACCCAGTATGCTCCAAAACAAAATACAAATTTTAAAAGAATAAATTAAAAGTAAAAAGATATAATGGTATTGACTGCACCCTATGCCAGATAGTGAAAGACTGGTCTGCACCCCCAGAAGCTTTGCCATGTGACACTGAACTCACTTTTATCTCTGCTTATGATAAGAAGCCATATACTTATTTCACAGTGCCAGTTGTACCATTTTTCACTTTCTCTAAATGCAGAGTTCAGTTCAGTTCAGTTCAGTTGCTCAATCGTGTCCGACTCTTTGCAACCCCATGGACTGAAGCATGCCAGGCTTCCCTGTCTATCACCAACTCCTAGAGCTTGCTCAAACTCATGTTCATTGAGTTGATGATGCCATCCAACCATCTCATCCTTTGTTGTCCCCTTCTCCTCCTGCCTTCAATCTTTCCCAGAATCACGGTCTTTTCCAATGAGTCAGTTCTTCTCATCAGGTGGCCAAAGTATTGGAGTTTCAGCTTCAGTATCAGTCCTTCCAATGAATATTCAGGACTGATTTCCTTTAGGATTGATTGGTTGGATCTCCTTGCAGTCCAAGGGACTCTCAAGAGTCTTCTCCAGCACCACAGTTCAAAAGCATCAATTCTTTGGTGCTCAGCTTTCTTTATAGTCCAACTCTCACATACATACATGACTACTGGAAAAACCATATCCCTGACTAGACGGACCTTTGTTGGCAAAGTAATATCTCGGCTTTTTAATATGCTATCTAGGTTGGTCATCGGAGAAGTCGATGGCACCCCACTCCAGTACTCTTGCCTGGAAAATCTCATGGACAGAGGAGCCCAGTAGGCTGCAGTCCATGGGGTTGCTCAGAGTCGGACAGGACCGAGCAACTTCACTTTCAATTTCACCTTCATGCACTGGAGAAGGAAATGGCAACCCACTCCAGTATTCTTGCCTGGAGAATCCCAGGGACAGGGGAGCCTGGTGGGCTGCTGTCTATGGGGTCGCACAGTCGGACACGACTGAAGCGACTTAGCAGCAGCAGCAGCAAGTTGGTCATAACTTTCCTTCCAAGGAGTAAGCGTCTTTTAATTTCATGGCTGCAGTCACCATCTGCAGTGATTTTGGAGCCCAGAAAAATAAAGTCTGACACTGTTTCCACTGTGTCCCCATCCATTTCCCATGAAGTGATGGGACCAGATGCCATGATCTTAGTTTTCTGAATGTTGAGCTTTAAGCCAACTTTTTCACTCTCCTCTTTCACTTTCATCAAGAGGCTGTTTAGTTGTTCTTCACTTTCTGCCATAAGGATGGAGTCATCTGCATATCTGAGGTTATTGATATTTCTCCCGACAATCTTGATTCCAGTTTGTGCTTCCTCCAGCCCAGCATTTCTCATGATGTACTCTGCATAGAAGTTAAATAAGCAGGGTAACAGTATACAGCCTTGACGTACTCCTTTTCCTATTTGGAACCAGTCTGTTGTTCAATGTCCAGTTCTAACTGTTGCTTCCTGACCTGCATATAGGTTTCTCAAGAGGCAGATCATGTGGTCTGGTTGTCCCATCTCTTTCAGAATTTTCCACAGTTTCTTGTGATCCACACAGTCAAAGCAATATTGACTTTATAGTCAATAAAGCAGAAATAGATGTT
The DNA here is from genome assembly GCF_003369695.1 of Bos indicus x Bos taurus. Taxonomy (NCBI): domain Eukaryota; kingdom Metazoa; phylum Chordata; class Mammalia; order Artiodactyla; family Bovidae; genus Bos; species Bos indicus x Bos taurus. Next base: position 38,935,267 of record NC_040095.1, read on the forward strand.
TTTCTGGAACTCTCTTGCTTTTTCGATGATCCAGCGGATATTGGCAGCTTGATCTCTGGTTCCTCTGCCTCTTCTAAAAATCAGCTTGAACATCTAGAATATGTATATCCAGATAAATCATGATCTGTTCAGAGCAGTCTTGGTACTACTAGGGTTCAATAGTAGTTTGTGTTTCCGCTTTCAGGATATATAACCATTCCTTCGAGTAGTCTCAATAGTCCTAAATCCTTTTTGAAGGGTGATTTTGATTTGGGAAGTTGTCCAAACTTATTTGAAACCAAGAGATTAGGATAATTTGTAATAAATATGACTGTTTCAGTTTCCAGAAATAAAGCCCGAGTTTCTTCTAGGCTGACTAGAATGGCTTATGAGGCACTTGAAGAAAAGTCCCCAAAAATGTTAAGTGACAGCCGCGTCACAGGAGCAAATACTCATCTTCTCAAAGAGATCACTTTGCAGACTCGTTGAATATATAATTTCTGGCATGATGCTAAAAGATGAGTCTCATTGCTTAGAGGAACAGAGTAGGGCAGGTCTAAGGTCAGAGCTCTCAGCCAGATGGCCTCCAAAATTCCTGTCACGATTCAAATCTGTGATGCTAGTAGAAAACATAAATAGGTGAATTCATTTGACACAGGCTTAGAAGATTTCTTTGAGATCATTGAGGTTGTAGGTCAATAGTGTTTTCATCTCCATAGCTTTCATGGATTTTCTTTTTTGTCCAACCCAGTGTTCCACAGGCCAGTGATCAAATGAAAGCACACTTAACCCAGTCCTCCCACTCTTTTCTGTCTGCAGAGGAGCCTACCATGGATGCAGTCCTTACACACTTGGCTTGACAAATGTAGGCATCTATAAGATGGACCTCCCTCATGGGATGGGCTGCCAACCAGTAAGTTCTGAGATTTTTGCCTTGTTTCTCTAAAGACTCCTAGGTGTATGGAATCATTGATCAGATTTTTCCAGTCATTAGGACTAGAAACTAATATGAAGCCTGTGATTAATCAAGGCCTCAATTTGACTTAATCAAATGAAAGACCATTTAAAGGAGACATTTGTTAGAAAGACCTTCAGAGTCTGAGTAATACTTACTATTAGAGATGCTTTTACATTTTGTTTTGTTTTTAAGTAAAATTGAGTCAGTTACAAATAAATGCATTGAAATAAGTTCCCAGAGCCTTGAATGCATATAATTTCCGTATACTCATCCTTGTACTCACCTTCTGTTCTCATCCACTGTACCCACATTTTCAGCATCAGAATCAGGTACCTAATTATTCTCATTCTTTCAGATGCCATTACCCACCAAACTCTTGAGCCAATTGTTTCCAGGCAGACACAGAAATCAGTTTCCTTTGTAGAGTGCCCTCATAACTGATTTCCAAGAAAAAAAATTCTCTCTTCAAAGCTGAATATCAAGTTTTTGTCCTAAGTGGGAGAAGAGTAAGGAAGGAATCTTGGTATCAAGTTAAGAAGCCCTCTTGCCTTGATTGGTACCATATGTTGCCCCAAATTGACTGTCTTGTGTTCATGTCTTGCCAAATCCCCTCTTTTGTCATTTGCAGACAATGTGCCCAGACATTTTCCATGGCCCTTGGGGAGGAAGCCACTGCCGAGATTCTCCAGTGCAAACAATTAGGAAGTGCAGCTGTGCGCCAGGTCCAACTGAGCGGGGAGGGAGGCACGTGGGGGAAGGTCAGGAGGGGGAAGGAATGAGGAGAAAGGCAAATTGGAAAAAGTGGGAAGGGAAAAGTCATGGCAAATACAACTAGGAAGTCACTCCTCATTGAGCCAACACTCCTTATAGCCAATGACCACAATACCATCAAAGCATCCATCCCCTGTCAGGAAACACATCTCAGCATCTCACCCTTATCAGACCTAAGCCAGAAACACTGTCACCCAGTGCTTCATTGGAGGCGCTCTCTCAGCTCTCCTAGCAATGGTTCTGTTCCCAATTTGATAGGAAAACAAGGTTGGGGGGATTATTCACCAGTTCCCAATGGAGGAAGCGGAAAAAACACTTCTAGAAATTTCGAAACTCCAGTCAAGAAGTTCCCCAGGGACTCAGAATACCAGCCAAAGAGAGTATTTGTCAAAACAGAAGGTGGTTCCTGAAGGCTGTTGACATCTTCTCAAAAACTGTGAAGACCTTCTCACCAGGAAAGCTGTTATTCATCAAATGCGTTGTTATTTACATTCTTTACCACTTCCTCACATGAGGGAGCGGAGGCCTGGAAGCAGCCTGAGTTCTTGATTTGTCAGCAAGCCCCACCCATGCTTGTCAGCACACGGCAGGACCCTTTGGGTGACTGCCCCCAAATAGCACCCAAGGAAAGCACGAAGTTCTCCTGCCAAGAGATCTTTAATGAAACAGTGTGAGTCACCGGGCTGAGAAGAAGAAGGTGAATGGAAGCCTTAAAAATCAGCTTTGAAAGTAAGAAAATTCACAGTCACCTTAAAATTCAGATGGGATAATGGTGGAGGTGGGAGGCTGAAAGCATGAGCTTTAGAACAAGATGTTATAGTCACAGAACATAAAACCGTGAGGAAGTTTTAAACTTCACTCAAACTCTCCTTCTGAAAGATGAAGCTCCTATTTCTCATCTTTGAAATGTAGACAGGAATATCTGCCCTGGTGGCCCCGTATTCCAGGCCTTCCTGAGACCAAGGAAGAGAATTTTTAGAACTTTTTTTTAATGGGGATGTCTTTTTAAAAAATCTTTGGTCTGTACCACACATGTGGAATCTTAGTTCCCTGACCAAGGATCGAACCCACAGCCCCTGCATTGGCAGCATGGACTCTTAACCACTGGAACACCAAGAAGGTCCCCAAAAGAGAGCTTTTGTAGAGACAGGCAGACTGTAGCAATGCCAAGGGCTACTATGCCTGCACCTCACCACCATGTGGCACCAAAAACTAAAGTCAGTTGACTGAACCTCACAGATGTCCATTCAACTTCAAGCACATCAGTGCAGAGCCTTGGAGGCAGGAGACATGGTCCTTCCCTTCCCTCCTGGCTCGGTGTCCCTCTCTCTTCAATCCTCTGCCTCCTCACTCTTTTCAGCCTTCTCCTCTGTCAGGAGGAGACAGAGGTCCTTGTATTGATAATACGAGGACCCCAGGGTCATCTCTCTAGTGGTCTCTGGAGGCTAAGTAACAGTGACAGACAGACATTTCTGCCTCTCGGAACTGTGGTCCTCGGCACATCTGAAGTCAGCTGTTCTCTTCACTCATATCTTCAAGAGGCAAGGCTAATACCCTCTCTTTATACAAGAAGTGACATCAGCCTCCTCTAGTGCTATTAGGCTTGAGAAGCGTTGGGTCTTTGCTGTAAAAAGGCATATTTATATATCTTTGTAAATACATCCCAACATATAAATTACTTGGAATAGAGAAGTTTCCAGTTCTTAGGTCCTCTTAGAGTTCACTCACTGAACACATAAAGGTACCAGGTTTGAGAGGGGGCATTTTTTTCACCTCAGCAGGATGTCACCACTCCCCTCATCAGCCTGGGCAAGAATCCAATATATGTGTGGTAGAGTTCATTTTCTCCTCCACCCCCTCCTCAGGATGTTTTCTTTCCAACTGTTCATTCCAGTCCCTGAATGTCAGAATACCTTGGGATGAAAAGCACCTCTCAACCCACTGCCCACACAATGTTCCTAACCTCATGCTGATCACATCATTTCTCTTTCTCCTTTTGCAACACAAGCTCCCTTTTCCTTAAAAATTGTTCTTTCTTGGCTCCTCACTCTTGCTTAACTCTTTGTGTGCATGCATGCTAAGTCACTTCAGTCATGTCCAACTCTTTTCGACCCCATGGTCTGCAGCCCACCAGGCTCCTCTGTCCATGGGATTCTCCAGGCAAGAATACTGGAGTGGGTTGCCATGCCCTCCTCCAGGGGATCTTCCTGACCCAGGAATGGGACCCACATCTCTTATGTCTCCTGCACTAGGAGGCGAGTTCTTTACTGCAAGTGCCACCTGGGAAGCCGAACTCTATCTTTCCACCAGATAAAATGAAAACACTTCCCTCTTTATGCCATTTCCTGGATAACATCCAGAAGAGCAGTCCCTCTCCACCTGCTTGATGTTGTCATGATGACACCACTACCCCAGGTCTCTCTCCAGAGGTGGCCTGACCTGGACTTACAGCAATGAGCCAATGAAGGAAAAAACCAGTGACAGCTGATGACTCACATTGCTGAACTTGTGCACAGTGGAGGAAAAATTTATAAAAGGTCTAGCACAGGTTCAAGCAAAATCTTCTTCATGGTTTGTTTTGTCCAAATTTAAGCCATTAGGGTTGATTTTGCTCCACACTTGGATTTCTCAAGTGACAAATGGTCTTGGTAAATTCCCAAATTATATCCTTTGAACATATGTATAATTCATCCTCTAAGGTCATCCTTGGTTGTTTTCTTTTCCTTTCTGAATAAAAATAGAAAATTTCAATCTCCAGGGGCACAGATTCATTTGTCTACTATATCCTGCCCATCAAACAACATAAATGATGCTAACAAGTGTACTTTCTGGTTTTGATATACCTTTCATTGATTCCCTTCTTCAAAGGGAAGAAGAGCCCTGAGCCCTCGATTCCAGTTCACCAAAGATCAGTGAACGCTGTCGAGCAAGCTTTTCCAAACATCGTATGTAGCCTAAAAGTATGTTTGGGGCCAGGTCATGTTTTTCTCACTTTTTAAGAGCTGAACTATAAACTATATTTATGCTTCACTGTTGATGGTGAAAACTGCAGGTTTCTATTCCTTATCTCTAGCTTTCAGGAGACAGGACCACATCCATGCCTCTAAGTGAGCATCTTGATGGTAGATGGTGTCTTGCCTCCCTGACGGCTTTCACCAGAGACCCCCATCACACTCATATCTCCCTCTGCCTTTCTTCTGCTATTCATGGATATGGGTTTAGATTCAGAGATTATGTGGTGCTACCCACCAAATTACAGGTGTGGATAAAAATTCTGAAGGTTCTCATATGTGGACACACTAGTTCTGGGACATTTGCTATTCCAGAGGGGACTGCTTCCGCTCCCCTCAGACAATGGATGAAAGTTACATGACTGTAGTACTTTCCTCTTTAGAATTCTCATTGTTCTATAAACATATTTGTTGGTGGTGGTGTTCAGTCACCAAGTCGTGTCCAGCTCTTTACGACCCCATGGACTGCAGCATGCCAGACTTCCCTGTCCTTTACCATCTCCCAGAGTTCACTCAAACTCATGTCCATCGAGTCGGTGATGCCATCCAGTCATCTCATCCTCCGTCATCCCCTTCTCCTCCTGCCTTCAATCTTTCCCAGCATCAGGGTCTTTTCCAATGAGTTGGCTATTTGCATCAGGCAGCCAAAGTATTGGAGTTAGTTAGTTAACTAATATGGTTAGTAAGTATGTTTATACTTACTTACATACTTACTAACCATAAAGACTGAGATACTTTGTAGCTTTAAAATGGTATATCAGATTAAGTGGCAATACAAGGTAAACAGTTATTTCCAAATAAATCAAATCCACATAGCAATTACATCTGAATTAAATCTATCGTGTCGATAGAATTGGCTTCCTTAGGTGAAACAGCCATCTCTCCCAGACTCAGTGACGCTCTGGGGTGTTTCTTCCACAGATGGAAATGACTGAAGTGGCTTGTTTACACCTTTGTGGCTAGGCTAGTCTTGCTGCTCAGAACAAAGCACAAGTTGTTCTGACTCTTTCCGTTTCAGAAACCTATATCCCCATATCCTGCTTTGCTGTATCTTGAGGGACTCTAGTCAATTTACTATCCTGGTTTCTTTTTTTCTCTGTTTTCCCCCCATTCTTCTGGATGCCTTTCTCACATCGTCAAATACTGTGTTTTGTTTTGTTTGTTTGTTTATTGCAGACTGCTGTCAAGCTAAAGACCAGTATATTGAACAATTCAAAGATACTCTGAGCACTTCTGTGGCCAAATCAATTGCTGGATTTTTTGCAGAGCCAATTCAAGTAAGTGTGTTAACCTTAAACATTAACTGAACTCAGTTGTAAATTATCAATTTTAACTCATACATTCTAGTGACTTCCAAATTATTTAAGTGATCACTGTTATGTCCCTTTATGTCATTCTCCTCATCCCCTTGAAAAAAAGAAGGCCCCTGGTTTTCAACTGACCTTTAAAAGTCCATCTGCTGTACTCCCAGACTGAACAGACAGATAGATGAAACTACTGAATTTGTAAATCTGTAAAAATAGAAAACCCCAGCAGTTTTCAGTTGCTTATTACCCACACTGTCAGGGTGAGCCGTTCTGTAATCTTACTAAATCCCCTTAATCTGTTTTTCTCTGCTCTCAGGAAAGACCACATTTGCAACCATTTCCCAGAAGGCATGGCATTAAGAGGAATGGCTCTTCTTTTCACTCACAGTTGAAACATTTCTAGAAACGGCTTCAAAAATTGCTAGTATCACTAATGCTAATATTGATCATGGTCTGTCTTCAGTTGTTTCTTTTTTTAATACTTTCAAGGCCCTGTGCTGTTTTCTAGGTCTTCTTGGTTTGGTCTTTTGCAGGGGGTGAATGGCGTTGTTCAGTACCCGAAGGGGTTTCTAAAGGAAGCCTTCGAGCTGGTGCGCGAGCGGGGAGGCGTGTGCATTGCAGATGAAGTGAGTGGCCACAGAGTAGGTGTGATGGAGCCAGGACAGGAAAAGCGCAGGGAGAAATCTCTAAACCCTGCTCTGCAGTCCAGGCAGAAAGCATCTACTTGCAGATTCCAAGATGAGGGTATAAGTTAATGAATCTTTTTCTCATTGACTGACTAGTTCGTTACTAGATTAGAACGTCAACGTCCCAAGTGAAGTCTATCAAATAAGATAACAGGCCTAGGATGTTGCCATTCTTCAACATACTTTTAAAACTCCTATTTGAATTCAGCTTAAACTTAGTTTAACCTCACAACCAAGTTTTCATCTTAACTTTTGCCAAAATAGTATTAGACAGTCCAGCAGCATTCATAAAAAAAATCTGTTTGGAAATTACACTTAGAAAAAAAAAGTCCAGCCTCTAAGAAGAGGGCCATAATCACAGATATTTGGAAAGTAGTTCCAGGGACTCCCCTGGCAGTCGAGAGGTTGGGGATCCCACCTCCATTACAGGGGCCGTGGCTTTGATCCTTGGTCAAGGAACTAAGATTCCACGTGTTGTGTGATACAGCCAAAAAAAAAACTGAATTGAATTGGGGGAAAAAAAGTGAACTGAAGTTCAAGATAGTTAATTTGCCTGTCAAGATCATGCTGTTAGTAGGGACAGAGCCAGAACTCACACCCAGACTCAAAGACCACACTAACCACTGGGCAACCCGCCTTTCAAGAATGATTGAACTGTGGTGTAGAAAGACAAAGGGTGGCAGGAAAGGTGGGAACAGAAGAAACTCCTGAGGGCAGAGCCAGTGCTGCACCCAGGGATCTCACATGCCTTCTTAATCAGCTAACCTTGGCTTTCCCTTCTATAAAATGAGGAATTTGGAATCTACAATAAGGGTTTCCCAAGGTGCTGCTAGTGGTAAAGAAGCTGCCTGCCAAAGCAGGAGACATTAAGAGATTCAGGTTCAATCCCTGGGTTGGGAAGATCCCCTGGAGGAGAGCATGGCAACCCACTCCAGTATTCTTACCTGGAGAATTCCATGGACAGAGGAACCTGGGGCCATGGGGTTGCAAAGAGTCAGACACAGCTGAAGTGCCTTAGCATGGGGCCATATTGGGCCATCAGTCTTTCCTGGTCTGGCGTAAGCTGGATTTAAATTTGAAATTGACTGCTTTTAGGCAAGGCATTCGCACACATAGTTCCCATTCCAATTCATAGAGGTGGACCTAGCCTGCTTCTCTCATGGCTATATGCTTCTTACCTCCTAAGACATTTGAGTTTATGAACCTTAGAATGAGTCATCTCTGTTCAACTGAAAGATTCTATGGAACTGACACCTCCTAGATGACTCACATGGTTTATGGCCCTACATAATTTCATGTATTGTCCAAGCAATCTGATTTTTTTTTTTTACCATTTATTTATGGTACTTAGATGAAATAAAAAATGAAAATAGACAGGCAAGTTGGATGGATTTGCCATGAGCTTTCTTACATTCTCTTTTGGGCAAATTCATCAGCTTGTGTTCAGGGACTCAAAACTAGGAGACTCAGGATTCGAGCCCAGGTCTGTCTGATTCTCATACCTAAGCTCTTCTCCTGTGTTGCTCACTCTTATCTAATTGTAACCCCCAAATTCGCCTTTGCAACAGCACCTTGGAGAGAGCAGAAAAATTAAAAAAAAAAGTCTGAGAAGGACCCTTATTCTTTCAAGAGCATTTCAGAATCAGCTTCAAGTGCCTACACCTCTATCCTAGAAGAGCAGTATGTGTAGAGAGAGAGAGAGAGACAGTCCAAGAGACAGAACCAGAAGGGAATCAAGGACCCACCACCAAAAAAGGCTCTGGCAGAAATTTGCATGGGAATATTTGTGCGCCTTTATTTAGTTAGGCACTTCTGCCACATTTTTATTCATTCTACAAACACTTAGTGTCTACTTTTATCAGGCACTCTGCTAGATATTATGGATAAAGAGAAAAATGAGATACAGTCTCTGTTATTAGGCAAGTGAGTGTGTGCATGCTAAACACTTCAGTCATGTCTGACTTTTTGCAACCCTATGGACTGCCTGCCAGGCTCCTCTGTTCATGGGATTCTCTAGGCAAGTATACTGGAGAGGGTTGCCATTTCCTTTTCCAGGGGATCTTCCCGACCCAGAGATCTAAACCGCATCTGTGTCTTCTGCATTGGCAGGCGGGTTCTTGACCACAAGCGCCACCTGGGAAACCCTATTAGACATGTACTCTGGTGATAACAGTCCAAGGTGAGAGGTTCTGATGGCAGCCTAGGTGCCTTGTAGGAAAATTTTCCTAGCCCAGATAGTGAGGAAACCATGTTTTGAAGAACAAGAGGCGTTAGCGAGAGACAGAGCAGGGAAAGGATCTTCTGGGAAAAGGAAACAGCACGAACAGAACAACTGCGGTCAGCTTAGTTCCATCCTGAGTTAACCGGCTTCACTGAGTCCTCCTCATGACTGATTCTCAGGAAGAAAAGGACACCACAGGGAAGAGGCCAATCAGCCTGTCTGGGCTGAATGGCAGACGCCCCAGCGCCAGCCTGCATGCTGTAGTTACTGCCTCATCCAGCATGGGGCAGACGCAGCCTTCCCACAGAGGGGCCTTATTCAGGATTGCTAATCACAACAAAGTTTTTCACATGCATTATTTATATAACCCTCACCACAACCCTGTGATGTATTGCTATTAAGTGTTTCCACTCAACAGAGCTAACATAGGTCCAGAGGAGTTAAGAAACATGTCTAGAGTCACACAACGCTAGCAAATGGCTTTTGGTGCCTAAAAGCTCAAGCATGGTGCTTTTTCCATCATAGTACAAGGATGGTGGTGATGATGATGTCAAGGAGGAGAAGATAGAAGAGAAGGAAAGAGACCAGAGAGTCAGGAAAATCAGCATTTCTCAGAAAGTTCCCGGTGATTTCGGATTTGTTTCCATCAGGTGCAGACAGGATTTGGAAGGCTGGGCTCTCACTTCTGGGGCTTCCAAACACACGATGTCCTGCCAGATATTGTTACCATGGCTAAAGGGATTGGGAATGGCTTTCCCATGGCAGCAGTCGTGACAACTCCAGGTAGGAACCACGGGCAGTTCGTGTCTGCTTCTGGGCCCCCTGCATCCCCAGTCGTAGAAAACATGTGTATTGTACCTAGTGTGGGCTGGGGACCGTCATGGAAACTACACACGCATTTCCCAAGTAATGTTAAAGGGAAACAGTCTGTCTGCCAGACTGTGGAAAAGATGGAAGAAAACCAGCCCTTTTTGCTCTTTGCTGTAGGGAAGACCAATTCTCCCAGCCTCACATTGAGATGTAGGGTTCTACTACATTGACAAGATCTAGGCAACAAAAACAAAACCAAAACCAAAGCCAACACAAGAGATCCGTGTTAACCAACCTGAAGCCAGATAAAGTTTAAAGCTAAAGTATCCAAGGAGTCATATTCTTGAAGAACACTCCAACTTAGTCTTGCCACCCCAAAGAGCTATAGACTCAGCCTCCAGAGTGATAGTTTTCTCTGCTGATCATCAACAACTAAATACAATACAATCTCACTTAGCTAGAACAGTCTATAAAATGAACATTAGAATTAATTTTATTACCCGTTTTAGTGAAGTTTTACCGAGAATACTTTTACGAACCACTTATTATTGAAAATCTTAAGATTATTTCATTTATTTTTCCCACCAATAGCAAGCACACTTGAGAAACTCCAAAGGATAATTAAGTGCCTTGTAATATTTCAGTGCTTTTATGAAATGAGGAAAGATGGTGTTGAAGGTGAACTATAATGAACCGGATATATATTTTCACCCTCAGACCATCTGGAGATTGTTATGAAATCCTTGCTATGAGAGTTTTAAAAAATATTTCCTTCTTAGTCCCAAGAGTGGAATACAGAAAAAAGGCTAACTAATGAGGATTCATGTACGTTCCCGTAAATCAAGTTTTAAAGTACTTTTCAATTCACACAACACATTGAAGATTTTATTAGTAAACTTCTCCTGGAGTAAATAAGCAATTTTTCCCTATCTATTGTATTCATCAGCTTGGTCTATCATAACAAAATATTGCAGGCTGGGTGGCTTAAACAACAGACATTTATTTTCCCACCGTTCAAGAGGCTAAAGTCCAAGGTCAGGGTAAGAGCCCAGTTGAGTTCTGGTGAGATCTCTCTTGCAGATGACCCTCTGGCTGTGTCCTCATGAGTCCTTTTCTGCAGTGAGAAAGGGCTCTGGTGTCTCCTCTTCTTATGAGGGCACCAATCCTATTGGACTAGGACTCCACCCTTATGACCTTAGTTGCCTCTAGGGAGTTGCACTGGGGGTTAGGGCTTCAGCATATGAGTTGGGGATCCCTGAGGGGGGAGACACTTCCATCCATAACATCACTATCATGAATTGGAGGCCATGAAATCTATTGTAAACACCTTTCTACAACATGAAAGTAAATATAACCCAAGTGGCATGATGAGAAATTACAGACGTGTCACTCGTTATCCACCTTTTGTTCTCTCCCTCTAGATATTGCCAAGTCCTTAACCAAGCGCATGCTTCACTTCAATACCTTTGGAGGGAACCCCATGGCCTGCGCCGTTGGTTCAGCAGTGCTTGAGGTACATTCCAGCAGCTATGTCAACACCACTCATCTCACCAAACAACTACTTCAAAACTACACACGTATTATCAGGACTCTACCACATGACATAATTAAAGTGGAGAGTTAATTCCTAGTCCCTGAATCTAAGTTTAGATTTCCAGGTATTATTCTGCTCCCTCTCCCTTTTTTTGAAATCTACTATCAGTGCTTCAAGTATTGGATATGAAATAACATATAATAAACCTCACACATATGAGAAACATAAGAATTCCCCTAGCTAGCTGGTAGCACTGAAATCTCTTTTGTGGTTTCATTGGTGTTTTATGGATGGTGGCATATGTTTTATGTTTTATGGTGACCAATGGCAATTTTTGATGTCAGGTGAATTTTGGTCCTGTCTTGTATATGCTTCCTTACATTTGTTGTACTGTCATAAATGAAAAGACAAAAGAGCAAATGACTTCTATGCAATTCCAACTAGGTGATTCAGCTGTGGTTCAGCACGAGCCCATTGAGTTTTGCCTGTGGTCTCATCTGTTGGAAAAGGTTTGCATAATTCTATGAATAATAGCACTTGGTGCTAGTGGTAAAGAACTCCCCTGCTAATGCAGGAGACATAAAAGATGTGGGTTCAATCCTTGGGTCAGGAAGATCCTCTGGAGGAAGCATGGCAACCCACTCCAGTACTCTTGCCTGGAAAATGCCTTGGACAGAGGAGCCTGACAAGCTGCAGTCCATAGCATCACAAAGAGTCGGACATGACTGAAGGGGCTTAGCATGCATGTATTACATGCATAATAGCACTTTAAATAAGTGTAACATAGTTTCTGAAAGACTGCACAAGAAATTATTAACAGTGGTTGTTTGTGGGGAGGGAAACAGTGGCTGGAGGACAGGGATCAGTGAGGCTCATTCTGCTCTTTGATTCTGTACTTTGTGGTGTTTGAACAAAGCACATGTTTCACTTATTCAAAAAAAAAATTTTAAGTATTTTTCAATAAAAATAAGTAAAAGCTGCCCTTTCTAATTAAAAAGTATATTCAAATATGACTAAATCTCAAAAAGAGAAAGTGTGGGTAGGATGTGACATTTATTTCATTCTGTAGAAATGCCAACTAGTGTTCTAAAGAACTAGTGTTAAAAGTGCTGTGTCACCTCAAACAATTTGGCAAGTAGGATGTAGGTGAACAAGGAGGTCTTAAAAACATCAAGTTCTGCCTGCAGTCATGCAGTTACTATTGGCTGCTTATAAATATACTGTACTGCTCATATGTGGTCCAGAATTGCAGGTCTCTTACTATATAGCACAGGAAACTCTGCTCAATGTTATGTGGTAGCCTGGATGGGAGGGGAGTTTAGGGGAGAATGGATACATGTATATGTATGTCTGAGTCCCTATGCTGTTCTCCTGAAATGATTACAACATTGTTAGTCAGCTCTAGTACAAGATAAAAAGTTTAAAAAAGAAAAGAATCACAGATCTCTGCTGTGAGCGGAAGTAGGTGAAAATCCTTTTATATCTCAGGTGCCCTGACTCTGGGCCCACACAGAGTCTCTTATTTTTCCCTAAATGTTTACCCACTCCTGAAGATGAGAAAGGTATGAGGGAAGTGTTCCCTCTACCAAGCCTTTTTTTCTCCCTACAGCAGATCTTTCTATGAGACAAGGTATGGTCACATGACCTCGGGTTCCATTTGTCTCAAGTTTTGTAAACAGGTCACATACATTTATTTCTCAGTCCCTTTTGAAACTGTTTAAATAGAAAGTCATTTGGGGCTTTTTCTCAACAGGTGATTAAAGAAGAAAATCTACAAGAAAATAGCCAAGAAGTTGGCACCTATATGTTGCTGAAGTTGGCTAAGCTGCGGGATGAATTTGAAATTGTAGGAGATGTCCGAGGCAAAGGTCTCATGATAGGAATAGAAATGGTGAAGGATAAGGTAGGTGGTGATCTACTGGTCTCTCTGTGGCTTCTTGGGGCAGCAAGAGTTAAGGCAGGAAGCCTCGGCTACAAGCTCATTCATTCAGAGATAGAGCCGGCAAGGACTACAAGACTCAGTGAAGCTCATTAGAAATGAATAGAGAGAGTTGGGGCTTCCCCAGCAGCTCAGTGGTAAAGAATCCACCTGCCAATGCAGGAGACATGGGTTTGATCCCTGGGTTGGAAAGATCCCCTGGAGGAGAGCATGGCAACCCGCTCCAGTATTCTTGCTTGGAGAATCCCATGAACAGAGGATCCTGGCTGGCTACAGCCTATGGGGTTTGCAAAGAGTCAGACACAACTGAAGCAACTGATGGTGACAGAGAGCATTGAGTATAAACATGGAGAGTGCTAGAGGAGTGAGGAGGAGAATGTGGAAGAGGGAGCTGATGGTATTCTTGCCAGAGTAGGCAAAGAGCATCGGCAATGACTGAATATTTTGCATTGGAAATACAAAGAAGGGGAGAATTATTTGGGGAGGGACAGGCAGCCCAGAGAGCTAGTAGCAGGGAAAAGGGCCAGGAGAAGGCTGTGGTGATGGTTTGGGTGAGGATGTTAAAGATTTATAGGGTTTTGTATTTATTTGTGAATGGACTTTAATCTCTCAGGTAACCAGGTGGAATGTGACTTTCTGATGACATACCCCACTGTGACCTCAAACTCAATATGACAACTGAATTTAGTATTTTCTCTTAAGCCAGTGATTCTTCCCAAGGTCACTGTTTCTGTTCTGTATCTCCATTCTTCTCCCAATTCCCCAGCTTCAAAACCACCAAATAATCTGTGGCTCCTTCTCTCTCCTTATTTCTAATGTGAAGTCTTATTGATTCTTTCTTCACCATGTTTTTCAAATCTTTCCCACAGTTCCTCCTGCTGCCCCTAGGGTCCATGTCAGTAGGAAATCATCCCAATCCTCCATAAAAGTGAAATCTATATCCTCAGAGGAGAGCGAGAGCAGGAGAATTCTGGCACGGGAAGGAATAGTCAGATCAATGCCTTCCCCCTAATTCTTATCCATGGGAGATGTCTTGCTATCTGCTGTCACCATGCCATCCTAATTTAGAAGGTCTGATGCTCAATTCTTTCAATATTCAGCCCAGACCATGGATATAAGACTTTTCCCTTAACACCACACAGCAGAGACAGTACAAGGCTGGAATGTTTAATTAAGATTTTAAAGCTACGGGAAGACAACAGGAAGAGTACTGCAATATAAAATCAGGCCCTCTGGCTCACAAGCTGTGACATCCACATCTTCAGCTTGGGGCCCTGTCAAAAAGGCTGTTCTAAAGTTCAGACGAGTCCTCTCCCAACCCAGGAGCTCCCTCAAGGATGTCTAGGCTCCTCAAAGCCCAGAATCCCCCGAGGAAAGCCCCATGAGAGAGGAGGCACTCTTCCCTTCCCCGCTAGTCCAAACCCAATGACTGTGTGCTTCAAGACATGTGGACAGAGACACTCATCAGGTCTTGGGTTGTCCTGGTAAAACATCAGAATTCTCCCAAATGGCCACTGATACCAAACAAGCTAAGTGATGGTACATCCATCCTATGTGGCACAGAAATATGTGTGACATGGGAAGATGTGCAGACTGTATTATGGAAAAAATAAGACAGGCTATAAAATAGTATATATAGAATGAGCTTTTTTCCTCTTCTCTCTGCCCTTCAGTAGTTTTAAGCATGGGGTCTGAAGGAACTTCTCTATCGCTAATTCTATCCATTGTCCCCTCAATGACAGTACATTCAAATACTGCTCAAACTTTTCCCCAGTCATGGAATATGATACTCTCTTCTCTGTCTCTAGCTTTGAAAATCCTAGCCTTGTTCAAGATCTGACTCTTCCCCACACCTCCTCTTTAAGCTTGCCTTTGCTTCTCCTGTCTAAAGGGACTCCAGCCTTCAGAGAATCCCTCTCCTACTCCCTGTCTAAAGAGCTCCTTTGAAAGGATCTTTCAAATCATGTACTTGTTGACTCGATTTTCAAGTATCAACATCTTTTTTTCCTATGTAAATTATATGCTTTTGAGGCCAGGAAATACACAGATGGTGAGCACTTTACCAGTGTTAATTGATTGATTTCAGGCCCCTGCAACACTTCAGACCACTTTCATGTAATTGAAACAGTACAGAACTTGGCTTTGATGCTGTATTGATGTATATGATGTATTGATGCTGAACAATATAACCCAGATTTAAAACTCCCATGTGCTATTGGTAAGGATGTGAACTGGATACAGCCCTTTGGACAGAAATTCATCTGTGTCTGTAAGATTAAATGTATACATTTTGACCTAGCCATTCCACTTATAGAGATGTGTCCTAGAGAAATATTCACAGATGTGTGTAGATATAAATAAGTGAGGGTGTTTGCAATATTTTTTATAATCATAAACAAAAATAGAAAATCACATATATGTCCAAAAATAGGAGATGAAACAAATTGCTCTACCAACAAGCGACAAAATACTAGGCAGTCTTTAAAAAGACTAGGTCCATGAGGGTGGGATGATTTGAGAGAATAGCACTGAAACATGTATATTACCATATGTGAAACAGATCACCAATCCAGGTTCGATGCATGAGACAGGATGCTCAGGGCTGGTGCACTGGGATGACCCTGAGGGATGGGATGGGGAGGGAGGTGGGAGGGGTCTCAGGGTGGGGAACATGTGTACACCCATGGCTGATTCATGTCAATGTATGGCAAAAACCACTACAATATTGTAAAGCAATTTGTCTGCAATTAAAATAAATTAATTATTTAAAAAAAATAGAATGAGACTAGGTCCAGATACACTGACATGGAAAGATGTTCAGGATACGTTGTAAATTGTTCAAAACAAATGCAAAACATTATAAAGGATGAATTATTTTTAAAATGTGCATTTAAATGCATCTGTATGCATAAAAAATTTGTCTCGTTCACACCAAATTACTAACAGGCAGTGTCCCTAGGAGTAGGATTTTAGGAAGAGAAACTTCCAATTTTTACTAAATGCATGTCCATACTGCTTTAAGGAGTTTTTCCCAATAACCGTGAATACTTTTATATTGTTTAAATGAAAACCTACCCTCTCAAAACAAGTTGAAAAACAAAAACAAAATAAACAGGAAGCTACATTATACTGTCAAGAAGAGGCTAGCTACTAACATGCCTATTTGATTACGGGGCTGGTGGAACTTAGGTTCAAGCACGGAGCCGGGTCAGGCTGTCCTGTGGCTTTGCCTTATTAGATTTTTTCAACCATGCTTTTCTCTGCATATGCCTACAAGATGGTCAGTTAGTCTTGGCAGTTGAGGCTAGGGAGTGATAAAAAAGGACAGAGGAGCAGAGAGGGAGCTGGCTCAGACCAGGGTGAGACTAAAGTCCCTCCCCAGGCCCCTGATGGCCACCCAGACCCCAGCAACCCAGCTGCCCCTCAGGAACCCTTCCTGACCTCTGAACTCTCATCCCCTAAACCATACTCGACTTCTTTCTAGTTTCTACAGTTTGTGCTGTTCTGTGCTTAGGTGCTCAGTCGTGTGTGACTCTTGGTGATCCCATGGACTGTAGCCCACCAGGCTCCTCTGGATTCTCCAGGCAAGAATACTGGAGTGGGTTGCCACACCCTCCTCAGGGGATCTTCCCAAGCCAGGGATTGAACCCAGGTCTCTCACATTGCAAGTGGATTCTTTACCAGCTGAGCTACCCAGGAAGCCCTTTTACCATTTAGCCCTAAATTATATTGCCGTGTTTTAGTCTTCCCTCATGAGAGCCTCAGGGACAAGCAGGACAACATTTTGGATCAGTGAGGTGATCCTAGTCTTTTATCCCATCATGGGTCCTCTTCTTGTCTGAACATTTAAATAATATTTTCCTAGTCTTAAAGCTTCACAACAGACTGAGAATATAGACCTCTCTGGAAGGTACAGTCTGAGTCTGTGCTCAGCCACTGACACCTAACCAGGAAAGGATTCAGGGTGGATGGGGCAAGGGGGTGGATACCCAAGCCTATGGGAAGGCAGATGGAAAGCGCAGAGCAGAAAAATGAAGCTGGGAGCATGGGAGGGAGCCCTCCTCCACCTCGCAGGGATCGCAGAGGCTGGCCCATGAGCCAGGATCATGCCTTTGAAGCTAGAGAGCCAGACCCAGTGCTGATGCTCTCAGGGCTGTGCCACAGAAGAGAGGCCAGTGGCAGTGACAGGGCTCAGCGCTCACAACTGAGGGATCACAGCCCAGCATCTGAAGAGCATTTACAAACACAGATGCCGAAGCCCTGCTCTACAGGCTTCCCAGGTGGCTCAGTGGCAAACAATCCACCCGCCAGTGCGGGTTCAATCCCTGAGTCAGGAAGACCCCCTGGAGAAGGAAATACCAACCCACTCCAGTATTCTTGCCTGGAGAATCCCCACGGACAGAGGAGCCTGGTGGGCTACAGTCCCTGGGGTCACAAGAGTTGGACGTGACTGAGCGACTTAGCACACAGCACATAGTGTTAAGGTGGGATCGTGGTAAGGTGCTAGTGGTAAAGAACCCGCCTCCCAGAGCAGAAGACATTAAGAGGTGTAGATTTGATCCCTGGGTTGGGAAGATCCCCTGGAGAAGGGTATGGCCACCCATTCCATTATTCTTGCCTGGGAAATCTCATGGACAGGACGGCCAGGCGGGCTACTGTCCCTGGGGTGGCAAAAGAGCGGGACATGACTTAACGACTAAATAAAGCCCTACCCCAAGTAATCAATAGGCCTGACCTGAGGTCTAAATGCCTGTAGTTCAAAATGGCTTCCAGATGATGCAGATTCAGGGTCAGACTTGACTACAGAGGGAGCACTGGTATCCCCAGTCCAATGTCATCAGATGGGTGCTGGCAAGCCTGGGCCCACAAGTAGTCACCACCTTCAGATGCCATGTGACCTGAAACAACCGCTGGGTTTCCAGAGAGCTTACCTCTCCTGACCCTGGAGTAGTAAGTCTTGGGTGAAAAAGTGCAAATTCCACAAGGAGGGACGACGAGGACATAGGGCCCCACTGTAGCTGCCCTGGCTGTGCTGTGGCTCAGGGAGAGCTTGGGCTGTTTGTGCCCTTGTGCAACTTCTGAGCCATTTCCTGGACTCTGAAATGAACTTTTTACAGGGACAAAACCAAGTGAAGAGTTGAGGACAATTTCCACACAAATAAAGCAGGCTGCAAATATGGCTATTACAGAATCAACCTCCTGGGGTAACCACCTGCAGCGCCAAGATTCACTGGCGATCTGCATTCAACTTCATCTTGTCTTTGGGAATCTGGAATGAATTGGGATAAAAAAACAGATATTTTTAATAATGCCACCCCCCAAAATAAATCCTATCCAGAAATTAACAGCTTTATTCAATTACAGGGGGAGAGAGATTGAGAGGGAGGGTAGAGCATTGATTGCTTCAGTTGCTTTCATTTATTTATTTTTAACTTTACAATATTGTATTGGCTTTGCCATATATCAACATGAATCCGCCACAGGTATACACATGTTCCCCATCCTGAACTCTCTTCCCTCTCCATACCATCCCTCTGGGTCGTCCCAGTGCACCATCCCCAAGCATCCAGTATCGTGCATCGAACCTGGACTGGCAACTCGTTTCATATATGATATTATACATGTTACAATGCCATTCTCCCAAATCTTCCCACCGTCTCCCTCTCCCACAGAGTCCAAAAGACTGTTCTATACATCAGTGTCTGTTTTGCTGTCTCGTATACAGGGTTATTGTTACCATCTTTCTAAATTCCATATATATGAGTTAGTATACTGTATTGGTGTTTTTCTTTCTGGCTTACTTCACTCTGTATAATAGGCTCCAGTTTCATCCACTTCATTAGAACTGATTCAAATGTATTCTTTTTAATGGCTAAGTAATACTCCATTGTGTATATGTACCACAGCTTTCTTATCCATTCATCTGCTGATGGGCATCTAGGTTGCTTCCATGTCCTGGCTATTATAAACAGTGCTGCGATGAACATTGGGGTACATGTGTCTCTTTCAATTCTGGTTTCCTCAGTGTGTATGCCCAGCAGTGGGATTTAATTTCTCTTAGAAATAATGTCTTTAATTGTTCAAATGTCAAACATAGAATATTTTTTTAATGTATTTACAGGAGAGCCGCCAGCCTCTTCCCCGTGAAGAAGTAAATCAAATCCACCACGACTGCAAATGCATGGGGCTTCTGATTGGCAGAGGCGGCCTTTTCTCTCAGGTAAGAAAAAGGCTGGTCTTTACCTATCAGTTTAGGTAGGCATCTCCTAATGTCCCGACACTGGTCCCTTACCTTCACGCCTGTGAGAGGAGAACCCAGTTCCACTTCGTCTAGGCCTCATTGCTGGGTGCTGTGTTTAGTCACTCAGTCGAGTCTGACTCTTTGTGACCCCATGGACTGTAGACCACCAGACTCCTCTGTCCATGGAATTCTCCAGGCAAAAACTCTGGAGTGGATTGCCATGCGCTCCTCCAGGGAATCTTCCCAAGCCAGGGATTGAACCCAGGTCTCCGACATTGCAGGCAGATTCTTTACCATCTGAGCCACCAGGGAAGCCCAGCCTTTACACCTCAGATGTTTACAAAAGAAAGGGACAGTTATACCTTTAGGCCACTAGAGGGCGCCATGCCAAATGGTTTGGTTCCCACTGTTCTGCGGGCAATGGACACAGGGGACAGTCTAAGGTGGCAGAAACGGACTGCACTGACAAACCAGAGGACTTACAGGACGGGTTATAACAGTGTCATAACAGTCATGCATAAATAGCTTGTCTCATGTATGAATTAGTTCTGACCCCTGTAAAAGCAATCCTAGTTATTTTGAACTCAGTGCTAGACTCTAACCCTGTGAATCCCAGTCTACCAAGCTTTAGTGGCCGCTGTGGCCAGGAGCAATGTCACAGTGCTGGCAGCCCAGGTGACCCTGTGGAGGAGGCGGGGGACCACCCTGGCTGGGTCCCTGATGAAGAACTCAAGAGCAGCCACTCCCAGGGCCCTTTTCCTTCAGGCTGGGAAAGGCAGAGACCAAGCTCTCCCTGCCCCAAACTCCTGGAAAAGCCAAGCACAACCCTGCAGTCCGGACCCTGGTGTGGCCCTGCCGTGGGCAGGGGCTGCTACTGCTGTACAGTGAGCTGCCCACTCCATCTCTCACATCCCAGGACCCTCTCCAGGAATGTGTTCCAGGACAGAGATTTAAGATTTAGGGTCACGCCTGTTCCTCCCCTAAGTTGTCCTTGGCCTTTGGCCTCTTTCTTTCCCATTTCAAACATGGGTCATCCTTCCTAGTCTCTCTGCTCCATTCTGCCCCTCAGTCTATTTCAGCAAGCACTCTTGACCGATGCTTCTTAGGGAAAATGGAAGCTATTAGGCAAGGTCCCTGCAGACGCTTCTCTGTCAGAGCCATTTCCCACCTCTCCTAAAGGTTAGGGAGAACGAGTCATCCCTCCTGTTCAGATCTGGATCTGCCACCTGTGCTCTGGACCCTCCGCACCCCCTCCACTTAAGGAAACAGGTCTGGGTCCTCTTGTTTCTGCAGCTTTTCCTTAGCTTCCCATCAGCTTGTAAACAAAGAGACTGAAAGCTCTCCCAGCCCAAACCAAACCATAGCAAACAAAACCAGAGGAGCACTTTTGACTGGAAATGCTGTTTTGTCTAGTCCTGGTCCTAGATATTTTTCCATATGAATCAGAGAAAATTAATGATTCAAAATCCCAAGATGGGCTACTTATGAAATAAGATAGGAAACAATTCATTGTTTACTTGCTTCGTTATTCCTTAGTTACCTGGCACACACGTAAGTGCTAAGGAGCCACTGGTAGGCTGGATACAAAAGCTACAATGATAAATAAGATTTATCCTTCCCTCCATGGAGTTGGCAGAGGAGAAAGGCATAAACAGGAAATTATAATACAATATAGGAAGCTGGCGGATAACCATAAAAAGGGATAGTATAGGAGGAAAGAGAAGGGACTCCTGGGTCAGCTTTTCTGGCTAGGCTGAGCCTTAAACAGTGATAAACTCTCAAAGCACACATAGAAACATGGCAGTGTGTGAAGAGCTACACACACAAACACACTCACACAAACACACACATACCATGGGACTGGAGCAGGAGATGGGAGGCTGTGAGTAGTAAAGATGAGAAGTCTTACTACTTTTCAGACACTGTTCGAAAACTCTTTGCATACATTGATTCATTTAATCCTCTCAACACACCTATGAAATAAGCATTATTATCCTTATTTTACAGATGAAGAAAAGCAGGCACAGAGAGGTTAAGTAAGTTCCCCAAGTCGCACGGCTAGGAAGGTGCCCAAGTCATACAGGATCCAGACTCAGGCATCCTGATTTCTGAATCTGTCCTCTGAGGAAGGCGAAGCTGAGGGGACGTGACTGGAGACAGGGAGTGCAGGTGGAGGCTGATGATTTTGTTTGATCTTGAACAGCAGCAGTAGCGATAGAGGAGAAACAGAGAGCAGTCGGGCAGGGAAATGCACAGGGCTTGGGTATGAAGGAAGGGGAGCGTCAGGGATGACTCCCTCGGGTCTAACTTACTTTAGGGAGTGTGAGGATAAGTGCAGCTTCAGACTTGTTCCCTTTCCTTCTTAGACAAGTCTGTAGATCAGAGGAAAAAAATAAGGTGAGGATCACAATTTGGAGGTCATCAACGTAGAAGTGGGGAGTGGAGGAGATCTCCTGGGAAGGGAGTCTGGATGTGAAATGCAGAGAGGTGAGGAGAGACACATGGGTCATATCAGCATTTAAAGGGCAGGTGGAATAAGAGGTACCCAGATGGAGACAAAACACTGGCAGAGAGGGACCTCCCTGATGGGCCAGTGCTAAGACTCCTCGCTCTCAGTGCAGGGGGCCCGCGTTCGATCCTTGGTCAGGGAACTACATGCCACAACTAAGACCTGGCACAACCAAAGAAATAAATATGTAAAAACAACAACAGCAGGCAGAGCTGTGAGGAGAGTGGGAGGCCATAGAAGCAAGAGTGGAGAGGTTCGGGAAGCGGGAGGGACTGGAATGCTAAATGCAGACGAGAAGACCAGAAAGGATAAGGGCTGGGATGTGCTCATTGGATTCTGCACTCAGCAAGTGACTAGTAGCTTTAGTCAGAGTGGAGTCAGAAGGCTGGTGGGACAGAAACCAGACTGCACTGGGTTGAGATGTGAATAGAGGGAAGGCAGAGTAAAAGATAATGGCCAATAGCATCAACCAGACTTTTTATTTATTAAGTATAATAAAAGGAAGGATAATGTTTGTATGGTAGCTAGAAGGGACCAGGAAGGTCAACACATTTTTATTTGTATCCAGTACTCTTGCCTGGCCCCTTCATGGGTCACTGCCTTGTCATGGCAAAGGGCTTGTGAACTCAATGCACGCCATTCAGGGCCACTCAAGACAGACAGGTCGTAGCAGAGAGTTCTGACAAAATGTGATCCACTGGAGGAGAGAATGGCAAATCACCCCAGTGTACTTGCTGCGAGGACCTTATGAACTTATATAAAAGGCCACAAAGATGTGACACCAAAAGATAAGTCCCCCAGGTCTGACGTTGTCCAATATGCTACTGGGGAAGAGCGAAGGTTCAGTGTTAAGTGAACCAAGAACTTCCAGATGTCCAAGCTGGGTTTAGAAAATGAAGAGGAACTAGAGATCAAATTGTCAACATTCACTGTATTATAGAGAAAGCAAGGGAATTTCAGAAAAATATCTATGTTTCATTGACTACGCTAAAGCCTTTGACGGTGCGGATTGTGACAAACTGTGGAAAGCTCTTAGAGGATGGGAATATGTACCCATCTCCTGTATGCGGGTCAAGAAGCAACAGTTAGAATCCTGTATGGAATGACTGCATGTTTCAAGATTGAGAAAGGAGTACAACACAGCTGTCTGCTGTCACCCTGTTTATTTCATCTATACGCTGAGTATACCATGAGAAATGCTGGGCTGGATGAGTTACAAGCTGGAAATCAGAATATGTGGGAGAAATATCAACAACCTCAGATATGCAGACAATACCACTCTAATGTTAGAAAGCAAAGAGGAACTAAAGAACATCTTGATGAGGGTGACGGAGGAGCGTGAAAGAGCCAGCTTTAGACTAAATATTTTTTAAAAACGTAGATAGTGGCATTTGGCCTCATTACTGCATGGCAAATAGAAGGGGAAAAGGTGGAAGTAGTGACACATTTCCTCTTTTTTGACTCCAAAATCACAGAGAACAGTGACTGCAGCCATGAAATCAGAAGACGATTGGTCCTTGGCAGGAAAGTGATGACAAACCCTAGTGTGTTGAGAGACATCACTCTGTCAACAAAGGTCCATATAGTCAAGGCTATGGTCTTTCCAGTGGTCACATACTGTTGTGAAAGCTGGACCATAAAGAAGGCAGAATGCCAAAGAATTGATGCCTTCAAACTGTGGTGCTGGAGAAGACTCCTGAAAGTCCCTTGACAACAAAGAGATCAAACTAGTCACTCTTAAGGGAGATCAACCCTAAATATTCACTGGAAGGACTGATGCTGAAGCTGAAGCTCCAGTATTTTGGTCATCTGATTTGAACAGATGACTCATTGGAAAAATCCCTATTGTTGGGAAGGAGAAGGGCATCAGAGGATGAGATGGCTGGACGGCATCACTGATGCAATGAACATGAACTTGGGCAGACTCTGGGAGATGGTAAGGGACATGGAGGCCTGGCGAGCTGCAGTCCATGGGGTTGCAAACAGTCGGACACAACTTGGCGACTGAACAACAACAACAGCTCTTACCTGGAGAATCCCATGGATAGGGGAACCTGGCAGGCTACAGTCCATAGGGTCACAAAGAGCCAGACATGACTGAAGAGACCTGGTGTGCATGCATGCATGTGTGGCTTGGATTCGATTTACAAGAGCTTTAAGTGTGCTTATTTATAGGCTGAGGGGAAGTTGAGGAGGAGGTGAAGATGCAAGTGAATGCAGAGACGTTTCCTGGAGGGGAGGTGAATGTCGTTTCGTGGGCCAAAGGCACAGGTGGAAAATTTGGAGTCGAATACTAGAGACAGCTCATTCTCTGAACCTTCAGGCAAGAATATAAGAATGCACGTGGGAGCGAGCAAATTTACAGAGCGCTCTTGCCTGACAGCCTCTGAGAAGCATGAGGCAAGAGTGTTGTGAAATAGAGTGAGGGGTGCAGGAGTTGAGCCAGGGATGACAGAGGACCTGAACGTTTAGGGCTCCAGCAGAAGCAGGACTCTGCTTTACTTGGTGTGTCTGTGCACCAGCAGCTTGAGTTTCTTTACCGCTTCTCAGCTGTCTGTTGGAGCACAGTTCTGTGCTAGCTCTGACCAGGGCTGGGACTTCACTGTGTGGGTACAGCAGCAGGAGGGCAGAAAGGGGCAGGTGAGAGAGTGGTTCATATCCCCAACCCTGTGCTCCGAGCTGGGTCGGAAGGGGAGGCGGAGATCTAGGCGGAGTGACAGATCCACAGATCATGGAGGCATGAGGAGACTGCTGAAGTTTCCATGAGAAAGGCAGAGGCAGTGGGGATCAGAAATTGAAGAATTCCTAGTGAAGATGAGGCTTGTGGGGCTGGCCTGGGATGTGCAGGAATGCGGAGGAGGATCATAGATGAAGTTTCTGGAAGATGTGGCGATCAAGAAACTGAAAAAGGGGACTTCCCTGGTGGTCCAGTGGTTAAGACTCCATGCTTCTAATGCAGGGGGCTCAGGTTCAATTCCTGGTCAAGGAACTAGATCCTACATGCTGCAACTAAGACCCAGCACAGCCAAATAAGTAAAATTAAAAAAAAAGAAATGGAGATGCTAGTTTGCTGGGTTTTACACAGGGACACAGAAGTCAACCTCAGCAGTGGCAGAATTGGAGGGTGAATAGAGGCCTAAGACCTCAGTGGAGGTGGTGCAAGGACCAGGAGGCCAGCAGATGACAAAAATGAAAAGAGGCAGAGAAGATGGTAAGAGAATTGTTGAGACTAGAGGATGAATGGCCTGGATACAGCACTGGGTCAGGAGGAGACCAACCCTCGAGGGAAATTTAAGGAATGTTATGAAAGCAAGATGTTGGATTCCCAGTCTAGCGCATTTCCCTGAAATCATAGTTCATTCTGTGGTGACCCTTTCCTCTATTTTTCCTTTGTCTCCTCAGACTTTCCGCATTGCGCCCTCAATGTGCATCACTAAACCAGAAGTTGATTTTGCAGTGGAAGTGTTTCGCTCTGCCTTAATTCAACACATGGAGAGAAGAGCTAAATAAAATTTTCAAGAATAAAAACACCACAAGCCTCAAGAACTCCCCACTTATGTTCAAGAGCTAATCTGAGAAATTCCAAAACCACTGGTCTTGGTTGTATGGTTGACTGCTTACCAGCCATGTTTGTTAGCAGAGTCCCTATTATCCCCTATTACCTTGAGAAAGCCATCCTTCAGGAAAGGATCTGACTCCCTAGCTCAGAGAATAAATCCTAATTAATCTGGGTTAATTATGGTAACTTGACTCCCCTCTGTGGTGAATGTTTATACCTGATATGTGATATGATTCCTCCAGGAAAATCTTCCAGTGGAGGTGCCTTCAGGGAAATGTTTCTTCACCCTCTGCTCTTCATCTTCAGAAGAGATGTCTTCTTCTTGCACCAAAGCATCACATGTCAGGGTAGGATGGCTCCAACCACAACAACCACTTTGCAGTCTTGAGGACAAAGCTTATTTGCTGAGGTTGGAAGATAGAGAGAAGCTGAGCTCTTAGTGATGTCAACAGGCCACTGACTTACCCTGTCCTGGAGCCACCTTACCTTCAGGCTTCTTATTATACAAGAAAATAAATCCAATAGACTACACAAGTCTTCTTAATTTTTCTCTTATTACAATCATAAGCATCCTGAGAAATGAGGCAGAAAATACCCCATGTAGATAACTGTCCTGTCCTTTGACTCCCTTAAAATGTTTATCAGAGTCTTCTTTGTCTCCGCTGCCATCATCTTACCTTGGACTAAATTCTCATTACTCCTATTTTTTTAATACTATGTCTGAAATTATTTATAACAAGACTTATAGCAGTCTACACATATTTTTATACTTTCTGTTTTTAATATGCATTTCCAATGTGGTTGATCACAGGATATTGAATATAGACAGTTTCCTGTGCTATACAATAGGACATTGTTGTTTATCCATTCTAAATTAATAGTTTACCCATTCTAAATATCCATTATAAATGTAATCTAGATGTAATAGTTTACAGCTACCAACCCCCAAACTCCTAGTCCATCCCTCTCCCTCCCTGGCTCCCCTTTGGCAACCACAAGTCTCTTCTCTATATGTCTAGGAGTCTGCTTTCATTTTGTAGATTCCTATTAAAATAGCCTCCAAGAAGTTCCCAAACTTTATCATCATTAGAATGCACATTCATAGCACTTCTTTTCCATACATGTGCACCACTTGTCTTAAAATTGACTTAATAGGGCTTCCCTGGTGGCTGAGTGGTAAAGAATCCACCTGCCAATGCTGGAGACACTGTTTGAAGATCCCACATGCTGCGGAGCAACTGAGCCCATGTGCCACAACTATTCCTCCTGTGCTCTGGAGCCTGGGAGCCACAACTACTGAAGCCCAAGCACCCTAGAGCCTGTGCTCCATGACAAGAGCAGCCACCACAATGAGAAGCCCGCGCACTTCAGCCAGAGAGTAGCGCCTGCTTGTCGCAACTGGAGAAGAGCCTGTGCAGCGATGAAGATCCAGTACAGCCAAAAATAAATAAGTTTTGTCAATTATTTTTTATAAAAGATACTGGCCAGCTGAGACCCTCTCCTTAACACAATCAGAAGATCCATAAAACTGAATGGGAAGTCATTTTCTCAGCCTGTCATTCAGTTACTTTGAGCTGTGTCCCAGTTTGAAGCGCTGTCCCAGTGGTCTACCCCTGAAGTGTTTGTTCCACCCAGACATGCTGCACCTCACTGCCAGGTTTGTCTCCCTCGGGCATTGACTTAAAAATGGGCTTCCCTTGCACAAAACTTTCCAGTGGCTCCGCACATTCCTTTAGATAAGATTAAAATCCCTGTAACAAGGAGCTCAATGCCTTCTCATAGCCAGTACCCAAACAGAGCAAACACTTTAGAAATGCTCTGTTTGGGCACAATGGAAAGTTGATCGGATTATGGGCCAAATAACCTGAATTCTAAACTCAGTTCTCCCATGAATTGGCTATAGATGACCTTGGCAAGGACTTTTCACCTCTGTTTGACCTCCTTTTCCCAGGCATATCAGTGCTTGCCCTTCCTACTTTCTAAGTTGTCCTGGGAATCAAGTAAGCTATCAGATATATAAGTGCTTGCAAACTAATGAACCAAGCAAATAGCAATTTCCACTTCCAAGCTATATTCCCTTTCTCTCCTTCACAATAAAATCTCCTAAGAGCAGTTTTTTTTGTTTTTTTTTTTTTTTTGGCTCCAGTGTACTTCCTTGCCTCCTGTCATGCCTCAATAACTAGGACCTCATTCTGGCCTCTTGTTTTTGGGCAGCTGCTTTCTCTAAAGGCCACTAGTGACTTTCATATGGCCCAAATCTTATGGCCAAAATGTTTCCTTTGAATGTTCTTTCTAAACAACTGCTGCTTCTTGAGCTGATTTCCTTAGATTCTGCGTTGTGGTCCTTCTATCTTAGATGCCACCTTCTCAGTCTCCCTGGCAACTTCTCCACTACAGGGTTCTGTCCTGGGCCATTTGTTCCTTGCTAGACTGTCTCCCTATCAGCAGCCTCATCTACTTGGGAAATTTCCCCTAACTTGACTACACTGATGACTCGCAAATATTCATCCTATAGACTCAACCTGTTTGAAAGTGAAAATGAAAGCCATGGACTGTCGCCTGCCGGGTCCTCTCTCCATGGAATTCTCCATGGAAGAATACTGGAATGGGCAGCCCTTCCCTGCTCCGGAGGATCTCCCCAGCCCAGGGGTCCACCTGGTGCCTCCTGCACTGCAGGTAGATTGTTTACCAGCTGAGCCCCAATTCCAAGATTTTAGCTGTTTAGACACCTTCATTTGGATGTCACCAGGACACTTCAAATTCAACATTTCTAACACAAAACATACTCAATTTCTCTCCTACAGTGAATTTCTTCTTGATTAATGAAACTTTTGTCTCAGGTGCATCATTTAGGGCATCATTTTTATCCAAGTTATCTTTTTGCCTTTCACGCTGAGACAAGCTGTGACCTGGGGACCCTTTGCAGCAGTGCTGCAATGCTTGCACCTGGACACACCTTTCCTCGAGCAACAAAATGCAAAGAAATTATATGGGACTAAAAATAACTGCGTGCTTACACAGTTGGGGCAAATTCTGGACAAAAGATAGAAAAAGACCAAAAAGCCCAACTGCCACTATTGAAGAGCCTGGAGCAAAAGCAGTCTACTGTGCATGCTCCTTGTACACAATACCACCTAATGGGTGGGCAGACCACCTAAGCCACCCCTAGACACACTACTACCCTTATCCCATATAAGGAATAATCTCACCTCAGGGGGCGAGCTAGCAAGGGTTGTTTGCTCTCTCACTCCCCTCTGCTGCAGCAGGGGCCCCATTAAAAACTTGCCTGAATTTCTTGTCTGGCCTCTGATCACTTTCTATTGATTAAGGAGGCCAAGAATCCTCCTTGGTAACAATATAATAACTCTCATAAATACTTCCTTCAATGTAAGTTTTCCGATATGGCCCATTTATACCAAAACTGTCTTAATTTGAGTTGTCATCCTCTCTCCTGAATGGTTTCAACTACCTCCTAACTGATATTCTGGACTCCTTCCCAACCTATTGTCTACATTGATTCAAAGTCACTTAATTAAAGGACAAATATGATTGCATCTCTCATCTTATGAAGGCTTTGAGGGCTCCTATTGCCCATGGAACGAAGTCCAAATTCCAACTATTGTGGCATTCAAGAGCTTTCACAGTTTGTCCCCTAAGTTTTCAAGTTCCCTTTTTTCTTCCCACGTCATGCGTATTGTTTCTTTGCATCTATAGTTCACTCTACTTGGAACATTTTTCTGGTCTTCTTTGTCAGTGAAAATTAAGGGATTGGGGAGACTGCACAAGAAAGACAGCATTTCCTTCTGTGTTCCTTCTGTGTTCAAAGCCTTCCCATTTCTGATATTTCTTTTCTTTCCAGATAAAGAAAAAGGGGAAAACATTGAAAATAATGTTTACATCAACCATTTAGAAATTTAATAAAATATGAAGAGAAAAAAAAAACACATTTAAAACAAAATACAAATTAAAAAAAATTTTTTTCATGCCTAGGCCAAGATCCCCGCCATGCAGGACACCCTGTCTTGGAAGAAGGGGCCTGAGGGATTTAACTCATAGAACGTATTCCTTGTGGCTTCCTGGATGCCACAGGATCTTGTGTACATCTAGGACTACACCTTGATAGTCTCCCACCTCTTGGAGTCCTTGCAGAGGAAAAGCAGAAATGAAATTCTGAACCATAGCCTGGTCCTATGCCTCATTTATCCAAGTGCTTTGGTCAGGATAAACGGCTCCTCTTTCTTGAAGAGCATCTGGTGATTAAGATGCGTGAGCCATCAGAGGCACCGAGCAGGAGGGGCAAGCATTGTGTCCTTAGAGCAAGTCTTCATTTCTTTCACTGGTTTATGCACATGATGGATTCCTAGTTCTTTCCATCTGGAGCCATGGGTAGGAGTTTAGCACCATCATTTCTTGCCCTTCCATTTTCTGCTCTACCGACAGGAGGTGGGATGTAAGCCAGCTTACATAAGACAAGAAATCCACATGCTTGCCAACTCTTTTCTATTTCCTTTCTTATTGAAACTGCCTAAAGTGAAGGTAATGAATGCTCAGCTGAAGTAAACTTTTTTCCTCCACAAGGAACATATTGACAGTTAATCATGTGATGAGAATATAATATTAAAATGTTGGCAGCTGTTTAAAACCCTTGAAATGACAATCCCCTCAGGAGGGAGTAATTAAAAAAAAAAAACCATGAAGCTTTGATTATACCATCAATAATAATAATTTTAAAGAGATGTAAAATAACACTGATAAACTAGTAATACAGCAATAAACTATGCCCTTCTTTGTGTTTCAATGCTCCATCTTTTACATCAATGTAGTTTTAACTTTCCAGTAATTCAAAATAACCTCCTAAGGTGTCTGTAATCTCTGGGAGGATTTGATTCTTCTTCCACCTTTAGATCCCACTTAAATCATCAGCATTGGCCACTTCATCACCACTTCATGCCAGAGCATCATGGTCATGTTTCGAAAGTAGGTTTGAAGTTTCCAAGCCCTGTGGCAGCACATTGCTCTGGTTACTTTAAAGCTGAAGCCACATTTCCAACTAAGGGACGAACAGTAAATGTGGCACAGCTTTGCCCATTAAAACCAGGCACAGTCATAGAACACAACACCACAAATTATCTCAGCAAAAAGAAAGGGCCACCTAAGTCACTCAGTAAGAGTGAAGACGCAGAACCAAAGGCTCAGTTATGCCCACCCCTTTGGGTTTAGTTCAGATAAAGGTAGGCCAACCTGATCTGACTGGTGACAGATGTAAGGAGTGTTGGCAGAACTGGCAACGTTGTGCTAGTAATCCAGGACGGAGAACATAGAGATGTCAAGAACGTGATTTCATCAAGAACTGGTTAGGGAGGGTCCTTGCAGACAGCAAGCAATGAAAACACAAACTTTTAATTAGATGAGACAAAATGATGTGATGGAGGGAGACTGCACAAGTTCTCCATGTGTTTTGTCTTGGGCAAATTAACCTCTCTGAGCTGAAGTTTCCTTGGGTCCAAAAAAAGAGGATAGTATAATATAGGCACATGGGACCTTTGGGAGGATTTAAATAAGCAAATACACTGGCAGCTGCTCAGTGAATATTAACTCTTTCTTTAGCGTCCCTTTCCTTTTGACACAGAACTTGCTTAGTTGCACTTGGCTCTCACCATCTGAGAAAGATGTCAATGCCTGTGGAGACATTTTACCTCTTAACCAGACTCTAAACTCCTGGTGACCTTGTCTTCTCCATCCTCATATACATCAGGCCTAACGCAGTGCCCCTCACAGAAAGGCAGAAACTAACAGCTGAGAGTGCTGTGTGCATTTATCAACAGATGCTACACTTAACCAACAGCTTAAGGCAGCAATTAGCTTATCTGAAATAAACATTCAGCCATCTGATAGGGGCTTGTATGTGTGTATTCAGAAATATAAATTATATATATTGATAAATATACAATATTTAGAATGTATATATGAATAGGAACAAATAATATATAAAGAAATCTCTATTTAGAAAAAAAAAAATATATATATATACACACACACACACACACTTAGATCTTGGTAATAAAGCACCAGAGGTAACTTTAGAAAGAAAAGGAAGCCTTGCTTGGATGAATTGTGAGGCTGTACTATCCACAGGCTTTCCTGGAGGCTCAGATGGTGAAGAATCTGCCTGCAGTGTTGGAGACTCATGTTTGATCCCTGGATCAGGAATATCCCCTGGAGAAGGAACTGGCTGCCCACTCCAGTATTCTTACTTGGAGAATCCCATTGACAGAGGAGCCTGGTGGGCTATAGTCCATAGGGTCACAAACAGTCAGACATGACTGAAGTGACTGAACACAATATCTGCAGGAGGAATCTAGAGGGTTCCTGGGCATCTCATATTCATTTTCCCCAGGGATCAAATCCAGGTCTCTTGCATTGTAGACAGACAATTTACCATCTGAGCCACCAGGGAAGTCCATTCATTTTCCAAGGAGACTGCAATTCTCTGTACTCTGCTATAGGCCCCTAGTTCACACCCCTGCCCTTCTCATTCTCAGTAAGTGATGGTCCTTTATCAGAAAAACACTGGAATTACCCAGCAAGAATTCTGATCACATCACTCTCCTGCTTAATACCTACGGTCTAATGTCCTCCCACTAGTCTGTCTCTGGCTGGTGTCCAGGCCCGGTGGCCCTGAACCTTTCCCTGACTTCTGCATGCCTATTTTCCCCCCAAAATGCCCCCAATCCCAGGGCTGCTTCACCATGCTCTCTCTGCCCGGAGCCCTCAGGCTTTTTCACCAGCTACCTCTTCCTCAGCCTTCACAGAGCCAATCATCACATTCACAGTCAGGCTATTTTACATAAAACCTACACCTCAGCACACAGCTATTCTTCAGGATCTTAGCTTGAATTGTTCTTTCTCTTCTGAATTTTCAACTTCTACATTCTTTTTCTTCTTTCTCTCAGCCTAAAAACATACCTGTCTCCATTAAAAAAAAAAAAAGTCTTTCAAATGTAGATCTTTTTCCTAAAAAGCTGCTAAGAAAAAATCCTGAGCACTGCTATATCACTCCCTCACTGCTCCTCTCTCAGTACCCTACAAGCTGGCTTCTGAGAAACTATTCTTGCAAAAGTGACCTACAACCCCTGTGATGGTGAATTTTATGTTGCAACTTGACTGGGCCACTTGGTGCCTAGATAACTCATGAAATGTTATTTCTGGACATGTCTGTGATGGAAGAGATTGGCATTTGGATTGCTGGGTTGAGTAAAGCAGATGGCCTGCCCGAGGTGGATGGGCAGCACACAATGTGTTGAAGACTTGAACAAAAAGGTGGGAAAAGATTGGATTTTCCCTCTCTGCCTGACCACTTGTGCTAGGCCATCCATCTCCTCTGTCCTCAGCACACCTGGTTCTCAGGCCTTCAGACCCCAACGGAAATCTATGCCATCAGCCCCTGAGGCTCTCAGGCCTTCAAACTGTACCAGCCTGCAGACAATAGACCAGGGAACTTCCCAGTCTCCATAATCACATGAGCCAATATCTTATAATAAATCTAAATTTGGATAACATATGGTTATGTAGATATATAGCTATATCTCTTTTTAACTACATAGCTGTGTACATTATTATACACTTTATGTACACTATACACTTTATGTACACTATACACTTTATACACATATGCATATCATTATATACATAGCTATGTATGTATATGTATAAATATAACTTCTATTGATTCTGTTTCTCTGAAAAGCCCTGACTAATATAACCTTCTAACTGCCAAATTCAGCCCTCACCTCACTTAGAATGTCTGTGGCAGCTGAGATTATTGGCATCTTCTCCTATTTTTTTAATGGCTCCACGGCCTTCCAATCTCCTATTATCTCTTTGGGCATCCCAGATGGCACTACTTGTAAAGAACTCAGATGCCAATGCACGAGATATAAGAGATGTGGGTTCGATCCCTGGGTTGGGAAGATCCCCTAGAGGAGGGCATGGCAACCCACTCGAGTATTCTTGCCTGGAGAATCCCATGGACAGGAGCCTGGCAGGCTACAGTCCATAAGATTTCGAAGAGTCAGAAATGATTGAAATGACTTGGCATGCAGGCACTCTCTCTTTAGTCCTTTTCATTCTCATGCATTTGTTTTCGTTCAGTTTGCTCTTTAATGCTGGTGTACCTGCTGGACTTTTATCTTGATCTCTTTTTTCCCCTCTCCATATACTTTATCTGTGTGATTTCATTCAATATCCATGATGGCTTTACTTTCTAGATGCTGATGATTCCCAAGCACATGTCCAGGGCAACCTCCTTCTGGCCTACAGATTCACATCGTCAGCAGCTCCTTGAACATGTTTGCTAGGTATCTATTGTGTTTTCTTCCTCCCCCTGGAGCACATATGCTCTCCTGGCCTCAGGAGATATTGATTGTGCCCACTACCTTCTTGCCATGAGAGCCTGGCACCAGTAATCACTGTCCCCTAAATCAGTCTTAACAAAACTTCTGATTCTTGCATGCCTCCTGCCATCCTTTTGTACTGCCCCACTCCCCCTAATCACAGCTTTCTTGCCTCCTCTATCAGCCTATCCGTGGCTGCCATGAGTGACTGGGAGTCTCATGGCTGGCCTTTGGCACACTTAGGGCCTTTCTTGTCCTACTCATTGCTCTGCTCCCTTCCTTGTCTCATTGCCCAGCTTGAAAATGATTACCTCATCCTCACTTATGAAGAGTTAAGCAGCTGGCCTTTCTGTTATCTAACTCCTTCTCTGCTCCAGCTAAAAAGTCCCAACTTACAGGCATTGTTGATTGCCACTTGAGGCAAATTTTTTAAAAGCGAGGAGGTAGGAGGAGAGAGTGAAAATTATGCCAGAAATAAAATATTAAAAAAAATTTTTTTTTCTTCCTGCAATGGTACTGGGGATGGGGAACGTCAGTGTAGTGAGTGAACTCTAGCAGAGCTGTCATTAAAAACCACTCTTCTGCTGGAGCTGGTGTCTAGCTAGCTCCATTCAGCACTACCATGTAGCACCAGGACTTGGCACAGGGGCCTGACCCATGCTCTTGGTGGTCCTGTGCCAATTTCATCAACCTGGGCAGGAGGGTCCTCTTTATTCTTGGTAACATCCCTGAAGTCAACTACTAGACCCTGGGAGCCATCTCCAGTAAGCTCCCTGCTTCTTTCTTTTTAGCAACATCCTACCCTCCATCCTCTGTTTAGCAGGAGCATTGCTGACCTTCCCAGGAGCATTGCTTGCCTTCTCAGGAGCATTGCTCTCCTCTACCTGCTCACTTCTTCTCCTACGTCTTCAAGCAGAATCTTTAAACCCAGAGTCAACTCCTCCCTTACTCCTCTAGCTCTTCCAGAGAGACTGTGGGGAGAGGAGGTGGGTTTTGGTACAAGAAAGCAAGATATATTATCATTCAGCCTTTTTAGTACAGCAAAGAAAGAATGGCATTGAAATATGTAAAATATCATGTATGAAACGAGATGCCAGTCCAGGTTCGATGCACGATACTGGATGCTTGGGGCTAGTGCACTGGGACGACCCAGAGGGATGGTATGGGGAGGGAGGAGGGAGGAGGGTTCAGGATGGGGAACACATGTATACCTGTGGCAGATTCATTTTGATACTTGGCAAAACTAATACAATTATGTAAAGTTTAAAAATAAAATAAAATTTTTAAAAAAAGGAAATAGTTTAATTTCTATATTAGAGTTTTAAAGATTCTGACTTTGCCACTCTTGAAAATATCTTTCAGAAATGCATGCTATCTAGATATGCAATTTAAAAAAGAATATATTTGTAAGAAACTAAAAATAGAGCTACCATATGACACTGCAATGTCACTTCTTGGCATAAATCCAGAGAAAAACATGATACAAAAGGATACATGCACCCTAATATTCACTGTAGCACTGTTTACAGTAGCCAAGACATGGAAGCAATCTAAATGTCCACGACAGAGGAGTGGATAAAGAAGATGTGGTACATATATACAATGGAATATTACTCAGCCATTAAAAAGAATGAAATAATGCCATGTACAACATGGATGGACCTAGAGATTGTCGTGTTGAGTGAAGTAAGTCAGACAGAGAAGGAGAAATATCTTATGACATCCCTTATATGTGGAATCTAAAAAGAAATGATGTAAATGAACTTGCAAAACAGAAAGAGACTCACAGACTTAGAGAATGAACTTATAGTTCCCAGGGGGAAGGATGGAAGGAAGGGATAGTTAGGGAGTTGGGAATGGACATGTACACTGTTATATTTAAAATGAATAACCCACAAGGACCTACTCTATAGCACATATAGCTTTGCTCAATGTTATGTGGCAGCTTGGATGGCAAGCGAGTTTGGGGGAGAATGCATGCGTGTGTATGTATGGCTGAGTCCCTTCACTGTTCACCTGAAACTATCACAGCATTGTTAATCAGCTATCCCCCAATAAAAAATAAAGTTTTAAAAAAATGAAAGGAAAAAAATTTTAAACAAATAAAAGGAATATATTTAAAAAAGAAGAACAAAGTTGGAGAATTAACATTTCCAGATTTCAAAACTTACTACAAAAGCTACGGTAATCAAAACAGAATGGTACTAGCATGAAGATGACGCAGAGACCAATAGAACAGAGAGCCAAAAGTAAGCCCTTGTATATACGATCAACTGATTTTTGACAAGGATGCCAAGACCACTCAATGAAAAGAGGATAGTCTTTTCAACAAATGGTGGGGGTTGTGGGGACTGTTATCCACAGGCAAAGGGATGAATTTGAATCCTTCCCTTGCAACACATACAAAAATTAACCAAAGATGAGTTAAAGTTAATCAAACCTAAGGGATAAAACTATAAAACCCTTAGAAGAAAATATAGGTACAAATCTTCATGACATCAGATATGACAATGATTTCTTCGATAAGACAAGAAAAGAAAACTTCAAAACTTTTGTGCATCAAAGTGCACTGTCAAAACAAAAAAAAAAGTGCGTCGTCAACAGAGTGAAAAGGCAGGCACAAAATGAGATAATATGTTTGTAAAATCTTATATCTGATGAA
Organism: Bos indicus x Bos taurus; assembly: GCF_003369695.1. NCBI lineage: Eukaryota > Metazoa > Chordata > Mammalia > Artiodactyla > Bovidae > Bos > Bos indicus x Bos taurus. The sequence continues at coordinate 38,971,847 of NC_040095.1, forward strand.
GGCTAAATATCCAGAATATATATTTTTTAAAAACCTACAGTTCAACAACAAAATGATTCAGCTCAAAAATGGACAAAAGACTTGAATAGACATTTCTCCAAAGATGAAATACAAATGACTGATAAGCACATGAAAAAAACGCTCAACATCATTAGCCATTATGGAAATACAAATCAAAACCACAGTAAGGTACCACTTATACCCATTAGGATGGCTATTATTTAAAAGAATAAAACAAGTGTTGGCAAGGATATGTCAAGATTGGAACTCTTGTGCATTGCTGTTGGGAATGTTTTCCATTATGGAAAACCGTATAGCAGTTCCCCAAAAAGTTAAACAGGATTACCGCATGAGTCAGCAATTCCACTTCAGGGTGTAGATCCAAAAGAATTGAAAGCAGGAATTTCTAGCATATATTTGCACAACCATGTTCATAGCAGTATAATTTACATAGCCAACAGATGGAAACAACTCAGATGTTATCACTGGATGAATGAACAACATGTGGTACAATGCAACAATATTCTGTTTTGAAAAGGGAAAAAATTCTGATACATGCTATAACATGGATGAACCTTGAAAACATTATGCTGACAAGTCAGTCACAAAATAAATACTGTACAAATATTTATATGAGGTACCTAGAGTAGGCAAAGGGCGATAACTTTGGGGGGAGACCTGACTACATTCTCTCCTGAAGTATGGCTGTGATAATACTGATAGAATTATACTTGTGGTCAATTAAATTTTAAAGAAAATAAGCCACTGGGTCTAAGAAGCTGAAGTTTCCATTTGAAAATGCTTCACAGGGTCAAAGCAGAGAGCAGCCTCCACTAGGTGTTTCTGTTCACCTCTAGCCCTCCAGTGCAGAGTGATTTCAGAGCTGGCCCCAGAAGTCCACAGTGAGTTATTCAGTTCAGTTCAGTTCAGTCGCTCAGTCATGTCCGAATCTTTTCGACCCCATGAATCGAAGCACGCCAGGCCTCCCTGTCCATCACCAACTCCCGGAGTTCACTCAAACTCAGATCCATTGAGTCGGTGCTGCCATCCAGCCATCTCATCCTCTGCAGTCCCCTTCTCCTTCTGCCCCTAATCCCTCCCAGAATCAGGGTCTTTTCCAATGATTCAACTTTTCGCATGAGGTGGCCAAAATACTGGAGTTTCAGCTTTAGCATCATTCCTTCCAAAGAAATCCCAGGGCTGATCTCCTTCAGAATGGACTGGTTGGATCTTCTTGCAGTCCATAGGACTCTCAGGAGTCTTCTCCAACACCACAGTTCAAAAGCATCAATTCTTCAGTGCTCAGCTTTCTTTATAGTCCAACTCTCACATCCATACATGACCACTGGAAAAACCATAGTCTTGACTAGACAAACCTTTGTTGGCAAAGTAATGTCTCTGCTTTTTAATATGCTGTCTAGGTTGGTCATAACTTTCCTTCCAAGGAGCAAGCGTATTTTTAATTTCATGGCTGCAATCACCATCCGCAGCCAAGTTCCATTGTTTTGCTCTTGAGGGGGCAGATAATATGTGTCAAATGGTGGAGGAGGTCAGGGGAAGAAACACTTGCTTTGACTGAGGGAAATCTTCATGGAAAAGGAATCACTTAAATAATAGTGCTTGAAAGCAATGGTAATAGGCACTCCTCCTCTGGGCCCCTGGTTTTAGAGGGGTCCCAATCTGGTTTTCCTTTGGCAAGGTCACTCTCCAGGAGTAAGGAATCCACAAGACCCCAGAATTCCAGAAGGTCCCTGGAGAAGGGGGCAACAGAAGATGAGATGGTTGGATGTCATCACTGACTCAATGGACATTAAAGTGAAAGTCGCTCAGTCCTGTCTGACTCTGCAACCCCATGGACTATATACAGTCCATGGAATTCTCCAGGCCAGAATACTAGAGTGAATAGCCTATCCCTTCTCCAGCGGATCTTCCCGACCCAGGAATTAAACTGGGGTCTCCTGCATTATAGGCAGATTCTTTACCAGCTGAGCTGCCAGGGAAGCTCTAATGGACATGAGTTTGAGCCAACTCGAGGAAATAGTGAAGGACAGGGAAGCCTGGCACGTTGAGTTCCATGGGGTCACAAGAATCAGACATGACTGATCAACTGAACAACTGCCCAAATGGCTCCAAGCTCAAATGCTGGATGTCTTCCTGGTAGAGCAGACTATGTGAGCTAGATACTTGGACATGAGAGCTGGGATATCTGCAGGGATACACGTGAAGCAGGATGGAGCTGAGGGTGAAAAGAAAGTGGGGAAAGAAGTCCGAGGTCAGGTCTTTCCATGTCACCACATACTGGTAGCAAAGGCAAGGAATCTGAGAACTCAAAGTCTGAACCTGGACTTTTGGGTCCGTATAAGTCATAAGGCTTTGGCATAGTCAATAAAGCAGAAATAGATGTTTTTCTGGAACTCTCTTGCTTTTTCCATGATCCAGTGAATGTTGGCAATTTGATCTCTGGTTCCTCTGTCTTTTCTAAAACCAGGTTGAACATCTAGAAGTTCACGGTTCACATATTGCTGAAGCCTGGCTTGGAGAATTTTGAGCATTACTTTACTAGTGTGTGAGATGAGTGCAATTGTGCAGTAGTTAGAGCATTCTTTGGCATTGCCTTTCTTTGGGATTGGAATGAAAACTGACCTTTCCAGCCTGTGGCCACTGTTGAGTTTTCCAAATTTTCTGGCATATTGAGTGCAGTACTTTCACAGCATCATCTTTCAGGATTTGAAATAGCTCAACTGGAATTCCATCACCTCCACTAGCTTTGTTCATAGTGATGCTTTCAAGGCCCACTTGACTTCATATTCCAGGATATCTGGCTCTAGGTGAGTGATCACACCATCGTGATTATCTGGGTCGTGAAGATCTTTTTTGTACAGTTCTTCTGTGTATTCTTGCCATCTCTTCTTAATATCTTCTGCTTCTGTTAGGCCCACACCATTTCTGTCCTTTATCGAGCCCATCTTTGCATGAAATATTCCCTTGGTATCTCTGATTTTCTTGAAGAGATCTCTAGTCTTTCCCATTCTGTTGTTTTCCTCTATTTCTTTGCATTGATCGCTGAGGAAGGCTTTCTTATCTCTTCCTGCTGTTCTTTGGAACTCTGAATTCAGATGCTTATAACTTTCCTTTTCTCCTTTGCTTTTCGCTTCTCTTCTTTTCACAGCTATTTGTAAGGCCTCCTCAGACAGCCATTTTGCTTTTTTGCATTTCTTTTCCATGGGGATGGTCTTGATCCCTGTCACGAACCTCTGTCCATAGTTCATCAGGCACTCTATCTATCAGATCTAGGCCCTTAAATATATTTCTCACTTCCACTGTATAATCATAAGGGATTTGGTTTAGGTCATACCTGAATGGTCTAGTGATTTTCCCTACTTTCTTCAATTTAAGTTTGAATTTGGCAATAAGGAATTCATGATCTGAGCCACAGTCAGCTCCTGGTCTTGTTTTTGTTGACTGTATAGAGCTTCTCCATCTTTGGCTGCAAAGAATATAATCAATCTGATTTTGGTGTTGACCATCTGGTGATGTCCATGTGTAGAGTCTTCTCTTATGTTGTTGGAAGAGGGTGTTTGCTATGACCAGTGCATTTTCTTGGCAAAACTCTTATTAGTCTTTGCCCTGCTTCATTCCATATTCCAAGGCCAAATTTGCCTGTTACTCCAGGTGTTTCTTGACCTCCTACTTTTGCATTCCAGTCCCCTATAATGAAAAGGACATCTTTTTCGGGTGTTAGTTCTAAAAGGTCTTGTGGGTTTTCATAGAACTGTTCAACTTCAGCTTCTGCAGCGTTACTGGTTGGGGCATAGACTTGGATTACTGTGATATTGAATGGTTTGCCTTGGAAACGAACAGAGATCATTCTGTCATTTTTGAGATTGCATCCAAGTACTGCATTTAGGACTCTTTTGTTGACCATGATGGCTACTCCATTTCTTCTAAGGGATTCCTGCCTGCAGTAGTAGATATAATGGTCATCTGAGTTAAATTCACTCATTCCAGTCCATTTTAGTTCGCTGATTCCTAGAATGTCGACGTTCACTCTTGCCATCTCCTGTTTGACCACTTCCAATTTGCCTTGATTCATGGACCTGACATTCCAGGTTCCTATGCAATATTGCTCTTTACAGTATTGGACCTTGCTTCTATCACCAGTCACATCCACAACTGGGTATTGCTTTTTCCAGTGGTCATGTATGGATGTGAGAGTTGGACTGTGAAGAAAGCTGAGCGCCAAAGAATTGATGCTTTTGAACAGTAGTGTTAAAGAAGACTCTTGAGAGTCCCTTCCAGTCCATTCTGAAGATCAGCCCTGGGATTTCTTTGGAGGGAATGTTACTAAAACTGAAACTGCAGTACTTTGGCCACCTCATGCGAAGAGTTGACTCATTGGTAAAGACTCTGATGCTCGGAGGGATTGGGGGCAGGAGGAGAAGGGGACGACAAAGGATGAGATGGCTGGATGGCATCACTGACTCAATGGACGTGAGTATGGGTGAACTCCGGGGGTTGGTGATCGATAGGGAGGCCTGGAGTGCTGCAATTCATGGGGTCACAAAGAGTCAGACACAACTGAGCAACTGAACTGAACTGAAGTCATAAGGACCAAGGTAGGATGATAAAGCATATTTAACTCAATAGTTTGTTAACTTGGTATAATTCTGAAACATTTCAACATATGGTGTGTGGGTGTCCATTTGCTCTCCTCCCCCAGGTCCCAGGAACCTGAGGGGTGTGCCTGAGCTTCAAGTATGACTTGCAGGAAGGGTAGGATTAGGAAATGCAGAGAGGAGGAGAGGTTTCAGATGAGTGTGATGAGGAGAACAAACAGAGTCCTAGTTTAGCTCCCTCAGGATGTCATTTCTCCAGCTAAATATTGCTAAGTACCTTTGATTGATTTCCAATATAGTCTCGAATCACTGCTTCCAAACTTTTCAACTCTTCCAGACACTGCCAGCCTCAGTGGTCCTGCCCATGGTGCCTTCCTGTAGGGGCAGCACCCGGAACTGAGCATGGGGTGGGCAGAGCAGACCCTCACGTTCAGGTCTCTGTCCAGCTATGAACCCATCCTAAGATCAGCAGACATTTCTCTTCACCCAGACTCCATGATGTCACTGTCCACTCAACCTCCACTTCATTTCCACATCTTATAGTTAAGTCATGTTTTCCCACTCTATTTTGTTCCAGTTATATTTTTTTTTAAACTTTACATAATTGTATTAGTTTTGCTTAATACAAGTCATAGATCTCTCATTTACCTTTTATCTTTTTTTTTTCTAAAATTTATCTGTGAATCTGCCTGCAATGCAGGAGACTGCCTGCAACGTAGGAGATGTGGCTTTGATCCCTGGGTTAGGAAGATCCCTGGAGAAGGAAATAGCAACTCACTCCAGTATTCTTGCCTGGGAAATTCCATGGACAGAGGAGTCTGGTGGGCTACCTCCCATGGGGTTGCAAGAATTGGACACAACTTAGTGACTAAACCACCATCTGTAAACATTTCTCGTGGATCCTGAGTCTGTCTCCTATAAAGTAGGCGAGGGTCTGAGGAAAATATTAAGAAGCTGGTAAATTTCAAATTTCCTTGAAAAAGAAAACCAAATTGGATGCTTCTGTAATCTCAAAGCTGCATGATTTCGCTTTAGAGGGGTCATGTGGACACAGCCCGACGGAGAACGCTAGGCTTGCACAAAGCTCGTAGTTTTTATTTACAGGAAGTTTGATGGTTCAACTTCTCACCACGTGTGTATAGAGCCAATGCGGGTCTGTCTTCTATTTGATGGAAAGTAGGGCACTCTCATTGGATGACTGTTGCATCAGCACAGCTGGGACCTGGCCCCATGGAGGGACAGTGCCTGTTGGAACTGGCCCAGCTGCACGCAGAGCCACACAGGGATTGTGGACTTAAAATATCCAACGAGAGGTTTGCTGATGCTGTGCAGCGGTTCTAGCACTATCCTGGGTGTGGTGTAGGACAGAGGAGGACGAGTCCCTCATTGTCCTCAGGAAGTTCACGGTCTACTCGAGACCTAAGACCCGCTGGCAGACAGCTGTGCAGCAGGCTGAGTGCTTCCTGCTCCACAGGCACAGACATCTTAGTCCTTGCAATGACCCTTGAGTGAGGAACCTATGGTCAGCAGCAGAACGTACTTCCAGTCAGCAAACGTCTACATTCTCATCCCTGAAAACTGAATATTTCCTCACAAGGCAAAAAGGCCTTTGCAGAGTGATTAAGTTAAGGGTCTTGAGACAATTATCCTGGATGATCCGGGTGGGCCTAGTGTGGTTGTTCAGTCGCTCAGTCACGTGTGACTCTTTGCAACCCCATGGACTGCAGCACACCAGGCTCCCTTGTCCATCACCATCTCCTGGTGTTTGCTCAAACTTATGTCCATTGAGTCAGTAATGCCATCCAACCATCTTTCTCTGTTACCTCCTCCGTTGCCCCCTCTCTGTTGCCTTCAATCTTTCCCAGCATCACAGTCTTTTCTAATAAGTCAGTTCTTCACATTAGGTGGCCAAAGTATTGGAGCTTCAGTTTCAACATCAGTCCTTCCAATGAATATTCAGGGTTGATTTCCTTTAGGATTGACTGGTTTGATCTCCTTGTAGCCCAAGGGACTCTCATGAGTCTTCTCTAATATCACAGTTTGAAAGCACCAATTCTTTGGTGCTCAGCCTTCTTTATGGTCCAACTCTCACATCCATACATGACTATTAGAAAAACCATAGCTTTGACTATATGGACCTTTGTCTCTGCTTTTTAATACACTGTCTAAGTTTGTCATAGTTTTTCTTCCAAGGAGCAAGCATTTTTTAATTTCATGGCTGCAGTCACCATCTGCAATGATTTTGGAGCCGAACAAAATAAAGTCTCTCACTGTTTCCATTGTTTCCCCATCTATTTCCCATGAAATGATGGGACCAAATGCCATGATCTTAGTTTTCTGAATGTTGAGTTTTAAGCCAACTTTTTCACTCTCCTCTTTCACTTTCATCAAGAGGCTCTTTAGTTCCTCTTCACTTTCTGCCATTAGGGTGGTGTAATCTGTGTATCTGAGGTTATTGATATTTCTCCCAGCAATCTTAATTTCAGCTTGTGCTTCATCCAGCCTGGCATTTCGCACAATGTACTCTGCATATAAGTTAAATAAGGAGGGAGACATTATACAGCCTTAACATGAGCTCCCTGTTCCTTGGACTATCCAACAGAGTTCTCTGCCAGAATCTTTGTGACCCCATAGACTATAGACAACCAGGCTCCTCTGTTCATGGAATTCTCCAGACAAGAATACTGGAATGGGTTGCCATGCTGTCTCCAGGGCATCTTCCCAACCCAGGGATCGAACCTGGGTCTCATGCATTATAGGCAAACTCTTTACCCTGAGCCACAACCACTAACTTATGAAATGAGTATTATTAACCTCTCTACTTTACTTTAAAGGAAACAGGCTCAAAGTTTTGGTGGGGGTATGTCCTAGTTAACAAGACTTATACATTTGGAGCCAGGGTCCAAACCTATATAAGCCTAACTTCAAGACTTACAGTCTCTCCACACTGATCTTCTGTGTAAGTGGAAGAAATACCATCTCTGCCTCTTGGTTTTGAGGAACCTCAAAAGGCTCCCTCACGTGCCTACTCCAAGGATTCCATTACCCAGGACCTGAGATGCGTAGGGTCCTTGGGCAGCAGGACTGGGAAGGCCCCAGGAAGGAGCAGCTGGGATGAGGGAGGAGAGACTGGATCCCCTTGGGCTCACCTCCAGCCATGTGAGGGCAGTGAACGCTGGAAGCCAAGGGAGGACCTGGTTTAAAGGTATCCCAAGAGGCTCAGTAGTAAAGAATCTGCCTGCCAATGCAGGACACAAGAGACATGGGTTTGATCCCTGGGTCAGGAAGATCCCCTGGAGGAGGGCATGGCAACCCACAGTATTCTTGTCTGGAAAATTCTATGGACAGAGGAGCCTGGCGGGCTACAGCCCATGGGGTTGCACAGTCAGACATGACTGAGCATGCGTGCACCAGTCGGGGGTGTGGAAAGCACTGAGGACCTCTCTCTGCAGCCGCACAGCTTTCTCTCAGGCTGACCCAGAACACGGAACACACGTATCTCAGCTAAAGTGTGCCAGTCGATGGGCCTGCCCACTTTGGATAAGTTTTCTCCTCAGTCTCCTCGCAGTCATCTGCCATCTGCATTGGCCCTACACTTTCAAAACCTGATTCAAGTTTGGAGAGAAAATATATGCATGAAGTACTGGCTTTTTAAAAGGATGCCCAGTGGCAAGTGGTGTGGCTCACTTGCCAGAGGCCTTGTCAAACTGTGGGGCTCCCCTGAACTGCAGGCAGGGAACCCCAGCCCAGGACCCTGCTGTCCCTCAGGGAATTCCCCCACCCAGGGGCAGGCATCCTTCTATAGCATTTCTGGCAGAGAGCCCTGATGGACAGTCCCAGAAACAGGGAGCTACATCATAAGAGATGGACGCCACTATTGGATAGAACTGTTGCAAATTCTGGTGAGAAATATGCTGAGACTACTGTTACCTCCTACACAGAAGTGTGAGTTACTATTTAAATTTGAAAATAAGTACCTGAAGAAATAGATTGCAATGGAACCCCACTCCAGTACTCTTGCCTGGAAAATCCCATGGATGGAGGAGCCTGGTAGGCTGCAGTCCATGGGGTCGCTGAGAGTCGGACACGACTGAGTGACTTCACTTTCACTTTTCACTTTCATGCACTGGAAAAGGAAATGGCAACCCACTCCAGTGCTCTTGCCTGGAGAATCCCAGGGACGGGGGAGCCTGGTGGGCTGCCAGACGTCTATGGGGTCGCACAGAGTCGGACACAACTGAAGCGACTTAGCAGCAGCAGCAGCAGCAGCATATACCATTTTATCTAAATGCTTGAAAATACTATCTTTTCATTTTTGAAATTGCTAGAAACTTTCTCTGAGTGACATTCAAAATATTTATACTGCAAAGGATAATCTGAACCTTTTCTATTTTCAGAAGCCATTTGTATCTGAAAGGAAGGACATCAATGATGTTGGGGCCCTGACTTATTTTAATGGAAAAGTAATTATCTGTACAAATGTACTGAGTCTTCTAATACCATTAGGATCACTGACCGACAAGACAACCTCCATTAGTGTCAAGCGACCGCATTGAAATAGCATATTTTTAGCTTTAGCCTGTACAAATTTTGTTCTATTTGAGCCAGAAAGAATTCTAATATATAAACTAGCACTTGAAAAACAAATACACCATAGGATCAATATAATTATGGATTTCTCCCCAAATTACCACTCCATTAGGTGATTTCAGAAACCAAAATGAAGTTAAATAAAGCAATAACTTATAAAGCAGCAGAGATTCCTCAAAGTAAAAGCTAATAGTTACTGAATGCCTACTATGTGCCAGGCACAGTGCTCACAGTTGTTTTCACCTTTGCAAATCTGCCAAAGGCTGATTTCACCCTATATTACAGATTGAAAAAAAAAAAAAAAAAGAAAGACTTGAGTTTAAACACCTTGCCCAAGATGACAGTTAGTGCTCCCACTGTAATTCGATCCCAGATCCCTCAGAGCCAAGAGCCCACATCCTCACTGCTGCTGAAGCCATGCCTCTCATACGGGGAGGGGATTGGACACACGCTGAAGATAGAATCAACTGATATATTCAATATCCTAAGAAAAACTATAATGGAAAACAATATAAAAAAGAAAAAATACATATATAACTGAATCACTTTGCTCTACAGCAGAAATTAACACAGCTTTGTAAATCAACTGTTAGTCACTCAGAGGTGTCCGACTCTTTGCGACCCCATGGACTGTAGCCCACCATGCTCCTCTGTCCGTGGGATCTCCCAGGCAAGAATCCTGGAGTGGATAGCCATTCCCTTCTCCAGGGGATCTTCCTGACCCAAGGATTGAACTATCGTCAATTAAAAAAAAAAAAAAAGATCAGAACATGAATCACCTGCGGCAGGAAATGCAAAACAGAGGCTTCAGCAAAGCAGTTTATTTCTCTGGAACGCAGAGGCAAGTAGTCTGGGGGCTCACAGGGTTCTTCATAGTGTCAAGGACGGCACTTTTCTGTGAGGACTCATGGTCCCAGATGGGAAGCTGGAAGCTCGTCATTACCCGTTCATTTAACCTGGTGGAGGAAGGAATACGGACCTCCCAAGTCTTTGAGGACATGTTCCCAAAGTTGCTCAGATCACTGGCCAGAACTTACTGACACCTGGCAGCACGAGAGGCTGGGAAGGTAACCTTTAGATCCTAGGTGGCCTGCACCCAATTAAAAATCAGAATTGTAAGAGGGAGGGAATTGAGAAAGACAAGTAACAGCCTCTGCCAGTGAGCCCATGGAATACGCCAGCAATAAAATGTAGACCTGAAATCCTTCATCTCCCCTTCCGTGCATTTTCTGTTAACAAGAAATGGACCACTAATTTGTATTTCTCTGGATATTTGAAGTATTTAATGAAAACATGGTACTAGAGTAATAAATCCTCATTGCCACTGCTCAGAATTCAATCAGTGCTAACATCTTCCTTCAGATCTTAGTAAGAAGTCTTGGCTCAGATGGGGAGCCTTTCCCTCCCTTTCCGAGGCAACTGCTTTTCTGAATGATGTGTTTTCCACTGATGGTTCTGTATTTTCTCCTTATAAATAACAATAGTACTTTAAAAAAACTACATATAAGTGGCATACATATCACCTTCTGATATCTTGTTTTCATTCAATATTTTTTTAAGGGCCAGCCACTGATGCTACATATCAAGTCCACTCATTTTAACTGTTCATTTGCCGTCTAATTATCCATTATGCAATTGATTTCTTTTCTTGTTCATGGAAATGTAGGGTCCATCTCCAAATTTTCCCAGACACAAGCAATTCAGCTGTAACCAGCCACTAAGTCTTCTTGTCCACCTGCACATGGGTTCCTTAGAGTGCTGCTTCTCAAGCTGCAAGGAGTCAACCGAGAAGTCTTGTTAACCTCAAACTCACTCAGCAGTTCTGGGGTGGGTCCTGGGTGACAGTCCCCGTGCTGTAACTCTGCAGACACTGTGAGCCTCTGAGACTACCCTGGAGTTGTCAAGTCAGGGGGTTCATCTTCCACTGTCATAGACACCATCACTTTGAAGTGACTGTTCTCATTTCTCCATTCTTGGCAACACTGGATCCTGTGAGACTTTTTTGCCTTTTGCCCATCTGAACACCTGAAACGACTAAGTTGTATTTCCCTGATTATCATTGATAATGATCCCCTTTTCACAGTTTGACTACTCAAGCTTTTTCTGGTCATATATTTTACCCATCTTTCTAATGCAGCAGTTCTAAGTGTGATCTGAGGACCTTGGGAGATCTAGGGACGCTCATAAGGTCCTTCTTCATCCAATTTCCTATCCACAGGAGGCTCAATTTTCTTCATACACTTTCACCAAAACAGAGAGCAACAGACTGACTGCAGAAGCAGAATGAGAACCCAGCTGTTTTCTATTAAGCCAGACATTAAAGAAATCTTCAGAAATGTAAAACAAATGCCTCTCTTCTCATTAAACTTTCATTTTGAAAAAGTTGCTTTCCATAAGTGTTATTTAACATGTATTATTTTAAATAAGTTAATACTTTCAAAATTCCTCTATTTTAATTTCTAATAGAGTAACTATCAATAGATATAATCTACCAACAAAAAACCAGTTTGAGCTTCTCAACTGTTAAAAGGGATCTTGAACTTTCAGAACTACTTCATATTAATGCATAGCTGTTAACTGCTCACTGACTTATAGGAGGTTCTTTTGTCTTTAATGTATTTGGGATACTAATCTTTTGTCAGTTACATGTATCATAAACATTTTCTCCCAGATTGAGTGAGGCTTGTCTTTTTACTTATGGTGCTTATTGTTCTGCAGATAGGCAGAACATTTTGATGAACATTTCATTTTGATGCAATCTTACTTTCCTATAGTATTGGGCTTTTGATAAGGATACTGCTCCTATTTTGAAACAGGGAAACTCAATGGACTTTATGGAGAACCCAAGCTTTGGTATCATTGAATGGATTATGGAGAGAAAAAAATGGGATTTCCCCAACACTCTCCTTCCAGAACCAACAGGCAATGTATCTTCCACACCTGAACTAACGTCAATCAAGATAATAGTTACCACTGGATTTAAATAAGATCAATGTAAAATATGAGCTCGGATATTTTTAAATATTCTGCTCTGTCTCAGACAAAACTGAATGTCTGTGAGTCACCAAAAATAATATTTTACCCTTGACATATGTTTCTATTTTCCTCTTCAGAAGTAGATTGGAAATTCCCTTAAAACTTGAAGCACATTTAATTCAGCACATATACTGCTATCTGCAAATATTTTAACTGGAAAAGGTTTAATTTATCCAAATTCAACAACACTGTGTGTAAAGTTTTTTCATTTAAAAAAACATTTTCACATATACTATTGTATTTGATCTTAATAATAATCCTGTGTGATAAATGGAGACAATATTATTATGCTAACAACTGAGTCAGACATAAGCAACGTGAAGTTTAGAGAAGTTAAATAACTTAGCAGCACACACAGGATGAGATGTAAAACCTAATTTCCCAAGATTTCTTAAAAAGCATGATTTTTGACAATCAGAATAAAACTGACAAGTAACCCCAAACGATCTTCACATGTAGTAGGAATAAATTTAAATACACCTGCAAGGTTGGTTGGAGAAGGCAAAGGCACCCCACTCCAGTACTCTTGCCTGGAAAATCCCATGGACGGAGGAGCCTGGTAGGCTGCAGTCCACGGGGTCATTAGGAGTTGGACACGACTGAGCGACTTCACTTTCAATTTCATGCACTGGAGAAGGAAATGGCAACCCACTTCAGTGGTCTTGCCTGGAGAATCCCAGGGATAGAGGAGCCTGGTGGGCTGCCGTCTATGGGGTCGCACAGAGTAGGACATGACTGAAGCGATTTAGCAGCAGCAGCAGCAGCAGGGTTGGTGACTGCATGGAAAGCAAAGGAGGTCTGAAGGGTATCTGCAGGACACTATCTGCCTTCCCAGATGACATCCAATTCTTTACTGACGATAAATAACCTGTGACTAATACGCCCTCCCGTTCATTAATATCCCTATTCATGATTATGACCAATTCATCTTGCTCAAATTACAGGAAGATGGTGAGTGTTCAGATGAAACTTGAGAGGAAAAGACCAAAGACAGAAAACTGGCTGGTATTTCCCCTAAAGGGACCAAGAAATGAAGGAAAACAATTAGAAAGAATTAGCAATAAGTTAGATAGAGGAGAAGGTAAAGAAAATAAACACCTATCTAAAATAAAAAAGATAAAAAAATTCAGCCAAAAATGCATATTTTTAAGTCCATCGCACAAAATGGATCCATATCATCAATATCATCCATGAACAGTTCATAAAAACTTGCCATCAGGGACCCTGTTTTAGAGTTTATGCATAACTAAAGATTGGTTCATTTGATGATTCAAGGATATATAGAGAGAATTAACCTCACTGAGATCAGCCCTGGGATTTCTTTGGAAGGAATGATGCTAAAGCTGAAACTCCAGTACTTTGGCCACCTCATGCGAAGAGTTGACTCACTGGAAAAGACTCTGATGCTGGGAGGGATTGAGGGCAAGAGGAGAAGGGGACGACAGAGGATGAGATGGCTGGATGGCATCACTGACTCGATGGACGTGAGTCTGAGTGAACTCCGGGAGTTGGTGATGGACAGGGAGGCCTGGCGTGCTGCGATTCATGGGGTCGCAGAGTCGGACACGACTGAGCGACTGATCTGATCTGATCTGATCTGAACCTCACTGAACAGCAAGTATATATTTCAAAGTGAGTGAGTTCAAAACTACTTTCAAGTTCAGCTAAAAACACCGCCTATTTAATCCATCCTAAAACCTGACTCGTCACTGATCCATGTACTCAACCACACTCATAAAGATTCTCCCTATTTCTTTTGATTTAATATTCATCCTTCCTAAAGAACAGATGGCATGAATAGCAGCCCTGGAGAACAATCTTTCATTTAAAAAGTTTCTCTCCATTGAATGATGAAAAAACAAAAAACTTCTGAAAACAGTGAAAAAAAAAATCTAAGGAAGAATATTCTCTATTAAAGAGTCAGAATTCATTGTGAACCATGGGCCACCTGAATTCATCATGCTTTATACCTGCCACTGTGCACATTTATGAGGAGGAAGCACCCTATGAATTAATTTGTTTCAACTCTATGAGTCAAATCAGGGTGCAAAACCAAAAGATATATCCTATTGATAATTACTAGTAAAATCTCAAGTTAAACAGATATACCTTGAAGAAATACTATTGTTGAAAAACAACCGTATATGTTCAATTAGTTTCCATTTATCATTATCCTCCGGGGGGGAAATGCATTAATCAACAACAGGTTATTTAGAAATGGTTTTAAAATCAGAACTGGAGTCATGGTATCAGGTGGAAAAAAATCCATGACGATTTTAAAATGATCTGAGTCATCAACAGATCATGAAGCAGAACAACACAGAAGCACTGAATCATATAAAAATACTTCATGTGAAATTCACAAAATAAAGCAGAAAGGAGAATTTGTATGTGTTAAAATAATTTAATTCTCCCTGTACATTTCTGTCCACATGAGCCAACAAAAGTCAAGAAAGCATACTTTACAATATTTACCTGTTTTCGGACATTCAAGTCAATTTCAGATGGCAAAAGTAGAATTCAGTCACTAATGACATGTTTAAAAAATATATATTAAACAAAAAAAAATGTTTTTACAGAATAAAAAATAATTTTCCACAATGCAATAAATTGCAGATCACTGAAATTTTAACTCTTTAGATGACTTCAGTTCAGTTTTTGGTTTCAAAAGCTAGAGACAACTGAAAGAAAAAAGCATTGGCAGAATTTCTATCTGTTTTTACGTTTCTCTTTCTTGTTTCGACTGTTTGTTACACTGTTCAAAGATGTTGAGGATGAAGGTGCTCTTGCATGACCAGTGGCCTTTAGATGATCAAAAAGTTTATTCCGGGATGGAAATTCACTATGGCAGGTTGTACAGCTGATAAGCACATCACTCTGAGAAGGGGGGAAAAAAAATCATAAATAAAAGCAAGTGTTATTATCTGAGAGCAATGTTTTCATGTTGAGATTAAATATCAAGCAACTGCAAAATAACAAGACAGACTCAGCAGAGGCAACTGTTCTTGGAAGCTGAGTTCCATTAAGCAATACCATCAACTCTAAGGGTCCTGAGAATTCAAGAGCACACGCCATAAGGATAAGGCCCCGGATTTCAAAGTAATGAAAACACAATAGTAACTGTTCTGGTATAATCTGATATGTTCAGTGTGCCTCTGTTTACTATAAAGAAAAAAACGTCAGTGGCACATATATTCGGAATAAATTTTCCATTCATCAAGGAAAACCGCTGATGGAGCCATCGCATGCAGCAGGTGAAGGGTTCACCAGGTACACACTTAAATCCTTAGATTAGAATCAAGAATGTAGATTACACTGTTTAAACAACAAGGTCCACTGAAAAGCTGCCAATATTCTTTGAACCTACCATTGTCTGTGGTTCAGCAGGCACTCTGACAGACTTTTTAGTATCTTTGGCTTTCTTTCCTTTGGGTTTAGAAACACTGGAAAATAAATGAAAGAATTCAGACTAATTCAATAATAACGCACCGCCCTTTCAACTGTCATCTAGAACCCAAGAAGATTCAAAAGAGTAACATGCATTTTAAAGAAAAATTCATTCATTTTAATGGCCAAGTGAATTAATTTTCACATCTCAAATGAACAACTTTAAAAAACAACTTTAGAGGTAACATTAAATACCAAATTTGATACAAAAAATAAGGAATTTACTTAAAAGTTGAAACACAAGATAAAGCAAGCCCTCTAAAATATCTTTGAACTTTTATTCAGCATACTTTTGTAAAAAAAAAAAAAAGTAAGTACTTAATACTCCATTTACTGAAGCAAACCATCTTCATGGCCAACCAGCAGTGCTCACAAATAATCTATGACATTAAGAGACAACTTGTTAAACCTGATTCAGCTGATGATAAACATTTCACCAGTTCCAAAGTGAAATGAGAAAAACAGACACTGCAATGCACTTTCATATAATTAAATTTGTTACATGTAAAGCATTTTATTAAAAGATGATGTCTTTCTGTGGATGTGATGAGTTTCTCTCCCCTGTATTCTATAATCCAGAGACTGCCAGTCGGTATATTCAGTTTCCTCCTGTTCTGCTTTAACTCCAGAACATCCCTCCACTTACTCTGCTACGTGAATGTTCATTTTCCTCAGTGCTCTCATACCCCTCATTGGTGCTAGCCAAACTGAGTGCAACTGTGTTTACAGAACAGATGGGATGGCTTATAACCAATGACTTAAAATGCTGTCAAGCACTTCATAAGGATACAGTTCTTCAGTCAGAACCTAGGAGTCTGTATTAAGTTACGTGGTCTATACATTCAAAGATGCTGACAAATGGGGCTCCCCTGGTGGCTCAGTGGTAAAGAATCCACCTGCCAATGCAGGAGACATGGGTTCGATCTCTGATTCAGGAGGATTCCACATGCCACAAAGCAACTAAGCCTGTGAGCTGGAGCTACTGACTGAGGCTGTTTTCCACAGCCCAGGAGCCACAATTACTGAGTCTACGTGCCGCAACTACTCAAGCACTCTGGAGTCCAGGCTCCACAGTGAGAGAAGCCGCTGCAATGCGGAGCCCGCACACCGCAAGTAGAGAGCAGCCTCCGCTCCCTGCAGCTAGAGGAAGAAGGCCGCACGGCAATGAAGATGCAGCATAGCCAAAAATAAATACAATAAAACCTTTTTTTAGATGCAGATAAGGAGTGTAACACAATCCTATGTAGTATTCAGCCAGCTTTGAGAATATCAAGAAAAAGACACAATGACATAAAAGGCAAAAGATTCAACATTTACAAAATAATTTACAAAATAACATCAGAGAGGCCACAAATATATCCAACAATATTTAGCATTTAGGCTAATTTGGGAAAATTTAGGATACTATTCCCAAAGAACTTACCATATTATGAAAGACAGCTACAACTCCGAAGTTAGTATCTAAGACTTTATTTCTAAAATGTACTTTAGAGGAGATATAATGTATTCATATGAATATACTCCAGAAAATTGCACTAATTTTGTATGGAGACAGTTAGTAGACTTATTGTGGTATCAATTTGTAATGTATATAAATGTCAAAATCACTGTTATATACCTGCAACTAAAATAATGTTGTATGTCAATGTTAATAAAACATACATGAGAAGAAAAAAAATGCACTCCAGACACACACACACGTAGTAGGTGGCTAGTGTCTACGCACTGCCGAGAAGCAGCAGAGGGGACCTGCAGAAAAGCACTGGGCATCAGGATACTGGGCAGGGGGACGCAGGCTGGTGGGGCGTCTACCCCAGCTCCGCCACTCCTCAGCAGGGAAGAGGTCACCTGAATTCTGATTCTTTTTCTCACATCATTAAGTGAGGAAATGGAATTTTATTAGTGGTTGCCAAAGTCTGACTGTGAGCACTGAGTAACCCTTTTCCTCCCCCAGTGAAACCCACACAGAAGTCATATGGAAAATAAATAAAAATACTTCAGCTCTAGATGAAGGAGGTGCTCAGGGGCCTGGAACCCCAGCTTTCGGTCCACCCCTCATGCGCCCAAGCAGCCCCCGAGGGATCTTTACAGGACAGCAGGGCACCACGGAACTAGCAGAGCTGGGTCCTCCACGTAGTCAGCCAGCCTTTCCACTTACCAGTTTTTGTTCTGGGGCAAGTCATTTACCCCAGACTCAGTTTCCTCGTGTATAAGATGGGGACACACACTAAGCATCAGAGTGGCTACAACCCCCTCTTCCAGCTTTCCACTCTCCAGTCTTCAAGGCACCCACACCACTCATCTCCTGAGTGAGACCTCTCCCTGGCCAACCCCGGAGGTGTGGGCAGCACCATGACTCCCGGGCATCCAGACAGCGAAGGCCCCAAGCTGGCACATCCACCCTGATGCCCTGTGCTGGGGCCGAACGCAGGCTGGCTGCCTGAGTGTGGAGGTTCGGGCAGTGATGCTTGGGTGAGTGGGGCATGGCCTTGTCTGTAGCCTTGTAGCCTCACCAAGGACTACTGACCCAGCACAAAATAAGGACTTCACCAGGATGAGAAAAACAGAAACTCAGTCCATGAAACCCCTTTCTGCTTTGGGCCATGCTGCTGAAACGTCTGAGCACACCGTCTAGCAATCTCCCTCCAACATCATCCTTGGTAGACATACACGTGTAAGAACAAGTCACAGATACATCCAACTCCCAGCGTCCATCATGGGAAAGGGTGTTTTACTTGATATATGAAAAGCCATCCTGACTACCAGTATTAAGTAACTAGAAAACAACACATGACTCTGTCTTACCTTTTAGCCTCAGTTTTGGGGTCATCGCACAGTTCCACAGTCTCTGTGACCCCAACGTTTTCTTGGAGACTATCTTCTGATTCTTTGGCACTGTTTTGATTTAGGTTGGTATCTTCCGGGTCAATCTTTACTCCTTCTCCAATTCCATTTTCATTGAAATTATCATCATAGTTCTAGGTAAGAAAACATGTATGCCATTATAAAATAAATACTATAATACCACTAGTTTTTTATATTATGTTACCAAACAGCTATAATAAACAATGGTCATGTCCTATATACTCTAGTAGGAGGATTATCTTCAAGGTATAAAAAGGAGAGGCAGAAAAGAAGAATATGAATGTCCATTAGAGAAATATTAAATTAGGGGAAATTGGAAACAATCCAAATATTCAGTAAGTGAATGGTTGAACAAATGAAGGAAAACTATGGAGCTCTTCAAAGTCACATTTCCAAAGACACTGATTCAATTATGTGGGAAAAGAACACATTAGCAAAAACAGAAGAGAGAAAACTATATATAACCTTTGATTACAACTTAATTCAACATTAAGGAATATCCATAGGCAGAATTAGGGATGATATTGATAGTCTTCCATAATTTCCAAATGATCAGGCAATGAACAACTATTTTACAATTGGAAAAAAGAAAACTGCAACACACAGGCATTATACAAGAAAAAACACCTGACAAATGTATCTTCTGGCTTGCTTTTGCCTCGGGTAATGTTTTGCCACATTTGTTTTCTCCTTCTTCTCTCCCCTTGTTCCCTTTCTCTGCAAAATGTCCCCCCTTGATTCCCGCCCCCAGAACTATAAAAGCAAGCTGCAGGAAGATATCATGTCTGTCCTAAGAACATTCTCCTTCCTTTCCAGTTCCCTCTTCACACCCAAGAACTTAACACTGTCATTATCTGTTACACAATCCATATACGTATTGCAGTAATGTCCTTTTTTGCAGGGCTTCCCTGGTGCCTCAGTGGCAAAGATTCTGCCTGCCAACACAGGAGATGCAGGTTTGATCCCTGGGTCGGGAAGATCCCCTGAAGGAGGGCATGGCAACCCACTCCAGTATTCTTGCCTGAAGAATCCCATGGACAGAGGAGTCTGGTGGGCTACAGTCAACGGGGTCGCAGAAGAGTCAGACAAAACTTAGTGACTCAACAACAGTTACTTCCTCATGATTAAATTTAGGTTAAACATTTCTAGCAGGAATGTTACAGACATAATGCTGTGCCCTCAGTACATTTTATCAGGAAGCAAAGTGTCACTTTCCAGTGATTAAAGTCTCATCATTTGGTTAAGATGGTTATTGCTGGATTTTTCTACTATAAAGCACCTTTTTCCTTTTTTAATAAGTAATAAGCAGAGTATATCAGTATCTTCTTTCCTAATAACTATTTACCCCCAGGATCTAGCATCTATTGATGATTCTTATGTGAACCATTTATTATACTGGTGGGTCCAGAATAGTCCTGCCATTTGCATTTGTATTAATTCATATTCTTGGAGTGATGCCTTCCCATCTGCCTCCTTTCTCCAACTCTCTTCTTTAAGGCTCAATATAGACTCGTGATTTTTTTTTTAAATAAAATCAATATGTAAAATCTGTCACCATTCTTTTTGACGACTCAAAATTTCTCATATTTGGCAAGCCCGTAAGCTGACTTCTGGATACTTCTGACTTATTCCCATAATTTTTGAATACTCCCTTTATTTCCAGCATCGATAATCCAGGCTCACTTTGTACTTTCTGTCTCGGCCCTAGAATCAGCCATTTTCCCAAGGACCAAATCCTGACTCCTTTTACTGGGGAAGGGGGCTTAGAAACGAAGATGTGTGTACTATACATGCTCACTGCCGCTGGGTATCACTGCTTCAGGGCCCTCAGCGTATACTGAGCATTTGTGTCTTGTTTATTTTTTTAACATCATACCTCCAATTCCAGTAGTACACTGGTGTTCTTCTCTCCTTCCCTCAATCTATACCTGTATTTCCCTTCTCCTACAAGAGAATCTGTTTCCCGACAACATTAGTACATTTACTTATTTGCTTTATCGTATAATACACATAAAATAGTTTCAGAAATATCACACCAATATCACTAAAATATCTAAGTAAAGTTTAAGATTTTTTTCTTTTGCAGTTAATTTTGTCTTCAGAGTATGTCCCATGGATGGTGTTCAGAGTGCTGCATTCAAAGTTTCTTGCATTAATTCTTCCTTGTTGTCAGCAAGAGGGTTTTATTTGTTTACACTCAATTTCAATTTTCTGAGGTTTTCTTTCACAATCCTTGTTGGCTTATGCAAATTTTTTTGACAATACAGAAAACGCCCAACCTGAAGTTTCATGATTCTTAGTTTCTGCTGCTTTCTGCTCCTTTATCTACCTGTATGTGTCTCCACACTACCTTTCCCTTCAAAAAGAACTTAGAAAAAATCCAGGGAAAAGTGCTACAGAAAACTAGATCTGAACTGGGGCTTTCTCCCCGATACAATCAGAAAACATAGGTATCATCAAGGAATACATACACCTTTGGAGGAGAAAAATGGGGTGGTAAACTTAAGTATGGAGAAGGCAATGGCACCCCGCTCCGGTACTCTTGCCTGGAAAATCCCATGGACAAAGGAGCCTGGTAGGCTGCAGTCCATGGGGTCGCTAAGAGTCGGACACGACTGAGAGACTTCACTTTCACTTTTCACTTTCATGCATTGGAGAAGGCAATGGCAACCCACTCCAGTGTTCTTGCCTGGAGAATCCCAGCGACGGGGGAGCCTGCCATCTATGGCGTCGCACAGAGTCGGACACGACTGAAGCGACTTAGCAGCAGCAGCAGCAGCAGCAAACAAGTATCTTCCTTGGTAAGAGAATACAAATATATGTGCTTACTGCTGCACTCTTAGGACCTACTGGGTATAAATTCCTCTCTATTCTGTCTTTTCCAGTGGTTCCGGCACACAAGAAAAAAAGTGTTCTAAACTAATGACTAGCAAGTCTTGGGTAGAAAATGACATGAATCATTTAATAAAAGGAACATACAATTTGCTGTGTGGTTTTATAACTGAGGCAAAAAGTTCCAAGTCACAGTTTTAATAGTGATTAATTCATGTGTCATGATAATTTCTGAAATATAAAACACCTGTGCTGTGCTTAGTGGCTCAGTCGTGTCTGACTCTTTGCTACCCCTAATGGACTGTAGTCTGCCAGGCTCCTCTGTCCATGGGAATTCTCTAGGCAAGAATAATGGAGTGGGTTGCCATGTACTCCTCCAGGGAGGGGATCCTCCCAACCCAGGGATCAAATCCGGGTCTCCAACACTGCAGATGGATTTTTTACCGACTGAGCCACCAGGGAAGCCTAATACTGGAGTGGGTAGCATAACCCTTCTCCAGGGGATCTTCCTGACCAAGGAATCGAACCAGGGTTTCCTGCATTGCAGGTGGATTCTTTACCAGCTGAGCTACCAGGGAAGCCCATAAAATAGATAAAAATTATCAAACATAAACCATTTGGATAGACAAGCCAAATCTAAATTTTTATGAAAAATTATTAGTGCATACCTAAGTTTTCATAAAAACACGTCCAATTTTTTAAAAAAACTACAGTTAACATTTACTACTTAATATAAGCTAACATAATTAGATCACATTAAAACAGAACAGAAATCAATTTCATTCCCTGTAGAATCAACAAATACCCTTAGTAAAATGGACAAGCTCATTTTGTTTTTATAGGTTCAAAAAATCCAAAAAATTGTGTTACATATATTAACAACATGTATGTGTAACACAGTATGTTGTGTTACAACATATTTTTAGTTAATAATGATTCTTAAGATAGAAATTCAATATGAACCCCCAAGGTGAAATATTTAAATGACTTATTGACTTATTGAGTAACATTTTTTTCAAGAATCACAATCACTACAAGTTTCTAAGCAAATACTCCATTTTTAATCACTTTTAAAAAATTATAGTTAATTCCCAATGTTGTATTGGTTTCAGGTTTTCAGTAAAGTGATTCGGTTACATATATATTTTTCCAATTCTTTTCCAGTATGTGTTATTATAAGATATTGAATATAGTTTCCTGTGCTATATAATAGGTCCTTGTTATTTAACTATTTTATAAACAGTAGAGTATATATGTTACTCCCAAACAACTAATTTGCCTCCCCCTACCACTAATCCCATTGGCAAACACAAGCTGGAATCAAGATTGCCAGGAGAATTATCAATAACCTCAGATATGTAGATGACACCATCCTTATGGCAGAAAGTGAAGAGGAACTCAAAAGCCTCTTGATGAAAGTGAAAGTGGAGAGTGAAAAAGTTGGCTTAAAGCTCAACATTCAGAAAACGAAGATCATGGCATCCAGTCCCACCACTTCATGGGAAATAGATGGGCAAACAGTGGAAACCGTGTCAGACTTTATTTTTTTGGGCTCCAAAATCACTGCAGATGGTGACTGCAGCCATGAAATTAAAAGACACTTACTCCTTGGAAGGAAAGTTATGACCAACCTAGATAGTATATTCAAAAGCAGAGACGTTACTTTGCCAACAAAGGTCTGTCTAGTCAAGGCTATGGTTTTTCCTGTGGTCATGTATGGATGTGAGAGTTGAACTGTGAAGAAGGCTGAGCGCTGAAAAATTGATGGTTTTGAAGTGTGGTGTTAGAGAAGACTCTTGAGAGTCCCTTGGACTGCAAGGAGATCCAACCAGTCCATTCTGAAGGAGATCAGCCCTGGGATTTCTTTGGAGGGAATGATGCTAAAGCTGAAACTTCAGTACTTTGGCCACCTCATGCAAAGAGTTGACTCATTGGAAAAGACTCTGATGCTGGGAGGGATTGGGGGCAGGAGGAGAAGGGGACGACAGAGGATGAGATGGCTGGATGGCATCACTGACTCGATGGACATGAGTCTGAGTGAACTCCGGGAGTTGGTGATGGACAGGGAGGCCTGGCGTGCTGTGATTCATGGGGTCGCAAAGAGTCGGACATGACTGAGCGACTGAACTGAACTGAACTGAACTATAAGTTTGGTTTCTATGTCTATGAGTCTGTTTTTGTTTAGTTCATTTGTATAATTTTTTCGATTCCACATATAGGTGATACTTTATGATATTTATCTTTCTCTGACTTACTTCACTTAATCTCTAGGTCCATTCACATTGTTGCAAATGGCATTATTTCATTCTTTCTAAATAGCTGAATACTCCTCCATTGTGTATATGCACCACACCCTATTTATCCATTCATCTATTGAAGGACACTTGCTTCCATGTCTTGGCTACTATAAACAGTGCTTCTATAAACACTGAGGTGCATAGATCTCTTCAAATTAGAGTTTTCTCCAGATACATGCCCAGAAGTAGGAAAGCAAATTTTCCCTTTCCATAATCTCATTTACATTGTTGGCGCAATAAACTTGGATATACAAATGATCAATCCTTTCATTTTAATATATTTATGAGGTGAATGGCTACCTTGATTTAAAAATCTTACCGTCACGTGTGTCTAGATGTTTGTAATGTGATCCCTCAGTTAACCCGTATTATGAGAATGCCACATGCAAATTTTTTAAACACAGACAACAGTAACTAGGTGAACTGACCACACATATAAGGCCCTGCGTTGCAGGCGGATTCTCTATCAGCTGAGCTCCCAGGGAAGCCCATATAATGGGGCAAAGCACTGAAAAACCAAAATATTTTCAGCTCCTTTTAATCTGTTTTACAATCAATATGAAATTAGGGTGTGAAAGTTCCTCTCCTTAATACAGCTTACACTGAATAAACAAGAGCACTCCAATTTACATTTGATATTGAATGTTAATAAAACTTTTTCAACATACCTGTGCTGGTTTCTGTTTCTTTTTCTTCTGTTTTCTAGAAAGCCTAAGAACAAACATAGATCAAAATGTCAAATATGTGACTAAGTAAAAAGAAAAAAATACCAAAATACTAGTGATACAAAGACTAACATATTAAAAAATGATGAGTATCAGAAAGCATTAAAAGAAAAATACCCAGATTATCATTTTAGAAAAATATAATAGTAGTTCAATTGATAGTAATTAGCATATCAGCCAGTTATAAAACTGCTATTAATAGTCATAATACAGTCTGTAAAAATTATATCTGACATCATGTCTTTATCCATTTCAATACTTGAAAGTTCTCTTAACTAGAAGAAACACAGACAGTATTAGCATAACAGAATAATTTCTCTGCAATAAAACAGCATTTAAATGCAATCTCTAAATGGGCTAAGTAGGTCTAGTGACATTTTTAGAAGTACTTTTGTTTTGGCGCATCCTCCATCTCTTCCTCTGAATTGGCATTCAGACTGTTTTCGTCAGTTTGAGGTCCTGAAAAATTTGCTTCCTCCTCCTCCAACTGTTGTTTTAACAAGGCAACCATTTCCCGATGCTTCTTTGATTTTTCATGATTCCTCATACTGAAAGGACAAGTTGAAATGAGTGACTGCAAGGAGATTAATTCACAGATGCCCAACTGTGTCGCTGGATGAATACAACCAAGCTGAAATCTACTTTTTTCCCATTAACTAATAAGCAAATCATCAGTGATACTATGAGACAGAACCCTTTGGGGATTTCTTAGGCATTTAAGTACACTGGAAGCCCATGACTGTTCTTTTGCCCTGTGTTCCAGCATTCTCCCTCCCTTCCCTTTGTACTCTTATCTACATAGTTTCTTCCTATCTTTTTTTTTTTAGGTCAAATTCTCTATATTTTTCTTTTCCCATTCTAAGAATTCAAACCTTCATCACTGTTTTCTCTTAATCACTTAAGCATGGCTAAGTGGAAAATCACAAAGCAAGATTCTAACATTTAAAGGGAGCCCCCTTGGATCTCAGAAATGGTGATGTGAGGCCTTGAAGTATAAGAGTAGTTTATGTCCTTTTGCTTTTTTCAAGAAGGGTCTCTCTTCTCTCTCCCACTACCCTAAATATAAGTTCAGATGCATCTCCATCATTCTGTGTGAAACTATGTAAGCGATGTCTATCTCAGTGCTCCCACGGGCAGCTAAATAACACTTAACACAATAAAACTGACAACCCTAAAGGACTGGATCGCATCCTGTTCAGAGCTGGATTTTGTAGTGGGGATTGCCTACTTTTCGTTCCCACTAAAATTCTCTTTAAGAACGAGGTTTTCAGGAGAAACTGGAACATTCTGTGCCGGAAATTAAGTGTTCAATAATATGACTCAGACACGTCAAAGGACAAGGAGTCATGTTGACGGAACTGTCACTGAACACACCTGGGAAATTCTGAGCATGAAAAGGGCAATGATGAATTTAACATACTGAAACAAACTTTCTAAATTCATTCTGACAACAGACATGCAGATCAGTGCTCTCATGTACAGCAGGTCAAACGATGACTTATGATGCAGGAGCACTGGCACCGGAAAAGCCTCATTTTGAGACAATTCTAGTGAAGACAGGCACAAGCTGAAACCATCAATAGATGCCAAATCTAGGAAGAAAATTTTGATCAAGAGAAAGATTATTTGCAGGGATTTAAAGTGTCTCCCCACATATTAAACATGCTACAAGGGAAAACACTGCAAGGGAAAAAACACTAACTATACAGTGGAAAAATAAGACAGCACCCTGACTGGATAATCAAAATGGTCACCAGCCATGAGGCGGGCAGCCGTCTGTGCTTCTAGACAGAAACCTGGGAGCAACACAGGTGTGCACAGCACTCTAGCTAGGACTGAGCAACCTGAATCTAATCATGAGGAAGTGGACAAACCCCAAGTGAGAAATGCTCTGCTTAAAAAGACATTTGGAAGGTCAGTACTCTTCCAAACCATCAATGGCACAGACAAGGGAACTGGTCCAGATTAAATGAGACCAAATAAATAAATGCAATAATACGTGATCCTACACTAGATCCTATATTGAAGCTGGGAAAATGCTACAAAGGACGTTAACAAAGAAATCAGCTGACAGAAGTGAAAATGGGTAGTAAATGAAAAGTACTGCATCAGCGTTCTAAATTTCCTGAAGCTGACAGCTGTGATTATGTGAAAGAATGTCCTGATTCTTAAGGAATATATACTGAAGTATTTAGAGGTAAAGGAGCCTTACGCACATAACTTGCTCTCGGATTATTCCAGTAAAAATCTTGTCTGTGTGTGGAAAGAGAATAAGCAGATGCAAACGGGGTGAAATGTGAGCAAAAGGTGAACTGGGCACTCTATATATGCAACTTGCCAGTTTGACATTCAGTTTCCAAATAAAAATAATTTTTCAAACCTCCTTCCTTGTGGCTTTTGTTTCCTTGTTTGGTTCTAACTTGTCTGCCTCCCACCGCTCCTCTTGACACTACCGCTTTTCCCTGGCGTTACATGGTGGTACCACTTGGGACTCCCACAGCCCCATTTCCACTGTTGACCTCCGCCTTCTGTAGTGCACACGTTCTGCTCCTTTTTCCCTTGCTAGTTCTCCTCTCGTCTTCTCCCACGTTTGCCCCTGTACCTCCTGCGTTAGGACAGTATCCTTTTTAATACTTCTCCCTTCATCATTGTTCCCCAATGACAAAGTCCTGCCACTTCAGCAAATACACTACAGGCAGGACAGATCTAAAGGTCTTGGGTTGGGGGCCATGGCCTGCAAGGCAGTGTAGTGTGACGGCCGGACGTGAGTGTGCACATCAGTGGAGAGAGGGGACCAGCCTCAGCTCAGCGCCCCCTTGCCTCTGTGACTCTGCCTTCTTCACCAAAATAAGCAACATTTCTTTCTAGAGACAGCATATGCGTTTAAAGAGGAACACGGCATGAACGAGAATCAGTACACCAGGCTTAACTGCTGGTGCAGATGGTTCCCTCTTCTCCACTGGGAAGATATTCCTCCAAGATGAAAGGTGAGGGAGAGCGAACAACTGCTCTGAGCATTTTCTTTAAGGACTTTCAAAGTGTTACACCTCACCTCAAAAGAAGAGGTGAGTGCAGAGATAGTAAACTTACGCCTTTTCGGTCTTGAAAGACTTATCACATGCGGGGCAGTAAAGGCCATCATAAAGTTCTGCGTCCTCGGCCTCGTCACTGTCTTTACCTATCAGAGGGAAGCCTACAGTGAGAATCCTGTTTGATTAGAACCTAAATCTAAAACACGTTAGCAAGGTACATCTCTTTGGTAAGGATCTAAAATTGCACACAAATTAGAAACTAAAATTTGTTACTTCTTCACCAAGAAAAAAACATGTTACCAGGATTTGAGTTGGCCTTTTAAAAGCAGCACTGAATTACAGGGGAAGGCGTTGAAATAAATCACTTTATCTTTCAAGTTCTTTTTATAAGTCTACTCAGAAGATGATTCAAAAAATTGTCAGAGTCCGAGATGTGTGTTAAGCTCAGAAAATCAAATGTCACTTTCATATTTCTACCACAAAGCAGTTTTTTCAACAAGTTCAGTTCAGTCACTCAGTCGTGTCTGATACAAATGTAAAAGTGAAAAAGTTATTCGCTCAGTCATGTCCTACTCTTTATGATCCCATGGACTGTACCCACCAGGTTCCTCTGTCCATGAAATTCTCCAGGCAAGAATACCAGAGTGGGTAGCTTTTCCCTTCTCCAGGGGATCTTACTGACCCAGGGATCGAACCTGCATCTCCTGCATTGCAGGCAGATTCTTTACCATCTGAGCCACCAAGGAAGCCCATACAAATGGAAATACAGTATAGTACCTATAACTGTAATCTACTTTTAAACGCTTAAGTCAGCTTAAATAGCTCATGATATTCCTTATGAGAAAGACAGTTCATAAAACAGTATATTATATGTAAACTCCAACACTGTCTTCACAGATTTTATAAGCTTGAAGCTTTATTATAATGGAATAATTACTATCAGTACTGATGCTTTACAAAATCTAAGCTCTGCTGAAAGTCTTTGCACAATCTCACATTCTATCTTTAGAAGAAATAAACAAGTAAACTGATTGCTGTTTCAGATTTATTATGGGATCAAGATCCCAAGATATCTCTCCTATATTCTACCTTTTGTTTTTTTCATAAGTAATGGTAGTATGATTCTGAAGGACATTCTGAAATAATCAAAATACCACCAATTTTAGCATAAGATACTTTCTAATTACGTGTACGCTTTCAAATAGCTTATTCAAATAGTGAATAAAGAATACTGAATTTGAAGACATAATCTGCACCTAAGAATGTTTTCATATGTTCTCAGACACATACCAGAGCTTCTCAGAGTCCTAGTTTCTTCATCAGTAAAACAGAGATAATTACATGAGC
The DNA here is from genome assembly GCF_003369695.1 of Bos indicus x Bos taurus. NCBI lineage: Eukaryota > Metazoa > Chordata > Mammalia > Artiodactyla > Bovidae > Bos > Bos indicus x Bos taurus. Next base: position 39,000,634 of record NC_040095.1, read on the forward strand.
AAAACCTACATTTAAGGGGTACCGTGGGAGGACAAAGCAAGATTGTGTGTGTGAAAGCACCTTATAGATTGTAAAGCTCCATGTAATCACGTCACCTTACATTTATATGGTGCTTTATAGCTCTCAAAGCACTTTTACACACACTACTTCTAATTTATTAAGAAAACGTTCCATTTCCTAATCATTTGCAGTAAACAAAAGTATCATTTTACCATGAGCTATTACTCAATGAAAAGCGACACTTGTAAATAAGGTAAAATTAATTAAACTATGTTTCGATCATTTAATTTTTTATCATGGAATAGCCAGAGACAGTGGGGAAAGTCAGGTATATTGATTACTATTCTCAACAATGCCCACTCCTCTTCTTTTACGGTAGTCACATGCCTGTGCTCTAATGACAGAGGCAGAGAAAAGACACATTGCAGCACAAAACAGGAGCCCCTCAACAGGTCAGAAATGAGACAATTTATATATACTGGACAGACTTCTGCACAACACCAGCTTTTCCGGAAAGACTTACTATTAAAATTTGACCTACTGCTTAATTGCCTTTTTAGAAAATAACCAGTTACACCTGATAATATGCCCACTTATCATTATATTTATGCAGACAAGTAGTTTAAAACATGGTCAGAAAATTGTGAATGAAATTATCGCAATTATACTGTGTACTTCCATAGACTACCATCATTTGGCCATGCCAAATTGTTTTTCAATTATCTGCCATATTTAAAAACTGGGAGATGGCACATAAAAATCCAATTTCCAGCCTCTTTCTTAACACAAGCATGAAGCTGGCAACCATCGGCTGGAGCCCAGGTGCTCTCTGGGTTTCCACCCACCCCCCGTCCCTTGCTGTGTCACACCGGAACCCTGTGCAGGTGCTTGTGAGCGTGCTGAGCGCATAATAAAAACATTTCCTATAGTCTTTAACGAATGGAGGAAGTTACCATCCTGTCCATCTCTGAGCTCCTGGTCTTCCGCTTCGTCTTCACCTGATCCATCTCCAAACTGCTTTTCATACTGCGCCTCCATCTCCCTGAGCTCCTTCTCCAAGTCAGCTACCGCCATCCAGCTCTGCTCTCTGTACTGCTCTGCCAGCCTGGATACACATGGCATGGTCTCTGCATTGGTTTCATTTACTTCTGGGGCTTAAAACCCATCCTCCCCAATTGTCCATGCCTACACACTTAAAACCTGTGCTTGGCTGAAACGGGCCAAGTCACTTCAATCTGTTAGCGGTTCTGTGGTTGACTCTCATCGCTCCAGTAGATAACAGGTTTTGAAACATCTAACTCTTAGCAACTTACTAAAAGTCTTCAGGTGGTTTTAAATCCTAAGTGTCAGTGTAAGTGGCACTTTCCCAAACATGAGGTGGGTAGAACTTTCAAGAAGTGAATAGTTTTATTAAAGAATGTTATAAAGCTCTGAACACAATGCTTTTATAGTAACTCAAAACAACAGAAGTTTAAAGGCTTAAAAAATGGGGCTTAAAAGCAGAGCCCTGGACTGACTTCAGGCTCCAATTCCCACCTCTGCAATTTATTAGCTACATGATCTTGGGCCTGTCTCATTTCCTCAAAAGAAAGAGGACAGAAACTAGAACTTATATCACAGCACTGCTGCAAGAAAAGCACTTAGGATGTGGCCTTGTACAGAAAGAGAATTCAATTAATATCAGTTATTATTAAATGTTATAAGAGCCTGTAAAGGATCTCAAGTGTAAATGGGCCTCTGAAGGAAAACACCCAACCTGAAGGAAAAACTTTCTCATAGCTGATGAAAAGACATCATCCCAGTGCCAGGACATAAAAGAAAGGCTGAAGCCAGGGTGAGGATTAAACCCCATGAAAGCGCCAGATCAGGTATCCATGACGTTTCCGGGGACCGGCACCTACGTCTAGACAGGCTCCAGCCCAGCCCACATACTTGGCCTGTTTGAGCTTCTGCTGCCGCCTCATCGCCTCAGCTTTCCTCGCCTTCTCTGCATTTTGCTCTTCCACGAGTTTTCGATGAGCCTGCACTCTTCTATCCCTTTTACGGATGAAAGCGACCAGCTGACGGACAAGCTCATTCTTCTCTTTCCTCGCTTTGTCTCGAATCTTTTTGTTTTCTTTTTCCATGGCTCGTTTCTCCCAGCGGTTTGAAGCCTGCCGTGTATCATATTCTTCTTTCCAAGCAAAGTTCTTCTGAGTGCAGAAACTCTGCCAGTAAGCGTAGAAAGGGTGGACCACCTAGTGACAAAGAAATAGGCGGAACGCTCATTTCTTATTTGGGTTTTTTTTCCAGTAAGGCAGTAAACATTGATGCTGCAAAACATCTAACCTCTTTTCTTTATATACATATATATATATATATATATATATAAAACATTACTATTAATCAATAGAGAAGACAGTCCTTTGATGGCTTTACACAGTAACTCTTCAGAATTAATTTGATGAGGAAATTAATGGAATGGGACCATGATCAATAGGAAAAAGTAAAGAGGGGAGGGGATCAGGAAAAACAAAAGACAAGAGAGTCACAGTACAAGACGGAGAACTAGAACCTTTTTAAAAAAAATTAAGAAATAGGGAAAAGACACACTGATAAATGCTAATTACAAATGGTAGTAAGTTTTCCTTTTACCGTATCATAGTCACTCTGGGAGTCTCCAAAAGTTGGGAAATCTTCCATGTCCTCTTCTAAAGCAGATTCTAGTTCTTCCTTTGCAATCATTTCAAAAACATTACGGTACACCGTATAAAAGCCCTAAAAAACAGTAACAGAAACACAAATTCTTAACACTTTCGTAGTCTACTCATAGGATAAGATTTTTAAATGCAACATGAAAATTTTTAATTAAAAAAAATTTTAAACTGTTAAAAAAATTTACAGGCCCAAACTCTGTCACTGCAAATACATTTAGGTTTCAACTGAAGGTCTTTACATGCTGACAGGTTAAATATGAAGGCCATGTTTCTCAGTTTTCAAATGAGTAGTCTGTCACTTTCTATTTTTGAATAATTTTAGGAATTTTGCATTCAAGAGTCTTAAGTGCTTGATAAATTATCAGTGAGTTCACTTCTTACCTTTTCATCATCACCATAACCAGAGTAGCAGGTGACAGTGAAATAGTGAAGCAAATCTAAGCTGTCATCTTGATATTCTCCATCAAGCCCACCTTTAAGCAGAGCCTCTCTATGATTATCATACCTAAGCGAAAAAAAAATTAGCAGCAACAGTGAAGGCTGAATAAATAAGAATTCAGAAGATTCCTTACTCTCAAAGTCAAAATATAACTTCTTTACACTTTAATGTGGCCAACCCACAACCAAAACCATGAAGAAAAATAGCAACAGGTAAAGGCTTAATAGCTTCCCAGGTGGTTCAGTGGTAAAATATCTGCATGTCAATACAGGAGACACAGGTTCGATCCCTAGGCTGGGAAGATCCCCTGGAGAAGGAAATGGCAACCCACTCCAGTATTCTTGTTGGAATAATCCCACAGACAGAGGAGCCTGGTGGGCTATAATCCATGGTTCTGCAAGAATCTTTCACAGAACTGCTGATTAAAACTTCGACTGCAATTCCAAGTCCATTATAGTCATTATATGATCCTAGCCATATATGAAACTAGCCAACATGAAGAGAGGAGTTTAATAAGCCAGGGAATTTCTACTCTCCCAGAAAGGTAGCAGCACTTTCACCAGAAAGAAACCTACGTAATACAGTAGTGGACATCATCTGGTCCACAGACTAAAAACACTTTTGGGATCTGGGAATTTGCCAACATGGACGTGAATAACACTCTCCCAGTGTTTATGTAAATCATCTAAGAGCTTCACACACATACAACTGACCCTCACTCCATAAAGTTAGTTATTATCCTTGTTTGATACAACAAGAAATTGAAGCTCAGCAATATTAAATAATGTTGTCCACAATCATAAAGCCAATAAGCAGAAGAGCTAGAATTCAAAACCATGAGTCCAGCACCAGAAGGACCACACTCCTTGCCACTGTGCCGAACTGATTTCAATTCACAGGAGAATTGACAGGTAGGAGCTTTAAACCAAAGGACAAGGGACTCCTTGGGACAGGAATATCACCTAAGATCTAGGCAAGAGCTAGAGCAAATGGAAGGCAGGAAAGAATCTCAAAGTTTCCAAAGGAAAGCAAAAGCATGTCTAAGGCCACATTTTCAAATTCCTCAGGAGGAGAAAAATTTAGTATTCTCTAGTTTTTATAGAAAAGGTAATTTAATAAGAATTTTCTTTATAGCCTTTCTCCCTTAAACTTGCACAGGTGAACTGAACACCCATCTGCTCTCTGTACCAGCAGCATCTGGCATGGTTATGTCAGAGTATAAAACCTATTGTTTCACAGCAAAAAGTTCACTGAGAATCTGGAAACCTTCAAAAGGATTTCAAAAGTAGAAATTTATGTCTAGAAATGGCATTAAGTGATCAGGTTATCATTAAAGAGTCTGTCACAGATGTAGATGCTTAACTCCTGCATATAAAGAAGTTCTTGGAAAAAATATTACAATTTTTGACAAAAACACTGTATCTGTTTTTTTATTCATTTTTTAATCGAAGGATAATTTACAGAATTTTGCTATTTTTTAAGGATAAGTCAACATTCTTCCTTTTCTGCTGCTGCTGCTGCTAAGGCGCTTCAGTCGTGTCCGACTCTGTGCGACCCCATAGACGGCAGCCCACCAGGCTCCCCCGTCCCTGGGATTCTCCAGGCAAGAATACTGACATCAGTTAATTTGTCAGACATCAAAGAGACCTTATTAAATGAGAAGGAGCTTCATAAGTATGAAAATTAAAACTATTTCTACTACTGTCAAATTTCGCCTACGAGATCAGAGTTGAAGTAATCATCTCTCAGGTTCCTTCCTACCCAAACACTGCATTTTACATAATGAATAGATGACTGGGCTTCAGAACACACCCCGAACCGTTTGATGTATTACATTTCTAAAAAGCCCTCTATTGACCATTCCTCCCAACCAGATACTCCAGGAGGGACAGCACGATACTCACCATGCTCTCTCCTGAGGGTCACTCAACACATCATATGCCGCTTGGATCAGTTTAAATTGTTCAGCTGCTTCTGCGGCATTATCCAGATTTTTATCTGTTAAAATAAAGGACAGAAATTCACTCATCAGAAAAGTAGAGGACAGACTCTAAAAAGGACTGCTTCCATCAGGAATGCCATAAATGGATGTGTACAAAACGAAGAAGAACAACTAGGAAAAAGCAGAGAAGTGGCTGACAGCTGATAATCAAGATCAGTTGTAAGTGTCAACTCGAGTAGAAATTTCATGCTTTTCTCTAAATCTCAGCATGTCACTTAGCACTCAATCTGGATATCCACAAACAGAAAACCCTAAGTAGTACACATTTTATTTTTAGAAGGAGCAAAATACATCAGATATAGAAAGACTGTTACTGTTTCGTGCTAGATTACATTTAGTGTGTCTTTACCATCATCTTTAAGGTTTTCCTTCTTATCAACATACACCAAAATAAATCTCATAAAGCTTAAAAAATTTATACTAATTACCTTTCTCTTAGTTTGCCTCTTTAACCATGGAATTCAGAAAGCATCTTTGCCTCAGGGTGGTAGCCAGATTCCAAGATGGCCCCCATGGACCCCCACCTTCCTGGCATTCACACCCTGTGTAATCCTCTCTCCCGTCAACAGGGTCGGTCTGTGTGACTGAAACCCGGGGACAGAAGTGATGACAGGACAGGACATTACTTGCAATACTGGATTATGAAAGACTGCAGTCTCCATCTTGGGTGCTTGCCCTCTCTTGGATCTCTGGGAGTGGCCAGCTGCCATAGTGTGAGGACACTCTGGTGGCCTCTGAGAAGACCATGAGGTAAAGAGTGGAGGCCTCTGGCCCACCGCCAACAGGAACTGAGGCCTGCCATTACTCTGGGGGCGAGCTTGAACCTGAGTTTTCCTAGTGATGATTCAACCTTCTGAGAAACCTTGAGTCAAACCACCCAGGTACACCATTCTGATTCTGATCCCCAGAAAACGGTGTGAGTCCACATCCTGAATATATTTGCTGTTTAAGTTTTTGGTAATGTGTTACACAGCGATAATTAGCTATAGTGATTAAATATAAGCACTCAAAAAGCAAAATATCAGTATCTTGAGTCTACTATGGAGTACATCAACATTCTTTAGGCTACAACGCAACATATACTTCTTTAAAAAAATAACAGAAATAGTCTTAAAACAAGGCTCTCAAGTGTATCTGACCTCCTCTTTTTAGATACCACCACACAGTCCCACGTCCTTCAAGCAGCCTTCTGCTCAACAACTGATACTGACAACACTTTCTCAAGCGCAGTACTTTGCCTCAGTTCTTTTTGTTTAGGTGCTTGAACACAAAAAGCTTTTAGAACCATGCTCCTTTGAAATTAACAAAAAGTAAAAAACAGAAATAAAAAAACTCCATCACAGGTCTAACTCCCCTTCCTTAGAGCAGCTCATGGGTCATCTTCCAGCCTACCTCTTCTCTGGACTAATCTCCTACTTCTTATGTGCACCATAATATACTCTACTCTATGTGTGCATGCTCAGTCATTCAGCATTATCTCTGTAACATTCCTGCTAGAAATGTTTAACCTGAATTTAATCATGAGGAAGGAACTGTTGTTGTTTAGTCACTAAGTCGTGTCTGACTTTTTGCAACCCCATGGACTGTAGCCCACCAGGTTCTGCAGTCCATGGAATTTTCTAGTCAAGAACACTGGAGTGGGTTGCCATCTACTTCTCCAGGGGACCTTCCCAACCCAGGGATCAAACCTGTGTCTCTTGCACTGGCAGGCAGGCTCCCTACCACTGCACTTCCTGGGAGGCCCAGGTGCGTGTGTGTTGCTTAGCTGTGTCCTACACTTCAAATGCAGTCAAAGACAGTAATGATCAAGGAGCTACCATTAATTCCTTAACATTCGACTTTTAATCACTATAGCTAATTATATTAGTTTTTAGCAACAATATCACATTATGTCATGCTGAATTTATACCTGACAAACTTTTAAGTATTTTTCATATTAATTACTGACAAGCCAACTGATAACTGTAATAGTTTTTTAACCTCAAATAGAGTACTCAATCCACTCTGTGGCAGATACTAAAGGTCAGCTGATCCAAAACTTCTCCCTCTTTTTTCTCTTACAGCCTTTACTGTGCAGGCTGGATGAGCTAAAAATTAAGCAAGCATTTTGGCTTATCCAGCCTCCCTTGCTGCTTAGAGAGGGCCATGTGACACAGTTCTGACCAGTGAGGTGAAAACACTATATTTTCTTTCCTTTCTCCTTGTCTTATACACGGACATGAGTGCTGGAGCTTCAGCAGCCGTCTTGAAACCATGAAGGAAAAGTCAAGAGATTCACAATGACATTACTCAGCCACTCAAACAATGCCAGCAAGCATGTACCTCCAAGCCTTCTTGTGGTGAGAAAAATAAGTTCTTAACTTACTTAAACCACTATGGCTAGGTTTTCTATTACTTCCAATGAGTACTATCAACTTCCATCTTGTTGTGGTCTTGTTGCCATCTGGTTCTAAACACAGGACACCCAGTATCCTGTTTTCATTACTTTAGATTTTTATTACTACTCTGTGACAACTACCACTAGTTGCCTACTCAATACCATTTTCCCCTTATTCCTAACAGAACTATGACGTTGATCACAGCAGTAATATACACACTTAAAAACCTTACCTCCTCAGACTTTTTTGAAGTTGGGATTATCAGGTTACCCACTTTCAGCCCATCAGATACAAACACAAATCGATCAGTAACTAAGTGAAGCTTCCCAGGAGACGCACTGTTCTTCTTAATGAAAGGGGTGGGCCTGGGTGGCACTCAACCCACACTCTAACTCACCCTTTGCATCCTGCCCAAAGCCTGGGTATACTGCCTACTGGCAGATTATGACAACTGAGGCAGAGATTGCAGGTTCATCCCCTCTTCCAGGAACAAATGAATGCTGATTTTATGGGGGAAACTGATCCCCCAAATAAAGATGCCATTTCTAGTCTCCCTTGAAGGCTGGACTGACCACGTGACTAAGCTCTAGTCAATAAAATCTATGGAAGTGTTCTATGGCAGCTTTTTAGACTCTTCCTGGAAAGACAACCAGCACACACCCTATTCCTGCTTTATCCTTTCCTCCTCCATGCTGCCATCTGGGACCCCTTCTGCCATCTGGGATGGTGAGTGAGGCCCCATCTGACAGCTGCTGAGCAGAGTCCAAGGACCTCTCGGGAGACCTGCTGCCCTGGGGCTCACCTGCCTCTCTCTGCACCTCCAAATGAAAGCAGTGAACGTCTTAATTGCTTACACTTGACACAAAGACTCAAGTCTTATGTTCAGGATGATGGAACAGGTCTTCGATGGCGTCATCAAGCAGCCAGAATCACCAAAATGGGCCACCTCTGGATTTCTTGCTACATGCGAAAAATAAAACGACTTTTTGAACACGACTGCTGGCTTCCTATCATTTGCAGCTGAACACAATCCTGATATTCATACAAGGGTACAGTCCAGCTCATGATTTCTATGTCTTCATCAAATCATTAGTAATGATGGTCTGATAAACAAAGAAGCATAGTTCACATTAAAGCAGAATGGCAGAAAAAGCCGCCAACTAAGTCTCCTGACATGAGACAGAAAAGGTGACTGTTTAGGGGTGGGAGGTGGGTGGTCCTTCTTCACCTTTTAATCTGTACTGTACTTTGTTGTCCTTTTTCTTCCCACTCCCTTCTTGCCTCCCTCAAAGAAGTCTGGTGACAGCTAAAGCTTTTAAAACGAGAAAACCCATCAATGTACCATCTGAAAGCAAGATCTTTCGCTTTCTGAATCTCCTTTTTTAAATAACGTTTTCAATCTGTCACATGGCTTTTTATTTCACTTAAATATACCTGTGACTGGTTGACTAGGAGGTTGAACTGAGATCTAAAAGATGACTATAAAGTTAAATAGCGATCATTAAAAAATGGGAAGTCTACCTTAATTACTAATATTAGGCAAATGCCATAGGTATTTCAAATCCAGCCACAGAAGTTTAAAAGGCACTCTTATACAATTCTTTGTGTTTTTCTCTAGATAAATTCATGCCCTCCTCTACTTTCTCCCAAATGATTTTACAGTACCTTATAGAACATTTCATGGACTGCGCCTTTTAAGCCCTGCCTTAACTGAAGCCAAGCTCCCTGAGAACACACTTCCATACAGGCCTCTGGGGCTCTGATACAGAAGGTCTGGTGATGGAGCTGACCTCCTCTCCTGGTCACTGATCCTTATTCACCACTCAGTACAAATCAGCATTCTGTCCATTCAAATGGAGATTCAGACAACCTGGTTACCTCTCCTCCTTCCCCTCCTCCTCACCCTCCACTAGCCTCCCATCTACTCCCCCTGTTCACTGAGATTTTTAGCATGTGAATCATCTCTGCTCCCTGGTCCTTTCATCATCCTGGTGATGTCAGTGTCCCTGATGAGATCTGCTGCTCTCCCTACCTCCTGCCTAGCCTCTCCAACCCAGTCTTCCACCATATAGCCAAAGGAATACTTGAAAAACACAAACCTATCATTTCTCCTGTTTGCAACCCTTCAATGGCTTCTCAAAGCCCAATCTTCCTAATCCGGTTTACCACAACCTTCAAGACCCAGCCCTTGCTCACCTGGGCAGGCTCACTTCTTTCCCTTCCTAGGCTCTGCTGCGCTCCCTCTTACCTCCCACCTCCTATATTCCCTGCAATCCCACTTGAGGTTTCAACCTAGATGTCGCTCGGGGATGCACATCTATCCCACCCTCACAAAAGCCCAGTCCAGATTGGTACAGGGGCTCAGAAGCACCTTGCATTTACCCTCATACTGCCCTTATCTCAGGGGATGGAAAGTGACTGTTTTCCTCCGTGTCTCTCCAAAGACAGCTGGGCCAGCAGGGCAGGGACCACTCTTGTCTTGTCCACAGTAAGCTGCTCAGGGAACGGTCATCAGATGAATTACTGAAAGACTGACTTTCACAAGGAGTGATCTTACTAGGCAGTGCTATTGACCCTACTGGAAATTATTCTCAATTCTTCAATAAAATAAATAAAGGTAATTCCTTTTTTAAACAATGAAAATGGGTGGCCTCTATATGAGACACACATTAGTCTTTGAAGCACAGCCCAAATGTTAACCTTGGAAATATCTAATGCATCAGCTTGCACATAGGATGAAATTAAACATTTGCTGAGTGACAGACTTAACAAATTAATGAGCAAAGTAAAGCACATCAAAATCACATGTCTTATGGGACAGTATTTATCCTATTCTTCCTTGCACTGATTTCCAACTAATCAAATCTGGTCATTTTTCCTTTGCAACTTCCCTTCAATGCAGTCCTTACCCCTCCCAATGATCCCAAGACTGGTTTGGGTCCTTAAGTGCCCACAGTTGACTCTACCTGACTTTGGTCTCTGGTCCCCCTCAACCTACTAAGCTGCCTTCATAGTACCTTTCCAGGACATCTTAATAAAACTGGCCACAACTACCCATTATTGGAAAAACACATTTCACCGTTCTTTGCCATTCAAAAACTTTTACAACCTAATCTCAGATTACTACTCAAAAACATTTTAATATTGCCATAAAAATTACATGTGCATTTGGTCACAAGTATTAATTCTCTTTCTCACCCTTCCCCACCCAGACAGTTAACAAATTTCCAACTCCATTTCTAACAGTAATCCCTATTACTCTGAGAACATTCTTCTATACTGTTTTTGGACCTATTAATTTTGGATATAGCTCGTGACTTCCTGATGAACATTTGGCTCATTTACCTCTTCCCTTCCAGTATACATCAGATTTTTTTAGTTCCTCTGACGGTCATCATTTACAGCTTTAAGCAACAAACCCATACCTTTATTTCCTATTCCATCAACTAGAACCATTACCTTCTGATTTGGGGTTCTAAGCCCTTCCTTCAGCCCTTCTCTCAACGCCTATTTTCAGACTTCCAATAAACGCTGCCTTCGGTCAAACTGTCCCTTGGACCATCTTTTGGCCACCACGGTACTCGTTCCCATACAATTAAATTTTCTTCTCCCTCTTTCCTCTAGAGCCAGCTAATGGCCAGGCTCCTCTGCCCAGGGGAAGCCTCACTGCCTTTCAGTACATGGTGAAAACTCCTTGTCTTGAATTCCTGGGGCAGTTATTAATTGTTTCAGTAAGTGAAAGTTAAGGTGAATCTGCTCAGTCCTGTCCAACTCTTTGCGAACCCATGGACTGTAGTCTACCAGGCTTCTCCATCCATGGGATTCTCCAGGTAAGAATACTGGAGTGGGTTGCCATTTCCTTCTCCAGGAGATCTTCCCGACCCAGGGATTGAACCCGGGTCTCCCACACTGTAGGCAGACGCTTTATCGTCTGAGCCACCAGGGAAGTCATTGTTCTAGTAACACGTTCTAGTAACCGACTACCCATGTTGTAGTAACCAAGTCACTGTTCTAGTAACCCACTACTAATTATATGCGTTATACTATTTTGCTTACATTTGTATTTACCTTTCCAGTAAGGCATGTTTTTCAAACAAGGCTAAGGTCTCCGTCTTAGCATCCTAACCACTCTATAAGCATTTTTATGGACTAGTGCTAATATGAAAGCCTCTTATAAACCTCAAAAAGTTGAGATTCAAATACTGTCTTCGTTACCCAGTCGAGAAGATCAGATTACTTCACCAGTCACACAGGCCTGGACTACAACTAAATAAAACATCCGAAAGAAGCATACTTCTATAGATGTAATCACATAACTTCACTAGGGAAGGCACGCAATTAAAATTTTCAATCTGCAGAACACCCGAAGTGAAATACAGAATCACTCAACCTACCAAAAGAGAAAAAAAGCATAGCTCTTTAGAAGACATTTGACTAGCCCCTTTGTCTTAATTACACTTAAGTAGCTGGGATTTCCCGCTGAAGTTAAGGGCAGCTTTCCCGGTGAAAGCCCAGGAAAGCTGCAGGAACTCCAGCAAGGGAAAAGCCCGAGACAGGACTGGGTTAAAAGCTCGACTCCTCCCCGCTCGGGGTCATCTACGGAGGGGTGGGAGGAGCACGAGAAGTCTCTAGGATGTTATCTTTCCCCATCAAGTGTCCACGCGGGAACCCGGGGACGTCTGGGACAGAACGAGGTGCTCGGGTCTCCAGTGAAGCCTGGGGGTGGAGGGCTGCGACCGCCGATGGGCTGAAAACCCTCATCGCCAGGGCTGGGCAGGGGCCACCCGGCCGGACGCCGGCACGGTTTCCAGGGCGAGGGGAGTTACCCGGCGGGCAAGCCCGGGCACAGCCGGGTCCCTGGAGTTACCCTGCGGAGAGCGGTGAGAAAGGTCGCGAGAGCCGCGGCTTTTGAGAGGGGCCGCGGCGGTTGCGGAGTAATTACCCGGGTGCCATTTCAGGGCCAGCTTCCGATAGGCTTTCTTGAGCTCCTCCTCGCTGGCGTCCCGCCGCACCCCCAGCGCTTCGTAGTGACACTTCATCGCCCGACAGGGCAGGGGGCTCGGGCCGGGGCCGGGGCCCGGGGCGGGGCCGGAGCCCGGACCCGGGCCGAAGTGGTGGCGACGGCCCTGGTGGTCCTCTCCTGCGGCGGGAGCCCGGCGCCCGCACCGGGCCAGCCACCGAGCGCGGCGGCAGCGACGGCGGCTCGGGGCGACGGCGGCGCGCGGGGGCGAAAGGCGGCGCTGGTTGCGGCACGCGGGAGCGCGGAGGGGGCGGCGCCGTCGGCGGCTCCGCATGGACAGGGGGAAGGCCCTGTTCCGGAACTAGCCGCGCGGGAGGGAGGCGGAGCCGCGGCGGGGAGGAGCCGGGGCCGCGGCGGGCGGGAGGCGGGGCCGAGGTGAGAAGGAGGTAGGGTCACAGGAGGCGGGGCCCCGGCGGGTGTCATTGTGAGGGGCACAGACGCCAGTCAGAGTGACACTTAACTTGACATCCGACCTGAGAGATGAGAAAGGAGTTTGATGGGATGAGATTCTGGAAAACATCTTGTAGTTCTTTAGATAATTTCTCAATTTGAGCCACGCTTTTACAGATGAGAAAACTCAAGCTTGAGGAACTCAAGCCTTCCCCACTTATGAATGGCAGGATTCCGTTGGATCAAAACCAGGTCTTTTAACTCTTTGCTTCGGTTACCACTTAATGAGATCTCTAATACTCCTTGTCCTAACCACTGTGCATGAGAAATAATAATAAATAAAATGACTTACACTGAAACAATTTAAGAGGGAAGCATCAACACGTTTTTATGTTTTACTACCGTGAATAAAATTACGCTGATCCACCCATCCATCACTCTTGATGGATCCATCACATCCATCACTAACTTCTTGGCCTCTAAACTTACATTTCCAAGATCGATTTAGGTTAAGAATGCAGTTAGGACTCAGCACTTTCACTGCTGACAGTCGGGTTAGATCCTTGGTCAGGGGAGCTAAGATCCCACATGAAAAGTTCAGTTCAGTTCAGTCGCTCAGTCGTGTCCGACTCTTTGCGACCCCAGGAACCGATCCATTACCAACTGCCGGAGTCTACCCAAACCCATGTCCATTGAGTCGGTGATGCCATCCAACCATCTCATCCTCCATCGTCCCCTTCTCCTCCTGCCCTCAATCTTTCCCAGCATCAGGGTCTTTTCAAATGAGTCAGCTCTTCACATCAGGTGGCCAAAGGATTGGAGTTTCAGCTTCAGCATTAGTCCTTCCAATGAACACCCAGGAGTGATCTCCTTTAGGATGGACTGTTTGGATCTCCTTGCAGTCCAAGGGACTCTCAAGAGTCTTCTCCAATACCACACTTCAAAAGCATCAATTCTTCGGTGCTCAACTTTCTTTACAGTCCACCTCTCACATCCATACATGACCACTGGAAAAACCATAGCCTTGACTAAATGGACCTTTGTTGGCAAAGTAATGTCTCTGCTTTTGAATATGCTATCTAGGTTGGTCATAACTTTCCTTCCAAGGAGTAAGCGTCTTTTAATTTCATGGCTGCAATCACCATCTGCAGTGATTTTGGAGCCCAAAAAATGAAGTCTGACACTGTTTCCCCATCTATTTCCCATGAAGTGGTGGGACTGGATGCCATGATCTTCGTTTTCTGAATGTTGAGCTTTAAGCCAACTTTTTCACTCTCCTCTTTCACTTTCATTAAGAGGCTCTTTAGTTCTTCACTTTCTGCCATAAGGGTGGTGTCATCTGTATATCTGAGGTTATTGATATTTCTCCCAGCAATCTTGATTCCAGCTTGTGCTTCCTCCAGCCCAGCCTTTCTCATGATGAACTCTGCATATAAGTTAAATAGTCAGGGTAACAAAATACAGCCTTGACATATTCCTTTTCCTATTTGGAACCAGTCTGTTGTTCCATGTCCAGTTGTAACTGTTGCTTCCTGACCTGCATACAGGTTTCTCAAGAGGCAGGTCAGGTGGTCTGGTATTCCCATTTCTTTCAGAATCTTCCACAGTTAATCCTGATCCACACAAAGGCTTTGGCATAGTCAATAAAGCAGAAATAGATGTTTTTCTGGAACTCTCTTGCTTTTTTGATGATTCAGCAGACGTTGGCAATTTGATCTCTGGTTCCTCTGCCTTTTCTAAAACCAGCTTTAACATCTGAAAGTTCACGGTTCATGTACTGCTGAAGCCACAAAAAAAGAGGTGCCACCAAAAAAAAAAAAAAAAAATGCAGCGAAGGGATAGTATTTAACCAGCAGGAGGTTTTGGTTGATGTAACTGATACACTGTATTATGGGATGAAAGATCCCTGCAACTGTTCAAATATATTTCACTAGAACCTGGAATGTTTACCTATCAGTTGTTAAATTTATATTGTCAGCCACATACGGTTAGAAGGGTTGGCTCTGTTGCTAACAAATCTCTCTTGTACAGGATCAGGATACCCAGTCTATGAAGTTGTCCCTTTCTTCCCTAACATCCTGCCCTCTGCACAATCAAAACAAACCAACTCTTAAATCTCAAGTTTCTAGGCACAACACTGTCCAACCAACTCACTACTAAAAATTCAAACACTAGTCTCTTTTCCAAAGAAGGAAGATACTATATGGTCTTGGATTATAAATGATAATAGGGAAGATTGAGAAGTTTGAGTGCAAGGAAAAACAGGACATTTCCCTATCTGAGAATGGAATTAGGAAAGGGGAGTAAAGTGAACAAAAAAATAACTTTTTTCTTTCTCCAATTCCATCTGGTTTTGCTACTTCTCAGTCACTTGCCTCTTTTTCCTCCTGAAGGAAAGAGGATCCATTTTTGCTTTTAATACTGTATCAAAATTTAAAGACAATTACACTATATGTAAATTTCAGCCTAAAGGAAGATTTTATTAAACAGGTTGACTTCTAAATGAACATGGACTTGAGAAATTCTCATTCAAATGAGGTATCCACATCACATCAGATCAGATCAGTCGCTCAGTCGTGTCCGACTCTGTGACCCCATGAATCGCAGCATGCCAGGCCTCCCTGTCCAACACCAACTCCCGGAGTTCACTGAGACTCACGTCCATCGAGTCAGTGATGCTATCCAGCCATCTCATCCTCTGTCGTCCCCTTCTCCTCTTGCCCCCAATCCCTCCCAGCATCAGAGTCTTTTCCAATGAGTCAGCTCTTCGCATGAGGTGGCCAAAGTACTGGAGTTTCAGCTTTAGCATCATTCCTTCAAGAAACCCCAGGGCTGATCTCCTTCAGAATGGACTGGCTGGATCTCCTTGCAGTCCAAGGGACTCTCAAGAGGGTATCCACATAAATGATTACAATAACGTCTTATTTTCATCCTATATTCAATTGCTTAAATAAGGGCTTTTCCCCCCGAAGTAAACGTTCGTCGCTCAGTCATGCCCAACTCTTTGGGACCCCATGGACTGCAGCCCACCAGGCTCCTGTGTCCGTGAGATTTTCCAGGCAAGGATACTGGAGTGGGTTGCCATTTCCTTCTCCAACAAATTCATGTAACTACCACACAAATACAGTATTAGTCACAAAAGAAAAACCAATACCCAGCCAAAACAGTATTCATTTTTTTTACCTATCAAATTGACAGATTATCTCATTAGCAAGGGTACAAGGAAATGAACACTAACCTCTGGTAAGGTACAATATTTAGAGGAACAAGTTTCTAACTTTTGACCAGGGTTAACTACATATAGTGTACAAAATATGTGTAGAATGTTTGTTGCAAGCATCTGTATCAGAAAAGATAAAACTGAAATACTCAAATATCCAACAGTAAGGGACTGCTGAGGTGTTGCAGAGTAGAATACTGTGCAATTACTAATGTTGCAGATCAAGGACGGGAAAACGATTAGCAGGAAAAAAGTGACAGACCACCACACACATGGCCCTACCCTGTCTCTGGCCGCTTGCACCCAGAATCCTATCTACTACTTATCGTTCTTCAGGGTGATAAGCCCAGTGCTCTGCTTCAAATAAAGTTCTTTCATAACAGGAAAAACTCACATGTTCTGGTGCCGTAACTGTTCCGTTTTTCTTCCTTTTACTGTTAAAGTAATTTACACCCACTGCTTCTAAATTAAATTTGTAATCTACCAAACACTTTCAATACATATATCAACTTATTTGATTAGCAAAACCTAAATATTTTTCTCATATTTTTTCAAGGTAAGAAAACAAGAGAAGTTGGCTCTTCCCGTGCCTTGTGACTCAGGGACTCAAACTTCAGTAAGATGCTTCCCCTTCTAGCACTCTACCCTCACTGTGCACCATCTGAAACGATGCCCTCAAAGTGCCTAATACTGTTTTACATATGACAACAACCCAGTAAATCTGCCTGAATTTCAGCTTTAATAAACTGAAAATTTTAATCCAAGACAGTAGGCCTAAACCTTAAGTGTGCTAAATTTTTAGTAATATGTAAAGCTTTAAAAAGAAAAACAGAAATTAGGTGATGAGTTCTGGTGATATTTTATTTAGAAAAACACAGACCCACCCAGACCAAAGTCACAAAATCTTAAGTTTTTTCTTTTAAATGTCACACTATTAGATGTAAGGTCATCGCAAATAACAAAAGTATTTACACATTGAACACAAAATAAATATAAAACAACTGAAGTCAAATTAGTTCTCCATTGATTCATTTTGCATTCCCACTGCTCATCTTCTGTTTCATTTTTCTTTGTCTTTTGTAAATCCTTTTCTTTCTGGCTTTCAAATCGACTTTTGGCTCTGGTTTCACCCACTGTATTTCTACCGGCTTTTCCTCAGCTGGCGTAACAAAAACATCTGCAGTGGGATCATGGGGAAGAATAGTCTTTGGTTCTTTCTTTCTCAGCTTCTGCACATCTTTCACTTGCTGTTTCTCTCTGTATTTTGCAGCTGTGATGGATCTTATGACACGCCGATGCTAGAAACAAAAAAAATATGAAAGGTGCTCTTGAATAAAAATAAACATTTTATACATGGCAAGGACATTCACTTATGATACCTATTTCCCTTCACCCTGCATCATCAAAAAAAAAAAAAGTAATCTGTAAGACTGGATGCAGCAAAAGCCAAATTCAGTTTCACAGTTAACAGAACACTTATTTGACAGAATTACTTTGGCCCAAGAGTTTTAGGACATCAAGGACCACAGAATAGAAACAGCTTACCATGTTTGGTGACTGGTAGTGAGGATTTTCATACAAAGTTGGTCCTCCAAAACTTCCCTGGAAAATCTTTATAAGATTTAAGACAAAACGGGGTCCTATTTCTACAAGAGCAGCATCTTCTTCAATGATCTTTAATCAAAAAAAGGAAAACATTTCATTTTGATTTGAATAAAATACTTCTAAATGGTACACGGGCTATATCCTCATTACAAATGTGCCTAAAAGAACTGATACCCAATAAAGCTAAGGTGGAAGGGAAACTTGGCAAATGCCAAATCATCAATATTTTCTGAAATGTATTACTGGTTACAGGCAGTTGTCATAGGAAAATATAAAAGTCTTTTCAGTGTGTCTTTAAAATTGAGTCATTTCAATCTGGTCTGTATCTAGCTTCTCACAACACATGTCTTCTTGCAAAACTGGTCAAATAATTATTTAAAACTGCAACCATGATAACAAAATGTGAATATTCAAGCACCCTATGGGGCACTCTTTCAAAATTTAAATCAATCCTTGAGTTGTTTTTATAAATCTAATTCAAATTAGATTAAAAGGCATATAAAAGGATACACGGCAAAATTTATTTTTGAATGGCTACTGACTGTGGAATTAAGGAGCAACTTCTGAACCACAAATACTACTATTGTTGTTTAAGGCAGGCCTGCATTCAGAGGTTAAGAAGGGGCTATGTTTAACTCACATATCTTTTCTGCTTAACACAAGCAGAAAAAAGCCCAGTTTATTTCACACGCTGTCTGAAATTCTGTCTTGCTGTTTTCATCCACCACTCCTCCTGAATGAATCACTGTATGACTCATCTAATAGTTCTCATCAAATATTTTCTATGGGGGCTATGTTTTTCTAAGTCTAAAACCCCGCCCCAGCCCCAGCAGACTCTAAAACCTCTTAGGAGAGAAACTTATATTTTATTCAATGTATAATGACTTGTGAGAAAATCCATACTCAGCTGATAGCCATGAACTTAGATTATGAAATAGGGGTTATTTACTACAAGTCTGTAGGGAAAAGAAAGCTATTTAAGAGAAAAAGAGTATCATTTCCTATTCTACATCATAAACACTATATATACTAACTTATATAATTAAAAACAAAAGCTAACCTGAAAGTTCCGAAACCATATCCTATTATCCAAAATGGTGAATGTAAACACATGGTCCACAAACGGCTGGCTTTTGGGATGGTACCGTGGTGTACTGAAGATCTGGTGGCAAAAGGGACGCGTTAGTTCTGTATTCTATGACATACCATGTGTGTTTTAGATAAAGTTAAAAGGAAGACACTTATTTATAATATTTTACTAAAAACAGTTTCTAGTAAAGATATTTACCTGAATTAAGAGTTCTTTTAACAAAGCATAATGTGGTAATTCATCAAAAGCCTGTAAGAATAAAGTGAACATATTATTTGACAACATTACTTTTGCTTAAAGTTGTGTTTTATTAACTAAATTGAATTATACAACTATATCCACTCAAAAAAAACAACAATGCACAGTAAGAAAATTAAACCTCATACACTGAATGAGAAACTTACAGGGTCAAAAGACAAGAGGGGCCGAGAACCTTTTAAACAGTTTCCAGTCATCTTTAGCTCAGCTAGGGTATGAACTAGAAAAATTATAACAACAAAAATAGTTATAACTTTGGCACAATTATCCCTAAAGATTATTTTCAATTATCCCAAAAGATTATTTTCAATTTTCTCACAAAAAAAATTTAAATTGAGTCAACTTACTATTTTGAACAAGGAATTTAGCAGATGGTCCATGAGGTGAATTTGAAAGCCTAAAAAATATAAAAGAAGCTTTTTCAACTAATTAGAATTTAGAATGTAGTAAAAACTTACTGCCAGCTCGATTTAAAAGATATCACAAAGACTTCCCTGGTGGTCTAGTGGTAGTCTGCACTTCCAATGCAAGGCGGCACAGGTTTGATCCCTGGTCTGGGAACTAAGATCCCACATGCCACATGGTGCAGTCAAAAACATAAAATGCACAGTTTAAAAAAAAGAAAAGATACCATAAAGTGCTAACAATACTCACATATTCCCAAATTTAATTAATACATTCTCTTTTGATATTGATTTCTAACATAATTTCACAGTTTTAAAAGAAAAGACTCTGTATGATTTCAATACCTTTAAACCATGGAATTTTTGCATTTGTTGTACATCCCTAGATATGTTCCAGTGTCTCCTGGTTTACAGTCTCTGGGAACTTGAATAGAATTTGTATCCTGCTGTTGTGTGAAACTGGATAAATCTTAATTATATTGAATTGTTTCACAGTGCTTTTCAAGTCCACTATATTCTTCTACTTTTCCGTCTATTCATTCTATTAATTTTTGAGAGTTTGATATTGAAACTCCAACTAAAAATCATAATTAATCTACTAAAAAATAATTGCAATATATTGTGGAACTATAACTTTTATTTTCTAAGTCTTCTGTAAATGTGTTATACTTTCATAATTTAAAAAATTAAAAAAAAAATACATTCTCTTACCACATATAGAGATCTTGTTTTTTCTTAGCTTCAAAATAGATACATTTATTGCAGTTTTTCATTTCACAAACCTAAATGGAGCAAAGTATAGAAAAATGAAATACATAACAAAACTAAGATCTAAAGCAATTCAAAGAATGAATATTCAGATTCCTCTAAGAATACTTCAGCAGGTTAAGAGGTTACAAAGGTCTAAATCAAAGTAGATTTATTTGCAGAAATGTTTAGATTTTCTGCATAAGGTAAACTATGCTCTGCCCACCTCTTTGACGGAAACAGCTACTCTTTTTGGTCTAGCATTTTAACTGGCCTCCCTTGGGGAACCTCTTCTTCTGACCATATTGCTGTGTACAAACTACTAAGATTAAAAACAGACAACCCCAGGAATAAAGCACATTACAACCTCACCAATTGTAGAAAAACAGTCCTTAAAGAACCAAAAACATCCTTTATAACCATTACTTTGATGTTTAACTCTTTTGCTGTTCTATTTTAAGCTCAAGAAATTTGTTTTTTCTTCCTCATCTGTACTACCATTTCTGTGATTTGGTTCTGTAAAATCACTAAGGAGTATACAAAACCTATTTCAAGTTGAAGTAAACTTCAACGTCTTAAAGATTTATAAAGTCGCAAGTGAGAAATGCACAAAAGCAATAAGGGAATGATGTCCTTTATTACTGTAGTATTTATAAATTAATATATATATACTACCTGAGGCTTAAAGAATTCATCAACCCAATGCTTTTGTTGCTTACTTTCTCGGAATAAATACAACTACATGCTAAGTTGTGAGCTTTAGTTGCTGCAATCCAAATCCTGTTTATGTCTACTATCTTCACTTGAAATTATACTACCTATTAGGGGCCTGACTCCTTCATTAGAATGTAAGTTCCATGACGACAGGGGCATTTCTTTTAACACTGTTTCTATAGAATAATCCCATGATAGAACAGGGCTTCAAAATTTTGTGCTAAATGAATAACAGAAGCCTTTCTAATAACTAAAAAGAAGTATCTAAGTATCTAATTGTTTTTTAAAACAATTCTTCTAAGTTTTAAAAAAATTTGCTTTAAAAATGGAAGTTTAGTCTTCAACACTACTTTGAAATTTTAACCTATTACTAGTTCATAATACCTTAAGAGCAAATATCATATGCACTGCTTTTAATACTAGCAAAATACTTTCCTCAATATGTTTATTGAGAGAAGACAAATTTAAGAATGACCAAGAAATAATACATACTGAAGCACTAAACTATGTGAAATAGACAATGAGTACTATAAAAAATTTTAGAAGGTACATAATTAAAGTTTGCGTATCTTATATAAAACAACTTAAGTCACTGGATAACTGATTTATTTTTTAAATGATCAACTTCTCATGTTCTAAAATAGTTTCTAAATAGTGCTGCTAGAATATTTTACTTTATTTTCTTAAATTACCTCATTAATCACAAATAATTTATCTTTACGATCCATTTTAGTATCTGTAAAAAGAAAAAAAAAACAATTAAAAAGATTTCAAAGCTACTTCAATCAAATCACTCATACTTTCTAGAAAATTAAATATTAAGTATCTTTATAATTTTCAGTTTAAATGAGATTGATCTTCAAAATGATTAGAGCTGAAGACAAATGACCTCTTTAAAAATCTTGTTCTTTTGAAATGCAAAAATGAGTGATTGAAAATAGTCCTCAGGAATTATAAAGATCTAGGCAGTGTTTCTTTGTGTGCAGGCATACCTCAGAGATTCTGCCTGTTCAGTTCCAGATGACCGTAATAAAGAGAATATTGAAAGACAGCAAGTCACATCAATTTTTTTTCATTTCCTGGTGCTTATAAATGTCATGCTTATACTATACCGTAGTATCAGATGTACAAACACACTACGTCTAAATAAACAACCTACATGCCTTAATTTAAAAATATTTTAATGCTAAAAAATGCTAACCATCATCTGAGCCTCCAGTGAGCCACAGTAGTAACTTCAAAGATCACTGATCACAGATCACAAAATAATAATGAAAAGGTTTGAAACACTACAAGAATTACCAAAATGTGACAGAGATACAAAGTGAGCAAATAAATGCCATTGGAAAAACGGCGCCAAGAGACTTGCTTGACCCAAGGTTACCACAAGTCTGCATATGGAGAAAAAAACAAATTGCAAAAAAGTGAAGCACAATAAAATGAGGTCTACCTCATTTTATTAATCTCTTTCCAAAGCAGGAAAATTCTCACAAACCAATTTTAGGACACAGGTTTTAGAAACACTTGCTTAGGAAACAATACAAATTAAAATTCTCTTTATGTAACTACAGACCTCAGTTTCAGAAACACTGTTATTTTATTCAGAAACACTGTTATGTTATTACCAAGAATTAAAACCTAAGCACCTCCCAACCCAGGCACAAAATACAGCTGCATGAGAACACTGTCATGGTTCCAAATCCCATTACTAAATGTTTTTCATTTGCCTGTAAGACATCCCATTATAAAAGAAAAAGCTTGGCATTTAATAGACTGAGCCCCAACTTAAAGGTTCTTCAAATCATACTCCTGGTACATTAAGTTTTTAATAAGAACAGTTTTTTGTTTTGTTTTGTTTTAAATGCAGAAAATAATACATGGCAGTCTTGATTAATTTAGAAGGACAAACCAGCTCATGGCCTCTGAGAACATTATAATGAAGTCATTCCTGGATTTTCAAAAAATGTTTTAGAGAAGACAATGGTTAATGCATTTTGCAGAGAATTTCTAAAAAATATTAATTGGAAAAATCTTGGCACTGAACAGATAAAACTTCTGAGAAGTCGTTCTTTACCTGACATGCTGAATGAACAAGTGTGACTAGAAGTGAAAATATATAAACAGGCAAGTTTACAAATATGAAATTTTAACACATATGATATAAAAGCACCTGCTTTAGAATGAGGCATCAACATTCTCAAGTCTTGCATTAAATGTCTTGTTCTGAAATTTATTCCTCTAGAAGAAAAGATGAGAATCCGTTCCTTATTTTTCCACTTTCCCTAAAGGAAAAAAGTGTGAGAATTTTAACATTTCATGGTGAATCTATCTTGTTTGCTTAAAAATAAATGCTTCCAAGTAGCAACCCAAACAATCCTGACCTCAGCCTTTAATTCAATCTCAGTAGCATTTACTGATCCCAGCTGCTTTCCAGAAACCTCCTTGGCTTCCCTTTGTTTTTCTTCAATTTCTCCAGTTCCTCCTCCTGATTATGACAGTTCTCATAATCACTCTCACAGCTTTCACTGTCAACTAACTCTACAGAAAGATAAGGAACTCTTTCTAGCTCAAATAATCCAGTATCTGACTTACCTCAAATTCAACTTTAGGATGCCAAATCTTAAAAGCTGGTAAACTTCCTTACTATTTTTCTGATGATGTCACCATCATTTCAGTCCCCTATGCTTTGAATCTTCCATTATCTCATATCATAAGCACCAGTAAATGCTGTCAATTTCTCTTTCCAACAACTCTTAGTCCTCTCTTAGTGATACTGCCTTCAAGGTTCAGATTCTTATAATCTCATAACAATTGCAGATCTTCAAATGCTAGTCCTCCCTGCCAGGAGCTCCTCCAATAGACAAGGTGGACTACCACCTGCTCGCTCCAATCACATCTTTATCTTCCAGGGTTTTCTAAACAAAGTTCAAAACGACACAGCTTTAACACTAGATTCTAAAGCACATTTATATTTCTACCTATACTTTAGCCAATTTGGCTGTTTTGTTTTTTTTTTCAAGTCAGCATTTCATCCACTTTAACACCTCTGATTAGTTTTTTTCTCTCCCTCTGGACTTACATTGTTCCCTCTCATTTTTGAATACAGAAATTTTGCCCTTACCTTGGGATACAATTCAAAGGCTAAATCCTTCATGATCCCTTACCTGGTTATTCTAAAGGAATCTTTATCTCCTGCACTTAAATAAAAAATTTCATATTATGACTCAGATGACAGATACTATCACATTTCTTTTTAGCTCCTAAAGGGAAGAATGAGAACACTAACATTTACAGATAATCTACAGGTCTAGTTTACTCTTCACAAAGAGTAAATTACATTTTTTTCCTTAGTTTGCAAATGAGAAGAGTTCAAAATGTCCCCGTTAATTAATATCAGGATTAGAATTCAAGCTTATCTTTCATTCCTCAAAGCTAACTCCTTTCCCAGCGCTTGCCAAATTTACCTGTCATTCACTACGTGGTATATACAGATCTATGCTAAGCTGTCAGAGAAGGCAATGGCACCCCACTCCAGTACTCTTGCCTGGAAAATCCCCTGGACGGAGGAGCCTGGTAGGCTGCAGTCCATGGGGTCGCTAGGAGTCAGACACGACTGAGCGACTTCACTTTCACTTTCATGCACTGGAGAAGGCAATGGCAACCCACTCCAGTGTTCTTGCCTGGAGAATCCCAGGGACCGGGGAGCCTGGTGGGCTGCCGTCTATGGGGTCGCACAGAGTCGGACACGACTGAAGCGACTTAGCAGCAGCAGCAGCATACTAAGCTGTTGTGGGGGTGGCGGGGGACGACGGAAGGAAATTACTAAATCAGACGAATTGTCTCCACAGTATTTTATCTAGCTTAAGATGAATGAAAGATTCAACAACTTGTGTTCACCTTCTTCTAAAAAAAAAAAAAAAACAAACCATCAACTTACATATCAGTTCTTAGTTTCCTTCTAAACTCCAATATTTTAGGAGAAAGTGGTCACGTTTTAATTTTGCAATCCCAAAGCACGGGAAACCTAACTTCTTACAGTGCTTGGCACATTAAAACTTTGTCGAATACACCTAAAAACTCACAGTATCTACCCTAGTTTTTCGTATCCCTTCAGAGTTACAAATCAAGTCAGGGATTGAATGGGAATGAGATTTAAGAGGGAATGGATATATGTATACTTATGGCTGATTAACGTTGTTGTACATTAGAAAACTGTACAACACAACATTGTAAAGCAATTATCCTCCAATTAAAAGTAAAATTAAAAAAAAAAAATCACGTCTAAAGCACAGTCCCAAAGGACAGTAGCTTTTTAAAGAACCGCATAACCAGCTTCAACATTCAGAATACGGAAATATTCTGGCTATCCCATCACTGGTAGGGATATATACTCGAGAGAGACAAACAAGTTTAAGGAAGAATTCCTTTTTCCGACAACAAAAAACGAAGGA
Source organism: Bos indicus x Bos taurus (assembly GCF_003369695.1). Taxonomy (NCBI): domain Eukaryota; kingdom Metazoa; phylum Chordata; class Mammalia; order Artiodactyla; family Bovidae; genus Bos; species Bos indicus x Bos taurus. Next base: position 39,026,048 of record NC_040095.1, read on the forward strand.
AATGAAGACAAAACACTGTAACAGTCGCCGAAAGTCGCTTCTCTGCGAGCATTAACAGCTTTGAAATCGGTCAAGTTGCTCAGTCAGCAGCCTGCCAAGAGTGCAGCCACGTGCACTAGGGTTAGATGTAAAGGCGGCAGCTGGTCCCGCCGAGAGCTGAGACGGAGCTCCCGTAACACCCCCAGCATCTCTGAAACCCGCAGAGCGGTAATCAGGTAGGTACCACAACGAAAGCGCGTGGAGCCGCGGCCGCAAAGCCCCCTTTACCTTGCAAACTGGGCCTGGGATACGATCTTTCTCTTCTTCTGCCGCCTCCTCTGATACGTCGTTCGCCTTAGCCGGCAGCTTGCCATCTTTCGCGTCTCTTTTCAACTTTTTCGCCTGAACCGCCAGGCCTCCACGCCGTTTCCTCTTGGTCGCTGCCATCTTGCTCCGCGCCTTCGCTCTGGGCCTTCCTTCCGGCTCTGCCGCTCGCTCCGCCTTCCCGTCTCTATGGTCCCGGCCCCCAGCTCCACAGTCCTGCAGCTCTATGGTGCCTCTTTCCCGTCTTTATGGTACGGCCCGGTCGGCTCTCTAGGCCTCTTCTATCTCTGTGGTGACGGTGGCCGAGGTGACCGGCAAATCTGAATAGAGTGGCGGGAGCCGTTCCACTTCTTCCGCAGTTTTCTAGGAGCTGCATCCGGGCGCTGCGCACAGGTAGGGTTTGGGCGCTGGGGATCCCAAGACACGTCTGTAAGTGGGTCGTGGGCTGGTGAGTGGTGGTGGGTGGTTGTCTGGGTCTCTTGAAGGACCTTCCAAGGACTCAAGCCCGCCCCCGTAGCGCATATCCTGTTAGAAGCAAGATTGGAGGCGCGGGACACCTCTTCTCTGACTGAGGAAGCGGAGCCTCTGTTTGGCTTGGCGAAACTGACCCCGGTTGACCGTGCTAGTTGCGTATTTCTGTCCTTCTTAACTTTTCGTGTTACTGTCTCCTTACTAAAGACGACGAAACCCTAGTTTACAGGGTAATTTCCCCCAAAGTTAGAGATAGTTAAGTGGCAGAGGTGGGGTTTCAGTCCCTACTTCGGCGAGTTCAGCGTCCAGGCCTCTTCCACTCGGCTCAGCGCAGGTTGAAATCGCGGGCCTCGTCAGCCTGGACGGGGAGTTTTACTGTCGCATCTCATCAGGAGCATCCCTCGGGGCCGCATGCGCCGTGGACCATGCCCCTCCTAACCCAGCGGATCCCAGACGAGAATGATTACTGCTTAGTGGCCAGCCTTGACAACGTCAGGAACCTCTCCACTATCTTGAAGGCTATTCATTTCCGAGAACATGCCACGTGTTTCGCTACTAAAAATGGAATCAAGGTTACAGTGGAAAACGCAAAATGTGTACAAGCAAATGCTTTTATTCAGGTATGGAAGTTGGCACCTTTAATCCGGTGACATATGACGTTCTTCACCCAGCTCAATGAATTCCAAGGGTCCTTATTTAAGTTGGAGCACAAAATATCATTATTTGAATTCTTTTTCTCTCCTGGTAACAAATCCTTTTCCTATCGTGTTTTACAGAAATAATGGTTAATAATGTCTAAAATATTTTAAACTATAGGTGGGCACTTTTTCTGAGTGTTTTGTATGTTTATATATTTAAATCATTTAATGCTCACAATAGTGGTTTAGATGTAGTTTCTTTAGTTCTAGGTAATATACGGTTACTATGTGCAAGGGTACTGAAGTTCCCATGACTACAGATCATCAGTACTGTTGTCTCACATATCTCTAAAACTGAAACGATATGTGTTTGAACTGTCAATTGGTGTTTGTACTAAAATGAGTGTTTTGTGTAGAAAATGACAATGTCCATTATGAGTGCCAAAACTGTACTGATGGCGGCTAAACTTTGAAGTGGTCTTTGAATACTTTTAATAAATTTATTTTGATAAATTTAAAAAAGTCAACAGTCCTACAGTCCTATGAGGTGGTTCTATTATTATTCCCATTTTACATTTGTGGAAACTGAGACACTAAGTGATTTGTCAGCAGTCCTGTGGCTGGCAAGTGGCTTAGGTGGGATGAGAACTCACAACATTTGTTTCTGTAGTATATGCTCTTTTGCACTACTTCCCTGTTAGTATTTTTTCCTCTTATTGGTTATAATCTGTTTGTTCTTACAAAGTAATAGTTGTATGGTTCAGATAGGATTTCACATTTAATTTAGCATGTTTTTGGAACACCTAAGGGCACAGTATGACCTCAGGTATAGAGGGATTAATCAGACATGGTTCCTGTCCTCAAAAAGAAATTGAGAGTCAGTTATTACTCATGCATTGTCTAATTTGTTTGGCTGTTTTCCACATGACCTTAGCCCAACTGATGGGCACAAAAAGGAGACAAGGGAGAGTCATGTAGGAGATAGTTTAGCTCCAAGGAGATAGATGAAGGACCTTTTCATAAAGTTTTGCATCAGACTGAAATCAGTTTCACCTTCAACTACTGAGTAGTAGTATTCTAATGGATCTCAGTTGAAAAAGTTTAAGATGTGTTGACTGATAATCAAATTATTTTCATGGGTTTAGCACAATATTGTTATTTTAAAAACATAAAGTCAGCTCTAGAATTGTATGTGTGCATTTTCATTCTTTAACATACATTTTCACATTTACTTTTTTTTTATAGGCTGGAATATTTCAAGAGTTTAGAGTTCAAGAAGAGTCTGTTACTTTTCGAATTAATTTAACTGTCCTTTTAGACTGTTTATCTATTTTTGGATCAAGTCCTGTGCCAGGTGAACTATTTTATTGTCATTATAATAACATAAAAGCATTTCTGGATGGTCAGAAAAATACAGGGAAAATTATTAGAATATAAGTAGTATAAACATTTGTTTAAAAAATTAATTGCCAATTTATTTTTCATTTGCCACAATCATATATTCTGATTTTTCATAATATTAGTAGATGCTAATGGTTCTTAATTTACATTCACCTTTTAATTTACAAAGCTTTTAGGATTTTAAATTTGAATTAATCAAAAGAATACTTTGAACATATCTTAAATATGTTTAACATTGAGAAATATATTTTAATTGCTTCTTTTCCCTAATTTGTCAAGAATTATAGTTAGTGGCAGAGAAAAACAGATACCAGTTGTCCTGACTCCCAGTTCACTGTGTTTGACATTTGCTCTTTTTTCTTTAAGCCCTATTTATAAATTCAGTTTATTTTCCTAAATGCTTTTCTTTAAAAGTCATATACTTTTAACAATAGTTAAAACTACAAGGAAACCCCAGAAGAATGATTTTTACTTCATAGGAAAGGATCAGTTATGGTCCTCTAGAAAATATGTTTTAATTGTGTACTGACAGTTCCGGAATTGTCAGGAATTGGTTAAAATTATACATTTTCTAATGCAGTGATCCCCAACTGGTTTTCCATAAAAGTACCTGCCTTCTTCCATTCCTCAGTGTGGTTCTCCACCCACTAAGAGGAGTAGAGTGTCCTGTCATAGTCCTTCTCCTCTTTAGTACTAGTTTTGCAGAGCTAAAACCCTAACCTCCATTAACCACCCTTTTTCTCCCAATTAGACCTTAAGATGTGGTGAAATATAAAGACTATCTCCCAGTAGAAAACGTTGGAAGGGTCCTTATCACAGTGAATACATTGATGTTATAATAAGACAATATGAAAGCAATCCAGATTGAACCTTCAAGAATAGCATAATCTATCCTACAACAGTTATTATTAATACATGCAATATGGACTGTATAGATTCTCCATCCTGAAGTTGTATATTTATATATAATCACCTAGCTATCTCTAAAGTGGTTTTTTTTTTTTCAACCTGGAAAATGATTTCAAAGAGTTACATTTTATTCCCAATTTTTTGCAGTTATTTTTGGAATTGTCTACACACAACTATCATCAGGAAAGATGTGATCCCTTCTCATAAGGATATACATACATATATGCTAGAAATGGACACGGTAAAATGTTCTTGAGTTTTAGGCATGATTTGAGGAGAAGCTGAGCCCAGAGCTCTAAAGCTAAGCCCAGAGTAGTATTTGTTTCCATTGCAGGGACTTTTACTGCACTTCGGATGTGTTACCAAGGTTATGGTTACCCTCTGATGCTGTTTCTGGAAGAAGGAGGCGTGGTGACAGTGTGTAAAATCAACACTCAGGAGCCTGAGGAGACTCTGGATTTTGATTTCTGCAGCACCAATGTCATTAATAAAATTATTCTGCAGTCAGAGGGGCTCCGTGAAGCATTTTCCGAGTTGGATATGACGAGTGAGGTCCTGCAGATCACCATGTCTCCAGATAAACCTTATTTCAGGTACTTGAAAGCCCTGCAGTCCTGGTTAATGTAGTTTACTCCATCTACCTGCTTACACATTTTCTTAGAATGCAGTTTTTGTTACCCAGGTTATGAAAATTTTCAGAACTTCAGAGAGCTTCTACTCTTAGTTCATACTTTTATGTGTCAGGACACTAGAAGACCCAGGAAGACTAACTCACTATAAAGCTTCATAGGTAGTGTTGGTTTCTAGAAGAGTAGCCCCATCTCTGAGTTCATAAACTAGTGATCATTTCATTGCTGTTCTACTTAGCATCATAGATCAGTTGCATTGTGAGGAAAATTGGGCTTAAACTTTTGCAAAAGGTGTTTACAGCATGTGGTATCTCTTTTTCCCAAGTTAGTACAGATGCTGGAGGGAATAGGTGTTTTCTATACGTGGTTCATTCACTTAAGTATCAATCACCTATAGTGTGCATATTTACATTAAGTGCTGCTGCTGCTAAGTCGTGTCAATCATGTCCGACTCTGTGCGACCCCATAGACGGCAGCCCACCAGGCTCCCCCGTCCCTGGGATTCTCCAGGCAAGAACACTGGAGTGGGTTGCCATTTCCTTCTCCAATGCATGAAAGTGAAAAGTGAAAGTGAAGTCGCTCAGTCGTGTCCTACTCTTAGCAACCCCATGGACTGCAGCCTACCAGGCTCCTCCGTCCATGGGATTTTCCAGGCAAGAGTACTGGAGTGGGTTGCCATTGCCTTCTCCAACATTAAGCACTACAGGAAGGAAAAGCTTAAAATCAAGATGATGAGGCTATACGTGAAACACCTTAGAGAGAACAAAATTACATGCCGTTAAGATTAGGGAACCAGCACAGGAGTACTTTGGGAGGCATGGTCAAGGTGAGATTCCTAAGAGGGTAATTTTCAGCAGGAATATAGTATCAAAAACTGTCAAGCTGCTTCTCATATTTTGACCCAACAAATGAAATGGCAAAACTCTTCAGGATTAGAATCAGAGAGAGAATTTATTTATTTCTACTCTTTTGAAATCGTTCAGAATATTAGAGTAAAGGAGTTAAATACATACGGTATGAAAGGTGTAATTATTATTTTTGTATCTCCTTTAGAAGAACTGCAGGCTTTTCTTATTGGTTAGGTAGTTAAAAAATTTGCTCAAGATTGGTTAAAATGCTAATCAAAATGGAAATGAGTGCAACCCTACTTAAGCAGTGATGTGAATTAAAGATTTCAGACACTTTAAACAGAGTATTCCAGAGGCTCCTCATCTACATGATCTTTCTCAGCATGGGTGACTAGATGGATCATGGTATTTTTCATCTCCCATACAGGAAATTATTTGGTGGTGGGGAACTGGAAGTTGAAATATTTTTTTCTGGATATGTTAAACTTGAGCCTGTGGCACTAGGGAGTAGTTGGATAGATAGGTGTAGAGTTCAGGAGATCAGTCTAGACTAAAAATATAGATTTGGGAACCATCAGCATGGCTGGGCATGAACAACATGGCTCAGAGAAAGAGGTGATGTTAGAAGAGGGAAAAGATGGATTCTGGGGAAAGCCAGCAAGCACCTAGGTCTTTATCACTGTGCTCATATAGCGCTCACATACAGTGCTCATATATGTTAATTCCAGGTGGCTCAGATGGTAAAGAATCTGCCTGCAATGCAGGATACCCACGTTAGATCCCTTGGTCAGGAAGGTCCCCTGGAGAAGGGCATGGCAACCCACTCCAGTATTCTTGCTGGAGAATCCCATGGACAGAGGAACCTGGTGAGCTTCAGTCCATGGAGTCACAAAGAGTCGAACAGGACTTGAGCCACTAACACTTTTCACTTTCCAAAACAAATGATCAGTAAGTTAAGTAAACATAAACATTCACAAATTGTCTGCAAACTACTGATATTCCCAAGCAAAGAAAACCATAAAACAGCCTGAAAAGCATCTGAGACACACAAAAGCCCTGATTGCTTGGTGTGGCAGTAGACATAGCTGGCAGGGCCCTGGGCTTGCCATTGACATAGATCAGGGTCTTGCGTCACTCTGCCACTCTACTGTTACATGGTTCTGATTTGAGGAAGAGGGAAGGACAATATCAAAGTAATATTAAGGTAATGAGATTGAGGCAGAGCCCCCTAGATTCCTTCTGTGACTGGCTTTTTGCAAAGTCATTTATTAGTTGCTAGCTCTGTACTGCAGCATCCTACAGGAATCTTTATTATGTTGTTGTTACAGTGCCGTGTCTACAGCTGTCTACATATGTGTTTCACTCACCAGAATGAGCTTCTTAAGGAAGTGTTTGCTTATTTGGATACTAATGTGGCTTATTGTTGAACCAATGAATAAATGAATTGCTCATTTTCTACTATAGGTTATCTACTTTTGGGAATGCAGGAAGCTCCCACCTTGACTATCCCAAAGATTCTGATTTGATGGAATTATTTCACTGCAATGAGACCCAGGTCAACAGGTCAGTAGGTTGCCATTTGGTGATGAAGGTGAGGTTAAATACTATATTTCTATTAAATAAATTTTTTAAGACTTTCAATGTGTAGATAAAAGTATAGCAAAAAATAAATAGTAGGTTGCTGGGTTTACATGGGAATTTGGCATTGTGATAGTGAACTAAATTTTCAAAATGAAGAAAATATTAGCAAATTGGACGGCTCTTTGATTCTGTTCTTATATTTGCTGTTTGGTAGTTCTTGGCTAACTTCTGTCCTTTACTTGGAATTATGCTTTAAATGTGTCCAAATAACAGCTTTTTGTTTACTTTTCTGCAGATACAAGATTTCTTTACTGAAACCCTCTACAAAGGCATTAGTCCTGTCTTGTAAGGTATCTATTCGAACAGATAACCGAGGATTTCTCTCATTACAGTATATGATTAGAAATGAAGATGGACAAATATGCTTTGTGGAATATTACTGCTGTCCTGATGAAGAAGTTCCTGACTCTTAGTCTTCAGTATGGCAGTTCACGCACTGTTTATGTACACATGCATAGTAAGTCATGTTCTCATGCTGAGCGCAGTGCCCTTCATGACTTCCTGTTAAGATTTTCTAAGGGGAAGAAGCAGGGAGGAGGAGCAGCACAGTCCCTGTCCCGATAGTTGCTGTAGGTTTTGTCAGTAATGTTGTCACGTAGTCATAGATTATCCAGTATGGACTAGTTTGTGGTTCTGTCTTTTGAACTCACGGAAATTGTTACAAGTCAAGGTGCATAAGTTTTATGTGTTATTCTACTTAAGTAGGACATTCCAAGAGTATAAAAATTTGAAGTTTGGTGAAGCCATATCAGAAATGTTCTTTTATGTATTTACTATTAGAAAAAGCAATAGCATATGGGCATCACTTCCTAGTTGGAATTCTGGAGACTCTGTCATAAAGCAGTGGTTCTCAGAGTGTCATGCCTAGACCACCTGGAAACTTGTCAGGAACTCTGAGGGTGGGGCCAGCAATCTATAGTTTAAACAGCTTCCCCCCTTCACCGCCCCACCCCCCGAGATTCTGATCCTTGCTAAAGTTTGAGAACCACTGTTTTAAAGGATATTTTTTAAAAATAGCATTTTAATTGCATTGAAGTGACTGCTTTTACAGGTGATGTCTTTGCAAGTGTTCTGAAGTTTAGGTGTCACCAAACAAGTCTGAATAATTATATGATTTATTTACATTTTGAAGGCATTTATGAACATGATATAAAACAGTCTTCAGAATTACAGGTTTTCATCTTGTTCTGAAAACCATTCATTGTAGTAAGTACTTATTAGATACCTTCTATTTGCCTATAAGAGTTCCTCAACCAGGGCTTCCCAAGTGGCTCAGTGGTAAAAGAATCCACCTGCCAATGCAGGAGACACAGGTTCCATCCCTGATCCTGGAAGATCCCACATTCTGTGGAGCAGCTATGCCCATGTACCGCAACTGCTGAGCCTGTACTCTAGAGCTTGGGAGCTGCAGCTACTGAGCTCATGTGCCCTAGAGCCCGTGTTCTGCAACTAGAGAAAAGCTTGCACATGACAAAGACCTAGTACAACCAAAAATAAATTTTTTTTTTTTAAGTTTCTCAACCAAACCAAGGCATATCTCAGTGGGCAGGCACGTAGGCGCTGCTCCCGGGTACCTGTACGACTCATGCAATGCTGGGTATTTAGCCCAGGGTGAATGCCGGATAACTAGTTAAGTCTCCCAGGCAATCTCGGGATGCCCAGCTGGTACAAAAGTCGTTGGAGTTTTGTAAAGTTACAGTATGTGTTCAAGAAGGAAATGATTGAATCTGCCAAATGTCCAGATTTTTTTTGTCTCAATAAGCATTAAGAACAAAACACGTCTAAAACATAATTATGGAAATACTTAATCAGTAAACATTTCAAGAACTACAATTTTCCTTTAAATTTAAAACTGGACAGTTACTTGGTTTTTTTCCATTGGCATGTCTAGTATCTAAAATAGTGCCAGGATAAGGTAAATATTCATCAGATAAAAGGACCTCCACTTTCAGATTATTAGTCACTATGAAAGTTGAACCTATGATTAAATAAGACTGACATTTTTGCACATTTAAGACTACTATTTCAGCTGAACATATCTTGAGTTACTTAGAATTCAGAAGCTAATAAATTTAATTCTTTCTCAGTCACCGTAACATCAAGATATGTTTTAATAAAGAATTTTCTAGTTATGTGTGTTCTGTTTGACTCCCTAATTTGCTAGCCTAACTTTGTTCAAGTTCCTATGAGAGACCACTGGGGGGAGCACTTACTTGGGCAACGCAGATGCTTTGGTGACTGTAAGTTGAGTTCACGTGTCACAAAAGACTAAGATTTAGCTTTACCTTTCTGAAGTTTACCTCATATTCTTTCTAATAAAATTGTAATAAATTTTAAAATTGTAATTCTAATAAAATTAACAGTAGCTATTTTTTTCTATTTTTAATTAGTTTATTCCCAACTTATGATTATGCTTCCACCTAGAACTGATGAAATGATTCAAAACAAAAATGTTAAATTTTACTGTTGTAATAAAAATAAGTCTTGTAATACATGTTTTGTTTTGTTTTGTTTTTTATAAGAAGCCACACAGTTGCTGTGATACTCTCAAGTCCTGCTAAGCATTAGTTACCATTGCTGAAAGGGCAGCATGTGGCAGCCCCTACAGCTTAGGGTGAGTGGGGGGGTTCAGAACTACATAGACTCCCTTTTCCCCTTTCCGTCTTCATACTGCTGGCTCTTGTCCCCACCTGAAACAAAATCTGCTGGGTTCTGAGGAATTGGGAAATAGCATTTTCTCTTTTCCCGAGTTTGTATTCGTAGCATTTTTATATGAGTGTCAGGTTGCATGCTCTTCTGCAGCAGTTAGCAGCTCTACTGTGGGTTTTCCTGCTCCAGCAGTGGACAGCTCAACCTCTAATCAGAAATGCCCCAGGCAGCTGGCATGGGTGTTCCTGGCATCCATATCTCAGTCACTTCAGAAGCCTCAATAAAAGAGTAAATGTTTGAAGTAGGTTATCTTTTCGAAATGTATAGCTCATTGACTGGATGTAACTCCTAGTTAATAGTGGCTCTCATTGGTAAAACTAGAGGTATTCAGGATATGTGAACTAAATTTCAGAGTAGTTCCCCATCCCTTTACGGAAAGAATATGAGAATCTAGTGAGGCCTGTAGTCTGTACCCTTTGGACTGGTGCCTGAGGCTTGACTTACTTCCTGCCATTTGTCCAGGGATTCTGTTGCTTGTTGCTGACTGGATTAGGACAGTCCCGTCTCGAATATTGTCAGGTTTGCCTTAAGTGGACCTTTAATGCAAAGTGATGGGTGAACTGCCAACACATGGAGGTAAGGCATCACCGAACTTCCAGAGCCAGTTGCAGAAACTGCTTGGTAATGAACATTTATTAAAATTTATATGTGGGAGAGTTTGAGCTGGGCTTGGTTTTGTTTGTTTTCCAATTCAGTTACAGGGACTGAAAGAAAGTAGCTAACCCTCATCTATCTCAGAAATTTCAGTGCCTGATAACCAAAGGAATGTCTAAGCTGTGTATGACCTTATGGACTAGGGTGGCTGGAAACCTCAGGTGTTTTGATTGGTTGTCCAGATCGCTGCTTCCCATTGAATGAGTTTAGAAAGGAGCTTAGTTCTCAACTCCAGTTTTCCAAGAGTGAAACTTTATATTAAGTTGTATTGTGCTGAACATTTCCAATGTGGTTTCTTAAAACTTGGGGATTTCAAAAAATAGTAACATTTTTAAACTTTTAGAACCAAGATAGATGGCAGCTTTCTATTTTGTCAGATAGGAGGATATTAAAACCATTTCATAAAACATTTTGAAATCAAAACCTTGGGGGACAGGTGGGAATTTTGTACTGTCAACAAAGAAAAACTGGAGATACTAAAAATAAGATGAGACAACAGGGTTACACAATAATGTTTTATTTTACAATGTAATACTTTATGCTATTGTTTTATTGATAGAGGTTTGTCGGTTTGGAAATGTTAAGACTTTGGGACCTCACAAAATAGTAAAATTTTTAAATTTTAGTGCCACCCAAAATGGAGTCCAAAATGGCCACTTCTAATACTTTGTTTTTATCACAGTCATTGTTGAAAAACTATTTTCAACTGCGTGTGTGAAAACAAGCCACTCTTCTGAGGCTGCTTTAGTCAACTCAGCATATTCTGGGCAAGAACATCAGTCCCATCTCCAAACAGGGCTAAAATCTGCAGTGAGTCACTGAGTGACTAGTTTGTAAGTACTTGCCGAGAAGGTCAGTGGAATATAGGTGCCTTCGGCCAGAGCTGTAAGCAGAAACCCTGCTCCTGGGTGCCAAGCTTAAAGCACTCTTGGAATCAGCTGAGGGACAGCGGCAGCTACCAGGAGGAAGCCTAGCAGTCTGTGGCCAGACCACCGGATAAACCAGTATATATGTCCTCCTGCCACAGCAGAACACTGCTCACTACTAATACTGTGGATACTGGCTGATTACTAGGTTTTACAGACGAAACAGAATGAAATGAGAAAATACCTTGAATGAAGAACCAAGATGTGGTTGTATAAGCACTGATGAGTGATAGAAATGTTCTTAGAAACACGTGGATCCCAAAGACACAGGTGTTTGAGCTCCACTAAATCAGCTCAGGTAACTGAGGAGCGATAACAAGGGAAAAATAAAAGCTATAGTACAAACTGAATCTGATTTCTCCTCTGTCCCTCAACACACAAAGGAATATGATTTGAGACTGCCAATTTCCTAAATACACACTGGTTCAAGGCTTTTTTTTTTGAAAGTCGCTCAGTCGTGTCTGACTCTGCAGCCCCATGGACTGTAGCCCGCCAGGCTCCTCTGTCCATGGAATTCTCCAGGCCACAATACTGAAGTGGGTAGCCATTCCTTCTCCAGGGGATCTTCCCAACCCAGGGATTGAACCCAGGTCCCCTGCATTGCAGGCAGATTCTTTACCGTCTGAGCCACCAAGGAAGCCCATTCAGGGCCTTAGGATTTCTTTTTTAACAACCCTGGTGAGTATTCCATTCCCAAAACAAGTCTTTTTAATCCAGTCTGGTAGGGGCAGCATAGTGGGATGGAAAGAGTAGTCTCCTGTGATTCAGGTGACCATCTGCTTTATAGTTACGAGACTGACCACAAACGAATCAACCCTTCTTGTCCTGTTTTCTTCATTTACAAAAATCAAAAAGGCCTTATGGCTCTAACGTGGTATGACTTCAGTAAACCAGGTTAGGTCAGTATTCTAGAAGGTCAAACATTTCCTCACACAAAGCAATTTTAGGGACCCTAAACAGGTTATGGCTAAAGATATTTATAAGTACTGTATTAAAATGCTCACACATAAACTACTTAGGCACTGCAGAACTTTTTTTAAAAGTCAGAATGGGAAAGAATGAAATTAGAAATGGGGAAATGGAAGGTAATGGGAGTCCCAGTGACATGAGAAACTAACTTAAAGCATGTGTCTAAAAGATTCCTTCCTCCCAGGTAACAGGATCCCGGTTTCTAATGGCCATACCTATTTTACCTGTAATGCCACTGTTAAGTGGACCTTTTTTTTCCCCCCAGAATCCTTGGTTCTGTTTTTGATCTGCCACTGCTGTCGGTGTTGGTAAATATATTTTGTGGTCAAGAATGCTTGTTATCAACAGGTTGGCTTTATTGTTGACTATCCTGGATAGAGGTTTTCCCTTTACTGATAACAGAAGACCTAGAGGAAAGGAGAAAACCATTTGTGCATGTTTTCTTGGCTTTTGACATCTCTCCCTCCTTCTAGCACCAACCACTGCCTTACTGAGCTAGAAGGCTGAACTCAGTCTTAGGCAACTATTTCACCAAGTGACCATCCCCCTAAAATGCTAACTGTGCTAAAGGGCCTCCAAAAGAGTCTTAGGTTTTCTCCCTAAAGAGCAGGGGACTTCCTTTGATTCAGACAGCAGGTGAGGGGTGTATCTAAGATATGTGGATTGCATTTAATCACAGCTGAAAAAAAATGATCTAATTTAGGGCCATGTATATATTGTTCATGCTTTTCAGGTGATTTCTCCTCATGAGCACAGAGATTTAGAGCCCAGAGGCACTGTAATTGTTAAAAAGAGGATCTTTCATCATCATTCCCAGCCATTAAGATTTCCATATGCTGGTTTCCTGATACTGGAGAAGTTGGCCTGGAATTAGAAGTAATCTAGTCCAAGAGATTTTCTGATCCAGAAACCCGGTTTCTATTAAGTGTTCCTCAGTTACCTCCTATTTAGACCTCAAGCCTGCAACAAGTGTGGTTTTCACAGCCCCGTTTGCCTGAAAAAAATCTGTTCCACAGAAATATGATATACAAAATTTTATGAGCAACTTGAGGCTTTTTTATATGCAAGCCCCAGTAAAGGCTTATTCATTCTACTACTGGACCATATAAAATACAGAAAGCTATCTGGCACTTTAATTTCCTGATCAGTAAACCAAGAGATAATATGATTCCAAATCTGAAAAAAAAAGTAGGTACAAATTAAGTCAGTTGCCCAGGGGTCTCATAAAATCAGGGGTGGGCAGAGACCTGAGAGGGATCTCTGCTAGGGACTGCAACTAGATACCGGCCTTGGGCCTCGCTCTCTCACCACAAGGTGGCAGGAGTCCCCTTTCCTGAAATCAGGTACTGAAACGCCTCTGGCTGATCCAGTGTGTACATCATCTGTGCATTTAAGAAACTGTGTTAGACTGTCTTCTCTATGATACAATGTTTCCAGGGGTTAGCTCTACCTCACTTCTGAGCTGTTAACCGGCAAAATGTTCTCCACACCAGCCTCACAGTGGCTTTTCAGATACTAGCCCCTGTCTCATTTTCCTTCACTGGCAATGGTATGGCTAGAAGGTGATAAAGTCAAAGCCCAGGTTTCAGTAAGTACGAAAATAATTGCCATTTATTACCTAATAACCACTTTACCTACATTATCTCATTTTTGCAGCAACACTAAGAGATAGGTACTGTTCTCATCCCCATCTTATGATGAGAAAACCAGAATTAGCTAGAAAGTGGTGGTGCTGGGGTCTGAACAGTCCTGTCTCCACACCTAGGGCTCTTAACCACCATGAATCATAAAGAAAAATTAGTTCATCAAGATGTGTTGAAGTCATGTTTCTATGATCAGATAAAATAGTTCATTGGTGAGATAATCATCTTTCATAAATAATTTATTATGCCCTAAAGTGGGGCCCAAATTTGTTACCAACCTGCCAAAGTATTCGTGTACCCTCAGTTCAAACATGTGCTATATTTACCTTTTGCTTTAAATAAAACTAGACCTAAGATACTATCTTTGTGGTTCTAAATAAGTTTTTATTTGCCAAAATTTAAATCACTGACCAGTTTACAAAGAATTCAGGTAAATATAAACACAGTGGCGTTTTAAAAATTCATTTCTTCCCAACATGCCAGTGGGGGAAGTTTAGTGTGTAACAAGTTCTGGGAAGTACTTCAGGAAATAAACCTGTGTCACTTTGTGTAATCCAATTTGGTTTCTTCCTACACGGATTTCTGCCACAGAGCCTTTCTTCCTCCTCCGTCCCTTGGAATCAACATTGCTTACAATACCCTTTAGGAAATCCTGTCCCCTAGAGCAGCCATTAAGAACTTACCATTCCTTCCAAACGCTGCCCTCTGTCAGGCCTCTGTGATTTTGCATAGAGAGTGCCTTCTTCCCGGCATGTCTTCTCTTCTCCATCTGGATGAACTGTTACTCGCCCTTCAAGAAACAACTCGAATGTAACCCTCTCTATGAAGCCTTCTCCAGACTTCTTAGATGGTCTCTCCTTGCTGCTCTTAGTGCACTGAGACTTCTCCTACAGAACCTGTATTTCACGTTGTCGTTATTTTCATGCTCGTCTCTTGCTCTAGACAGTTGTCCCCTTCACAGTAATGGCCACGTTTTATTTATCTTTATTTATTTACCACCTGCAGCGCTAACTGCACCTAGGATGTAGTAGATGCTCACCAGATACATTTGTTGAAGGAATGTTGAAGATGAGGAAAAGTGAGGCTCAGAATGTTTAGGCTACTTAAAGCCACATAGCTATCTCAGAGCAGAGTTGGGACTCACACACAACATGTCTGGACTCAAGGTACACTGCTCTTTACTCTGTGCGTAAATCGCAAATCCGTCGCAAAAGTTTAGCTCTTCCCCCATCCATGCCCCACTGCAGATGATGATAATAAATCAGGCTCCACCGGACCTAGCCTTTTGCTCTGGAACTTCAAGCATCACTCTAGGAAATCACTACCAGAGTGGACCCAGGTGGTGAAATATACTTGCTTTCCTTGCACTATTCACACTCTGCCTCCTGTCATTCCATTTTTGTGGGCATGGCAGAGTGGCCATTGATTAAGTTCCCCTGATGCACTACCAAAGACCAGGTACCCTGAGTTGGCTCTTTGTGACTTAGCAGCCTCTGTTCCCCTCCATGGAGACCCTAGTATGGGAGCTACATGCTCCTAAGTGTTCACTGCTCTGCCTGTCCCAGTGTTGCTAGCTATTCCCAGAATCCTAATTTGGAAAGGCCACTGCCCCTGGGCACCTGGATGTTAGAGCAGATTTTGCTCCCCACCCACTCATACACCAAGGTCTGGCAGAATATTTTCTCCTTTAATTTTGTAGAGGAGGCATTAGAATATATACTAATGATAGGGAAAGAATATAAATGCAGTAGCCTGGAAACAATCTAGCTTCTGGAGCATAACTTTCATCACGAAGGTCTTGCCCAAGACTAGTCTGGCTGACAGAAAATTTACTGAGCGTATCCACTGTTCTACTTACTGCAATTTTCTCTGGAAATAAACACCCCAAAATCCTCCTTTTTTATCCTACTTTTCTTTGGCTTTCTCTCCCTAGTCCCTCAGCCCAGAAAAGGCAATTGTTGTTCACAGAGATTTTTGACCAAGAAGACAGTAGATCACTAATAGGTTAATGGGCATTGAGGTACTCTTCTCCTTTCCCCTCCTATCAAGAGAAAAGGATCCCTCTGTTGTCTTCTACAGCTTAAGAGCCATTGAAAGTTATTCAAAAGCAATTTTTCAGCATGCAGCTCTCCTAAAGATGGCTAACAAGGACAAAGTTGAAGTTAATGATCCACACCTTCATACTTCCAGTAAGTATGGGTGACCAGCTAGAGTTGCAAAAATAGCTAATATTTATTGGGCACTTACTATATATGAGATGCTGCGCTACATTTTTTATGTGAATAATCTAATTTACTCTTTATTATCTTTCCTTATTATAGATGCGATTCTAATCCTCATTAGAGAAAACTGAGGCTTAGGATAACTTGGCTTATGGCACACAGAAAGTGGAGGAGCCTGGATTCAAACAGAGGTCTGTCTGACTCTCAAGCTCATGACCTTGCATTCGAACAATTAGAACTGTCTATAATTGGAAAAGGCCACCTGGAGAGATAATGAGTGAGTTTCTGATTTGTGTGTGTGTGTGTATATGTATTAGTGGCTCAGTTGTGTTCAACTCTTTGCGAGCCCATGAACTGTAGCCTGCCTGGCTCCTCTGTCTGTGAAATTTTCCAGGCAAGAATACTGGAGGTAGCCATTTCCTCCTCCAGGAGATCTTCCCGACTCAGGGATCAAACCCCCATCTCCTGCATTGGCAGGTGGATTCCTTACCACTGAGCCACCAGCAAAGCCCTATCTAGCTAGATATAGTTATATATATCAACCCACAGTTCCATCATAGGGTACTAGAGAGCTGATCTCCCCATATCTTTGACAGGACTGAGTTTATATGACCTGTACTTTCCACAAATATTCTTGCGTGTGTGCTCAGTTGTGTCCCACTCTTTGTGACTCCATTGACTATAGCCCACCAGGTTCCTCTGTCCATGGACTTTTCCAGGCAAGGATACTGGAGTGGGCAGCCATTCCATTCTCCAGGGGATCTTCCCAACCCAGGGATCAAATCTGTGTCTCCTGCATCCCCTGTGTTGGCAGGTGGATTCTCTATCATGGTGCCACCTGGGAAGCCCCTACCACACAATATAATAGGTGGTAAATATATTTCATTTGAATTTATAAATTCTGTATGAGATTGGAAATCCTGCTTTCTGTTTATTGGACAATTGCATCCCTCTTCTTTAAACTGCCCCTTCGTGTCTTTTGTGACATTGCCAAAGACCACACCCTTTTCTGAAACTTTCTCCTCCTGTGAGTTCCTTTCTGTTTTTTCCTGACTCTTCTAATTCTCTAAAGACTCTTTCTGAGTCTCCTTCCCAGTTCCTCCTTCTGAATGACCCCTGGATAATATAATAATTACAATAATTAACATTTCACAGAAGCTTACTATGTGCCATACAGTAAATAAAACCTGTAAAACAGACTTCTCTTATTTGCATTTCTTTAGATGAAGAAAGGGAGATGCAGGATGTCTCTAAGCGGGGAGCTCACTCTTGATCCCTCTCTATTTTGATTAAAAATTACCACATATGTTCTCTCCAAAGCAAGTGTAAATATTCTCCAAAGTTCCTAAGTTTTCTTGTTTGACATACACATAATCCATGGATTTCTTATCCGTTCCTTTAACTTCTAATATATCTCGAGTTTCTGGTCCACACAGCCTATTAGACACTGTCAAGTAGATGTACTATGGGCACCTCAAACTTAACACATTCAAAATGGAAATTATCTTCTTCAGACCCCCTAAACATCCTCCAAGATGACCTTGTCCTGCCAATATGCTTTCCTTAATAGCACAGCCATTCACCAAGTTGCTCAAGCTAGAAACTTCAAAGCCACCTTTGAATGGGCCCCTGACTCCATTATACTTCACATCTGATTGGCTTAAATTCCCAAGGTCTTGCGAATTTGAGACTCCAAACTACTCTCAATCCATCTTCTCCATGTTCCTTCTACTATGGTTTTAGATAATTAAGGCTCTCAACATCTCTCCCTTGCACTGTTGCATCTGCCTCCTAACTGGTCTCCCTACTTCTGTGGTCTCCCCAGGTCCCATCCATCCTTCCCAGGGCTGACAGTTAATGTTCTAAAGCCAGTAACTGATCATGGCACATCCTGCTCAAAACTTTTTGATAGTTATCTTCTGCCTACAGAATAAATTCTAAACTCATCAGCATGGCACAGAAAACATTCCATAATCAGACCCCAATTTATCTTCCCAAACATCTCCAGCATGTTCCTATTGTTGTTCAAAGTCATGTCTGACTCTTTGCGACCTCATGGACGGCAGCATGCCAGGCTTCACTGTCCTTCACCATCTCCCAAAGCTTGCTCAAACTCACGTTCATTGAGTCGATGACGCCATCCAACCATCTCATCATCTGTCGCCCTCTTCTCCTCTTGCCTCAATCTTTCCCAGCATCAGGGTCTTTTCCAATGAGTCTTACTCATATACCTCCAACTACAACAACTCAAGGCCACTTGCTTTTCCTCAGAAATGTCAAGCCTCTCCATGGCACTATGCTGTTGGTCGTGCTACGTCAAATGCCCACTGCTGGCTTCCTACCCGTTGATATTTTACTTTTCTTTGAAGACCCAGCCCCCTACCCACAGCATACACACAGTCTCCACCTACATTTCCAGGCTCACAATTTATTACTTGTCCTCTGTTTACATTTTTCTTAAAGCTTTACTGCAGACTAACTTGTAATCTGGTCCAGTGTGTCTGTTTTCTTGGAAAAGGACTATATCTTAAAAATCTGAGTATTTTCTAGAGCCTAGAGGGAGCTTGATAAATAAATGATTAAAACTGAAGTCCACTTGTGATTTAGGTAAAAGTCAGACTAAACAATCTCAATGTTTACTTCTAAATCAGATTTTCTGCACCTTTTCTATACACTAAGATCTTACTTGAGGCCCGTGCAACTAACAAACATTTAACCTTGGAATTAACTCCTAATTCATGCAGCCAGTTCTGCTTTCACTTCTTTGCAGAGGCTGCAGAAGCCAGGAATTTGGGCTCCTGGCAATAAAAGCCCAGTGAATGTTGTCACTGGGTTTCCGGAGGAGGTGGGGTAGAAAGCACAAGAACACATCGGAAAACTAGCCGAGTTCCAGGACATCTGGGGCTGATTATTCCAGCAAGATGCTCAAGCGAAGAGAACAATTCCTGGACTAGGTTTTTTTTTTTTTTTTTTCCTCTTTTTTTTGACATCTGGGCTTTGGCAACAACTCCTATGGCTTTGCTCAGTGGTTCTTGAGGGATGAGATATGGACTTGTTTCAGGGAAACAAACCTTTACTGACTCGACTTCTGCTACAGCAGAGTCCTTAAGATCCTTCCCCTTCCATGTGCCTTCCTGGTATGTCTAGGTTTCATTGAATTTACAAAGAGAGGAATTAGTCTCCAAGAACCAAAAGAAGTTCATACTACCTGGGATCTGAATTGGGTTATTCCAATGCCTCTTAATTTCTCCCGCTCCTATGATTCTTTTCAAATCATGGAGGACAAGGAACACTGAGACGCGGAGGTGGAAAGCGAACTCAGGCTACTGAGGCAATGGATTCACTCCAGCTATTCTGGAGTTTCTCTTTTCAAATACAAGCTGAGTAGAACTTTTGCTTTCGGTTTTGAGGAACAAGCATTTCTTGTCTGAAACTACATGTTTTGCTCTTTTAGTTTCATTATTACCTCTAAAGTACAAAGTGTACCTAGTATGTTCAGATTCAAATTCTCAAACACAAACATATTGTAATACTGTCTAACAATTAATCACAATTACAATTTCAAATATTGTGACCCACTTCCCTAGAAGCAAAAGGCTGTATAGTACAGAATAATGCAGAGGAAAGGATGCTTGGCTAACATTTACTGAGAACATACTCTGTCAGGCACTAGCCTATGCATGTTATATACATTATTTTATTTAAAGCTCACAGTAACTCTATGTGATATACTATTATCTGCATTTTAGTGATGGAGAAAGCAAGGCTCAGAAGTTAAGTGATTTTCCCAAGGTTATGTATAGTAAGTGGCAGAGGCAGGTTAAGATGACAGGGCTGACTCTTGCAATACTCTTTACCCATCACTCTTGCATGCTAAGTCACTTCAGTCATGTCCAACTCTGCAATCCTATGGACTGTAGCCTGCCAGGCTCCTCTGTCCATGGGATTCTCCAGGCAAGAATACTGGAGTGGGTTGCCACACCCTCCTCCAGGGGATCTTCCCAACCCAGTGATAGAACCTGAGTCTCTTATGTCTCCTTCACTGGCAGGTGGGTTCTTTACTACTAGTGCCACCTGGGAAGTAATAGGTGATATCTGATCTATTATCTCCAGCACCTCAGAAAGATAATTCTTATTATAATTTTATTCTTATGCCAACATTCACTCAGTACTCAAGACCTGTCAGGCCCTGATCTAAGTGCTGTATTATATGTGATCTTATTAAGTCTCAGAAAAACCCACTTTTCAAGGAAGGCACTGCTATTTTACTGATGAATAAATAGAGGTTGAGAGAGGTTAAGTAACCTCACCCAGGTCAGAGAGCTGAGTGATGGAGCCTGATTTAAAATCCAGAGAGCCTGCCTTCAGAGAGTAGGCTACCTTCCATATGAAGGGCACATTCTGGACTGAGAGACCTATGTTCACATCCCAGCTCTTCCTCCTCCTGGGAAATTTAACTTGAACGTGATCTGTACTCAGTTCCACCATATGTAAAATGAGACTCTGGGGACATGCCTGCTGGCCAGGTGCCCCCATATGTATTCTCAAATTCCTCAAAGTCAGAATCCCTGTTACAGAGTGAAAGGCAGTACATTTTTGAAATACAACAGATCTGGGTTCAAATCTTACCACAGTACTGGCTAGATGATTTTAAACAAGATACTCAAACTTTCTGACTACCAGTTTCACCACCTGAACATGAAAGATAAAAACACCTACCAAATAGGGTTATTTATGAGTCAGAAATAGTATATGTATTTTATAACACCAGGGGATTGGTATAAGTTCTACATTACAGTTATTATTAATGTTCTTATGGTTTCTGAACATTTGAAGAACTATTCAAAAAAGATCTTCACGACCCAGATAATCACGATGGTGTGATCACTCACCTAGAGCCAGACATCCTTGAGTGAAAAGTCAAGTGGGCCTTAGGAAGCATCACTGCGAACAAAGCTAGTGGAGGTGATGGAATTCCAGTTGAGCTATTTCAAATCCTGAAACATGATGCTGTGAAAGTGCTGCACTCATTATGCCAGAAAATTTGGAAAACTCAACAGTGGCCACAGGACTGGAAAAGGTCAGTTTTCATTCCAATCCCATAGAAAGGCAATGCCAAAGAATGCTCAAACTACTGCACAACTGCACTCATTTCACACTCTAGCAAAGTAATGCTCAAAATTCTCCAAGCGATGCTTCAACAGTATGTGAACTGAAAACTTCCAAATGTTCAAGCTGGTTTTAGGAAAGGCAGAGGAACCAGAGATCAAATTGCCAATATCCACTGGATCGTCAAAAAGCAAGAGAATTCCAGAAAAACATCTACTTCTGCTTTATTGACTATGCCAAAGCCTTTGACTGTGTGGATCACAGCAAACTGTGGAAAATTCTTAAAGAGTTTGGAATACCTAGACCACCTGAGAAATGCCTTGAGAAATCTGTATGCAGGTCAGGAAGCAACAGTTAGAACTGGACATAGAACAACAGACTGGCTCCAAATCAGGAAAGAAGTACGTCAAGGCTGTATATTGTCACCTTGCTTATTTGACTTATATGCAGAGTACATCACGAGAAACACTGGGCTGGATGAAGCACAAGCTGGAATCAAGATTGCTGGGAGAAATATCAATAACTTCAGATATGCAGATAACACCACACTTATGGCAGAAAGTGAAGAAGAACTAAAGAGCTTCTTGATGAAAGTGAAAGAGGAGAGTGAAAAAGCTGGCTTAAAACTCAACATTCAGAAAACGAAGATCATGCCATCTGGTCCTATCACTCCATGGCAAGTAGATGGGGAAACAATGAGAGACTTTATTTTGGGGGGCTCCAAAATCACTGATGGTGACTGTAGCCATGAAATTAAAAGACACTTGCTCCTTGGAAGAAAAGTTATGACCAACCTAGACAGCATATTAAAAAGCAGAGACATTACTTTGCCAACAAAGGTCCATCTAGTCAAAGCTATGGTTTTTCCAGTAGTCATGTATGGATGTGAGAGTTGGACTATAAAGAAAGCTGAGCACCGAAGAATTGATGCTTTTGAACTGTGGTGTTGAAGAAGACTCTTGAGAGTCTCTTGGACTGCAAAGAGATCCAACCAGTCCATCCTAAAGAAAATCAGTCCTGAATATTCATTGGAAAGACTGATGCTGAAACTGAAACTTCAGTACTTTGGCCATGTAATGCAAAGAACTGACTCATTTGAAAAGACCCGGATTCTGGGAAAGATTGAAGGTGGGAGAAGGGGAAGACAGAGAATGAGATGGTTGAGTGGCTTCACTGACTCAATGGACAAGAGTTTGAGTAAACTCCAGGAGCTGGTGGTGATGGACAGGGAGGCCTGGTGTGCTGCAGTCCATGGATTCACAAAGAGTCAGACATGACTGAGCAACTGAACTGAACTGAACTGAACTGATGGTTACTAAGAGGACATACTTTCACATACAACAGTGGGCAGGGGGCAGAGTTCCCCATATCCCCTCCTACCATGGGCATCTCTGAGAGAGGCTAGAGAACGTGCTGTCCTGGGTAAGAGGAAACATGAGACAGTCTTCTGCTGGGCTTCTTTTAGGTGTGATTCTGACTGAGGCAGGTGGGGACAAGATGGGCTGCATGAATTCTCTGTGCCCAGCTTGTTCCCCACCTGGCCAACCTGATGAGAAAGTACTAACTATGAATCACCTCCAATGAAAAGCAATCAGAATCCTAACTCTCACCCCATAATGGCACCCTTCTTTGTTAAAGGGCTCTAAGGGGAAAGCACATGGCCTTTAGAGTCACACTTGCTTGGATCTAAACCTCCAGGACTTACATGAATTTAAGCATGTTCCTTTACAGAATATCAGACTCCTTCTGGCAAATGAGAGCTATTGTGTAGGGTGTTTGTCAGGCTTAGGTTCTTTATGGATAGGACCTAGCTCAGTTTCAGGGATTTAACACACACTCAACAAAAGACAACAGTTCAGGATCAACATCATTCTGAAATAAACAGCAATGATATGCCAAGGATAAATAAAGGGGCAAGTCAGTACAAAGCACTGTCTTTGGCTGAAATTTTAAACATTTTTTAAAATGAATCTGAAGAGGTTCTTAAATTATTACTTTTGGAGACAACTATTAATATTTCCTGCCCCCCCCCATGAAACTTGCCTTATGTTTAGGGACTTAGATTTTATATATTCAGCAAGAAAAGTAAGTTTAATGTATTCACTTACTTTGTTATAAACCTAATTTGTATCTATCACTCTGTTAGCTGAGACAGTCTAGTGGGATTTGGTTATAACATTCAGCATTGAAGGAGATATAAATACTAAATATTATTTCAGCAGATCCCTATAGCTTTGGGTTCGAAAGACTACTAGAAATTGGCTAGGTACCTCCAGGTTAGAATTTGACCTCATCCAAAGTACAGGTTGGCATTTTGCCTAACAAGAATAATAGAGGTGAATCACCCCAAATAAATGAATCTGGGAGAGGCCATGCTATCCGTATATCCACACTGAAGACTTGGTTGATGATCAGGACCAGAACTCACCTCTGCATTAGGGTCAGGAGGTTTTTTGTGTCTCTGCTTTTACTGTGCTCATCTCCATATATGAGTATTTGAATCATCAGACACTGCAGGCAAGTTGAGAAACATAATAAGTTAAAGAGAAGCAGATAGCAAGCATCTTAACTATAAATCAAACTCAGGAGAGCACAAGTGGAACTGAGATGTCACAGGTTTACATTTCAAAAGGCTGAACTTCTGTTTCCTCCTGCTTCCCTACTAAGCAGGAAGGAGTCTGAACTGAAGGCTCTGACCCCTCTGAGCTTCTCCCTTCTGCTTTGCTGAAGCTTCCACTACCATCCGTGGCTATGGATAATCTAAGTAACGGGCCTGAAAACTGACAGCACACCTATCTAAAACCTAGAGTGGTCTCCACCAGAATTACAGCCGTGGTTTCTATCAGGATTTTCCAAATAGCTGTAACCAAATGGATGGATATAAACGAAATCAGTGTATGAGTCCCAAATTTGCATTGCATTCTTATGCTACATAACTTTACCCTTAAGCATTTCCATTGTAAACTTAACTGCTGATCTCTCTCGATCCAATCAAGATGGAATTGCAGGCACCAGATTTACCCTCCCAAATGAAACAATCAAAAAGAAAAAGTAGACAAAATATATTTGAAACGATCTTCAAGACAGTGAACATCGGGCAACAAAAGGCGGTGTTCCTGAGAGAGGGACAACTAGTGAAGTAAACCCTAGGACTTCCCCAGATTACTACTGTGAGAGCCTCTCCAAGCTTTGATGCAGGAAAGTGGAGCTCAGCAAGCGTCCTGAATTGAGGATATGGAGCTCAGACTCTCAGAAGATTCTTAGGGCAGAGTAACAGAGGAGAGACAGCTGCACAGAAAAAGAATATCTGTATCTGCCGATTATCCCCTTCAAATATAGCTGACCCACAGTCTGGGAACCTGCAGGTACAGTGGGGCTGACTGTACTACACCATTTTATACTAGAGACTGAGCATCTGCAGACTTTGGTGTTGGCGAAGAGGGTGGGTGGGGAGTCCTAGAACCAATCCCCCACAGACACAGAGGGATAACTGTATTCAGGAGAGTACTGATTAACACAGACATGTAAAAATTGCCCAAGGCTTAAGAAAAGAATCATCTGCAGGTCCCAGAGGGAACAGGGCAGTGTTTACATACAGTCAGGTACAATGCCTGTTCCCACCAGCCAGACTGGAAAGCCACGTTGTCGTGGAGCACCGGGTGGGCTACTCAGAGGTACTGACACTTTTGTTTCAGAAATGGGGGATAAACAGCCCTTGACTAAATGAGCCCTTGTCCCATCTAACAAATCTTAAAAGCAAGATCTAAAAGGACCAAACTCTAGTGTAACAAAATTTCACAACAAAGTAATTTGACTGAATTCCAGAACAAAGTTCAAGAATACTTACAGGAACACAAAAATATCCAATACTCAGCAATGTAAAATACACAATGTCTGGCATCCAAACAAAGATTCAGGTTGAATCCCTATTCCAAATGGAGGGCAGAGCCTTCATTGCTAGGTAAGATCTAGCTGGGGCTCTCCTTTCATTGATTTTGTGTGGAATATGGTAAGCAAACCCTTAAAATGTGGTCTTTTATGATTCATAAAAATTATCTTCAATGATTTCTTTAATTACTGTTTCTATTTCAAGTACTGATATTACAGTCTCTCTTCAGAAATAAATTAGAATTCTCTAGCTAAAAAGGATTAAAAATACAGATTCTGGACACCAGTCTTAGAATATCTGATTTAATAGGGTGGGACTCAGGAATCTGTTTTCTGTTTCATTTTTATTTTGTTTTACAAATTTGTTTTGTTCTGTTGCAATCCTAGATTTGGGGAATATTGCTCAACAACACTCAGCATGTTAAGATTCTCTTCAATATTTTCAATCCGGATTGAATTGTTTCAAATTTGTTTTCCTGAAATTCCTTAATTCACCCTTAAAAATTTAATTTCATCTCATCTTTTGGCCTCAAACTGTGATCCATTCATTTTAAAGTTTTCTCTTCTTACAGGTTTATGATTCCATGACAGAGCTGCCAGCCATGTGTTTATCCTTCCCTGAAGAAGTTGTTGTGACCTTATATTTTCACAGGGTTTTTGTTTTCCCTTAACCTTCAAAATGAAGCCCCCTTTCTTCTGTTACTTACTATTTTAATACGTATTTTCTGATTACATTTAGTTAACCTGAAAGGAGATAAAATGTATCCAGTCCTGACATTTGGCAATATACATGTGTGGACTGCTTTTGACTCTGCCCTGGAGAAAGGAAAGGCTACCCACTCCAGTATTCTGGCCTGGAGAATTTCATGGACTGTATACTCCATGAGGTCACAAAGAGTTGGACATGACTGAGTAACTTTCACTTTCACTTTCATGAATATTAGCTGATTTATACTAACTTTTCCTCTGACATTGAACAAAGCTGGGTTTTAAGTAGAGACATCACTACTAATGTTACTAAGTCTTAAGCTTGGTCTGTTAGTAAGCTGACTGGTTGAACAACTGTTAGTCACACCTCTTGCCACATCCTACTACTAGGGAATAAACTTCTAGGATCCTAGGAATCAGTACTTGAGTAAGGATGGCTGTACAAAGTGTTCCTTGTTCTAACACAACCTCGAGTCCTTCCTCAAGATTCTGCTGCTGACATACCAAGATTTCAGGATTAGAGTGTTACTCTTTTAAGACTCTGGTCCAGGCATGGACACAATAAAAGTTTCTATAGTCATATTCTTCCTCAGCACATCTAACAATGTGGAGAATATTCAAAAGAGAACACTTTACTTTGAAAAAGAGAGAAGGAAGGAAGGAAGGCGAGAGAAAAGGAAGCAAAGGGAAAATACACACACACACACATCCCTCCCCTCACATTGTGCTTACAGGCTTGGGAGCAAATGTAACAAAACCAGCCAGTATTTACCTTCCTTAGTAGTTGAACTGCCTTTCTGAGCTCTCCTTTGGCAAAGCAGATCTTGCCCATGTTATAAAGTGTTTCAGCCACTTTTTCACTACAGTCACCATAGCTGATGACCTGAGATCTCAATGAAGCCTTTAGCAGTCTATAAGCCTCCTAGGGGATTAAAAAAAATACATACATTTAATTCGCCTGGCAATTCTGAAGGAGCATGCTGGTTGTATTGTTCTCTACAGGAGGCATCCTACCCCACAATGGCACAACCCACCAGGATCAGTCAGTCGGGTGTGATATGTCATCTAGGTAATGTTTCCATTACCTAGAAGAGTTGAGGTTCCAAGCTTATAATTAATTATAGTAGTTAATTCACATGGACAATGTTATTTCATCTCTATGACTACCCTACAACAGAGAAATGTTATTATACTCTTTTTTAGATGTAGGAATGGAAACTAATAAAGGCAAAGGATCTTGCTTGAGCTCACACAGCCTACAGTCAGCAGTGTCAAGATTCAAACCAGCCAGTCTGAATTCCATAGCCCTTGCTCTTTTTTTTTTTTTTTAAATGGGGACAATTTTAAAGTCTTTATTGAATTTGTTACAATATTGTTTCTGTTTTATGTTTTGGTTTTTTGGCCACAAGGCGTGTGGGATCTTTGCTCCCTGATGAGGGATCGATCTGGCACCCCCTGAAATAGAATGAGAAGTCTTAACCACTGGACCACCAGGAAGTCCCAAGCCCTTGCTCTTTTTTATTTTTAATGACTTTTAAAGAAAGTTTTCAAACCTTCGGAAAACCTGAAAGAATAGTAGAATAAATACACAAAATATTTTCACCCAGATTCACCAACTGGCAATTATTTTGCAACATTTGCTTTATTGCACTCTCTTTAAAAAATTATGTGTGTGTGTATATGTGTGTAATAGACAACATTTTATATAGTCAATACATATATAAATATACACACACATATATTTTTGTTGAAAATAAATTGTACTCAATATACTAAGATAAAATAGTGTCAACAATTCCATTTTAAAAGGAGCTTTTTCTCCTGTTCTCAAGCCTGAGATACTCTCAGCCTGGAAGATGGCAGTTCTGGCTAGTGGATCTTGTTTATTTTTTATCAGTGGCAGATTAAACTTCTATTTGAAAAAAAAAAATTATTTTTCAAGGGAACATAATTCCTAAATCTTCTGAGTTTCTGTGATGGTCCTCTAGAACAGGCTGAGGGTCTCATCTCAGGCTTGAAGGGTGGAAGAAAAAGCTCCTTTTAAAATGGAATTATCCCTGATGGTCTAGTAGCTAGGATTCCTGGTTTTCATCCAGGCTACCCACGTTCAATTCCTGGGCAGGGAACTAAGGTCTCTCTTCAGGACTGCTCACTGCTGTCTCCCTGAGATCAGTTTCTTTGGGGCCTCGGTTTCAGGTGGCAGTAGTGGTAAAGAACCCACCTGCCAATGCAGGAGAGGTAGGAGACCCTGGGTCAGGAAGATCCCCTGGAGGAAGGCATGGCAACCCACTCCAGTATTCTTGCCTGGAGAATCCCATGGACAGAGAAGCCTGGTGGGCTACAGTCCATAGGGTTGCAAAGAGTCAGACACTGAAGTCGAACTGAAGTGACTTAGCACATACGCACATCCCACGGGAAGTGTGTTATGAAATTCAGCAAAGTAATTCAAGTTATTGAGCACCTACTATGTACCAGTTACCGTTTCAGGCACTGAGGACACAGCAGTAAACAAAACAAAAACCCTTGCCCTCGTCGAGCTAATTTCCTAGTAGTAAAGGTGATCTGTCCACAGTCCTGCCTGTAGTTTAGATTCAGAGCCACCTGGCTGGCATGCAAATGCTTCTGTATCTCTCTCTAGGAGATTTGTACATGTGGTTAGAAGCAGAGAGCTGTTAGGCATTGATATTGGTGTCTTATCACAAAGTCATGATGTTCACTGTATCAGAACCTAACAAGAATAAGCTATGAGATTCTGACCAAGTGCCTTCACACCATGGAAACTAAATTAAAATATTAGATACACCTGTGGCTTTGCTAGCTCACGTTAATCTTCCAAACCAACAGAAAATCCCAAGGCCATTGTAAAAATAACAGAAAACATTGCAAATCGTCACCATGTTTTTTGCCTCTATGAGTGGCAATTAATAGAACTAAAGAAAATGTCATCATTTATAAAAATGTTCAAGTGTGAAATAAAAGAAGTGTTTTCTTCATTCCTTGAAAAAAACAAAAACAAAAAAAAACCTTTCCTATTATGTGCCTAGCACCCTATTCATAAACTGGTTGTCACATGGCCAACAAGATCATGTCAGATCTATACTGTTTCTTCACATGCCTGACAAAGAATAAAGAGTTGACTTGGTCAGATCAAAGTCATGTGGTATCTCATGACAAATAGAGGTCTTCATCGCCTTCATGCTAAACTCAGTATATTAAGTTCAGGTCCAAAGTTTTTGAGTAAGAGTTTAGACTCATCGGACTTCTAAGTAAAAAGGTCAGTGATCAAAAGCTTCTTTTGACGGCTATAACTCTTTTTAATGTGAAAAAAAAAGTTTGGTCAATAAGGAGCTGAAGACCAGAAACTGAGAAGGAAATAATATATCAAGAGTTAAAAAAAAAAAAACAAAACACTTAGCTATATCTAAAGATGAAAGCCCATTTTGACTTAAAATATTAAATTTACAGGACTAGAGATTATATGTGTCCTGGATTTGAAGGGGCTCATATTTCAAGATACAGGAAAAATACTTAAAAAAAAAAACTAATATTGCAACATGCACCAGCCTTATTTTTTTCCTGGCTAATATTGCAAGCTGCACCAGCCCTATTTTTATTCCTGGGATTACCTGAGCCCCTCTGAGCTTCCGTTTCTGAATGTTGTTGCTCAGTCACTCTGTCATGTCTGACTGTTTGAAACCCCATGAACTGCAGCATGCCAGGCTTCCCTATCCTTCACCATCTCCTGGAGTTTGCTCAAACTCACTTCCATTAAGTCGATGATGCCATGCAACCATCTTGTCCTCTGTTATCTTCTCCGCCTACTGCCTTCAAGCTTTCCAGCATCAAGGTCTTTTCTAATGTCAGTTCTTCACATCAGGTAGCCAAAGTAAAGGAGCTTCAGCTTCAGCATCAGTCCTTTCAGTGAATATTCAGGACTGATTTCCTTTAGGACTGACTGGTTTGATCTCCTTGTAGTCCAAGGGACTCTCAAGAGTGTTCGTCAACACCACAGTTCAAAAGCATCAACTCTTCAGCACTCAGCTTTCCTTATGGTCCAACTCTCACATCCATACATGACTACTGGAAAAACCATAGCTTTGACCTGACGGACCTTTGTTGACAAAGTAATGTCTCTGCTTTTTAATAAGCTGTCTAGGTTGGTCATAGCTTTTCTTCCAAGGAGCAAGTGTCTTTTAAATTCATGGCTGCAGTCACCATCTGCAGTGATTTTGGAGCCCAAGAAAATAAATCTGTCACTGTTTCCATTGTTTGCCCATCTATTTGCCATGAAATGATGGGATGGGGTGCCATAATCTTAGTTTTGTGAATGTTGAGTTTTAAGCCAGCTTTTTCACTCTCCTTTTTCACTTTCATCAAGAGGCTCTTTAGTTCCTCTTCGCTTTCTTCCATAAGAGTGGTGTCAACTGCATATCTGAGGTTATTGATGTTTCTCCTGGCAATCTTGATTCCAGCTTATGTTTCATCCAGCCTAGCATTTCACATGATGTACTCTGTATAGAAGTTAAATAAGAAGGGTGACAATATACAGCTTTGACGTACACCTTTCCCAATTGGGAATTAGTCTGTTGTTCCATGTCCAGTTCTAATGGCTGCTTCTTGGCTAGCATACAATTTTATCAGGAGGCAGGTAAGGTAGTCTGATATTCTCATCTCTTGAAGAATTTCTACCGTTTGTTGTGTATCAAAGGCTTTAGCGTAGTCAGTGAAGCAGAAGTAGATGTTTTTCTGGAATTCTCTTCCTTTTTCTATGATCCAACAGATGTTGGCAATTTGATCTCTGGTTCCTCTGCCTTTTCTAAATCCAGCTTGAACATCTGGAAGTTCTCAGTTCATGTAATGTTGAAGCATCGCTTTGAGAATTTTGAGCATTACTTTGTTAGAGTGTGGGCTTCCCTAGTGGCTCAGACGGTAAAGCATCTGCCTGCAAAGGGGGAGACCTGGTCAATCCCTGGGTTGGGAAGATCCCCTGGAGAAGGAAATGGCAACCCACTCCAGTACTCTTGCCTGGAGAATTCCATGGACTGAGGAGCCTGGTAAGCTACAGTCCATGGGGTCGCAAAGAGTTGGACATGACTGAGTGACTTCACTTCACTTTCACTTTGTTAGCGTGTGCTGCTGCTGCTGATGCTAAGTCGCTTCAGTCGTGTCCAACCCTGTGCAACCCCATAGATGGTAGCCCACCAGGCTCCCCCATCCCTGGGATTCTCCAGGCAAGAACACTGGAGTGGGTTGCCATTGTTAGCATGTGAAATGAGTGCAATTGTGCAGTAGTTTGAACATTCTTTGGCATTGACTTTCTTTGAGATTGGAATGAAAACTGACCTTTTCCAGTCCTGTGGCCACTGCTAAGTTTTCAAAATTTGCTGGCATATTGGGTGCCAACAGCATCATCTTTTAGGATTTCAAATAGTTCAGCTGGAATTCCATTACCTCCACTAGCTTTGTTTGTAGTGATGCTTCCTAAGGCCCACTTGATTTTGCACTCCAGGAAATCTGGCTCTAGGTGAGTGATCACACCATCATGCTTATCTGTGTCATTAAGATCTTTTTTGTATAGTTCTTCTGTGTATTCTTGCCACCTCTTCTTAATATCTTCTGCTGTGTTAGGTCCATACCATTTCTGTTCTTTATTGTGCCCATCTTTGCAACAAAGGTCCGTCTAGTCAAGGCTATGGTTTTTCCTGTGGTCATGTATGGATGTGAGAGTTGGACTGTGAAGAAGGCTGAGCGCCGAAGAATTGATGCTTTTGAACTGTGGTGTTGGAGAAGACTCTTGAGAGTCCCTTGGACTGCAAGGAGATCCAACCACTCCATTCTGAAGGAGATCGGCCCTGGGATTTCTTTGGAGGGAATGATGCTGAAGCTGAAACTCCAGTACTTTGGCCACCTCATGCGAAGAGTTGACTCACTGGAAAAGACTGTGATGCTGGGAGGGATTGGGGGCAGGAGGAGAAGGGGACGACAGAGGATGAGATGGCTGGATGGCATCACTGACTCGATGGACGTGAGTCTCAGTGAACTCCGGGAGTTGGTGAGGGACAGGGAGGCCTGGCGTGCTGCGATTCATGGGGTCGCAAAGAGTCGGACACGACTGAGCGACTGATCTGATCTGATCTGATTGCATGAAATATTCCCTTGGTATCTCTAATTTTCTTGAAGAGATCTCTAGTCTTTCCCATTCTATTGTTTTCCTCTATTTCTTTGCACTGTTCACTTAGGAAGGCTTTCTTATCTCTCCTTTCTATTCTTTGGAACTCTGCATTCAGATGGGTATATCTTTCCTTTTCTCCTTTGCCTTTCACTTCTCTTCTTTTCTCAGCAAACTTTAAGGCCTCCTCAGACAGCCATTTTGCCTTTTTGCATTTCTTTTTCTTGGGGATGGTTTTGATCACCACCAAACATCCGTACAATGTTATGAACTTCCATCCATAGTTCTTCAGACACTGTGTCTATCAGATCTAATCCCCTGATCTATTTGTCACTTCCACTGTATAATCATAAGAGATTTGATTTAGGTCATACCTGAATGGCCTAGTAGTTTTCCCTAGAAGAAGTGAAAGTCACTCAGTCGTGTCTGACTCTTTGCAACCCCATGGGCTAAACAGTCCATGGAATTCTCCAGGCCATAATACTAGAGTAGGTTTCCATGCCCTTCTCCAGGGGATTTTCCCAACCCAGGGATTGAATGCAGGTCTCCAGATTGCAGATGGATTCTTTACCAGCTGAGCCACCAGAGAAGCCCAGTGGTTTTCCATACTTTCTTCAATTTAAGTCTGAATTTTGCAATAAGGAGTCATGATCTGAGCCACAGTCATCTCCCAGTCTTGTTTTTGCTGACTGTATAGAGCTTCTCCATCTTTGGCTGCAAAGAATATTATCAATCTGATTTTGATATTGACCATCTGGTGATGTCCATGTAGAGAGTCATCTCTTGTGTTGTTGGAAGAGGGTGTTTGCTATGACCAGTGCGTTCTCTTGGCAAAACTCTGTTAGCCTTTGCCCTGCTTTGTTTGTACTCCAAGGCCAAATTTGCCTATTACTCCAGGTGTTTCTTGACTTCCTACTTTTGCATTCTAGTCCCCTATGATGAAAAGGACATCTTTTTTTGGTGTTAGTTCTAGAAGGTCTCATAGGTCTCCATCAGTTCAGTTCAGTCATGTCCGACTCTTTGCAACCCCACAGACCACAGCATGCCAAGCCTCCCTGTCCATCACCAACTCCCAGAGTTTACCCAGACTCATGTCTATCAAGTCGGTGATGCCATCCAACCATCTCATCCTCTGTCACTCCCTTCCCCTCCCTCCCTCAATCTTTCCCAGCATCAGGGTCTTTCCAAATGAGTCAACTCTTTGCCTCAGGTGGCCAAAGTATTGGAGTTTGTTTCAACATCAGTCCTTCCAATGAACACTCAGGACTGATCTCCTTTAGGATGGACTGGTTGGACCTCCTTGCAGTCCAAGGGAGTCTCAAGAGTCTTTTCCAACACGACCATTCAAAAGCATCAATTCTTCGGTGCTCAGCTCAGTAGGTCTTCATATAGAACCATTCAACTTCAGCTTCTTCAGCATTAGTGGTTGGGGCATAGACTTGGATTACTGTGATATTGAATGGTTTGCCTTGGAAACAGAGATCATTCTGTCATTTTTGAGACTGCACCCAAGTACTGCCTTTCAGACTCTTGTTGCCTATGAAGGCTACTCCATTTCTTCCAAATCGATTCTTGCCCACAGTAGTAGATATAATGGTCATCTGAATTAAATTCATCTGTTCTGGTCCATTTTAGTTCACGGAGTCCTAAAATGTCAGTGTTCACTCTTGCCATCTCCTGTTTGACAACTGCCAATTTACCTTGATTCATGGATCTAACATTCCAGGTTCCTATGCAATATTGTTCTTTACAGCATCGGACTTTCTGAATTATGAAATGAAAAAGGTTGCCTCCATCTAACAAACAATCTAGCAATTACATTTGTGAGTTGATAATATTTACCCGCTTTTCCCCATTTTGAACAAGCCATTTGCAAAATTCTTCAACAGTTGTCAGTGTTTCATAATCCTCTGGGCCTAATGTTGTTTGATATGCAGTGATGCTTTTCATAAAATACAGCCCAACAGCATCTGCATAAAAGGGAAACAATTATTTAAGGCAATATGCTAACCTTTACAAGTGTCTAATTTCAACTTTGGCTCAATCAATTAGACAGCCCATAGCTGTCCTCTTTCCAGGACTCATAAAAGCTTCAAACAGTCTGAGATACAGTTTGATGGCATCAGATGAAGTTCTAATTTTATTTTTTGATGAAATGCATGGATTTTCTGTAGGAAAAGAAAGCTTATGTCTGAACAGTCTTATTCTAAGACCTAAAATAACCACAAATTAAACTCTCCTGTGCAATGGAAGACTATATTTTTATTTAAAGTCTTACAGAGATTGCCATTTGTTGGGGTTCCTGTTGAGAGTATGTGTGTGGAGAGAGTGAGTTTTGATTTTAAAAGAATTTTAAATTTACAGTTGTTATTGTTTAAAATTTTACTTCCAATGATGTCTTTTATTCCAAACATAATAGATATTTTTGTAATCAATCTACAAAATGCAGAGAAGCAAAAAGAAAATGAAAATTATCTCCATATACATCACTTGGGAACAGGCACTAACATTTTTTAGCCACTGTATTTAGGTATAAACTGTATAACACACATTCACCCATTGTAATTATACAGTCTGTAATAGTTATGTAACCATGATACATGATGTGATCACACAATAGGTAGTCTTTTCAAGCTGATTCTTTCATGTAGCATGCTGTTTTGAGGTTCATCCATGTTGTTGTATGAGTTAGTACTTCACTCCTTTTTCTAAATGAGTATTTTTCTATCATATGGATATATGACATTTGTTTACACATTCACAAGCTGACGAATATTTGTGTATGTGAATATAATCTATTGTATTTCCCTCCATACTTATCAGTTCCAATTCCATTCCTTTCTGTGGATGACTTACCATCTGCTGTCATTTTCTTTCAGCCTGAGGGTTTCCTTTAGTGTTTCTTTTATGACAAGGCTGCTACCAATAAATCCTGATTTTTTTACCCAGAAATGTCTTTATCTCACCTTTATTTCTGAAGGATAGTTTTGTGGGATGTACAATTCTTGGCTGAATTTTACTGCAGTATTTCCCACTGCCTTCTAGCCTTAATTTATCTGATGAAAAATCAACCATTAATCATATTACTGTTCTCCTGTAAATAGTTGTTTTTCCATTGCTGCTTTTAAGATTTTCTTTTTGTCATTCAAAAATTTGACTACATGTGCAACTGTGGTTTTATTTGTGCTTACCTTACTTGGCATTGAGACTTTCAGATCTGTGGATAACATTTTTATCAAATTTGGGAACTTCGGGGCCATGATTTCTCTAGATGATTTTCTGCCTTCTTTTTCCTCTCCTTATGGAGCTCCCACTATGTGAGTGTATACCCCTGCTGTTGTCACACAGATATCTGATGCTCTCATTTCTCTTCAGTATTGCCTATTCTATCTTGCTATTCTTTTAATTGGATCATCTCTAGTGACCTGCTTTTGAGCTACCTCTATCTTTTCTGGGCTTCCCTGGTAGCTCAGAGGTTAAAGCCTCTGCCTGCAGTGTGGGAGACCTGGGTTCAACCCCTGGGTTGGGAAGATTCCCCTGGAAAAGGAAATGGCAACCCACTCCAGTATTCTTGCCTGGAGAATCCCATGGATGGAGGAGCCTGGCGGGCTACAGTCCATGGGGTCGCAAAGAGTAGGACACGACTGAGCGACTGAACTGAACTGAACTATCTTTTCTGCTATCTCAAAGCTGATGTTGAGACCATTAACACATTTTTTATAAGTTACTATATCTTAAAACTCCAGAATTTCCATTTTAGCTAGTTTTTTTTAAAGCAGTTTATATTTCTCTATAAAAATATAAAGATTTCATATTTACTAAATAATTTTCAAAATTATTTCTTTTAATTCTTTGAACTATTTCCTTTAATTCTTTCAACATATTTATGATAGCTGCTTTGAAGTCTTTGCTAAATCCAACATCTAGCCCACTTAAGAGTCAATTTCTATTGATTGCTCTTTTTCTGAGTCATGGGCTTCTGCCTCTCTGTATTCTTCTCTTTTTGTTGTTGTTGATAACGCTACACTTTAGACAATCAGAGGAGTAATCACAGATTCTGATACATCTTTGTGGGGTTCTGTTTATTGGGTAAACTATACAACCTGTCTCCCCATCGTGTTGGGAGGCTAATGTCTTTGCTATGGTGTTATCTGTGTGTGCTTGGTTTTTATTTTTGATTAATAAACCTTTTAGAGCAGTTTTACATTCACAGAAAAATTAGGTGGAAGATAGAGATTTCCAGTATAATTTTCTCCCCAAATAAGCACTTATTATGGTTAATTTTACTGTGATATTGAATGGTTTGCCTTGGAAATGAACAGAGATCATTCTGTCGTTTTTGAGATTGCATCCAAGTACTGCATTTTGGACTCTTTTGTTGACCATGATGGCCACTCCATTTCTTCTGAGGGATTCCTGCCCACAGTAGTAGATATAATGGTCATCTGAGTTAAATTCACCCATTCCAGTCCATTTCAGTTGGCTGATTCCTAGAATGTCGACATTCACTCTTGCCATCTCTTGTTTGACCACTTCCAATTTGCCTTGATTCATGGACCTGACACTCCAGGTTCCTATGCAATATTGCTCTTTACAGCATCAGACCTTGCTTCTATCACCAGTGACATCCACAGCTGGGTATTGTTTTTGCTTTGGCTCCATCCCTTCATTCTTTCTGGAGTTATTTCTCCACTGATCTCCAGTAGCATATTGGGCACCTACTGACCTGGGGAATTTCTCTTTCAGTATCCTATCATTTTACCTTTTCATACTGTTCATGGGGTTCTCAGGCAAGAATACTGAAGTGGTTTGTCATTCCCTTCTCCAGTGGACCAATGGAATTCCAGTTGAGCTCTTCCAAATCCTGAAAGATGATCCTGTGAAAGTGCTGCACTCAATATGCCAGCAAATTTGGAAAACTCAGCAGTGGCTACAGGACTGGAAAAGGTCAGTTTTCATTCTAATCCCAAAGAAAGGCAATGTCAAAGAATGCTCAAACTACCGCACAATTGCACTCATCTCACATGCTAGTAAAGTAATGCTCAAAATTCTCCAAGTCAGGCTTCAGCAATATGTGAACCGTGAACTTCCTGATGTTCAAGCTGGTTTCAGAAAAGGGAGAGGAACCAGAGATCAAATTGCCAACATCCGCTGGATCATGGAAAAAGCAAAAGAGTTCCAGAAAAACATCTATTTCTGCTTTATGACTATGCCAAAGCCTTTGACTGTGTGGATCACAATAAACTGTGGAAAATTCTGAAAGAGATGGGAATACCAGACCACCTCATCTGCCTCTTGAGAAATCTGTACGCAGGTCAGGAAGCAACAGTTAGAACTGGACATGGAACAACAGACGGGTTCCAAATTGGAAAAGGAGTATGTCAAGGCTGTATATTGTCACCCTGCTTATTTAACCTATATGCAGAGTACATCATGAGAAATGCTGGACTGGAAGAAGCACAAGCTGGAATCAAGAATGCCGGGAGGAATATCAATAACCTCAGATATGCAGATGACACCACCCTTATGACAGAAAGTGAAGAGGAACTAAAAAGCCTCTTGATGAAGGTGAAAGTGGAGAGTGAAAAAGTTGGCTTAAAGCTCAACATTAAGAAAACGAAGATCATGGCATCTGGTCCCACCACTTCATGGGAAACAGATGGGGAAACAGTGGAAACAGTGTCAGACTTTAATTTTTTGGGCTCCAAAATCACTGCGGATGGTGACTGCAGCCATGAAATTAAAAGACGCTTACTCCTTGGAAGGAAAGTTATGACCAACCTAGACAGCATATTCAAAAGCAGAGACATTACTTTGCCAACAAAGTTCTGTCTAGTCAAGGCTATGGTTTTTCCAGTGGTCATGTATGAATGTGAGAGTTGGACTGTGAAGAAGGCTGAGCGCCGAAGAATTGATGCTTTTGAACTGTGGTGTTGGAGAAGACTCTTGAGAGTCCCTTGGACTGCAAGGAGATCCAACCAGTCCATTCTGAAGGAGATCAGCCCTGGGATTTCTTTGGAAGGAAAGATGCTAAAGCTGAAACTCCAGTACTTTGGCCACCTCATGCGAAGAGTTGACTCATTGGAAAAGACTGTGATGCTGGGAGGGATTGGGGGCAGGAGGAGAAGGGGAAGACAGAGGATGAGATGGCTGGATGGCATCACTGACTCGATGGACGTGAGTCTTAGTGAACTCCGGGAGTTGGTGAGGAACAGGGAGGCCTGGCGTGCTGCGATTCATGGGGTCGCAAAAAGTCGGACACGACTGAGCGACTGATCTGATCTGATCTGATCTGATGGTTAATTTTATGTGTCAACTTGACTGGGCTAAGGGATCCCAGATAAGCTGGTAAATAATAATTTCTGGTGTGTCTGTGAAGGTATTTCTGGAAGACACTAGCATCTAAATCAGTACAGTAAATAAAGAGCTACCCTTATTAACATGGGCTTCCCTGGTAACTCAGCTGGTAAAGTATCCACCTGCAATGCAGGAGACTCCAGTTTGACTCCTGGGTTGGGAAGATCTGCTGGAGAAGGGATAGGCTACCCACTCCAGTATTCTTGGGCTTACCTGGTGGCTCAGCTAGTAAAGAAGCCACCTGCAATGAGGGAGACCTGGGTTTGATCCATGGGTTGGGAAGATCCCCTGGAGAAGGGAATGACTACCCATTTCAGTATTCTGGCCTGGAGAATTCCATCAACTATACAGTCCATGGGGTCACAAAGTGTTGGACATGACTGAGCGACTTTCACTTTTACTTATCAACACAGACAAGAATTATCAAATCTATTGTTCAGCTTAGTTCAGACACTCAGTCGTGTCCGACTCCTTGCGACCCCATGAACCCCAGTACGCCAGGCCTCCCATTCCATCACCAACTCCCAGAGTCCACCCAAACCTATGTCCATTGTGTCGGTGATGCCATCCAACCATCTCATCCTCTGTCATCCCCTTCTCCTCCTGACCTCAATCTTTCCCAGCATCAGAGTCTTTTCAAATGAGTCAGCTCTTCACATCAGGTGGCCAAAGGATTGGAGTTTCAGCTTCAACATCAGTCCCGCCAATGAACACCCAGGACTGATCTCCTTTAGGATGGACTGGTTGGATCTTCTTGCAGTCCAAGGGACTCTCAAGAGTCTTCTCCAACACCACA
The DNA here is from genome assembly GCF_003369695.1 of Bos indicus x Bos taurus. Taxonomy (NCBI): domain Eukaryota; kingdom Metazoa; phylum Chordata; class Mammalia; order Artiodactyla; family Bovidae; genus Bos; species Bos indicus x Bos taurus. Next base: position 39,065,038 of record NC_040095.1, read on the forward strand.
CTTCAAAAGCATCAATTCTTTGGCACTCAGCTTTCTTTATAGTCCAACTCTCACATCCATACATGACCACTGGAAAAACCATAGCTTTGACTAGATGGACTTTTGTTGGCAAAGTAATGTCTCTGCTTTTGAATATGCTGTCTAGGTTGGTCATAACTTTCCTTCCAAGGAGCAAGCGTCTTTTAATTTCATGGCTGCAGTCACCATCTGCAGTGATTTTGGAGCCCAGCAAAATAAAGTCAGCCACTGTTTCCCCACCTATTTGCCATGAAGTGATGGGGCCAGATGCCATGATCTTAATTTTCTGAATGTTGAGCTTTAAGCCAACTTTTTCACTCTCCTCTTTCACTTTCATCAAGAGGCTCTTTAGTTCTTCTTCACTTTCTGCCATAAGGGTGGTGTCATCTGCATATCTGAAGTTATTGATATTTCTCCCCACAATCTTGATTCCAACTTGTGCTTCCTCCAGCCCAGCGTTTCTCATGATGTACTCTGCATATAAGTTAAATTAGCAGGGTGACAGTATACAGCCTTGACGTACTCCTTTTCCTATTTGGAACCAGTCTGTTCCATGTCCAGTTCTAACCGATGCTTCTTGTCTCAGGAGGCAGGTCAGGTGGTCTGGTATTCCCATCTCTTTAAGAATTTTCCACAGTTTGCTGTGATTCACACAGTCAAAGGCTTTAGCATAGTCAATAAAGCAGAAGTAGATGTTTTTCTGGAACTCTCTTGCTTTTTTGATGATCCAGCCATGCTTCAGCAATATGTGAATCGTGAACTTCCTGATGTTCAAGCTGGTTTCAGAAAAGGGAGAGGAACCAGAGATCAAATTGCCAACATCCATTGGATCATGGAAAAAGCAAGAGAGTTCCAGAAAAACATCTATTTCTGCTTTATTGACTATGCCAAAGCCTTTGACTGTGTGGATCACAATAAACTGTGGAAAATTCTGAAAGAGATGGGAATACCACACCACCTGACCTGCCTCTTGAGAAATCTGTATGCAGGTCGGAAGCAACAGTTAGAACTGGACGTGGAACAACAGACTGGTTGCAAATAGGAAAAGGAGTATGTCAAGGCTGTATATTGTCACCCTGCTTATTTAACCTATATGCAGAGTACATCATGAGAAATGCTGGACTGGAAGAAGCACAAGCTGGAATCAAGATTGCCGGGAGGAATATCAATAACCTCAGATATGCAGATGACACCATCCTTAAGGCAGAAATTGAAGAGGAACTAAAAAGCCTCTTGATGAAAGTGAAAGTGGAGAGTGAAAAAGTTGGCTTAAAGCTCAACATTAAGAAAACGAAGATCATGGCATCTGGTCCCACCACTTCATGGGAAACAGATGGGGAAACAGTGGAAACAGTGTCAGACTTTAATTTTTTGGGCTCCAAAATCACTGCGGATGGTGACTGCAGCCATGAAATTAAAAGACGCTTACTCCTTGGAAGGAAAGTTATGACCAACCTAGATAGCATATTCAAAAGCAGAGACATTACTTTGCCAACAAAGTTCTGTCTAGTCAAGGCTATGGTTTTTCCAGTGGTCATGTATGAATGTGAGAGTTGGACTGTGAAGAAGGCTGAGCGCCGAAGAATTGATGCTTTTGAACTGTGGTGTTGGAGAAGACTCTTGAGAGTCCCTTGGACTGCAAGGAGATCCAACCAGTCCATTCTGAAGGAGATCAGCCCTGGGATTTCTTTGGAAGGAAAGATGCTAAAGCTGAAACTCCAGTACTTTGGCCACCTCATGCGAAGAGTTGACTCATTGGAAAAGACTGTGATGCTGGGAGGGATTGGGGGCAGGAGGAGAAGGGCATGACAGAGGATGAGATGGCTGGATGGCATCACTGACTCGATGGACGTGAGTCTTAGTGAACTCCGGGAGTTGGTGAGGGACAGGGAGGCCTGGCGTGCTGTGATTCATGGGGTCTCAAAGAGTCGGACAAGACTGAGTGACTGACCTGAACTGAACTGAGCAGATGTTGGCAATTTGATCTCTGGTTCCTCTGTTTTTTTCTAAAACCAGCTTGATACCTCACATCCAAGGTAATAGAAACCCAAGTAAGACGGTAGGTGCTGAGAGAGGGCATCAGATGGCAGACAGACTGAAACCACAATCACAGACAACTAGCCAATCTGATCACGTGGACCACAGCCTTGTATAGCTCAGTGAAACTAAGGCATGCCATGTGGGGCCACCCAAGATGGATGGGTCACAGTGGAGAGGTCTGACAGAATGTGGTCCACTAGAGAAGGGAATGGCAAACCACTTCAGTATTCTTGCCTTGAGAACCCCATGAAGAGTATGAAAAGGCAAAAAGATAGGACATTGAGAGATGAACTCCCCAGGTCAGTAGGTGCGCAATATGCTACTGGAGATCAGTGGAGAAATAACTCCAGAAAGAATGAAGGGATGGAGCCAAAGCAAAAACAACACCAGTTGTGGATGGGACTGGTGATAGAAGCAAGGTCTGATGCTGTAAAGAGCAATATTGCATAGGAACCTGGAATGTTAGGTCCATGAATTAAGGCAAATTGGAAGTGGTCAAACAGGAGATGGCAAGAGTGAACATCGACATTCTAGGAATCAGCGAACTAAGATGGACTGGAATGGGTGAATTTAACTCAAATGACCATTATATCTACTACTGTGGGCAGGAATTCCTTAGAAGAAATGGAGAAGCCATCATAGTCAAGAAAAGAGTCTGCAATGCAGTACTTGGATGCAATCTCAAAACGGACAGAATGATCTCTGTTCATTTCCAAGGCAAACCATTCATTATCACGGTAATCAAATCTATTGAGGGTCTGAATACAATCAAAAAGGGCAAAGGGTGAGTCTCACTTTCTTTTCTTGAACTGTGAAATCCATCTACTCCAGCCCTTTGAGCCTTTCATTTCCAAGACTTACATCAGAGGTCCCCACATCCCCCAGTTCTCAGGTCTTTGTCCTCATATTGGGATTTACACCATTAGCTCCCCTGGTTGTCAGGCCTTCAAACTCAGACTAAATTATGCCATCAGCTTTCCTGGCTCTTCAGCTTATACATGGCAGATTGTGGTACTTCTCATCCTCTGTAACTACATATGAGCCAGTTTCTATAATAAAGCTCCTCTTATATACCTCTGTCTATATGTACTGCTGGTTATGCTTCTCTGGAGAACCTAACATTGATTTTGGTACCAGGAGTGGGCTCAATACCATGGACTCCACTCACCAAGGACAACTAGATCATGGCCACTGCTGAGTGCCCAGGATGCCAGGACAGAGTGATACGATGTGCGTACATGGTCAGTCATGTCTGACTCTTTGCAACGCCATGGTCTGTAGCAAGCCAGGCTCCTCTGTCCATGAAACTTTCCAGGCAAGAATACTGGAGTGGGTTGTCATTTCCTTCTCCAGGAGATCTTCTTGACCCAGGGATCAAAGCCACATCTCTGCACTGGCAGGTGGATTCTTTACTGCTGCACCACCTGGAACCAATGCTGAATGCCCAAAATGCACCATTTCCCAGGTGACCAGTCATTTACCTGGTAGCAGGCTGGTTACTTTGAACTACTCCCATCAGGGAAGGGCCAGTGTTTTGTCCTTACTGAAACAGACCCTTACTCTGGATGCAGATTTGCATTTCCTGCATTCAGTGCTTCTGCCAAAACTACCATCTGGGGACTTAGAGAATGCCTTATTCACCATCATGATATTCCACACAATATTGCTTCATATCAAGGAAATCATTTCACAGCAAAGGAATCACTTCACAGCAAAGGAAGTCCATGGCAATGGACCCAGGCTCGTGGAATTCACTACTTTAGCATAGTTAGTGAAAGTCACTCAGTTGTATCTGATTCTTTGTGACCCCATGGATTATACAGCCCATGGAATTATCCAGGCCAGAATACTGGAGTGGGTAGCCATTCCCTTCTCCAGGGGATCTTCCCAATCCAGGGATCGAACCCAGGTCTCCCACATTGCTGGTGGATTCTTTACCAGCTGAGCTACAAGGGAAGCCCAAGAACACTGGAGTGGGTAGCCTATCCCTTCTCCAGCAGATCTTCCCAACCCAGGCATCTAACCAGTGTCTCTTGCATTGCAGCTGGATTCTTTACCAACTGAGCCTTCAGGGAAGCCCTTAGGATGGTTGCCCACCATCCTAAAGCAGCTAGCTTGATAAAATAGTGGGATGTCTTTTGAAGACTCTGTTACAGTGTCAGCTAGGTGGCAATACTTTGCAAGGTTGGGTCAAGCTTCTCCAGAAGGCTGTATATTCTTTGAATCAGCATCCAGTATATGGTGCTGTTTCTCCAATAGTCAGGATTCACAGATCTAGGAATCAAGGGATTGAAATGAGAGTACCATCACTCATCTTTATCCCTATGACCCACTAACAAAATTTTTGCTTCCTTTTACCATAACTGTGTGTTCTGCTGGTCTAAAGGTCTTAGTTCTAGAGAGATGAATGCATTAGGAGATACAATGATTCCACTGAACTGGAAGTTGAGACCGCCTCCTGGTTATTTGGGTTCCTCATGCCTTTGAATCAAAAGACAGGGAAAGGAGTTATTGTGCTGACTGGGGTCATTGCTCCTGATCCCTCAGGGGAAACGAGTACTACTCCACAGTGGAGGTCAGGAGAGTCTGTCTGGAATACACCAGGTCCCTTAGGGCTTCTCTTAGTAGTACTGTGCCCTGTGATTAAGATCAATGAAAAACTACAACATCCTAATCCAGGCCAGAAGGTTTGGGCCACTTTACTAAATAAAGAATCATTACCAGCTGAGGTGCTTCTTGAAGACAAAAGGGATATAGATTGGGTAGTAGAAAAAGATAGTTATAAATACCAGCCATGACCACACAGTTACAGAAATGAGGACTGTAATTGTAATGAGAATTTCCTCCTTATTTTATAAATACATTTGTGTATGTGTGTGTATATACATATTCATATTAAGCAAATATCTTTGTTTTATTATTTTATTTTCTTATCATGTAACATAAGATGTATTAGCTTTATATCAGCCTTTAAGGATCATCAAATGTACATCATAGCTTTCCAGTTATGTGATACCACAAGGCTAGTCAACATCCTGGAGGACTTCACCTCCTCTTCTGGGGAAGGGATTAGTGTCTTTTCAGTTGTAACCAGGAGAGCTGTATCATGTCAGGTAGAATGATGACCTTGTTATTGTCTTCATTTGAGGATTAAGGAGATGTGTATAGATATCAAGTTGATGAGGAGTGGATTTATGATGGTGACTTTTGTGTCAGCTTGACTGGGCTTAAGGATGCCCAAACAGCTGGCAGAAAATTATTTCTGAGTGTGTCTGTGAGGGTGTCTCCAGGAGAGATGAGCATCTGAATCAGTCGACTGAGTAAAGAAGTTCCACCCTCTCCAGTATGGATAGACATCGCCCAGTCCTTGAGGGTCCAGATAGACCAATAACAGACACCCTCCCCACACGCCAAAAAAAGGCAGCAGAAGGGTGTATTCTCTATTTTGAGCTGAGAAATCCATCTTCTGCCCTTGGACATCACATAGTTGTTTTAGATTCTCAGTCTGATAATTTCAGTGGCTCAGATGGTAAAGAGTCTCCCTGCAGTGCGGGAGATCCAGGTTCGATCCTTTGGTCGGGAAGATCCCCTGGAGAAGGAAATGGCAACCTACTCCAGTATTCTTGCCTGGAAAATCCATGGGCAGAGGAGCCTGGCAGTACAGTCCATGGGTTGCAAAGAGTTGGACACAACTGAGCCACTTCATTTTCCATTTCTAAGTAAGTAAGATACTGATGCTTGTTCTGTCTCTTTAAATTATGGTCTTTGACTTTTAATATGCCTTATATTTCTTCCTGATAGTTGGGCATGATGTATTGTATAAAAGGAACTGCTCCAAAGAGGCCTTTAGTAATGTGGTAGTAAGGTGTTGGGGGAAGGGAAGCATTGTATAATCCTGTGATTTGGTGAGCCCATGCCTCTGGACTGTGAACTCTTCAAGTAATCCTCAGTTCCCCTCTCCCTCAGATGGGATAGCATGGAAGAGGCTAAAGTTGGGTATCTCCATCTTCTCAGGTTGGTTAGGCTCCAGGAAAAAAAAAAAACAACAACAATATTTATGGTCTACTTAAAAAAAAAGTTTCTCTTGAAGGCAGGCCTTGTTAAGCAGAATGCTCTGGTATATTTTTTAAATGGCCATTTTCTGCCCCTCCCTGCTGCAAGCAAGGGGTATTTTTCTCCAATATTCACTTTGAAAAACCTGATAAAGTTCCTGGAGATAAAAATATAAAGTGTGGGGGATCCCCTATGATTGAGTAACCTTGAAATTTTTAACTCTCCTAATTTTTAATTAAAAATTTAAAAATTTTGCCCACACTGAGCTTCCAGAAATTCATCAACTACAGTTCAGGTTTTCTTAACCCCAGTACTGCTTCCTGTCAAGATGGTGATCTGTTCTGGTAAACTGTGATTCTCTGTATTCACCTGTTTCTCCAGTTTCAGAGGCATCAGTTGACTTGTGACCCATGACCTTACTTCTCTGACAGATCAAAGAAGAGTTAGTGATTTTTCAGTGTGATCAGCTTCTATATTGTTAGAATGGATTGATGATTTCCAAGTTCCTACACAGTGGACCGAATACTGAAAGTCTTTGCTCAGGTTTCAATGCTTACTTTAATTTTTAGTCTGGGCTCCTGGGGGTGACCCCTGTGTCTGCCCAGCTAGTGTTGACCCACTGACTTGGGAAGAGGTTGTGCTCAAATGCCTCCAGATGCTATGTCTTTCATCCTCTGTTGAGCGATCTGTATGCAGATTGGGGAGTGCGTTCAAAAGCTCTACCACATTTCAAGTCTCCTTTGGTTGCTTTTTGCTGGACCCTCCAGTGTCCCCTGCATGTGTATGTGGTTTCCCAGATGGCCAGAGATGTTGGAAGAGCTTATTTAGCCTTTTTATGGCTCTCTCATTTCAAGGTTCTTTCAGTTAAAATTGATGACTGGCCTGCTACTGACACCAACCAGTACAGCATATTCAGGCTAACAATTACCAGGCATTCCCCAATTCATTTCCTACTATGCTGGCCACTTTTATCTGATAAATCTGTAGGCTTTTATCCCATGCTTTAAACGAGTCACTAGCCTCCTCTGCCAGCAAAGGTGCTGGTTTTCTCGGCTAGCCTCATGTTGATAAAATTGTGTTCTTCAAGGACTGAGCTGGGGCTGTGGATGGGTGGGAGCAGCCCCAGGCAAGACGCCAAAAAGACTCACTCTTTACCTAAAGCTCTAACAGATTTGAGAATGACCTGCAATTTGTTATCTGCTTGTCTATTTACAGTGTCCTGAAATGGGTACTTTTTTAATCATTTTATTCAGTTTGTGTGTGTGTGTGTGTATGCTATGTATGTTAAGAGATTATACGAACTCTTCACAAAGCCACAGCCAGAAGTCTCTACCTCTGTTTATATTTTGATGCAGTTTTTCTTACTCTGCAGTTCATTTTTCATCTTTATATAAATATAACTATAGGGCTTACCTCCTAGCTCAGTTGGTAAATAATCTGCCTGCAATGCAGGAGACCTGGGTTCAGTTCCTGGGTCCAGAAGATCCCCTGGAGAAGGAAATGGCAACCCACTCCCGTATTCTTGCCTGGAAAATCCCATGGACAGAGGAGCCTGACAGGCTAAAGTCCATGGGGTTGCAAAGAGTCAGACACTACTTAGCAACTAAACCATCACATTTGCTTTCTGTGTCCTAAAAGTGCAAGTTGTTTTTTCCTTAATGCTTTTTTAATATTTATTAGTTTATTTTTGACTGTACTGGCCCTTTGTTGCTGTGTGTGGGCTTTTCTCTAGTTGCAGCAAGCAGGGAATATTCTTGAGTTGTGGTGTGTGGGCTTCCCATTTCAGTGGCTTCTCTCCTTGTGGCAGAGCACACCATCTAGGTTTGCAGGCTTAGTAGTTGTGGCCTACGGACTCTGGAGCAATGGCTCAGTAGTTGTGGCTCATCGGTTTAGTTGCCTTGTGGCCTGTGGGATCTTCTCAGAGCAGGGATCAAACCTGTGTTCCCTGCATTGGGAGATGGATTCTTAACCACTGGACCACTAGGGAAGTCCCTTAATGCTGCTTTCTAAAAATTAACCTTTTCTTTATTTGTAAAATCTAGCCCTTTTATTTAATTTTGGTCATACTTTGATAATTGCAAGATCTCAGTCCCCTGACCAGGGACTGATTCCAGGCCATGGCAGTGAAAACCTGGGATCCTAACCACTGGTCAACTGTAGCCCTTTTAAATACTACAAAATTCTATATAACTAACATACCAAATTTTCCTTATAATATTTCACAGTTACAAATAGTGCCAGAGTGAAATCCTTATACATGTTTCCTTTTCAATTTTATTATATATATCAAATTGGTCCCTTAATTTCAAATCAGATTGATTATATTCTTTGCAGCCCAAGATGGAGAAGCTCTATACAGTCAGCAAAACAAGACCGGGAGCTGACTGTGGCTCAGATCATGAACTCCTTATTGCCAAATTCAGACTTAAATTGAAGAAAGTACGGAAAACCACTAGACCATTCAGGTATGACCTTAATCAAATCCCTTACAATTATATAGTAGAAGTGACAAACAGATTCAAGGGATGAGATCTGATAGACACAGTGTCTGAAGAACTATGGATGGAGGTTCATAACATTGTACAGGAAGCAGTAGTCAAAACCATCACCAAGAAAAAGAAATACAAAAAGGAAAAACAGTTGTCTGAGGAGACCTTACAAATAGCTGTGAAAAGAAGAGAAGCTAAAGGCCAAGGAGAAAAGGAAAGATATACCCATTTGAATGCAGAGTTTCAAAGAAGAGGAAGGAGAGATAAGAAAGCCTTCCTCAGTGATCAATGCTAAGAAATAGAGGGGAAAAAAAGAATGGGAAAGACTACAGATCTCTTCAAGAAAATTAAGAGATACCAAGGGAACACTTCACGCAAAGATAGGCACAATAAAGGACAGAAATGGTATGTACCTAACAGAAGCAAAAGATATTAAGAAGAGGTGGCAAGAATACACAGAATAACTATACAAAAAAGATCTTCATGACCCAGATAATCACAATGGTGTAATGAATCACCTAGAGCCAGACATTCTGGAATAAGAAGTCTAGTGGGCCTTAGGAAGCATTACTATGAACAAAGCTAGTGGAGGTGATAGAATATTTCAAATCCTAAAAGATGATGCTGTGAAAGTGCTGCACTCAATATGCCAACTAATTTGGAAAACTCAGCAGTGGCCACAGGACTGGAAAACATCAGTTTTCGTTCCAATCCCAAAGCCAGGCAATGACAAAGAATGTTCAAACTACCACACAATTGCACTCATCTCACACACTAGTAAAGTAATGCTCAAAGTTCTCCAAGCCAGGCTTCAACAGTACGTGAACCATGAACTTCCAAATATTCAAGCTGGATTTAGGAAAGGCAGAGGAACCAGAGATCAAATTGCCAACATCCGCTGGATCATCAAAAAAGCAAGAGAGTTCCAGAAAAACATCTACTTCTGCTTTATTGACTATGCCAAAGCCTTTGACTGTGTGGATCACAGCAAACTGTGGAAAATTCTTAAAGAGCTGGGAATACCAGACCACCTGACCTGCCTCCTGAGACAAGAAGCAACAGTTAGAACTGGACATGGAACAACAGACTGGTTTCAAATAGGGAAAGGAGTACGTCAAGGCTGTATATTGTCACCCTGATTATTTAACTTACCTGCAGATTACATCATGAGAAAAGCTAGACTGGATGAAGCACAAGCTGGAATCAAGATTGCTGGGAGAAATATCAATAACCTCAGATATGCAGATGATACCACACTTAGCAGAAAGTGAAGAACTAAAGAGCCTCTTGATGAAAGTGAAAGAGGAGAGTGAAAAATGTGGCTTAAAGCTCAACATTCAGAAAACTAAGATCATGGCATCTGGCCCCATCACTTCATGGCAAATAGGTGGGGAAATGGTGGAAACAGTCACAGACTTTATTTTGGGGGGCCCCAAAATCATTGCAGATGGTGACTGTAGCCACAAAATTAAAAGACACTTTCTCCTTGGAAGAAAAGTTATGACCAACCTAGATAGCAAGAGACATTATTTTGCCAACAAAGGTCTGTCCAGTCAAAGATATGGTTTTTCCAGTAGTTATGTATGGATGTGAGAGTTGGACTATAAAGAAAGCCAAGTGCCAAAGAATTGATGCTTTTGAACTGTGGTGTTGGAGAAGACCCTTGAGAGTCCCTTGGACTGCAAGACAATCCAACCAGTCCATCCTAGGTAAATCAGTCCTGAGTATTCATTGGAAGGACTGATGCTGAAGCTGAAACGCCAATACTTTGGCCACATGATGCGAAGAACTGACTCATTTGAAAAGACCCTGATGCTGGGAAAGATTGAAGGCAGAAGGAGAGGGGAATGACAGAAGATGAGATGGCTGGATGGCATCACCAACTCAATGGACATGAGTTTGAGTAAACTCTGGGAGTTTGGTGATGGACAGGGAGGCCTGGCGTGCTGCAGTCCATGGAGTAGCAAAGAGTCAGACAGGACTGAGCTACTGAACTGAATTTAATAACAATGTTTCCCTGGTGGCTCAGCAGTAAAGAATCTGCCTGCAGTGCAGGAGACACAAGAGACACAAGACTATCCCTGAGTCGGGAAGATCCCCTGGAGAAGGAAATGGCAACTCATTCCAGTATTCTTGCCTGGGAAATCACATGGACAGAGGAGCCTGGTGGGCCACAGTCCATGGGGTCACAAGAATCAGACTTGACTTAGCGACTAAACCACCAACACAATTTCATATCAATTACACTATCACTCCCACCAGCTATGACTGAGCAGACCTGTTTACCTATCTGGAAAATGACAGATAATTTTAAATTTTTGAAACTTTCACACAGTACGGTTGAAAAGTTGATTGCCTTATAGTTCAATATATATATATATAGCTCTAAGATGTATAATATCCTGCCTAACTGTCCTTCAAGGAGTTTGTAATCAAATTGCTCTCTTCAATGCTAAAAGGTTATCTTTTTAAAGATGCTGACAATTTGATAGAAGAAAATTGGTATCTTTGCTGTTTTATACTATTTATTGATTATTGTAAAGTAAATACAAATTTTAGTTCTTATATTTAGGACAGTGATTCATTTTGAGTTAATGCTTATGTACAATATGAAAGTGTTTGACGTTTTGGGGGACACTTGGATACCAATTGTTCCAATACCATCTGTTGAAGAGACTATCACTTGCACCCTGAATTACTTTTGTACCTTTGTCAAAAATTAATTGGCCATTAATTAATTAAGTCTATTTCTGGGCTTTCCTTATGTTCCAATGATTCTGATTTCTGTCTGTCCCTTTACCAATACCACTCTATTGATGGAGTAAATCTTAAAATCAAGCAGTATGATTCTAACTGTATTATTTTTAAAAATTGTTTTAGCTTCTTAGTTTCTTTGCTTTTCTATATAAATTTTGCAGTCAGCTTATCTATATTTACAAAAGTTCCTGGGAATTCCCTGGTTGCCCAGTGGTTAGAACTCAGTGCTTTCACTGCTGAGGGCCCAGGTTCAATCCCTGGTAGGGGAATTAGATCTCACAAGCTGTTGAGCCCAGCCAAAAGAAAAAAAATCCACTGGAATTTTGATTGTAATTGAGTTAAATTCATAAACTGATTTGGGAAAACTTGACAGGCTTCCCTGATAGCTCAGTTAGTAAAGAATTTGCCTGCAATGCAGGAGACCCCGGTTCAATTCCTGGTTCGGGAAGATCTGCTAGAGAAGGGATAGGCTACCCACTCCAGTGTTCTTGGGCTTCCCTTGTAGCTTAGCCGGTAAAGAATCCGCCTGCAATGAGGGAGACCTGGGTTTGATCCCTGGGTTGGGAAGATCCCCTGTAGAAGGAAAAGGCACCCACTCCAGTATTCTGGCCTGGAGAATTCCATGGACTGTATAGTCCATGGGGTTGCAAAGAGTCGGACGTGACTGAGTGACTTTCACTTTGACGTCTTTACTACTATGAGTCTTCCAATCCAAGAACACAATGTGTCTCCATTTATTTAGGTCATCTGTCTTTGATCAGGATTTTGTAGTTTGCAACACACAGATCCTGTGTATATTTTGCTAGATTTATACCTAAGTGTTTCATTTAGGAAGTGGGGTTCTTATAAATGATATTTTTAAAAATTTTGGTTTCCAGTTGTACACTGCTAATATAGAAATGTGTGTTGATCTTATATCCTATGACCATGCTAAGCTTAAACTCACCTGCTGGTTCTAAGAGATTTGTAAATTCCTTGGAATTGTAAATGCCTTGGTCAGTCATGCTGTCGATGAATAGAGACCATTTTATTTCTTCTAAGTTGTATGTCTTTTTCTTGCCTATTACACTGGCTAACACTTCCAGTACTATGTTGAATAAGAGTAGTGAGTGAACATCTTGTCCTTGTTTGTGATCTTAGACAAAAGCATACAATCTTACCAATGAACGTGATGTTGGCTGTAGGCCTTTTGTACAGGCCTTTGATCAGACTGAGGAAGTTCCCTTTCTATCATGAAAGGATAGTGAATTTTGTCACATGCTTTTTCTGTATCAATTGATAAGATTATGTGCTTTTTGTCTTCGGATTGTTGATATGGTCAGTCAGTTCAGTTCAGTTGTGTCCTACTCTTTGCGATCCCATGGACTGCAGCACTCCAGGCTTCCCTGTCCGTCACCAACTCCCGGAGCTTGCTCAAAACTGAGTTACTGATGCCATCCAACCATCTCATCCTCTGTCATCCCCTTCTCCTCCTGCCTTCAATCTTTCCCAGCATCAGGGTCTTTCCCAATGAATCAATTCTCCACATCAGGTGGCCAAAGTACTGGAGCTTCAGCTTCAGCGTCAGTCCTTCCAGTGAATATTCAGGACTGATTTCTTTTAGGATTTAGTTGATATGGTAGAATACATTGATTCAGGTTTGAATACTGAACCAGCCTAACATTCTCAAAGGAAAAAAACCTCACTTGGTCATTGTGTATTATTCTTTTTTCTATATTGCTATACATGTTGTTGTTGTTGTTGTTGTTTACATCTATGTGCATGAAAGGTATCGGTCTATTATTATTTTTGTTATTTTGGTTTTGTTTTTTCTTCTAATGTCTTTGTCTGATTTTGGTATCAGGGAGATGTTGGCCTCACAAAATGAGTTGGGCAGTATTCTTCTTCCTTAACTTTCTGGAGAAGATTATATAGGATGGGTGCTATTTCTTCTTCAGATGTTAAGTAGAATTACCCAGTGAAATCATCTGCCCTTGGAGCTTTCTTTCTTAGAAAGTTAACTACAAACTCTTAAAAAAAAAAAAAAAAAACAAAACTAGGGCCTATCTTTGGATTATCTATTCATCTTGGTTGAGTTTTTTACTTTACTTATGATTTTTCATGACAGGCACAAGTCTTAGATCTTTTTATAATTAAACTTAATGGTCTCTTCTTTTCAGGTGTATCTTTGCATGCTCAGAGAATTCTTCTTTTCTCCAATTTTTAATTTTAGTACATTTTATTCTAGTACTGAACTTTCTTCTGGCTAATTTATATTTTTAAGTTCTGATGTAAAAAATATTAATCCATCTGGAATTTAGAGGATGCTAGGAGTGGAAGATTTTCTTGAGTTAAAAATTAGTATGTAAGAAAAGAATAAGACAGTCTTGGAATCTCCCAACTCTATAATCATAGACTTTTTCTCATTAAAAACAAATTTTACATGTTCACAAACAGATTAAATTTCTTAATAACCATGAAGACTGTTTAAAAAAATCAAATATATACATAGAGCACAAATACTGTGAGTATACACAAGGATATTTTTAAAAGGAGAAAGATAATTAGTTAGAAAACACAGAATAAGAATCTTCAATGAACATTCAGGCTAAAGAAACCAATGTTCAAAATATCCAAATAACTTTTGAAAACTTAAAAAAAAAAGTTTATGTAATAACATAGGGAAATACAAGAATAGAAAATAATATCATCCCCCCTCATCAGACACACATACATACACACACACACACACACTTTTCCTTTCTCTCTCATATATATAATTGGCAAATAATGTTCAACAAAATGGATTATTTTTATAAGTACATAAAAGATTATTTTTAAAAAATATATTATTTTTAAAAGCACAGCATTTAAAAATATTTTAATTATATTTTTTATAAATCTCAAATTCCTCCTGATAAACCACTGAATCCATTAGTGTCCACTAATTGGATCAAGCCAGGTGAGCATGGGACTGTCCTTCCTTACCAGTTCCTCCAAGTCTCTCTCAAAGCTACCCACAATGAAAAGGACGGCACTTCCTGAGAAGGACTACTGCTGAAGGATGGGTTCATAACTCAGCTTTCCTCTAGAACCCCCAGTACCTCACTTCTGAATAAAAGTCAAGAAAATTGTAGCTGCTACAAACATTCTAAGAGTCAAGGAGGTTGAGAGTGGAGGAGGATGAGGAGAGGAGCCAATGTTTCTCTTTTATCACTGGATTTCCTAATTAACTGATAGATCTCAGGCCATGTTCATTGCATGTAGGATTCTCTACTCTTTATGCAGGTAAATTCTGGTGAGATTCTAAGGGAATAAAGGAAATAGAAATCAGATGATCTTACTGGTTTTGATGTTCCAGCTAATTTGGGGAGATATTATTGTGTCTAAATCCATGTGTAAATGACTCTACAAAAGGGTATCTAGTCTTATCTTTCTATCACAGACATGAAAAGCTACTTATCATCTGTCCATATTGATAGATACACCTATTCCATTTGGCAGTGTGCATCCCTCCTATGAGAGGGAAATGGTAATATCTGCAAAATCACCTCTTATACCTACCCTTGTGTTGTACCTCTCCAGACATGGCATAAGCCTTGGCTAGTAATGCGCTCGCCTCTGCAGCTTGGGGGCTGACTTCTGTGTACAAAGAGACACAGATAGAATGGGCCTAGAATACAGAAAATCGTGAGAAGGATAAGTATCTAAATGGCAGTGTTTCACTGTGGATTTTATAGTAGCTCCCACAGAAGTGCTGGTTGATTGACAGCTGATGTTTATTTAATCATGGAGTTACCTACCTGTGAGAGGAGTTTGAGTCCCAGATCTGCTACTTCCTCTCTGTGATTCTTGAGCAAGTAATTTTACCTTCATATGTAGAAAGAATATATACTTTCCATTGATTAGGGTTTGAAAGTGAAAGTCGCTCAGCTGTGTCTGACTCTTTTCAAGCCCATGGACTAACAGTCCATGGAATTCTCCAGTCCAGAATACTGGAGTGGGTAGCCTTTCCCTTCTCCAGGGGATCTTCCTAAGCCAGGGATTGAACCCAGGTCTCCGGAATTGCAGGCGGATTCTTTACCAGCTGAGTCACAAGAGAAGCCCTGATTAGGGTTTGGGAAAAGTTAAATGAGATGATGCGTGCAAAGCTCTGGGCACAGCACCCTTCACATGGCAGGTTCTCAAAAAATTATTACTTTTTATTATGTTTCATCACAAAAGCAAAATTATAGCTTTAGCTCAACCTCTCAAAGGTTCAGTATCAAAAAAAAAGGCTAGTAAAGCGTGAATCCTAGAGCCCAGCTGCCTGGGTTTCCATCTTAGTTCAGCCATTTACTATAACATAAGGCAAGTCACTATAATTTCTTTGAATATAAAACAGGGGTGACAAAAATTGTATTTGTCACAAACAGTTGTAAAGATTAAATGAATATGTATATAGTGTTTAGGTATCACTAAACATTATAAGCATTAGAGAAATACAGCTTTTATTATCTGAACTAAAATGGAAGGAGTAACACTTTGGAAAAAGAAAGAAAACAGGAAGTATCCAGTTCACTACCCACCAGCAAGAAAAGAGCCACCTGTACTTCATACTTCATAGGCCAAACACCATGAGGTATTTCAAGGAGCTCCAGACAGCACTCAAGACAACACTTTAGAGCTAAGATCCATTGCAGAGTTGTTATGAGTAGGGGCTGTGGGGTCAAATCTTCTGAGTTCAAATCCTTGCTCACCCACCTCCCCCCCAACCTGTTAGCTATACAATTTCCAGTGAATTAGCTATAGTTCTTTGTGCTCCAGTTTCCTAATGCTTAAAATAAGATTAAAAAAATAAATAATGGTGCTTACTTCATATGCTTATTTCATGAAATAAATGAACTAATATAGCCTCATATGCACATGGTAAAAGCATTCCATACATTTGAACTATTATTTTTGTTGTGGGTGGGAAACCCTGATTATGTACTGTTTTACTCATTCTAAACTGGACTGCTGCTTTAAGGGAGTCTCAGACACACCGGCCAGGTTTTCTCCGTAAGTAGTGGACTCCCTGTCTTCCGGGCAGCACTCCTAAACATCTCTCCATCGTGATGTCAATAACCTGGGCTTTCTGGATTGCAGGCAAACGCCTTTTCTTCAGCAGCAGACTGCTGTCATATGCACTGTTCGAGGGCAGTACACTTTTTTTTGCAAAATAGGAAATCCAGTACTACGATCTGATCTCAGTCATGGGAGATACCTGAAGCCATAGGCACAGTTTTCCGTTGAGGAGAGAAAAGGTGAATTTAACCAGCAGTTTCGAGGAAAGTTTTAAGTAGCTGATACATAAAGTGCCCTACACTATTTAAATTATGATAGACTCAACATTCCTTTGTACGTCTCGTTTCGTTTTCCCCTCGGCATCTGTCAAATTAGTCACCTCCAAGCAAAACACCATCTTGGTGGTTTAACCTTAGATTGGAAATTCAACCAGCTAGACTAGTTTACAGGACAAATTAGAGCATTACACCAAAATATTATAAAATTTCATTTTAGAAGCCCTTTGCATTTGTTAAAGACGTGAACTCAGTTGCCCCTCTGGCTTTTTCCCTCAGCTCCCTCTTCCTGGCACAGACAGAGGTGAGGGAAGCCAGGAGGGGAAATGCTGTGTTAAATCAGGTCACACAGCAGACAGGCCCGCCATAAGCCTGTGTTCCTTGTCCAGAGTTTGAGGAAGGTCTCTTGTGTGGATCTGGAGGCAAATCAATCCCATCCCGTTCTTCCCTTCTGGGAACCAGGCCTGCGGCCAAACAAAGCCTCCTGGCCTGGACTTCAGCCAACCCACCTACCTGGTGCAAGTACTGGATGGCTTGCTCATGGTTCCTCCTCAGCTGCTCGATCTGAGCAATTTCCTGGTAAAGACTGACCAGCTCTGACGTACTGTCACCCTTATTGGCAATAACATTGTCAACTGCCTTTTCAAAGTATACCAGCGCAAGGTTTAACCTGCAGTTGGCCAAGGAGGCTCTGGAAGAAAAGAGACAAGAGTGGAAAGTCAGAGCGAGGTGACTTGCTCTGCAGACACAGAAGGAACTTTCTAAGAACCAAACAATTTGGCCTTCACAGGCTGATCATCTGTGTGGGTGGCTCCAAGTCCAGCCTTGCCGTAAACACACTCCTATTAGCCAGTATTTTACCCACCAGATTTCACTGACTACCATTTTATCAAACCCATTAATATATCACGATAGGCTAATTTTATAAAAAAAGCATATGGAAAAAATGGTGTCCGGCCGTTCATAAGATGGGATAATTTACCCCATAACAAAGACTTGTTAAAATCAAAATAAAATTTGATTACCTCTGATTCCTTCTCTTTTAGGCTAAAGCAGGGGTTTTCCTTTATTTTGTTTGATCTAGTTTAGTTTATTCTTCCTCAGTTAAAAATAAGGCAGGATAGAGAAAACAATGTAAGTATCTCCCCACCAAAAGGGGGATGATTAAATAAATCATGGCACATCACACAATAAAATACTTCAGACATGAAAAATTTTAAATGTGCTAAGTTCAAAAAACAGTTAGAAAACTGTACTTAAAATATGATCCTGATGTGTATACATGTAAAGCACTTAGAACAGTGTCGAGAAAGTAGTTATACTTTTGTAAACACTCCAACACTTAGAACAGTGTGTGTACAAAACAGGTCAACTGTGTGGAATGGATGAATGAAATATACACTCAAAGTTATTCTGAAAGAGGAACAAGGCTATCTTTCACATAAGCACAAAAATCTACGTCACTGCCCTGTGTGTCAGCAGGAGACAGTCACTGGACTCTAACTTTAGCCTGCAGACTTAAGAATTGTTTCTGATTCAACTCTGGACATTCCAACATCTCCCTGCCATTTCCCATTTGACTACTAGGTTCATAGCTGTTTAGAGGAGGCAAGTATGACTCATGTATTTCATTTACTTACCATTCCATCGTCTACCCTACCATGCCAAGTGCTTACAGTTCTGGAAACAGACTGTTTTCAAGGATGTGAAGATATTTGAAAAATCTAGGGAACAGTAAACCTTTTATTATTCTTTTTCTCCTCTGATACTCTGATGGGCCCATTCTCATATCTAAATATTCTGATTCTCAGAGGATCCCTAACTGTAAAACAGCTAAGTCTCATTCTGGCTTGAACAAATTCCATGAACTTTGTTTCCATATGGAATACAACTTTCCTTAAAAATGCATGTGCTATGAATAACTCAAGGACCTCCAATATATTGTTCTCATTAAGTGTTTCTTCTTTATCATTTAAGTTGTCATATTTAATGACAAAATGAAAGTGAAAGTTGCTCAGTCGTTTCCGACTGTTTGTGACCCCATGAACTATACAGTCCATGGAATTCTCCAGGCCAGAATACTGGAGTGAGTAGCCTTTCCGGTCTCCAGGGGATCTTCCCAACCCAGGGATTGAACCCAGGTCTCCTGCATTACAGGCAGATTCTTTACCAGCTGAGTCACAAGGGAAGCCCCAAAATACTGGAGTGGGTAGCCTATCCCTTCTCCAGGGGATCTTCCCAACCCAGGAATCGAACCAGGGTCTTCTGCATTGCAGATGGATTCTTTACCAACTGAACTATGAGGGAAGACCACTTAATGGCAAAAGTAGGTGGCAATTCAGAAAAAATTAAAAAATGAAGTAATTTTAGAGTAAGTAGGAGAGGCGGCACAAGGAAGGGCTAAGAGTCTGTAAGTTCAGACCAAGTTCCAATCCAATACTTAAAGCTTATCTCCTTGGATGGTTTCTTTATCCTCAGCTCAGTCTCTTTGCCCTCTTTCTAATGAGATAAGTAATTGCACCAGCTATCTCAGGGGTGGCTATGAGGATTAAATGGGAAGGAGCACAGAAAACTTAGAACATGGTGTATGCATTTGGTAAATATGAGCCTCTTTTACTATTATTTGAGTCTCTGGTTCTTTTGCTGTAAATATTTTTCTCCCCTTATATACCGAGTACAGGACAATCATGTAATTCCGGGCTTTAGTCATAAAAATGAATATCCATTGGAAGGACTGATGCTGAAGCTAAAGCTCCATTACTTTGGCTGCCTGATGTGAAGATGTGACTTCATTGGAAAAGACCCTGATGCTGGGAAAGACTGAAGGCAGGAGGAGAAGGGGGTGACAGAGGACGAGACGGTTGGATGGCATCCCCGATTTGATGGACATGAATTTGAGCAAACTCCAGGAGATAGTGAAGGACAGAGGAGCCTGGTGCTTTGCAGTCCATGGGCTGCAGAGTCGGACAAGGCTTAGTGACTGCACAAAAACAAAGTCACGAAAATCCAAGCTTCTCTAAGCCCAGATCTCACCTGCCCAAAGCGACTGTTAGATCTTTCTCCGAGACCTGTAATCCACAAGTGCCCCCCTTATAGGATTCTCTCAGCTCCTTCATGTTTCTCTCTGACTTCTGCAGGTTGAAATACGCTTCTCTGCCAGTGAAACAGTCAAGGAGAGTGCCAGGTACACAAACGCCCCCACTGACCAGGGCAGAGTTGGTAAGCAAACAAAAGGGGCCCTTGGGAAAACGTAACAGTATCTGGGAACACACACTTCCCTCTATTTTCATCTGAACGTGTTGTCGAGAAGGGAGGATTCTTCGGAAAAGGAACGGGGCCCTGGGTGTCTTGTGGTGTTGCAGGGGTCCGGGGCTAGGATGGGTGGCAAGCACTGGGAGTGAACGGAAACCGTGAATTACATGGGACTTCCTTGGAGGCATCTGCTGTGTGACAACAATTATTCATTTTTTCCCAAGCTGGTTTCTGTGAATGGCAAAAGAAAGGAACCAATTTTGCTGAAAGGGACTTTCTGGGTCATTTAGAAAGTCCAAGCAGAGCAGCTTTTTGGCGAGAGGCAAACAGCAGGAAAGAAAATCCCCTTAATTCCCAATATCCTTCCATTTCCCGCATTCTCAATAGCCCTCTGGCGAATGGCTTAAAAGAGGAAGGAAATGTATCAGATTTTGCAAGCTGAGTATATCAGGACCAAAAATGTAGAGGGGGGATGTGTAGAGAGGAGCTCAAAGAGGGTTTATGATTATTCATGAACATGAAAGACCCCTTAGTTTTCAAAAGCAGAGATAGTACCCACAGGCTGTCAAAATCACAAGCTTTTGGAGGAGAGGCATTTTTAACCGTTCTCCCTTGAAATACGGAAAACTATTTCTTTGGTCTATTTTGCTTGGCCTTCGGCTTCATGGGCAGTGTTCTCAACAGCATTTTAGAAAAATTAAACCATCAAGTGTACATTAAATCAGAGGTTTTTGGCTGTGTGTTACAAGTAACCTGGGGCTTTTAAAAAATCTCAGGGAACAGATGCACCCAGGGCCTACTAAATCAAACTCGCGGGGGTGGGACCCAAATAGCAATCATTCTTAAAGCTCCCCAGGGGATGAGGATGTGTAGCCTACTCTGACAGTGCTTCAGATTACCATCCATCCTCTGTCTTCCTACATGGCCACTGCCATCATCATCCACCTCCTTACTGCTAACATTGCCTGTCTTGAGGGCTCAACGAAGCTCAAGACAGGCTCCCAAAACTTTCAGGTGCCCAGGAGGTGTGTCCCCAGTGAGAACCCTCCTGGCTCAACTCAGAGCTCATATGAATAGACACAGGAGGAACATTTGTACTTTCTAAGACAGACTTTCCTAGTGGAGGCTCATGGAGGGCTCAGACGTCAGAATAGAGCTATGAGGCCTCGGTTCCACCTTCCACCCTGTGTGAGATGACTCATCTGGCGTGGATGGACCCCGGCCCTGATCCCCAGATCCCGCTGGGAAGGAAAGGATATTGGTTCTGCAGGAGGCAGACCACTCCCAGAGTATAGTAGAGCATGACCAGAGTCTCCAGAATTTGCTTTTCCTCCTTGTCTGAGGTTGTGGTTCCCTTCCAGGTCAGCAGGACATTCTTGGCGGACTCGGCATGTTTCTTGGCCTGAGCTGGAAGGCCTGGGGGAGTTGGAGGGTGAAGGGCAAGAAGGATAACATTAAGAAGGCACATTTCAGTCAAAGGCATTCCTGGGAGGGGCTAAGGTGGGCAATATGCTTGTCAGTATGGTCTTTAGTACTGGTTCCCCAAACTGCAGCGCATTAGAATCATCTGGAATGCTTGTAAAGAATAAGGTTCCTGGCCACCCCCTCCCTAGACCTGTTGAGTTGGGATCTCTAGAGGAAGGGGATCCAGGACTCTATATTTGAAATTACCTGCACAAGTGTTTCTTATGCAGCCATCCTGGCATTCATCGACAGACTCTATCTGGACATCACTGATGGAGTGATGGAGACAGTAAAGGAAGCTGAGGATCCCAGTCTCAATCTCTTGCTAATGCCATGTGACCTTTTCAACCCACAGAGCTTCTCCGTTCCCCCACATGTGAAATGACAACAAAATTACAGCAGCTGCCCTTTTACCAACACATGGAGACAGTCCAGAAATGAACTGGGTTAATGCCACAGAATGCATGCTTTGAGCTTGCTGGAAAAGGGATTCTATAAAGACAGGGGCTTATGAATACAATTACTTCCATCTGGGGATTTTTTTTCAGTCCAAGATGACGTTGTTGATACTAATTGGTCACACACACACACACACACACACACACACACACACACACAGGATCTAATTTCTAATACAGTGAGGCCCCTCTCTAGATAAAGAAGACAAAAGGGATGCCAACGCCCCACAAGACAGAACATGCAGTGTGTTTCCCCTTGTTTTCTAACTAAAGGCTGGTGTTCCTGAGCCACTTATTTGAACTGGAATTAGTCCAGTTAACAGAGGGAGACTTGGGAGTGTTCAGGTTACAGAACTATTTCCTCATCTTCCACACCAGCTCATGTCCAGTGATCTCTGATGGATAAGGGGAACCCTGGAGAAAAGAGAAAGGCCAGCAGAGAACACAGATAGCTTTTCCTCTGCCCTCCTGAGGACCACCCATGGCTGGCACAGCTCTCCTCCCTGCAGACCCGAGGTCTGGGAAACATATTCACCCTGCCACAGAAGGAGGCCCGCTGTGCTTTTGACTTGCCCCTCCCACCCCAGCCCACAGTTTGCTCTCTTTCTGGCCCATAAGCGGCTTCCCTGATAGCTCAGCTGGTAAAGAATCTGCCCGCAATGCAGGAGACCCCAGTTCGATTCCTGGGTCAGGAAGATCCCCTGGAGAGGGGATATGCTACCCACTCCAGTATTCTTAGGATTCCCTGGTGACTCAGATGGTAAAGAATCCACCTGTAATGCAGGAGATCTGAGTTCTATCCCTGGGTCGGGAAGATTCCCCTGGAAGAGGACATGGCAACGCACTCCAGTACTTGGAGAATCTTCCTTGGAGAATCTCCTTGGACAGAGGATCCTGGCAGGCTACAGTCCATGGTGTTGCAAAGAGTCGGACATGACTGAGTGACTAAGCACAGCACACAGCACTGGCCTTTGCAGCTGCTTTCACGGCACAGTGTAGTCGGTGGCATTAGAGATGATTAAAAGGACTTGCTTTTAAAGCCTAAAGCCCTCATATGTTCAAATGTGCAGGTCCTTCTTAATGAATTGCAACAATGAGAACACAGTTTCTCTGAAAGACCTACAAGTGACCCAGAAGCCAAGAAGTCTTTGTTAGAATACTCCGAAATGCCCTTTCTGTAGGTCTCAACAGAAGAGAAAAACAGACTCTGTAGCCAAAGAAAGGGCTACATCTCAAGTTACCAGATGACAGGGGTCCTCAAATTGCATGGAAAGCGCCTGTTACAGTGCAGAGTCCTGGGCCTCCAGTAGTTATGGTTCACAAGTTCTAAGGGGAGAACCAAGGGTTCAGATTTATAACAGCTATCTTAGATGATACTGATATAGGCTGTCTGAGGACCACACTTAGAGCAACAGTGAGTTAGTAAAGTCTTTATGCAGGAAGTGGGACTCTTCTCCTGCCTAAAGAGTAGGTAGGTTCTAACTGATGGAGAAGAATGAGAAAGGGTTTCCACTAGGAGGAAACAGCCTGAGGCCATGAAGACAGAACGTGTGTGTGCGTGTGTGTGTGTGTGTGTGTGTGCGTGCACACGCGCACACATGTGCTGGAATATTAGGGAAGGCTGTGAGAAGACCAGTTTGACAAACTGCTAAGTCACTTCAGTCAAGTCCAACTCTGTGCGACCCCATAAACTGGGTTCCTTCTCCAATGCATGAAAGTGAAAGGTATAAGTGAAGTCACTCAGTCGTGTCCCATGGACTGCAGCCCACCAGGCTCCTCCATCCATGGGATTTTCCAGGCAAGAGTACTGGAGTGGGGTGTCATTGCCTTCTCTGAGTCTGACTAAAGGGAGGTTTAAATTCAAAGACAATTAAAAAAGTAAATAAATTGAAAGACAAGGAAGATATGAATCGGATGGGGAAAATGGAGTCTTAGATGCCAAGACGAGGAGGCTGGACTTGATCTGCAGGGTGACAGGGAGTCTTTACAGGTCCTGAGAAGGTAGCAGCAACAGAAAACTCTGCCAGGGAATCAGACCAAGACAACGGACTAGGAAACTGAGAGTCTTTTTATCAAATAGGTTACTTTCCATGACCAGCTGGGCCCTTGGGATTGTGTCAATAAGGAGAGCAGGAACCACATTTAGATGCTTCCCTGGGTGTAGAGGAAGGAGAAAAGTGAAACTGGATGAGCCACTGAAAACCACTCCTGGATCAGCACAACACTGCTCCTGGGCTCCTAAATGAGAAACAGATCCTAAAGTCCTTCTGAGGCTTTGCAAGTCTCCCTCTCAGCCCCACACCCCAGCCCTGGGGGCCCAGCGCTACTTGTGAAATCCCCAAGAGGAACACTTCCTCTATACGCATCAGCTAGTTAATTATATAGTTTCTTGTCTCCCCCTTCATTGCATTGTGTTCCTTCTGATGAAAAAGCAGAGCTCCTGACCAGTGGGCCTTAAGTAAATGAACTAAACAGCTCATTAAACTTGAAAGTTCAGCCCTAAAGAAAAAATGACTCCTTTACCCTTCCCAGAATGCACTTTGGTCTCCAAAGTGGGATGTGTATACCTTTCTGGGTATGAAAGATGCCATTAGGGTGTGTGGGAGGGGATAAAAACTTCTCTCTTTTTTTTAAAAAAAGTATTTGTTGTTTTCCATTTTAATCAATATTTATAATAGTACATAATATTTGATGCCATTGTACATAGTTTATAATAAATACATATTTATGGAGAGCGCACAAAACTTTTTTAGTGCTAAGGAAGCTAACTCTCAAGAGTTTAGAGACCACAACTTCAGACAAATGTTTTCTAAAGTTTCCAAGTATAAAAAAGTCCTTTTTTTGTTTAAAAATACAAATCTCACTCTGGGACTTCCCTGGTGGTCTAGCAGTTAAGAATCCACCTTGCAATGCAGGGGATATAGGTTCAATATCTGGTCAGGAAACTAAGATCCCACATGCCGTGGATCAACTAAGACCACACAATGCAACTACTGGAGCCCAGAGCCATGACTAGAGAATCCTTGAACAACAGTGAAAGATCCTGCATGATGCAACAAAGATCCCATGTGCCAGGGCTAAGACACAATGCAGCCAAATAAATAAAATAAATTTTAAAAATGTCACTCTGTGATAATATTTTTATAACATTCCCTACATGAGAAAATTCAAGATGACAAAAAAATATGATGAATCAGACTCTAATGCTTTATAGTAATTACAAGAAAACTCTCTTTTGTGGAAAAATAGTGTCTGCATATATGTGTACATGTAAGATTCATTTCCTCTCTCTCCAGAGGACACTCACAGATCAGTAACCTTGTTCCCTAACTCCAAGTCCCAACTCCCCAGTTCCAACGTCTGTTCCGAGACCAAGTCAGTTTCCTTTACTTGCTTTCCCAAGCCAAGGACACCAGCCTTCTCCCTGCACCAGGAATGCAGCAACTACAGAAGTGAAAATCAGGGCAGCAGCAAGACCTGCTTCTGAAGCCTGAGACTCAGAAATCACAAGCACATACTGATAAACTGGGAAAGGGGTCTGGAGATTGTTCACCCAATGTATCAATCATTTCTTTTTAATTTAGGATAAGATTCCACCACTGATGTCTGTTACTCTGACTCAGGCCACAGACAATCTGCTCAGAGCTCTTCAGCCTTTGTCACCTTAGAACATCACCTATATTTAGGAAGTTCTCACAGTAGTGATTAAGAGAGCAGGGTCTAGGGCCAGACTTCCAAGTACAGAAGTTGGCTTAGCCACTACCTGAATGAGTTACTTAATCTACCTATACTTTAGTCTATTCATCTATAAGACAGCAATGAAAATAACTCCTAACTTGTATGGTTGTTGCAAGGATTAATTTAATTCATGAAAAAGGACAAAAACAGTGCCTGGCACACTGGTGGGAAATGAGTTTAAATAAATATTAGCCATCGTTATCCTTACTACCAGGGTCCGTACCTCTTAAGCAATTTATTATACTTGTCCTTACATACTCTGGACATTCTTCATAAAGCTGCTTACAGCATCTCCATAAAAGACTGCCTTGTCAAATGCACACTCACTTCAGATAGGTACCAAGCTTCCTGAAGGTCTGACCACCTGGGTTTTTTATCATTCCTTTTTGTTCCTGTACCAGGTTTTTTTTTGTTTGTTTGTTTGTTTTTAACCAACTAGACAGAGAAGGTAGGGTTCATGACTTATACTTCTTTTTTGGTGTTTTGCAGAACTTATAATAGAGCCCCAGACACTTGGAAAGGCCCCAGTAAGAACAGGCTAACAGATTAATTCATTGCTTCATTAAAAATAGGAAAAGCCTCAGGAAACTGAGGAAACTGTCCATATTATTATTTCCTTCTAAACACTTGGAAACAGCGGTAGCAAGGTGACTGACCACCCCGTTGTTCTCCACCTGCCCTTCTCTCATCCACGGAAGCCCTAGCCTCAGGACGGTTCTCATCAGATCAGCTGGTAACAGAGTTCCACTTCTAGTGTCCCCTTACTCTATTTCAGCAGCCCACCGCCTTTTATACTCTGCTTTGCAAAGGCCTTGTGTTCTCTCGTTATTGACTCATGGACCCATCGCATCCATTGCTCTATTTTTAAAACCTTCAAACTCTCTATCTGGCTCCTTCCTCACTGCGAGAAATCTTCCCAGGTCTCCTCCTCTTATACATTTCATGTGACTTTTCTGGCTTCCCTAACTACCCTCTATTTCCCCACATCCCTTTCACTATGCAGGACGTGACATACATAGTCTAGACTGCTGGCCCCTGTGCCTTCCCCTCATTCCTGGGATCTAGCTTCTGCTCCAACCCTTGTGCAGGTTCTCGTGAGGTCCCCAAAGGCGTCCTACTGAATCAGTGTGGTCACGGTTTCTTGCATCCCCATCTCATGGCAGCATTAGACACCCTGGCTGCTGGCGTCTCCTCTTGGCTTCCAAGGTACTGCACTAACTTGATTCTCCTTGATAAACTTCTGACTCATTGCTCACTCTGCCAGGGTCCCCTGTTCCCTCCCATAAATGTGTCCATTCTCCATGGGTCTGTCTTTTCACTTCTTCCTTTTCTTCTCTTTCCTCCAAGAAGTTTTATCAAGTCCTATAACTTCAACCTTGGCCTTCACGCTTAAAATTTTCCATTGCCCCTCCCTACTTCTGGTCTCTGATATTCCTCCATGGTTATGATTCCCTTCCTTTCTTCCCAAGTTCTGGTCCCAGTTTTCCAGCACCTAGTTAAAATATACTCGTGGCTTTTGCTACTGCAACTCAAAATCAGTATATCAAAAACCAGATCCACTTTCCTCTTCCACTCCACTTTCTCTCTTGATCTGCTTGTCTCTGACAGTGGCACCTTGAGAGGCCTGAAACTTCATGGTCATTTTGGGGCATCACTTTTCCTCAACCCCAAGTCCAGTGCCATGTCCTGCCAATTCTTCCTTCACAGTCTTTTTGGAATAAGCAGTACATACCCATGGTTCAAAAGTCAAAATTTTATGTAAAGGTAAATGTTGAGAGATCTCACTTCCAATTTTATCATCTTTTACCACAAGCAACCTCTAGGTAACTTTTCTTTCTTGTGTTTCCTTCAGTGTTTCTTTATATGAATATAAGCACATATTCTCATTTCTCTCCCATCCTTCTCACGCAGAAAGAGGCAGGTTACAAACACCGTCCTGTGTGGTGCATTCTCTGTCGCCCCAAGATGGATCCGGGAGATCTTTCCCTGGTTGTAGACAGAACTTCCTTGTGCGCTTTCTTTTTTTTTTTTTTTCTAAATTTATAGATTTTCCCCCACTACCACAAATTATGCAGTCGAGTTTCCCACATTTGGGGAAATCGCAGAGGTCAGCACATCCGGAGTGCAGTGGATAAGCCTCGCCCGGGGAAAACCACCTTCGTGATCATGGTATCTCCCCTGCCAAGTAAGTATCCCTTGTGCGCTTTCTAAGGCTGCATACCCCTACTGTGCATATTATTGCTTCATGAGCACACTTGGTTTTTTTTCCAATCTTTTACTATCATAAACAGTGCTGCAAAGAATAATCTCAGCCATACTATCTCATCCAGGTTATAACTGTAGACTCAGGAAAGAGTCCCAGAAGTGGGATTTCTGGCTCAAAAGGTAAAGGTATCTGTGCATCACAGACTCTCAAATCCTTACCTTCTCACTTGTGGCCCTGTCATCAGCCTGAGTTTACACCTAGATGTAAACAGCTAGATGAGATGGCTTCCATTCCAGTTATCATTGCTAAACTGACCTTTCCACAAGCCCACTTTGATTTATTCACCACTTGCTAGAAAATCTCTACTAGTCCTCCTTGTTTATCAAAAAAGGACTAGTTCCTCAGCCTGCCCCCAGGTGCCCTTTCCAGGCTCACCTGAGCAGTCCTCAGTGTAGCTAGCCAGGCTGCTGATTGCTTTCTAAACACACATTGCACCTTCCCACCTCCAGGCCTCTTCCCAGGCTTTGTTATTCATCCGAAATGTCCACCCCTTCCTCTGCCCACCCAACCCTAGACATTTTTCAAAGGACCTTCTTGAACGGTACCTCTTCCTGAATCTATCACTTACTACCTTCAGCAAGAAATGATCTCACCCAATGACCCCAAGGTCCAACTAGTCAAAGCTATGGTTTTCTCAGTAGTCATATTCAGATGTGAGAGTTGGATCATAAAGAAGACTGAGTGCTAAAGAATTGACACTTTCAAACTATGGTGCTAAAGAAGACTCTTGAAGGTCCCTTGGACAGCAAGGAAATCAAACGGGTCAATCTTAAAGAAAATCAGTCCTGAATATTCACTGGAAGGACTGATGCTGAAGCTGAAGCTCCAATCCTTTGGCCACCTGATGTGAAAAGCTGACTCACTGGAAAAGACCCTGATGCTGGGAAAGACTGAAGGCAGGAGAAGGGGATGACAGAGGATGAGATGGTTGGATGGCATCACTGACTCAATGGACATGAGTTTGAGCAAACTCTGGAAGATAGTGAAGGACAGGGAAGCCTGGCATGCTGCAGTCCATAGGGTCAGAAAGAGTCAGACACAACTCAGCAACTGAACAACAGCAGCATCCCCAAAGCCCTGTATTTAAACCAGTCCCATAGCATCTGCCTTCTGGTGCCTTCTTATCATAGCTGTCTATGTGTAGCTCACCTTCTACACGAGGTTGTAAATTCTCTAAAGGCCAAGACTGTGCCTTCTGTACCCTATAGTTCCCAGAGTCCTCTTCACAGCATCTCCCATATACAAATGTCTCATTAAATACTGCAAGATTGTTTATTGAGAGAAATCAGTCTTCTGGCTTGAAGCCCTTTCCCCAGTACTGGAAAAGGCTCCCAGGGAAATGAGGCAGGCATGTCTGCTGGCCATAAAACATGGACACGTGTAGCGAGGCATGAGCACACACAGATGCATATGTCCTGCCTACATGGAAGCGTGGCTCATAAATTCTATCCATTTTAAAGCAGTTGCAGAATTAATGACAACAAAACTAAGTGGAATTCAGCAAGCACTTCATCCCTCTTGAAGGTTTGTGATTTTTCAAAGCTTTTGTTATTTTATTTGAAGGACCACAGACTTTTTTAAAAGTGAAGAAACTGGGTAAAGCCTATACCTGAAATAAAAGACCCTGGGCTATTCTCAAGGAAAGGTCATGATCATAACCTAGAAAAATTCTAGATTAGTTTTCAGAAAGTCTGGGTGCAAGGTTGAGCACTATTATATGATGTGGACACTTAACCAGGAAGTTGCTTTTCCCATCAAGAAAAAACAAACACACAAAAAGACCTTCCTTTACAGGAAAACTTTTTTCCCCTCTAACCTCTGACTCAAATGTGGTTGCCCATTCATGTGGCAGGAAGAACTGTGAGTCAGGGAAAAGAGGGCAGTGCCCCCAGCATCTTTTGTGACATGACCTGTTTACCTGTCTTGAGTCAGCTTGGAATCTAACTGGAAAAGCAAAACTCAAGGTCTACTGGGGCTGCTCATAGAAAGTGCTGACTTCAGAAGATGAAGCCTAACCTCCTTCCACAGACCCACTCAGTAATCTTTCCAAAGAAAGAGGGGCTGCATCTGCCTTCCCTCGGTTCAGACAAACATCCCCCTCAAATGCTTCTGGTTCCTTTCTCTTGGTTTCAAGTTGCCCTCACCTCCAGTAGAATTTCAGAAACAGCTTCCTAAATTGTCTTCCTGAATCTCGGCTCTCCCAGGGCCCAAGGAGTTTACTTGTTGGTGCCAAGCCAGCTGTCAATGACTTGTTGATTGACAAATCCATGGGTCTCTCTTCAGCCTTCCCCCCATTTGACTTCTCTCTGCCATCAGAACCTGCTGAAGCCACCCTGTGCTTCTTCTGAAATGCCTTCTCCTCCCTTGGCTTCCCTGAGAAGGCCCTTCCTGATTCTTCTATTTCCTCACTGGCTCTGCTTCCTCTACCCCATTTTGTCCTTCAGCCTTCTGTCTTCTTCCTTCTTTCCTTCATTATTATCTTTATCTCTAAGACCCCCATCCTACTGCCTGCCTCAGCCATGGGCTTTCCCTTCTCTTGACGAGCTGTGCGTTGGGGACGGGATGGATCCTCCCCTGGTCATCCCCACCCCCAGTGTGGTTGTGTGTGTGCTCAGCATGGCTCACCCACCCACACCCAACCGGGAAACAGAGTACCTCTCAGTGTCAGGTAGCCATAAGCCAGGGTGGCCAAAGCCTGTGCACATTTCCAGTGTTCTTCCCCAAAAATAATCCGAGAAAGGGTGACACAGCGAATCAGCTCCTTATTTGCTTCAATGTTCTGCAGAGAGCAAGCAAGTCATCATGCTTTCTGGAAAGGAGGAAAATCTCCAGCCCACATCTCATCACTGGAAGACAGGACTTCATCCACTGTCATCTTTTTCCCTTGTCCCCACTTCCCATCCCACAGCCAATCCAGCAAGTCCTGTTGGCTCCACCTTACTAGTAAGTCCTAAAGCTAAGCTCTTCTCTTCATTCCTGCCATGCGTACCCAGGCCAAGCCACCCTCACCTATAACCTGGGTGACCTCAGCCCCTCCTACTGCCTCCACCCCTGCCCCCCTCCGTAGTTAACTTTCTACATCACAGCCAGAGGGACTTATTTTCACCTCTCACAGTGAAAAATTTTAACAGTATGCAAAAACAGAATGGCCAATGACTCACTTAGCTGCCTCAAGTAACTATTCATGGTCAATCTTGTTTCATGTCTATGCTCCACATGTACCTACCCTCTCCCTCTATGGCTCTGAAGTAAATCCAAGATACTAAGTCATCTCATATTTCATAAGTACCTCCAAAAGATATGGACTTAGAAATACTGGGTTGGCCGGATAGTTCGTTTGGGTTTTTCTTTAACATCTCAGAGAAAACCCGAATGAACTTTTTGGGCCAAACCAACAGAACCACAAAATCAGTATTGTGCCAAAATATTAACAATGATTCCTTGCTATCAAATACCTAGTCCCATAAATCTAATAATTACCTCATAGTTTGCAGTTTGATTGTCCAAACACTGAGATCTATCTCCTGAGTCTCCTTTAATCCATGGGTTCCACCTTTATTTCTAATTCTTTTCATTGAAAATTATTTATGGAAGAAACTGAGTTATTTGGCTTAGAGTGTTTCCCAAAGATGGAAATTGGATTGACTACATCCTTATGGTGTCACTCAACATGTCCTTCCATCCTCCATTCTGCCTTTATATTGGTCATTGGATTTAGAAGTTTGATTACCTTTAGCTTTTTTTTTTCTCCCCAAGCAAAACCACTTCATATGTTCTACCATCAGAAGATACCTAATATCTGCTTGTCTCTTGCTGAGGAAGGCAAAACTACATGAATAAATCTATAAAAGATAGTAGAATGATGATATCCTAATTCTATCATTTCTTCTTCATATGTTAGCTGGAATAACTTTATAAAAATGAAATCTCCCCTAATCTATTTCTTGGTTACCCAACAGTATAGTTCACATCAGAAGGACAGGATATATACTTTAATCTTTCCCTTAATTTACCAGCTTTCCAAATAATGAGTTCATTCACTAGCACCTGCCAATTGGTGACCAAGTAACGAGGTGTTTATCATTCTTTTTCTTCTCCATCTTTTTCTCCTTTGTCTAAATTTTTATTATTATTTATGATCATAAGCATATCTGGATTTTTAAATATATCTGATGCTCCTGAATACAGCGAACTACTTTCTAGCTCAGGGCTTGTACACCTGCTGTTCCCCAGCCTGGGACACTCTCACAGATCATTACCCTCTTGTGCCATTTTCATTTTGTTCACCTCAGAGAGGCCTTCCTTGGCCACTTTAATAAAACAGCCTCTCACCCCATCACTTACTACACCCCATTACCAACTTTAATTTTTTTCTTCATGGCATCTACCTCTCTCTGATATTCCATTAACTAAAATTTTTTGTCTATGATCTGTCTCCCTAAATAGAAAATAATAGAAAATACGTTCCTCAAGAACAGTTTCTTCCTCAAGTTCACTCCTGTATGCTCCATGCACAGAGGAGGCCGCTCATTCAGTACTTGCTGAATAAATCATCTCTCTGCTGGCAAAGATAAGGATGGGGTGGGGAAAGAGTCCCTGGCCCTGCAGAACTGATGGGCAGAGCTCTCTTAAGAAATCACAGAATTACATCTTTAATACATAGATGTCAGTAACTTTACATACACAGTCACCAGGTAGCTGCACTGATTGACAAAGCCAGGCATTTATTTCCTGGTGAGATGGAAAAGCACTTTAGGAAGCCTGGAATTCTGATCCTGGTTCTGACATTTACTGACTGTGAGATCTGGGGCAAGAACACCCTGAGTCCCAGCTTCCTTTTCTACTTAGAGATCTAGACCACTCACCTCACAGGATTACTCTGGAGGAAAGTGAGTCAATATCAAAGGGATCCGAATCTGTTCTGTATTATCTGACTGCAACCCCCTTACAGAGTAACACACAGAGAAGTCTAAGGACTGCTCTCTTCTGACCCCCGTGACCCCCACGTCCTTCCTCACCTTAGGCTTCATCCCTCTCCGCTCAAACACACAGAAGCAAACAATGTGAGAGGGGCATTTCCCCTCACGCTTTAAAAACAGCCATTCGGTCAGAACATGTGATTGTTCTTCATGGGCTGACCGCACAGTAAATACTAAGTTCTATTCCGCGGAAGCATAATACCACGAAAAATGCCTAGAATGAGAGTCCAAAGCCTCGAGTCCTTTCCTGGCTCTGGACCTCATGTGTTCATCCATCCCCACACTTCCTGTCCTGGGCACAGAGACAACCAGTATGGGCTCCAGAGCTCATCCCAGCGTTGCCTCTGCCACCGCCAATCCTCCTGTCCTTCAGGGCGGTGAGAACTGGGGTGGGCTAGGTTTAACTCCTAAATCTCAATCTCTGTCATTATCCAAAGTGGTCAAGGAGCTGTCAAGTCTTAGAAGCTCACACTTGCATTCCGAGGCAGTTGGTACTTATCTTTCTAGAACTGATCATTCTAGCCTAGGCTCATGAAATACTAATAGGTCAGGATGATGGTCCTTTCCAAGTTCCTGGGTAGTTTACACAGATAAATTTACAGATATAGCCATCCAGGGAAGTATCAACTTCTGCTGTCCTCTGAGGTGCCTCTCTCAGCCTTTCCTAAGCCATCTGCAGACTTTCACACAAGTACTTTAAGATCACTTTTTCCCTTGTCTGGGAATGGCTAGGAAGTCAGTAAGTCAGCATAAGAATTCTTTGTTGATAAATAACGCTCTGGGAGCAGACCGGTGCCTGTGTGTTAATCACGAGGGTCACTGACAGGCTGTCTCATGTTCCTGGACTTTGAACACTCCTGCTAAACACTTGCTCTGAGGTCCTAGTTCCGAAGTCCTGGCTTTGCTTTTGGAAATGGATACCTGGACTCCCTGACCTCTGCTGCTACCACCCACTTCCTGTCCTTTGGTTTACTTAGGATTCCACTGTAACCACAGGCGTCTTACCATATCCTTGCTAGGCCTGAGCCTAGACTGCGCCTGGCTACCCGTGTTCTCAGTCTCTTGCCTCACTATCCTGGACTTCCTGTTACCCAAAAGATATTATCCTGAAATCTTTCAGGAGAAATCAAAAACCGTTTGTTAATTAAAAGAACCAAACAGCAACAGGAAGACCCAACATCAATTTTCAGTTTAAAGCCAGGAGCACAAATACTCCAATGAAGTATTTAGTGACCCATGTGTGGAACTGGAAGGTGGGCCAGCTACCAGCTATGCTCCGCTCTGTTTTCTCCCACTTACAAAGAAATATTAACACCTTCCTTCACTTCATGGCCTTCAGCCTGAAGTTAAATAAGAGTTTCTCTAATCATGGACATATATATTTGAAAATGGAAAACCTTGTGAATTTTTATTTTACCTTTTTCCCCTTAATCAGCTGAGCTATTTTCTTCTGGGATTGGGCCAGTTTCTCTCTGGGATGAGACATATGGTCTATGACCTTCTCCTTGGCTTTGGTGTCTTCCTCACTCTCTTCAGATCCACTAGTGGGAGATGACTCATCTGTTCGCTGATGTTCTGGGATCTTGGTTTGCTGGGACCTGTGGGTACCAGAGAGGGACATGGAGTGAGGTTTGACCTTTGCATATCTCAAACAAGGTGGCACTGAAGGACAGAGCCCTCCCAACTGGGGGCTGGGGATACGATCTTTAAAACAGACCTGAAGAATAAAGCCAGGTAGCACACTCATGCCACCTGCAAAACCCAGAGTTAGAACAGCAATGTAGTGGTTCAAATGAAACAGATTTGTTGAACTACCCACTCAGCTGCAACTCTGCAGCTTACCAACCATAAGACCTTAAGTAAGTTATTAATCTGTTTCTCTGTAAAAATAAAGTGAATATGAACACTCACCTGATGAGGTTATGGGATTAAGTCAGGTAATACTCATAAATCACTTAGCATAGTGCCTGCTATTTAGTAAGTGCTCTTTAACATTAGCTATTATTATTTTATGAGCTCCATGACTTCAGGATGTTGAATTGGAAGATCTCCAAGATTCCTAGCATTCTAAATTCTGATCCAAACCAGGGGCAAAAATGGACACAGTGAAATAAAGTAAAGGGAACTAACATTTTGAGGTTGGAACTTCACATGTCCTCTTTCAAATTTCTTAAAAGCTTCAACATAAACCCTGACTAAAGAGGATGTGGTCCCACCAAGGAGAAGGGAGGGGAACGCACACTGGGTCAAGTGCAGATTCAGGAGAGAAATGACCTTTTCAATTATTAGGGGGAAAAAAAACTAAACCGAAAATGTGTTGGAAAAAGAGCTGAGTGGGTTGAAAAATCTTCTCCCTCTTCCCCAGCACCCCTACCCCACCCGCTTACACACACATACACACACATATATACACATGCATACATACAATGTAAATCTCAGATTTCAGTGCTAAACATAATTATGAATGGGTAATTGATGTGATAAAGTCCAAAGAGTGAATCCTACGTTAACAAATGAGATAACCATATCCTAACTCTACCATAAAAATCATAAAGTGATCCAGAAGAAATAGAATTCTAAGATCTTAAGAGGAACAGCAGAAATTTTAATTATAAGTTCCCTCAAAGAATCACCTTTGTATTCATGATAGTTTTTAAAAGCTCAACAATTGCATAGTTTTCAAAATAAATTTTATCTTCCTTTTCCACTAATAAGTAATGAATGCTTGCTGTAAGAATACAAAAAGGAGAAAATTTAGAAGGAAAATAAATGTCAAATGTAACCTTTTACACCAGGTTCGAATAAATGACATGTTAATATCCATCCAGAGTTCTGTTCTACATAACCTATATTTATTTAGGCATGTGGGTAAACCATGTGGACAGGGCAGCAACATTTCTTTAGGCCCAGGCCCAGGCCCCGGCAGGACTGCGCTCAGCCCACAGACAGAAGTGTGCTTTCAGACGACGTGCAAAAACTCAATGGAAAAGGGAGAGAAGCCTGGCGGAGCCATGAAATTGGGAAATAGGACTTAAACTTGCCTGATCTCTGTCTGGTGAATTCCATACTCCTCCAAGACCCAAATGGAGTGCCACCTTTGCTGGAAATATTGCACTGGAGTAGCAGTACAAACACCCTCTACAGGCTTGCGAAAGTTTCCTCCAACTTCGACTATAGTGAGAATCACACCACAGTCTCTTTCAAAATTTGTTTTGTTTCTGAGTCTTCTTTGCTTCCTAGTAAGTAAAATCACCTGGGCTGGGACTGAGTCTCATTTGTTTCTAAGAAACCCTGATATCTGGGTCACAGTAGGAAAAAATAACTGCTTGTTTAATGATGAACAAATGAATGGAAAAGGAAGTGTAGGGTCTTCAAGATGCCTGAAAAAGACTGATGACAGAGGAAATCCGTGGCAAGAGAGCCTAACTCAAGAAACTCACAGAAAGAACACTTAGTCCTCAACAGAAGACCTTGCTTAGGCTGCATATTTCATACACCTGGAGCAGAAGTTCAACCTATTGGGGTCTCCAAAATATTATTAACTTTTGATATTAAAAACAAGCCCAAAATAAGCCCAAGCTTTAATAGCAGGGCCTCAAAGGAAGAAGAAACATTCGAGTCTTGATAAATAACTTGAGACTGCAAAGCCCTGAACTAGCTTTGAACTTGTTGCTGCGAAAGGTAAGAAAGATACCTGGAGAATACTGACCAGATATCTCAAAGGATAGTCAGAATAAAAAGATTAGGCCAGGGATTTCCCTGGTGGTCCAGTGGGTAAGGCTCTGCACTTCCAATGCAAAGGATGCAGGTTTGATTCCTGGTCCGGGAACTAAGATCCCATGTGCTGCATGACCAAAGATATTAAAAAAAAAAAAAAAAAGATTAGGCCAGTTAAATGAATGATCTGCCTTGCTCGGTCTCTAACTTATTCTATATATTGCCATCATAAATGTGAATCCTTACTAGTAAAATTAGATATGAATTATCTATTTCCAAGATACTCTACTATGCACTCAACATTTTTTCTTTTTTAAAAAAATACTAATTTTATTATTTATTTGGCTACATTGGGTCTTAGTTACAGCATGCAGGTTCTTCACTGCATCATGCAGGATCTTTCGTTTTGGTTCATCAACTCCCCAGCTGTGATGAGTGGGCTCAGTTGCTCCTTGGGGCATGTGGGATCTTAGTTTCCAGACCAGGGTTTGAACCCATTTCCCCTGCACTGAAAAACAGATTCTTAACCACTGGACCACCAGAAAAATTCCTGAACTCTACATTTTTAACTTCAATTTTTATAGTTATATGATCCTTAAAATATTTTATAAGATGGTACAGAATGAATTACACTAACATGTTAACCACTAGACACACTTGGCCATTAAGCATATGAAGTGTAGCTGGCCTGAACTGAGATCTGTTGCAGTGTAAAATACACACCGAATTTCAAAGACTTAATATGGAAAAAAATTTCATCAATTATTTTATATAATATTATATATATATATTGATTTATAGTATTTACATTTACCTGTTTCTTTTTATTTTTTAATATGGCTACTTAAAATTTAATATTAGACTTTTGGCTAGCATTATATTTCTACTTGATAGCATTGGTATAGAGCAATGGTTCTCAACCAAGGGTGATATTGCTCCCAGGGGATATTTGGCAATGTCAGGAGATAACTGCTTGTCACAACTGGGGCGGAGCTACTGACATCTCATAGGTAGAAGCCAAGGATGTAACTAAGCACAGGACACCCCACAACAAATAATTATCTAATCCAAAATGTCAATAGTGTCAAGGTTGAAAAGCCCTGGTATAGAGAAGTGGTTAAAGAACAGACTCTGAAGTCAGACTGCCCAGTTTGAACAGCACCTACTAGCTATGTGGCTTTGGGCAAACTGCCCAACCTTTCTTTAATTTATACTCTTCATCTAAAAAATGGGGTAATTACAATACCTCCCTCACAGAGCTGTTGGAGAAATTAACTGAGTTAATATATATAAGTACTTAGAACAGTGCCTGGCACATAGTATTTGCTCAATAAGTATTAGTTGCTATGATGTAAAATTTTTAATTTCCTTATTGTCTATTTCATGAAGGGCTTCCCTGATGGCTCAGACAGTAAAGAATCTGCCTGAAATGTGGGACACCTGGGTTCTATCCCTGAGTTGGGAAGATCCCCTAGAGAAGAGAATAGCTACTCACTCCAGAATTCTTTTCTGGAGAATCCCAGGGACAGAGAAGCCTGGTGGGCTATAATCCATGCAGTCACAAAGGGTTGGACACAACTGAGAGACTAACACTATTTCATGAAACAATTTCAATTTGCTCATTAACTTTTTAATTCTCCATGACTTTACCAATCTTGTTAAAATTATCTTTGTAAAAAAAAAAAGTTGAAACCTCCCTTAAATTAGGAAAAAACATTTCTTTTCCATCTTGCATAGGTTGCATGTGTGTGTGCTCCAACTAAGTCTTCTCCAACTCTTTGTGACCCCATGGACTGTAGCCTGCTAGGCTCCTCTGTCCCTGGGATAGCCCAGGCAAGAATACTGGGGTGCGTTGCCATTTCCTTCTCCAGGGTATCTTCCCAAACCAGGGATTGAACTCACGTCTCCTGCATTGGCAGGCAGGTTCTTTACCACTGAGCCACCAGGGAAGCCCTTGTATAGGTTGCATAAGTACAAATGGACATTATAGCAGAACTGTTATTAGAAAACAACACAGAATCTCAATCTTCCCTATAACATGCATGCAAAGCTTCTCACCAAGATTGGCCTTAAGTGGAGGTCCCACAGGGAACTCTGCTCAGTGTTATGTGGCAGCCTGAATGCTAGAAGAGTTGAGTTTAGGGGAGAATGGATACACGTATGTGTATGGATGAGTCCCTTCACTGTCCACCTGAAACTATCATAACATTGTTAATTAGCTATACTTCAATACAAAGTAAAAAAAAATGTAATAAAAAGTATACTAAATTTGAACATACTTTTAAAAAATATAAAATGTAAACACTGAAAAACAAAATCTTTTCATATTTAAAAAAAAGTGAATGTCCCAGTGTTTCAGGCCAGTGGAAAGTGATGCTAAGACTCTGTGGCACTTACAGATGGAAACAGAAGTCCCAGTCGGTGTCACTGGTGACAGTTGGGATGCGGATGGGGCTGGCTCGCATCTTCTTCCTACCAAGAATCACATGGGAGGTTAGCTTTGGAAGAAGACGCTTAGAAGTCTGTTCTATTCTCCTTCTGTCGGATGCTATTAGCATTAAACTGAAACTGCCCAAATATATATAACCCATCCTAAATCCACAAATAGACTACACACACACTCATGAATGGTGGACCTGGAAAGCAGAAATTAAAGACATTTGCCAAATTAAATCCCTGAGTTAAATTTCTATTGTTTAATTTTTACTCCACATTACCTCCCAATTCTCTGACCTTTCTTACCCCTTAAGCCAACACATGGAGAAAGCAATGGCACCCCACTCCAGTACTGTTGCCCGGAAAATCCTATGGATGGAGGAGCCTGGTAGGCTGCAGTCCATGGGGTCCCTAAGAGTCACACACGACTGAGCGACTTCACTTTCACTTTTCACTTTCATGCATTGGAGAAGGAAATGGCAACCCACTCCAGTGTTCTTGCCTGGAGAATCCCATGGATGGATAAGCCTGGTGGGCTGCCGTCTATGGGGTCGCACAGAGTCAGACAGGACTGAAGCGACTTGGCAGCAAGCCAACACATTTACATCTCCTGAATCATGGAAACTGTGATCTCCTACTCAAGTCAGATATTGTTTTTGCAGATGACAAGCTCTCATGACTAACACACTAACAGTGTGTTTATTAATTCTTCATGTCCCTAGAGATGTCTCATTAGTAGGTGATCCTAGTTAAGGAGCTAAAACAGATGCATCTATTTTGATTGCTGTCATTAACTGATGGAAGAAATAGTGAAAACTGATGGCAAAAAAAGAAAAAAAATGATTTATATTATTTTCTAAATTGAACGCTTGTGGGTATCCCCGTTGCTTAAATCCAATCCAAACGGAATGCAATTATTTATTAACATTAGCACCCACCAAGTCTCTCCTAATTTCACCCTGCAGAAAGTCACTCATTCCCACCTGAGCCCTGAGTAGGTCTCTAAGTCTCCACCCAAAGACTAGAAGGGAAGATTCACTAATTTGTCTATCTAATGTCTACTTTCAAAACCGTAGCCGGTAACTTCCCTGGTGGTCCAGTGGCTAAGGCTCCGCACTGCCAATGCAGAGGGCCCAGGTTCAATCCCTAGTCAGGGAACTAGATTTCGCAGGCTGCAATGAAGATCCTGAGTGCTGCAACTAAGACCAGGTGCAGCCAAACACACACACACACAAACACAAACTGTGGCCAGGGGCAGAGGTCCAAACACACACACACACACACACACACACACACACCACACACACACACACACACACACACACACACACACACACACACACCACACACACACCACACACACACACACACACACACACACACACACACACACACACACACACACACACACACACACACACACACCCCATATATATATACACATAAACTGTGGCCAGGGGGAGAGGTTCTGACTTCTCAATCTCCTAAATTCTGTTCCTGTGAGGTTTCCCCTGGCCCTGAACTGTAACACCAAATTCTGGCCCCTCTCTCCAGTGCAAATCGCTTTCTTCTTTTCTGCAGTTGTCTCGCCTTCGTAAACCTAAACACCACATTTCAAGCACCGTCGGAGGTTCCCCCTGGCTTCTTGTCAGCGGTGCACCGGCCGCAGAGGCCCTGGCCGGAAAAGAAGGCGGCGAGGGCGGCCGAGAGGCAAGTGTCGCGGGGTACCTGGCGGAGGGCAGAAGGCACGGAACTAGCCTTCTTGGCACCCTCTGCTCGGCTTCCGCGGGGCGCTTCAGTGTACTGGCCTCTGCGGACCTCGTTCAAGGGGCCACAGGTTGCCTTGCGGAAGCGAGACGCTCAGCTAGCTCTGCCTTCCGCGTTTGCCGCCGGGGTTTTGGCTCCGGAGACAATGGTGTTACCATAGGAACGGAATGCTGCGGACGGCATTTAGCGTCCGCGCCTGTAGCTATGGCAACGCGGGCACTTCCGGTCCTGCGGAATTCCGGGCTGCCCCAGCTTACTACAGCTGTTGCCGCCGCGGAGGCTTTCCGGTCCTCTCAGCCGAGATGAGGGCGTCCCGAGTCTCGTCCTGACATTTCCCTCTCCTGCAGCTCTACCGCCCAGTATTGTTTTTCTCAATTTGACTTTACCTCTCGGAGGTGAAGGCCCGGAAAGAGGCGATAAATCCCATCGAAGGATGGAATGGGGCCTCGGGCTCCACGACCTTATTTAAAGCTGCGATGTACCCGGGCTATATTCGGCGACACCCTGCGCCTCCCGCGCTCCCTGCACCCCGCGGTTCCCCGGTATTCTGTCTCTGGGGCACGGAGAGAAAAGCCTCAGAAGTATTGACGGTGCTGGCACAGTCTGTGTTGCCTCTCCTGGTAAAAATTCGCGCTACACGTGAGTAGGGGAGCGGAGTGTAGGGAGTCTGTTGCTTAAGAAATGGTCCACTAGTTTTGCTAATGATTGGCAGTTCAGAGAATATTTTCCAGGGTACAGGGCACCCTTGGCAAACACTACATAGCGCAAAGTTATACACTATGCTTTATCCTACCCACCTTCAGCGGCCTGAAAGACACACAGTGAAAACAGTCATTTAGATCTGCCAGGTGAAGGGGCAGTTGTGGTCAATACCCAAATAAATGGCACTGGCTCAAGTAGCCTTGTGTTTAAGGAGTTGTCATGAAACCCACAATAAGTTAGGGGCCTATGACAAGTCAAATTGGAACTGGTATGTCCTCTCCTTTTCAAAAACGAGCAAGCT
The DNA here is from genome assembly GCF_003369695.1 of Bos indicus x Bos taurus. Lineage (NCBI taxonomy): Eukaryota > Metazoa > Chordata > Mammalia > Artiodactyla > Bovidae > Bos > Bos indicus x Bos taurus. The sequence goes on from NC_040095.1 coordinate 39,106,775, forward strand.
CAGTAGAGGGAAAAGGAAAATATTTACCAAGAACTTGACAGGTGGTGTTTACATTTAGTGTTTGTTCTTTCCAGTTCCTTGGTTGAAGTTTAATTGCTGTTGCTCCAGGACTTGCTCCAGTCCTTGCTCCAGGACTGCCAAGATAGCCTTTCTGGAGTTAGGTTGGAGGAGCTGTTTAAGTGAGTTTGCTTTAATATCCCATAAGTTTAAACCTGGATGACCTATTAAAGCTTAAATCTCTACCCTCAAGCTCCTGACCCAAAATTTCAGAAAGATCCCACCTGCTTTATTCTCTGTTTCCTAAAAGAATCCTCAGCATGAAACCACGATGAGAGCACTGATCTGGGCTTTGAAATGGCAGAGTTCTGCTTCGGACTCTGTGCCCTGGGGTAGGTCATAGTCTAGGGAACTCAATTTTCTTGCCTCTACTGTGAGAGTATTTGCACCACTTGCTTTCTAAAACCCCCTTCCAGTTCCAGGATTCTGTGAGGGTAAACCAGAGATTTTTGTGATTCTATGAATAATATTTAACATGTATGAGGATAAAAAGGAAGAACTTGTTTCCTGTTCTCTGACACATCTCCCTTACCCTTGTTACAAGTTGGTCTTCGTTGAAGAGTTTCAATGTTCTGTCCTTGTTGGAAGTGCTTATGAGGTTGTTTCCAAGAGTAATAAATACAACTTCTCTTTCCTGAACACTTGCTTTGCTGGTCCTCGTGAGGGGAAGTGAGGTGCTGGAACAGCCACTGAATTCTTGTTCCTAAAGCCAACACTCTGGTGCCATCTCCATTTAATTAGTTCTAACCAGAAGCATGTTGCCCTCATCTGTAAAATTAAAAATCAGATGAGAAGAACTTGAAAGACTCTTAGAGTTCTAAACCTCTGTGACTTTTTTTCTTTCCTTGCATTTTAACCTTGGCTACAAATGTGAGCTTAGTTATGGAGCTGCAGGAGACGGAAATATCACCACGTCTTGGAGTCTGCAGGAATCCTTAGGATAGACTGCCAAGTGAGGGTTCTTGGCTTAGTGCAAGAGAGAATTCAAGAGCAAGCCACAGTAAAGGGAAAGCAAATTTATTTAGAGAGATACACATTCCATAGCTAGCATGCAGTCGGCTCAGTGAGAGCGACCTCAGGGCATGGGGCCATAGGGTTTTATGGTCTAAGTAATTTCATAGGGAGGAATCTTGCTATTTCAGGACGTGTTAGTCGCTCAGTCATGCCTGACTCTTTGTGATCACATGGACTGTAGCCCACCAGGCTCCTCAGTCCATGGGATTTCCCAGGCAAGAATACTGAAGTATGTTGCCATTCCCTTCTCCAGGGGAGAAGCTGGGTCTCCTGAATTGCAGGCAGATTCTTTACCGTCTGAGCCACCAGTGTAGGGATTTCCCAGGAACTGGGCCACTGCCCACTTTTTGGCCTTTTATGTCCCACGTCAGAACTGGCACGGCATAAGGGGAGTGATTTCTAATATTACAATGAAGGTATAATGAGCTAAAGATCAATGACCCGGCCACTCTTAAAGCCACCTTGGTTTCAGCTGGTTCCAGCTGGTCTTCATTGCATCCCAACAGCCTCACTCCATCATCTAGCATTTGTGTCCTGCCCTTTCCCTTCTGTCTCAATAGTAGGTGTGCTTCAGTTCTGTTTACTGACTCTGAATTGAAATGCTAGTAATCTGGGACAGTGCTTTTATTAATACAATCTGTTCACACAAAGTTCCTCCCTTTATCCTGATTAAGTATTATACTATTGCAGAAATCACATAGAGGAACCAACCATGTGTAGATGGTTCCTTCTACAGTTTTCCAATCACCAATCAAATGTGATTATCTCCAGATTATTCCAAACCCAGGAACTGTGAAACTTGAGGACAAGGAAATCCAAATAAAGTTTCTCACGGACTGTGTAATTTTTTAAAACACATTTTCCGGCCTCTCAAGGCAGGGTTGGATGTCTTTCTTCTGAGCGCCCTTGGTGTCCCATCTGTGGTCTCATAGTCCCACACATGAGGCTGTTCGCGCTCCATTTACTTGAGAGTTTCTCCATGTATCTGTCCATCCCTTTAAGGAAAAATACCTACTGAATGCCTACCATGTGCCTGACACTGCTCTTTTTAAGCCTTAGGCAAGCAACAGCAGGCAAAGCAATGAAGATTTTGCTCTCTTGGAGCTTGTTCTATCAGGTGAAGAAAAACATAGGGCTGCTAGTAAACACCGATGTCTCTGCAAGTTAGAAAAAGGCAGATGGCTTAGGGAATAGGCAGCAACTTTGTGTGAATTATGGAGAAGGAAATGGCAACCCACTCCAGTATTCTTGCCTGGAGAATCCCATGGACAGAGGAGCCTGGCTGGCTCCAGTCCATGGTGTCGCAGAGTCGGACACGACTGAAGTGACTGAGCATGCATTGTATGAATTAGGAGAAAACCTTCTTCTAGCTGGTCTCAGGCCCCTGCTAAGGGGTCCAGCTTTGGGAAAGGGATGAACCACCTTACTTGAAAGTAACAAATTATACAAAGAAAAACAAAGCCCTGCAAGGGATCTAGAAAGTGATGTGGGCAGCTGGGGAGGGCTGTGCTGGTTTATACAGGGTCGTTAAGGAGGACTTCTCTGACAAGGTGGCATTGAGGAGGCACCACAGGAAATAAAGGAACAAATCAGGCAAATGTCAAGAAGAGCATTATAGGATGTTAATAGCAAGCACAAAGGCCTGGGGACAGAGCAAATTTAATCGATTCAAGGAACAACAAGAGGTTCAACTAAGAATGAGAGAAAGAGGACACTGAGCCCATACACCCTAGGGCCCATGCTCTGCAACCAGTGAAGCCACCACAAAGAGAAGCCCCCATTTGCCAAAACTAGAGAAAGCCCGCACACAGCAACGAAGACCCAGCACAACCAAAAATAAATACGTGAAGAAAGAGAGGGAGAGAGACAGAATGAGTCAGCCTAAGAGGAGATCATGATGCAGGGCCTTATAAGCAATTCATCCATCTAAATCTCCACCCACCCAGCCATCCAGCGAACATGGAATGTCTGCTCGGTGGCAGGTCCACCGATGTGAGGTCCTGTGAGCAGGAGCTTTAGACTCACCACTGAACCTTTAGCATCCAGCAGAGTGCCTGGCTTTTTATTCACATTCAATAACAGTAAACTGTCATCCTCAGGAGCTCCCCGTTCTTAGAGGTTCTGGCCTCTGTTATGTCTTGCTGCTATAACAAGTCATCACAAACTTAGCAGCTTAAAACGACAGGAATTTATTATCTCCTCTTTTTGGAGGTCAAAAGTCTGCAATGACCATGGCTGGGCTAGAGGATCTCAGCGAGAATTGTTTTCTTGCCTTTTCCAGCTTCTAGAACCACCCACCTTCCTTGGTTCTCCGCTCTTCTTCCATCTTGTCAGTCAGCAATATAGCATCTTTAAATCTCTGACTCCCTCCTCTGCTTTACAAGAGCCTTTTTATTACAGCAGGCTCACCCAGATAACCCAGGATAATCTCTGTATCAGGCTAATCAGGCCAGCTGATTAACAACTTTAATTCTGAGAACTTAATTTTCCTTTGCCATATAACGTAACTATTTAAATTCCCAGGAATTGGGACATGAGCCTCTTTGGGAGGGTGTTATCCTGCCTATGAAGAGTGTGTTTAACCTGATGTAAATGTATAGGTTTAAAAACATCTGATGGTGACACACAGGTAACTCTTACTACCCTTCTCCTTTGTTAAATCCTACATTATTTGACCATGTCTTGCTCCTCTCTTCCCCCTCCACATTCTCCACTAACAATCTGGTATATCCAGTCACCATTCTTGAAATAGTTTCTTCCCATTTTTAGGGCTTGGCTTATAGTGAATGTGCAGAAATGACTCTTCCCTTCTACTCACCTCCATCTCCTCAAAGGAGCCTTTAAATCTACTGGAACCCACCCACATCGACTGCTCCCTCTACCAGCTCCTGTTGGCCCAATTATGGCGACTGTCATCAATGCGCTTTTGTCCTTTGCTTCACAAATGTGCCACACACTCCGTGAATGCTTGACAGTTCTCTGCCCTGAGAAGGTGAACAGAAACTGCTCCCGTGACTGCCTCTATTGCTTTTTTCAGCTCAGTCTCTGCCTTGCAGTCTGCCTTTTAAACCTTACATCACCCCCTTCTTGGCTGGGTGGTGTTTCAACTGCTGTCAGCACCCAGCATTCCAGTTATGCCACATGGCAAAAGGTCATGTGTCAACGTATTTTGGGAGCATTTTCCCCACACAGCGTATCATGTGTTGATCTTAAGATCAGTGAGTTGAATTATTAAAGGCTTTGGAGTCAGTCTGAAAGTTTACGGAATAAAAATAAGTTGATGACTCTTATGTAATCCATGTGAAGAAAAAGGCCATTCTTTCTCACTGACTGTGATGATCCACAGGCTATTCTACTTTTTCCTTCTCTGCATTCCTGTATCACCTGATGGAAAGCCAGTGTGCAAACGGATAATTTGAAAATTACCCAAACGATGCTCACACATATACATACAGACATTTATTCACAGCATAGTCATCACATCAGTTTTAGGGCTGTAAAATACTGGAAGCAGACTAAATGCCCATCAACGAGGAGCTAGTTTAATAAAATACAGCACAATTATACTATGAACCATTATGCAGCAGTTAAAAAGGATGAGATTTGTGTGCTGACAAACAACAATCTTGGATATTTTAGGTGGAAAAAGTATGGTCCTGAAGAATGAATGAAGTTTCCATATTTAAAGAGGAAAGTAAAAGGGTGGCCAAAATGTTCTTTAAGATCCAATACATATAGACACAGACTGTCTTTAAGTCATTCAAGAAACCAAATAGTTGTTGCTTCTGGGGAGGTCAACTAAGGATCAGAAGGAGAGACTTACTTTCAGTTTATCTCATTTATCCTATAATTATACTGTGATATAGAATCATCGAGGGATGACCGTTTCTTTTCTTACCGTGCCGTTGGCATATGACAGTTCTTTCCATTTAAGAAGCCTGGTTTGGATTTATCTAGGTTAAGTCCTCATTTGAGTGTCCCCAAGAAATTATTTTCTGAGTTGAACGGTTGGCCTCTGTCGAGATAAGCTCTTTTTAGGGAGCATGCACTTGATAATTTAAAATAACAATAGCCTCAGACATTATATTTTTGCATTATTTTCCTTGGTATCTTTTGTTCTTTTTCTTTTCAGAGGGAGGAGGTGAGCAAGGGTTCAGTCGAGTATTACGGTATGCCTTGGCAGCAGGAGTTGAGAGGCAGCAGAACTGTGTTGTGAGCAAAGGGAGATGGCCTTGTTACACTGTGCTATAAAGAATGTGAGCTACTTAAATAATTGCACCCATTTCATTGTCATCTGGTGTTTTAATTATGATTTCAACCTGCAAGAATTCACCCTACAGGAGTTTTTTTCAGGAATGAATTAACTTTTTAATGTGACAGGATAATGTATCCGACTTTTTAAAAATAAACCATGTGTATGTTTTCAGGCTTTCCAGGTGGTACTAGTGGTCAAGAACCCACCTGCCAATGCAGGAGATATGAGAGACACGAGTTCAATCCCTGGGTCAGGAAGATCCCCTGGAGGAGGGCGTGGCAACCCACTTCAGTATTCTTGCCTGGAGAATCCCATGGACCCAGGAGCCTGGCAGGCTACGGTCCATAGGGTCACAAAGAGTCAGATAGGGCTGAAGTGACTTAGCATACATTTTTTACTTTTTCAAAATAGAAGAGAAAAAAAAAAATCTAATGGAGGCTTTTAACTAGTTAAAAAAAAAAAGACTGCAGATCAACTGAGAGGCACTTTTCAATGAAATAACTGTGATGCAAGTGTTCAAAAGCGGCTGATGATTGGGGCAGAGTTCAAGGTGGTCCCAGGAGCTAGAAGACGGGAATGGTATGACATGTTGCGTGAGAGACGGCAGACAACGGCCACCTGCTGAACATGACACAGGGTATAAAACCGTCGCTGATCTTCAGAAGCCTTACAGGGCATGCTAATGAAGGCGCCCAAATCAACAAGGGAGATGCAAAACGAAACAAAAGTTTATTTTCCGCAATACTTTTCTGTAAATTACAAGGCAAAATGCTAAACTACAGCATGTAACTTCAGTATTTAACCAGAGTACTTGAAATAAATATCCTGAAACAAGATAAAAGGCTACACTTTGTCAGGCGTCCTACAAAATGTCTCAAGTTTTACACTCTGCAGCATTTCTGTGTGGGGGTGGGGAGGGTGGTTTTGTGTTTTCTTAAGTGCTGTGACAGAAAGTCCTTTCACATTTTTCTTTGGAGCATGTTCGAAATTGCTGAACTATAAACAACTTAAGAAAAGTAACACCAAGTTCGAAAGCCGTTTCTGCTTCGCTGTCATTGGCCCTCATTCAGCACAGGGCTGCCAAGTGGCCTCTGAGCGCAGGCAGCTCCGTCAGAGCCGGCCTACACTTAACGGTTCTATACATTAGAGACTTCTGTCTTCAGTTTACATCCCTCAATAAGATCAAGGCCATAAAGGAAGCTGCAAGCAAGTCAGAAACATTTTTAACCTGAAAGTAAAGGGAACAGAGATGTTTTCTCCCAAGACCTCGGCTAGGCACTGGAACGTTTACCGGGATTTTTTGTTTCAAAGTTGAAAAACCCACTGGTACTCACAGTCCTTTCCGAGGTAATTTACAGGTGCTGGTAGAGTTGGGGCACTCAGAAATATTCAATGGGCTAAAGAGGATTTACTATATTTAAAGACGTGCTACAGTCCTAAGAACAAATGGCAGAAAGTCTAGGGGTGTTGGTGGCAGCTCATTTTGAGTGGAATATATAACCACCTTCTGCTATAGCTGAAAACGTGGAGAAAAAAGTTATATATATAAAGTCTTAAGCATGATTACCTAAAAAATACTTTGTTAATATAGTCTAATGTAAATTTCACTTACTTAGGGATTTAGATATGAAAACATCTTTAAGAGCCAATAAAAATATTGTACAGAAAAAAAAAACACTTTTAAAAAATTGAGGTTAAAAACTATGAGGCATTTCTTTTGGCTGTAAACACACAGTTTACTGTCCCTTGTTGAAACACAAATGTTTGGATTTCCTGAGCTTCGTGGATAACAAACAGCAGGAGCCAAGTTTGCATAGAAAATTTGCAACGTGTCAGCGATGTACTTAAGAAAGAACTTTTAAGGACAATTTGCTTTCGTTTTTAAACTTCATATTTAAGTTAATAGTGCTCATCTGACTGTAAGATTGACAAGCAGGGTGGTGAGAAATATAAGGCAGATGGGGAAAAAAGATGGAATTAAAGTTTTTTAAATCCACAGGATATCACAATAAAGGATCTTAAGCACATGGTGCATAACTAGTGTCATACTAATTTGGTTAGAAATTAAGTTGTGTTTGGGGGGGTTAGGAAACCAAAGGTAAAGAAAACCCTGCTGTAGGAACAGAAGCACGGCTGCATGGGGCGTCGTGTCATGCAGCCATGGAGCCCCTTAGCTAGGCAGGTACCAGGGAAGATACTCCACTGCCAGTGCAGGGACCAGACTCCTGAGCGTGACTGATCCCAGCTCTGGTCAGAATCGGAGGGTGACAGCATCTTTCCCCTCTGCTGCTCTGAAGTCTCTCAGCGGTTCTAAGGAGGACAGCTTCTCCAGGGACCTGTCCTCAGAAGTCTCTGGAAAGGGAAGAAGTTCTATGATAAGGGTCACAGTGATACCACGAATGAGAACAATGGCAGTGGCTGCCGACAACTCTGGATGTAACACAAAGGTGGACAACAAGGGGCCAGTGTCCTGCCAAGGAATCCACTTTACTTCTTCTGGGACTGGTTCTTACACATGGTAAGGATCTGCTTCAGTACTTTTTGGACATCTTCATCCATCTGGCCCTAGGAAATTCCAACACAAGACACTCATTAGAATAACCTATGATATCATGCCTTGGACACAACACACGTGGGACGTTGTGGGGGTGGCGAGGAAGGAGATGAATAAAAGGCAGAGGCTGCTGTCCCACAGGAGTGTCAAAATGCAGAAAACAATAGGGGCAGAGGGGGGCTGAATGCTTGTTAGAAAAGTGAATGTCAAAAAGGTTTAAAATAAAACAAAATGACACTCACTAGAACCTAAATCCTGGCACTGCCTCACCTAGGGAGTGAGATGACTGGCAGGCAGAAATTGGGCCCCCTCGACCTTCCCAGGAAATGTGAGCCCTACCCATTCCCACATTTCCAGGAGAAACTGAGGCAAAGCAAGGGCCCTGATCTTTTTCCTCCAGAGGAAAAGGAGGACAAGGAGGCTGGGTCTCCCAGCAGAGCCCTCAACAAAGGGTTTCTAGAGCCTTAACAGCAAATGAGAGCCCAGCCAGTCTCAGAACACTGACCATCCCAGGAGTGCGATGGCACCAATGGCTCAGTGAATATGCTCAGGCCCAGAAAGTAACCCCCAGACTCCTTCTCCTGATTGGGTGGGGGGTGGGGTGGGGCGTGCAATGGCCGCCACCTCATTCAGCAGTCAACAAAGGAGGCAGCTCCCCATTAACAGGAGAAGGGGCTCCCAACACAAAATGCAAAGCAAAGCAGAAGGTATTTGAAACAGCTTTCCATTGAAAATCCATCTCCTCAAATTCGCATCCGTTCTGCTAGTTTCAGGACGGGGATCTGGACAAGCCCTGCTGCGGTGTCTCTTTAGGATCCCCAGACATCATACCTGCACGGCATACAGAAGATGCATCCTGTAAACAGATATCACTTCCTGGTGTTGTTTCTTGCATTCCTAGAAAGAGACAATTTGACACTGTTCAAGAGCTTGTTGTGTGTGAGTCACTCAGTCGTGTCTGACTCTTGAGATCCCATGGACTGGAGTCCGCCAGGCTCCTTTATCCATGGAATTCTCCAGGCAAGAATACTGGAGTAGGTTGTCATTCCCTTCACCAGGGGATCTTTCCGACCCAGGGATTGAACCCAAATCTCCAGCATTGCAGGCACATTCTTTACCATCTGAACCACCATCAGGGGCTTAGGAGACCTTCAAAAAAATCCTAGGAGAAGACTGTGGCCAAATGCTACCCTAGTGATTCCTTCCAGCAACTAGCACAGGAAGTTTTTGAAATTGCTGTGGACTTGATGGGGTGTGTGGTTTGGAACACTTGTCAATATTCTTAGGGGAAAAAAAATCTTACATATCTTGAACTCCAGAAGAAAATTCCTGTAAAAAGTAGTTGATAATCCCATGTTTGTTTAAACAAATATATGTACACATACTTAGGCAAATGTATTCACACAAAGTAAACAACAGTGCAAGGAACTACATCAAATGCAGTTACTGTCTCTGAGTGGTTAAATTATAGACAATGTGTTTCTAGAGTAGCTTCTTCAGAGTTGTTGTTTTTAATCTTTCAACTTTTCTCAATGAGCAAATATTTATTAATTTAATTTTTAAAATGTAATCTTATAAAAAGAGTTGTTGATCACCTACTGTATGGCCAGTGGTATATAACCCCTGGGGAATTCAGTGATTTAGTTGTCAGTGTACTGAGGAGGTGAACAGGGTGATGACCCCAATCTCACATGGCCCCTCAGTACAGCTGTTAATGCTCTTATTTCTTCTTGCTGAGATATTATTCCAGTTCCTCTCAGTGACTATTTCAAGGATCTCAACTCGGCTCTTAACTCTTCTAAGAAGAGGCCTTTCTTCCTATTTCCTGATGGAAATCAAAACTATCACATATGGATCACTTAAAAAATCAACTGAAGTCCGTCAGTATCTATTCTTACCTCCTTCCCATCAATGTCAGATATAAGGTATCCTTCCCATTCAAGGACAACCTTGGAAACCTCGATCTTTGAAGTTCATGCCACTAGGAAGTGTACTTGGTAGTTCTCTCTGTGCTGATTCCTCCCACCTCTTGGTTCCCTCTACTCCATCATTTATAGCTTTGTCTTCTGATCAGTGTCTTCCTTTCCTGTCCTGCTTCTCTGTCATCACTTGGCTGACTGCAGTATCTACGTGGATGAACCACCCACCACCCTGGCCTCTCAGTCCCTCAACCTCAGCTTCAGGACCTGTCTCTCTTCCTTCCAGCCATTCACTCTTATGGTTACCTCCCTGCCTCAGTCATTATCGCCAAGATCTCAGTTGAAAGCATCCCACTCCCCCACCACCATCTCCTGTCTTTCTAGCAAATCTGCATTAGGCTTCCCCTGCCTCCCACTGTTTCTCTTCAGCTCCTGCAGATACCTAGCTCCTTAGTCACTTCTCCAGCCTCCAGCCATCCACACTCCACACCTCTACTCCATTGGAACTGTGCTTGCTACAGCCACCATGGGCCATCTAAATGCCATATCCCTGCTGCCTCCTACTCATCTAAGATTCAGTACAAGCATCACTTCCTGCAAGAAGCCTTCCAAGACTTACCCAGATTGGCTATGCACATTGCCTTTCTACACCCACGGCATGTTGGTCATCTCTCAATGAATGCTTACCACACTGAGTACACAGTAAGCCATTATATTCCATGAAAGCAGGACTGTGTCTTATTCATTTTTATTGAATCATGGATACCTGGTACATTACTGATACATAGAAGCTCATTAAATGCACATTGGATAATTGTAAGAATGACTATATAAACCATTATCACTTTATCTATGAGTCTGTGATAACCACTTGATCAGAAAAATGACTGCAAAAGTCAAGAGCATCTTCTCCTTCCCTGACTACTACTCCACTGCTAGAGCTGGTAACATAAAAAAAGCTGGTTTTGAACTCTGTGGCCAGATGGAGTAAGGACTGTAGAAATCTGAATTCACTATTACCGATCTGTACTGAAGAAATCACAAAATCCAAGTTCATGTAAGTGGAAGCCAGCAACAGTCCAGGGTAACCTAATCTTCATGTAGAAAACATCACATACCCTTATCAACTAAAGGGCTTCCCAGATGGCTCAGTGGTAAAGAATGCGCCTGCCAATGCAGAAGATGTTGGAGACTTGGGTTCAATCCCTTGGTTGGGGAGATGGAGGAGGAAATGGATCCCACTCCAGTATTCTTGCCTGGAAAATCCCATGGACAGAGGAGTCTGGTGGGCTACAGTCCACAGGGTCACAAAGATTCGAATACAACTGAGTGAGCACGCAACAATTAAAACTTTACATATTCTATAGCTTTGTCTTCTGATCATTGTCTTCCTTTCTGGTCCTGCTTCTGTCATCGCTTGGTTGACTTCAGTATCCACGTGAAGGAACCACCCACCACCCTGGCCTCTCAGTCTCTCAATCTGAGAGGCCCTTCAAAGATGCCCATATCCTAATCCCTGGAATCTGTAAATGTTACCTATCAGTCAAAAGGGATCTTTTAGATTAAAGATCCTGAGATGGAAAGAAAGATTATACTGATTATCTGGGTGGACCTTAAATGTGATTACTAGGGTCCTAAGCTGCTGCTAAGTCACTTCAGTCGTGTCTGACCCTGTGCGACCCATAGACAGCAGCCCACCAGGCTCCCCTGTCCCTGGGATTCTCCAGGCAAGAACACTGGAGTGGGTTGCCATTTCCTTCTCTAGTGCATGAAAGTGAAAAGTGAAAGTGAAGTTGCTCAGTCGTGTCCGACTCTTAGCGACCCCATGGACTGCAACTGGAGTGGAGTGCCATTGCCTTCTCCACTAGGGTCCTATGCTGCTAAGTCGCTTCAGTCATGTTCGACTCTGTGTGACCCCATAGACGGCAGCCCACCAGGCTCCCCAATCCCTGGGATTCTCCAGGCAAGAATACTGGAGTGGGTTGCCATTTCCCTCTCCAGTGCATAAAAGTGAAAAGTGAAAGTGAAGTCGCTCAGTCGTGTCCAACTCTTAGCGACCCCATGGACTGCGGAAAAGGTCAAAGGTGGAAGGAGGAGACGGAAGGACAGAACCAGAGGCTGGAGTGATGTACTCTGGGGATGAGAGAGGGGCCACGAGCCAAGGAAAGTAGGCAGCCTCCAGAAGTTAGAAAAGACAACCAGATTCTCCCCTTAGAGCCTTGAGAAGGAACCAGCCTGCTGAAACCTTGACTTTACTGTTGTGAAACTGATTTCTTTGAACTTCTGATCTCCAGGACTGTCAGTAATAAATCTGTGTTGTTTTAAACCAAGTTTCTGTTGCTCTGTTACAACAGCCACCAGAAACAAGTACAGACGTGAAAGAGCTTTCCTGGGTGAAATCAGAAGAGGGGCCAAGAAGCAGCTTCAGACATGTGGATATACAACCACCAGACAACATGGCCCCCTAATAAGAAACATCTCGAGCCGCTGCCAGAGATGGTAACTACTGAAGCAGAAAAACGGAGAAAGGGGAGCAAGTGAGTGGAAGAGGGAACAAGACAAGAAGGCTCCTGCCACTATCTCGCAGACTCCTCCCTTCCCAGTGACACATGGAACCCATTCTCATTGCTGATAATGACTGGGAAACCCACCGCTCCCTCTCTGGCCCTCACCTAAAGGTCTTTAGTTAACTGCTTACTGAAGCATGACACTCTTTAGGCTGGGCAGCTTTCTGCTCATTCCCACCTGTCCCCCACCCCTACCCCCCAGCCAGCCATGGAAACAGGCCCACTCACCGCCAGCTGGTTCTGCAGCTGTTTGACCTGCTGCTGCAGCGCCTCCAGCTGCTGGCTCTGCCTCTTGGAGGAGCTGGCAGAGTAGGAGAGCTGTGAGAGGCTGTTCAGGGCCTCCTTCAACTTGGTGACCTCCTTGGACATCTCATTTATCTAGCGAGAAAGGAAAGCTCTTATCAGGAGAGCAGGTACCCACAGAGGCAAAACGCCAGCTGTTTCTCCACTGGGAACACAGCCTCGACTGGCCTCTGGGCCTGGAGCAATCCCTTTTCTTAATTTTTCAAAGAAAAGCCATACAATGAAACAAAAACAGGTAAGAATCAGGGAAACCAACAAGCCTATGCAGACAAGAGCCCAGGAATGAGACTATGCTTGGGGCCATGAAGGTAACAATAGCTGTTATGTGGATTCCCTTCATCCTTAAGATGGGGGACTGTTAAAAAAAAATAAAAAACAGAATTTCAGGTATTCTATATTTGGAACCAGCTAGGCTTTGTTCCCTACTGCTGCCATAGGCAATCAGAAATAAGTTCTGGGAACCCTGGTATCTCTGATATCCTACCTTGTAGTGAAGACAATCCTCACCCCCACGGCTTTGGAAGCTCTTTTGGAAACATTCATTATAATAAAGGAATAAAAGATAAATAATTCTCTAGTGAATGCCATTCAGAACATCTAACCCAGGAGACTGGGCATCTGGGTATGCAGAGCAGATCCCAGCACAGAAGCATGCTTCACTTCTCCCTTTACTCTCCGCCTTCCTCCATGCTCAGCCCATCTCGAGTTGCCTGGCCCCCCACATTCCTCCCTTTCTCTCCTGTTGCACACCTTTGAAAATGAGGACCAGGGAGGGCTTTTACACTGACTCCAGGGAAAGCTCATGGGGTTTAGGGAAGCAGTATCAAGTCTGGCAGTAATTGATTTTCCGTATGACAGAGGAAATCTGTCTGGATTCCAACAGAGTAGAAGTTTAAGATGGACCACAAATACTTCTCAGCTGGTGGGTTCACTTCTGGCCCCCGACACTTGGCAGAGCTTCTGTAAAATAATTTTTAAGGGGAAAATATGTACCACACATTTGAAAATACTCTGGTGTGAGGGAAGTAGTAGATGAGGGCTTTCTCACTCTCTCTTTTTAAGTAAATGTCCACCCTACTATTTTTAATGTGGCACTGGGGACAAATGGAGTCCTGTGTGGAGCCTTAGCGCTTTCACAATAGCTTAGTGCTAACAAATGCTAAAAATGCTAACTTCAGTAAATGAAGGTTCAAAGTGCTAGCGTTTGCTAGCTAGAAATTCAATAGCAACAGTCTCACCAACCTTCTTGTCTTTATCCTCTTCCAGTTTTGAGGAGCTCTCGGAATGTCTCTTCATTTCTGCGAGTTCTTCCTGAGCATGCTGGCATTTTTGCAGAAGTTCATTTACTTCCTGCTCTTTGGATTTCAAGAGAGTCTGAATGTTTTCCTTTTCCCTTTTCATCTGCGAGACCTCACTTCTAATCTGGGCAACCTCTGAATGGGCCTTCTCTTTCTCTTTCACGGAATCCCTTAATTTTGAGGCCAACACACTCACTTCGCTTTCCAAAGACGACTGGAGCTTCTCGTAGGCAGACCGGGGCACCATCGCGTCGGTCATGGCCGCCTTCTCCTCTAGGAGCTGTTTCTCCAGCTTTGCCACCTCCCCTTCCTTGCTCGCCAGGTGCTCTTTCAGACTGCTTATTTTTCCCTCCATCTCTTTGGCAGTGGTCCGCAGAGTGGTTATCACCTGCAAATGCTCCGTGATGGAGACAGAGTTCTCTTTCTGTGCATCTACCAACTGTTTGAGCTGGGTCAGCTCATTTAGCACTTTTGAATACTGAGACTTCATTTCGGACAGTGCCTCTTCAGCCTTGGCTCTGGATACATTGGTCACTTGCATCAGCTTCTCATGCTCCGCTTTATGGATATATTCAGCTGTGACATCTTCTAGAGACTTCCTCTTCCGGTAATCCTCCAGCTCTGCCTGGGCCTCTTTGTACAGCTGGGACAGCTCACTCACCTGCTTGTTGAGTTCATCGATCATCCTGTTCATGGCCTCTTTCATGTCCTCAGCTTCATCACCTGCCTCCTGGGTCATCTGATTTTTCAATGTATCTTTCAGTTTTGTGATTTCTTCTTGTGCCTCTTGGTATTTCTCAAACAAAAATGCTTTCTCCTTATTCATATTTTCAATCACCGTGCAATAGGAACTTTTCATTTCCTCGTACTCCTCCCTTGGTGGCTGAATAACTGCCTCTTTCTCCCTTTCTGCCAGCTTCTCTTCTAACTCTCTCACTTTCTCTTTATTTCGTTCACTTTCTTCCAGGGCGCCCTGGAGGTCCCGCTTGAGCACGTCCATTTCTTCCTCGGTGATCCTCAGCTCATGTAGGTGCGAGTAAGTGTCCACGCTTTCTGGTGAGACCAGGCCCAGCTTCATCTGCTTCTGCACACTCAGGACTTCTTTCATAGCTTCCTCGTATTTGCTCTGAGTCTCTTTAAGTTTCTGGCTGAGGTCGGAGCCGTTCTCCGAGATCTCGGCGTTGTTTAAGCACACTGATTCTGTCCTCCTGGTCTGGAGCTCGGCCTGCAGCTGTTTCCTCTCCGCTTCAGAGCTCTCCAGTCTCTTCTGCAAGTCATGTAAAACCTCTTGGAGTTGCTGGATTCTGACATCACTGTCGAGAGTGGATTTACTTGAGGAATGTGTTATGACAGATGGAGATGGTTTGGAGTCTAGAGGAGGGTTTTCACTAGGTTTGCCCAGGGATGGGGCCAAGTCAGTTTGAGTAGAATGGTAAGAGTCAAAGCTCAGGTCTGCTTCCCCTTCCCTGGGTGTTTTGGCCTGGAAAGAAGGCAAGAATGAAATGACACCAAAGGTGTGGTTAGATGAGCAAGCAACTGCAATCGGGGAGCAAATCCAAACCTTGAGTATGGGGGAGCAGCAGTATCCTTCTGCATGCATCCTCTTGCCCCATGAAAAAATTTGGTCTGGGACACAAGAGTCGGGCTTAACAACACTAAGCTTATTCTGTGCTCTCAAAGGACAGATTATGTTTGCCACTTTAAAAACGCAAGACCTGTTTTGGCTGCAGAGCTTCTGACTCAAATTTTTCTTTGTTTCTCATATTATTGTAGTTGCCCTACTTCTTACCACATTCTTAAATCTGCGAAATGATCAACTTTACTAAATGAATGACTAGTCATATATATGGTGTGCATATAGCTATCTATTGTCATATATATCATACTAAGTATATAATTATATAATTTACCAGTTTATACAAATAATAAGTTAATGACTAAGTCTCAAGAAACAAATTTGAAGGTATAAAATGCTAAAGGGTAATTATATTTTAAAAAGAAGAAACCAATGTTGGTGTCTAAAACAAAATACCCAACTAACCCTGAGAAATCAAATAGCTTGACCTGACTGAACAGACTATGGTAGTGATCTATTTACCTACCTGTAATTTATCTTGTAATTCCTTATTGTGTAAGGTAAGAGAAGCAACTTTTGCTTGCAATAGGACAAGAAGATCTTGCTGGTCAGCTTCAGAACTCACATCCAATAAGCTATCAGCACCTTAGGAAAGAGAAAGGCAATTTAAAATAATATTTTAAAAATTTAACTGTTATGTCTCTGACCTTTAACAAACTCACTTTCTACCCAATCCAGTTCTTCTTTCTCGTCCAGACTAGGGATGAAAGCCCCCTCCAGCTGGATAGATGAACAGAAATTCTCAAGTACTGGGGTCTCCTCACTCCCTAGCACAATACTAGATGCCTAGATACAAATAAACTCATTTGAAAACTGATGGATTGGGTCATACAGTTTCTGTTCACTTGATTAAGTGCCACACCTCGGTTGTTTTTTATTCCTCCCATGCTCTGTACATCCCACTCCATGAATCCTTTTAGAAAGATCTCTGGAATCTGGTTCACTTCTTATCCCCATGCCCTGTACCCTAGTTCAAACTTCATCACCATACCTGGTAACTGTACAAATGGCTTCCTAACAAATCTTTCTCTCTCTCCTCTAGTGAAAATGTAGCCTGTACCAACAACACTGTCAGACTAATCTTCCTAAAACATACTTTGATGGGGTCATGCCTTTGGTTCAAGTGCTTTAATTGCTCTCCCTCCAAAAATAATCTCCAACTTCCTTTATCTGGATTAAGGCCTCTCGGATCTGGCTCCAGTCTACTGTTTTTCAGGTTTATGACTCATCATGTCTTTCCCCAGTATCCCATTTTCATCAGATTCACACCCTCTCTATTCTCAACACAAGACTGCTTCTTTAATTCTTCATCCATACGATTGCCCTTGTAGCATCTCTTTGGCTGTATAACTCTTAGGCATCCTTCAAGACCCACATCAGGCCCTGCCTCTTCCTTAAGGCATTTGCTGACCACCCCTGCATGAAACAGGAGTCTCCGAATCCCACAATAAACACTGCTGGTAAACCACAACTGTTTGACATTCTCCTGATTATCATGCTGAAATAACATGTAAAGCTATGCTACTCAAAGTTCTCACTGAGACAAGACAAGAAATGTGCTGCCGAATGTCATTCAATGTACTGCTTCCTACACCCAGAAAGTCTTCCTATGGAGAGAAAAAACAAAAACAAAAACTGTCAGGTGGATGAAACAGTGTGCTTGGCTGGATGACTTTCTGGAGTAATCCCCTTTTTTTATTTTAGACTGGCAACAGTTTAGAGACCACACTTTGAACAGTGTGATCTGAACAGCACTGATCCAAATTTCACCACTATTTAAAAAATTTTTCAAAACCTAATGCAAGGATGAAAACTTGAGTCTTAATTTGGAAGGATGCAAAATGACATCTCTTCACAGGAATGCTTACTAATGATATCTGGGGCCTAAACCACAGCTTTATGAGTGTTCTTGACATACAGTCTGGTCAGCTTGGAATGAATCAGGGGATTTGGGAGCAGGAGGGTAATTCTAAGCAACAAAAATTACTTCTAAGATAGGCTGGATGGCTTTTAAAATATCCAATGTAACAGCTGTGCAGTTATATTAACATTGTTCTCTACCAGGAATATTTCTTAATACATTATTAACTGGAGCTGTATTAACGTCTCAAGCATTAATTTCTGCAAAAGTTCCCCAGTCAACAATGTGTTTATATGTCTAAATTCTTTAAGTTAAGTGCTCCAAACACATATGATATGCGTAACAGATTGAGAAACTGAATGCTGGAGCAAAAAAGGGGCCTTTGAAATAATCTACTCCACATTTCAGATTAATTCTGAAGGTACTGTACTACATTCTTAAAGGGTAAAGCAACAGGATGAACTCAATACAATGAATCAAACCTCCTTGAAGACAATATGATCATATATGACTTCACTGACACTCTTTTCACGTCTGTTTAAAATCCAAAGTAGAAAAGTTCAACTATGGCAGCCATGGAAGTGCTCAGTTGGCTCTCTCTTCAAGAAATAACCTGCTGCTCAGTTGCAATGAGGGCCACTAGCTGACAGCTCACAGCCCATGGACCTCATCTCAAAACAGTGTCTTAAAATGCATAAAATAGAATGTACAAGCTATAGCAATCAGCAGGCTTCTTTTGTAACCCACCAAATAACAAGATCTAGAAGCAGGCCTCATAACTGGCATAATTTCTAGTAGAGATACTATAAATGATCTTTCAAGATATCTGTAATAACAGTAAGGGGATATGATACCATCTGTGGGTTCTCTTGGTGTCAAAATCACTGATCTGCTAACACTACGGGAGCTTACTGTCTGTAGTCATCATTGAAAGAAGTGCCAATGCTAAATTAGGACCAGATGAAAACAGAGATTTCTTTGTTCATACCCAAGCTCAGGGACTCCTTAAAATCCAGGTGAAAGCCCGCTGAAGTAGACAGCATCAGACAGTGACATACTGGCAGTGTTTGGGTGGTACCCAAGGTTCTCTGACCGCCCCAGACAGGGCACCTCTCCTTGGCCTTTGCTCTCTTAGAGGGACATGAAACAGAGACCAGTCATGGGAACAAAAACACACTCCCCTTCATCTTACCTGTAGTGCTGTCACTTAGTCTGTCTCTGTTCTCTCGTATGGAACTAATCTCAGCCTGCTGGAACACAAAAATGACTTAAAATATATTCCTGAATGTAACACTCTACAAAAGAGTCCAGCAAAGTTTCCTCCTTGAGGTTACACAGGTTGGTGTGATCCTACTACGAAAACAGACTATCTCCAGGAAAGAAGATATTTTAAAATATAAGTACATAAAAGTAGCAATTAACCCCTGAGGTAAAATTTTGATCTAGAGGTTCCTAAGGATATATTCTCAAAATATTACAAAATGAAGCTTCTCACGAATATTATAAAAGTCTTTGAAGATTATAATAAAATTACATAATAGCTAATTAATGTGCTTTGTGCTCAAACTTGAGATTGTGAATACTACTTTCATAATAGAGACAAATAGAAGTTTTACTTATCTGGCTAATATACTAAAATACATTAGAAGTGTTTTTAGCTTTATCACTTTATGGATAAACTGTTAATATATGAATTGCTTTTAAGAGAAATGGTAATCAATGAGACCTGTCAGGGAAAATGCAGGTAATTTTATAAGGGAATAAGAATTCTTATGGCTGTGGACTGACAATCCCCTAAAGATTTCCTCTAAACCTGTATCCCCGAATATCTGCCTTTTAATATACTGGAAAAATTCTTGTAACTTCAAAGCCAAATTCTCATTCCAAAACAAAATACAGTTACTTGCCAGAAATTACTAAGTTTTATCTAGATAAGCCACAGATCATGATAAGAGAGATAATTTTTCAGCAAAAGAACTTTTGTAAAGGCTCAAATGCTAAAAATAGAGTGGCTCATTTTTGGCAAGTGCTTATCATAACAAAAGCTTTATTTTTACTTAAAAAATAAGTGCTTATTTTTATTTTTCAACTCTATTACAGTACAATAAAGTATATACATTGAAAGCTTTTAATTTGAGGAGTTTTAACAGATATACACCCAAGATACCACTATAATCATGATTCAGAATATTCCCATTACCTCTTAAGTTTCCTCATGCCTCATTAGCCAATCCCTGCCATTCCCAGGCAATCACACTACTCTCCTGTTTTCATTTTCTAGAGTTGCTATAAATGGAGTGTTACAAGGGATGAACTTCTTTGAGCCTAGCTTCTTTCATTCAGCATGATGGTTTCCAGATTCATCTATGATGCTGCTTGGCCAGCACTTCATTCTCTTTTTATGGCTGAGTAATACTCTTATATATGGATATATCTCATTATCTTTATCCATTCACTTGTTGTAAGACATGTGGACTGTTTCTAGTTTGGGGATATTTGAAAAAAGATGCTGTAAACATTTGTGTACTTTTTGAGACATATTTTAATTTCTCTTGGGTAAACATCTATGAGTGAATGGCTAGATGATATATTAGGTATATATTGAACTTTTACAGAAACTGTCAAATGGTTTTCCAAAGTAGCTGTGAGCTTTCCTGGTGGTTCAGATGGTAAAGAATCGCCTGCAATGTGGGAGACCTGGGTTCAGTCTGTGGGTTGGGAAGATCCCCTGGTGGAGGACATGGCAATCCACTCCAGTATTCTTGCCTGGAGAATCCTTATGGACAGAGGAGCCTGGCGGGCTGCAGTAGCTGCACCATTTCACATCCAACAAACAGAGTATGAGAGTTCTAGTTCTTCCACATCATCACCACCCACTGGCACTTTTTTAACCTTTTTAAATTTTAGCTATTACAAATGGTGTCCTTTTTATCTTTCTGTGATTTTTTTTAAAGAAATAAGTCTTTTTACACTCTATTTCTGAAAAACATAATTTGTCATATTGTTCTTTGGAATGCATTTACCCCGTTTGAGCCATAATCATATTAGAAGATATTAGGATGGTAATTATAAAGGTATAACTTCCTTTCCTTGCCTTATATTTTAATAAAATCTAGTTAACATAAGGTAGATGACAGGTTGATAGAATCTTTTTCAGATCAATGTGCATCTAAGTTAAACACAAATTTATTTTTAGTAATTCTTAGATGGGGGAAGTAAATATGCAATTATGCCATTGAAATTACACTTTAACAATTATAAATTTTACTTTTTTTCCAAGTATAATTTCCTAGTGATACTTAGGTAAACAAATATTAAATTGAAATATCCTCTCATTCCTTAAAATACGTTCCAACCACAAATCTACAGAATCAGGTTGAATGGATTTACTAACATTACTAAAATACATATTACTTTTATAATTATATAAAAATATATAATTACTTCTTAGTAAGACATCAGAGACTATCCATTTCTTTCTTTTTGATCAATATTATGTCAACTCAATTTGGAAAGATGACTGGTTATCAGGTAAGTTCTTATCTTTGTCCTTTTTTTAAATGAAGAAAATTAAATATTAGTTAATAAATATATTCAGTCTACTCTTTTTTTATGGAGTACTCACCAGAAAAAATAATCAGAGGATGCTTTCTGATGAAAAGGCTATAAACCAAATGACTGAGAAGTATATTCTGTTTTACTCAGTGCCATATAACTTAAGTCAAATCTATTGTATATCTTAAAATTAAGTAATAAGTTGGACACAGAAAAGAAATACCTTGAAGGGTGGTTCAGCAAAAAATACTGATTCCTTTCCTGAAAGTGGTGTTGAAGTTATTGATCTTGGGGAAGACACATCACTCAACTAAAAAACCAAAATGAAAACCATCAATAAGGAATCCTTCTTCAAAAGTTTTTCTTCTCCAGTGCCAAAGAATTAGCCTATTTAACCAATGCAAATAAATCTAACAGTAATTATGCCTAGTTTCAATTAATTCAAGGGTAATATATTTTCAATACAATTCACCTATCTCAAATACTTTCTGAAAGTTTACAGAGTAGAATTAACTAAGGAACTTTGCTCCTATATTCACTAGAATTAACTTTTCAAATTTATAAAACTTCTATTGCATATTGAGAATATTATTAATGAATATGCTAACACATTTAATATTGCTTATTGAAGGAGATATTCCTCTCAAATACTTGATAAGGATTATTCATTTTATGGCCTATGCTTCTTTTAATAACAAACCCTGGCTTGTTTTTGTTTACCATTTCATAGTTATTCAAGCTTCCTCTTCTACTCAGTAATCACTATAAGCTCAAAAATGAAAGCTGCTTTAATGTTAGTCAACCTTAAATGTAATATGAAAGGCAAATATATTTCAATAATGTTTGATAAACCAACTAAATTCATTTTCAATTAATGTTTCACCAGTCACACATTCTCCCTACTTTACTCGAGCTGTTAATGTGAGCTCTGACTGAGCTTATTATCTTAAGGAAAAAGGTCCTGTCATACATTTTGAGAATTTTGAAACTTCTAAAAATGATACAGTCTAATTCTTCAGCTTTGAAATAAGTAAGAATCAACATTATTTCCCTACTATAATCAAAATTCTTCATATCACCATTTGTAGTTTAAAACTGCTAAAGAAAAATTTTAATGTGCATTTAATGGTCAATTTTAAAACAGTTCTTTTTGACCTAAACACAAAATGACAAAACTATGGCTTTGTTGTTCTATGTTTTTTCATTGTTGGTTTTCTTTCATTTTTACCTGGGTAGGACTGATAGGAGGTGGTGGAGCTTTGCGTTTTTTTGGAGTTCCACTTCTCTCTGAGCTTATTTTAGAGACTTGATCATGCTGAAAGTTATCACAGTCCAAAGAATGGAGGTGGGTTAGTTAGGTTAGTAAAGTCTGAGTAAATAGCTTCATCAAACAAATGAGAAAAACCTCAACAGTTCATGCACTTCTTACTTTATCAAGTTCTGAAACCTGCTACCAACATAAAGTAATATGCATGCTCCAAGTGTTCTTCTAGCAGCCCATGCTTTAAAGTAAGAAAATAAAAAACACAAGACAAAACCAGATTAAGTTGGTGTGCAGAACTTGGAAAGGAGAGGATAAGGAATTGTTTACCACGATTTAGAACCCAGAGTATGTTCATAATCGAGCTCCCACTTTAATGCAAAAAAGTGGTATTTCCCCAGCCTTTTCATTACTTCCATTTCTTTTCTTAAAAATGTACAGTTGACCCTCCATATCCACAAGTTCCACACCCACAGATTCAACCATCTGCATATCCTAGAATTACAGACACAGACAGCCAACTGTACCACACTGTTTTATATAAGAGACTTGAGTGTCTGCAGAGTTTGCTATTCCCTGCAGATACCAAGGAATGACTATGAATATGGGGAAAAGGGAGAACTTCATCTCTGACGGTTATGGATAAATAACACAACTGGTACAAAATAAATTCAGTATCAAGTATTTGCTCAGTATGATAATTTTTCCAAGAACCTTGACATATAAATAAAATAGTCAAATATATAGCTCATTAATAAACAATAGTGACTACGTTTTTAAGAAAAACTCCAAAGTAACAGGGTAAACTTCTCAATTTCTGTTTGTGTAAAATGAATGACATTTTAGAAAAGATCTAATTAAAATGAAAGTGGCAAATCTCATATTTTCACCAAATATCTGACACAGATATGGATAGAGTTCTGTAATTCATGTGATATTACAAGTAGTTAAAATACTGTTGTTCTCAGAGTTAAAAATCACATCAAACCTTTTCACACCAGTAGGAAATATTAGTACATTTCAGAAAAAAGATGAATATATGAGTAGCAAGTTTAAAGTTACATGCTTTGGGAACAGGTTAAATCATTAAGAAAATATTTACCACCTTACAATGAATCATTTATTCCAAAGATATTTTACTTCTTAAGTAGTTTCAGCCTAGTCTTAATCACTTTCCTAATGGCCCACAGAGTAGTTTAATCAGAACATGTTCAAATTCCCACAAGCAATGATAAAAAAGAATCTCCTCGTCCAAAGATAAATACCTGCTTTGGTTTTGTTGGTGTCTTTAAATCTATAGAAGAAAAATGAGAGAGAGAAAAAAAAAAAACAAAAAACATAAGAACCATAATGACTCATATCCACTTTGGGTGGGTAGGGGGGTATATAAACACACACTCGCACACAAACACACCCATATACACAACATACACAATATTCAACACTTCATTTTTCCCCAGGAATATATTTAAAAGAATAATATATTATACAAATTCCTTTATTCTTTGGGGAAAATGGAGTGGGATAAATTTGAAACAACATTGGCTATTTTCTTTCACATACCAGCATCCTGAGAGATTTTTGATAATAGAAGGCTTTGAATTCCTGCGTTTTCCGAGAGTTTGGAATAATGTAAGGCATTGTGTCCAAGAGAATCTACAAGGTTTAAGTCTGCACCCTTTTTAATTAAGGCTTCTACGATGTTTGAGCTGCCAATCTCACAAGCCAGCATGAGAGCAGTTCTAAAGAGTGAGGAGACAAAAAATCAGTACTAACAAAATCTGGAAACTTTTGCTAGGAAATCATTTCATTTGTCTTAAAAACAGAGAAAAGGAGATTAAGTGCAGTTAAACCTGTACTACTTTTAATGCTCCAGGAAATTCAAAGTGGAATGCTACCAAAATCAGGTAGCTATTTTATAAAACCTCAGATTAAATCATAAAAAATATTAGGTCAAATAACAGACATAATCTTCTAACTATGATGCAATTTAAATATGATCGGCACAAATCTTGTCTTTTTCTCAAATCAAGTTTTATAAAGAACCTATAACATTATTAAGACTTTTTTTTTTAAACAATATGTTTACTTTTATTTTGCCTGAAAAGTCAAAGGAAATGGCCTATCCATTTTAACATTTAATAATGTCATCATAGACACAGTCAGCTATGATGCTCCCAGAAGTCTGGAGAAAATATTTTTTTAAGTCAAAACAGATTCTTAATTATCCAAAAAGGCAGAAAACAGTAAAGAAGTTAAAACTGCTTTAAAACAAATGATCCAAAGTACAGCTGTGAAAACTTCTCAGAATGTGGATATCAGGGAAATCACATGCTTTCTAATTTGTGGTACCTTCCATTTTTGTCTCTGGAATTTACATCTGCTCCATGATCCAGAAGAAAGCGACAGACCTCACTGTGGCCATTTTGTACTGCAAGAAGCAGTGGTATATTCCCATCCTAGGAGACAAATTCAGATTAAGATTTTAATTTAGAAGTCAAATACCAGAATTGCAAAGGTCCCGATTCCTTCTGTACTTATTCCTGACTAGTCCTGCTGGCCTTATATTTGACCCACCAATATAGTCTGCCCCCTGAGAAGGCCAAAATCACACACTAACAAAATTCTTCCTATGGAATTTCACTGACTGTGGGGTTTTCCTAAGGAGCCAGGCTGTTGGGCTCCTTGATCCCTTGATTGTCAGTCTGGTGATGAGAGAGAGAGTGGAACATGAAGTATGTCCAGGTTTGAGGCAAGTATACCATTTTTATCGAGAAACAGCTCTCCATGTTCTAGAGAAATGAAGGGTTGTCTCCTCATGGCATTACTGGGCCCCATGCTCTCTAAGCACTTTCTTCTAAGTATCCTAGCATCCTGCCATGCCATCAACTGTCTTCTCGGAAAGCATATGCTTTCATAATTTTACTAGGTATCAAAACATAAGTTTATTTGTCCATTACTGATACATGACAAGATAAAGAGATTGATGGAAAGAAAGGTTTACTATAACAATTGACAATTCCTTTAGGAAAAAATTAGATTACCAGCTCATACAAACTGCAAAATGAATTAAGAATCTCAACATCACAGTATAAAACAAATGAAAAAAATACCAGAATTTATAGGTGACAATTTCCACAATCTTAGGGTGAAGAAGGGACCTGACTCAAATTATGCAAGCCATAAAGAGAAACTCTTATTCGGTTCTTGCATTGAGCATACCCCACCTATGGGATTGACAATAATTTTAAGGCAGAATGTATTCAAATAGGCAAAGGAAAAAATAGTTACAGTATATCCAACTATTTTAATGTGGGGATATTTAAAAATACAACTGATACTTAAAGATTAAGTATTTACTGAGAGTAGAACTTCAGAATTCCTAGAAAATTATCTCTGTGAAGTTATAATACTTTCTGGTTATAAACTATTGAGATTCAGCAAGTGTGAATTTATTTACAGATTCTACGTGCTCACTTCACAATATCCCCATCAGGTGTAACTTATACATGCCAAGTCCCATGCTATAGCAGGAAATTCAGTGCTGTAAACAGGAGCAAGAGGCATGTCAATTTATTCTTCAAATAGTCCAGCAAGGTTAAAATAGGCTATAAGCGGTCTTTACAGTTGGAAAACACTATCCGGGAGCACCAAAGGTGATATATGGGTGCCAAAAGAAAATAATAGAACTGTTTAGACTTTTTTTTAATTTATTGTAAGACAAGAAAATAAGTCTTATTAATATTTAGGTTGATAGTAAGCCATGTGTCCATCCTTTGAAATAAATACTGAACGTGCATGCTGCAAAATGTTTTATTAACAGTTTAAGGACCAATGGGGCTAATACTGAAATCTGTTTTGCATAAGAGAATCTAGGTCAGAAAGCAGCAGACTTTTGCCAAATGCTCCAGAAGGAGCCCGTGGTACTCTAGAGACCAGGGTCCATCTCCACTTCTAATGGTCATCTGGTACTTACCAAATCCTTGAGGTTTATGGGGCTTCTGTGCTCGCAAAGGACTTGCACAGCTTGAAGGCAGCCCTGTGCGGCTAAGGGAAGGAAGACACAGAAACCACAGCAAATCACAAAGCTAGACTCACAACCAAGGGCATCAAACGCTTCTGGGAAAGAAAAGTTCACCTCTACCCGGTATGCAGATGATACTTAGCTGCACTGAAGAGAAACGGTGTCAGGATGGATAAATAAGTGGTGTTTTAAAATACTGTTTAATTTCAGCGTCGTCCAGACCTACGGGCAGCGCTTACCAGCTCTTGGCTGCCTTTAGGGAAACATTTGGCTTAGCTCTTCATGTATGCTAAGTCACTTCAGTCATCTCTGACTCCTTGTGACCCCATGGACAGTAGCCCACCAGACTCCTCTGTCCATGGGATTCTCCAGGCAAGAATACTTGAGTGGGTTGCCGTGCCCTCCTCCAGGGGATCTTCCCGACCCAGGGATTGAACCCACGTCCCTTGTCTCCATTGGCAGGCAGGTTTCTTACCACTAGCGCCACCTGGGAAGCCCCAAGGTTTTCTACAACTGAAACTGAAGTCGCTCAGTCGTGTCCGACTCTGCGATACCATGGACTGTAGCCTACCAGGCTCCTCAATCCATGGAATTTTCCAGACAAGAGTACTGGAGTGGGTTGCCATTTCCTTCTCCAGGGGATCTTCCCAAACCAAGGTTTTCTACAACTAGCACTAAAAGAAATTTGTAAATCTAATCATCCCAGAGTTCTGTATCAACATTTTGTCCCTTGAAACTGTGTGACCAATAGTAAAACCAAACCTTGATATATAAAATTCATTGAAGTTCCTTTTGATCCCCAAGCAAAGAAAAAATAATCTGTACCACACAGTACCTGAAATCTACAAATGCTCATAAATCTCTTAAACAAGATCAGATCAGATCAGATCAGTCGCTCAGTTGTGTCCGACTCTTTGCAACCCCATGAATTGCAGCACGCCAGGCCTCCCTGTCCATCACCAATTCCCGGAGTTCACTCAGACTCATGTCCATCGAGTCAGTGATGCCATCCAGCCATCTCATCCTCTGTCGTCCCCTTCTCCTCCTGTCCCCAGTCCCTCCCAGCATCAGAGTCTTTTCTAATGAGTCAACTCTTCGCATGAGATGGCCAAAGTACTGGAGTTTCAGCTGTAGCATCATTCCTTCCAAAGAAATCCCAGGGCTGATCTCCTTCAGAATGCACTGGTTGGATCTCCTTGCAGTCCACGGGACTCTCAAGAGTCTTCTCCAACACCACAGTTCAAAAGCATCAATTCTTCGGTGCTTAGCCTTCTTCACAGTCCAACTCTCACATCCATACATGACCACAGGAAAAACCATAGCCTTGACTAGACGAACCTTTGTTGGCAAAGTAATGTCTCTGCTTTTGAATATGCTATCTAGGTTGGTCATAACTTTCCTTCCAAGGAGTAAGCGTCTTTTAATTTCATGGCTGCAGTCACCATCTGTAGTGATTTTGGAGCCCAGAAAAATAAAGTCTGACACTGTTTCCACTGTTTCCCCATCTATTTCCCATGAAGTGGTGGGAAAATTAAAGTATAACAATCATGACAGTGTTTACTAGTTGTTTGACAGGCGATTGACAAATTCTAGCTGTATTCCTCAGTAAAACCCTACACAATCTGCAAACTGAGGAAAAGGGGAATATTGTCTAGGAGTGATGACAGAAAATGGCACCAGGAATAACAATGGTAAGGTTAATGGCTTAAATAAGGAAAATGAAAATGTACTGTTTCTCATGGTAGAAGACAGCAAATAAGAGAAGGAAAATTACCTGCATAATGTAAAGCTGTTTTCCCAGAGCTGTCAATACTTTCAGCTGGGCATTTAGACTATAAGACAAAAATCAATAAATACGTATAGTAAATTTCAGTTCTATTCAGTTCATCCTCTTTCTGCAAGGTAAGATGCAACTTACTAAGCAAAGTATAAACCTGAATAAGCCCCAGCTGCTGTGCTCCAGGAGCTTACGGTCTCATGGGCAGAGAGACTCACCTCGAAGCAGTCAAGACACAAGTGAACTGTCACCTCTCCCTTCTATCAGCTCTGTCACCAACAGGTCATCCCCACCAGCAAAACAACATGCTCTAGGAATTCTCATCATGATCCCACCTGTCCCCCCATTTCCTGCCCTAATTCTCTATCCCCCTTCACAAAACCAACCTGCTGTTAAGAACTGCCTGCACACACACCATCTCCCTGCCTCTTGTTCATTCCTGGCCCCACTGTGGTTGGGCGTCTGTCCTCAATATTCCTTGGATCAGGGAATCCAAGTCACCAACCACCTTCATGTTTCTAATGACAACAAACATTTCTGTCCTCCTCTCATCAACCTCTTACCTGCAATCCACTCCCTCTTCTCCAAACACTCTCCCCTCAGCTCCTGGAGTCCTGCCTGGCCCATCCAATTGTGGTCTTCCTTCCACTGCTCTGGCCACCCTTCCCCAGAGGGGAACACAGGGCTCTCCGGTGTCTCTTCTTCTCTACGCCATCACCCTGGGTCATCTTATCCACACCCACAGCTTGAAACCCCATCTAGAAGCTAATGCCTCCCAAATGTATATCTTAACAATGACAACAAAACTACTTCACAAGTATTGGCTATTATGTGCCAGGAACTGTTCAAAGAATGGTTTTATGGCTGCTAACAACCCTGATTAAATACCATTAAACCCATTTACAGATGAGAAAACTGAGGTACAAAGAAATCAGTAACTTGCTCGGGTCACAGTGTGGCAGAGCTAGAACTCAGACCCAGACAGGCTGCATGGAGCCTGTGTTCATGTCAGTACACAGCAGATGGCATCTCTGAGCCCTGGGTTTCATAAACCACTGCCCATTTCTCATAGGCACCTCGAACGCAACACAACCAAAACTTCTCGGGTCCTCCTGGCGCAGCTCGATCCTCCCGACCCACCCTGCCACTGTCAACAGCACATTCATCTCTCTGGTCCCTGAGCAACCACCGAGTCATCCTTGATTTCTGCTTCCTCCTCCTCCCCCACAGCTAGTCTACCACCATGCCTGTCAGTTCTGTACCCCAAACACACCCTAATCAACTCTCCTCTTTTCCCCCATCATCACCACCTGGTCTGAGCCAATACCTGCTCACCTTGACAGCCCTGACAGCCACCCGGCTGTCTTCATGGTTTGCTTTTTCCTTCCTTAGTCAATTATCTATACAAATAGAGAGACCTAAACTGTCAATGTAGCTCTTTACTTCCAAGTCCTCCGCGGTTCCAAGGAGGCTGCACAAGGCTGCATCCTGGGCCCTTCTTTTTTTGTGGCCTTACTGTGTAGCATGAGGGATCCTTCAACAGGGATCAAACCCACTACAGTGGACGCACAGAGTCGTAACCACAGACTGTCAGGAAAGTCCCGTGGGCCCTTTTTCTTTCTCCCTCACTTCCCCCCAGGTCCCCTCACTGGCTTTCTTTCCTCCCTGACTACTTAGTGCCCTTCTGACCTTTTGTACTTGTCAAAGGTCTTTTGCAAAAGGTCTGACCTTAGGTCTTTTGCACTTGCTCTTCTGTCAGCTTGGAACACTCTCTCCCATGGCTCTCTGCACCGCTTAATTTTCAGCTTGAATCTCAGCTCCTCTACAGGGGCCTCCTGAACACCTCTCACAATACTCTTGTCAGTTTGCTTCTTAGTGATGTGCAATTTGTCGTGGGCATTTGTGTCTTTGCTCACTAAGTGGCAAGCTCCAGCAGGATGCGGGCTGCTCTGTTCATGAGTAAACACTCACCATTTGACACAGTGCCCAGGGCCCAGGGACCACTTGCTAGAAGACAGAACAAGGGGATGGGGGGCAGGGGGTAGGAGAAGGAGAGGTCATCTGAATTTGAAGACTCTCACAAGGCTCTCTGTGCTCATTGCCTTGAGGAGGGAGAACTCTGAAATGGTAGCCCCTGGAGAAGGGAAGTCTCTCCAATAGACAGACAGTAAGAGCAAAAGGCCAGAGAGAAAGGAGTAGCTGCAGAAGGTGCAGGGTGAGGGGCTGGCAGGAGACAGCACTGGTCCCATTGCAGAGGGTGTGGGCTGCCCAGACAAGAAGTGAAGCAGAGATCAGAGGGGCGCAGGACTTAAGGTAAACAACTCAGTAGGAGGCCATCAAAGCCTCTGGTTTTCACAACTATCCAGAAAGAAGAACACCATTCAGATGATCTGCGGAGAGCAGGCAATGTTGGAAATGTCTGTCTGCCCTTCAGTGGTAATAAGAATAGAGATCATGTTACGACTTACCATGCTTTGGCCTAATTTTAGAACAGCACAAGGAACTGTTTAAAGGCTTCAAAGATTCCAGGGAAAAACCAATCCATTTGCATAACCAGATATAAAATTACATTAGAGGCTAGAATATCTGGTCCTTGCCCATGAGGATTTCCAGCTTGTCAAGTTCATTCTTCCCTCAAATCAGAGCCAGATGCAAAGTCTGGATAGCCAAGCCAGGATGGGAACAGAGACGTGGAATACAAATAAGGTTTTTTTTGTAAAAATTGAAGGTAAGACCACGGGTGTGGAGGCAGGGCACTTGGGCAAGTCAGTGATTTTCACTCATCCACTGTATCCAGCCCCAGAGCAGGCAGAGAAGAAAAGTTCTATTGCAACTTTCTTTAGAGAGAAGCCACATAATAAAAACCATCTTCATCATCACAGATGTTGATCTCTCTTTCTTGAATTTCACTTCAAAGACCTGTTAAGGTTAAGCATTCCTGGCACTGGAGGTAGCTTGCATCATGTAACGCAAGACAAGAAGCTGTGTGATCAACAGAGCAGACAACTTGAAGAATGTGCCCACATTTCTGCATCAGAATCGCGAAGCCAAATTAAAGCAAGATGCTGGGTCCCAAACAGTGCTCAGGAAGGCTGAGACGACAGCTCAACAGAACAGACAGTACTCCAAACACGCAGTTTATTGCTCTGTGCTGTTCCTGAAACAGCCAAGACTGCATTTTGACTGGCAACAGCTGGAAGTTACTGTATGAACTATCGGGATTTCATTAAATATTCATCTTTAAAGATAGACAGAAGCTGTCGCCCTAAGTGATCGGTATAAAAACTTCCTGGCAAGGAAGTTTCCAACCAGGGAGTTGACCTAAAATTATAAAGAAGAATAAAACCAAGAATTTGAACAAAAACTAAGAACTAAAAGCTCATCAAGTTACATACAAGGAAACAGTGGTGGAAGTTTTGCTTCTCAGGAAAAGCTGCATTCTACTAATGATTGAGCGAGAATAAATACTAGGGTATTAGAGATCCTGTATTGTAGGGATCTCCAGCAGCACAGGTATTTTTTTTTTAAGGTGACTGTTTAAAGGGAACATGTCCTTCCAAAAAGGCAAAAAAAAAAAAGAAAAAAAAAGAGCTGAATAAAGGGGACAAAAGAGCTGGATCCCAGGAAGGCACTTCAAATTTATTAGGATCCTCTTCTCCACCAGTGGAACTGCTATGGAAATCTTCTTAGCTATCTGAAATTTTAATAATGAAGCTTCTTAGGGAACCCAGGTTCTGGGATAATATTTAAAGGAGTATGCGTGTATTTATTTGCTCTTTCACACACACAAGGTTGCTTTCAATTTTTTAAAACGACACATTTATAATTTTAAGTTGTTCCACTTTACCTGAAGGAGCTTCTTGACGCATTCATGGTGGCTGTTCTTGGCTGCGAGGTGCAAAGCACTGTGTCCTAAATGGATTTAAAAAAAATTGGAAGGAAAAGACATTTTAAATCTCTTATCTCTGTAATGAAGACAACTATGAGGAAATGAACTGTTCTCCAACAAAGACAGAATTGTTATTCTTGAGAGTAACGCCTCCACTTCTTATCTGCAAAGTTCATTGTGACAAAAGCGGGGAGAACACAGCATCCTGACCCCTGGATAACATGCAGAGTCCACGCCAGCTGCCGTTCTCCTGGGGTACAATTAAGCTGTGGGCTAGAAGCCTGCGGTAGACTCTAGGTATGCAGCTTGGAAATTCCGCTTTCAGCTGTCAGCATGGGTGCCAGATGCCCTGCGTCCACAGCAGTGACAGCAGACCACGGCGGCCACGGGCCCCGGAACCCAGCCCAGGCAGCGGCAGAGAACACACCCAGCACCCACATGAAACCCCACTTCCACCTGTCCTTTCGCTTTCCTCCAAATGCACTCCAGCTCTGCAGGGGAATTACCTGTAGTTCAGATGTTCAAACTTGGAATGGGTGGAAGAAGGAAAAGAGTTATAAAAACAACACTATCAAAGGAGCATCTCTTCACGTTCCCTTCAAAAAATGTGAGGCCAATGTGAGACTCTCTGACGTTTCTGTGGTCAGATAACTTTAGGAAATTCTACCCCACGGTCAGAGGAGGCTGGCAGGCTACATTCCACGAGGCTGCAAGAGAGCTGGACACGACTTAGCGACTGAACAACATTACATCCAGTGCCCTCCCCTGTACTACCTAGCGGGCCTATAGAACATCTGTGGGTGAGGGGCTTAGGGACAGCCTTAGTGGGGCTGCCAGGCTGGCAGGCTTCCACTCTCGGGCCCTAGAGAGTTGCTCTTTGCTTAGCCTGGATCCTCTTCTTCTAGGATAACCATGCAGCTTGCCCACTAACCTGCCTGATGCCACTGAAACCAGCTTCTTGATGAGATCTTTCCTGATCTCACCACTTAAAATTCCTCTCCCACTCCTTTCATCCCTTTGCTTCATTTCTTTGTCCTTCATAGCACTCAGCACCTTCAACCTTCCCTTCTCACTTGACTCCCATCTCCTCCTACACACACACACACATTTATGTCAACCATTTTTCCTTTCCCTCTATAATATAAAGTTTGTATCCCTATAAAGTTTGAGGTCACTACTTCAGTCGTGTCTGACTTTTTGCAATGCTATGGACTGTAGCCTGACAGGCTCCTCTGTCCATGGGATTCTCCAGGCAAGAATATGGGGTGGGTTGCCAGTTCCTTCTCCAGGGGATTTTCCAAACCTGGGGATCGAAGCAGCATCTCTTACATCTCCTGCATTGGCAGATCGGTTCTTTACCACTAGCACTCCCTGGGAAGCCTAAACAAAGACCAAAGAAACAGCATGTGTGTGCTAACACAGACCAGGCTCTGCATACACACTTGTTAATTTCAATTAGAGAGTCTGTCCATTATGAGTGTCTGGGGAGGGGGACTTGGGGGCAGGGAACCAAACTCCTAAATCCTGCATTTGTAAACTGATCAAGATACCTCCAATGTAACGCCTGTAAGCAACCCACACTTAAAGCTTGTTTCTCAGCCTCAGCGTCAGTGAAATTCAAAGCTATGAAAGGTGGCCCTATGTACCATAGGATAATGAGTAGCATCTCTGACCACTATCAACTGAATGTCCAGATGGGACAAGCAGAAATGTCCCCAGACATTGCCAAACATCCCTTGGATAGGTGGGAATCACATAACCCAGTTGAGAACCCCTGGCTTAGAGGAACAACTTCTTTTATATGGTGATCTGGTCTCCAAATACCATTTCTCTGTTCTGAATTAGTCTTGACCAGAAATCCACTAATTATTAAAGAATCATATAGCTAGAAAATATCGTATTTAAAATTAGAAGGTTTTAGGACCACAGTGAGCTGCCCAAAAGCATGTATAAGGTTAAAAGATCAGATACCTTCTTTGCTGAGAAGCTGCACAGAGATTTTAAGGGTATGCATAGAGGGAGCTGGTTGGGGGAGGTAGAACACTCCATTTGACCTCTGCCCAAATGGATGAGGATGAAGAAGATCAGGAAATAAGGCAATGGGATCTTTGGAAGTAGGAAGACAAGTAGCTTCTTTTCCCCTTCCTCCTTTTACCACAGGAGACCTCTTTTCAGGAAGTATAACACACAATAATGAGTTTGCTTAAACTACAAATTGAGTTTTGGTGGGTTAGCCGGGCCCTCGACCATCATTTGTATCAGTGTTTCTAAGGAGGAGCACATTCTGTGTTTTAAACAAATGCCTTACAGATGAACTTTTGGAACCCATCCTGATTATAAGTAGAAGACTGTTTATGTCGTGTATGCAATGCATTAACTTTTGTCTATCCTGTAGACAAAAGCTCTTCTAATACATAAATAGCATCCACTGGAAAAAGGCACAGTTCTCCAAAGACAAGAGGGTAGGGAGATTTAAACAACCATCATAAAATAAATAACAGGCCTTCATTTTCAGTGCAAGTGTTCCAGTCATACCTGAAAATAAGCACTGTGTTTCTACAGAAACAACACTCTCTTATTCCTTGGCCCTGTGATGGGTTTCCCTAACCAGGAGCACAAAAGCATTTTTCACTTAAAAGAGTCTCTAAATTCAAACGATGCATCAGTCCCTGGACAACATTACCCTGGAGTGAGATGTCTCTCACAGATACCATTAAAACAAAATTCTCTTTCCAAATGCAAAATTTTCTGGAGAGAATATATTAGTGACAGAACTTCACTGTAACCAGCCCCCACATAAGACTGGCCCCCATTTGGCTGTGGATCTGTCTGGAATATCAGAAAGCAATTTCCCTATAGGAAAATAACAAGGCAACCCTAATTCAAGTGCATTTCAGCAGAATTCTACCTGGGAGTGAAGACACCAGTGCTACTCGTAAGTCAAGTGTCAGAGGCTATTCCAGGTGGTTTAAGAATCCTGCTATGCAAAGAGTCTAAGAAGGATGGCCCAGCCACGGAACACCTTCCCCCAAGCTAACTTGGACATTAACCACTTATTCAATGATTTCAGACTGCTGCAGAAACAGAGCAGAGCTCACTCATATAGTGGAGGAATTACTGATGGGACTAGGATCACAGTCTTCGAGTGCAGGTGACAAAATTTTAAACTGATGAAGTCTTAGGAGACAAAGACAAGGCAAACAAACACCAAAAGGCTGAAGTTTGAGAAATCATAGTTTCAGATCGTAATATGGGAACGTTTAGAAAAATAAAGAGAACTAAAAGATACATATGGTTTGCAATATCTACTTAAGAACCAGAGTTTCAAAATGCTGAATATAAACAAGGAAAGAAAGTGTTAGTCGCTCAGTCATGTCTGACCCTGTGGACTGTAGCCCGCCAGGGTCCTCTCCCCATGGGATTTTCCAGGCAAGCTACTGGAGTGGGTTGCCATTTCCTCCTCCAGGGGATCTTCCCGACTCAGGGATCGAACCTGGGTCTCCCGCATTGCAGGCAGATTCTTTACTGTCTGAGCAGCCAGGGAAGCCCAATATAAACAATATAACAATAAAAGTAGTATTAACAATAAAATATAAACAATAAAAGTAGTAATTAATTTGATTTTTATTTACACCTTTAAATATATTTAAACATTGTTCTTAGAAATGCTTATCTTTACATCAAGTTTTCAATCACTGAAGCATAAATCTATTCACCTAGTTATAGTTCCAGGCGAGAGATCAGAGTATGAAAGATGTATTTTTTTAAACAAAATTTTATTAAAAAGAATAGGTACATGTATATGTATAACTAAATCACTTTGCTGTACACCTGAAGCTAACATATGTTAATTAACTATGCTCCAATATAAATATTTTTTTTAAAAGAAAAAAATCCACAATGTTGTAAATAAACTATACGCCAATAAAGAAAAATAAAATTTTGTGACTTTTTTATTGAAGTATATATAATGATTTATAATATTGTATTAGTTTCCAGTGTAAAGTGATTCAGTTGTGTGTGTATATATGTGTATATATAGACACATACAAATACCACACACACACAAAGAGAAATTTCTAATAACCATTCTTACTATTAGAGTTTTGAAATTATCCCTTAATCTCTACAAAGTAGATCTGCATGGTGATTTACACTGAATCAAAAGTTGGGTTTTTTTGCACCTGCATGTATACATCATTTGAAATCTTTTCATGGCCAGATTGTGTTGATCACTGTGTATAGTTGGCCCTTCAGACATGCATACATGTGCACAACCGGCAAGTAAAGAACTGTAATCATGCAATCAGTTTTGGGCTTGCCTTTATTCCAAATTAAATATGAAATACTTAATGGACTACAGTCTGCCATTACATTTTAAATGACCCATTCTCTCAAGTACTTGAGTTTTAAGACATAACTGTTCTTGGCTAGAATATGTGAGCTAGATTGGTATTATATGTGAGCTAGATTAAGGGCATAATAGAATGGAGGGCCACCCAGAAACCCAAACAAAAGCTAAGCCAATACCAGAAACCCCAGAAAAGAAGGGTTCTCCAGTGTCTCCCTCCTCAAGCCTCTGTGCATTATGGTATCTCTATATTCCATAGCTCAGTTCTCTCTCTCCTAAGACTCTCTTCTTCTATGAGAAAAGAAGTTTTGTGTGCAAAGGGATCGAGGAAAATTTAAGATATGGGAGTGTGACAAATCACACATCATTCTCCAATTTCTATTTACACTTCCTTCTACAGCAAAACATTCTATACTTTTTTTTTTAATATTTATTTATTTATCTGGTTGCGCCATGTCTTAGTTGTGGCACGTAGGAATTTTTCAGTTGCGGCATTTGAACTCTTACTTGTGGCATGTGATAAGATCTAGCTCCCTGATCTTATGAAACCCAGGCCCCCTGCACTGGGAGCATGGAGTCTTGGCCACTGGACCACAAAGTAAGTCCCCCTCCTATATTATTAAACTGGACAATTTGCTGCTCTGCCCAGAATTCCCAGCTTCCTTTGAAGGCAGGAGTGGCCGCAGATCACTCTGTGTCCAGTGAGATCTGAGTGTACGCCACTTCATGAGCTGGGCTTTCCTTTCTGCCAGCTGGGACTGGATGTGGATGCAGCGGGGGAGCCCCCCTGGGCTGTTAGGACCAAGGCAATACCCTGGATGGTGGAGTAACAAGTCTGGGTAAGAGTCCTCAGTGTGGAGCTGAGTGGCCATAGCAACTTGGGACTTTTAATTGAAAGACAGAAAAGTCTATCTTGTTTAAGCCACCGGGTCACATTGTGTCAAATGCATACATTTGCTAAAAAACAAAGTCTGAAAGTTAATGCTTCAGACAAGCACTTGATAATAGAAGATTCTTTGGTCTTCTTCAATCTTCTGTTAATGCTCTGTTTAATCCTATCTTATCTTCCCAGGTGCTAATTACAGGCATCCAAAAAAAAAAAAAAAAAGCCTAGAAGTCTTGGAGAAATTATTCATTTCTAAAGAAACAGAATGCCACCTCCTAAATCAGTGAGGAACACGAGCAAACACAAAGGTCCTCTTTAGAGTCAGCACTGTGAGCTTAGGTGCAGACTTTCCCAGCTGACTGCTATCGCTATGTCTATGGTGTTGTTTGGCAAATAGGTGATAAGGGATGGGGTGTGTGTGTTTAGTTGCTAAGATGTGTCTGACTGTTTTGTGACCCCATGAACTGTAGCCCACCAGGCTCCTCTGTCCATGTGATTTTCCAGGCAAGAATACTGGAGTGGGCTGCCATTTCCTACTCCAGGGGATGTTCCTAACTCAGGGATTGAACCTTTGTCTCCTGCATTGCATGTAGATTCTTTACTGCTGAGCCACCAGGGAAGCCAAGGAATGGGGGGAATCCCACAAACCAAAAACATGAGTCATGAGCTTCTTCCAGTTTGGGGATTTCTTTTTCTGATTTGTACTATGAGAGTGTTTGGCTTGGTGATAATCACAGCTTTTTTATTTTTTTTAAAAATGTTAAACATTTTAAAAACCTGATGTGCAAAAGAGACTGGGCGCTAGGATGTTCACATGTATCCTCTCACCCAAGCCTCCAAAGCCATCTAAAATGATAATAATTGAGATGTACTGGGCTTTCCTGATGGCTCAGACGGTAAAGAAACTGTCTGCAATACAGGAGACTCAAGTGCAATCCCTAGCTCAGGAAGATCCCCTGGAGAAGCAAATGGCAACTCACTCCAGTATTCTTGCCTGGAGAATCCCATGAACAGTGGAGCCTGGCAGGTTACAGTCCATGGGGTTGCAAAGAGTTGGACATGACTGAGTGACTAACACTTTCACACTACCGGTACTACACACAAGGCTTTATCTACTGACAGTATTCTGCTCCTGAGATTGTTTGTAAAGCACTTATGAAAAGTCTGTGGTCAGACTTCCAAACATTTGATGTGGAAGGATAGTTGATAAAGAAAGATACTAAAATCCCTTTGCTTCTGAACTTAAATCCAGTCACCAGTTTAAGAAGTAGGTAAACTGTACCAAGTTAACCATCCTGTACACTTTGTGGATATAAAGAATTAAAAGGGTCAGTGTAATGATATATTTTGAAAGCAGGATTTTTTCTGAAACTCTGCAGGGCAGTTGGATTTATGGTAACAGATTTTCATACGAGTTCTCACTGGGTATTAGAATTGAAGATAACTGGATCTTAGCAATAATATAGCAACACTTCAGGGAGGTTGACTGAAAAGACAGCATCTATGAGCTGATTCTTGAGAGTCCCTTGGACAGCAAGGAGATCAAACCAGTCAATCCTAAAGGAAATCAACCCTGAATATTCAGTGGAAGGACTGATGCTGAAGCTAAAGCTCCACTACTTTGGAGCTTTATGATGAGAAGATGAGATAAGAAGACTCATTGGAAAAGACCCTGATGATTGAAGATAGAAGGCAGGAGAAGGGGATGACAGAGGATGAGATGGTTGGATGGAATCACTGACTTGATGGACATGAGTTTGAGCAAACTCTAGGAGATAGTGAAGGACAGGGAAGCCTGGTGTGCTGCAGGCCATGGGGTCGCAAAAAGCTGGACACAACTTAGTGACTGAGCCATTTAATTCATCCTTTCATCAAATGTTTTGGGCTAATGACAACCATTAAGCACAGTGACTAATGTCCTTGCCATTCCCTTGGATTCTGACTCGCATTCTTGAGAAGGAGAGAAAGGAGTGGGTGTTATAGCCAACAGGAAGGGCATGAGCAGTAAAAGCCATCACGTTTATCTTGTTCACTATAACAGGAAAAACTCCGAGAAGTGTTGTTCTAGATAACGCAACAGATTTTCCGTACTTTTATCCATGCCGCTTTTCCTTCTTTTGTTCCTGGGTTCTGTTTGCATGCTTTCAAGAAATCACGAGAAGTCAGTACCTCACTCAGACTAAAGCAAAACAGTAAGCCCAAGGACCAGAGTGTGGACCTCATTGTTAGAAATGAGAGAAAAGTGACAGGCAGCTCGAGACATTTCCAACTCACAGGATGTATGGAAGCTCTTCTGGGGCTGCCAAGTGCTATGGATTCTACCAGTTTCAATCAGAGTTGAAAGAAATGGGCTGTGACGGTTTCCACTAACCAGCCCAGAGAAGAGTCCAGGACGGGAGGATGGGTCTGCAGTTTCCCCTCCAGCTTGTTTTTAGTTCGTTTTTTTTTTTGGGGGGCCATGCCTTGTGGCATGTGGGATGTTAGTTCCCTGACCAGGGATTGAACCTGTGCCCCCCTGTAGTGGAAGCATGGAGTCTTAACTACTGGACTGCCAGGGGAAGTCCTCCCCTCCAGCTTCTTGGAGAGCACTGTCATCTCCACTGGCAAGGAAGAGGGAACTGTGCTGGGGTGTCCAGGTCTCACTGCATGACTCCCCAGGCTTTCAGGAAATAAGTGAGGGCTCTGGTAGTAAATACAAACTCTATCCACATGGTATTAGACAGCCACAAAAAACTATGCT
This sequence comes from Bos indicus x Bos taurus, assembly GCF_003369695.1. Taxonomy (NCBI): domain Eukaryota; kingdom Metazoa; phylum Chordata; class Mammalia; order Artiodactyla; family Bovidae; genus Bos; species Bos indicus x Bos taurus. The sequence continues at coordinate 39,146,722 of NC_040095.1, forward strand.
TGAGTTTTTAGTACAGGAAATGATCATGGTTATCTTTTTTTTTTTTTTTTAATGGCAGGATTTAGAGTTTATTATATACTGTGATCTCAGCTATGTAAAACTGCACCAGGAAAATCTGGTAGGAAATACTGCAAAACAGTAAAAATTTTTTTTTCTTGGAGTAGAACCACTGGTTATCTTCTTGGTAGTTTTCTGTATTTCCCAAATTTTCTAGAATGAACATGCATTAAACATTTTTTTCCCTTTAATAAAAACATGGGGGAGCGATACTCAGTTACAATGGAAATAATGAGACTCCTATCTATTTTTTAACATCAAATGCAGTTAAACAAAATTATATTACAGCTCAAATTTATTCACACTAAACAAACTTTTTTAGATTATGATTTTCTTAAAGAAATCCCATCTATAAGAGGACACACCTCATCAAGGGGATGGTAGCTACTCTTACTGCTCGATGTGTATGTGGTACAACTTTAAAAGTAGTAACAATAAACTTTAAAAACAAAATAACTGGATCTTGGCATTAGAGATGATTTTTAATTAGCAACATAAATTAGTGTTCCCTTCAAGGGAGTCACTTAGGAAAGCATTCTTTCTTCTGCTGGTATTATAATAATTTGTGTTCAGTCATGTCTGACTCTTTGAGACCCCGTAGACTGTAGCCTGCCAGGCTCCTTTGTCCATGGAATTTTCCAGGCAAGCATATTGGAGTGGGTTGTCATTTCCTTCTCCAGGGGATCTTCCTGGCCCGTGGATCAAACCTGTGTTTCGTATGTCTCCTACAATGGCAGGCAAGTTCTTTACCATGAGTGTCACCTCAAGTATTGCCATTTCTCAAAATATTTATTTTGGAGCTTTCTGTGGCACTGCTCTGGAAAATCATTTTGTTACTTCAATCACTCCCTATTTTTAACCAAAAATGGTTTTACCAGATTGACACCTCCTTTACCTGACTTGACTTTAACTGGCTCTTCATCTGTCATAAAAAAACAAGTCTATTCTCAAAGAATAAATACTCCCAGACCCTGATATTATTTTTCAAGTGCCACAGACTTTATGAAAACAAGTCTGAAACATGAGTTTTCCGGCCATATTTTGAGTAATAATTGTATTTTCATAACACTTGACCAATCTGGCCCCAAGATGACTACTCTGAGGTGTGTTTTCAGGTGGGAAGCAAAAGGGATCCATCACAGATTAATGAAAAGCCTCAATTAAAGACTACAGAACAGACTAATCTTATATTCTAGTAAAAACCAACAAAAGCCTATTAGAAGACAAAGATTTTCAAGTACAATAGAGAAATGAAAAGCCACCAGTACTTGCTTCCACCTTTTGGACAACAAGGGGCAGAAACTCAGGCTGGCAACCCAGGGACTCCTTCCTATAATACAACGTTCATAAAAGACAGGACTACACTTCCTTTTCTATCTGACTCGATCATCACTTATCAACACTGGCTTCACGTTAGAATCAGCTGCGAGCTTTACAAAAGTACCAACTGGCTGGAAATGTTCAGAAATTCTGAATCTCTGAAGACAGAGCTGGGATATATATGCATGGTGTTGTCTGTAGGTGTGTGTGTGTGTGTGTGTGTGTGCTGTTTATTCTTTCCCTTCTTCTTCTTCCCCCTTTTAAGCTCTTTCGCCCTTCCTCCCCTCCAGTTCCTAGGTGATTCAGATGCACTAAAACACAGTAAGGGGTGCAGACCATGGGCAGCTGATCCACATGAAGATCCTGCCTTCTGTCCACAGAACCCACTTCAGCTAGTTGATGAAATGAGCACCTAAACAATTCCCTCCATTCATCACTTTGTAGAATGATTCATAAGAACAAAAATTGGGGGAGAGTACTTGGTCCATATATATCATCTTAGAAAATAAAAATTTTAAACGAGGGATAAGAAGCATAGTCTCTAGTTGATTAACCACATATAAGATGAAAACACTTGTAAAGGCTCAAATAATGAAACCACATCAGAGCCTAGTCATTGGAGGAGATTCTATGTTTTTCTTTTGGTTGATCTGTATAGACTGTAAATCTTCCACAAGGAATACATATCATTTCTGTGATACCTACTTTCCTGCTGGCCTGTTGACTTAAGAGAAGAAGATTACATACCGGCAGTATCTTGGGCTGTCACATCCACGCCGTGTGTAACCATGACCCTGAGGCATTCCACATGTCCTTTTGTAGCAGCAAGATGAAAACTGGAAAAGAGGTAACACAATCTCCTTAAGATTGCCACTCTTTACAGACTTACCCCAACCATGTTTTTGCCTTTTGTGTATACTATCTCTCACTTAAGCTCCAAACCACCTCGAGAGTAGGTCTTACTTTTTTCTCATTTTAAAAAGGAGAAAACAGAGGCTCGAAGTGGTCTGATAATTTGCTCATTGATACTTTTTATTAAGTAATGGATAAGGAGCTAGATCTTAGGTCTTCCCATGTAAAGACAGGCTTGAAAAAAGTAAAATTCAATGACATTTCTTACCCCTTTAGGAAAAAATAACCCGAGTCCCAACTTGATTCAATTCCTAAATATATAAGTAATTTATCAACTTTTTTCTGTTTTCCAGTGTTTTTTTAACAAAGCCATTATTTTTAAGCAATGCACTCTCTGAAGGCAAATTTGTCCAAGTCAAACAATGATTAGGGTTCTTGGACAGCATCAGTATCAAATCCATTGTTGTGTTTTAGCAGATAGCAATAGTTATCTGTAGTTGTACACAACTACACAACTTTTTTTTACATGCCTAATGTGCGCCAAGCATCTTATTACCCACTTTAGTACATTAGTTCTTTTCATCCTCATAAAAGCCTTTTAATTTTTTTTTTTAATTTTTTGGCCACGTCAAGCAGCATGTTAGAGATCTTAGTTCCCTGACCAGAGACCAAACTCATGCCCTGTGCATGGGAAGCAGGGAGTTTTAACCACTGGACCACCAGAGAATTCACCATAAAAGCCTTTTGACATGAGTCCTAACACCATCTCCATTAGATGGCAGGCGTCTACACTCAGGTACAAACAGCATTAAAGGAAGCCCACAGTCAGGCACTGGAACTCAGTGACACTTGAGGGCACAAACCTTGCTCAGCACATTTAGACTTATCATTAGAAAGAGATAATATCCTTATAACACAGGAAGCTCAGCTCAGTTCTCGGTGATGAACTAGATGGGTGGGATGGAAGTGAGGGTCAAGAGGGAGGAGATATATGTACACATATAGGTGACTCACTTTGTTTACAGCAGAACTAACACAACATTGTAATGCAATTATACTCCAATGAAAATAAATAAATATTTAAAAAAAGAGACAACATCCAATGCCACACCCATCCTCCCCGCAGATCCCAGGGGTGAAGGGCACTTCCACGGGCAGAAGGAAAGCAGAATTCCACTGAGCAGCCATGCCTTGAGAAGGAGGTTAATGCACGTCTGAGCTCTCCAACTGCCTCAGACCTGTCTTAGGGAGTTACCTTCTCAGGATACTTGGTGTCTGTAACTCTGAATTAATGCCCAGGTAATATTCTTCCATAGCACAGGATCTGTCACTGGGGTCCATAGTCACACCCAAGTAGCAAATCCAAGAGCTAAACTGATTTAAACTCAGGTGAGCTTGACCCCACACCTCTGCTCTGGAGAACTGGGCTGACTGAGGGTTGGCAGGTCAGCAAATAGGGTTATATCAGTTCTGGTTGCAGATCAGCCATATGTCAGCTATGTATCTTTGGGAAGTCAGTTTAACCTCTCAGAGCCTAAATTTCCTTCATTGTAAAGTGTGTGGATAGACTCAGATGCTTGCTAATGTTCCCTCCAGCTCTTACATTCTATCATTTTAGCTTCCCTGGCTCTGATCACATCGACCATTTCTTCATTTGTGCAGCAACTTATGTGTAATGTTTCTTTAAAGTCAAAATCTACTTTATAGTAGAATTACACATTTTGCGTAATGTTTACACATTACAGTGAAGCTTTGATCATATGGAATGACTTGGGAACATGCGACTTGTTTAAATGAAATTTCTAATTAAATACTGCTTAACCAAAAGGCAGGACAATAAATAATAACAGCCATTTTCAGCATTGTTGGGGTAACTTAATTTTATAATTAGTAAACTTCATCTTTAAACAGTGAATCATTTAATCACAGTGAAAGGTTTCTAAAATTTCCCCACCCTTAGTAACAGTGTTGGTGCTAGTGGTAAAGAACCTGTCTGCCAATGCAGCAGACCTAAGAAACGCGGGTTTGATCTCTAGGCTGGGAGAATCCCCTGGAGGAGGGCATGGCAACCCACTCCAGTATTCTTGACTGGAGAATCCCATGGACAGAGAGGAGCCTGGCGGGCTACAGTCCATAGGATCACAGAGTCTGGACACAACTGAAGTGACTTAGCATTCATGCATGTGCAGTAATAGTGTACATTACATAATTTAATTGCTCTTGAGGACATGAAACCACTAAGAGACTCAATTATTGAAGTCTGCTTTCAAGGCAATGGATCTAAATACCCCAGATTATTAAGCCCTAATATTTATTAATATTTACCTTCTTTTCTTAATGTCTATGTGCTTGCTTCTAAGCTGTTCACTCTGCTATATCCTATGACCAGGGGAGAACTCAATCAAAATGATCTGGACCAGGCAGCCAAATCTTTTGCTAAAGATGAAAATACCAGGAATAGAAATTAGCACTCACATGCACACACACACACATGCAAACATGTAAAGATACAAAACTTTGGACTGAAGTTTAACATATGGACTTCCCCTGTGGCTAAGCTGGTAAAGAATCTGCCTGCAATGCAGAAGACCTGGGTTCAATCCCTCGGTTGGAAAGATCCTCTGGAGAAGGGAAAGTTTACCCACTCCAGTATTCTGGCCTGGAGAATTCCATGGGCTCTATAGTCTATGGGGTCACAAAGAGTTGGTCGTGACTGAGAGACTTTCACTTTAACATATTTACGCTACACATGTCATAATTGTGTAGTTTGCTAAAACTTCTCAAGTGGAACATGTCCCTTCTGCTTTCATACTGAAGAAACACAATGTGGCCAGAGACCCAAAATCCCTCCTTGTATCTCCTCTTAGCACCCCAGAAGATCTCCATGTGCCCCTTCTAGTTGCTAACTCCTTTCTCCCTGTGATAACTATTTTCCTACTCTAAGACTTCCTGGATTTCCTCAGCACGCATGCTCAGTTGCTCAGGCATGCCCAACTCTTTTGTGACCCCATGGACTGTAGCCCACCAGGCTCCTCTGTCCATGGAATCTTACAGGCAAGAATATTGGAGTGGATTGGGTAGCTATTTCCTCCTCCAGGGGATCTTCCTGACCTAGGAATCAAAACTCACATCTTCCGCACTATGGGCAGATTCTTTACCGCCGAGTCATAGGGGAAGCTCTGTATTTTCTCTGGATTGCACACTATATTTACAGGGCATTGAACCTGCAGACACATGTGACAATGAACCATTTCTGTAAGGCCAATCCTGCATGCTGATAAATGTGCTCTGATGAATGTGACACGATATTCTATGGATGGCTTGGCAGTTGTGTAATTTTCAGCATCATATTTGAAAGGTCAGTGGTCATTATAAGTCAAGAGAAGTGAGGTGTTAGGAAGTTAGGCTCATTATCCAATCCAATTTTCTTAGACATTGCTTTTTAAAATGAAATTATTATAGCAATCCATCTTTGATGGCTATAACACATTGTATTGAGGGATCCAGTTAATTAAGGTTTCACTGCATATGTTTTAATAAACTGTGTGCATGTGATTTTATTCTGCTGTCTCTCTTCAGAGTTTAAATCATGAAGAGACTTTTTCCTTTATTTTGGGAAATCTCCAATTATTCTTCTGCAGAACACTGTGTTCTGATGAAAAAATAAAACGAGTCTTTTCCCAATTCATAATTTTATCCTCATACATTTCACCTGAAACCTCAGCACTTGTTGTTCTTACAGAGAAAATGAACTAGTATAAAGATAAATAATAATAAACAGCCAATTATCCATATATAATGATAGATACTCATGCTGGTATTTTTATACTGCAGAATCTCATATTTTTAGCTAATCAAATCATTCTTAGTTGATGTAATTCAACTAGCTAAACCAATATTTCAAGGTGTTTCTGAAAGGAGACTCATTTCCAGGTGTTTATTGTGGATGTCACATAAAAATTATTCTTAAGGATCTCATTTATCGTATCTTTTCATCTCTGAATTTTTCTACACATATACTTAAAAGATAAGCACTTTGCAAAGTAGAAATAATAATGCGATGAAATCTTTTGTATCCAACAACCTTGTTTCATGTATACCCTTACCAACCATTATTATTTTTTGAAGCAAATTTCATGTCATATCATTTCATTCTTAAATATTTCAATGTATTTCTAAAATAAAATGGCTCTTAATGAAAATGTAGTAATATCATCACAACTTAAAATTTTGTAATTTTTCAATAATGCCAAATATTCAAGAATTGAATATTTCCAATTGTTTCATAAATATTATCATTTTTGAATAGTTTATGGGAATCAAAATCCAAAAAAGGTCAACATATTGAGATCCGGTTGATGTCTAATAATGTTCCCTTTTTCTTTTTCGGTTCTTGCAATTTGTTTTATGAAAAAGCCATACATTTGGGCCTGTAGAATTTTCAGTATCTGGATTTTTCTGCATCTCCCTCCCCACAGTATTTTTTTAACATGTTTCTCTTGCCTCTACCTGTTCTGTAAACTTGTAGCTAGGTTTAGAGGCTTGGTTTGATACAGGCTCAGTTTTTGGCAAAGCAACTTTATGAGTGGTATCATGTACTTTGACTGAAGACACGTAATGTCTAGCTGGCTCCGTTTCAGTGATGTTAGCAACCACTGATAATCACTACTTGGAGTCATCCTTTGATTTGTGGTTTGCCAAGTGGTGACATTTTAATCCATGATTTTTTTCCTATTCATTAGCTGGAATTCTTCTAGAGAAAAAATTCCCTTGATGACAATTTAGTTTTCCAGAAATATAGTTCATACAGGAAAAAGAAACATCTGATCTTTTACTTTAAATGAAAGCCTTCTTAAGAACAAGTTGGTTGCCTGGTGTCTTCTAAAGGAGACCAGTGTGGTATGAGAAGATTAATGTATGTAAGTTAAATAGACATGTGTATGATAGCCAATCAGTTCTCCAGATTTTTTGACAAACAAATTTAAGCATTTTCACCACTGTACATCCCCATATTTAATACTACAATAAATGCATGTCAAACCCACTGCCAAAAATATTTCAACTCTGCATGTAATTGAGTTGACTGTTTTAAGATATTTGGGCATAGTGACTAAAATGCTTTGATGGGAGAATGTGTCAAATTACCTTAATTGCACAGAATATGATAAGTGACTTCAAAAGGATTTTTGGATATAGTGTTAAGGCCAAAGTACGAGCCAGTTTAAAAGGTTTAAGAGACCCCACTCCAAGGATAAGAAAAACAGTTGACAAATAAGAGCCAGTGCTCAGTCTAGAACATGATGCAAAAAAGAAATGCTATAATTCAGATTTTAAATTGTAGATTTTCTTGATAAAATAACCAACACCCCATCTACAACACATATGGGCACACACAGGGCTGTACATACTACAGCCATGTTCTAAAACTGGGAAGGTTTTTAAAAGTTCTACGAGCATATCCTGTGAAATAACAAGGCTTCTTCATCTTCAACACCATATACTACATTTTATACTCTATATAAATACGGTACACCATTCTTTGTAATACATACTATATATGCTATTTTATACTATGATCTATCATTTAAAAATATGTGGGCTAGATTTAGAAAGAGAAAATATAAAATAAGAAAGAATAACCACCAAGACATATAGTTATTTGGTATTTATTGATCACTGTGATAAAATACTCTGATACTTATAGAGTATCCCTTTATTTAATAATACATCCAAAAATCATTTTACTACCTAATTTGGGATAAAATGTCTATAACCTGAGTTTGCCAAATCAATCATCACATCAAAGAACAACCCAAATGATCAGTGTACTGATTTAGCTTTGCCCTGTTCTTAAGGAAGCTGTACAAATGCACAAGAAATAAGGTACAAAGTAGACAATGAGATGACTGTCAGCAAGTCCCCCACACCAACACCACTTACACATTCAGTGCAGTTACCTCACACCCGAAGAGCAACAAATGACCAACAAATGCAGCTGTGTCATTTGGTCAATTCTCCTCCAGCTGCTGGAAGAGAAAGCCCTATCTTCCCTCTTTCATTCCCCCAGCCCTGTGCCTAGAAGCAGCTCTTCTTTTTTTTTTTTTTTTTTTTTAGAAGCAGCTCTTCTCAAGCTCTTAAGCCATTAGACAGAAGGACAAGGTGGGAAAACTACCTTGCTATTCTGTGTGTACTCAATTTGGATACCCAGTCATTATAAGGTTTTAACTTCAGAACATCTGGTCCTTATTCCAAACACCCAAGATTTTGAAAAATCAGACAAAACTTCCAAACTTTAGAGCTTTATTAAAGCTTAGAGGAAGGACAATGTGCAGCCAGATGAGGAAGTGTAACAAGAAGCAGGATACTGGGAAGGCAATACACATAATCTTCAAGGGCTCAGGCTAACTGGGTTTGAATCTGCACTCCGCCGCTTATTAACATTGAGTGGTCTTGGGCAAGTGGTCTCTGTATCCCAGTTTCCACATGTGTAAAATGGGCTGTGAGGAATGAAATGAGGTATATGCAAAAAGCGCTTAGCAAAATGTGAAGCATGGATACATATCCAAAGAAATGCCACCAATTATCAGAGCCTCATCAACACAAGGCAAGGAACAGGGACTGAGGCATTCTGCTTAATAAAAGGATTTGTCTCAATGTTCAGAAAAGACAGACTAACAGAAATTAGGTCAGAACCATCACTGCTTAAGAAATGAAGAAAGAAATACGGTTTTCTCTGGGTATATGCTACTCAGCGCTCTGTTGTGATTTAAATGGAAAGGAGATCCAAAAAAGAAGGGATATGTGCATACACATTACTTATTCCCTTTGCTGTACAGTATAAACTGACACAGCAATGTAAAAGAAGTATACTCCAATAAAAAAAATAAAAATGAAAAAAAAAAAGAAAAGAAGAGAGGAGGAGGAGGAGAAAAGCAAGAAGAAAAGCAAGGAGGCCCGGGAGGGAGGTTCCAGAGGGAGGGGATCTATGTATACTTAGGGCTGATTCTCTTGCTGAATGGCAGAAACCAACACAATGTCATAAAGCAATTATCTTCCAATTTTTAAAAAATGTGAGAAAAAAAGAAAGAAAAGCAAGAAAGACAGAGTTACAGATACTCATTGATGACCAAAATAAAACAAAACACCACCAAAAACAAAAACCATCTGAGATCAGCCTTGTCTAATGCTTACGCTTGAGCCGCTAAGATTCAGGCACCTTTGAGAAGTGACAATCCCCAAAGCAGGGTGTGGCAGCAACAAGTCATTAGCATTTAGCCTCCACTTGAGTAACTTTTTATAAGATACTTAAGTGGAGAGCTGGGTTTGGCTGGGTGGGAAAGCATGGCTAGTCATTCACAGAACCCAGATCTGTAAATGACAGTGAGTAGGTTTCCTTTCTTATGCAGTGCCCGATACACGCAGGCATCCTCAGGGCAGCAGTCCCGGCGACTGGTGGGTGCTGGTCGGGGCTGCAGGTGGCATCTGTGGTGTTACCTCAGGCTTGAGGAGCAGATGGCACCCCGAGTCCGCACACAACTACGGAAGCTCCTGGTTGGTGGCCTCTAACAGCCTGTACCCTGGATAGCTGATAGAAGAACACACCTCTAGGTAAAGGCAGTTTGCAGACTTGGGGGAGGTGGGTAGGAAAAGTACTAGGCTGAAGAACAGCCCCCCTCACCCCAAAACAGAGGCTGTTCTTGACAAAGTTAATCCCAGGGCATTGGAACTAATTTGAGCATGGAATCATTTCTATAGTTGTCTATTTTTATAAACTGCTATAGCTAAATATATTAATTAATTTACATATTTACCATAGTAAGGTATTTATTTATGTGCCGACACTGTTCTAAGCACTGAGAAACATGTGGTGAATAAAGAAGCCCTCATGGATCTCAGCTTTTCACAGGAAGACTAAAGATAAACCAGTGATTCTCCACGGGGGGCGATTCTGCCCCACCCAGGGGACATTTGGCAACACCTGGACACAGCTGTGATTATTATTCACAGGGTGCGGGGTGGTTTCTAATGTATAATGACCAGGAAGGAAAGGGAAGAGACTAGTCACTCAGTCATGTACGACTCTTTGTGACCCCACGGACTAGAGCCTGCTAGCCTCCTCTGTCCATGCGATTCTCCAGGCAAGAATACTGGAGTGGGTTGCCATTCCTTTCTCTAAGGGATCTCCCCGACCCAGAGATTGAATCCATGTCTCCTGCTTGGCAGGCAGATTCTTTACCACTGAGCCACCGAGGAAAGAACAGAGACGCTGTTATAACATCCTACAGTGCACAGGACAGCTCCCCAAAACAAACAATTCTCGGACTAAAATGTGAATCGTACCAACATGTCAAAATGTCAGTAGTGCCCAGGTTGAGAAACTGTGACAAACTGTTTAAAACAAATGCATGATGCTGAAAGATAATCCTATTAAAACAAATTAAATAAAGACTTAAGAAACAGCATGGGCAGATCCCCAAATTTTTATTTTACGGTATGTGAATTCGGCATTTTAAAATGCACAATTCGGTTGTTTTCAGTATATTCATGAAGTTGTGCAACCAACGTCACTATCTAATTCCAGAATATTTTCATCAACTTAAAAAAGAAAATTCATATGCACTAATATTCACTTCCCATCCTATGCCTGCCCTTGGCCATCACTAATCTACTTTATCTATGGATTTGCTTATTCTGGACATTTCATCAAGATGGAGTCATACAGTAGGATATTTTTTTGTGTTTGTCTTCTCACGTTTGGCCTCTTTTCAAGGCTCACCCATGTGTAGCACATACCAGTATGATATTCCTTCCACTGAGCAGATATATCACATTGTGTTTATTCATTCATTGGTTATGGACATTTGCATTGTTTCTACTTTTGGGTTATTTTGAATAAGGCTGCTAAAACATTTGTGTACAAGTGCTTGTGTAGACGCCTGTTTTCAGTTCTAGTGGGTACAGGCCTAGGAGTGGAATTGCTGAACCATAGAAGGGAAAGGGCAACCCACTCCAGTGTTCTGGCCTGGAGAATCCCAGGGACGGGGGAGCCTGATGGGCTGCCGTCTATGGGGTCGCACAGAGTTGGACACGACTGAAGGGATTTAGCAGCAGCAGCAGCAACGGTAACTATGTTAAAGTCTTTAATGAAATGCGAGACTACTTTCTAAAGCACCATTTTACATCCCCAGCAACATGAGGGCTCTAATTTGTCCACATCCTAGCCAAGCCTTGTCTGGCAAATTTTAATTTGAGAGATGAGAATTTTAATTACACCTAAATTTCCCACAGAAGAAACACTTAAGTCTTTCTTAATGAACCCTTTGAGGTAGTTATTGTAACTAATTATCAGCTGAAATTTCTCCTTAGAGGAATAGAAAAGTGAAGGCAAAATGAAATCAGAACATTCTTGGGCTTTGTCTCTGTAGGCTTTTACACCTAATTAAAAAGTGGGGCCTTTCCTTTTTTTTTTTTTCTGTAAATCAACTATACTTCAATTTTTTTTTAAATTTTATTTTTAAACTTTACATAATTGTATTAGTTTTGCCAAATATCAAAATGAATCCACCACAGGTATACATGTGTTCCCCATCCTGAACCCTCCTCCCTCCTCCCTCCCCATACCATCCCTCTGGGTCGTCCCAGCGCACTAGCCCCAAGCATCCAGTATCGTGCATCGAACCTGGACTGGCATCTCGTTTCATACATGATATTTTACATGTTTCAATGCCATTCTCCCAAATCTTCCCACCCTCTCCCTCTCCCATAGAGTCCATAAGACTGTTCTATACATCAGTGTCTCTTTTGCTGTCTCGTACACAGGGTTATTGTTACCATCTTTCTAAATTCCATATATATGCGTTAGTATACTGTATTGGTGTTTTTCCTTCTGGCTTACTTCACTCTGTATAATAGGCTCCAGTTTCCTTTTAAAGACAAGAAATGTCACTCAAGTGTCGATAGGAATATATTTTATGAGACAGTCTATTGGCTTATCCCTTCATTTAGAGAGGTCAAGAACTCCGTGGAGGAGGGAGGGGTATAAAAACCTTTATCCATCTGCCCAACCCCAGGCCCAGTGACAGGGACACTCATCACTGCCCAGGGATACAGCAGGGTGGCCGTCCAGACTCCAGTACAGCTGAAGTGACAGCACTTCAGTAGCCTGAATCTTGGATGTTCGCGGGGTGATCCATGGACCAGGAGCTGTTGGACATGCAGGCTCTCAGGCGCCACCCAGCATCACTGATCCAAAAGCTGTGTTTACAAGTTTCCCAGTTGATCCCCATGTACGTGACTGCTTTCAAAGTAGTCTGCTGCAGTAGTCTGCTGCTCTAAACAGAGGGCGAGTTCAGAACCTCGCACCATCCTTTTCACCAAGGCACCCATTGTTCCAAACTTCTTTTGAAAACATAATCCCTTAGCCTTGAAAGCAATCTTGTGGATTTGCCCCACAAAAAAGGAATCGATGCTGTTTTAAGTTTCATTATAATAGGCCATGTTTAGCTTTCTTGTAAAAAAAACTCAGCTGGGCCCTTCAACAGAGGGGTAACTAAAAGGCACAAACAGAGTGGCCTGCAGATTTACTTCATGTTCCTTTGATCCCTTTGCTGCTTACTGATATTTGGAATTTCTCTGCTTTTGTCACTTGGAAAGTTCCCAAGGTTTCTGTGCTTAAGAGTTTTATGATTCCCCATCCCGCCCAGAACCCACCAACCATCCTTTCCTCTTCCTCCTCCCTCCCTCCCACTCCCATAAAAAGACCAAGAAGACCTGGAGAGCCCAGAACAACAGCTGTGTGGCAGCCCAAAGGTGCAGAAGGAGAACAGCAGGAAAAAAAACGAGTAGCCCAGGAGGCTGAAACACCACGCTGGGCCTGCTGCCTTGTCATCATGCTTGAGGTACTAACTTCACTTCTCTTGCCTCTAAACCATATTTGAGCAACTAAAAAAAAAAACAGTGGCATCAACAATAATAGCAGGATTTCTCTGGCGGTACAGTGGATACGAATCCGCCTGCCAGTGCAGGGGACATGGGCTCTATCCCTGGTCCAGGAAGATTCCACCCGCCCTGGAGCAACTAAGTCTGCACTCTGCAAATACCAAGCCCTTGTGCCTAGAACCCGTGCTTCACACCAAAAGAAGCCCATGCACTGCAATAAAGAGTAGCCAGAGCCCGCACACAGCAACAAAGACCCAGAGCAGCGAAAAATAAAAATAAATAAAAAATTTTTAAATATTTTTAAAAGCTGCTTATCTATTGAAATACCATGCCCCATAACTCATTACATCCCCCAACAAGGCTCTGGAAGGAATAACTATCATCATCCCATCTTACAGAGGAGGAAGCTGAGGCACAGAGAAGTCCAGTGAACTTGCACAAAGTCCCAGAACCAGTAAGTAGGGGAGCCTGAATTCTGACCTTGGTGTTCTGCCTGCAGAGTAGGCCCTTCATCACCATGCACTGAGAAACCACAGTACTTGTTAGATCTGCCTGCAAGCTATGAAACACCACATAATACAACTTACTGGCTATGCCGCTCTTAAAGAAACAAAGTTTAAATTAAAATAACTAGAAATATTTGGCCAAAAGGCAAATACAGGCTTCTTACTGGGGCAGATGAGGGTTGCCCTTGGTCTCAAATGAAAAGGAATGTATCCAATTGCCACAGCACACAGAGCCCAAAACAGAGGCTTCATATCCTTCAAAATCACTCAGCAAGTTGTGCAAACTTTCTCGAATTCAAAACCTCGGGACAAGGCCACGATATTCTTCAAGGTCCTTAACCTGAAGGGGATCTGAAACTGCTGCTATTCAAAAGCCTGTGAGTGATGGCCATGAAGGTTCCTTTTACCTTGCAGAGCTATTACCAGCACAATTCTTTTGGTTCCTGTTTGCCAGCTGAACCATATATTTGGAGGAAACACAAACTCGCAGGGCTACTTTCAGAAGACTTGGATTGTTAATGCATGTTCATTCATAGCTTTCACTTGAACTCTTTCTTGAGTGAAGGATTTCACTCCAACTCTTTCTTTCTTCACAAGCAACCCAACTCCCGATCCCAAAAGAGCTGGCCAGCCGAGTGAGGTCAGGAATGCAACAGGCTGGCCACCACCAGCAACTCTCTAGTCCTGTCCACTGCTTCTGCAACCAATTTTTTACTCCCCAAGTCAAGCTATAGAAAATAACCATACACCAAACCCTACTAGCACCATCAGACACACCCAGAATTCCAGCAAGTTAGAAGACTGAGAAGAATAAACTGGTCTAACATTTCACTTCATAGATGAAGTCGGTGAGGCTCAGGTTGAAAGTAGTGAAAGTGTCAGTCGCTCAGTCGTTCCTGTCTGACTCTTTGTGACCCTGTGGACTGTAGCCCTCCAGGCCCCTCTGTCCATGGAAGTCATATTCCTCTGCCCATGGAACTCTCCAGGCAAGAATACTGAAGTGGGTTATCTTTCCCTTCTCCAGGGATCTTCCTGACCCAGGGATTATACCCAGGTCTCCTGCACTGCAGGTGAATTCTCTACCATTCTCTGAGCCACCAGAAAAGAGAGGTTAGGGAAATGTGGAAAAGATCAGGACTTGAGTTCACTACCCTGACCCTATTAGCAGTTCCTCCCTGCTAAGCCCACATCTCCCTTCTTTCTTTTTAAAGCTCTTTATTTCCAAGAGAGGAGTAACAATGGTCAGTGAGACTCAGAAATACTTCACAATAATAACCAACTTTTCCTTTTATTATTTATATTATTATTTCACAATAATAACTAGCTTTTCAGAGTTGGACTATAAGGAAAGCTAAGCACCAAAGAATTAATGCTTTTGAACTATGGTGTTGGAGAAGACTCTTCAGAGTCCCTTGGACTGCAAGGAGATCCAATCAGTCCATCCTAAAGGAAATCAGTCCTGAATTATTCATTGGAGGGACTGATGCTGATCCTTTGGCCACCTGATGTGAAGAACTGACTCCTTGGAAAAGACCCTGATGCTGGGAAAGATTGAAGGTGAGAGATGGGGACGACAGAGGATGAGATGGTTGGATGGTATCACCGACTCAATGGACATGAGCTTGAGTAAGCTCCGGGAGCTAGTAATGGACAGGGAAGCCTGGTGTGCTGCGGTCCATGGGGTCGCAAAGAGTCAGACACGACTGAGCGACTGAACTGAACTAAGAACATCAGCATTTCCCCCAAATTGTCTATACTTTAACTGCATTCCTTTTGTAAGGCATCTTTCTGGAAGGGGAAAAAAATATTAGATCATATGAATAAGGGAAATTAAGTATTTGGAATTAGGATTTAATCCAAAATCTTCCCGTGGCCCACCAGGTTCTATATGAGGGGCTACTGGCTCCCACTGTGATCTCATCTTCTAGTTGATTCTCTGTTCGCTGGGCACATCAAACACTCTCCTACCTCAGAGCATCTGCCCAGCTGTTCCCTCCACCAGGACAGTTCTAGAAAAGTGCATGGCTTGTACCTCATTCCAATTCAGGAATCTGCTCAAATGAAGGCATCTGCTCAGAGAGGCCTTTCTTAACCAGGTTTATTCATAGTGGCCCCTAGCTGCTGTTTTTTTTTTTTTTTTTCAGTGCACCTGACATTACGTTAAAGAGGCATGTGATTATTGTCTGACTGCCCTGTTAGAATATACCTTCCTTGATGGCAGAGATTTTGTCTAGCCTATTGCAATTTTCCTAGCAGAGAAGTGATCTGGGGTGAGGCATGGGGGTAATGCAGGTTTCAGTTTTGAATTTGTCTTTTCTATCTGAAGTTTCTATTTTGTGTTTCACTAAACCAAGGCACAGGCTTCCCTGGTGGCTCAGTGGTAAAGAATCTGCCTGCCAATGCAGGGGACTCAAATTCAATCCCTGGGTTGGGAAGATGCCCCGGAGAAGGGAATGGCAACCCATTCCATTACTCTTGCCTGGGAAATCCCATGAATTGAGCAGCCTGGGAGGTCACAGCCCATGGGGTCACAAAGAGGACTTAGTGACTAAAAAACAACAAACCAAGGTACACCTATAAACTGGCATGACCATGTTTTTTTCAGGTGGTAAGTTCTTAAGAGAGAAGCTGTGTTATGTGTTATGTTATTAACTTTGCTTCCCAACATCATATCATATAGTGTGTCCCTTGGACCAGCTAAGACTTTAGCATCACGGGGGGGCTTGTCAGAAATACAGATTCTAAGGATCTTCCTCAGACTCAGGGAAGAAGCCTAGCAATCTGTGTTTCAACAAGCCCCCTAGGTGATTCTGAAACATGTCCAATTTTTAGGACCACTAGCATTGTAGGCAGAAGCAGGAACTAAAAGTCAGCACTCTTTGGTTTTGGTCTCAATTTAGCAATCTCCAAGGATGAGACAATAAAGTCACCCACAGTCGTCAGCTTCAGTTCACTCACCTGGTCCATATGATCATGGAAGCCTTCTACAGCTCTAAAGTCTGTGATTTCAACCCAGCCTACCAAGTGTTTCATGGGACTTACTTGCTGCAACACCTAAATTTTAATGAGGTCACTGAGCTCAAATGAGGCTTAGCATACATCAAATATTTCAGGGGGACAATCCTTAATCCTTAGACCAGGATTTCCGTTTCAGATTATAATCTGAGGGAAAGGACGGCATCCCTGTCTAATAGCTTCTAGTCAAAAAGCCTTGAAAAACTATTCTCCTCTGAAACTATTCTCCTCTTGTAGCAGGGATCAACTCCAGAGGCCAAGAGAAATCGCTTCCGGCAGAGAAGTAGTAAGCCTGCCTATGTTTCAGCTATTTCAAAGGCAGGTGCAACAGTGACTCTGATCACTGCTATTATCAGTAACTGAGGCGGCAGAAAGTTTGAAAAATGGAAACATTGGTTGCCTTCTCCTGGTAAACATTTCAGGTAGATATAATAAAAGGTGACTGGCATAAAATAAATAAAGACAGTAAAAACAGGATTATTGTTATTAAGTGCCCATAATGTGCTAACAGAGTCAGCCATGCTTCTTCTCAGGGCAGAGGTCTCCTAGTGACAGGAGGAGGAGACGCTTAGATGAAAGATCACATACCCAGAGCTAAGAAACCCTGAGACACTTAAGCTGAACATTAGCTCTTTTTCCTCACGACTGTTTGGTTTCACGAATGCAGTCTGAAAATAGCACTTAGGAAGTATGAAATCTTTAGGGCAAATGATCTGTCTCTTGTATTCATGATCAGTGCAAACAAATAGAGGAAAACAATAGAATGGGAAAGACCAGAGATCTCTTCAAGAAAATTAGAGATACCAAGGGAACATTTCACGCAAAGATGGGCTCAATAAAGGACAGAAATAGTAGGGACCTAACAGAAGCAGACGATATTAAGAATATCATCTGTGTATTAATTCTGTGTATGAAGAATACACAGAAGAACTATACAAAAAGATCTTCATGACCCAGATAATCACGATGGTGTGATCACTCACCTAGAGACAGACATCCTGGAATGTGAAGTCAAATGGGCCTTAGAAAGCATCACTATGAACAAATCTAGTGGAGATGATGGAATTCCAGTTGAGCTCTTTCAAATCCTAAAAGATGATGCTGTGAAAGTGTTGCACTCAACACGCCAGCAAATTTGGAAAACTCAGCAGTGGCCACAGGACTGGACAAGGTCAGTTTTCATTCCAATCCCAAAGAAAGGCAATGCCAAAGAATGTTCAAACTACCACACAATTGCACTCATCTCACATGCTAGCATGGAGAAGGCAATGGCACCCCACTCCAGTACTCTTGCCTGGAAATTCCCATGGATGGAGGAGCCTGGTAGGCTGCAGTCCATGGGGTCGCTGAGGATTGGACAGGACTGAGTGACTTCACTTTCACTTTTCACTTTCATGCATTGGAGAAGGAAATGGCAATCCACTCCAGTGTTCTTGCCTGGAGAATCCCAGGGACGGGGGAGCCTGGTGGGCTGCTGTCTATGGGGTCACACAGAGTCGGACACGACTGAAGTGACTCAGCAGCAGCAGCACATGCTAGCAGAGTAATGCTCAAAATTCTCCAAGCCAGGCTTCAATAATACGTGAACCGTGAACTTCCAGATGTTCATGCTGGATTTAGAAAAGGCAGAGAAACCAGAGATCGAATTGCCAACATCTGCTGGATCATCAAAAAAGCAAGAGAATACCAGAAAAAAATCTACTTACGCTTTATTGATTACGCCAAAGCCTTTGACTGTGCAGATCATAACAAACTGTGGAAAATTCTTCAAGAGATGGGAATACCAGACCACCTGACCTGCCTCCTAAGAAATCTGTATGCAGGTCAAGAAGCAACAGTTAGAACCAGACATGGAACAACAGACTGGTTCCAAATCAGGAAAGGAGTATGTCAAGGCTGTATATTGTCACCTTGCTTGTTTAACTTATATGCAGAGTACATCATGTGAAGTGCCGGGCTGGATGAAGCACACACTGGAATCAGATTGCTGGGAGAAATATCAATAACCTCAGATATGCAAATGATACCACCCTTAAGGCAGAAAGTGAAGAAAAACTAAAGAGCCTCTTGATGAAAGTGAAAGAGGAGAGTGAAGAAGTTGGCTTAAAGCTCAACATTCAGAAAACTAAGATCATGGCATCCGGTCCCATCACTTCATGGCAAATAGATGGGGAAACAATGGAAACAGTGACAGACTTTATTTTCTTGGGCTCCAAAATCACTGCAGATGGTGACTGCAGCCATGAAATTAAAAGATGCTTGCTCCTTTGGAAGAAAAGCTATGACCAACCTAGACAGCGTATTAAAAAGTAGAGACATTACTTTGCCAACAAATGTCCATCTAGTCAAAGCTATGGTTTTTCCAGTAGTCATGTATGGATGTGAGAGTTGGACTATAAAGAAAGCTGAGCACCAAAGAATTGATGCTTTTGAACTGTGATGTTGGAGAAGATTCTTGAGAGTCCCTTGGACTGCAAGGAGATGCAACTAGTCAATACTAAATATTCATTGGAAGGACTGATGCTGAAGTTGAAACTCCAAGCCTTTGGCCACCTGATGTGAAGAACTGACTCATTTGAAAAGATCCTGAATGCTGGGAAAGACTGAAGGCAGGAGGAGAAGGGGACGACACAAGATGAGATGGTTGGATGGCATCACTGACTCGATGAGTTTGAGCAAGCTCCAGGAGTTGGTGATGGACAGGGAAGTCTGGTGTGCTGCAGTCCATGGGGTCACAAAGAGTCAGACACAACTGAGTAACTGAACTGAACTGATTCATGACTCCCAGACTCTATTACCCAGAATGGGTGATTTGTACCAATTTCCAAACCTTTCTGACCCATACTTTTCTCTTCACAAATTACTCCAGGGTGATTGAGAGCATCAGATGAGAAATACTGGGAGAAACTGACATGATCTTTCTAATGGGTGAAAGATCAACTATCTGTTGACTGAAGAACACATATGAAAGCCCCCAGCCCAGTGTTGGGTACTCAATATTAACATGACAAATAACAACTGTTAATTGTGTAAGATAGGTACATAAGTAAACAAGACCCATCAAGTTTAAGAGAGGTAGTGGTTGAGGTCAAGCTCAGCCCTGTTGGAAATTAGAAAAGACTTTATGAAAGAAAGGGCAAACTGGACCTTGAATGACTCTGCAGCCTATATGGTGGTGGTGGTGGTGGTGGCGGCGGCCTTTTGTAAAGTGTCACTTTCAGGGATGCAGGCAAGGAAGCAGGAGCATTTCTAAAGGACAGGCATGTGTTGAGTGATGTCATGTGCCTCAACCCTTGAACTGTCTGGTGGCTGCCAGCGTGAGAACCTCCTGCCCCAGGTGCCCCCTCCTCCCGCGAGGTTAGTCTGGATGGAGGTCAACGCCTGCGTGTGCTGCCGGCCACGCCCACTCGCCCCGGCTCCGCCCTCTATCACAACTCCCTTTCCCAGGCTCTCCTGACCTCTGCATGTGGCGGCAGGCCTCGCCCCTGAGGCAAAGCCAGATTGCTGCAACCCTGGGCAACAATAAGCCATCTGAGTGTCTAAAATCCTTCCTTTTCAATATACTTAATCCAACTTTGCAAAGTTTCAAAATGAAAAAGTCCTGTGACCCCACCAATATTTTAATCACTGTAGTTCTTAATCCCTGTATCTATTCTCATCAATTTGCACCACTTCCTGGTTACAAGTCTTCCTTCCAAAGCACAGTTTTGCAACCTGATCTGTTCAGCTTTAACCCATGACACTATTTCCCTATAAACACCTTGTGAATTATATAACTTTAACGTAATTTATGACAAAATTTATCTTTCATTTTAATTTTACTCTGTGCACAAGCATGATATATACATGTATGTGTGGATGGGCTTCCCTGGTAGTTCAGACAGTAAAGAATCTGCCTGCAATGTGGGAGACTGGGTTCAATCCCCGGGTTGGGAGGATCCCCTAGGGGAGGGCATGGCAACCCACTCCAGTACTCTTGCCTGGAGAATCCCCATGGACAGAGGAGCCTGGCAGGCTACCACCCATGGGGTCACAAACAGTTGGACACGATTGAGCAACTAAGCGCGCGCGCGCGCACACGCACATGCACACACACACACACACACACACACGCATGTATGCTAGAAAACATTTCACCTGGGCTCCTTGGGCCTTCCTCAGTCCCCCTGGAACCTGTCATGAGGGAAAACCCATAGGAAGCTTTGGGCTATAAAGCCTGGGGTCTCACTGCAAAGTGACCAGCACCATGGTCCTCAGCTTGGGCTGACCATTCAAGCCACCTGTGTGCTGAAACAACCCCATGCCCAGACTGCACCCCATAGGAATTACACAGGTAGCTCTGAGGGTGATGCCCAGCACTTCTCAAAGCTGTCCAGGAAGCTTCTAATGGGAATTAGGTTGAGAACCACGGATCTAGTTGCCAAGTGGGTCCCTGACCTTGAAGTGCTATGATAAGCTCTGGAGGAAGGGAAGGAAATAATGACCATGGTATTGTTTTTCTTTTCCATTTGGGATGTTACCACTTCCTCTGTCCCCACCACATCCTCCCAACCCATTCTCTCGGGGCCACCTTGCATCACAGGAAGCATTCCTTCACTACTCCAGTGCATCACCACCTCTTCCCATCTTGAACCCCTTACAGTTAGTATGTTATGATTTAGCACTTAATTATTCTCCAGTACTTCCGTTGGTCTTATCTTCTCAGCCAGATGCTGTGCATCTTGTAGGCAAGGACCATATTTTCTCCCTTTTTTTGTTACGTGCTTATGAATGATTTTGGAGCACTTTAATACCTCCCAACTAGAAGCAAACATTTGGGTACATTTGCAAGACAGGAACAGACATTATGTCACTTTCAAAAATGCACTTGACCAGAAGCAGAGTAGATATGCTATAAAGAAATTATAGCTTTCAGTTCATCCCTCTGCCAGATATTAACAGGATATAGACAAAACACAGGGTGGTTTTGCCTGGAAGGCGATTTTGCTGAGAAGGAGGCTGCAATTACACATAAAGTATACTGCAGTTTTAGGTAAATGAATTTGAGAGCTGTGAGAGAAGGCAACCAGGTGGTATGACTTGATTTCCAAGACTGATTTCCAAGGGTTTTCAGTTTTGGAAATCTCTTGTTTTCTCTTCCAGAAAACAGGAAGAGTCAGAAGTACAACAAACCACCGGCCAGAGAAGCCCCTTTTCATATTGATCTGCAGAATTCGAGGACTACCTCCTCTATTTTACATGTAAGTGCCACCAAGTCAAGTTCTTGTTTTCAAAGCCAAAAAGATCAGGTCTTTGAAAGGTGGGCTAAACATGGATGCAGACAATATACATATATATATATGTGTGTGTGTATATATATATATATTTGTCTCTATTCACACACGGCTGGGTGGTATTTCTTCAAATACCACAGTCCCAGCAGTGATTTTATTTAGTCTGGTTGTTCCTAAAACAAACACACATAACTTTAATTAAACGCACATCCAAATGTAGGGGAAACAATCTTGAAACAATTAGCTTGTTCTATGGTGAGAGGTTTTAGGGCAATGGCATCTCCCCCTTCCTCACCTCCACCATGGAAAGAGAACAGATGGGCTGAGGGAGGCCAAGCTTGACGCCATAAACACAGCCCGCAGCTGAAGCTCTCTGCCCGGCTCTATTTTGTTCTCTTCTGACCCAAGACATCACCCTTCTTTTACTCTTTGTGAAATGAATTTCAGTTATTTGATTGCTTCCACCCCCTTTTTAACCCCTCTTAGATCAGTTTTAGAGGAAAAAAAAAAAATTCAGACAAGGTTTCTTATCTCTCCCTAAAGAAAATATTCCAGGAAGAACTGAAAAGTCTGAAGAATTACTAAACCACCCATCTGGTTATTGACCTTGGGTTATGGAAGCTTCTGGAGAATGTCAACCGAGATGGCTGCCTCATTCTTGGGACTTTCTGGGTTGTCTGATTCTCTAGGTAGTGAGGGCTGAGTTTGTCTCTACTGAAATTGCACTGGAAGCTGGGAGAGACATGTGTCGGGTTGTGATGTTCACCAGGACAGCTATTTTCCTCTTGAGCCCCATGATAGTTCAACCCTAACAACTTTACCTATGAGATAGTACCAGCAAAAAAGAGTGTTTTCTCCATTAGAACCATGCTGAAAAGTTCACTTACACAAATAGCAGCCAGGTGCCTCTTATCTGCCTGGAACAGTGGGAGAAACCAACACCATCACTGAAATCATAGGATCCCTGTCCTCACAGAGCTTCCATGTTGTAAGGGATTTGAGTCATTCAGAAAACACAGATCTTGGGGGCTTCCCTAGCAATCCAGTGGTTAGGACTCTGCACTTCCAATGCAGGAGGCACAGGTTCAATCCCTGGTCAGGCAAGTAATATCCTGCATCCACATGGCATGGCCCCCCAAAAAATATAGATCATATTTAAACTGTAGAGGCTTTTCTACATCAAGTTTTTCAATCAAGATTCTAGTATTTCCAAGAGAAGACAAAAATTTTTTAAAAGGACTGAGAATATCAGGGAGGAAGGCATTCTGGACTAGAGAACCTGGGGCAAACACCTAAATGGTCTCACAGGAGAGGAAGGCAGGGAGCAGACAGTGCCACCTCCAGCAGAAGAAACGAGTAAGAAAACAGCAAAACAAGGGCAGGGCCACCAGGAGGCCCTTGAAAGTCAAAGTCAGGACTCCAGGCTGTTAGGCAATAGGAAAACCCTGTGCATCACTGAGCAAGATGACAAAATGGGTTATCACAAAAGCTCACTAGAAGACAGGCCTCCAAATTCATTTTGATACAGAGGTATGCATAAATCAAAGGGTAAACCCTAATGAGTGGGCAGAGAACGAGGCCAAGTCCTGTCAAGGACCTAACTTCCAGGTATGTGATCTAGTCTTACCCTTTGGAGACAAATGCAAAACATTCTATACACATCCTCAAACAAATGCAGGCCCTGCAAGCTCCAGGGGGCTGATGGAGCAAGAGTTCTTGAGGGAGGAACACTCTGCATTGGTCCGCCCTGAATTCAGAACTGCTCCTAGGGAGTTCCCCATTCCCCTGACACCAAACCAGATGCACGTGGAAAGAACAGGAACAAGAACAGCAAAGTCTCTATAGGTTGAGGGACATGCACATACACGCAGGTAGGAATGCACAGATTAGACTAACCCAAAGCCAGAAGTGTAGACTTGCAAGGTAAGAATGCTGAAACCAAGGGAACAATGCTGCCTGGAGCTCACTGTTACAGCAGACACTTGGCCTTGCAGAATTACGTGGTACCAAAGGGACAGGCTTTCCTGGTGGCTCAGACAGTAAAGAATCTGCCTGCAATTCAAGAGACCTGGGTTTCATCTCTGGGTCAGGAAGATCCCCTGGAGAAATGAACAGCTACTCACTTCAGTATCCTTGCCTGAAGAATACCATGGACAGAGGAGCCTGGAGGGCTACCATTCATGGGGTCGCAAAGAGTCAGTCACAACTGAACGACTAACACACACAGAAACAAAGGGACAAGACAGATGATTTCTAACCCCACAGCACCCCTGCCTTCCTTCTCAACACTAAGACCATTAGATTTGAAAGAAAATATGAAGCCAGGTAGATTTAATTCTATGGTGGCTTTGAAAACTAAATTCTTACCATTATCAGTTAATAACTTTAAAAATCAAAAAGGAACAGTCCAACCAGAAAAGTTTAATGTTAGCAGATGATGTCTTATGAAAAATCTTGCACGGAAAAATTAAGTACCTCCTCTCTTCCTTTTGCATAGAGTCCCTCTCGTTTTCTACCTAGGTGTCACTGAAGAGAAAAATGGTGGCTTATAAGTGCAAAGGCAGAGATGTTAGAAATGGCTCAGGGTTAATTCAGGGAGCGATGCATCACATGGACCTTAGTTTTATCATCTTTTAAATGGAGGTGGTGATTTTTTTTTTTATAACTTCTGTGTGCATTTCTAGTTGAAAAGAACAGAATGAACTACTGATTCATGCTACAATAAGGATGAACCTTGAAAACATTAAGCTGAAAGAAGCCAGAGACCAAGGGCCTCGTATAGTATGATTCGGTTTATATGAAATATCCAGAACAGGCTGATTCATAAAGACAGAAAGCAGATTAGTGGTCACCAGGAAGAGTGGGAGGGGAGGTTAAGGAGTGTCATTGTTTAATGGGTGTGGGTTTCCTTTCGGGGTGATGAAACATTTCTGGAACTAGTGATGATGATGGTTGTACTGTGAACGTACTTAATGCCACGAAAATGGATACTTTAAAATGGCTAACCTGGTAAGTTTTATGATGTGTATATTTTACAATTAAAAAAGAGAGATAAGAGAAAATAAATTTGACCATCTGTTCTATACATAAGGAATATCTTATTAACAAAAGGCACAGATTGATCAAGGTGATCATAATTATGGCAAAGCTGCTAATCTAAGTTTTCTTTTTTTTAGTGAGTATTGTCTTGGACGAAACTCTCATGAACAGTTCCCTTCCCTTTCTCTGGGATGGCTATAAAGCTTGTCTTGTGCAGACATCTGCAGAGCCAGACTGGGAGGAGGAGGAGCCTAGAAAGCTGTATGGTGGTACATAGAGTAATACAAAGGCACCGGGCCTACTGCTAAAAATCTCAGCACAGGCTTAAGAGGGTGGCCTCTGCCACTGTAGCTCAGAGAGCATGAACTCCAAATGTAGCATCACAAGAAAAGGTTAATTAACTCATCCAACAAATATTTATTGGCTATCTACTATAGGACTTCCCTGGTGGTCCAATGGTTAAGAATTCGCCAATGCAGGGGACACGGGTTCGAACCCTGGTCCGGGAAGACCCCACATGCCACAGGAACTAAGCCCCTGCACCACAGCTACTGAGCCTGCACTCTAGAGACTGTGAGCTGCAACTTCTGAGCCCATGTGCCACAACTACTGAGCCCAGGCATCTAGAGCCTGTACTCCACAACGAGAGAAACCACCACAATGAAAAGCATATGTACCACAACAGAAAGTGGTCTCTGCTCACCACAACTAGAGAAAGCCCGTGCGGCAATGAAGATCCTGTGCAGCCAAAAATAAATAAAATTATTTTAAAAAGAATACTATAAACCAAGCCGCTGGCTAGATAATTCCAGCTGGGAACTGTAAGGTCACAGTCCCTTCTAGCAAGGAAATTATAGTCTAGAGTGCAGGAGACCTAAGAACTAACAGTTACATAAGGTTGAATAGGCAACTGATGTAACACCCAAAGCCAGCCTACTACCCTGACTGGCGAGTCAGGGCTCCCAGGGATATGGCCTTGTGCCCACACCTGAGACAGGCCTCTGCCAAGAAGAAGTCAAGCTGAGGCTGGGGGGGTGGGGTTCAACTTAGGGTGACTGGCTGAAAGGACAAGCGCATCTCCTACAGAACCAGACCCTGACCTGTGTGAGAACATGTACCCTCTCCCCTTTATGTGCTGGCTAGCCTGGTTCCTACAGAAAGCTTAGCCCTTTGAGCTTCCTGTGGCTCCCAATCAACAGAGTTGGGGTCTCCTCTATGGGATCACCCTTTTCTGTGGGTGCTGGGAAGACGGGTTAATTTCGGGCTTCCCAGGTGGCGCTAGTGGTAAAGAACATGCCTGCAAATGTAAGAGACATAAGAGATGTGGGTTTGATCCCTGGGTCAGGAAGATCTCCTGGAGGAGGGCATGGCAACCCCCTCCCGCATTCTGCCTGGAGAATCCCACGGACAGAGGAGCCTGGTGGGCTACAGTCTGTGGGGTCGCAAAGAGTCAGACACAAGTGAAGCAACTTAGCACGCAGCATAGCACTTTTAGTGGGACAATTTTCCCTGACAATTTGCCATTTATTCTTGATATCTATGTTTCAATCTACACTCAATCTAATTTCCGGAGAATGGTTCTCTCTGGTTGAATCTACAT
Organism: Bos indicus x Bos taurus; assembly: GCF_003369695.1. Taxonomy (NCBI): domain Eukaryota; kingdom Metazoa; phylum Chordata; class Mammalia; order Artiodactyla; family Bovidae; genus Bos; species Bos indicus x Bos taurus. The sequence continues at coordinate 39,173,322 of NC_040095.1, forward strand.
GGGATACTTTTAAAAATATGAATTCCTGGTCCTCTGCCTAGACCAAATGATTCAGAACATCAGGATGGGCATAGCATCCATATTTTAAAAAGCACCCCAGGGTGGGCTTCCCTGGCAGTCTTGTGGCTAAGAATCTACCTTCCAATGCAAGTGACATGAGTTTAACCCCTGGTCGGGGAACTAAGATCCCACAAGAGGTGCAGCAGAATCAAAAACAAAGTTGACAAAAAATAAAAATAAAAGCATCCCAAGAGAGTCTAATGCCAGAGCTGCCAGAATTGAGCAACAGCAATCTAGGACAAGAAAGGAAGGGAGCTGGCTTTATCAAGTGCTTACTGTGGGCTGGGCACTGTGCAGCTTTTTACACCTGGCATCTATGGCTGTAGGTGCCCCTCCTTCATCCTTTTAGAGGTGTTCTGGCCATAAGCGTTATCGCCCCTAGCAAAGGCACTCAACCTTGCAGGGTTAGGAGATCAGAGATATCCCAGTTTCTTTACCCCTTGGGTGGGACAACTCTGAGTGAGTGAGTGAGTGAAGTCGCTCAGTCGTGTCTGACTCTTTGCGACCCCATGGACTGTAGCCCACCAGGCTCCTCCATCCAGGGAATTTTCTAGGCAAGGGTACTGGGACAACTCTGAAGCATACTTTAAACCTGGGATAAGCAAACTAGTTAAATTGTTAGGCTTTGTGGGCCACACAGTCCTTGTCTTAAGACTCAAATCTGCCTTTGCAGTGCAGAAAACAGCCACAAACAATGCTGAATGAATAGGTGTGGCTGCATTCCAACAAAACCGATTTACAAAGGCAGACAGTTGGGCCATAGTTGGCCAATCCCTACTCTAAGTCTAGACAGATTCCCAGAGGTCCTTAGCAGGAATGAGTCTCAGTTGCTCATAGCAGTAACCTGTCAATAACATGCTATAGAGGCTTCATTCCCTTACTGTCCACTTGCTGAGATCACGGGCTATAAAAACTTCTTCCACTCAAATCCAGACCTCACAGCCTGCTTCTGGGGTCACCCAACCAATGTCAGTATCTTGTTTTATTCTCATAACTACCCTGGAGGTTGAATACTGTCGTCTCCACTGCATAGTGAAGAAATTGAGGTGTGAGGACTACACAATCCTAGCTGATAAAAGTCCAGATTAGAAATCTAAAGTCAATAACCTCTCTGTAAGATGACCAGAGTAAGGAAAGACAGAGGATGAGATGGTTGGATGGCATCACTGACTCAATGGACATGAGTTTGAGCAAGCTCCAGGAGATGGTGAAGGACAGGGAAGCCTGGTGTGCTGCAGTCCATGGGGTCGCAAAGAGTCGGACACGACTGAGAGACTGAATAACAAATACTATAAATAATAAGGTTATGAGAATAAAAAAAAAACTTTCTCTTTTACGCTGTTTGAATGAATCTGGGATCAGATTCATTTCCCACCTATCAGTTAGTTGGTTACAAGGCTGGTGCTATTTGTTCTCTGGCAAAATCTTTGGTTACACCAGGAACAAATGTAACCATTCAAGGCAAAACTCAAATGTGTTACTTGGAACTTGGAGAGGAACTAGACTAAAATATCCTCTTACATATTTTAACAACGGGTGGGCGGTGGGGGCAGTACTAGCTGCACTTGCAAAGTTTCCCTAGGGATCCTGAGAATGTCAGAGAACAAGCTGAGAACCCCGAAGCAGCTGTCAGAAGCCAATCTCTAACTTACGCGGTCTTGCCCTCGCTGTCATGCTTGGTGGCACTGGCCCCCTTCTTGCCCAGCAGCGAGGCCACCTTCTCGGCATCTCCATTCTCCACAGCCTGCAGCAGTCGGTCATCATTCTTGTTCCACTCGTTGGTCTGTGGAGCAAAGAGGACACGTAGAGCCAGTAAGTGACAGCAGCCACAGCTATCCTGCCTTCAGGATCCAGAACGTCCCCGCTCTCCACCCTCCCCGTCACTCAAATGAGAACCTGCCCCGCAATGGGCAACTTTAAAAATACCTTTCCCTTCACCATGGAGACACCTAAAAAGGCTGGTTTCCCAAAAGAAAACATCCACAGTTCAATGAAATAGCGGCCGGTCACCAAACTCTGAAACAAAGCAACTTTTTTCAACTGAAATGGGGAAGGTGAAGCAACTTTCAAAGACCAAGAGGCCAGTTTACACATTAGCTTATTTGCGGCTAAACTTGACAGCTGGCACCGCAGAACACTGACCTTTGACCTGGTCCACAGCTCACTGGGCCCATAAAGGGACAGGACCAACCGGCCACCAGCCCAAGGCAGCCTGAGGATTTACACATGCGACGCCCCCATCTACTTTTGCTGTCACTTCTCCCGGCCCGTTTACTGCAGTTTTGAGTTGTATGCTGGTTTTAAGTAGTTGTCTAGGCTTCCAACTCAACAGAATATCACCAGAAACAAAACTTCTTCCTGAACAAGCTATTACACATCAAATGGCCCCGAGCAAAGCGTCCACCTCCACGGACCCTCAGCCCCGAGAGAATAATTCTGCAAATGGCAGTAACAGGAAAGCTTTCGGCAGCACAAAAACTAATTTCTAATCTTATTAAGGGATAGAGAAGACCTTGATATCAGAGCAAAAAGAGCCTTGAGTACTAAGAAGTGTCCAACGTGGAAAGGCAGCAGTGAGCCACTGAAGATTTTAGAGTGGAGAACAAACTCGTGATGGAAGAAGAGTCAACAGGAGGCGTGTGAGGCACGTGGGGTTCACAGAGGAGGAAAAGACCCCGGGTCACCTCAAAGCCCCTGGGAAACTGCAAGCCCAGCCTGCTTTCCAGACATACCCCCACTGCACCCTTGCTAAGCCTACTTTCTGGTGCTTCCAGGGATGGACACCTCTGCCCTGAAAGGGAATCTTCCTTTCTCCCCAGCACTTTCTACAGACAGGTCTCTAGGGCTGGCTGCTTTCCTGTGACCCTGAAAATAAGAATCACCAGGCAATTCATAGTAAAGACTCTGCCATGGGCCACTTCCAGGAAAATGTAGAGGAGACACTGGAGATTTAAAAGTAACAAGAGGGAATCTTTTAAAGGACTGCAGTCTTCCATGGGCTCAGGACACTTTGCATCTCTCTGCACTCATGGAACCAGAAAACCCAGTAAGACTGTGCCTCTCAGAGCAAGGGTGGGGCCAGTAGATGGCCCTAGCACCCCTTCCAACCCTAGCCTAGAGGCAGGGCTTTCAAGAAAGCCACAGGCCACAGAAGAGGTAACCCAGGGCTCGAGTCAGAAGTTTCCTTCTCTGAGAGTCTCAGGGCTGGACATCTTCCATTTCTCAGGACTCTGTCCTTTCCTCATGAAGGGGAAGTCCTCCTTCTCCTTGCCATCACTGAGTGCAAGAACACAGAGAAAGTGCATCCGTCCTCTAGGCTGCATGAAGTCCAGAACACCACATGGGTACTTACATGCTTCAGATATTAAGTCATCCGAAAAAAAAAAAAACCTGTGTGTCTCAGTTTCCCAAGGCTTTGAACTGAATGATCACTGTCCTTGCTCTAAAGCTTAAAAGGTTTAATCTAGAAAATGTCCAAAGCCAAACTCTGCTAGGAATTATTCTAGAATTGCACAGTCTGTGATGATGGAAATGTTCTGTATCTGCAACTGTCCCAAAACTGTAGCCACTGGGCCAGTGATTCTCAACCAGGGGTGACTGCCCCTCAAGGGACATTTGGCAATCCTGACATGCAGTTTTGATTGTCATGACTAGGGAGTCCTACCAGCATCTGGTAGGTAGAGGCTGGGGTGATGCTAAACACCTTACAATGCTCGGGATACCCCTCTCCCCGCAACAAGCAACTATCTGGCCTCAACCACCAACCTCACATTAGCCACGTGTGGCTATTGAGCCCTGGAAATGTGGCCAGTGAGACTGAGGAAATGAATTTCAAAATTTAATTTTAGATATCAAGTGCCAGTAGCTAGTGGATATCACATAGAACAGTGCAGCTCAAAACTGTTTAGCAAAGAAAGAACATGTCTAAGCCAAATTATCCACCAGTCTCCTACAATTTACTCACTGAGAAGACACTGGTTTTATCTTTTATTACAGATCAAGTTTCCTGAGACTTCCCTGGTGGTTTAGCGGTTAAGACTCCACACTGTCAAGACAGGGGGCGTGGGTTTGATCCCCGGTCAGAGAACTAGGATCCCACACGCCATATGGCCTGGCCAAAAAAATAACAATAATAAAATAAATTCACGTCTTAAAAAATTACTTATAAAAAACAAATCAGGCTTCTTATTGAAGGGGAACAGAACAAATACATTGCCCAAGGCACAAGTGTGTGTCAGTAGAATCGCAGGCTTTACTTAATGACGAAATGTAGCAAACACTAAGAGAAAGGATTGCAGCTTACTTCCCTCCAGACTGCACTTTACAAGCCACAACAAAACAAAAAACGTTTACTGAAGCACATTTCCAACCAATTATTCCTATCTACATCATCCCAACTGCTCCATTATTAGTGTTGTCTTTTAAAATCCTTCCCTAACTTAAACTGACCCAATTAAAACTGGATTGGGAAGATCAAAAGGATATTAAATCTCAGAGGACATGATTGAAAGTACTTAGGCAAAGAAAGGCCACATGAAAGGATTTTCCTTCTCAGTGCAACTAAGGCACTCAACTCTTGGTTGAGAAAAATCTGATTGCAGGGGCTCCCTAAAATTAGTTACATGTGCATCTGTTACCGGACACACATTCCTGTGCCCAACACACAGCGAGGCCCAAGAAACTGAAATGTTGGAATCTGGCGCAGAGAATGGTTCATTGCAGGGAAATACAAGGAAAACTCTGAACTCCCTAAAGGCTTCAGCAAAGCATTTCTAAAGGTGAGGGAGGGGGCGTTCGAGGGTATGTGATCGGCTCCTGCACAATTCTCTGATTGGCTGATGGGTGGTTAACAGCATCTGTTCTTAGGGCCCAGAAGGTCTGGGGGCTCCGTGCTCCTGATCACCAAGTAGTTCTTCCATTTAGTGGTGGTTTTCTAGCATCTGAAAAACTCAGGAAATGTGTATGAGATACTATTATTTGGGTACTTCAGAGAGGACCCACAGCAGAGGATACAGGGGAGGGGTCTGTCTTGCGGGGTCCCATGGCTTCCTGCTTAGTTACAAAAAAAAAAAAAAAAACCATGCTGAGAGCGTGGTTTTGCTGCTGAAGCCATGGAAGAGTTGGGCGCCCACACGCATGTGCACACACACTCCATACATTGCCCCAAGCATTTCTTCTATCTGGCTATTTCTGAATTGTATCATGTACAATAAACTGACACTAGAAAGTGAAGTGCCTTCCTGGGTTCTGTTTGGTATTTCTAGTGAATTGTCAAACCTGGACAAGGGGCTGTGGGAACCCTTGGACTTTACAGCTGGTCAGCGAGACATATGGTTGGCCGAGGACTTGAATCTGGCATCTGAAGTGGGGGCAATCTTGTGGGATTGAGCCCTTTAACCTGTGGAATCAGATGTTAACTCCAGGGCATTAGTGTCAAAACTGAACTGAATTGTTGGACACCCCATTTTTTTCAGGAAAGTTGAAAAACTTTCTTCATATGAAGGACGCCCCACTCTCATATCTGGTATTGTAAGCAGATAGGTTAGGGGATCCCTAGAGAAAGAAATCCAGGAATGGCTTTCTTGACAAAAGAGAAGCCACTCTGTCCTAAGCCATTTTGTGATGAGTCGGCCACAGTGCTTGCCCTTGAACAAGTCTCAGTAATCAGGGAAAACAAGGAATGCAGAAACAGAAAAAGGCAAACAATATGCAGTGACAAAGCAGAGTCCTAGTTCCTCCTCAAGAGATAGACATAATAACAATACATCTTTGAGAAGGGCTTCCCTGGTGGCAGACAGTAAAGAATCTGCCTGCAATGCAGGAGACCTAGGTTCGATCCCTGGCTTGAAAAGGGAATGGCTACCCACTCCAATATTCTTGCCTGGAGAAGTCCATGGACAGAGGAGCCTGGCAGGCTATATAGTTCATGGGTGGCAAAGAGTCAGACACGACTGAGCCACTAACCGACCCACATACCGGCAGGAACTAAGGCCCCCACCCAGGTGGAGGATGAGATGATAATGTTGACCCTCCTGACTTCAATTAACTAAAGCTCGGATTGTGTCGATCTTTACACTCCAATTCTATGCTGAGTTCTCCTCTGCTCAAGCCCCTGCAGGAATATGAATGTTGTTGTTCAGTCATTAGGTCATGTCCAATTCTTTGTGACTCCATGGACTGCATCATGCCAGGCTCCTCTGTCCTCCACTATCTCCTGAAGTCTGCTCAAATTCACGAGTTAGTGATGCCATCCAACCATCTGGTCCTCTGCTGTCCCTTTCTCCTCCTGCTCTTAGTCTTTCCCCGCATCAGGGTCTTTTCTAGTGGAATATGGATGTACCCTTAGCTTATAATTTCCTCCATTTTGCTGTTGGGGAGGCACTGGTTTGGGTGAGATTCCCAGTGTCCCCCTTACTTGCTTCAATAATTAATCCTTCCTTCTCCAGATCTCTGGCTTGGTTGTGTCTATTGGCTCAACACCCACGATAGGTAAAGTGGGAACTTTTGTCATAACATTCCAAAGTAATTCACTCACATTCTGGAATCGAGGAAGACTTCAGGAGCCCACCTTCACATCAGCAAGTCCTCTCTCACCACTTCTCAAGGAACCCCTCTCCCTTATTGGCAATCCCAATAAGGCAGGCTCAGGGCAGACTCAGCTCTGCCTCACACTGGGCTCCTGGCCCCCTAAGAACAGTGTTTTCAACCTCGTACTGGGTTAATCCAACATTAAAAAAAATAATAACAAAATATAAAAAGAAATTTTAAGCATCACATGCATAATATGTAATAAGGCTAAACATTCCATGAAACTTTTAAGTATGTAGTGGGTAGTGATATAAAATATATTTCCTACTGGGGTATCACAATAAAAAATAAATGGACATCACTGCTACAGAGTGCAGTCATCCCATCCCTCCGCCCAGAGAGGGGCAGCCTTCTAAAGCCCAGCGCACACCCTGCAGGCGCTTCCGGCCTTTGCTGGTGACCTCTCTCTCGGCTTCTCCTCCCAAGGGCCTGCCCACTCACCTCCACTGAAGCCTAGAGTCTAGACTGGATGAAATATCACGTCCTGGCTTTTGTGCGCCAGCTCAGCATGTACTCATTTTGTCTCCAGCTCCCTCAAGGCACTGACAACAGCCTTTATTTCTTACCCCCGAGGTGCCGAGTAAATGCTCAGTATCTGCTGACTTTAGTAGGAGTTTCTTCCACAATCTCTAACTTGGGAAATGTTTCTTTCATTTCTAAAACTCTTTCATCCTTTTGCAAAAAAAAAACCTATTTAATCATGTTTCAGATTTTTTTTACACAAGCTAAACAAATCCAGCTCCCTCAACTTTTCTTTCTAAGGCCAATTTTCCAAGATTTTAATCATAGATACACTTCCTCCAAACCTCTTCCCAACCAAGGATCCACACCTCATCAATTCATCAGGGTAAACCCAGTGTCTCCCAGTCACGGGAATGGTCTGGGAACTGGTTAAATACACAGACTCCCCCCAGGCCCCATCCTGGAGGTTCCGGTCTCAGTGAGCTGGTGGGTAGGGCTGGGGAGAGAGCCCTGGACGGATCCAGGTTCAGCGACTGCTCTGATTGCAAGTTTGGGGACAATCAGAACCCATGCTAAGCCTAAGCAGAGAATTTACTTGAAAGAATTTTCTTCCTCCACAAAGTGTTATTAAGGACAAGGATGGGAGAAGAGAAGAATTCTTCACTTTTGCCTCATGGAAGTAAGTATTTCACTTCCTACAAAAGCTTAATAAATATACTAGGCTTTCCCTAGGAGTTGCATGTGGAACCCATGTATAAGACATGTATAAAATGTTAATGAAAGCATTGCTCATAATAGGCAAAATTTACAAATAATCAAATATCCAATAACAGAAGATAAATAAATTACAATACAACCAAGCAATGGAATACAACACAGCAATGAAAGTGAACGAACTACAACCGCACGCAACAGCAGGGACAGACAGTTAAAACGATACTGGTGAAAGTAGCTGCCCTCGGGGCTCAGCTGGTAAAATTCTGCCTGCAGTGCGGGAGACCTGGGTTAGAACCCTGGGTTGGGAAGATCTCCTGGAAAAGGGAAAGGCTACCCACTCTAGTATTCTGGCCTGGAGAATTCCATGGGCTGTATAGTCCATGGGGTCGCAAAGAGTCAGACACAACTTTCACTAATTAACTAAGCAAAACACCAAAGAACATGATAGTATGACTGTGTGTGTATAAAGATAAAAATAGGAAAAATGGATCCATATTGTTTAATGGTACATATATATAAAGATGGTAAAACCATAAAGAAAAGCACAAGGTTATCATAGAGGTCAAGATAGTAGTTTGGGTAGAGGCATGGCATCTGAAAAAAGGGACATCTTCTAGAGTCTGGCTCAATTTCCTGACCTGGTTATAGTGCCTCTTGCAGATGTTCACTGGGCTTCCCAGATGATAGTGGTAAAAAACCTGTCTGTCAATGCAGGAGATGTAAGAGACCCGAGACATACAGGTTTGATCCCTGCGTCAGAAAGATTCCCTGGAGGAGGGCATGGCAACTCACTCCAGTATTTTTGTCTGGAGAATCCCATGAACAGAGGAGACTGGTGGGCAACAGTCCATGGGATCACAGTCAGACACAACTGAAGCGACACAGCATGCAGCATGCACAGATGTTCACTAAAGGCTACATTCTCGTTTATTGCACTTTTCTCTATATGTGATTTATTTCACACACACACCCAGAGTTTAGAAAGAAGACTTGTGGTTCATTTTCTGGTCAAACCAACACCAGATCAAATGCCTTTGGAAGGTTTGCATTCTTAACTTGCTGTCTTCTTGTCTCTACACTGAACAGAGCCTGCTGTCAAAATACAGTTGTTAGGAGGCCACACAAACCTCCAGGAGAATCTGATAAACATATGGACTTTACTAAGGATAATGCACAAATACACAAATGTTTGCATTCAAAAGAGGGTTCTCCAGCTAAAATCCCTACCCCCAGCCCATCCATAAGCCCAAATTAAGAATTCCTGGCATAGAGAAAGATACGCTTCAGATTTTTAGTGCTTCTGAGTTGAAATTCCAGCACCAAAACCTCCCATTTAGGTGGTATGGAGCAGGTCATTCACATCTGAGTCTCTCTATTCCTATGAGTAAACTGGAAGGAATTCTACCTGGTTATACAATGTAGTTGTTTAGTCGCTAAACAACTTATGACCAGGTGGACTATAGTCTGCCAGGCTCCTCTGTCCATGGGATTTCTCCAGAAGAGAATACTGGAGTGGGTAGCCATTCCTTTCTCCAGGGGATCTTCCCAACCAAGGTGTTAAACCCATGTCTCCTGCACTGGCAGGAGGATTCCTTACCGCTCAGCCTAATATAAAGGGCCTGGCACATATAAGACACCAAAAAAAAAAAAAAAATGGTGATTATGATTAGGCTTGAATTAGATGATCTGCACTGTTCCATTTTTGGTTTATGCTCTGAGTCTTTCAAAATGTACAAATTAGTAAGGATGGTTCACAACCCCTTTAAAGGCAGTCAAAGCCTTAAATTTGCAAATTTTTTACTATGCTCCTTAAACACACACACACATTTTAAAGGGCTCTAGAGAAGACATTCGCAGACATGAAATTAACTATTTTAGTGACTGTGGCTCACTTCTCCAGGAGACTGTTTAAACAGACACTATTTCAACAGAGCACGCTGGGCCCCATTTGCAAGTTCAGGAAGCCATATGTTACGCTCCGGAGACATGTGTAATGTGTCAGCTATGAAGGGCAGCATGTGGGAAAGGCAGACCTTACCTTCCATGTGGGCTCCAAACATTCCTGCTAATATATCACATAGGGGATTTTCAATGGCTGGCCTGTAACTGTCCTATTCATCAAATCATTTTCAAATGACACTCACTTACTTAAGAGCTTTTCCTTCAAGCTTGGCCTTTTGAAAGTCTAACGTGCCTCCTGCCAGGATAGCAGAGACCCTGTCAACCGTATGATGAACACTGGGCTTTGGCAACTGGCAGCGTCTGCCCCTGGCCAGACATGGCATCACCTTCTTTTATTTTGGTTTAATCACTGGGAACTGAAAAACCAGTGGAAACTGAGTGGTCACAGGCATCAGGCTAGTGGGCAGGTTCAAGTTTTGTAATATACCAGCCCAAACCAAAATAATCCAGTGGCACAGTGATCCAGGCAGAGAAAGTTTCTTTGACTTCCTTTAGGAAAAATGCTGAAAACCCTAAGGATCAAACACTTGCATAGCTCCTGTTGGATGGAGCTTGAGCAGCCATCTGGAGAAGTCTATTTAAGAGATTATCTTTGGAAAGACAGCATTTCTCTCTCTAGTTTATGGAAAGGAGACTGTTTTGCCAAAACAATCAGTTAGGCTAAAATGAACAGTAGACAAAGGAGACACCGTTTTCACCACTGGGTAGGCCTCAGATTCATACCATCCGAGAAGAAAAAAAGAACATAGTTCTTATTTTAAGAAAGAGGACAAGGAGCTGACATACTTTAAGCCAGATGATATTTTTCCCTATTGACTGTACCAGTCAGTAATTATTAGATATCTACCAGCTAGGTGTGCTAAGGTGCTTAGTCGCTCAGTCGTGTCCGACTCTTTGTGACCCTATGGACTGCAGCCTGCCAAGCTTCTCTATCCGTGGAATTCTCTAGACAAGAATACTGGAGTTGAGTAGCCATTTCCTTCTCCAGGGGATCTTCTCCACTCTACAGATCTTACATTCATGTATTTGTTCTTTCAATCATTCATACTCTTTTACATGATTGGTATAGTCTTTACTGAACTTTCTATATATTGAGACAAAATATAGAAATATGAGAAATATGTCAACAATATGAAACAAGACATTAGAGTGAAAAAGGGAGTAAAATTGGAAATCAGTCCAATAAAAGAGAGGGACAACTTTCAGCTGGGGCGGGAAGGCTATTTGACTGGATGATAAACTAGACTCTGTGATGAGCAATATTTACATTAATGGAGAGAAGACACAACAATTGAAAAATGCAAGATGTATTTAGAATAGAGTATAAATAGTGAGCTGATCCAAGTGAGGCCTTACAAGACTGTCCTTTTTAGCGTGCATGGAAAACCCAGGAAATTACTAATACACCAGGACTTTAAAATCTCACCATCCTCCTGTCTAACAAACCCAGCAGTGTCATAAAGAGCCTTCTATATAATGTTAGTTACTTCGGACCAAAACATAAGTTAATCTAAAATGAGTTTCCCTCTCCCCACATTTTTATGTCAGATTATTCACACATGCAGGTTATGGTGTGTCTGCAAATCACTCTGAAATCTGTCAGCTTCCCTTTAGCAGACTGTGTTATGTGATTCCACATAAACGATGAATGCTATGACATGGACATAACACATTACCATAAACACCTCCATCCAGAAACAGGCTGGCCCCTCCACCTGACCCACTTCACAGATCCCCCTGTTCATTTCTGCCCGCCCCTCACTCACTGCTCATCACTGGACCAGGTCACTTTCCCTTGCTGGGCTCTCCTGTGCTTCTCTTCCATAGCATTTGACACAACTGTAATTAAACAGTATTCCTAAAATATCTTTAAAGGTCTGTCAACTCTCACTGGACTATGAGTTCAATCCAGTCCAATGGCCGGCCAATGACCAGGATCTGTCTTGTCTGTCATAAAGCCTTGGCCCCTGGCCCACTGTTGCCAGATGGTAGGGGCTCAATTCAGAGCTGGTCCTTCACCAGCTTTGTTTTTCTCCCTTTTACTTTGGGAGACACTACTGATTAACCCCTCCTCCTTTGATGCCTTTGTCTTAGTCCCAAAGGTACATAAAGGCTCCATGCTCCTATAAAATGCGTTCCTTTGACTATGCTGCTGCTGCTGCTAAGTCACTTCAGTCGTGTCCAACTCTGTGCGACCCCATAGACGGCAGCCCACCGGGCTCCTCCGTCCCTGGGATTCTCCAGGCAAGAACACTGGAGTGGGTTGCCATTTCCTTCTCCAATGCATGAAAGTTGAAGAGTGAAAGTGAAGTCGCTCAGTCGTGTCCGACTCTTAGTGACCCCATGGACTGCAGCCCACCAGGCTCCTCGATCCATGGGATTTTCCAGCCAAGAGTACTAGAGTGGGTCGCCATTGCCTTCTCCATTGACTATGCTAGCTAGTGTTAAAAACATTATTCTAGACTTCAAAATCATGTCACATGAGGTAAAAACAGTCTCATGGGAACAGACAAAAGCCTGGAAATAGGTCAAACCAATTTTACCCTTCAGGGAGAAAAATGGTTCCATCCAATTCAACTGGGCTCAAGCACTCATTTATTTTATTTACATACATCAACCCAGTGTGTGTGTGTGTGTGTGTGTGTGTGTGTGTGTGTGTGTGTGTATGCATGTGTGCACGCTACTATGCAAAGCCCTAGGGATGAAAAGATGGATATGAAGTAATATTGACCCTGAAGATGGTTCCATCCAATTCATTTGGGCTCTGGCACTCATTTATTTACATAGATCAACTCAGTGTGTGTGTCTGTGTGTGTTACTACACAAAGCCCTAGGGATAAAAAAATGGACATGAGTAATGTTGACCCTGAAGAAATTGACATACTTCTGAGGACAGAAACACACACAATAACTTCATCATCTGTCAGTGCTCGGCCAGTGATGTGAATTGAATCCTATCAAAGCCCACAGGGAATACTATTACTACCCAAACAGCTAAAACCATATAGCTCTAAGAACTGTACTATAGTTCCTGCTTAATATTACATAATTGCAATTACATACAGTGTTACATAATATTACATAAATGCTTCCCTGGTGACTCAGGTGGTAAAGAATTTGCCTGCAATGGGAGAGATGTGGGTTCAATCCCTGGATCAGGAAGATCCCCTAGAGAAGAGAATGGCTACCCACTCCAGTATTCTTACCTGGAGAATCCCATAGACAGGAACCTGATGGGTTACAGTCCATGGGATCACAGAGTTGGACACGACTGAGCAACTAACACTTTCACTTTTCAACAACATGACCTAAGGATATAAATACAATTTAATATTAACAATAACCCTATGAGGCAAGTACCATCCTGAGTTCACTTCAAATGAGGAAACGGGCACAGAGAAGCTAAGAAACATGTAAAGTTATTATTGGTTCTCTCAAGAGAAGAAAGCTAAAAGCAGTTCAATTTAAAGAAAATGGATGCACTTTTCAGGATGAGCAAGATTTAAGTGTGTTTACAGACTGAGGCAAGCACAGAGGTCCATGGAGAAAGGAGGAATGAAAAATATAAGGACGGAGTGGGCAGAAGAGAGGATTCAACTCAGGCACAAAGCTGATCTGTGAATTAGAGTCGTGTTAAGACAGAAGGGTGGAAGAGGAAGGTGGTCAGAGTCACGGTAGTAGAGAAGATGTCAATTCATGTTTTACAGCTTCTGTTTGCTCGGGGAGGCAGGCGGTAAAGGAGGCTGAGTCAGTGGGGGGCTAAGGAGCTTGAAAAATGTTCCCAGTAGCAAATGTTCCCAATAGCTCCTGGGGGAATGAGAAAGGAAACCCAGCTGAAATGAGTAAAGGGGTTTTCAAGCAGCCCTGAAGGTCCAGCTGAGAGTAAGAATTATAACTCCATAAAGAAACCATTTAGTGGAGTCGTATGATTTTTCACCAGAAGCATTAGGTAGGATGGGAGCAGAGGGTGGGTAGCTTGATCCATGCCCGGAGACTGGGAAGACAGAGAAAGCAGCGATTCCAGGGTCAAGAGGACAGGAGGTGCCAGTGAACAGGTATTTGAAATGACCGTGGGATCGGGACAGATAAGGGTAAGGTCCAGGGCACAGTGCTACAGACCAGAGGCAGGTTATTGGGTGGGTCATTTAGATGAATGTCAGAGTTTCCACCATGACGGCAGAACGGAAAAACAGAAGCTGGTAGCCAGATTCCTGGAGAAACAGCCCCCAAAAGATAGTAAGAAAGTGAGATGAGGGTGGCCCAGCATAACCAAGAAGAGAAGGGGGTGATGGGGGTGTCGGGCAAAGGGATCAAGTCTATATTTTAAAGAAATGGCTTCCTGGGACTTATGAGTTTCTACTACATACTAGTCCTCCCTGGATGCTCTAAAGAATTGCTTTCATTTCAGTCTAAGCACCTGTACTGCCTTGAATCGTGTCCCTACAAAATCCATGTCCCTCTGCCCAACCCTAGAGTATGACAATTATTTAAGCTTCAGTTGTTAACTTTTCTTTGGTTGCACTGGGTCTTTGCTGCTGTGTGCAGGCTTTCGCTAGTTGCGGCGAGCAGGGGATACTCTTCATTGTGATGCACGGGCTTCCATTGCTGTGGCTCCTCTTCTTGCGGAGCACAGACTCTAGGTGTGTGGGCTTCAGGAGTTGTGGTCCGGGTTCTGTAATTGTGGCATACACACTTAGCTGCCCTTGGCATACGGAATCTTCCCAGACTAGGGATTGAACTCCTGTGCCTGGCATTGGCAGGCAATGGATTCCTATCCACTGGACCACCAGGGAAGTCCTGACCTTCTTTTGAAAGAGAGCTTTTGCAGGCTCCAAGCTCCTGACTGATGTCCCTACAAGGAGAGAGAGATGAAGACATGGAGGAAACAGGAAGAAGGCCATGTGATAACAGAGACAGAGACTGGAGTGATGCCATTAAACAAAGAATGCTGGCAACCATCAGAATCTAGAAGAGGTAAGAATTCTCCCCTAGAATCTTTGGAGGGAGTATAGGCCTGTCGACACCTTAATTACAGATCTTACTTACAGATCTACCAGACCTGTAGTAGAAGCCCACAGATATGGGTTTCTAGCCTCCAATCTGTGAGGGGAACACATTTGTTGTTTTAAGCTGCTTGGTTTATGGCAGTTCATGGCAGTTCTAGGAAATTAACACACCATCCAATCAGGTTCCTATTATTATCCTCATTTTACTGATGAGAAAACGGATGATCAGCAAACATACGTATGTTGGCCAAACTCACAAGGCCAGAAAAAGTGGAGAATCAGGATTCAAACCCCAGACCTCTGGGTCTTTTCCACTGTACAGTCCTGTTCTTCTCATATGCTCACTGCACTGGAGAAAACCAGGAAGAACAAAGAGGGTGGCATGGTGGGCCACATGCAGCAGAGGGACAGACCTCAGTCTGGAGGCACTGAGACTGGAAACTCTGAGCTTTAAGTCTCTTTAGAAGCAGGAACTCCCCAAAAGCAAACTTGTTATGATACATGAACTTTACAGACAAAAGCATTTAAAGTATGGTTTTATTCATAAGCATGTTCAAAGTAAGGCCTCTTTGAACAGTAAGCTCATATCAGTTCAGTTCAGTCACTCAGTAGTGTCTGACTCTCTGTGACCCCACGGACTGCAGCACGCCAGGCTTCCTTGTCCATCACCAACTCCCGGAGCTTGCTCAAACTCATGTCCATCGATTTGGTGATGCCATCCAACCATCTAATCCTGTCATCCCCTTCTCCTCCTGCCTTCAGTCTTTCCCAGCATCAGGGTCTTTTCCAATGAGTCAGTTCTTCCCATCAGGTGGCTAAAGTATTAAAGCTTCAGCTTTGGCATCAGTCCTTCCAATGAATATTCAGGACTGATTTCCTTTATGATGGACTGGTTGGATCTCCTTGCAGTCCAAGGGACTCTCAGGAGTTTTCTTCAACACCACAGTTCAAAAGAATCAATTCTTCAGCACTCAGCTTTCTTTATGGTCCAATTCTCACATCCATACGTGACCACTAGAAAAACCATAGCTTTGACTAGACAGACCTTTGTCAGCAAGGTAACATCTCTGCTTTTTAATATGTTGTCTAGGTTTGTCATGGGAGAAAGCAATGGCACCCCACTCCAGTACTATTGCCCGGAAAATCCCATGGATGGAGGAGCCTGGTAGGCTGCAGTCCATGGGGTCGCTAAAAGTCAGACACAACTGAGCAACTTCACTTTCACTTTCCACTTTCATGCATTGGAGAAGGAAATGGCAATCCACTCCAGTGTTCTTGCCTGGAGAATCCCAGGGACGGGGGAGCCTGGTGGGCTGCCGTCTATGGGGTCGCACAGAGTCGGACACGACTGAAGCGACGCAGCAGCAGCAGCGGGTTTCTTATAGCTTTTCTTCTAAGGAGCAAGCGTCTTTTCATTTCATGGCTGCAGTCACCATCTGCAATGATTTTGGAACCCCCCAAAAATAAAGTCTGCCACTGTTTCCATTGTTTCCCTATCTACTTGCCATGAAGTAATGGGATCGGATGCCATGACCTTAGTTTTTTGATGAGTTTTGAGCCAGCTTTTTCACTCTCCTCTTTCACTTTCATCAACAGGCTCTTTAGTTCCTCTTCACGTTCTGCCATAAGGGTGGTGTCATCTGCATATCTGAGGTTATTGATATTTCTCCTGGAAACCTTGATTCCAGCTTGTGCTTCATTCAGTTCAGCATTTCACATGATGTACTCTGCATATAAATTAAGCAAGGTGACAATATACAGCCTTGATATATTCCTTTCTCAGTTTAGAACCAGCCAGTTGTTCCATGTCCGGTTCTACCTGTTGCTTCTTGACCTGCATACAGATTTCTCAGGACACAGGTAAGGTGGTCTGGTATTCCCAATTCTTGAAGAATTTTCCATAGTTTCTTGTGATCCACACAGTCAAAGGCTTTAGTGTAGTCAATGAAGCTGAAGTAGATGTTTTTTCCTGGAATTTTATTGCTTTTTCTATGATCCAACGGATGTTGGTAATTTGATCTCTGGTTCCTCTCCTTTTCTAAATCCAGCTTGAACATCTGGAAGTTCTCGATTCATGTACTGTTGAAGCCTTGCTTGGAGAATTTTGAGTATTACTTTGCTAGCGTGTGAGATGAGTGCAATTGTGCAGTAGTTTGAACATTCTTTGGCACTGTATACATATTTATGATTCATATACAAATAAGATTTGATTTAATCAAATAATATTAATTGCCTAAAGGGTGATATATGTGTAACAGCGAACATCTTAAGGCCTGAGCAAGACTTTATTTCCACACAGACAGGACACTTGGGGACATGTCTGGCTATAATCCAAGCACAAACCACAGGTATTTTTGGCCTCAACTTGAGCATAACAGACAGACACAACTCCTGAGATTTGCTCTTTACCCAAGGGACACAATATAGATTTCACATGAAGTATCCAGATGAAATGACTTCATCCACACATTGTTAAGCCAAATGCCTGAATGCACGGTCAGTGTCTAAGTGGTCAAAGAAAAGGACCAGGGTGGTCCCTTGCCCTCATCAAGCCCAGGCATCATACCCTTTATAGATGTTAAATGAAGACCAAGGGACAAAATAAGAGCTAAAGAAATCTATGAGCAAAGGAAACAGTCCCTGGAGTTACAAATTCTACCAGATCTGACTTCTCTGTATCTTCTGCTGCCCCTTCTCCACCCCTGCACTTGTCTTCCCCTCTCTCAACTCTCCCTTCTAGAACCAGCCAGTTCAACCAGTGAAAGCTGGACTCCTCAATGGGGCAGGTGTCCACCTAGGACTACAGTTATCTCCATTGCCAATGGTTCATTTTCTTGTTCTGAGACTCAGAGAATATTTGAGGATCCCAAGTTCAGGGTGGGAGGCCAAGGCAGCTCCCCCTACTTACTGTCCCCTAACCCTAGCCATGTGCAAGTCACAGGTGACTACCATGCATCAAATAATGTCCCCTGTTCATATCCATCTAGAATCTCAGAGTGTGACCTTAATTGAAATAGGATTTTGAGATATCCCAAATCCAACGACTGGTATCCTTATAAGAAGTGAAGGCATAGACACGGGCAAGAAGGCCAGGTGAAGGCAGTGAGTGGGAGGCAGAGGTTAAAGTACTGTGTCCACAAGCTGAGGGACACCAGCAGTCAGCCGAAGTGAGGAGAGAGGCATGAGATATTTTCTCCATCAGCACTCCCCAGAAGGAACCAGCCCTGCCTGGGCCTCGACTTTGGACTTCTGGCTTCCTGAACTGTAAGAGAACACATTTCTGTTGTTTTAAGCCATCGAGTTTGTGGTAGGAATCTAAGACAATGACACATGGAAAGAGGGTTTCTTACCCAGCACAAAAGAGCCTGCAAGGACTCCACCCCCACTGACTGTAGGTCAACAGAAACCTTCTGGGGGACCCACAGATGACACTGATTCGGTTCCTGTTCATTCACAGTCACCAGGGTACAGACACACAGATATAGTGAGCCTGCGTCAAGGTGGCTGTGCCTAGTGTCTATCTCAAGGCTGGTGGGACTGCCAAATTTTTAAAAATCCACTTCTCTAAGTTTTTCAAAATTTTTAGAGGAAAAAACTTATGATTAAAATAAACAGCATAACTCTTTATACCCAATGTTTTTCAAAGAGCAGGGCTAGGTGGCTCTAGGTGGTTACATAATAGAATCACCTATTTCTCTGGAAAAAAACACGAGGGTTAGCTTTTAAAATTTCTCTATGTGATTCTATGATCAGCCAGAATTATTCTTCCCTGGGCAACAATGAAGATGACAAGTTAGCCTGATATTAACTGCATTTGACTGGACAAGAGGGTGAATCTCAAAATTTCCTACCTTTCTGCACTAAAGATGGAACAAGTCCCAGTAGGCAATCAAGATGCCTCACAATGAGAAAAGAGCCTGAACCACGCTCACTGCACCCTCCTCTCGATGGTTCCCTCGTCTTGATGCCCATGCCCTGGTTAGAGGAACGTTCACCTGTGACATTGTGATCTATAATAAGAAAGGTATACCTGATCTCCGTTCCCATCTCCGGCACAGAGCTCCTAAAACCTGTGGAATTTTCTAAGTGGTGAGAGCAAAAGGGAAAAAAAAAGGGGGGGTCTTTTGTTATATGAATGAGGTGACTCTTGGACCACATCTAAGGATGGGGGCTGACTGCCAGAAGAAATCACCATGTGATTAGAGGGTTGGAATTTTTGGTCCCTTCCCCCAACCTCAGGGGAGGGGAGGAGGCTGGAAGTTTAATCCACTGCCAACGGCAAATGATTTCATCAGCCATGCCTGTGTAAAGAAGCCTTCGTAAAAACCCAAAAGGACAGGGTTTGGAGAGCTTCCAGGTTAGTGAATACCTGTAGATGTAGAGAGGGCATGGGAGCTCCATGCCTGTTCCCCATACCTCGCCCTAGGTATCTCTTCCATCTGGCTGATCCTGGGTTGCATCCTTTTATAATAAACCAGAGTTCTAGTAAGTAAAAGGGCTTCCCAGGTGGCTTAGAGGTAAAGAATCCACCTACAATGCAGGTGATTCAGGAGACATAGGTTCAATCTTTGGGTTGGGAAGATCCCCTGGAGGAAGGCATGACAACCCACTCAAGTATTGTTGCCTGGGAAATCCCAAGGACAGAGGAGCCTGGTGGGCTACAGTCCATGGGGTCACAAAGAGGGGACACGACTGAAGCAACTGAGCACGCACACAGGCACTGAGTTCTATGAACTGTTCTAGTAAATTCATCAAACCCAAGGTGGGAAGGGTTATGAGACCCTCTGATTTTTAGCTAGACAGTCAAAAGTACAGGTGATGACCTGGACTTGAGGTTGGGGGTAGTCTTGTGGCACTGAGCCCTTAAGCTATGGAATCTGGTGTCACTTCCAGGTAGACAGTGACAGAATTGGGTTGACTAGTAGGACACCCGGCTTGTGTCAGTGAATTGCCTGAAGGTGTGTGGAAAACCCCACCGACTGTAATTGTTACTAAAATCATATTACCAATCAAGCCAGAGACCCTGGCTTACCTCTCCCTCTCTCTCCCCAGTTGATTACTCACCAACCACTGTTGACAACTGCTTCTCCAGTTTCCCTTGCATTGATTTGTTTCCACCTTACAGCCACTGCCTTTAATTAATCCAGTTCAGTTCCACAAACAGCTGCTACTGCCAGGCATCGTGTTAGACACTTTGGATGGGGCTCTCCTCTTTGCCAAGTCCTGGGCACGCTGACAGGTACAGATACTTAAAGAACCAGGGAAGAGGCTCTGACACTGCTCACTGTTTATCTAGAACATTTCAACAGCCTCTTAACTGGCCTTTCTACCTCCAGTTCCTCACCACCCCCAGCCCTCCCTTCTCCCAAGCCCACTATCCTGGAGATTAAATGCTCTTGCTTCTTGCTCTGGCTCACAAAAGCATCCATGGCTATCTATGGCCAACAGGGGACCCCATATTCTTTAGCAGCTCTCCACACACACATACAAGGGAGGACGTCCCTTAATTCAGTTTCAAACCTTCAATTCCACTCTGCCCGGCTCGCCCTCTGGCCCCTGCCACCCCCACACACAAACGTTCTCAAGCCAATCTGTTGGGCTCCAGAATCCAAGTCATTCTTTCCCCTTCTACATGAAACTACTCAATTTTTCCTCGCTCTTGTTTTCATCTTGCTGTCTCTCTCTGCTAAGGAGGCATAAAGTTGCTCCCTGCCTTCCGTTTTAACAAAGTTTTACACTAGCATTTGAAATATGTGGTTTTCCCATTTCAAGTCTCACAAGTGGCCATGGAGTACAGGGCTAAGAGCCTGGAGTCTGGGTTCCTGGAGTCAAACCCTGCTCTGTGCACCCTGGAGAAGTCATTTAACTCCCTATATCTCAGTTTCCTCATTTGTAAAATAGAAGATAACAGCACATTTAAAAATATTTGACTCCCCAAACAGACTGTACTTGGTGACAGAAAATTTCATATTCATCCACAATGCCCCCTGCCTCCGGAGTAATCTGGATATTTTTTAAATGAATTAATACATTAAAATAAACCCTTTCTACTTTGGAGGAAACTGGGTTCCCAGTTTCCCAGGGCTCCCACTCAGCACCACCACTCCAAATTTCTAGCTGTGCTGTCACTGGGTTTAGAAGCCTCAAGGATCAGAAAGTGACTTAAATAATCAAAACATTACACACACATAAGCACACTGTCTAATGTTATCAGAGGTTAATTTTAAACAGTCTGGCTATTTTAATGTATTTGAGGCAAGAGATACCATTGATTTATTTACACCCAAATTCTTGTAGTTCTCAAGAAAGGGCATGTCTGTTATAGTCTTTCTTCACTCCAATAATAGCCAACCCAAAATAAACTTCAATATCCACCCACAGGAGAAAAAATCTGGTTCTACAAATTATTTCAGCCTGAAGTCTGAAGGCAGAGGGCAGCAGTTTTGCACACAAGACGAAGGGCTGTGACGTTTACCAACAGTATGATCTTTCTGAGACTTCCCATGAGCTCGTGTATAGACGGCCCTCCTGTATCACTGTCTCCCCGATGCCCCCAGACAAAGGGCTCCCAAGCAGAGCCCAAGAAGGCTGAAGCATGTAACTGCACATTTCCTAAAAAGCACAACAGACAAATCAAAACCAAGGGACAGAACTTTGGAAAACTCATCAAGGTTCCCGTATGTAAAGCCTCATTCATTATCCTTTTAGGGTCTACAAGGGATTCCCAGAAAAGTGTCTTGCTTGGAATTGTATGATTCAACTAGGCACTGAGTGCCAAGAAAACTCAGACAAGAGTCGCCTAAAGAGGGAAAATTCTAGTCAAGCAATATTGGAAGGCTAATGTGTGGCCTCGGGCTATGGTTTTAACCTTTATCTAATATAGAAGTCGGGAATCTGCAGTTTGGATATACATACTGGAAATGAAGGAGTCTTTTGATAAAACAATGAAATAAAAATAAACAACACGGATGCTTTTGAAATTCTGAAACTCCATTTTCCAGGGCATGTTACACACAGCTTATTATTACTCATGGTCCATTTCTACTGAAAGTCGCTTGGTGTGTCTCTAGTGGTATCTCAGACTGTCAAGTTCAAGGGTAGGGGCTCTGGCTTTTACATCTGTATCCCAGGCACCTTGCACCCGGGCTGACACATGGCCGTGATGAACGCACATTCATCGAATGACTGAATGTCTCCCCAAGTGAAAGACTCTAGTAAAGCATTAGGGTTTTTTAAAGATAGCAGGAGAAGGCAATGGCACCCCACTCCAGTGCTCTTGCCTGGAGAATCCCAGGGGCGGGGGAGCCTGGTGGGCTGCCATCTGTGGGGCTGCACAGAGTTGGACACGACTGAAGCGACTTCGCAGCAGCAGTGCTACTATGAAACCACTGAGAAAGTAGCCATATCTAACCATTCTCCCAAGACAGTCTTTCCTCTTGGGAGCTAATTAAATGTTATTATCTTGACACTGTCATCTTGACACCCCTCTTGCACTACTGGCCATCAACGGACCTTCTCCTCTTTATTCTAACAAATCCAACTCTTTTCACTATCAGATCCCCAACTTCATGCCTGCTTACTGAAATGCAGTATAAGGTAGTACTTTAAAGCAGGTACCCTGAAGCCAGACTTCTAGGATCACAGCCTGGTTCCAGCCCCATGACCTGGCACAAGTCTCTTAACTCCTGTGTTCCTTGGCTATAAAAATAAAAGATAATAAGAGTCACTTCTACCATAGAGTGATTGTGAGAATTAAATAAGTCAAATTTTGCAAGACATTTAGAACATGGTCTGGCACATAGTAAGCATTCAGTATGTGTTTGCTAATATGTTTATTATTCACACTCGTAAGGGCAGGCCCTTTGCCTAGAGGAAGAAAACAATGGTTTTCTTCCTCTAGGAAGACTGGCTGAGGTTCACGTTCATCAAACACTCCCATCAATCCCAGATTGATGGCAACAGCACAGATGAGACTGTCTGCAAGTCCCAAGGCTCCAGGTACAACTCTCAGCTAAGCTACTAAAGTGGTTGAGATCTCAGGAAAATTCATCCATGTCTTAAATATCTTGACCGATTTATCAGTGTCCTGTTAAAATGAACTGCAGAATATAAAATGAAGAGAAAACTTGCATCTGCTCAGGAAACTACAGACGGATGATAGCCACAAGCCAGAAACTCCAGGGAAGCTCTTGTATCTAGTTTTAGGTGAGACAGGACAAGCTGGACGAAAAGCCAATGGACTAATGACGACGACAAGCTTGCCTGCCAGGAACAGACTCCAGCGAACTCCATTCATGATGCCTAATCAAAGGGATAAAGGAAGATGGTGAAGGTGACCACTCAGTGTCACTATGGAGTGCACCCCATACCAACAGGACACTGAAAAACACGAGAGGCACGAGGGGCAGCCCAGAAAGGGGCACTGTGCCCGCGAACCGCAGGCTGCCCCTGACACTGAGCTCCAGCGCAGATGAGAGCTTCTTGTTACAGTCACCTCAGATTCACCCGTTCCTCAGGTTCCTGGCCTTCTGAAATGGGTTTGTGGATTGAAATATTCAAATAGGAATGTTACTGTATCTGATTGAACCCACCTCTCCCCTCCATTTCGGATGAGCACAACCATCTTTCTGTAAGTATTAGCTGCCAGAGACAGCACAGGTCCTAAAAACAGCTTCAACAAGTCCAAAAGAGGCAAATTTCTTCGAGGAATCAGAGCACATTTGTTCCCATGAAACAGAATTATGCTTTAAGAAACTAGAGCAGTTTTCAAATGTGTGCTTGTGACCAGATTCGGGAGGAAAAAAACTGAAACTATTCCACAGAACAATCTGAAATCAAAGATGACTACAAGAAGATGCCAAATTTAAAATGTGTGGGGAATGGTGAGGAGTAGACTGAGGAATCTTGGAAATCTGGAGCTAAAGTATAAGAAAAGTTTAACTCAAAGGAAAAGTGGAGAGATATAATACAAAGAAGACGAAAAAGGATATGAAGAAAGGAATCCTGGCAAAATATGATGCAGAAATCTAAGCAAAATAAAGAAATAAAAGAATTAATAGAAGAAAACTACCATGAGCTAAAGAAAAGTGTGTCTCCAAGTGTGGCTAGAATTAGGGAATGGAGGGCAGGGGAAAAGAGACCAGCATCTTGAGACACATTTTGTTGAAATTTTTTAAAATTTGAAAACAGATCATTTTCAAAGGCTCCCCAAATTAGGTTGGCTCAGATTTCCCTACAACACTGAACACCAAGATGCAGTGGCCCAACACCAACAGAGTTTTGTTTTTTAACTATTATTTTTATATTTTTAATTAAAATAAATACAAACCAACAGAGTTTTGAGAGGCACTGAGCATCATGTGGCAATTCTACCTGAGTAGAAATCATGAGTATGCCCTCACCTAAATGCTCACTAAGTTTTCAAAACCATGGTCCCCTTAATCAAGGAATGAATCAAAATAAGAACCCCCAAATATAGAAAATTTGGTTGACATAAATGGTGTGTAGCATAAGGAGTAAAAAAGTTAATACACAAAACAACGAAGATGTAGACCACCTTGGAACTTGAAAACAAGAATGCAGTGTTGACTGCCACCACTCTAAACATTTAGACTTGATGTTTCAAAGCGTAAGACAGCACATTTTGCTCCAATACACTCTTCTTTATGTAAAGAGCATCCTGCTGGGAGATGGTGGTCTTCGAATGAACGATGTATTCATTCAGATAACTGCATGATTCCTCAGAGTGGTTTTTTTTTTTCTTTTAAAAATAATTCTATTTATTTATTTATTGCTGTGCTGGTCTTCACTGCTGTGTGGGCTTTTCGCCAGTCCAGTGAGCAGGGGGATTACGCTCTAGTTGTGGTGCAAAGGCTTCTCATTGCGCTGGCTTCCCTTGTGGAGCACAGGCTTGATGGCATCTGGGCTCAGTAGTTGCTGTGCCCGGGCTCTAGCGCACAGGCTCAATAGTTGTGGTGCGGGGGCTTAGCTGTTTCATGGCAACGTGGGATCTTCCCAGCAAAGAGATCAAACCCTTATCTACTGCACTGGCAGGAGGATTTCTTTACCACTGAGTTGCCAGGGAAGCCCTCCCAGAGTGTTTTTAACAAAACCAAACCCATTCTCAAGATCGGCCTCCAAAATTTTATGCTAATAGTACTACTTTCCTTACGTTGTCAAAAACCCTTCAAGCACAGCTTAAATGCCACCACCTTTACCCCCAGCACATCCTGCACCATAATAGAATTATTTGCATGCTCATCCTAGCTCTGAACTGCTCTATTTAGTATCCTAACTATTCCGATGGCAGTATTCAGAACAGAGAGAGGATTTGACAGGTTTTAAATAAAGTAAATGTGGCAACCATTGAAAAGATCCTTCTTATGAAGTTTTCTCATAACACTAAAGAATTTTTGTGCCTTCTGTTTATCTCAATTTATACCAACCTATGCTGTACACGGACTTTCATGAAAACGGTTTAATTTAACCCGAATTTTAACTTAATCAAAAGCTTTTCCAAGGTATGTCTGTAACTGTGGACTTTGAGGCCAGCTTGGCATCCCAACCACTGACATTTTTCTCATGTATCACTCAACATATACTATAGCTCTGCACACTCCCCCCCTTCAGAGAACATTAAAAATCACCTACTCCTGAGTTGTTTTAAGGGCTAGACAGGATAATGCATGAAAACCACATAGTAGGCACTTTGCACATATCAAGAACTGAGTAAATGTTTGCTTTTATCACAACCATCAGTGTATCATATACCATGCACCATGCTAGGCCTGGGGAAAGTGTGAAAGTGCTAGCTGCTCAGTTGTGTCCAACTCTTGTGACCCCATGGATTATAGACTTGGGTGGGGGGTGGCCCACAGAAAACCAGATCCATAACCAGGTTCCTAACCCATAGATTTTATAGGTTGATACTCGACTCACACAGACGAAGAGATGCAGACCTATGACGTAACATTTCTCTGCGTGCTTAAAACTCCATTCTAATTTATTAAGCCCTAGGCACTTAAATAAACCCTGTGGAATTTATTTCCCTGAAACACTTCAGTGATTCCAATAAATTACAGAACAGTCAAGATATAAGATAAATAGCATTTGGAGGCTCTTTCCGCAAGTTAAGAGTGTTCACATTTTCTGGTCTTCAAAATGGAGACCACAACATAATTTTTAAAGTTACTTGGAAGATTTATACTGTAATAAAGGCATTTTTCCAAATTACCATATGCCTTTATAAGTGCCAAATAATATTTAGGACATTCAGTTGTTGAAATATAAGCAAGAATGTGGAATGAAGTAATAGTTATTAGGCCAAGTAGGAGAAAAACTGACTAAAGAGTCTTGAAGTTTAGAAATTATAAGAAATGTATAAATTCGTCAGTAATTAAGGATATAAGACATGTAAAAGACAAAAGAGCTTATACAAATACATATTCTGGCTTTTCATTAAGTTAATAGTATAATTTCTTATTAAAATGTTTCATACATGTAAATAAGACTCTCTGCAGAAAGGTTCAAAAACCACAGAGAATTAAAAAGAAAAAAATTTATAGAATCACTTTCAATCCTATCATTCAAGATTAATAAACCTGTATATTTTTGTGCTGTGCTGAAGTGCTCAGTCACTCATTCTCTGACGCTTTACAACCCCATGAACCCTCCAGGCTCCTTTGTTCAAGCAATTTTCCAGGCAAGAATACTGGAGTGGGTTTGCCATTTCCTACTCCAGAGGATCTTCCTCACCCAGAGACTGAACCCGCATGTCTTGAGTCTCCTGCATTGGCAGGCAGTTTCCTTACCATTACACCACCTGCTGCTGCTGCTGCTGCTGCTGCTAAGTCGCTTCAGTTGTGTCTGACTGTGCGACACCACAGACAGCAGCCCACTAGGCTCCTCTGTCCCTGGGATTCTCCAGGCAAGAATACTGGAATGGGTTGTCATTTCCTTCTCCAATGCCCTGGGAAGCCCTAAATTTCTGTACCAGTCATATTTTTTCTATGCATAAAATAAATATTTTCTTCTATGACCCTATGACCTACTTTTCTCAACAGGTAATATAAGCTGAATATTTTCCCATATCACTAATGAGCCACAGCAAAAGTTTCTCACACCATCTAGGTTGTTACCAGGTCCTCATGATTATGCACAGCTCTGTCTTCAACTGAACATTTATGTCTGCACAGCCTAGTGCGACTTGAAGAATGCATGAGGTGGGGCACAAATACTACTGGAATCTATCCAGCCTGCCAATTAACATCCCGGGTCGTAAATTTACAAAATTTTTTAACCCTTCAGACCATTAATGGTGTCACTCAATATAACTGCTTTATCTTCTACCAAAATGTCTTTGACACCTAAGTGTCTGATAAAATCTTGATATCATTTTCCTTACTGCCTGAGCATGAGAGACAAAGCCTTCTGCTTTGGATAAAAAAAACCAGTAAGTGACCCAACTTCTAAACAACTGAGGTTGTATATTTCCTCCAGAAGTTACTAAAAAGTAACTAAAGTTACTAATACCAGCTTCCCAGTCTCTAGCAGAACTAGGGCAGGGGGGAGAACAAGAGACCCTTGAGGGGACGACAGGGTTCTCGCTTCCAAGCACCCCAGCCACCCAGCTCACTCCCCACCCCCAACAACATGAGATGGGGGGACGCCTTCAAGAAGGAAAATCCAAAATCTCTTTCACTGGTTGTCAGTCTATTTAGGCAGTGGACTGACCGATTTCCCTGAATGAAATAAAATGACCTGAGTGACAGAAGAGAGAAGAGAAAGGGGAGGGAGCAGAAGAGGAGGGAGGCAGGCCCAGGAAAGCAGCACCCACAGTTTGGAGAGACAAGGACCAGTGGATTTCCTGGGACTCAAATGGATTCCACATTATGAAGCCTTACTTGAGTCATCTTGCTGACACCCTGACCAATACGGCTGTCTGAGGGCAAGAGGGTAGGGAGAGGGGCTAGAAAGGGGCCAGCTGGAGACAGAGCCCTGAGTCAGGTTACTGAGACCTGCGACACATTCCGAGCGAGCCGCTGATGAGAAACAGCCTGGATCAGAGAGAAGAGGAGGGCAGCAGCTGCAACTAGCTAAGTCTAGAGTTGTTCAGCTTCCCTGCCACCTCCACGCTTCTTCCCTGTCCTTGCTCCAGGTGGGGAGGTGGGGTGGTTCAGGAGGGGCTCCATCCCCAAAGAGCAAGGGGCCAGAGTGAAAGGGCAGGATACCCCATGTCTCTCTCACGTCCAGTGCTGCCTGGGGCAAGCTGCACTGGAGGAAAGAGAGGAGAAAATCTAAATCATGTTGCAGGTTAATTTCCCAAACTGCATTCATTTCTAGAAATTTGTGGAGGTTGCAGCTGTGAAGGGACAGGAAAGGGAGATTCAGTAGGCATGGTTGAAAGCAAGGACTGAAGAGAAATAAAGACCCTCTTAATGTTATACCTCACAGACCTGAGACAGTTCATCAGATCAATTACGGCTCCAATAGGGTAAAGTGCACATATTCAATAAAGGGAGCCACAGTACTGGCCCAGGCTGGCTTGGCCCATTCATTCATTCAGCAGATAACTTATTGAGCACCTCCAGTGCACTGGACAGAGCAGGGAACAAGACCCATGATAAAGCCCTGTGCTATGGGAAGTTATTAATAACTTCCAGGTAAAATGTACAACTCCAGACAACTCTCTGAAACTTCTTGGGCCTTAGAGTCCTCAGAGAATCTTGTTCTCCTATTTTACCTTAATAAATTTCTAAGGATCCTGGAAATTAAGTATAATAAAACATTTTTTTTTTTTTTACAATTTATCACAAGATGAACAGCTTGTGTTTCAGAAACCCTGGCACAAGTCACTTGGAGGCTTCTAAGCACAACGAAATTCCTCCAGGCTCCCAGAGTAGAGGTGGGCAAGAGGCTGTGGGAGGATACAGTAATAGCTTGTCTGCTGCTACTGCTAAGTCGATTCAGTAGTGTCTGACTCTGTGCGACCCCATAGACGACAGCCCACTAGGCTCCTCTGTCCCTGGGATTCTCCAGGCAAGAACACTGGAGTGGGTTGCCATTTCCTTCCCCAATGCATGAAAGTGAAAGTGAAGTCCCTCAGTCCTGCCCGACTCTTAGCGACCCCATGGACTGCAGCCAACCAGGCTCCTCCGTCCATGGGATTTTCTAGGCAAGAGTACTGGAGTGGGGTGCCATTGCCTTCTCCGAATAGCTTGTCTCCTGGGTGTTAATTCTTGCCTCATGATCACAGTTTCTGGATATGAGGGAGGGAAAAAACCCTGTAAGTACCAAATCATCTATACAAATGATTTTAAACTACCCAGAGCGAGTAAATATTTTGCAAAATTAATGGTAAGTACTAGTACTTTTATAAGGTAGGAGAAACTCAGAACTGTCTTGGTAAAATTAGCGCTGGTGACTCAATACATCCAGTACAAGGGCTCTGTCTAATAAATACCATCAAATCCAAGAGCCAGGGACTTCCCTGAGGGTCCAGTGGTGAAGACTGCACTTCCCACTGCAGGAGGCATGGGCTCGATCCCTAGTCAGGGAACTAAGATCCCACATACTGCATGCCATGGCCCCCAAAAATAAAGTTAACCCATGAGCCAGATTTCCCTGGGTACCTGAAGAGAATCAGGCCCCTCCTGGGCACTGGTCCATGGGTGGGAGCTCAGCACCACTGCTGAGCAGAAAAGAACCCACCACGTGGCCAGATGGCACCTTCCCACAGCAGGGTAGCCCCATTCAGCTGAGCCTTCAGGCCCTAGGCTCCTGAGCAATCCCTGGGTGGGCTGGTGGTTCTTGAGTACACCTGGTTGGGCCCAGATCTGTCTCATCTCCAGGGACCACTTCCACTCGGGGCCTGTGATTCACTCCCTGCTGCAGCTTTAAAGCTGAAGACAGGCCGAGGAAGGGTGAGGCAGCGTTTCACCACGGCTCTAACTTTAGCACTTCAGCACAACACGCACCCTGGCCAGACTTCTTTGGGAAGGTCAGGCCATCCGTCACTGGTTAATCCTCAACTTTCCTGTTTTGAATTTGTGCAAACTTCACCCAGTTGGTGCAACCCCAGTGCTTTCAACTGTCCTCTATCAAAACAGGAGCTGAGATGACAACATTTACCAAGAAAGGTAACCAGATTGTCAGTGACTTGACTAGTCATTTCCTCAAATTATTTTTCCCCAAACTATTTACAAGATGCCACTTACTCTTTCTTTTTTCCTTTTAGGTCCTACAAAAGGGAAGCACTTAGGTAGCTGAGTGCCAAGAAACTAGAAAATGGAAAAGCAATGTGTAAGTCAACTTTGCCAGCAGCCTCCCCACACTGGGTAATAAAAAGGAAAAATGCAAAAATCTCCCACAGGTCAAAAGTATCAAGGCTACTTACTCTTGCTTATTTCAAAATAAGTAAATGTAAAAAGATGCAAATAAATAAACATCCTGTAGAAGAGTTTTCTAGGGCATAAAATTGCCAAAAAATTTACCACTCACTTAAAATATAAGCCTCCAGGATATTACTTTCTTAAATACAGTATCTTTATTTTAGGTGAAGATAAATACTATAGTTTAAATGTAGGTATGGGAGTATATTTTCTCAATTCACAAGATTATACATTTTAATCTGTGTACCTTAAGATCTTAAAAACAAAATATAATCACATAAGAGCAAATTAGAAAGAGATACACAAGAGAAACATCCCCACCCATAATTTGATATTCTGCTAAAAAAAAAAGTCAAAATTTAGCTTTCTTTTTAGTCAATTTTCCTAAGCATATCTTTTCTAGCATAATTTTTGCCCTGCTTTCTTTTATGCTAATACTATCCTAAAAGCAACTTTACAGGGCAATTCATTGTTATTTTACATTAATAGAATATAGAAAATTCCATAAGTTACTTTGAAAAAATTAATATTCCTTTGTTGTTTAATGTTTAGGCTATTTTCAGGGAAGTGACATAAAGAACACAGCCAGAAACATATCTGTGCATATAGTTTTCAAAAATATCTCAGATAAAATTGCTTTCTGTAAAGGATACCAGCAGAGAATGAAGGCATTGGGTATCATCACTGTGGAAAAATGTTTTCGATTATACCACAATGAGCAGAAACTGGTATTTTTTTATGGAAATATTTTAAAGTATCCAAGAGTAGAGGAAATAATTCATACTCCTCTTCCAAGACTATCAACCGGTGCCGGTGTCCTTTCATTTATCCTCCCATTTTAAATACTTCCCGCCCCAGATCATCTGAAGTAAATCCCAAATCACATAGCATAGCTTAAGTAAATATTTCTAAACGATAAGAACCTTTTTTTTAGAACATAAGTACAATACCACATCATATCTTTAAGAAAAAAAATTACACTAATGCCTTAATACATCAAACATTTAGGCAAATCCAAATTTTGCCGATTGTCTCATAAATTTTTCTTGGTCTGTTGAGATCAGGATACAGATAAGGTCCTTACGTTGTAAATGGTGGCTCCATTCTTCAATCTCTTCATCTGTAGGTTTTCCTCCTTCCCCACCCCTCTTTTTCTTTAATTTACTTGTTGAAGAAAATGAAAAGTGAAAGTGTTAGTTTAGTTGCTCAGTCCTGTCTCTTTTCAAACCCATGGACCATAGCCTGCCAGACTCCCCTCTCCATGGAATTCTCCAGGCAAAAATACTGGAGTGGGTAGCCACTCCCTTCTCCAGGGATTGAACCTGGGTCTCCCAAATTGCAGACGGATTCTTTACTATCTGAGCCACCAGGGAAGTGAGATCAACCGTCCTACAGAGTTTGTACTAACTGCATCTCATAATGACATTTATAACATGTTTCTCTATCTCCCTATTCCCTGTAAATCAGGAGGAGGATCTCAATACTTGATTAAATTCAAGTTCAATGTTTTGGCAACGACAAATATTTCATAGAAGGTGTTGTGGACTTCCATTGGAAGGCACAACATGTCTGGTTTCCTCTTTCTTTGAAGTTAGTGTGGAGTCTGTTTTTCTTTTTTTTTTTTAACTTTTTATTAGAAAGCATTTAAAATATTTTATTGAAAAAAAAATTCAAACAAAGGGAGAGAAAAGAATATAAAGAATCCCCAGTGGAGACTTCCCTGGCTGTCCAGTTGTTAAGACTTTGTCTTCCAATGCAAGGGGTGTGGGTTTGATCCCTGCTTGGGGCGTTAAGATCTCACATGCCTTGTGGCCAAAATGCTAAGACATAAAACAGAAGCAATTCTGTAACAAATTCAATAAAGACTTTAAAAATGGCCCACATCAAAGCAAATCTTAAAAAAAAAAGAATCCACATCTACCCATCACCCAGCTTTAAACTCACTGGCTTCCCTCTCCCTTATTCTATTTTATCCACACCCTTACTCACTTCTCTCTCTTCCAAATCTAGAATATCTTGAAGTAAATCCCAGACATCATATAATTTTATCTCTCAACATTTCAGTGTTTATCTCTAAAAGACAGTGATTAAAAAAAAATACTATTATAAAGCTTAAGACCTTTAATAATAATTCCTTAATATCAAATATCTGCTCAGAATTCACATTCCCTCCATTGTATTGGGCTTCCCTCTAGCAATGTGGGAGACTGGGGTTCAATCCCTGGGTTGGGAAGATCCCCTGGAGAAGGGAAAGGCTACCCACTCCAGTATTCTGGCCTGGAGAATCCCCATGGACAAAGGAGCCTGGTGGGTACTGTCCATGCAATCACAAAGAGTCAGACACGACTGAGTGACTAAGCACAGCACATTCACATTCCCTCCCCTGTATTATGAGATACTTTTGCATTTGACTTTAATGTGTAGCATTTGATTATTGGTGAGTGAGAACACTTCTGCTGTGTTTATTTACTGGCTATGTCCTCTGCTTGTTTTGAATTGAGTTGATGGGTTGAAAATAATAAAGACTGATGACCATTTTTTTGCTACAAATATTTTCTCAGTCTTCTGTCCCTCTACTAATAGGAAGTGGACTGAGTCAGTCTGCCCTTATGTCCATATGTCCTTATGTCCAGTGAACTTAAGCTTTCTAATTTAAGTGCACTTCCTGAGTCCTTCTATTGCTATTTAGCTCAGAATGCCTCCCTTCCTTCAAAGATATAATGACTATTCAATTCTATTTTCTTCTAGTTTCTCTAAGTAATCTGCACTGTTAAGTACATTCAGGTCATATACTCAGAAAGCTATTTAGGTTGTGTGAATCCCAGAATTCATCTCCATAATCCCTAAGCCACAGATAGAGAATAGAGTTTAATAATAGAAGCATATTTCTAAATTATTTGAATCCCTTAGTAAACTACCCATAGATTTCCACTGCTCCCAAAGAAAAATTCTAACCCCTTCCAGAGAAAGGGGAGACCAGTCACCTGCTTTTAAAGCACTCTATCTCATTAGGGTGTTAATTAGTTCCTTGCAAGAATGAAAAGCAGGGATTAATTTAAATCACAGTGCAGTTGGTTGGGGTGGGGGGAGAGAGTTGGTTAATGGCTTCCTTTTTAACAGTTACCAACACATCTTAAATAGACCCAGATTCTTTTAAAAGGAGGGCAATTATGAGGTACAAATTTGGTTACCTAGGAGATCCCACCTCTCCATTCTAACAGAGACTGTCCCCTCAGAAAAGCAGCTTGAATTACTAGATGGCTACTTTTCTAAGCCTCAATCCAATGGCCTAACAGAAGAAAAGTAAAACTCAAATATTACCTCAATTAGAGCTTAGATTTTTTTTTTTTTAAGCAGGAATTCCCACGGTAGCAAAGTAGGATTATGATACAAAGTCCCAAGGAAAATTAAGTACGAGTCTCACCAGTTTTCTATACCCTGCTTAAGACACAAAGGCAGGGGAAAAAAAAAAAAAAAAAACCAAAACAAAACCAAAAAAACCTGTAGACCAAGTGATTTATAAAATGAGTGTAGCAAGAGTGTTGAAATGCAGAAGCATTGTGTAAATACCAGCACAGTTGACATCACACTTAATGCCTGTATCACGAACAGAAGTTTAGGGGTAATGAGTACATTATGACTGAATGTGTGGTTAACTCACACATTCATGTATCAAACCAAGAGGTTGGATGACAGATGTTCACTAAACTTATCGTGGTAATCATTTCATGATATATGTAAATCAAATCATTATGTTGTACACCTTAAATTTACACACTCTGTCAATTATATCTCAATAAAACTGGAAGAGAAAAAAAACATTTGGTTGACAGGATCAAATGAGGTTATACATGCAAAAGCACATCATTATTAATAATACCATTTGAAAGTTAGCTTTTCTTAAGTCAGCTTCTGAAATCCCACTTTTCTTATACTGTGAGTTCAGGATACCACTTTGGCATCACTGTCACGAGATAGGTAACCTCAAGTGTCAAATTGCTTGCCAGGCTCTGATGCCCAGTTGTTGGTCAAGCCTAGATGTTACTGTGAAGGTACTTTGTAGATACGATTAACATTTAAATCAGTAAACTTTGAGGATAGTAGATTATCCTCCATAACATAAGACAGCCTCATTCAAACACCTGAAGACCATAAAAAAAATTAAAAAAAAAAAAACCTGAGATCCCCCCGAAGAGGAATTCTGACTGCCAGCTAGCTTCAGACTTGGGACTGCAGTATCAGCTCTGCACTGGGTCCTCAGCCGAACCGGAAGACTTAAGACTTGTCAGCCCCATGGCTGTGTGAGCCCATTCCCTAGAATTTCTATACAGAGAGACAGACAGACATAGACACACACACACACACACCCATTCTGGTTCACCATCATTCTATAGCTGTTCCCAAAAAGTGAAACAAGTTTATATTTACCTGATTGTCCCCACATTATACAAGCCTGACTTTATAAATTTTCCCTAAAACTGGAGGCATGTTAGTTTGCTGGGGCTGCTGTAACAAAATGCTATAGGCTGGGAGTCTTAAAAACAACAGAAATGTGTTTGCTCCCAATTCTGGCAGCTGGGAAGCCAGAGGTCGATGTGCCAGCAGGTTTGGTTCCTTCTGAAGCCCCTCTCGTTGGCTGGCAGGCGGCTACCTTCATGCAGTGTCCTCAACACAGTCTTTCCTCTGGGTTCGAATACCCCTGGTGTCTCCCCGTGGGTTCAAATTTTTGACAAAAGTCAGACTGGGTTAGGCCCCATTCTAAAGGCCTCATTTTAACTTAGTCACCTCTTTCAAGGCCTGATCTCCAAACACTGTCACATTCTGAAGTTCTGGTGGCTAGGGCTTCAACATATGAATGGGGTGGGAGGCACAATCCAGTCCAAAATGAAGGGGCTCTCTGAAAAAAATATGATTTACTTACTATTAGGCTACATGGATAAATAAAGCTCACTTTTGGGGGAAAGCAATTTGGATGCAAAGAGCACCGACCCATCAGAAAAGACTCTGAAGCTGGAAAAGATTGAAGGGAGGAGGAGAAGGGGAAAACAGAAGATGAGATGGTTGGATGGCATCACCGACTCAATGGCCATGAGTTTGAGCAAGCTCTTGGAGATGGTGAAGGACAGGGAAGCCTGGTGTGCTGCAGTCCATGGGGTTGCAGAGAGTCAGACATGACTGAGTGACTGAACAACAATTTAGAGATAATCTTCCTCTAGATTCCCAGTTGGCGCTAGTGATAAAGAACCTGCCAGCCAATGCAGGAGATGTAAGAGATAGGGATTCGACCCCTGGGTGGGGAAGATCCCCTGGAGAAGGGCATGGCAACCCACTTCGGTATTCTTGCTGGAGAATCCCACAGACAGAGGAGCCTGGCAAGCCATGGGGTCACAAACAGTCAGACACAACTGAGTGACTTTTATTTTCCTCTAGATCAGGCAGAAATGTGCAATTAAGAAAAATATGCAAATCCATTACAACACTGTCTGGCAGAAAAAATAAAGAGATGATTTTAAACAAGAGCCCAAGTCCAAGGCATCGAAGCAGACACTCTGAATTTCAGGCACTAATCTGTCACTTGGGCAATATTTTACATCTTGCTCGGGTGTAGAAAGCAGCAAGGACTTAGTTTATCTGACCCTGACAAGTGAGTCTCCCCACAGGCTAGACAGTAATCATAAAATCAGTTACCAAACCCTCTTAAGCATGGGGCCAGGCAGGATGTGAAATCTTTGTAAATATATATTAAAGACATAGTTAGGTGTTTCATCTAACAGGCAATATCGCCAGGCATCAGTAGAGATCCAAGGCCTTAGACAGAAGGGGAAAGAATGACGTAGGAAGATGGCAGAACAGAGGTAAGAAAGGGGATGGAAAGAAGAGGGAAAAGACAAGAAATGGGAAAGGAACAGTGTGGGGAGGCTGGACTTTGTCCCTCCTCTCTTAGTAGCACTGCACTATGCCAGGGTCCTACCTTGACTGAAAAAAAAAGCCAGAACTTCACATGTAAATAGCATTGTACATTTCCAAAGACTTCACCTCTGTTACCCCTGGTGACGATGAGATGATTAGATGGCATCACTGACTCAACAGACATGAATCTGAGCCAACTGCGGGAGATAATGGAGGACAGGGAAGCCTGATGTGCTGCAGTCCACGGGGCCTCAAAGAGTCGGACACGACTTAGTGATTGAACAACAATTCCTGGTGTATCCCAAACAGCCCTGTGAGATCTCATTGAACTGTGAATGAAGAATGGTGCCTGTCACATCAGTAAACAAAGGATGTCACAGCCACTACAGCTGCTCCCTACCATGAGCCCTGAGGGGACTTAGGACAGAAAAGAACAGGATCCTTGCCCAAGATAGCTGGGGTGCACATCAAAGGCATAATTTCTTGAGCCCAAACTCTTGCATCTTCCCACATATAGAAGAGCACTAAATTCCTTAACTTGAGATATCTGGTTTTCTTGAATCTGTTGATGTTCTGACTACCTTGCTTTTTATTGCAAAAATTCCTATATATACCCTTACCTCTTTGGAGCAGTCCCTCAGCGCTCTCTGAGAGTCCTTTCTCTTGGGCTTGAAGTCCTTAGCTGTCCGCCAAATTAAACACAATTCTCAACGTTTACGCTGTGCAAGTTTTTTCAGTCGATAGAACTGTTATTTTTACTTGACAGTTTTTCAAAAATTCGAGACAGAGTCATTGAAGTGACTTGCAAAATCTCAAGTAACTGAATATTTCACAGACTAATTCTAGTCCATAGAAATGATCGACAACTACAGTCCTTTTTCACCCCACCATTCCTCCCTTAGGCTTTCTGGTTCATAATCAAACTATGTGATCTATATGTAATTTTTTTTTAAGTTCTGTGTTCACTCTTTCTCCGCAAAATTTCTTTTTGGCTTTATACTCCTGAGGGTTTGGTTTGTTTAGCTTTAAAGATAGCTCTTAGACAAACAAGCTGAGAGAAAAGTGATTGATACATGTTTATCTACTGGGAAAAATAAGAGTGATCACATCTGAAGAGGTCAACTCCTCTCCTCCAGAGCTGCTGTTCCAAACACTACAACTTTCCTAGAACAATCTAAATGACTTTAAAATAAATCTCAGGAAAAGAGCTCATGAACTGTTATCAGTGGGGTCAAGGTAGGGTATACAGGTAACTTGGCTCTTGTCAGGAAATAAAATAACCTTATGGCACTAGGTTTTCCAAGTGTGTCTTACACCTTTGAGTTCTGTTTGTGGTTGACAACCAAACATTTCTGTGGCTTTTACATGAAAACTCAGGCTCAAGTTCAAAGCTGGAAGGTAATATGTATCCTGGGACAGACTTCAAAACCCCGTATTCCAGGCCCTTCCTTATGTTCAGTTCTCAGCTTCTGGTAAGTGCACCTGCCGGCAGGTAATGCAGTAACCAAAGGAACACCAGTGCTAGAACCTTCTGGAAGCACC
Organism: Bos indicus x Bos taurus; assembly: GCF_003369695.1. Classification (NCBI taxonomy): domain Eukaryota; kingdom Metazoa; phylum Chordata; class Mammalia; order Artiodactyla; family Bovidae; genus Bos; species Bos indicus x Bos taurus. Next base: position 39,210,958 of record NC_040095.1, read on the forward strand.
TCTGCCTATAAGCTTATAAACTGTTTATATACTGCAGCAAATTGTATTTTCCAAAAGTGGCACTACAAGATTTCTGGTCCCATACGGCTATTCCAAAACCTTGCCACCTGCATCAAGAGTCAAGAGTCTATTTTTCCTCCCCTTGAATCTGGAGAAGACTTCGTGACTGTTTCAAGTGATGGAAAGCAGCAGAGGCAACACCAGGGTGATGTGGCTTCTGTCTGGCTCTCTCTCAGGATGCTTCTCTCAGAACCCAGCTACTATGCTGTGAAGAAGCCCAGGCTACATGGAGGGGACAAAAATGCTCTGAAAAGACTCAATGAAAGCCTAAGGTATGAGCCTCCAGGTGATTCCCACACCCAGGCTTCGAGTCTCCCCAGCTAAGTCGCACCTCATGGATCAGAGAGACAAGATGCCCCAGTGTACCCCATCCAGAAGAGTGTGAGTGTAGTAAATGTTTCATGCCACTAAATTTGGCAGTTAAACAGTCCTAGTAGCTGGAATGCACATTAATACTCACAAGCAAAAAGAATTCACTGATTAATTTGATTTTATACATAACTGGCTTTGGGTCTGTCTTACAGGTAGGAAAGCGTAGGCAGGAAGCAGAAACACAAATATTTAAATGCCAACTCCCCTGAGCCAGGCACCATATCACATATGAGAAAACTTCAAAACTTCAACTCCCCCAAAATCCCTGTGAGGTTTAAGCGCAATCTCCATTTAAAGATGAGGAAGCTGAGGCACAGAAAGGCTTATTCCCTCTTCCAGGTTCACACAGGCAGTGGGAGAGCTGAAGTTTGTTCCCATATCTGTGCATGTACGCTGTTACTCAGTTGTGTCCAACTCTGGGACCCCACACACTGTCGCCCACCAGGCTCCTCTCATCCATAAGATTTCCCAGGCAAGAATACTGGAGAGGGTTGCCATCTTCTTCTCCAGGGGATCTTCCCAACCCAGGAATCGAACTCGCACATCTCCTGCGTCTCCTGCATTGGCAAGTATAATCTTTACTGAGCCACCCGGGAATTCTCTGATCCCATACCTGCCTGACTCTAAAATTCATAATCTTTTTGCTCTCCCAGTGGAGCCCAACCATGGGGGCCTTGGCGCTGGACTGGGACAGGGATGGGGCTAAGGGGAAGGAGCCTCAATTTGGTGGCAATCAGAAAGCTTCATTAATCCATGAGCATCAGTCCCTCTGTGTCATTTGCCCTCTCACCCCCTGCCACACACACACTTTTTGAATACAGTAAATTTCATAATAATTACAATTCAAATTCCTTTTGTACATTATTGATCTCGGTTTTGATTATGATTTTGGTCCTAATTATGTATCTTCTCAACTAAGAGATGATAACAGAAGAGATACTAGAACTTAAAGGTCTGTAAACTTCCTATACGTATAGTAGAACAGGGTTTTCATACTTAAAAAACACTGAGAATTCTGAAACTGGTTCTCCTATAAAAGTGATACATGGGCATTATAAAACAATCCATATAGTAGAGAAGGATATAAAGCCAAAAGTAAAACTCCTCTTGCTATCTCCAGCCTTAAACTTACTCCCCGCTGTAGTAACTACTGTTAAAATTTCCTATGAATTTTTCTAGATATCTTTTAACACATACGAATATATTTGTTTTCTTTCTTTATACGTGTGAGCTTACACCACATACAATGTTCTCCAATGTGCCTTTCCGTTTATCACTGTTCCTTGGACATTTTTCCATGTTAGTACTAATAAATCTACCATGTTCTTTTAAAACAAACAAACCAACAACAACAAAAAAGTTGGGAACCATGAACTATACACCTCCATGCGTAGAATTCACATTCATGCCTGGTAAGTTGGGCTATGTTACCACAGAAAAACGCAAGAGTTGCAAATGAACAACATTCCATCTGTGCTGATTTAAAAAAGGTGGTTACCCAGGGCACTGAGAAGGTTCCCCCAGCCACAATTCATTGATTTGCTAATTGTTCTTCCCATTGACCACTGGCCAGCATTTTTTCTTGAGCTAATGATGATGTATGTGTCTTTCCACTTCCATATACAGGCAAGCGACAGGGATGGTGGGCAGAGAAGAATGGACCTTTCTCCGTCCTCAGCTTGCCTCTGTCCTTCAGGAAATCCTACTAAGCAGGCATTCTGCTTCCCTTGGGGTAGGAAGGGGAAGGCTGTGATAGATAGACAACTTTATTATTCATCAGGGATGTACAGCAAGTTCACTACCTCCCTGAGAAATGGGAGCCCACTCCATTCAGATCTGTGCTAAAGAGGCGAGAATGCTGGTACTTCATGTGCCTTAGAAAGGCTTCTTTCAGAAAAGAAAGGCAGTTTCACCAGAGTCCTTTGCCATTACATTCACATGGGATGCTGAGCAAGAAGCAACCTCCAGCCTGAGACAAATGGGCATGTCTGGGGTGGGTGGGAGGTACTCCCTCTTCCCAGGGCTCTTTTCTTTAGCTGCAGTAATCAGCATTCATTCCCTTAAGAAGGCCTTGCTTTGGGAGGCAAGTCCTACCATGTGACAGCCCCCAGGCTACTCTCCCCAGCCCTAAGCTCTTAAATCACTGCATTCCACAAGGATTTCTTTCTTCTCAAAAAGGGGGAGATAAAGGAGGGGAATTACAATATCCAATGAAGGTGGTCGGTGCCAAAACAACTAAAATTCCAATTCATAAAATCATGTTTTATTTTTTTTAAAAATCAAAGTGCGGTTTTAACAACTGTGTCTATACACCAAACCCCATGATTTCTGCTTGTGAGCTGTTCAGCTCTGATTAAATGGCAAAAGAAGAAAATGAGACTCAAGATTTTTGAAAACACATTTCCTATTACCATTAACTTTAGGTACGTGAAAAATTTAAGGATTATTGGTGGTGGTAACTCTTCAAAATAAACAGTCTTAAAATGAGCTACCAATTAATCAGTTTAATTCATAAATTAAAAAAATACATCTCAAGTGCACAACTAGAATCCATTACATACACACACATGCACAAATACACACTTTTAAGAGTCACATATTGGCCACCAACAGTCAGAGAACCTATCTCCCAAATGCACAGCAGAGGCTTTAGCCCAAAAGGTCCTCCATTCTCTCCTAGATCAACTCAGTGAAGGCAGGAGGGGGAAGACAGTTTCATGGACAGTTATCTGGTCTACCCATGCTCTCCCCCTTACCTTTTAAAGAAAAAGAACCTAGAAACCAAGAGAATAAGTGGAACAGTAGGAGAAGATATTTTAAGACATTAACCCTAAATTCATAATTCGCTAGCCACATAACAAAAGCAGTTGACCTATCTCTGTCTTTCACCACTTCATTTTCTAAATCGAGGCAGGATTGCTGACCAAGGAGGTACGTGGCCCCCAGCGGAACTGGTCACAACCAGGAGCTTCTGCCTCACCTGGATTACATGTGTGCATGCTAAGTCACTCAGACATGTCCATCTCTTTGCGACTCCATGGACTGTAGCCTGCCAGGCTCCTCTGTCCATGGGATTCTCCAGGCAAGGATACTGGAGTGGATTGCTATGCCCTACTCCAAGGGATCTTCCTGACCCAGGGATCGAAGCCATGTCTTTTATGTCTTCTGCATTGGCAGGTGGGTTCTTTACCACCAGTGCCACCAAATTCCCATTATCTCAAAAGATGTGGGCCCCATGAATCCATCCATGCTTATCCTTTAAAACTTATGCCTTTCCTATAATATAGAATATTTGTCTGTTTGCCTCATCTGTTGCCACAAACAACTCCAGATGTATACTATCAGGCATTTCCAAGGTCAGAGCTCCTTACAGATCACAAATTCCTAGAGGACAGGAAATACAGTTGTTTTTCTTGTACCAAACTGTAACTACCCAAATATTGCACACAAAGACATAAATTTCAGCCAGGAAATCCTTTTTGTTGTTGTTGTTAAAGCCTCATTTCCTTCAAAGTATCCAGCCTTATAAAACTTCTGGGAAGATGGATGACAACATTCTTCATTTATAACTGAGGTAACCATGATTCATTCATCCACTTACTCATTCATTCAACAGAGATCCCTTGAGCACCTCTTATGTGCCAGGGGATCCAGCAGTGAACTAGCCGAAGCCTAGGTCCTCACAGGGCTGCTGCTCTCAGGGGAGAAACAAGTCTATAGATGGGTCAGACACTAAGAAGTCAGTCGAAGATAAGCAGATAACATGCCGAGGGTGACAAAGGTTTACCAATTGGAAGTAAGGATAGCAAGCTAGAGGAATGTGTGATTGGGGTCCGGGGCAGTGTCAGGGATTCAGTGGACATGAACTTGGACAAACTCCAGGAGATGGTGAAGGGACAGGGGAACTTGGCATGCTGCAGTCCTTGGGGTCGCAAGGACATGAAGAGTTGGACATGACTTGGCGACTGAATTAACAATCACAACGAGGGTGAGGGAAGAGCTCTCCAGGTGCCATTTGAGCAGAGAGACCTGGAGGAAGGCAGCCCTGTGGGTGCCTTGGGGAGGAGCCTTCTAGAGTGGGAATAGTACATGGAAGGCTGGGTGGGCTCAGGAACTTATAAGCAAGCCTGGAGCAGAATAAACAAGAGGGTGGCTTCCAGACCTGGAAGGACTCTGCGTGACTGAGTGGGATACCATGCACGCCAAGTCACTTCAGTCATGTCCAACTCTGTGCAACCCTATGGACAGCAATCTGCCAGGCTCCTCTGTCCATGGGATTCTCCAGGCAAGAATACTGGAGTGGGTAGCCATTTCCTCCTCCAGATCTTCCCAACTGATGGATCAAACACATAGTCTTTTGTGCCTCCTGCATCAGCAGGAAGTTCTTCTCCACTGTGCCACCTGGGAAGCCCATAAAAACTTAAGTGTGTCACTCAGCCATGTCCGACTCTTTCTGACCCCATGGACTGTAGCCCATCAGGCTCCTCTGTCCATAGAATTCTCCAGGCCAGAATACTGGAGTGGGTAGCCATTTCCTTCTCCAAGACCCAAGAACTGAACCTGGGTCTTCTGCATTGCAGGCAAGACTCTTTACCATCTACATCACTGGAGCTTCCCATACTTAAGCAATTACAAAGTTAGAGTAAAAAATCTGAAGTTTTCAATATACACTAATTTATTAGTTAGAGAACGGGTTTCTAACACCTGAGAATTTGTTATATTAAAAGACTTTTTATTAAAAATTAAAAAAAAAATAGTTTTGCTGATGTGACACAGAGTTGCGGGCATTTGCATCAGACAGGCCTGAGTTGAATTCCAGCTCTGCTACCTCCTAGCTCTGTGACATTGGAGAAAACTTTCCATTTTTGAGTCTCAGCTCCTTCTATAAAATGAGGAAATACTGCCTTTACTGCAAAAGTAGAAATACTATATACAAGCATCTATTAAAATACTGGGGTGCTTTTTGAAAAACAATCTTTTCTTTGTGTAACCCAAATATCTCTGACCCCCAACACAACAACATTCCTGTAGGGAGATGTCAGGAGAATGTTCATGGCCTTAAAGTCCCCTTCTCTGGCTCCACCTTTTCTTCAATGGCCGGAATTGACTTTCATTACATATATGTTGTTGTCAAGGCTGGTTTACTGCTGTTGTTTTCAAGGCTGGTTTCAAGTTCTAATCTTAATAGAATCAGCAAACACCATCCATGCCCCTTATCCAAGAGGTGGACAGAATAGTAAATGAAAAACAGAATCCTTAAGGCCAAGAATTTCTGAGAATGTCAGGAAGGTATTTGAACATAGTATTGCTAATTGCATATTAAACACTCCTGGCTCTTTACTCAACAGAAGAGGCTTAATTATTATTACATGCTGTTCGATTTTTAAAACTGGGAGTTCTTGCTTCCTTTCCTGTCCAATAATTAGTTAGGCCAATATTTCTTACTTATGGCAACATATGATCACAATCATATGACCTTGAGTCCAGAAAGGAGTGAAACCACTCAGCCCTGAAAATCAAACAGAAGATCATGCTTCTGGTTTATTGGCTGGAATGTCCACTAGGAAGTATATATACTTAATTTTGGCTCCCTTCACTTTCCTATCCCAATTAACCCAATGCTACATTCACATGGCTGCCTAAAAATGTAAAATAATTTTGCAAATCTCAGTTGGGTTTATGTGTGTGTGTGCTCAGGCTTGTCCAATGCTTTGCAATTCCATGGACTGCAGCCCGCCAGGCTCCTCTGTCCATGGGCTTAACCAGGCAAAAATTCTGGAGTGGGTGGCCATTTCCTCCTCCAGGGGATCTTCTTGACCCAGGGATGTTTAATGTAACTTTAAAAGCTATTCTAAACAACACTGGTTGAGCAACAGAAGCCAGCAAGTAGAAGATTAAAATGACTTATTAATGGATGCTTGAAAGTGATAGAGAAATCTAGTAATGGAGTCTTTATGGTTGAAATTTAGAACTCTATCTTGAAACATGTATAATTTCATATATGAAATGAGTCACCAGTCCAGGTTCGATGCATGATACTGGATGCTTGCTTGGGGCTGATGCACTGGGACGACCCAGAGGGATGGTACGGGGAGGGAGGAGGGAGGAGGGTTCAGGATGGAGAACATGTGTATACCTTTGGCGGATTCATGTTGATATATGGCAAAACCAATACAATATTGTAAAGTTAAAAAATAAAAAAATAATAATAAAAAAAATAGAACTCTACCTGAAGAATTTTAAACAGTTTTAATAGAACTAAAATTCATTACTCAAAAAGAAAATAAAATTCAAATAGACAACCTCAGCATCTTTTGGAGCACTCATGGAAGGTGCTTTGAAATGTTCACTCAATTCATGTTGATAGTCACCTCACAAAGACTGTACCTTCAGTTCAGTTCAGTTGCTCAGTCATGTCTGACTCTTTGTGACCCCATGAACTGCAGCATGCTAGGCCTCCCTTTCCATCACCAACTCCCAGAGTCTACCCAAACCCATGTCCATTGAGTCGGTGATGCCATCCAACCATCTTATCCTCTGTCATCCCCTTCTCATCCTGCCCTCAGTCTTTCCCAGCATCAGGGTCTTTTCCAGTGAGTCAGCTCTTCACATCAGGTGGCCAAAGTATTGGAGTTTCAGCTTCAACATCAGTCCTTCCAATGAATACCCAGGACTGATCTCCTTTAGGATGGACTGGTTGGATCTCCTTGGAGTCCAAGGGACTCTCAAGAGTCTTCTCCAACACCACAGTTCAAAAGCATCAATTCTTCTGCGTTCAGCTTTCTTTATAGTCCAACTCTCACATCCATACATGACCACTGGAAAAACCATAGCCTTGACTAGATGGACCCTTGTTGACAAAGTAATGTCTCTGCTTTTTAATATGCTGTCTAGGTTGGTTATAACTTTCCTTCCAAGAAGTGTCTTTTAATTTCATGGCTGCAATCACCATATGCAGTGATTTTGGAGCCCAGAAAAATAAAGTCAGCCACTGTTTCCACTGTTTCCCCACCTATTTGCCATGAAGTGATGGGACCAGATGCCATGATCTTAGTTTTTTGAATGTTGGGCTTTAAGCCAACTTCTTCACTCTTTCCCTTTCATCAAGAGGCTCTTTAGTTCTTCTTCACTTTCTGCCATAAGGGTGGTGTCATCTGCATATCTGAGGTTATTGATATTTCTTCCAGCAATCTTCATTCCAGCTTGTGCTTCCTCCAGCCCAGCATTTCTCATGATGTACTCTGTATATATGTAAAATAAGCAGAGTGACAATATACAGCCTTAACGTACTCCTTTTCCTATTTAGAACCAGTCTGTTGTTCCATGTCCAGTTCTAACTGTTGCTTCCTGAGCTGCATACATGTTTCTCAAGAGGCACGTCAGGTGGTCTGGTATTTCCATCTCTTTCAGAATTTTCCACAGTTTATTGTGATCCACACAGTCAAAGGCTTTGGCATTGACTGTACCTTCATCTGAACTTAAAAAGCCTGTGTTTTTTTTTTCTTTTTAATCACTCATGCAGCACTTAAGATTCTATTCTGAATATTATTCTTCTTCATGTAAATGTCTTATCCTCTCAGAGAAAAGTGCAGCTCCCCAACACCAAGAACCACGTCTCCGATTTTCTGTGGGGATCCAGGGCCTTGCGTCCGGCCGGCACTAAATCTGTGTTCTTACATATTCTATGATTTCCCCTACAAAGCTGCATTTCTCCAAGGTGGTCCTGTCCAAGAGGCACAACCCATGGTTGTGAAGTAAAAAGATTACCTATCACATGGCATTCTCTACCCTACCCAACCCCACACATACAACCCTCCCCTTTCTTAGACATTTACAATGTACATTAACAGCTTAAAGGTATAGGCAGTCCTGTAATAAACAAACTTACTTATTTTGCTGAAAGGGACATGCTCCAAACTTCCCTGACACAGGAAACTTTTCTTCCTTATAATACTTGTTAAAAATTCAGCAGAGCCACTTGAGGAAATTGGCCTAAAGTATCTGCTGCTGCTAAGTCACTTCAGTCGTGCCCAACTCTGTGCGACCCCATAGACGGCAGCCCACCAGGCTCTCCCGCTGGGATTCTCCAGGCAAGAACACTGGAGTGGGTTGCCATTTCCTTCTCCAATGCAGGAAAGTGAAAAGTCAAAGTGAAGTCGCTCAGTCGTGTCCGACTCTTAGCAACCCCATGGACTGCAGCCTACCAGGCTCCTCCGTCTATGGGATTTTCCAGGCAAGAGTACTGGAGTGGGGTGCCATTGCCTTCTCCTAAAGTATCTGAAACATCATCATATATACAATGAAGTGCTCAGTAAATAACATACATGAGACATGGTATAGTTCACAAGGTGCTTTCAATACATGATGATGACTGAACTCCCTCAACAGACAAAGTAAGAAATTTTTAAAGTAATAAATTTTTAAAAGTAAGGAAACTATCTTCCTTTCCTCCAACACTCTTGACTTCTCACTCACATCCCTTTATTTATGTATCTATCAACTGAAAACTTCTATTTCCGACTCTGAGTCAGTACGGATATGTGACAACTTATTTTTTCCACAAAGGGACTTGTTCCCACATCTTGGAACTGAGAGAGTCCTTAGATATAAATTACAAATTGTTCCCTTTACCCTTGTGGGGAGAAAGAGCAGGTTTTAATTTTAGAAAATCTACCTTAGAGACACAAAGAAATTGGGTGACTTGGTCAGTAATGTGATTTTAGCTTAGAGGAAAATCAAAGTTCCACATTTAGAGATACATCAGTTAAGGATTAGGTTCAACCATATATGAAAGGAAAGTCAACAAAATGGTGGCTTAAACAAGATAGAAGTCTTGACACATAAACAGAGTCTGAGAAGAGTCAGTCCAGAGCTGACAAGGCAGTTGAGACTGGGACTCTATCTGTTTTACCACCTTAATACAAGGCTTCCATCTTTAATGTCACCATAGGGCCCAAAATGGCAGCTGGAATGCTAGCCATCAAGTCCTGATCCCAGGCAGAAAAATAGAGGATGATGGCGGAATAGGTGAAAAACAAGTAGCTTTCAGGAAAGTTGTAAGATCCCTATGGAGACTTACCCCAGTCCCCATGTCAGCTTCTCATTGGTCACATGTGATCTTTGAGCTGAGTACATTGAATCCCAAATTTTAAAAATGAAGTCCTATTACTAAGAAAGAACAGGAAAATGATTGTTGGGTAGTCGACTAGCAATCTCTGCCAGGAAGATGGAATAAGATATTAGAACCTTACTGTCTTAGGTTGCTGGTCAGAAATCATTTAGTCCAGTGTTTCTCAAGTTTATTGGTAAGAGTCATGTGGGGTGGGGTGGGTGGTAGAGGGGTAGGAGGGAATATCCTCTTTGAAATATAAATTCCCATGCTCCACCCAGACCTACGGAACCAGAATCTCCAGGGAGACGACCTAGAGATTTTAACAAGCACTCTAGGTGATTCTTATCATCAAGCAAGTTTGGGAACCATTGAAATCTACTCTTTCCCCTTGGTTGGCAGTTTCAGCAAATTCCTGGGCCTCGGTGCCCCAAAGGCAGTCAGTCCATCCTTGAGCAACACGAGACATGGACATACTCCCTCATACTGACACAACTTCTATCATCAGAGTGCCAACCCCACAGGAAGAACCCAAGGTGCCCTCACCAGTAAGGAATCATACCAAAGTAATTATGAATCCAGCAGCCAAGTGCTTAACCCACCAACCCCATCACATGAACAAACATGATTGCTAAAGAGAAAAACCACAAGCCCCAAACGGTGTCACATGTGCTAAAGCCCATGGTACCAAACCTAGATTTAATACCCCACCTAACAGCAGTTTTGACTTTCACTAGAAGTGTAATCTTAATCAACCAGTCTGGAATTCTTTTCTTTAACTTTTGGCTATGCTGGGTCGTCACTGCTTTGTACAGGCTTTTGTCTAGTTGTGGTGAGCCGGGGCTACTCTTCGTTGGGCTTCTCCTTGCAATGGCTTCTCTTGTCGCGGAGCACAGACTTCAGGTGCAGGCTTCACTAGCTGCGGCACACAGGCTCAGTAGCTGCAGATCACCGACCTGAGACCTCCCAGGCTTCAGTAGTTGTGGCTCTAAAGCTCTACAGCGCACACTCAGTATTTGCGGAGCACGGGCTCAGCTGCTCTGCGACATATGGAGTCTTCCCAGACCAGGGATCGAACCTGTGTCCCCTGCATTGGCAGGTGGATTCTTATCCACTGGGCCACTAGGGAAATCTAGTCTGGAATTTTTTGATCAGCACCAGTGAGGTCTCCTGGGCCCTTTCTCACCCTCCAGAGGAAGGGGCAGCAGTCTGCATAATGACCCCTGCCCTGTCGGCTTCCCTCCCTCAGAAGGATAATGTCCTGCCTAAAAAAAAAAAATTATCCTTTCTTTCCTTGACTAATAGCCCAAAGCCCCTTCTTTCTGATTACATCTTCCATGTTGTACAATCCCTTGAAGCACCCTTCTGGTTGCTGGATGCAGTGCTGCCCTATTCGTGAATCACCTGAAAAAATTAGTTAAACCTTCAAATGGACGTGGTTGAATTTTGTCTCTTAACATGATCATACAAAACCAGTCCATTTCCTTAAAGAAAGCTTGAGGATGACTGTTCTCTAATTTTTTTGAGCATATTGTTCTGCCAACTGGGACATATGTTTGACAAGCATCAGAATCTCCCAGGCTCCAGGTGCCCTGCAGCATGTCAGGACTCTCCAGCAGATTGTCAGAAAGCCTTTAGCCTGTAGCTGGATGGGTTTTTCTTTGAAGATTTTTTTTTTTTTTTGGCCATGCACAGTTTAGTTCCTGGATCAGGGATTGAACCTAGGCTCCAGCAGTGAAAGGGCTGAGTCCTAACCACCGGACTGCCAGGGAATTCCATCTTTTTGAAGTAAAACTATAGATCCCAGGTGGCTCAGTAGTAAAGAATCTGCTTGCCAAGGCAGGAGATGTGGGTTCAATCCCCTGGAGGAGGAAATGGCAACCCACTCAAGTATTCTTGCCTGGGAAATCCCATGGACAGAGGAGCCTGACGGGGTCACAGAGAGTCGGGCACAACTGAGTGACTGAGCACATATGCATGCACACACAGATCAAACGTGCAGTGCATGCTGTAACACGTAGAAATCACTCGTTCCTGACTTGGAGTCTAGTTTTCCTGTCCATCGCAACATTTCCTCCTAACAAATGTACTAAGGACCATGCGTTCTACCATTCTAGCAGTTCAGCTTCTATCTGCCATAATCTTTCTACTGAGGAAAATGAGTCCAACCTACATTTAGTCTGATGCTTCTTTATGAGCAAAGAATTACACCTTTAGAATGAATAAAAGAATGAAGTAAACACGTTAAAGGAAGATTCTTTTTCATGTGTCGGTATTACAGTCTGAATTTTGTCCTCCAAAAAACAGATGTATTGACATCCTCACCTCTGGTACATCAGAAGGTGACCACATTTGGAAACAGGGTCTTTCTAGAGGTAATTAATTTAAACCGAGGTTAACAGAGTGTGCCCTAATCCAATGGACTGCTGTCCTTATAAAAAGGGGAAATTTGGACAGATAGATACCTGGAGGGAAGGCAGAGGATTGGAATGATGAATCTCTAAGCCAAAGTAGTCAAAAGATGGCTTGCACACTACCAGAAACCAGGAAGAAACATGGACGACAAGTTTCAAAGGGACCATAATCTTGCAAATCTTGATTTCAGACTTCTAGCCTTCAGAGCCCAAAGACAATATACTTTTGTTGTTCTAAGCCACTTCGATTATGGAGCTTTGTTTCAGCAGCTCTAGCAAACAAACACAATTGGTTAGTGAGAATGTATTTCTTCACCAAGGTCAAATTCAAACTCCCTGATCTAAGACTGAAGCTATCTGCCTGCACAACTCAGTCTGAAAGCCAAACTGCAAACGTCCACTTGAAAACAATTCAAATTGCTCTAAATGCAGCTTTCCATTGCATTTGATTTCTCCAGGATGCTTTGAAAACCAGATTTTTCTACTTCTTATCACTGGGGGATAGGTAGTAGGTGAAGATGGAGGTAATTCATGGAAATGCTTCTCAGATCAGAAGTATCTACAATACTTACTTCCTTGCGACATGATCACTTGCTATCCTGGATCAGTGGTTCTAAAATCTTTCAGCTCAGGACATTCACCCAGCCCAGGCTCCTCTCCAGAAGCTTTGATTCAGTTGGTTTGGGGGGGCGGGGGGTGGCGCGCCAAGGGGCAAGAAGCAGAAATAGTTTAGGATTTAGTTTTTTTTTGAAGCTCCCCAGGCAATCTTAATGTACAGTGGGAGTTAAAACAACTGCCCAAGATTATAGGGGTTATGGTTTTTTTTTTTTCAATCAATGGCTTGTGTTTGGGTTCGGTGTGTGTGTGTGTTGGCGGGGGGGGGGGTGTCCAAAATTCAGAAATAATAGGAAAACCCATTCTGTGTGAAACTGACATTAAGTAGCTACAGACTTTGAAAGCTGACTTCAGAAATCAATTTCCGTATGAATAACTGTTCCATCATGGTTTGATTAGCAACGTTTTCACTAAATGGCTCCAGGCAGGCTCTTATGCATTTAATTTTATCTGTGGCATAATAGTCTTTTATATTCAATCTCACCCTCCATAGTTTTAACAGAAAGCAACAATTTTAGTCATTTTTTTAAAGCTACTGATACTTTCACTATTGCAAGTTGGCAAAATATCCAAATTCAGAGCTACCCACCACTTAGGAAATATGTTCTGAATAAACTGAAGCCAAGTTTTTCCTGTTTTGTTTTGGTGAAAGGGGCAAGGAAATTACTTGAAAACTATTTAACAACTGGCATGTTTATTCAACTGATCAGAACTCTAAAGACTTCTTAAAAATTCTAAATTTCTTACTGCTTAGCTGCTTTGTTATTTTCAATACAGTTCTAAAGAGTATATTACACTATATCTTCAATTATAGGTAGGTAAAACTTAGGAGTTGACCTTTTATACTACCTAATTTCTGGACAAGTTAACCTTTCCTTAAAAAAAAAAAAATTAACCCTTCCTTACTCTACTTCAGAAACAAAACAAATTCATAAATACAGTAGACATCTATGACATAAGAGCCTTTTCCTTCCTCTATTCCTATCTCAATCTCTTTCTTCTTTGGCCATTTTACAAAGCTTTGATTTTCCCCTTGGAGAGGTCAGAGACAGATTTCCTGTCTAGGGCTCTGCCTTTGTGCTTAAGGAAACGTGAAGAAAAAAAAAAAAGACCCTCATGTTTCCAAAAAAAAAAAAAAAGTCATTATAATCACGCAATACAATAGGATCACATTCTTCTCCCTGAGTGTTCTTAGTTAGTAGAAATTATAAGAAATGCCAAGGACAAGAGGAAGAAGAAGGTACATTCTGACCAGGCACTGGGGAGACTTGAACATGCTTCAATTAAGATGTGTATTCTTTTTTTTCCACATGCCCATGGGACTTCACACAACTCCAGGAAAAATAAATGTACTGCTTTCTGACTCTCTTACAGAAGCAATTACCAGTGGATGCAGAGATGAATGGGAACACGGGTGTGGGGGGGGGGGTTGGAAAGTGACTTTACCAGGAAATACAGGACTTTAAAGCTTAATGAGACTTTTGAGAGCATCTTATTTTACCCATGCGGAAAGCTAGGGAGGTGAACTGACTTGCAGGAGTCTCAGGCATGTAATTGGCAGAGCTAAGATTCGTAAATGTAGCCCGCAGCCCTGTCCACAAAATCGGCTGCCAAGCCTTGACGCCATTCGGAAGAAACAGTAAAACGCTGAGCCAACAACCTCTTTGCCTCTGTGGGCCTCATGTTTTGCATATTTATCATCTCTTAATATGCTATAATTGATGTGGGGAGCAGTGAGAGCTGGAGGTCTTGATTGAGTTACTGCCTCTTGGTAAGATGATAAAAAGCTTTTCTGGAGTGGAAAGATGATTTCTCCCCACACACGCAATTCTCCGTACAAAAGTTCAAGGTCAAAGAACCACGTGTGGCATATCCAGAGGGGGCACAGGCATAACTTTGGGGCCCCAATGGTGGCACAGATAACCTAGGATTCCAAGCTGAGAAAAAACACTCCTGTTCTAACAGGAGCTACCAACAAATAGTATACTACACAGATCAAGACGAAAAAGCTTGCAGTAGCTTGTGCATGGTGATACAGTAGGCAAAACACCCGTGCAGTGACGTTCTGAAATAAAAAATTTCTTCCACAAGTTCAGAACTTCATGGCTCAAGTGTCACCTTTAAGATGTCAACATAAGTGTCTAAGCAGCCTCAAATCCATTACTCAGCTAGAGATATTCTGACTAAGGGCCCCCCAAATGGGACAAAAGCCACATAACGGCAGAAAATAATCCTTAAGTGGCATTATATTGATGTTTACCTTACAAGAAATCTTCACTGTGCTCAGTTTAATGAGTACCATTCAATCCGGGAAGATACATTCCATGGGTCACCTAAAGCCAAGGCAGCTTAAGTGGGTGGTTTAACATTTCAAGGAAAAATATGAATTATATGAAGGTCAAGTCCCCTTTTAAAAGTAGATTAGGAGGCAGTACCAAAATAAGGAAGTGGTTATAAATCTGAATTCTAAGAATGGTAACTCCCTTGTATGGACAGAGCAAAACTCCAGGGCAGAACAATTACATTCCTATGCTAAAAGAGCACTTCACAGAAAAAAACACACAAAGGCCAAAATCACATATTTTAAAAAACAAATTTCATTGAGATACTCCATATTGAAATTTGTGTGGCTAAACCAGCAGCTACAGCTCAAACTCCTCTCAGGTTTGGACAGCAAATGGTAGGCTGTGACTTTTTCCAGCACAGAGGCTGTTGGCATACATCACGAGAAAAAGGAGAAGGGCTCTACATTGCCCCCACAAAAGCAAATTTAAGGGAGTGCAGTGCTCCCAAGTGTGAAGACAGCTGACTGGGTTAAGGTAAAGAAATGACTTAGGAGACCAGTTTTATCATTTTACTTTGTCTTAACAGTTCTGTGGCTTGCTTTTTCAATTCTGTTGTTTCTTATTAGTGTCTATCAGTGCTGTCCAAGAGAAGTAATGTAAGCTGTATTTTATATTTTCTGAGAGCTGCATTTAAAAATATAAAAAGAAATAGATAAAATTAATGTTTCATATAACCCAATATAACTAAAATATTATCACTTCAGCATGAAATCAACATGAAAACTATTAACAGGAATTTTACATCCTTTTTTTTCATACTAAGTCTTCAACATCCTGTATATTTATGTTATTGTTGTTCAGTAGCTCAGTCATGTCCAACTCTTTGTGACCCCATGGACTGCAGCACGCCAGGCTTCCTTGTCCTTCACCATCCCCCGGAGTTTGCTCAAACTCATGTCCATTGAGTCGGTGATGCCATCCAACCATCTCATCTTCTGATGCACCGTTCTCCTCCTGCCCTCAATCTTTCCCAGCATTAGGGTCTTTTCCAGTGAGTCAGCTCTTCCCATCAGGTGGCCAAAGTACTGGAGCTTCAGCATCAGTCCTTCCAGTGAATATTCAGGACTGATTTCCTTTAGGATTGGCTGGTTTGATCTCCTTGCTGTCTAAGGGACTGTCGACAGTCTTCTATCTCAATTGTAATGCTACATTTTTATCAGAAATACCTGATGTGTATTTAGATTTCACATAATTTATGCTTGAACAGGTAAATTCACAAACTTAAGTTGTTCCAAGGTAAAAAGTTTCCAACATCTGAACTGAGTAACCCATTTCTAAATTGCAGTTGAAAATAAAATTTGAATTCCATTCCTTTGCCACCCTAGCCACGTTTCAAGGGGCTACAGGAGGGGACAACATAGGACTCAGACAACCATCCCTGTCCCACCATCACAGGAATCATTGCTCCCTCCAACTGCCCACGGAATAGAAAAACTGGGCAATAACAGTTAGTCATAAGGAGAAAAAAAATAATTCCTTCACTATCCAAAACTGTCCTGAAATTCAGCTTATTGAATATAGAAATGGAAGAAACTTTTTAAAAATAGATTTGACCGATGAGTTTATTACTTGGGACAAATTAGAAAGTATTTGCAAAAGGGATCTGAATAACTTGAACACTTTTATCTTATTTAATATTCACACTATACTGGGGGGGGGGCGGTGTGTGTACTTTTCTCATATTACTATTTTATTGAATAGCAATCAGAGGTTCAGAGAGGTTAGAGCTATTTAGTGAAGTGTAGAGAAACTGGGCTTTCTTTTTTTTCTGTAATTTTTACTTTTTGGCCGTGTCATTTGGCATGTGGGATCTTAGTTCCCTGACCAGAGACTGAACCCACACCCCTTGCACTGGAAGTGCGGCATCTTTACCACTGGACTCACAGGGAGTTCCGAGAAACTGGGCTTAACTAATGAATGAAATTAACTCTCAGGAGATAACTCTGGATTCTGTGCAAAAACACCGTTCAGTCAGTCAAGTAATTACAGATACTGATTCCCTTGTAGAGTTCAGGAAAGACAAAGCATGCTAACAAAGTGTTCATCTACACAGCTCTCCATCTGTGTTGTAAGCGCCATAAGCGATAAATCCTTCACTTTCAGTGGTGAAGGATTTCTTTTCCCTCTCATAGCACAAAGAATCTCTGGGGGTGAGTCCCAGTAATCAGCAGTTACAAAAGCTTTCTGGGTGGTTGTCATGTAAAATGAGGGTTGACAGCTAGAGCACTAGACCTCAAATCTGAGTTGGCACCAGAATAGCCTGGGGTTGGGGGCTTGGCTGGGCTCCACTCCCAGAGTTTCTAGTCAGGTAGCCCCAAATTTGCAGCTCTAATAAGTTCCCCAGGAATGCTAAGTGGCTGGTTCAGACAATGCACTTGGAGAACGAACAAACTAAAAGAAAGATAAATGTACTTAAGTGAGATGAAGAAAAGAACCACCACAAAGTCTTTTACGAATCCTGTTGTGTAGGGCAATTTACTAGGCCTGCGATGGTGATGGTATCAGCAGAGGGCCCCTAGGAGATAACTGCTGCAATCTGAGATGGATTGAATGCCACAGGCTTGGCCTTCTTCTACTTTAAGGTCAGAAGATGCAAAAAGGCAGACCAAAACACCCAGAAGCTACTGAAGCTTAAACCTAAGGGACCCCTTCCCTGTATGAGTCCCTTTCAAGGCCTGGCAATATGTTCCCAGTGTATGTACGTATATTTTTGTTTGTTTTGGTCTTTGTAAAATTTGTAAAGTAAAAAAAAAAATTTTTTTAAAGGAGGGTTCCCATATACTTCTGTATAACCCTCAGTTTCCACAAAACTTGGATCTGTCCTTAGAAGTCTCTTACCTTGTTCGTACCTTCCATCACAAGTATGTTTAAGAACTTCCTGTTATCTCTCAGTAATATACAAAATAGCTTTCACTAACAGATTTCTACAACATGTTTAATGGCTTTGTAATATGTACTCAAAAATGTACTCAGCCAATTTTTTTTTACTATAATGCTAAAGTGGTTTCTAGTTTTCATATATTTAAGAGTATCACCAGGGTGAATATCCTTAAGGCTAAATATTTTCACCCATCCTTATTTCCTAAGTATTCCTCTAAGTGTTGATATGTACTATATACATTTGCTTTTTGTAAGTATAATGTCATATAATTTTGTAACTTGAATCTCTCTCCACTTAATTTATTAAATGCACTTTCCCAGTTGCTGCATAATTTTTTAAGCTTAGTATTTGTAAGAACTCTAGAACATTCCTCTCTGTGGATGGAATAATTTATTTGCATACTCCTCCAAAATATGGGTTTCTCTCCATTTTTTATTAATGTAAATAATATGACAAAAAAATTCTATGTTTTAGATTCTTTCCTTCACATAACTTCCCTTAAGTGGATCAAAAATCATAACCGTGGCTAACCCAATAGTATTATTTATTAAACAGGTTTATAGTAGAGAAATGAATGTGTGAACAGGGCTCACAATGGGCTTAAAAGTTATCAAAGCCTCAAAGATAAGTAACATTCACCACATTATACCTGGAGCCATGAAATGAGACCTCTGTCTGATTGAGGACTTGCTTGACTATTTGAGAGAATTCTTCCGCAGCGAGGAACAAGCTGTACAGACTCTTTTTGACCAACTTTGGTGAAATGACTTAGAAATACATTTTTAAAAATGAATAATAATGATATTATGGCTTCCTTTAAATGAGGTTGGCATAGCCGCTCCATCTTAACCACGACCTAAGCACTGTTTTGTTTCTGGTATCGAGTGGCCATATTCCTAATCAAACACTCCAGCTCTCTCATGACCAAGGAGACGCAGATGCTAGTCAGTAAACTGGGTCTCAATTTAGATAATTTTTGCCTATAGGACACAAGCTAGTTATTTAGCCTACATCAGATCCAAGTTCATGACTGGTCTTGGCGTGGTTCTCCAACCACTTCAGCTAATGAACTACAGACACCAAATAACTTCACAGCATGGATACAAAACCCAGTTGGGTTGTACATAACAAGCCAGGCCCTCTGATGATGCTTGTTAATGTCATATAACACAATCAGAAGTGGCCAAGAGGACATTCAGACCACTCTGAAGGAAACCCACCCAGAAAATCCCTCTGCCCGTCTATTTCTGTCCACATGGGGAGAGTAGTAAATATTGAGCAAACAGGAGCCAGAGGAATGAGGGGGCTGGGGGTGGGGCTGTTGACAATGAGCAGTGTTTCCATGCTGCATTCATTCATTCATTCATTCATTCATCACACTCTCTGGAGAAGGGAGCTGGGCTTGATGCTGCAGACAGAGCAGGCACAATGATCTCATCCTGCCTACCATGGTTCTCTGTGTGGGAAGGGCAGAAGTGGCTTTCCAAACGCACTCCAAAACGCAGGAATCTATAGTACCAGGGTCCCACGACTATGGGACTTACTTGAACACTCAGCAGAACTTACCAAACTACCCATCTTCCAGCTCTTCATGGGGCACAGCTGATGCCCTGAGACCCGTCCCAGGGCCAGATCCACCACTCAGGGATAGCTGTGCCCCTAACAGTCTAAGGCACAGCCAGGCTGGCCTAAGTCCAGCCCTTTGTAATTTTCAACACAAAAAACTGTACACACATTCCTTAAGTCACAGGTCCCAATGTATCTGCAGGTCCGGATCTTCCAGGAACAGGTCTAACTGCTTCGCTTTGCTTTGCTTTCCATGTTCTCTGCCCCAGTTAATCTCTGACACCGAAGGATTTCAGACCAATCAGTGGGAATCTAGCTACTGGGCTTTACCAGAACATGTTTTGGTTACAGTTTATCCATAATTATCACTGGTTAGTTGCCATGGTACTATGGAAAGAGGAATTTGAAATCCAATCTCAGGACTTTACTTGGCTGGCTGGAATATCTTGCAGCTCCGCCAACCAACACCTGTGCACAGCAGACACTACAGACACTGTGGGGAAGCCATGGCTTGGGGAGGCGTGGCTTTGGGGAGGGCGTGACTTGTGGAAAGGCGTGGTTTGTGGAGAGGGCGTGGCTTTTGAGGGCATGGCTTGTGGAGAAGGCGTGGCTTGTGGGGCCAGAGTCCCCAGGCACCAATCCTGGTTCCTGCTTCACCTTTCTGATTTGGACAGATGTTATGTTGATCCTATAATTCACATGTTCACGTCCTCACCCCCTTATTGCCTTATTTAGAAATAGGGTGCTGACAGGTGTGATTAGCTAAGATGAAGTCATTCTGAAGAAAGGTGGGCCCCTAATCCAATAATAGTGGTGTCCTCATGAAAAGGGGAAATTTGGACAGAGACCCACACACAGAGAATGTGTGTGAAGATGAAGGCAGATCTGGGAGATGCACGCATAAGCCAAGGAAACGCCAAAGATTGCCAGCAAACCAGCTGAAGCAAGGAGAGGTGTGGGGAACACATTCTTCCTCATGGCCCCCATTCTGCTGACACCTTGATCTCAGACTCCCATTGTCCAAGAGTATGAAACAATACATCCCTGTTATTTAAGCCACTCCATTTATACTACTTGTTACAACCATGCTAGCAATCTAACACAGCAAGTTACTGTGTCACAGCTTTCTCATCTGTAAAATGGGTATAAGAAAGGTACTCCTCTAACAGAGACAAGAAGCAGATTACAATTTGTTGTTTAGAACAATGCCTGGCAGAGCATTTGAATGTTAATGTTCTCCAAACAGTCTTTTTTAATCAAGGAGATTCTCACTCTTTTTTTTTTGTCTTAAACCTCTTGAAGTTTCCTACAAAGCTGCTTAGTGAAAGGCGAGTGTGATAACAGCCCACGCCAGATTTCTCAGGAGATGGGGAGTACCCTCCCTTGACTGGCGTGCCGAGGCAGGGTGTGGTGCAACAGGAATCATCTTCTCTGCTCTTGGTCTCACACCCACTCAAAGCACCATATCCCTTCCCTCCCCACATCAGCCACCACCGGAGCCTCGGCCCTAGAGTCCTGGCCCTTTCCTCCCATTAGTCTCTCAAAAACCTAAACCGTCCTACCACCCCAAATGCAATCATCTTCAACCCTCATTCTGCAACTTTATCAACATCACCCGCCCTTAGCTTCCAATGCTGTGCAGAAGTCCATCCCTCCCACCTAAACTCAGTTATTCGGTTCATCTCCCTCTTGTCGATCTCTCCTCTGGACAGCCCCCCACCAATATTGACTTCCTCTCTTAATCCTAACCTACCAGTCAAGAAGGCCCAGCCCCAAACTCACCCTTTCCAATGAAGCCCTCCCTTAACCCTTATAGTATTTATCACTGGGGCTCCTGGTTTTGTTTTGAGTGACACAAGCCTTCTGTTGCTGTATCTGTTTCATGCATGTCAATCACAGTATCTCAACTAGACAGTAAACTTAGAGACCATCCATGCATCACACACTACTGAAGACCTACTAATGCCAGGCACCAGGCAAGGCAGCAGGGTTAACAGGTATCATTGGGTAGTACTTATTGAAAACTTACTATGTGCCAGACTTTATCCTAATCCTCACAATGATGCTGGAAGGTGCTGGCATCACCCTGGTTTACAGATGAGAAAATCAAAGATGAGAGATTATGTAACCTGTACAATATTGTATAGATAGTAAAGGATAAAACTGGGACAAGATAAACAGGGTTGAGAAATAGTATAATGGGTCAGCTGTAACCAGACCCCAAAGAATGTGAATTAAGGCACTGCCCATTTGGAAGGATGCTAATAATTATATACAGGCGTACATCAGAGATATTATGGGTTCAGTTTCAGACCACTGTAATAAAGCAAATATTGCAATAAGGAAGTCAGGAACTTTTTGGTTTCCCAGTACATATAAAAGTCATGTTTACACTATAGTCTATTAAATATGTGATAGAATTATGTCTAAAGAAACAATGTGCATAACAGTGAAAAATTATAAAACAAAAAACAACAGCATTATAAAAGACGACAGATCATGACAACAAATATAACAATAATGAAAAGGTTTGAAATATTGTAAGAATTACCTAAGTATGACACAGAGAAATGAAGTGAGCAAATGATGTTGGAAAAATGGTGCCAAAAGACTCGCTCGATGCAGCGTTGCCATAAACCTTCAATTTTCTTAGAAAAAATAAGCAATATCTGAAAAGCACAATAACATGAGGTATGCTTGTATATGAGATATATATATTATATCTCATATATGACAAGGTGATACATATTAACCACTGGCATCCTTCCAAATGGGCATTGCCCTTATTCTTTGGAGTCTGGTTATATATCCATATCTGAAGACAGAGCTAGCTATACCATACATTAATGACTTAGATTAAATAGGCATGCCTACTAAGTTTTGGGGATTCCCAGGTGGCTCAGTGGTAAAGAATCTACCTGCAATGCAGGAGACACAGGAGATGCAGGTTCGATCCTGGGGTCGGGAAGATCCCCTAGAGGAGGGCATGGCAACACACTCCAGTATTCTTGCCAGGAAAATTCCATAGGCAGAGGAGCCAGGCCAGCTGCAATCCATGGGGTTGCAAAGAGTCAGACATGACTGAGTGGCTGAGCAGGATAAGATGGATGACAATGTGATTATGGTAAGAGTTAGAATTTAGTGCAAAAACCAGCGCAACAGAATTACTGAACAAACTTAACTAAGAAAATAAAATTTAACTGGGATAAATATAGTGTCTTGCATTTGGATTCAAATATTCAACAGCCCAAGCCCACAAAGAGAATGACAAGGCTTTGCAAGCAACAGAGGTAGAAAAGAATAGTAAACTATGAATGCAAAGGGGAATGCGGGTAAAAAAAAAAAAAAATTATGTCAGGTTATAGTAATAAAGCTACATGACTGAGAAGTGGAAAATGCCACTATTTTAAGTTCTTTTGCAACAAATCTAATGTTTTTCTCAGAATTCTAAGCCTCAGCTTGAAAGTATGTCAAACGGGCATATATGTTCAAATGAAACTGATATAATTAAGAATCCTCATGTTTCACAATTTCATCGACTGCACACTGACCAAATGAATGTATGCACTTTAGTGTAACCTACAACTAAGTTTAAAATGTATAATTGTAGGCTGACATCACTCCCAAACTTCCCTGTGAAGGTATAGGATCAGGTCAGGACAGTTCCCATCGCCACAAACAATCTCAGAATGATGACTGTATGGTATACTTAACACAGGTCCTTTTAATCCCACTTCTTATCAAACCCAACCTACTACTGGACTAAAAGGAAAAACCTAATTGACAACCTAATGTCACCAGTTGGTAACACTTAGGAGCAGTTTCCATTTCAAACATGGAAAAAGCACTTCACGTCACATGAACAGCATGTCCACCAACAGAACAATGGAGAATTGGACAAATGGCAACCGATGTTCACTACCGGGGTAAAAGCAATCAAAACGAAGGACATACGACACACCTTTACCACCTAACCCTTCAGATGAAACTCCATGTGGAAACTGCCTGTGGCCAAGCGTAATGGTTTTCCAGGGCTGCCACCAGAAAATACCACTAACTGGGTGGCTTAAAACAACAAAAATGTACCGTCTCCCAGCTCTGGAGGCTAGAAGCCCAAGATCAAGGTGTCGGCAGGGCTGTTTCCTCCTGAGGGTGAATCTGCTCCACACCTCTCTCCTCACTTCTAGGGGTCTGAAGACAATCTTCGGTCTTACAGGTGCATCACAGAGTTCCCCGCCTTCATCTCCACGTGGTGTTCTTCCTGTCTCTACACATAGTCTTCCCTCTGCCCAGGTCTGTGCCCGAGTGTCCCCTTTTCATAAGGACATCAGTCATATTGGATTAGCATTCATCTTAATAACTTCATTCTAACTTAATTACCTCTATTAAGATCCAATTTCCAAATAAGGTCACATACTGAGGACCTCAGTATGTGACTTCAATATATCTTTTGGGGGATGGGTAGCAATTCAACCCAGATCACTGAGTTGATCTACTCCAGGACCCATTCCTCCTATCCCTTGAGGTGTCGCTGGTTTCATGGCTGCCATCCGGAGAGAGTGTTTTCCTCTCAGAATTCCTTCACTTTTCACTTTCCTGCATTGGAGAAGGAAATGGCAACCCACTCCAGTGTTCTTGCCTGGAGAATCCCAGGGACAGGGGAGCCTGGTGGGCTGCCGTCTCTGGGGTCGCACAGAGTCAGACACAACTGAAGAGACTTAGCAGCAGCAGCTAGGTAGGGGCATGTGATTAAAGCTCCAGTAAGTTCCATGTGAGGGGAGAATGATTTGTGTGACTTTGGGGTCACATCCTTCAAAAAAAGAAGATGCTACTAGATTTCCGTGATGGTTCAGTGGCTCAGACTCCACGCTCCCAATGCAGGGGACCTGGATTCCACTCCTGGTCAGGAAACTAAGATCCCACATGCTACAACTAAGACCTGGCACAGCCAAATAAATAAATAATTTTTTTTTTAAAGGAGATGCTTGGGGTTCATTCTCCCTCTTTCTGGTTCTCATATACAGAATATGCACCATGAACAGCCTAGACCAGCACTGTCCAAAGGAATTAGTAAGATATAAGGCATTTTAAAGTTTCTAGGAGCCATATTAAAGAAGAAGGAACAAGGGGAGTGAATTTTAAATTTACTTAATTCATTATCTGGAATATTAGCATTTCAATGTGTAATTATAAATATTATTATTAAGGTATTTGGTACTAAATCTTTGAAATCTGGTGGGTATCTCACATTTATGGAATACCTCCATTTGGACTAGCCACATTTCAAGTGCTCAAGAGCCACAGGCAGCAACCGCCTATTACAAAATACAGTGCAGCTCGGGAGGGCAGCAGCAGGACATTATAGAGGAGCCTGGGTCCCTGGACGAGTCCACGAAGCAGACCTGTCCTGCTGGCTCTGGAGTGTTGGAAATGTTTACTTAAGGAAACAGTTCTATCTATTCAATTTCACGTATCTTGTTATCACAGCCTACCCCATATCATAATAAATATGTCCTCTGGGGTCTCCCAGAAGGACCCTGCAGCTTCTCAGTTATGAAACAACCCTTTAAAGCATGGACGCTGACTCTCATGGAAAAATAAAGAAACCTCCAAAATCACAGCCCCAGTTTGAAAAATTACCATAGAAACATTCTCAGCATTGAAAAATACATTTCAAAATAAACCCATCCCAGGAGAACATGTGGTTCCTCAGACTTTTTTTGTTCTTTTCCCACATTATAAATCTCTGCACCTCCTGGTCAGTCAGCCCACTGGACAGCCCAAGAGGAAGGAGGAAGGGAGATACCATGTCCTTCAGCCTACTGAGAAGATAGAAAATGAAATCCTTTCAGGCAGTGCTTCTTAAAAAGTGAAACTAATTTCACATGGTAACAACTAATAATTGGAAAACGAAGTCAATCAGAACATACTGACTTGCCTTGTTTAAAGGGAGATGGGGACTCAAAAGGAAAGTCAATGCTTGTCACTAATGTCATCTTAATAGACACTGTGCCTTCAACTCATGCTGATACCTGCTGCCATAGAAATGCAAAGAACCACCTCCTATGGCAAAGATCTGTGGAAAGAAACTCAACTGAAAAATCTCCACGGAATGAATTCAGAAGCAACTTCTATTTCACTTCAAAAGAAAAGTTACATACAAGAATTTGTCAAGCAAAAAACACCGATGCCAGCCATAGTTCAAGATGATTAGGTAATTGATTTCAGAATAAAGAGATAGGAGGTAATAACCTAGATGATTCTCTGCTTGTGGAGACGATCAGATTTCCCCAAGTTTAGGGGCCAGCTTCTGAGTTCCATATCAGTTTCCAGCTACAGCTGGAATGATATCAGGTTTAACCAAGAATTCCTGCAATTATGGTCTGGGGTAACTAGAGTGATAACCACTTTGCCTTCTTGCTTTTCTTTTTCTTTGGAATGTTTTTGTTTGCTGCCTCCTGTACAATATTACAGAACTCCATCCACAGTTTTTCAGGTACACTGTTTACAAGTTCTAATACTTTGACAAACCAAGACTGTGTCGAAAAGCAGAGACATTACTCTGCCGACAAAGATCTGTATCAGTTAAGTTCAGTTGCTCAGTCGTGTCCGACTCTGTGCGACCCCATGAACTGCAGCATGCCAGGCCTCCCTGTCCATCACCAACTCCCAGAGTTTACTAAAACTCATGTCCATTGAGTAGGTGATGCCATCCAACCATCTCATCCTCTGTCGGTCGTCCCCTTTTCCTCCCACCTTCAACCTTTCTCAGCATCAGGGTCTTTTCCAATGAGTCAGTTCTTTGCATCAGGTGGCCAAAGTATTGCAATTTCAGCTTCAGCATCAGTCCTTCCAATGAATATTCAGGACTGATTTCCTTTTGGATGGACTGGTTGGATCTCCATGCAGTCCAAGGGACTTCAAGAGTCTTCTCCAACACCACACTTCAAAAGTATCAATTCTTCGGTGCTCAACCTTCTTTGTAGTCCAATTCTCACATCCATACATGACCACTGGAAAAACCATAGCGCCAACAAGACAGACCTTTGTTGGCAAAGTTATATCTCTGCTTTTTAATATGCTGTCTAGTGTGGTCATAACTTTCCTTCCAAGGAATAAGCATCTTTTAATTTCATGGCTGCAATCACCATCTGCAGTGATTTTGGAACCCCCAAAATGAAGTCTGTCACTGTTTCCACTGCTTCCCCATCTATTTGCCATGAAGTGACGGGATTGGATGCCATGATCTTCGTTTTCTGAATGTTGAGCTTTAAGCCAACTTTTTCACTCTCCTCTTTCACTTTCATCAAGAGGCTCTTTAGTTCTTCGCTTTCTGCCATAAGGATAGTGTTATCTGCATATCTGAGGTTAATGATATCTCTCCTGGCAATCTTGATTCCAGCTTGTGCTTCCTCCAGCCCAGTGTTTCTCATGATATACTCTGCATATAAGTTAAATAAGCAGGGTGACAATATACAGCCTTGACATACTCCTTTCCCTATTTAGAACCAGTCTGTTGTTCCATGTCCAGTTCTAACTGTTGCTTCTTGACTTGCATACATATTTCTCAAGAGGCAGGTCAGGTGGTCTGGTATTCCCATCTCTTTAAGAATTTTCCACTGTTTGTGGTGATCCACAAGGTCAAAGGCTTTGGCATAGTCAATAAAGCAGAAATAGATGTTTTTCTGGATCTGTATAGCCTTGACTATACAGTCAAGGCTATAGTATAGTATAGTCAAGGCTATAGTCTTCACAGTGATCATGTACAGTTGTGAGAACTGGACTGTAAAGAAGGCTGAGCACTGAAGAATTGATGCCTTCAAACAATGGTGCTGAAGAAGACTCCTGAGAGTCTCTTGGACAGCAAGGAGATCAAACCAGTCACTCTTAAGGGAAATCAACCCTGAATACTCATTGGAAGGACTGACGCTGAAGCTGAAGCTCCAGTATTTTGGTCATCTGATGTGAACAGGTGACTCACTGGAAAAAGCCCTGTTGCTGGGAAAGATTGAGGGCAGAAAGAGAAGAGGGCGTCAGAGGATGAGATGGCTGGATGGCATCACCAATGCAATGGACATGAACTTGGGCAAACTTCAGGAGATGGTGAAGGACAGGGAGGCCTGGCATACTGCGGTCCATGGGGTCTCAAAGAGTCGGACACAACTGGCTAACTGAACAACTAGAATGAGGTTGTGGTCTAGTTAGCCAGTAATGGGGCTTCCATTTAGAATTAGAATTAGTTTTCTGAACTACAGAGGAAGAGCAGAAAGCAGCAGCATCTGTCCTCTCTTGCTTCTCAAGTTCAGTTTCAAGTGCATCTGCCTCCCACAAAGCAACCCAGAGCCTCCTCTGCCCACGGAATGACACTATTAGTAAGCTTTGCCGCCATCAGTGGCAAGCGCTGATAACGACAAAATCAATCCATGGGTCTTTATCTATTTATTAAATAAAGCATTTAATGCTCTAAAGCATTAGAGCATTGAAGCAAAATTCACTTTCTGCAGTCTGCAGCTTTGAAACTTAAGAAAGGGAATGCCCTGTGTCAACAACTATTGCTCTGGCATTAAGAGAAACTGGGATTCAGATCTCTCTGCCATTTATCAAACCTGCAACTTTACCCAAGTTACTTAACTTCTCTCAACCTTAACTTCTCTTTGTAAATTGCTATTACAGGAGTAGTCTTTATTGGATACAATTTTGTAAGCATTACATGTGAAGGATTTTGGTACAGTGCCTGGCACATGGCAAGAATTAAATCAATGGGAACTCTTCTCCTAATTTCTCTTGTAGTAGGTCAGTGATCAATACATGTTTACTCATGTGATTGTATTTATTCTTGTGATTAACATTATGTTTAGGCACTGCCCCTTCATGGATCACAGCCTTGTCACGGCAAAGGGGCTTGTGCAACTCAGTGAAGCTATAAGCAATGCTGTGCAGGGCCATTCAAGACAGACAGGTTACAGTGATGAGTTCTGACAAAACGTGGTCCACTGGAGGAGGGAATGGCAAACCACTCCAGTATTCTTGCCTAGAGAACTCCATGGACGGTAGGGAAGGCAAAGAGATATGACCATTCAGAAGATACGGCCACCTGATCCAAAGAGTCAACTCATTGGAAAAGATCCTAATGCTGGGAAAGATTGAAGGCAAAAGAAGGGGGCGGCAGAGAATGAAATGTTTAGAGAGCATCACTGACTCAATAAATATGAATTTGAGCAAACTCCGGCAGACAGTGGAGGACAGAGGAGCCTGGCGTGATGCAGTCCACGAAATCGCCAAGAGTCAGAAACGACTTAGCAACTGAACAACAAAATTAGGCACCAACACCCATTAAAAAATTGTGATACTCTGGCCTCACTTTATTAGACACTGAAAATGTACAGTCCAAAAGATGAAGAAACTGTGAAGCTAAAGTTTATGAGCACACGTGCTCAGTTGGAGGTGCCGGGGCTTTGGGGAATCTGTTCTAGGACAGAAAAGGATGGAGGCATGTTTGGGGCTGAACTGTGAGCCCCACGCCTGACACACACCTTGTGAAATTATCAGTTGAAGTCTTAAGTACTCAGAATATCATCTCATCTGGAGATAGGGTCTTTACAAAGGTCATCAAGTTAAAATGAGGTCCTTAGGGTGGGTCCTAATCCAATAAGGCTAGTTTTCTCATGAAAAGGAGAATTTGAAGAGGGACAGAGACAAGTAGAGTGATCGCCACGTGAAGATGAAGGTAGAGACCAAGGTGATGCATCTCAATGACTGTCAGCAAACCACCCAACAAAGCTGAGAGAGACACGGATCAGATTCACCTTCACAGCCCTCAGGGGGCAGGAAGCAACCCCACCAACACCTTAATCTCAAACTTCTGGTCACCATAACTGTGAGATAATACACTACTGTTGTATAAGCCACTCAAGGCATGTTCACAGCAAGTCTAGGTAACTAATGGGTTTCCCTCGTAGCTCAGTGGTAAAGAATCCACCTGCCAATGCTGGAGACAGGGGTTTGATCCCATGGTCTGGAAGATCCCCTGGAGTAGGGAATGGCAACCCACTTCAGTATTCTTGTCTGCAAAATCCCATGGACAGAGGAGCCTAGCGGGCTGCAGTCCATGGGGTTGCAAAAGATTCAGATGACTGAGGGGTAGACTTTCACTCCCCCCACCCCCACCCCAGGAAATTAATACAAGGTAAAATCAGGCAGCAGCGGATTCCTCACTAAGATGGGCTGACAGGACCTGGAAACTATGTAGCATGACACATTCTCTGCTCAAGTTTACAAGAGACTCAGGCCTCTTCCCCAAAAGGTCACCTCTGATGTATTTTTAAATCTATGGGGGAAAAAAAGAGGCTAAGCTTTACAATAGATTTAGCCAAGGTTCCTCTGTCAAAAGAGGCTCGGATTTTAAAAACTTTTTTTTTTTTTTTTTTGCATGTGAGGTGGGGGAGGGAGGCTTGGGCATCTGTAAAAACTTATTATAAACAACTAAAAACCTGAAAAAATACCTTGGCAGAGATGCCGATTATTGACCTTCACAAGAGCCACTCTCTCAACAGGCAACAAATTCAAACTCCTGTCTAAGCAGGATGTGTCTGGTTCCTCAAGATTCATGGGGTGTGTGCATTCTTTGGCTGAAAGCTGCCATCATTAGTAGCTGCTCCATAAAGAAATACCATTAATTTAATCTCTCATGGATACAGCCATTTCAAACTGGATGCCTCTTTTTTCCCCCCTAAATGGCATGTCCACTGCTTCCCTGTTACAGTGGAAAACATAATTGGGAACAAATCTTTCATAAAATTAAGCACACACCCACAAAGTAAACTCTGAAGGCCTCGAACATGTTGGAGAGGCAGTTCTCAAGATTTGTTACAAAGAGCTTTCAACCCTTTTTTCCGCATCCCTCAACCTCCACCCCTTTCACTCAAGGCACTAAAAATTGGCATTTACAAAGAAATTCCAGAAGCCTGAGCATTTTATTAGCAAAGGGAAATCCCAACCTTCTTGGCTTCATTTCTCATGATGACAGCTCATTTTTCCAAGTGGAACCACGTACTGGTTGCTGCAAATATTTAAAGAGGTAAAGAAGCTACTTTCAAACTAGTCATAAAAGAAAGAAATAATGATGATTTAGAACCCTGTACTTACTTTACAAGCATAAAAACTCAAGTTCATCCATTTTTTAGACTAGAATGAAAAATTTACAGTGTTCTTACGCAAAGACTCAGAGCCATGCCATGGACATTCTCTTGGGCTCCTTAAGCATCACTGTTGTGCAGGACAAGGGCTGGTTTTGGAAAGCGAGTCCACCCACTGTGCCTCACGACATGCTCGCCAGCATGACCCTCTCCTCCTCTCCTAACCACCCTTCCAATCCTATGCCTCCCTGAGGCCTAGAAGAAGCTTCAGCTCCATAAACCTCCTACCAATTTCCCCATTTCCAGTGATTCACTCCTCTTTGAAAATCTGTAGCATTTATCATTCAGGTCTCCTAATTTAACAACTGGTTATATCATCCTGGATATCCTATTAATATCTACATTCTATAGGATTTGTATTTTGCCTGAGTTATTGCCTGTGTGTAGTTTTTCTCCTCCCACATGGGTTTTTTAGTTTCTTCAAGACAACCAGCATCCTGCATATTTCTCCAGTATCCCTTCCAGTACCAAACCCAGTTCAAAGATGACCAAATCAAGTTAGAAACAGGAATTGGAAAATGTCACCTATATTAGGGGAACATTTGTTAAGCTCCATGACTTTCTTTGGCCTCTGTGGGTTACCTGCAGGCTCCCTATTAAGTTTAGGGATGGAAGCCACTAGACAAGGATGGTATCTAACCACAGCCCAAAGACACAGGCTAGGTCCTTCCCCTAGGTCATGCACAGAAACTCAGCCGCCTGAGTCAAGCATTCTGGAAAGGATGCTCGGAAGAAATCTCTGCCTGCCTGATGGTCCTAGTGCAGCACAATGACCTTAAAGGCGTCCACGGGGGCTCCTCTGGGCCACACTTGTCCTTTCTCACTCCTGGGTTTTACGCTCAATGGTCACAAACTCATTTGGCTGCAAGACCTCCCAGACACAGGCTGGCTGAAATGTGATCATGCCCGCGGGTCACCTGCCTTCTCTTTACGAGAGCCCGAACATGATCTGCTGTCCCTCTTCCTCCTACCCCCCAGAAACACAAAGGGCCTTTTCTTTCTCCTCCTTTCAGCCTCCCACAAAGACCAGCGGGCAAATTTGATGGGTGGGTTTAGGGTTATTCTCTAAGAGACACCACTCACTTCGGGTAAAGAAAATTACAGTTTGGCTCATTGCACTGAATGTAAACAGTTTAGAACTTGTTTTTCTTGTAACAAGTGACACATGGGGATGCATACACATACACCAAAAAATGAAAGCCTAAAGCACCCAGTGAAAAGCAAAATCCCCCCAACCCCTCACCCCGCCCCCAACCCACTCCCAGTTCTGTGTCCCTCCCGAGAGATAGCAAATTAGTTACCAGGTTATTTTGCTCTCCAGACCACATAGGCTTTTCTGCCTACTTCTCATTGTGTTTGCTTTTTTTATAAACCATAATTATACTATCGACTCATTCTTTACTTTCAATCAGCAATTTCTACATAATAATTTTCTTTTTTTTACTTTTCTGATAGCTCAGTTGGTAAAGGATCCGCCTGCAATACAGGAGACCCGAGTTCGATTCCTAGGTCGAGAAGATCCACTGGAGAAGGGATAGGCTACCCTCTCCAGTATTCTTGGGCTTCCCTGGTGGCTCAGCTGGTAAAGAATCCACCTGCAATGTGGGAGACCTGGGTTAGATCCCTGAGTTGGGAAGATCCTCTGGAGAAGGGCGACCCACTCCAGTATTCTGGCCTGGAGAATTCCATGGTCTGCATAGTCCATGGGGTCACAAAGAGTTGGACACAAATGAGCGACTTTCACTTTTATTTTGCCTTTTAAAACACTTTTACATGACAATTTACATTTCATCTCCAATTACTTTTCAAAGGAAGGTCATCAGTAGTGAATTTCCCTCTTTATTTTTTCAATAATAATTTTCAATTTTAAAAATATTCAGAGTCAGTAAAAGATTTCACACATGAAATTAAGTTTGCACCAGCAAAAATATCATTTTGCAGTCTGTCCTATTTGACTGTTTTAAATTTTAGACACAAGTAAAAATTCCCAGTGGTCACACAGAGAATAAGAGAGAACAAGCTGCTTCTTTCGTGTTACAATCACACTGATGTAATTTTCATCTAAAATCTACTGCTTAAAGTACATGTTGTAAGAGAGAAAAGGCCCTCACTGCCAAGGTTTGTGCTCTGAAGACCACTAACAATGCCCGAGCAAGAGGTAGTAACCTTCCCAAATAAAGCTTGTGGTGAGTCTGAACCTGTCTGCCAACCATACAGCTGAAGTCCTCTCAACTCCAGCATGGGTGTCTGTGAGTAAGAAAGAGGTAGAAAGATGTACCAAGCACCTCAAGGATGCCAGGCCTAAAACGTGTGCCTTACAGGCATTAGAACACTTAACCTTCACAACTTCACGAGGTAATACTATCTTCAGTTTTCAGGTGAGGAGCCTGGGTGTTCAGGAAGGGGAACAGACTTGCCCAAGGCCACAGACATAGGTCTGAAGTGGCTTTCCCAAGCTACTGCCTGGATTGCTGTTTCATAAAATCAGACCTGCATCCACATTTTCTCTTTTGCAAAACCTGGGGGCTGGAATCAGGCTACTTGGGCACAAACACTGACAACTTTTAGCTAGAAGAACACAGGCCCAGGCAAGGGACTGGAGCTCCTTGGGTCTCAGTTTCTTCATCTGGAAAATGAGCCTGCCAATAATACTTACCACATAAGGGTTGCAGCAAGATTAAACAAAGTTCACATAATGAGCTTGGCACAGCACCTGACATAAAGTAAATATTTTATAATGGTTAGCTCTTGCTATCCTATGGCTGATTAACAAGCTGGGCTTTGAAACGATTTTCTTTTCTGCTTTTATTCCCTCCATCTTGCAGTGGAGGGATTACGCTTTGGGAAGCAATTTGGGGTGAAATTGGGGAGCCATCTGATACCATCTGACCCCATAATATCAATTTCTTTTGCTCTCCTCTCCCAAGCTTGCTCTTCTAACATTTCTTCCCTTTGTGCTAACTGCCAAAATCTAAGCCTTTCAACTGCCAAATTCCAGAAGATTTTAATAGTGTTATTACTGTGACTTTTTTTTCCCCTAAATCATGGAAATATTTCAGTTTTTATTTAAAAAACTAGATTCCAGCAATACCCTCCCTACAGCCACCAGTTTATAAACCTAAAGTGTATGCTCCTATTATTTCCCCCCTGCCCCTGTTCATATATCATGGAAGTCTAGACTGATTAAATTTTGCTAAAACAATTTCAGTTTGTACAAATGGAAGCTGCCCAATGGAATGGAAAAGGTATTTGTGAACCTAGTCACACAAGTTATAAACCCGAATCGGCCTGGCTGGGCAACATTTTCCATTTAACTGCCTTTTCCTTATTAACTGAAAGTCCAATGAGATCTAGAGGCTGTAGCATCACTTGGCCAACAAATGAGAAGACTGAAGGGAGTTTTCTCATGGGAGTGGCAGGGCAAGAGGTCAAGGAAGTCAGATGACCAACGCTGTCACTCCAGCCAAAGGTTACCCGGACAACTTCGGCCAAGTCACATTCTCTGAGTCTTAGATAACTTACCTGAAGAATGAGGAAGTCAAGTCCGCTTTTCTCCAAAAACCCTTTCTCCTTAGAGCTCAAACTTCCTTTCGGCATAACAAGATTCTGCAATCATTCCACAAGCACCTCCTCCAGTCTGGGGCTTATCAGGGCAGTAAGTTACATGTCATGATGTAGCCTCAGGAGATAAGCTTCAGCCAAGAGGAGGTATGTGTGTTTGCGTGTGTATGTGCATGTGTGACGTGTTAGCCGTAAGACACGGTCTCCACTCATTGTAAAAATGTGGTTGTGCCAAGCTGTCATATAATTCACAGCAAAGCAATAAAATCCAGGTTTACTTTTAATTACCCAATGTTAAATGACAGCCAAGCAAGCCCATTAGGAGGGTGACATCGCTGAGCTTCCATCAAACATCCTTCCATGTATTTCTCCCCTTCAACAACTCTGCTCAAAGTATCTGCAGCAGCTAGCACAAGACTGGAGCCTCGGCAGGGTTTATGAGCTGACCTTCTGTTATAATAGCATCACATATAATCCTACTGCTATGTTCCTTTTCTCCATTTTCTCCTCTGAGAGACTTTGTCTCATAATTCAGGCATCATCACTGGTTCAGTTCAGTTCAGTCGCTCAGTCATGTCCGACTCTTTGCGACCCCATGAATCTCAGCACACCACACCTCCCTGTCCATCACCAAC
The DNA here is from genome assembly GCF_003369695.1 of Bos indicus x Bos taurus. Lineage (NCBI taxonomy): Eukaryota > Metazoa > Chordata > Mammalia > Artiodactyla > Bovidae > Bos > Bos indicus x Bos taurus. Next base: position 39,245,711 of record NC_040095.1, read on the forward strand.
TCCTGGAGTTCACTCAAACTCATGTCCATCAGGTTGGTGATGCCATCCAGCCATCTCATCCTCTGTCGTCCCCTTCTCCTCCTGCCCCCAATCCCTCCCAGCATCAGAATCTTTTCCAATGAGTCAACTCTTCGCATGAGGTGGCCAAAGTACTGGAGTTTCAGCTTTAGCATCACTGGTTACTCCAATTCAAAGGCTTGAATGATGAATAACAAATGAGGAAGAACCCAGGAATTAAGGGGGAATAAAGGTGCAGGCGGCAATAGATATTGCTGTTTTACCACAAAAGCCTTAACAGAATTTAAGTTTTCTAAATGCCCAGCATGAACCGCGTTAACACATAATTCCTTAACCGCTCTCTAAAAATGACATTCTGAGTCAGATTTGGGGGGATTTAGAAATGCTGAGGTATTTTACTCTTTTTTTTAAGATGTTAATTTGACTGTTTCTTTCTCTACAAGGCACTGACATCAGAAGTAAAAAAAAAAAAAAAAAGTCCTTTTTAGAAGGTATATACACAAACAGCAAGAACACATCATTCACAAAAGCCACACTGAGCTGGGACCCAGAGCACTTCTGACTTACGTAGTTGATTAACCCAGCATCTTATCAAGGTCCAAGGGAGGGTGTTTCTGCAGCCAGACGTGAGTCACAAGTACTTACATCACTCTTCCTGAACTTGGCTTTCAAGCTCTTCATGTTTAGTCCATTCAGCTTTCCACAGCTCTAGAGGAGACCTTCAGCATCTAGCCAGAAGGAGAAAAAAAGAAATTAAGTATCAAGGTTTCCTGGCGCAGAAATTAAGTATCAAGGTTTCCTGGCGCAGATGGTAACGAATCTGCCTATAATATAGGGGACCCAGGTTTGATCCCTCGGGTTGGGAAGATCCCATGGAGAAGGGAATGGCAACCCACTCCAGTATTCTTGCCTGGAGAATCCCATGGACAGAGGAGCCTGGTGGACTATAGTCCATGGGGTCACAAAGAATCAGACATGACTGAGCAACTCACACACACACATGCACACACTTCAAGGTTTCCAAACAAACACTACAGTGACTCCTTCCCAAGTGGACTGGGACTTTGGGCCATGGGTAAGCGTCTGGGTTTGAGTTAGGAAGGTGGTCAGGGTTAAGGGCTGGGAAGTGGTACAGAATGTTATGTTCTTCCCATTTGTGATACTCCTTTGAAGCATCCCACATTTTCAAGTTAACTGAAACTTCATTTTCTTCCAACTCCTCATTCAAAGTAGAACAAGCTTAAGTAAAGGCTGGCCTGTCACTGCACAAAACTCAGTGCCTAACTCCCTCCTCTCCATCCCCTTCACGGTACAGTTACAGCCTCCACCTTCTCTGAAAGGGCCACAGGAGTGAGGCATACTGAAGCGCAGCTCATATTCCAGATGCCATTCATTCCCTATTTATTTTTCTCAGTGTGTTTTTTTCCCCCTCATAGATGCACAGGGCAATGAGGGAAAAATGTGAGAAAAAACAAAACCTCCCTCATCAAATACCTCATTCCTCAGGAAGCCACTCAAAACAGTGAAAGACTCTCCCCAGGTCCTCATGGGACCCAGTGATTCCAATCCGGAGCTCGAAAAGTCTTATGAAACCACCTCATTCAGGAGGGATCTGTGGTGCCTTTAGAAAATGAAGGTAAATTTTTGGAATGACAGTATATCTGTACTTTTTTTTTTTTTTTTTTTTAGTTTATTTGGCTGTGGCAGGTCTTATGTGCATCCTGCAGGATCTAGTTTCCTGACTAGGGGATCGAACCCAGGCCCCCTGCATTGGGATTGCGGAGTCTTCATCGACTGGACCACCAGCGAAGTCCCTGTACTTTTTTCGGGGAAGTTCCTATTTTCATTAGATTCTGCAAAGGCATTGTCACCCTTCAAAAGGTAAGATCTCACTATGGACCCCACTATGGATCCAGTGAGAGCCCCTCATTTTCCAGAGGGAGAGATGGAACCTCAAAGTGAAGAAACCTGTCTGCATTCCCCACACCTCTGTATGATAAAATTCAGAACCAAAGTCGGACTGATGGGTGAATGCCTTTTCCACTGCCCTACAGCTTTAAAACTAAAACCTGAAAGTAAACTCCTGGGCTAAAACATGGCATGAACTTGACCTCTTCCATCCTGAAACCTGGAAAGTGTATGTTCAGGTCAAAAATGACAGAAAAATCTACGTGCAAGTTCTCATCACCTGGAAAGCACTCAAGAAATGTAACGTCAAGCCTCAGCTGACAAAGTGAGAACAGGGGAACATTAACAGGCCAGTCTATTTGAGGACTAAGGAACGATGGTCAGATGTTGACTAGGTTGATCATTACATTTCAAAAGCCTTTCAAGGTCATCATGTTCATCCACCATCTTTATTCTGGACTAAACTGATCTGAGGAAACAGATGGCACGGTGGGGGCGGGTAGGAAATGCAGGCAACTGAACGGCTGGACCCATTCCTCTTGAGGTCTTTGCTGTCACCTCCAGAAGTGGTCCAGTGGCTCCCTGGGTTCTAATTTGTTAATTTCTGACTTTCATTATTGCTGCTACCCTTAAGCAGGGCCCTTTGGACCGGTCACAAAGCACCTCAATGACATTAATCTGGAGGCCACACCATTCCTGTGGCCTCCCTGTGGTCCCTTTCAATCTTCCCAGCCTCAGCAGGAGTGACAGAATGTCCGTTGCCTTGGAAACCGCACACACTGTAATTACACCTTGTTAAGTGCCATGTACTTAACCACAGAGAAGGCTGGGCTGGTACCTGAATGGCAAAGTGCAAACTCTGAGGACAGTGCTTCTGGAAGGTGGCCCCCCAACTTAATCTGAATCAGAAGAATCTGGGGACACTGCTGAATGTAAAATTCCCTGGAAATTGAATCTCAAGGGCGGGGCCTAGGCATCTGCTTGGTTGACTCTGGCATACAAGTTTGAGAAGTTAGAAATGAGGTATGTGGAACTGGAAATATCCTTATCAAAGCTGTGCTGGTTTATGAACCAGCCCTTCATCATGTCAGAACAACCATCTTTTGATGAATCCAAGTAGAAACCATGATAAGCAGATGTTCCCAACCTGACAGTGGCTCATGGTTCTCCACCAAATGCAGCTAGAAGATGGAAATTGCCCTTGAAGTTCAATTCCTTCCACCCTCCGGGTGAAGTGCTACCAACCAAGAAAACAGGACAAATCCATGCACCAGGAAAAGAAGCAAAGAGAAATCCAGCCTTGGATAACCCACAAACTGTGTAACCCACCAAGGTGGAACCACCCAAAGCATCCTTTCAAGCAAGAACACAATGTCTCAGGCAAAGTTGGGTCAGATTTTTGTTTGAGGTCATGGGGCACGTAGGGCCGGAGGTGGGGGGGCATGTTTCACGGGTGTGGGCACTAGTAGCTTGGTGTATTTGTCTTCGTCTCCCCCTCACCCCTCAGTATGGCAGTGAGAAGTATGCAAAGGCTCATTTAAAGAGGATTAAGTAAATAAAGCAAGTAATTCCAAAAACTCCCAGGGGGAGGTATTAGCTGTGAAAATGAATGTTTTCCTGGAAGCTTTGGGTGTTTGAGAGCTGGGTGGTCCAAGGGTATAACTCTGGGATGACAGAGATGGGGGTCAAGGGTAAAAAGGTTTGGAAACCCACAAAATAGTAACTAGAAACAAGAACTGTAGCTGGGGATAATTAAAGTTAGTAACAAATTACTGCTTTCCCAGAATTGGTAAAAGGACCTAACTCCAGGACCTAATCCTGGAAGTCAGGACTTGTGGGAAGTCACCTGGGCTCCCTTTGCCTCAGTAGCCCCCTCTTCCCCAAAAGGATCCAAGAGTCAATCATGACTTGCCTTCCTTGGGTCAGCTGGAATCTTTCGGCTCCAACTCGCAGATTCAAATTTTCAAAGCCCAGACTGGATAAAGTGACATCTATCAACTTAGTTAAACCAAACTAAGAGCAGTCCTTGGAAAAGTAACTAGGTGCTTAGGTCAAAAGAGCTGTGATTAAGCTGAATTAGCTGCATGGGAGTCTAATTTGGATGGTTCAAAAAGAGAAGGGCATGTTTCACATATACAGGAAAAGGTATTTGAATTAAATCTTCTCATTTCAAGCAGATGAAAAAGCCTGTCTATCCACTGAGCAGAAATGTTGGTCAGTTTACTCCATGCTCAACCCAAAATAAGTCACCAAGCATTGCTTCATTGCCAGTTACCAAGCGATGTCACTCCATCAGTGAGGATGGAATAGGGCAGGGAGGCACAGACTGTTCCCCTTTCATCTGAAAGACTAGAGCCAACAAGCAGGGTTTGTTAATCCATTTTCCCTTTAAAAATAATGTAACTCTCAACCAAAGCTTAACATGAACTACCCTTATCGAATAGAATTTCTAGCCTGAATCAAAAAGCCTTGATGTTAGCCTATAGAGCTATACTGTGAACTAATAAGTTAGACTTCTATGAGTATTAAAAATGACATAACCAATATAGAATTTTCCTTTTGGGGTGATGGAAATGTTCTACATTTATTGCTATGATGGCTGTACAAGCTGTGAACACACCAAAAACCGATCGACTGTACCATTCAAATGGATAAATTGAATAGCATGTGACTTATCTCAACAAAGATGTTAATTCTTTAACTCTTATTTTTTTTTAATAGTTTAATAACCTTCATTCTTCTCCAATCTGTAGAGCTAGGAAAATTTCAGGTTGAGAACCTCTTTGATTAAAAATGAATTTTGAAGGAACAAAGGTTAATAAGCAATGCCCGTAGCGCTAAAAGGCTCCTTGCTCCTAAATTCTCTTTAGCTATTTCTCTACCACAAGCCATCTCCAACCGAAATGTAATCATGAGGAAAAGAGAGGCAAAAAGTTCCTTTCTTCTATCACCAAACTACTCCTTCTCTCCCTCACCCCCTCCTCCATCCCTACATGTGACCCAAGGTTATTTCATAAGACAATGCTGACAACTATGTCAGCACGTAAGGGCCCCCTTGGAGCCCCAGCCAGGTATTTGGATTCTGTAAACAGAAGTGAGGCTCAGAATTGGGTTTTTTTTCTTTGTTTTTTGGTCATGGTCCACAGCATGTGGGATCTTAGTTCCCTAACCAGGGATTGAACTCACACCTCCTGCACTGGAAGTGCAGAGTCTTAACCATTGGACTTCAAAGGAAGTCTCTTGTAATTTTTTTTTTTTAACGTACAAGGTGACTTGGATGCTCAATGAGATTGAGAACCACTGTTCTATACCTATCATACCACCTAATCATACCTATAATTGACAATTTCATTAAAAATAATTTAGAGACACTGCATAAGTAGATATTATAGATCTTTATTTCTGAACATTGACAGAATCTTTCAAAATATTGTGGGTGGATGAGAGGGGAGCATTCTACATTAAAAGCAAAAGAGAAACTAGCTGGTTACCATGGCCGCTAAGAAACAATAACTCACAGAGGCAAATGGCAGCTATACACACACGTGCCTTTTCCTGAATCACAGGGATGTATTAGCATCCAAGATGCCATACCCCAGGATTCAAGGGCAGTGGTTTAAAATAGTTCCCTCTGAGTCACTGGAGGACCTGAGTGAATAACAATGTTCTTGCTCTAACTAATCCCTCCATCATGGAATGTGAGATGCTTCCTCAGAATCTTCAGCAACACCAGAAATACTAAATGTGCACCCCCGGACAGACTTCAAGAATTTTTCTTCCAAGTGAAAAGTACATGAGACTTAAAATCCAAAGCACTGGAGATGACACTGAACAAATGCAAGACACTGAAATTACAACACTTCTCTCTTGCTCAGCATCCACCTCTTCTCCCTTGAGTACCTGCTTCTACAATCATCCCTCTCCAGCAAATGGAATTTTAACCCAAAGCTGTATAAACACTCAAGGTGGCAAAACAAATACATGCTGTAAAAGGTCTCCCTGGATAAAGAAGTCCCTGACGAGAGAGCCTGTCCTGCCATCTAAACTGCCCCTGGGGGCAGAAGCTGCTTTAAGACTCTGCCTCCTGGATGGAAATCCCTGAGGGCTAGGAAAAATCAGAGAAGTCTTCACCACAAAGGTAGGGATCCGAGTGTCTCTAAAAGGAAACTCAGGATCTGGGCAAGCTGACGAGAAGAGGGCTCCTCGTCGGGCCTTTCTGACAAGACGGGGCACAGCAGTCCCAGGGGAAGGTCAAACACCCGTCCAAACTCTGCCAGCAGTCCTTTAAGCTTCTCTTGGGAGGCTGAGCGGGCATGGTGGGAACTGATGCAAACTTCTCTCTGAAGAAAGTCTCCATTCCCTGACCCTTTTAGACCCTGGATGTAAGCAAGAGGGGTTCAAGAGTCCCAATTACCAGTTTTTCTGGCAAATCTGAAAATGTACACCTCAGGCTATTTACATTGGAATGGAGGACTTTCAGGGTAGAGTTTTCATTTTGCTTATTACTTGGGTGCTAGCCAATGGCATAAAAATCAATAAATGTTTCCCGAAGGAATGAGTAGGACAGAGATACAGGTTAGGTGCCTGGGTAGACTGTAGACTTCATCTTTGACCTCAGCAAGGCTTTTTATGGTCCTAAATGGACTGGGTTAGCTGCAATGGGATTAAGTAAATGCCGTGATCAGTTTTCACATGTACATATAAAAGCACTACGTTTTTAAAAACCCCAAACCACCATCTCATTTGGCCTATGAAACTTATCAAGTTGCTCCTCTTTGCTCCCTCTGCTTCCCTCTCTCTAAGCTGTGCACCTCCTGCAGCATCTCCCTAATCTTTACATGCTGAGTTTAGCCAAGGGAGCTGACCATTTGAATAATGGAATGTAAGAGTCAACAGAGAGCAAGAACCAGCTGCTAAAACCCCAGGGGGCAAGTGCTTAGGACAGAGATTTTATCAGCCTCATGCAAAGCAGGCCAAGGGCTCCACCAGATCTGCATGCCTGATCTATTATTTTTGCTTGAGATTCTACCACTTCCAGGTAGGGAACCTCTCAACAAGGAAAAAGTACATCCTAGCTGCTGCTGCTAAGTCGCTTCAGTCGTGTCTGACTCTGTGCGACCCCATAGACAGCAGCCCACCAGGCTCCCCCGTCCCTGGGATTCCCCAGGCAAGAACACTGGAATGGGCTGCCATTTCCTTCTCCAATGCAGGAAAGTGAAAAGTGAAAGTGAAGTCACTCGGTCGTGTCCGACTCTTAGCGACCCCATGGACTGCAGCCTACCAGGCTCCTCCGCCCATGGGATTTTCCAGGCAAGAGTACTGGAGTGGGGGGCCATCGCCTTCTCCAACACCCTAGCTGCACCTGATGCTAAAGCTGAGGCTTTAGCATCTGCCCACCTGATGCGAAGAACTGACTCATTGGAAAAGACCCTGATGCTGGAAAGATTGACAGCAGGAGGAGAAGGGGACAACAGAGGATGAGATGGTTGGATGGTATCACCGACTCTGTGGACATCAGTTTGAGCAAGCTCCAGGAGACAGTGAAGGACAGGGAAGCCTGGCAAGCTGCAGTCCCTGGGGTCACAAAGAGTGGGACATGACTGAGTGACTGAAGTGAGCAACACCCAAGCGTTCACCTCTGACCTCAGCAGGACTTTCTCCATGGTCCACACTCAGAGGAAGTTCACTGAGGCTGAGAGAAAGGATGGGTGAACAAGCGTTCATGCTAAGTCGCTTCAGTCCTGTCCGAGTCTGTGTGACCCTATGGACTGTAGCCTGCCAGGCTCCTCTGTCCATGGGATTTCCCAGGCAAGAATACTGGAGTGGGTTGCCATGCCCTCCTCCAGGGGATTTTCCTGACCCAGGGATCGAACCCGTCTCTTAGGTCTCCTGCATTGGCAGGCAGGTTCTTTACCACTCAGTGCCACCCGAACAAGCACTGGGTGTCAAATTGGAAGCACAAAGATTCAACAGACATTTCATTGCGGCCAGTCCAAGATGCCCAATTTCAAAGGATTTAGCTAAAAACTGGTAACAGGACTCTTGAACCCTCACTCACATCCAGGGTTTAAACGGGTCAGAGCACATGGAGACTGGGGGAGTTTCTTTCTCCACTCCAGCGTTCTTGCCTGGAGAACCCCAGGGACGGAGGAGCCTGTGGGCTGCCATCTATGGGGTCGCACAGAGTCGGACACGACTGAAGAGACTTAGCAGCAGCAGCAGCAGCTTTCTTGGGAAGGAATGATGCAATGATTCCCACCAGGCCTACTCAACCTAATGAGAAAGGCCCACAGGACTACTTAGAGAGACTGGACAGGGGTCTGATCCTCGCCTGGAAAATCTACAAGTTTGGAGAGAAATTGGCCTAAGTTCTAAGGGTGGGAATGAAGGCATGGTAGCTGCTGGGCTGTGATCAGCCTGATGCTGAAGTTTATCTGTGCACACATGTCTGTCTCCTGTAAACCAGACATAGGCAATGCATGGAAGGGTAGTAAGCTGTCTTGGATTCTGCCTAACAGAGTGGATTACAGGGTGAAGAGGGCAGAGAGAGTCCGAGTCCCAGACAGAAAAGCAACAAAGCAGAACCTGCAACACAGGAATCAGAGGCGTCCCTAGTGACGGTCCAGGAGTGGAACCGGGAGAGAGAGGGATCTTCCAAGGCCTCCTCTGCTGGTTTGCTAGGACTGTGTAACAAAGTGTCACATCTGGTGGCTTATGCAACAGAAATCTGTATCCTCACCATTCTGGGCACTAGAAGTCCAAGACGGTGGTAACAGCAAAGCCAATTCTGATTTATTCTGAGGCCTCTTGGACTGCAAGGAGATCAAACCAGTCCATCTTGAAGGAAATCAATCCTGAATATTCACTGGATGGACTGATGCTGAAGCTGAAACTCCAATACTTTGTCCACCTGATGCGAAGTGCCAACTCATTGGAAAAGACCCTGATGCTGGAAAGATTGAAGGCAGGAGGAGAAGGGGACGACAGAGGATGAGATGGTTGGATGGCATCACCAACTGAATGGACATGAGTTTGAGTAAGTTCCGGGAGTTGGTGATAGACAGGGAAGTCTGGCATGCTGCAGTTCATGGGGTTGCAAAGAATCAGACATGACTGAGTGACTGAACTGAACTAAGGCCTCTCTCCCTGGTTGTAGATGGCTTCCTTCTCCCTTTGTGTTCAAGAGCCCTTCCTCTTTGCATGCCTTTGTCCTAATGTCTTTTTAAAAGGACACCAGTCACACCCATATAGTCTCATTTATTTTAATCATATCTTTAAAGGTCCTACCTCCACAAACAGTCCCGTCCAAAGTACCAGGGGTCAGGACTTTAACACATGAATTTTAGGAGCACATGGTCCAGCCGAAAATACCTCCTCAAAGAGCAAGAATCAGCTCAAAATATCTGTCAGGATTAGAGAGCAGAGCACTGTCTTCCTGCATACCATCAAGTAAGAACTTTCTCATTCTTCTTACCTCTCATCTCCCCCCTCCTGTCTCCAGTTTGCATTGTAACCCTGGAGGGGACCCAAACCATGACAGTCAGATAAAGCGAGGAGAGTAACAGGAGAAAATGGAGAAAGACAGAAAAAGATATTTTCTTTTAAGTCGAATTTGAAATTTTTATTTTAAATCAGGCATTCCGAGTTCTAAATTGAGAGTATTTAGCAACTGAAATTGACTGTAGAATTTTTTAAAAATCTAATCAGAAAAGTTATATATTTCACCCAGAGGCATGAGATGGACTAACCTCTCTGAATAAATTTTAAAGAGTCAGTGGGACACAAAACAAAGCTGCTTTGTGATCACAATTTAGGTGTCTTATTTATTCCACAGACCAGATACATATAAATAAATGAATGAATGACTCAACAAACATGCAAACTTTACTAAGCATTAATTATGGGCTGAGTGCTCTCATATATTAACTAAGGTGCAGGTGAGATAAAAGATTGCCCAGATGATAAAGAAGAGGGAAAGGTAAGAGGGAGAGAAAAAGACATAGGCAGTGGTTTCATTCTGGCGATGAATCCTTCCTAAAATACTGTAGTACCTCACTCCCTCCCCCCAAAAATGACCACACTCTTTTAAAACCATAAATGCCATCCAGATAATGTACCATAATGATCATGAAGTGAAACTCTTAAGAGCATTAATCTTCCTCCCTATATTCACAACTTGCCTTTATCAGGGGATGACATTTCTTTTGAGAAACAAATACATCATTCTTCTTTAAAAATAAAACCTGCCATCAATGAGGACTGATCTTGGTCCATGAATCAGTCAGAGCCACCAGCACTGATGTAAATCTGGTCAGGGCTCTGGCAACATCACTATCTGGACTGTCAAATCTGCTGCTCACATGCTCCGATAAACCTACCGAAGAAAAGCCCCAAGGTTACCTCATGCCCTAAATCCATCCAATTTAAAAAGCATGGGTTTAAACAAAACAAGCTACCTCTGGAATACAAAAACCACTCCAGGACTAAGAAACACCATGTGATTATCCCTCCTTTTGAGGTTATTTTTAAGCTGATCTCTAAAATGCCCCGTTTCCAGGGTGTATTTCCAAATCTTTGATGTTGGCGTCAACAGCTCTATCAAGACATAACACTGTGTTCACCTCTCAAGCAAAAAAGCTGCCCTGCACACATCTAGTAATCAAACCCAAACAGCAAGGGGTATGTGCTAAGTGCCTTACCATCTGCACCTCAAGTCCATTTCTTGGCTTTCCCCACCTTAAAATCCATAAGAATCATTCAAGTTTGAAAAGACAGGGCCACTCCTCAAATGTTACTGGTGAATATATAAAACGTGGAAAGCACAAAGTCACTGTGGCAAGTAGTTTGGCAGCTTAAGTTAAATATGCATTTACCATTCAACCTGGCAATTATATGATGTGTCTTGCCAAAAGAAAACACGTGTCCACAGAGATGTGCACATGAATGTTTATAGCAGCAGTACTCATAATCGTGAAAAAGTGGAAACTAAAACATCCACCAAGTAGGTAAACAAAACGTGGCATTTCCATACAGGGGAAGGCAGACTCTCCAGGACCAAAAAGGAACTAAGGGTTGATACATGCAGCGCGAAACCACTGCACCAAGTGAAGGTCAGACACAGAGACCACACAGTGTAAGATTCCATCTGTACGACATGTCTGGAACCGGCAAATTTATAGACAGGAAGTAGATTAGCAGTCGCCTAGGGCTGGGGATGATAAGGAGGAATTGCAAATGAGCATGAGGGCTCTTTGGGGATGGTGAGAGAGATGTTTTAAAACTCAATTGTGATGATTCCACAGCTCTGTAAATTTATTAAACATTGAGCAGTGCTGTATACTAAAAATGGTAAATTTTGTGGAATATAAATCATACCTCGATGAAGCTGTTTTTAACAAGATGAAATACAAAAAGTGAAATGCTGAGTTGTTAGGTAGTGAGAAAGAGCTTTAGAGTGCGAGAGGGTAGCTCCCTGGATGGTTATACCAGATTCCCTTGGTTTTACTCTAGAAAGATTTAATGGTCAAATGTTGGCTTACTGTGACATCATCGGTTCTTTGACTTGGCTTTAAAATGGGGTAACTCAGACTCTCCACATTCTTGTATGCATTAGTGTCATTTACGATGGTCACAATGTTTCTGATGAATCAGTCATCCAGTGCCTCAAATACTTTTTGAGGGTAAGGGATAAATAAGTTAACAACATGGATACTGTGAATTCTGATGCCCTAGAAGCAGGAGTGGAACAGCAGATGGAGAGCACAAAAATCATTTCTGCTGCCCCAGCTACCATGTTGGGACGTCATTCGAACACCACGTACTCAAATTGTTTATTCTCATCTCCAGCCTTGCTCACTCGAAGGCAAGTCTCTGCATTTTCTCTAACACATTACCATGCGGCACACGGTCTGCCCCATGACTCTCAATGCCCAGCCTTCTTCTGATAACTGCATTTCTTTCTAGAAAGCTGTCCTCCTATTCCCTGCCCCTGCCCCCGACCCCACTCCAACCAGGTTATAGCCTGACCATAGCTGTTCCCAAGAGATGGAAAGGTGTCCTTAGGAAGGCTATCAGAAACCCTCCCTGGGATTTTGGGTGGTGGGAAAGGAAAGGGACAGGGAAGGGGTGAGTACAAGAAGAAGGAAGAGAAGGGAGTAGAATGGGGAAGAAAAAGGGAAGATTAAAGCCTTCCTCTCTGGTGGAGAAACTAGGAAAATGTGAGCCTGGCAGCTGTCCAAGACACTCCTAAGCCAGCACAGAGAGCTGGTTTGAGGGAGGGAACCAGAGAGGCCCCGACACCATTTTAGCACAGAATTTGGCATCCCATAAGCCAAGCTGCACCCCCACTCCTCACCCCAACCTACGTGAGTGCAAAGTCACTTCAGTCGTGTCTGACTCTTTGCAACTCCATGGACTGTAGCCTGCCAAGCTCCTCTGTCCATAGGATTCTCTAGGCAAGAATACTGGAGTGGGTTGCCATGCCCTCCTCCAGGGGATCTTCCTGACCCAGGGATCAAATCCATGTCTCTTGCATCTCCTGCACTGGCAGGTGGGTTCTTTACCACCAGTGCCACCAGGAAAGCCCTCCCTCCTATCCTAAGCTAGTTCAAGTTGAGTTTCTGTGACTTGCAATCAACGAATATTGACAAATCCTCTGGTGCCTTCTCACCTAGTCAATCTCGCTCAGGCTGTCACCTTAGATGCCACAGTAAAAGAGGAGCCCAGAACCTCGGCAGCACCGCTGGAGTTTGTATGTCTGTCTGTTCAGCTCATTTGGAAGCCTGTAGCTAAATTCACTTTAAGAACCTACAGAACTGAAATACACACTCCAGAGTCTAAGTGGTTGAATACAGTGGGGTGACCTATAAGGTCCCCTCTGAACCCATAGGTTAGGGAGGGCCTATTTATCATCCATTTGTTTGGTTATTAGCTGCTCCCTGATCTGCCAGCATACCCTCACCCATCCCCACCTCCAGCATTCCATTCTTTCTTCACCACAGAAGACCTGGCCAGCAAGCCCCACCTTCTGGGTTATTTCCACTCTGAAAATATGACCAGCTCTTTCGCTCTCCTACAGGAACCTGCCAACAAGGAAAACAATCACGAGTAACTGGAAATGAATAGGATTAGACTGTTAAAAACCCTCACGAAATGAAAAACCATCGTAACAGCTGGGTCCTGAAGGACCCTGTGATGTGGCTCAGGAGGAAGATAGAGACTTCTGGGTGGGTGGGGCAAGGAGATGGGGGCAGACAGTGGGGAAGCTGCCTGGAGGAGGGGGTGGAACAGTGGGGTTCAGTTGGATCAGGAGACCTGAAGCACCAAGGATAATTCTCAGAGCAGTTAATCCTTGAATATCGCTGAAGATATGATAAGGACGCATGCTTTCACTCAGCCTAATTGATTCTAAACAAGACACCTGGAAGAGAAGCCCGACACAGTAGCTCAGCCACCAAGCATCACCCCCTAGGGGTTAGGCTGGCCTGGATTTGCCACACTACTGTCCTGGCAGCACAAATGGAAAAGCCTTCCAGATCCTCTCCACTAGAAGCCCCAGGCCACTCCACGCCCGTGCTCTGTCAGGGGCCCTAGAACCACCTGCATAGTGAACACAGACTCTGTTGACTGAGTTTGAGACCCTGGACCTTCTTTCCATTTTCAACCATTGTCTGTATTGAGGGATAGAATGAAACAGCCTTAACATAAAGGATGGGGAGTGCTTCTGTCACCTGCAACAAAAATTTAAAACGCACTCCCCTCCACCCTGGGCCCCACACACAAACTCACATACCTGGCATCTGATCCCATCAGGCTCTAGAGAGCAAAAACATCGCGGCTATTCAAGAACTCGCAATTTAAGAGGAAAACTAAGAAATCTATACTGTCTTGTTTACCCAGAGGCACTGCCTACCAACTCTGGGCCAAGTACATAGGGGGATGTAGAAAACTGGCCCATACATAATCCCTGCCTACAACAGAGAAAAAAAAAGTCCATGCTGATTAACGCACATGCAAGAAAGCAGAGACACACAGATTTGTAAACCAAGAACACAAATGTCCACTATTTCATGTGTAATCAGATTATGATGAAGCTAGTGAGCTATCATACTTCTCTAAGGAAACACTGAAAATGAAGGGCAAAATCCCAGATAACTAGGTAAAGACACAGGGAAGCTTAATCAAACCTGCATCTACTGAGGCCATTCTAAGTGTCAGGTCGGACTGGGGTTACAGGACCTACAAAACGACATACTACTTTGACCAGTGCTGTCCCATACTGCAGTCATTAGCCACACGTGGCCACTAAGCATTTGAAACATGGCTAACACAAACTGACATGCACTGTAAGTGGAAAATACACAATGGATTTCAAAGATTTACTATTAAAAAAATGTCAACTATATCATTAATAGCTTGACTGAATACATGTTGACAGATTTTTGGATATACTAGATAAAAATAAAAGATGATTACAATCTCAGTTGCTTCATTTTCCTTCTTGTGTCTACTAGAAACTTTGAAGTGACTTGTGATGACATGTATTTATGGCTTGCTTATATTCTATTAGACAGTAATGATTCACATTTTCCCCTCAAAGATTGGCACAACTGGCAATTACAACATCTTATTATTATTATAAGGCAGGCACAAAATTAAGGGAAAAAAGTATAGGTTATCATGTTTAACATTCACTTACTATCAAATCATAAAGCTCAGATCTAGTAAATCCCGCAAGTTGATAATGGATGAAAGTTTAAAAGATTCACTCTGCCACATGCAGAAGGGATGATTAATCAACAATTTCATTTCAAAGCTCAGCTCAGAGCTCTGTGATGTCATAGAGGGATGGGATGAAGGGGGTGGGAGGGAGGCTCAAAAGGGAGGGGATATATGTATACTTATGTTGCTGTACAACAGAAACTAACACAACACTGTAAAGCAATTATCCTCCACTGTAAAAAATTGTTTTAAATTTCATTTCAAGACTGACGGACTTCTATGTAAACTATTACTCTGTTATATATGGTTCAGAAAACATTTCTGTTTTTCTCTATCAACAGGTGGACAATTTTCCAAAGGATTCAAAAGGGAATTTAACTTCCCCATCACTTCATTCTAGACACTACTATCTTCATTTTAACCACAAGATTACTCCTCTGTGCCTAGATGGTGACTGAAACAAAAGTTGTCTGGTGAGACACAACGGAATTTGTTAATACAACTGGGAATAGGATTGATCACAACTATAGTAAATATGCCTTTATTCGGTCCACATTACCTAAGGATATAAAGAAGGACTAAATGGAGGAATGATAACACAGGAAAACATAGTCCCAAACTACACAGAAGATACCTGGCAAATGTGTGTCAATGACATATGAGGGCAACCCCTTTTTAGTGCTATAGCTTATAACAGCAGGTACAATCATACTGGCCAATCTACCAACAGTTCTTCAAAGGTAGGATACAGAACATGATAACCTTAGTAATATTAACAATAGCATAACATAATCATAGCACAATAGCACAACAAAAATCATAACAACAATATGATTTACATGATTACTTTGCAAAAAAAATTTTTTTTTACTATCTGATTTAAATTAGTATTATCTCATTTAATGTTCACACCACTTCAAAATTAGATCCTATTGCTTTTGTTCTCAGTTTCAAGATTAGGAAATTGCCACCCAGAAAGTTTATTTGGCCAAAGTGGCACAATTTACAAATAGAGAAGGCTGGGTTGACACTCAAGTTCAGTTTCTGGGCTGCATATTAAACAGCACTAGTAATTTAAAAAAAGTCTGACCAACAGACCAACCTTTTTACAACTTAAAATTTTGTTGCCTTTAAAGATGGAACAGTCCTCAGATCAGCCACTGGCATATACAGAGCTCCCCCTAGGAAGTCTGAACAAACCAATATGAAAAAAGGCATTCCTTTCTGGCTGTGCGCCCTCACAACATTCCAGGGGAAGGTGGCATTTTATTTATTTGTCCTTTTAACATGTGAAGCATATACATAGTGAATAAATGTAATGAGCTCACCAGTCCAGGAAAATAAAAATCCTTTTCCATACAGCTTGGCTAAAGATACCCAGTCAATAACATAAAATGTAAAGATAATTACAGACAAGTGAAGTGGCTATTTTTATACTCAGCTGAGCTGGCAAACTACAGACTGGAGTGGAGGTTTCCATGCTTTGGCAACCATATGAAAAAGCAGAACGGCTAGATATTTAAATCCTTCCCTATCACTAGGACATTTGTGTTCCTTAGGAAATTATTCTGATGTCCTGTATACTGTATACCTGTGTCCTGTATACCTCTTTCCAAGCTATTAAAAAAAAAAACAAAATGAAATACTACAATATTTTACAACCATTACATTTACAACCATAATAAAAGTGTGTCCTAAAACAATCACCAGTGAGACAGTAATGGGGCAGGGGGTGAAGGCAGTGTTTGTTCTGCAAGCCACACACAGAAGCACCCGCAGCCAGCAGGCTGCCACCTCAGATATCACCAGGATAGGGTGAGCTACTCTTTGTTTCTTTTGCCACCGCGGACAAAAACACCCATCTGCAATGTAATGAAAATCAAATGCACTTTGTTCCAAGGGGGTTGCACTTAAAATAATCAGGGGCTGTTTTAAAGCAGAAGAAGAAAGCAAGCTTGTTGCCAGACAAGTCACAAGTGGTAACACAGCCGTCCACAGATCGGCTGGGAGACAGGCTGGGACAGGGGTCATCTCTTTCTAGCTGTTAAAGACTCTAGAGGAAAAGCAATAGAAAAAGTCACCAAACAGCACACCGAACACGGCCTAAAGTTGTATAGCACAGAAAGAATCTAAGTATCAAGGTGTTGCTGACTGGATGTATACACAAGGTTAGTGGAAGAAAGGAGTTTTTCCTTTAAAAAAAAACTCTTAGGAAATCCTGGTTGGTATACAGATACTGGTTAGTGTCTATGCCTATATTTTCCAGTTTCTTCCGATTTCAAAAAAAAGCTCAAAGAGACTTCCCTAGTGGTCCAGAGGCCTCCCTGGTGGCTGAGATCATACAGAAGCGGCCTGCAACACAGGAGACCCGGGTTAGATCCCTGGGTAGGGAAGATCCCCTGGAGAAGGAAATGGCAACCCACGCCAGTATTCTTGCCTGGAGAATCCCATGAACAGAGGAGCCTGGTGGACTATAATCCATGGGGTTACAAAGAATCAGACACGACTTAGTGACTAATATACACTGCTGAGTCCAGTGGTCAGACTCCACACTCCCAATGCAGGGGCCCAGGTTCAATCCCTGGTCGGGGAACTAGATCCACATGCCGCAACTAAAGATTCTGCATGCTGAAAGACCCAGCATAGCCAAACAGAGATTTTTTAAGTAAATGATAAAGCTCAAAGGAAAGAAATGTGAAACTTTTTTCTCAAAAGAGAAAAATGATATAGCCCCAAAGAAAATTAAGGATTTTTTAAAATGAAGATTCAAGAAGGGCCTGAGCATATTCGTCGAAGTAACTTGCATCCATGATGAATGTGGATTGAGCCCAAAATAAGATTCACTTGGAGACAGAATGGTAGGCTTCTCCCCACCTGGCTGTGGGTGAGGCCTTCCTGACATGGTTCAACGTGGGACCTCAGGGCCCCACATATGTTTACGGCCCTTGTACAACACAGGTTTGAACTATGCAAGTCCACTTACATGCAATTTTTTTTTTCAATAAATAGACTGGAAAGCTTTTTGGAGATTTGGGACAATTTGAAAAACCTCACGGATGAACCATGTAGCCTAGAAACAGAAAAAAAAAATTTTAAGGTATATCATGAATGCATAAAATGTGCAGATCCCAGTCTATCCTTAAACAGGCATAAGGTGAGTGATATAATATAAAACTAGTAATGCATTAGATTTCTTACTGTTTTCTAACTTTGCTTTAAAAAAATTACAGTATGCCTCTCTCTCATAATAGGAGAAACTGCCTATCAGCCTATCAACATGCTAAGCAGCTTTGTTTAAAAATGTAACAGTTTTCAATACTGTATTATGAATATAACTGTAATGCTGCTGCTGCTGCTAAGTCGCTTCAGTTGTGTCCGACTCTGTGCGACCCCAGAGACGGCAGCCCACCAGGCTCCCCTGTCCCTGGGATTCTCTAGGCAAGAACACTGGAGTGGGTTGCCATTGCCTTCTCCAATGCATGAAAGTGAAAAGTGAAAGTGAAGTCGCTCAGTCGTGTTTGACTCTTCTCGACCCCACGGACTGCAGCCCACCAGGCTCCTCTGTCCATGGAATTTTCCAGGCAAGAGTATTGAGTGGGGTGCCATTTAATACTGTATACCATAAAATTTTATAAAGATTCATTCATTAGTGCCTAGGCTACACTACCATGAAGCAATTGTATCAATTATACTAAGCCACCTTAAAGCAATCACACCACTGTTTCTTCCTATAAATATGAATTTTTTCACAACTTTTCATTTTTGATGTCCAATGTTAATAATACATACAACATCGACAGTGTTTTGTATCATAAGACTACACTGATGTGGATACTGGCAATTAATCACATAAACAGACGTGAACTTAGGGTATCAATACATTGTATTGTATTGTAGGGTATCAATATATATACAGTACTGGAAGTGTATTTTCTCTTCCTTACACTATTTCCTTAACATTTCTTTTCTCTAGCTTACTTTATTGTAAGGCTACAATATACAACTGCACTGATTTCACATGCTAGCAAAGTAATGCACAAAATTCTCCAAGCTAGGCTTCAACAGTACGTGAACTGAGAACTAACAGATGTTCAAGTTGGATTTAGAAAAGGCAGAGGAACCCGAGATCTAATTGCCAACATCCACTGAATCATAGAAAAAGCAAGAGAATTCCAGAAAAACATCTACTTTTGCTTCATTGACCATGCTATAGTCTTTGACTACCTTTGTTGTAGATCACAACAAACTGTGGAAAATTCTTAGAGATGGGAATATCAGGCTATCTTACTGCCTCCTGAGAAATCTGTATGCAGGTCAAGAAGCAACAGTTAGAACCAGACAAGGAATAATGGATGGTTCAAAATTTGGAAAAGCGTACGTCAAAGCTGTATACTGTCACCCTGCTTATTTAACTTATAGGCAGAGTACATCATGCAAAATTTCCAGCTGGATGAAGCACAACCTGGAATTAAGATGGCCAGGAGAAATATCAATAACCTCAGATATGCAGATGACACCGCCCTTATGGCAGAAAGTGAAGAGGAACTGAAGAGCCTCTTGATGAAAGTGAAAAGGAGAGTGAAAAAGTTGGCTTAAAACTCAACATTCAAAAAACTAAGATCATGGCATCCGGTCCCATCACTTCACAGCAAATAGATGGGGAAACAATGGAAACAGGGACAGACTTTATATTTTCTTGGGCTCCAAAATCACTGCAGATAGTGACTGCAGCCATGAAATTAAATGACGCTTGCTCCTTGGAAGAAAAGCTATAACAAACCTAGACAGCATATTAAAAAGCAGAGACATTACTTTGCCAACAAAGGTCTGTTTAGTCAAGGCTATGGTTTTTCTAGTAGTCATGTATGGACATGAGAGTTGGACCATAAAGAAAGCTGAGTGCTGAAGAATTAATGCTTTTGAACTGTGGTGTTGGAAAAGACTCTTGAGAATCCCTTGAACTGCAAGGAGATCCAACCAGTCAATCCTAAAGGAAATCAATCCTGAATATTCATTGAAAGGACTGATGCTAAAGCTCCGATACTCCAGCAAAGAGCCCATTCATTGGAAAAGACCCTGATGTTGGGAAAGATTGAAGGCAGGAGGAAAAGGGGCTGACAGAGATGAGATAGTGGATGGCATCATTGACTCAATGGATATGAATCTGAGCAAGCTCTGGGAGATGATGAAGGATAGGGAAGCCTGGCGTGCTACAGTCCATGGGGTCGCAAAGTTAGATACGACTGAGAGACTGAACAACAACGATAAATAATATCTATAACATACAAAATATGTGCTAATCAACAATTTGTATTACCAGTAAGGCTTCCCGTCAACAGTAGGCTATTAGAAGTTAAGTTCTAGGGGAGTCAAAGTGATACACAGATTTTTCAATTTGGTGGTAGTGGGGTGGGAGGTATCCCCCTAAACCCCTACACAGTTCAAGGGTCAACTGTGTTTTGCTTCTGGCTGCCTTTGGTAAGGAAGAAAGAAAAAGCAACTCACAAGTCCATTAGCCTTCCAGCTCAGAGGTTCCCACGTCCTCTGGGGCAGCTGGGAGGAGCCACTGTGTACAGGCTGCTTCTCCCACCAGTGAAATGTCTATGGGTCAAAACCATCCACCCAAAGTCAGCATCCCTTCCATTTTTGAAAAGCCATCAATCACAAACAGGTCAACTCTCGTAGGAGGAGATGGTCAAGTTATGTGAGCCTTCTCATCAAACTAAGAGGCTCAGCACAGATCTTGTTAACTCACTGACAAAGCTTGACAAATGGGTTTGTTTATGTAGTTCTTGCCTAGCAGGATCCCAAGGGCCTGGGTTCCAGTTCCTTTTCCAACCTTCCTGTTGCTGCTCAAAGCCATCTGCCTCACCTCGGACTCCCCACCAGACTCCACTGCAGCAAGTCAGAGTTTATACCGGTCCTCTTCATTCATAACACTTGTCCTTAGCTACCTGTGGGACTCCCAAGGTCACTGTCTATATCAGAGAGAAAAAGAAAAGGACAACATCTAGAAGCCCTGTGCCAAGAGTAGCCAGAACTTAGGCTCACCTCTAGCTTCGCCCCTTATTGACTGTGCCATGTTCAGAGGGCTCATTTCCCTTTCCTAGACCTCAACACCTGCTGTCGATTGAGTTCCCCCCACGACCCCATTCCAACGACTAGAGCCCTGTACTCCAGTGGGATGAAAATGTGCTAACCTCATTAAAACTCAAAGCTCCATACTGTTCATCCCCAGATCTTCTATCTACCACTCAATGATTCCACCAACATGTACTGCTCACAAGGGATTTGATGCTGAGTAAGACGGCCCAGACCTCCAGAATCTGCCAGTCTAGAAGCAAAGTGACTGGTGCAGACAGAGAAGGCGCTCAAGTCAATTCAAAGAACTTGTCGAAAAAAGCTTACATTATTCACCTTCTATTAAAGCCAGCTCAAATATTCACTAAAGAGATAGAGGATGTCACCTAAAGTGGACAGTGACAGAACAAGCTCCTGAGCATGGCTAATGGCCCTGGGATGACTCTCTCCCAGCATCTGCTACTTCCCAGAGATGGGCTAGTTCCTCTGAAAAAGCCAGCTTCTGAGGACCAGCTCCCCAGCTAGGAAATGTGACCCTATCTTCCTCGGGTCCCTTTTGGAGGCAGCCCCATAGGCTAGGAGACTGAGAGGAGAAGGACACAGAGAATTGGAGATACTCCCCCCACCTGGTTGAGCAGTCAGAGATTGACCCTGTGAGCTAGAAGTGTCGTGTGCTGGACCCAGGGACATCATTCCCTCCTTCAACAGGAAAGGGAGGAAACTGCTGTCCCCTGGAAAGCAGAAAACGGTATGTACCAGCACCAGACCAAGAAATATCCCTGGGGTGAGGAACTCAAGACCCAGCCTTAGAATCCAGCACATCTCTGTGAAATAGTCATACGACAGGTTTACTACTTATTACTCCTAAATAGCATTTTACTGCTTCCAATAGAAATAGCTCCTAAAAATTTTCGATGGTACATAGACTGGTTTTCCTACTGAGGGTATAAGACCCACAGTTATTACTTTGCACTCTTGTAGGATAAGGCTCCCCAGGTGGCGCTAGTGTTAAAGAATCTGCCTGCAATACAAGAGACACAAGAGATGCAGGTTCGATCCCTGGGTCAGGAAGATCCCCTAGAGAATGAAATGGCAACCCACTCCAGTATTTCTTGCCTGAAAAATCCCATGGACAGAGGAGCCTGGTGGGCTACAGTCCATGAGGTGGCAAAGGGTCACACATGACTGAGCAACAGCACACATACACGTATGATATTGTCAGGTCTGAGGAATAGTGGCACTTGTTAGAAAACAGACCCCTTGTCATTGTACTCCGACCTTATAAGGTGGCTGTTAAAAGTAAATAGGACAAATGCAACAAGATCTTCTAGGTACATTCAACAGATCTTGGGTTAACCTGGGGATTCCAAAGATGTTCACAACTAGCTGAGCCCAGGGACTGCCACGAACCTTTTGAAACCAACAAAGATTACAAGTGGATAGCATCATTGCATGTAAGTGAATTTCCCTCTAGGAAAAGAGGTCCAACACCTGCATCCAATTTGCAAAAATGTCCATCTTTGACTCAAAAATATTTAAGAATTCCTGCTAGATGGCCTGCCTCGGTCTGCAAAATGAACTTCTCTTGGAGGAAAACACTTGACTCTGTGCTGCCCTAGAGCAAAGGAAGCTGCGCAGCCTTTTATTCCCCACCAGTGAGCTCTGCCAAAGCTTTCCTTCCTGGCTGGGTTTCTGTCATTTCAGCCAGCAAAAGGAACTGGACAGACGTAGTGAAAGTGAAGAGAGAGATGCTGCTGGGGTTGTTAATTCTAGACTCATTTAGCTCTTTAAAAAGAAAATATTCTGGATTAAGCAAACTGAGTTCATCTAGAAGGAAAGAAAAAAAACTGTAGATTGATATCACTGTTGCTGCTACTGCTAACTCACTTTATATATCACTGTTACCAATTGCAATACTTAACAGGGACAAGAAGAGTTAAGGTTTGAAAGTAATTATTGACAGCGAGGGAAATTGATATAGTAGAGGACAAAATGCTTATGCTCGATTACTTGATGATAAAGTTGCTGTTTGCTGCTGCTGCTGCTGCTGCTGCTAAGTTGCTTCAGTCGTGTCCGACTCTGTGCGACCCCATAGAAGGCAGCCAACTAGGCTCCTCTGTCCCTGGGATTCTCCAGGCAAGAATACTGGAGTGGGTTGCCATTTCCTTCTCCAATGCATGAAAGTAAAAAGTGAAAGTGAAGTCGCTTAGTCGTGCCTGACTCTTAGCAACCCCATGGACTGCAGCCTACCAGGCTCCTCTGTCCATGGGATTTTCCAGGCAAGAGTACTGGAGTGGGTTGCCATTGCCTTCTCCGAATTTGCTGTTTACTAAATGCCAATTTTAGGAAAAAATTATGTATTTTCTTGCACTGTACAATAAACTCCTTGGCCTACAACCAATTTTTCTCACAACTGGATTTTGTTCATTTAGAAGCAGGGAGGAACGAGTCATGAACTCCCAAAGATTGCCCCTTACCCAGGGGTGACCGATGGCTGTGGAATTTATAAGGCAAGACACTGTTTCCAGTGAAGGCCAGTTACTATAGGAAGAACTGGACTAGGTCCCAGGTTCAGGTTAGATGAGGTGAGACCTATCGCACAAAACCAGCTGGTGAAGCAGGCAAGACACAGTAACTGTTCCAAAGGCGGGAAGCAGGTTTTTAAACTATAGGTAAGGCTCAGACAGTAAAGAGTCTGGCTGCAGTGAGGGAGACCCAGGTTCGATCCCTGGGTCAGGAAGATCCTCTGGAGAAGGAAACTGCAACCCACTCCAGTATTCTTGCCTGGAAAATCCCAAGGGCAGAGGAGCCCGGTGGGCTACAGTCCACGGGGTCGCAGAGAGTCGGACATGACTGAAATGACTTAGTACGCACATACCTATTTAAAGACCCAACCTCCAAATGCAGTCACATTCTGAGGCACTGGGAATGAGGATTCAATATTTTGTGTGGGGGGAGGGGCGGTGGGAAAGGCATACAGAATCCAGTCCATAACAGTTGGCTAAACTTCACTCTTTGCAACTGAGCAGTTTCAAATAAAAAGAAAAAGAAAACCAAGGCTCAGAGAGGTGATCTGACTTCCCTGAAAAGGAATACATCTTCTGAACTTCAGCCTGCATTTGGCTAACTACCTCCACTCCTCAGCCTTTTGATTTCTGTTTCACTTCTCCTCCAGGCTCCCGAAAGTTCAATATCTGATGAACACCCTGAAGGGCTTTATGGCAACACGAAAGGATGGGTGGATGTGTATAGTTCAACGTTAACCACCTACTATGTGGCAGACACTCTACTATACACAGATTATAAAACTGAAGAATGAGGCATACTTCAGTGAGAAGAGGTTTTGTTTTAAAACACATGTTAAGTCCGTAAAATTACTTGCTAAAATATTGATTACTAATACCCATCGGTGAGCCTGATGTCAAAGGCTGGAGCAGTCTGTTCATTGCAGATGGCTGGAGTGGGGAAACTGAGTTTGATTAACAATCTTTCATTAAACTACTACCACCTGTACTTTTCACCTCATGGGTAGCAATAAAACAAGAAATAATCTCTAAATCACGCAGCATCTTCATGATTTTCTTAAAAGGATACCATCAGTATCATACACCTATGTAATTAATTAATCGGGGGGGATCTAGAATCCTTTTCACTATCACCCATTTAAAATACACCCGAGGCTTTTGATATATTTAGCTTTGTCTTGTCAACTCCTATATTCATCATTTCTCCTACACAGAGGATATTCAGTTGGCTTCTAGCAAAATAATGCACAGCACTAACAGTGAATGCTTTCAGTACCATGAGTTAAGGACTGTCTGATATGACAGTTTTTCTTTTACGTATTTCTAGGTATACTATTTTATATGTTGATTGCTTCTGGATCTTCATATTAAGGTCACCATTCCCCCCAACCAGAGAAAAAAGAAAACATGACCTCAGGATGAATGCACAAAAATCAAAGCAATGATGAATAAACCCTCTGCAACAATTCAGAGAGATACACTTTCTATTCTTGGAAATTCAGTGTGGTGGGTGTTACTCGAGATCATTTCTAGTCTGTTTGGATCCTGTATGGAATGGAGAATGAGTATCACTTGGTCATGCTCATCCATAGCTGAACTGCTAGAAGGCTAAGGTACTAAGAAAAGGAAAGATGGGCATGCTTCTGAGCATCGTATTACTTATATTTTCCTCTGAATTCAGGTTAAGGCAAATGTTGAAGAAAAATTTGAAGACACAAGTGCTTTGTGGGATAGATCACATGGATTTAATAGAGTGCTCTGTTTATAAGAACCTATATTTTTATCCTGATAGAACCTGTAAATAAGACATCTGGGGCACTCAGTTGCAGCCGGGGTAACAGCCAGCACCACTGAGGATATTCAATATGTGCTAAGAAAAATTTTAAGTAGAAAATCACAACAAAAGGCATGAAATTCAAATATTTGAGTACTTACTGTGTGCAACACTGTTCTTGACACTACCAATTCACTAGTAAACAAAAGAGACAAAACCCTGTCTTCATGGAGTACAGATTCTAGTGCAGACACTCTACTAACGTGAACTAAACTAATATTAATTCCTGGCAAATTAGAAGGCAATTACGTGCTAGGAAGAAAATAAAGGAGAAAAGCGAATTCGCTGGTGGTCCAGTGGTTAGGACCCAGAGTTTTCACTGCCAAGGGCCCAGGTTCGATCCCTGGTCCAAAAGAAAAACGAGAGAGAGAGAGACAGAGAAGAACACCAGGGTATGCCATGAAGGGGTGGCCAGAGAAGATGATTTTTCTGAGTGAAGAGCTGAGGGGTTGAGTGGCATAAGCCTGCAGACAGCTGGCAGAAGAGTGATCCAAACAATGGGGAAGAGTAAATGCAGTGGCTCTGAGGCAGAAGTGTGCCTGGCAACTTGAAGTAACAATGAGGAAACCAAAGGGTTTTAATGCCTTAAACTGCTTCCAGATTAACAGAGTTACAATCAGATGGGAAATGTCATGAACACAGCCATATTTTCATACACGCATAGAGCAGGTACATGCCTCTGTAAATGGGTGGTGGCTCAGATGGTAAAGAATCTGCCTGCAATGCCAAGGACCTGGGTTTGATCCCTGGGTTGGAAAGATCCCCTGGAGAAGGGAACAGCTATCCACTCCAGTATTCTTGCCTGGAGAATTCCATGGACGGAGGAGCCTGGCAGGCTGTAGCCCATGGGGTCGCAAAGAGTCAGACATGACTGACTTTCACTTCACTTAAGCCCCTAATCTTTCCAAGCTTGAAGAAATGAGGAAGAGAAGGTTGAGCAAGTAATCCAGGGTTACACCTGAGTGACTGGCCAAGAAAAGGCTTTAGTATAAATATCCCAAAATCGCATCACACTTTTGTCTCAAGCTTCGATCCCTGGATTGGGAAGATCCCTTGGAGAAGGGAAAGGCTACCCACTCCAGTATTCTGGCCTAGATAATTCCATGGACTGTATAGTCCACAGGGTTGCAAAGAGTCGAACACAAATGAGTGACTTTCACTTTCACACTTTAAGAGGCACTCGTTTTTCTAAAAAAAAAAAAAAACAAAAAAACTGAAGAACTCAGCCAACTAACATAACCTTAAAAGCTAAAACTGATTAATTTCACTTTTCATTCAGCAAGTAACTGAGAGACCCTACATATACCCTATATACGTGCTGAAGAAGAAATAATAAATGCATCATTACCTAGATCCCACTACTCAGCAATCAACTGTATAGGTGTGTTTCACAGAGAAATTGCTCAAGCAGAACACATTTCAGATGTTGACTGTAGCATTGTTAAGTTAAAAAAAAAAAAAGTAGAAAAAGATCAACTGTCCTATGCAGAAAAAGTGTAACAGTGAAAAACTGGAAACTCTCAAATTTTCTCTTGGCAAGGGAAAGAGCATGCTATAATTTATTCATACACTAGAATTCTCTGCAGCAGCTAAAGTAAATAAGATCTACAGACATCTCAAACACATACTGACAAATTTAAAAATGCAAGCTGTACGTATATAGAATTATGCTACTTAAATAAAATGTTAAGCTTGGGGATATGGTTTGTAGATATGTAACACAGAAGTACAAACACGTTTGGACACTCTGTATACTGACTTCACAGTAGTGGTTATCTGAGGATGGATGCAGAAGAGGAGGGATGGATAAAATATTTCAGTTGCAGTTTATTTTTGAGAGGGGGATATGAAGCAAATATGGAAAGATTAGGAACTCAAACATAAGTAGTGGAAAATGGAAGCCTTACTATGTTCTCTTTTTGTATGTTTGAAATTTTTCATACTTTTACTTTAAAAAAAAAAAAACAGAAAGGATAGAAGGAAGGGATAGACAAAGCTCTTCCATCACATTCCAGTAACTCCAAGGCCAAGTTTCCCTAACTTTCAAAGCTCAGGTTCTTCACCCTTAAGAGGTGAGTGATGCTAGATGTGCCTGTCTCAAAGACGCTACAGAAGTGGCAGTCTGGAGACAGAACTTCATTGTCAGATACAATACTGGCAGACAAGGGCACTACATCGTGTCCCCACTGAATCTCCAGGGCCCAGCAGCCATTACTTTATTTCAATTTCACAGATAATAGTAATAAGATTTTTCAAGAGGGTTATAACCCCTCCCCCCCAAAAAAAGGCATTAAAAACACATATAAGGAGTGTAAATGACACAATAAATGCTTTACTGAAGCATCTCGATGAATGCAGACAGCCCAGAATGGGACCACCTCTCCCACTCCAAGTCATGCAAGGACTAGTTAAAAATTATAAGAACAGGATACAATTCCTCACATAAAATCAACTATTTTACAAGCAAAATAGAAAAAAATATGACACTGGTTAAGCATCACTAAGAAAGGATAATCAGATTACATCCATCAGTAATAAAATTCCCAGCCACACCTGTAAACAGGACTCCGCAGGCTGGAGACCAAGCAATCAAAATCCAGCCTCCCTGTGATGCGCTGTCTCCTTTTAAAGTTTGTCCAAATCTCAAGAAGGTGAGAGTCTCCTCGCTAAGATGAGCTTCTGCTAATTCTTACTGACCGACAAAACCAACTCCTCCCTCTGCCAGGCTCTGAGGAGCTTGAGATCACATTCTCCAGGGAACTGGCAACGTTTCCCCATCCCAGGGCGCTCGGGAGTCTCCTCTCCCGGAAAGAAAACAGAGCCCATCTAAATCACCTGTGAGCCTGCGGCCAAGCGAAGCCGCAGGTCCAGGTGAGCGACCTCGAGTTCGCACATTTCCCCAATCGTCGGAAACGAAGTTGCGCTGAACTGGGCTCTTCGGAGAAGCGCCAGCCTAGGCACAGAACTCAGGCGCTGGGAGATCACTTGCAACCTCTCCACTTTAAAAGCCCTGGGCTCCATCTGCCGCGTCTGCGGTCTCTCCCGGCTCTCAGCCCCACCCCCCTCCACAAAAGCGGGGTACGAGGTCCACAGCAAAGGAGACTGCGAGCCTAGGGTTAGCAAACGGACTCTGCAAATTGCAGAAACTAAACCGCGGGCACACAACCTGCCCGAGCCAGCAGCGAAGGGAGGAGGGTGGGTTAGGGAGGGCACCCACCCTTCTGGGCAGAAGATGGGGTAGATGGCGGGCGGGCGCCCCTCTTGCGGCTCCAAGAACTCCCTCCTTCCGAAGTCTGCCCGAACTCCAGCATCCCTCCTCCCGGCCCTCCTCGGAGCTACGGTGGGGAAAAGGACTCGAAAGATGGGGGAGCTGGGGGGGGGGGGGGCAGTTGCAGGCCTGGAGTGGTCCCGCCTGCACCCTGAGGGTTCCCGGAGTCAGGAAGAGAACAATAGCGGACCCTCAGTCGCCCGAGCCCTCCGAGTCTCCCGCTCGCGCCTTCCTCCCCAGCTCCTCCAAGTTCAGCGCGGAGGCGGGTCGAGTCCAGAATCGGGGACCTGGGGGAGCCAGACGCCGGGCAGACCAGGCAGGTGGGACTGGGAGCAGGCTCGGGGTACCCAGAACGCCCCGCCGGGAGTGGAGGGGGCTAGTCATTCATTCCCACCCGCGGTCCCTCCGCACCTACCCCTACCCCAGCCGGGCTGCGAGTGGCGGGGAATCAGCAGGAGAAAGCCCCTCTCCTGACTTGGCGCGCCCTTCCTCTCTACTCGGACCCCCACCATTCCCCTCTTCCTCTGTTTCTCCGCCTGTCCTCTTCAGACACTTGGCGGCAGGCGGGGAAAAGGGACTGGTGGCGGGACCCTCGCAGCCACTCCGCCCTGCGCGTCCTCCGCGCCTCCTACCCTCATCGGAGCCCCAGACACAAAGGCGGGGACCCGAGCTGAGGACCCCGCGCCGGGAAGCCTCCCAACTCGCGGCGCCGCGCACTCACCCCATCTAGGCGGCGGCAGCGGCTCCCCGGCTCGGCCCCGCTGGCTGCGCAACCCCGCCCGCCGCTTCCCCAGGAAAACGCGGCCGCCGGGCTCGCTTCCTGCTCGGCTTCCTGCGCCTCGGTCCCTCCTCCTCCTCCTCCCCCCGCTGCGGGGGTCCGTGGGCGCCGCGGCTCCCGGGCTGGGCCGGCGGGGCGGGGGTGGCGGCAGCACCACCACGTGGCCGCCCGGCGCCGGCCCCCGCCGACCCGGATCCCGCGGGAGCCGGGAGGGAGGTGCTAACCATTCCCCTCCTCTTCCACCGCGCGCGGCCCCAAATTCCGCGAGTCAGGTGATCCGGCCCCGCGCTCCGACCGCAACCTGCGGGAGGTGCTCCCGGCCCGCGCGCCCCAAGCGTCCGCAGCCGGCTTGTAGTTTTCCGCGGATCGTGGGATTCTGCCCAGTGAATCTGTTTGCATCATCGTCACCTGAAGCTAATGGAAACCACCGGTGTTCCGACCCCCGGGATTTTAGAACGGATGAGATACTGAATAGTATTCATTTCTGGTTAACGTCCAAAGTCGTTTGTGGTCGTGTTGGTGTTTGCAAGTCACTAATCCAAGCGCCTTCTACCCAGAATCAAATCGGTCATAGTTTCCAAAATTATTGAACAGAAAGGAAACTAAAACCTGCTCAGAGTCTCTGGATTGAACCAGTTGGTCGGAGCGACTGTTTCCTAACGTTCATCAGGTGGCAAGAGAAAACTACCAGCGTTCAGCGCTGCTCGCGAGTTCGGAAGGAGACGCCTACTGTCTGAACTGAGAGGCACCGTGCGGAACGCCCTCCCTGTGGGGTCTGGAATGCCGAGGGGCCCGGCCTCAGAGCCCCGGAGCTCGTCTCCCTTCCCCACCCCCCTGAGCCCCCTGCGTTTGAATCCTAATGGACTCTTGCTTCAACTCCCAAGGATTTCAAAGCTCTCCTCCTCTCCATTAATTTGGGACGCCTTTGCGATTCATTCTGGTCATGCCAACCAGCTATGACTTTAAAAGTCTTTTCACCAAAGCCCCTGTGTTCTGTTAACTCCAAGTCCTTTGCAGGAAGCTTTCTGGAAATAAATATGTGGTATGAGTCCCTTTTTGGTGAGATCAAATCTAAAGCAATTGAATTTTTTTAAAAATCCAATACAAATGAAATTCATCTAAGTTCAGTTTATAATGTCTTAAACAGATCCCCACGACTACCAGTCGGACTTTATCTGTACCCCTAGCCCCCCACTACCACCACCAGCAGCAAGCCAAAGGAACAGCCTGTCTTAGCTTTGACAGGTGACATCAGAGACAACTAGCTGCATGGTCTTCCCTTCCTAAATCATAGGTCAGCAATTCCTTAGAGAAGTGATGAATAGCTGGTTTAAAGCAAGATGTACACTCCTCTTCCTGTCTTTTATCCCTCTCAAATAAAATCACCATCTAAAAGACACCTGAACTGATAAACTTCTTTTTGGTTTAATGCTGGCAATTTCCACAGTACAGTTATTCATTGCAGTTCACATGAATGGTGTAATGTAGGGTATTTATTGGGAACAATACTGCCATGTGTTGGTTTTCTGTTCCCCTTTCAGCAGGTCAGTCTCGCTGAACAGTGGCAGCTAGGAAGATGTGCACTGGAGCTCACTGTCCTGTGCTGCTTTGAAAAGTTTGTGTGCTGTGCGTAGTCGCTCAGTGGTGTCCAACTCTTTGTGATCCCCATGGACTGCAGCTCTCCAGGCTCCTCTGTCCATGGGGATTCTCCAGCCAAGAATACTGAAGTGAGTTTCCCTGCCTTCCTCCACGGGATCTCCCTGCCCCAGGGATGGAACCCACCTCTCCTGCACTGCAGGCGGATTCTTTACCACTAGCGCCACCTGGGAAGCCCCAGCTGCAGAATAAGTACCACCTTCCACCAACCCAGGGATTGAACCCTGATCTCCCGCACTGCAGGGGGCGGGGTAGGGGTGGAGGGAGTGGGGGCTCTGGGGGGTTCTTTACCGTCTGACCACCAGGGAAGCCCGCCCTGGAAAGTTAACATGTGTGTACTCTGTAGCTGGGGCTTCCCAGGTGGTGGTAGTGGTAAAGAACCTTGCCTGGAGAATCCCACGGACAGAGAAGCCTGGTGAGATACAGTCCCTAGGGTTGCAAAGAGTCGGACTGAAGCGACTTCACACACACACACACACACACACACACACGTTCTGTAGCTGAAGGAGTTAAAATAGCAAACAATAATTGTGTAAGGCTTCCGTGATGGCTCAGATGGTAAAGAATCTCCCTGCAATGCCGGAGATCCAGGTTCGATCCCTGGGTTAGGAAGATCTCCTGGAGAAGGAAATAGCAACCCACTGCAGTATTCATACCTGGAGATTTCCGTGGACAGAGGAGCCTGGCAGGCTACAGTCTATGGTGCCGCAAAGAGTTGGATACAACTGAGTGTTTAACACACACAGGGTCATCAGCCTTTTATTCATAAAATAAGAACATTATTCATAGAATAAATTATTTTTCTCTTTTACATGACCAGACCCTGTCCCAGCCACTTGCCTGGGAGCCCACCCGCCTTTGTCAGCTCTGAATGGTTCCCACAGGTGGCTCGTGTGCTTATTCTCCTTAATTTATAATCCCACCTTCTCCATCACCAAGTCCAGCTCTGAGTGAGAGATTGTTGTGGAGGAAAGGACTCTTATAGTTAATCCACTGTGCTAAGACCCTTTTCCAGATCTCTGCCTCTGCTGAAACGCAGACCACCAGCTTCAGACCACAACAGAAGTTCTGCCACCTGTAGGGAGATTTGTGGTCAAGTGTATGTCTGAGCAGGGTTTTCTCATTGGTTGTTTTCACCCAGACCTTTTAGAAAATGCTAGTTGGGATTGGGATACATTGATGAGAGCCTCTGAAGGAGACCTGACCCAGGTGAAAGTGTTTGAGACATGGAGGCATCTCAACTGTATAAAACTTTTTGGGGCTGTAAATAGCATGTTGAACTTCAATAGGAGAATAACCCACAAATCAAAGTAACTATGGTGTGATATATAGTATTAAGAGTAAGAAGAGCCAGGGGACCAGATTTCCCAACCCTTCTGTTTGACTCACTTTTCATTTGAACTTCACCACATGTTTGGATCTCTCCTGGGCCACTTTCCCATTCAGTTAAACAGAACACTGAATTACATGGCCTCTAGCATCCTAAGACCATTTCTTTAGTTTGAACAGCTTTCACCGGCTATGTCGCTCTCACATGTGTTTGGCAAAGTATTTGATCTAGCAGGTCAGTCTTGCCATACCAACAAGATTGTAAATCCTAAGAGTCTTGCCATCCAGGACTTAGCAGCATCCATACATGAAATCCATTGGTTGGTAGGGCTCAATTTTCATTTTTGAAATTAAATAATGTCACATCCCTTCTTTCTTGCTCCATCTCTTACCAGTATCAGTTCTTCCCAAATTAAGGACTTTTTAAGGTTGAGGAACCAAAGGTAAGACTTGTTGGGATTAAAAAAAACTGTCTCTGAAGGAGAAAATAGAGATTGGCCAAAAAGTGCCAGAGCCAAAGTTACCCCTCCACTTTCTCTGGTGTTTGGTCAGGCTCTGACCGCACCTCTGGGTCTAGTTAGAGGCAGCATAATTGAAAGGAATGTGGTGTTACTGGGCCCCGTCCAGAGAATGGAACAAAAACACAATCAGAAGGCTGGAGAGAGATGATCTGTGGGGAGAAGCCGAAATATGTGTGCGTGCTTAGTCACTCAGTCATGTCTGATTCTTTGCAACCCCATAGACTGTAGCCCGCCAGGCTTCTCTGTCCATGGGATTCTCCAGGCAAGAAAACTGGAATGGGTTACCATTTTCTTCTCCAGGGGATCTGCTCGACCCTGGGATCACACTCATCTCCTGTGTCTTCTGCATTGGCAGGCAGGTTCTTTACCACTGAGCCACTTGAGAAGTCCCAAAAGCCCAAATATTCACAACAAAACCACCTTCTGTGTTTTCTTGGTGATGTTTCCAAATAGGAGGAAACTGTGACATGGGAGAAAATAAAATAACTCTGACATTTCTTCTCATCATGTAACAAGACTTTAATAATAAAGAAACCCGCAAATGCTGATTGGTCCATGGTTTTTCCACTTGCCAGGAAGCCAGCAGAAATTTCTCCAACAGTAGATTACTACCCTCCCCTTCTCAGTGACCTTGGTCACCTGATGGGGAGGTGAAGTTAAGATGCTTGGTAAAAATACATCCCACAGCCCTGCATCAAAACCCTGCTCATAGGAATGTGGCAGAGAAGATAAGCATCTGAGCCTTGACACTACAAACCTGAGCAGGTCTTAAGACCCATCACTGTCCACGAGGAATGGAAAGTGTGCAGAACGTTCTATCTGGTATTGTAACCTCTACCCACACGTGGACACCTGAGACATCATTAGTGAACTAGGCTCCTGAGCACTCAAAACATCATTAGATGTGCCATAAATGCAGAACACACACCAAAATTCAAAGGCTAAAAAAGAAAATCATCTCACAAAAAATTTTTATGTTGATTACATATTGAAATGCTGATATTTTGGATATATTAGTTAAATATATAACTGACACTAATATCAGTTACTCCTTGGAAGGAAAGTTATGACCAACCTAGATAGCATATTCAAAAGCAGAGACATTACTTTGCCAACAAAGGTCCGTCTCGTCAAAGCTATGATTTTTCCTGTGGTCATGTATGGATGTGAGAGTTGGACTGTGAAGAAGGCTGAGTGCTGAAGAACTGATGCTTTTGAACTGTGGTGTTGGAGAAGACTCTTGAGAGTCCCTTGGACTGCTAGGAGATCCAACCAGTCCATTCTGAAGGAGATCAGCCCTGGGATTTCTTTGGAGGGAATGATGCTAAAGCTAAAACTCTAGTACTTTGGCCACCTCATGCGAAGAGTTGACTCATTGGAAAAGACTCTGATGCTGGGAGGGATTGGGGGCAGGAAGAGAAGGGGACAACAGAGGATGAGATGGCTGGATGGCATCACTGACTCGATGGAGGTGAGTCTGAGTGAACTCTGGGAGTTGGTGATGGACAGGGAGGCCTGGCGTGCTGCGATTCATGGGGCCGCAAAGAGTCGGACACGACTGAGAGACTGAACTGAACTGAACTGAATATCAGTTATGTCTTTTTACTTTATTAAATGTGGCTAACTAGAGGACTTCCCTGGTGGTCCAGTGGTTAAGACTCTGTGCTTTCAGTGCAGGGAACATGGGTTCAATCCTTGGTCAGGGAACTAAGATCCCATATGCCATGCAACACAGCCAAAAGATAAAAGTAAATAAAATAACAATAAAATGTGGCTAATTAGAAAATTAAAAATTACTATCTGGCTTACACTGTATTCCTATTGGATAGCACTGCTATGGGGGCTAATATTAGCAGCTAGTACACATTTAGCACCTTCTATATACGAGGCACTCTTCTAAGTGATATATGCATTAACTACCATGACCAGGTACTTAATTATCCAATCTGGGACATTTTCTGAGAGTGAAGTAGGGCAAGCAGATGCTAAACCAGCCACAACATCAGGACAAGAGGCATAAACTGAAACTGTCCTGAGAAAACTGAGATGTCAAGTCCCCTTAATGTTAGGTCAAAGTAATCCTTACATCAAACCTATGCTGTTTAGTCACTCGGCCGTGTCCAACTCTTTTGTGATCCCACAGACTGTAGTCTGCCATGCTCTTCTGTCCATGGGATTTCCCACGCAAGAATACGGGAGTGAATTACCATTTCTTTCTCCAACATCAAACATATAAGTACTGTTATTATCCCTTTGGGGCACTCGAGGGAACTGGGGCACAGAGAGATTAAGTAACTTGCCCAAGGGCACACAGCTGGAAAGTGGCAGTGTTGTGATTCAAACTAGGGCAGTCTGGCTCTCAACCCTTCCCTCAACTGCCGTGCAACACTGTCTGCTCTAGAGTTAATATGGACGGAGGTTCTAGTAGATGCCATTTATCTTAATTCTCACAGCAACTTGGACAGAGCATTGTTCTGTTTTTACAGTGCAGAAACTGAGTTTTAAATAGTTCCAGCAACTTGTCCAAATCCTAGAGCCGGAAAGAATGGAGTCAAGAATCAAGGTTTGGGATGACCAACTCCAGAGAGGTCCTCTTAACTACCACTTTGCTTTGCTTTCAGGCCACCTATGTTTATAAACGACTCTTGAATTGACTCTCATCCTTCTCTCCGTTCTGGCAGAGGACTGGATGAGAGAAGATGAGAATGCAGGTGTCATCCCCTTGGGACAG
Source organism: Bos indicus x Bos taurus (assembly GCF_003369695.1). Classification (NCBI taxonomy): domain Eukaryota; kingdom Metazoa; phylum Chordata; class Mammalia; order Artiodactyla; family Bovidae; genus Bos; species Bos indicus x Bos taurus. The sequence continues at coordinate 39,281,080 of NC_040095.1, forward strand.
GCAACTAATACCAAAAGCTCCATCTTTATGGCCTCTCCTTTCTTGGAAGGAGCATTGTAAGATAATCCAAAGAGCCATCCATGTGCCAAGTTGGTTGTTCTGCTGTGCATGTCAGGAATTCCAGAAAATATTTGCCATTGAGGCTGTGGAGGTAGTATTGTGAGGAGCTCACAAACATCAGGAAGACAGCTGATTATCTAAAGGCTAAGAGCAGGGGCTTTTACAGCTCCACAGTCAGAAGTAATAACAGGGTACATCATTCCATGAATGTGGCAGGGGCAGCTTTACTGGGTTCCTCTGCAGTGGGTCACAATCTTAGCTGCTCCTTAGAATCACTTGCCTTTAAAAATCCCCATTACCTTGGCCTCACACCCTGGAAGACTGGTTTAAATGGTCTGGTGTGGGACCCGGGCATTGGTATTTTATATTTTCCCCCTAGATTGTCATAAAGGGGTACCATGGCAGTATTGGCTGTCCTGACTGTCCCAGCCATGCCTGGAGCATCTAGTTCTTGATTTAGCATTGTAAGCAAAGTGAGTTTAAGTGAAGAGGGTGGGTAAGTTATTAACGGGCTTACAAAAGCTGATGCTTCAGAATGATCTCTTCATAGAGTGATTCTAAAACAAAGCCACTATTTTTGTTGGCCTGGTCCATTTGTTTTGTGTTATGGCACTAAAACTGAGCTCCAGATTTTTGTCTTCTTCAGTAAGATCAACTTCTGCTTATAAGGTATTTTAATTTGTGTTTCTTCCTTAACTAAACAGTGCACACATAATACATCTGTGTCCTACTTTGGCTGATGAGTTATTTTGCATCTGTTATGGCTTCTTGTTTATGTTTTTCTAAGGTTTGGTAGCCATTTGGCTTCTGTTATTCATTTTCACATTCCCAGTTTTGTGGCTTTCTTTAACATCCTTAGAAGACATGAAGTAGTTTGCTTCTTGCTCTCAAAATTGCTCTTTCGACTTTGCGAGAGAACACATTTTTAAGAGACATTCTATGGCAGACAGTTCATACTTAAGACATACGACTACACTACTGTGAAGATATTTAACAAAATTCCACACACCCTTTGTTTGCTTTGCCTTTAATACAAATTCCTCAATGATCCAAACATGCATTGTAAGCAGGTTTCTCTCATTCGAGGTGGGGTTCTTCTAAGGTCGAGTTATCACTCTTCCTTTGCTTTCTTTGAGAAGAGTCCTGTGATTTCTTGTTCTAGACTTCCTGTTTGAGTTTCAGAACAGAATTAAGGCTGTGAAGATGTTTCTGACTGTCCCATGACATGCCAGAAGGCAGAGGCACCACCACCAGAAAGATCGCTGTGGACCGGATTCCTTCCCTAGAGCCGAGGTGGGACGGGGAAAGTGCACAGAAACCAGCCGAAGCCAGCAAAGAGGCCATGGTGACCGCCTGCCATGCATTCCTAGAACCCTCGGGACACAAACGCCAAGATGACAAATTGGCTTTACAATAATAGAGCAGTTAAGAGGCAGGAGGGCAGGGTTCTGGTGGTGAGGATATGGAGGTCACTGTTGACCAGGTAGAGGAGTTTGTCCTTTTGAATATGTAACAGGGAAGGGAGTTTTGGAGGCCATTTGGGAGAATCAGAAGATAGGTTGGCACTGAGTTAGTTTGGGAAATTTGCCACTGAAAAACCCAGGTCTTTGGGGCAAAGAGAAGAAGGTGGAGGTCTGAGTGGGTTTCACATTTGCTTTGTGGACTTCTGCAGGATATTTTAAAAGGTTGTATTTAAACTGTGTGCCTTAAGAGGACTCTTCATTCACATCCAGCATAACATGCTCATATGAAGAAACATAGATGATGAGAACATTCTGTGTGTGCCCTCTCATCCCAGTTCACCTCCCTGATCACACTGCCTTCTGCTTCAAGTCTCCAAGTTCTTACTTGCATGTTTAGTTCAGAGGGACAGAAAACAATTCAAGGTCAGAGAGGCACTTGCAAAAATTTTAGAGTATCAAGTGTGAGGCCAGATCTGCAGAAGACTGGTGAGAACAGAGAAACTGAATCCCGGCAGGAGCCCTCACAGTGTGGCCCAGAGAGGGAACTTCTCAGCCCAAAGCTGCTTGTCAGCTTCTAGGCAGCAATCATGATTGACTGCTTCTTTTTCCTTTTTCATACATGGAGTAAAGATGAGAAATGAGAGAGTTTTTAAAAGGAAGAAATACTGTTAGGTTGTAGGCTGAGCCCTAGCTTCTCCAGTTACTAGTGCAGTGAGCAGAGGGAGTTTGGATTCAGTAACGAACCCTCCTACAGTATCAGTTCTGTGTTCCAGGCAGGCAGAAGGGGATGAGCGAATAGCCAGTGTGGTCTGCCCCTCTCAGGAAGATTTTCTGAAACCCCATCCAACTTAATTTTATTGATCAAAATTGTATCACATGGCTGCCTTCCTCTGAAAGGGAAGGGAACACAGATATATATTTTTTAAACTGGGTACACTGTACACCAAATAAAATTGGGATTCTGCTAATATGGAAATGGGAAGAATGTTTATTGGGTTTATTGTTGCTGTAAAACAACAGCTTCAAAACTTAGTGACTTCAAGCAACAACAGTAGAGTCTGTTATTCCTCATGATTCTGTAGGTTGACTAGGTGATTCTGGAATGGCCAGACCTGAAATGTCTCTCTCCGAGAGCTGTGGTTAGTGTTGTTCCCTGGTTGGAGGTCAGCTGGGGATTGTTGGCTGAGATCTTGGATCTCCTTCTTGTGGTTTCTTGAGCTTCCTCAAGGACTGGTGGCTGGGTTCCAGGAAGGAATGGTCCAAGGGGATGTACCTCAGTCTACAAATGCTCATCTAGCTTCCACTCACACCATGCTTGCCACAGTCCCATTGGCCAAAGCTAAAGGTGTTGATCTCGGGTGGCCTCAGTCTACAATGGCTTGCAGTGGAGCTTCGGTTCCCAGCCAGAAACGGGCTGGGTAGCAGTGGTGAGAGCTCCAGATCCTAGCCACTAAACAAGTAGTCAGTGACAAGGGCCCTGGCTCTTCGGCTTTGCAGAAAAGAATGTCCACAAAGATGGAAAGTAGTCATACAAGTATTTATTAAGAGGAAAAAGTACAGTATGTGTGTATCTATACATGGGCAGACTCAGAGGGAGAGTCCCTGAGTTGCGCCCTCAAGGCAGTTTGAATTACTTTTATGGGATATTTCTTCTGGATTTCCTTTGGCTAATCATTATGAATTGTCTGGTTCACAGTCATACTGGCTATATCTTAGGATCCTTCTGTGTGTGTGTACGCATCTCAGCCAAGGTGGATCCTACCAAAAATGCATCTTAGCAGCCTAGCATTAGTTAGCATCACTCCCCTTTGACCTCCAAAAAGCTTCTCTGTGCATGTATGGTTGGGGAGGTCTCCTGATTTCAGGAAGGAAAAATGTGTATAGTCTGAGCAGCCTCCTCCCATAATTGTCATGCTATTCTTATCTTGGAGTTTTGGTCAGTAGAGAATGAATCTCCAATTGCTTTACCCCATGGGGAGCCCATCTGCCTTCTGCCTCAGTATTGCCAATGAATTTGAGGTTCTTGCTTCATCGTGAAAGATTTCACAGACAAAGTGATAGGTAAGAACTGGATTTACTTAGAAAGAAACACACTTTACAGAGTGTGGACCATCTCAGAAGGCAAGAGGCCTTGGGAGAAACACATTCCATGGAGGGTGGGCCATCTCAGACTATAAGAGAGAGAGAACCCTGAAATAAGGCATAGTTTTTGTGGGCTGGATAATTTCATCGGCTAATGAGTGGAAAGGTTATTCCAATTATTTTGGGGACGGGGCAGGGATTTCCAGGAATTGGGCCACCACACACTTTTTGGCCTTTTATGGTTGGCCTCAGAACTGTCACGGTGCTAGTGGGGGTGACATTGAGCATGCTAGTGTATTACAATGAGCCTATAGTGAGTCTCAAGGTCCACTGGAAGTTGAATCCTCTGCCATCTTGGACCTCATTGCTTCCAACTGGTCTTTATCATGTCCTATGGCTACATCATTCTTTTAAAAGTTGTGCCCTGCCCCACTTCCATCCATAATTCAATGGCACAGCCAAGTGCAAAGTCAAAGCAGAAAGCAATTACAGAAAGTCATAAGAGCCAGAAATCATGGCTCATCAGGGATCAACAAAGTACCTGTCCACCACTGGTAGGTATTTAGCTACCAAGTGATTTTTTTTGATCACATGTTTAAATTCATCAATGATTACTTTGCAGCAAATGTAGAGCAATACTTGGCAAGCATTAACTCTGAAAATCCTCCCAACAAACTCTGGGCTATATGCTCTTATTATTTTCATTTAGAGATGAGGACATAGATCAGGGAAGCTTATGAAAGTTGTTCAAGGTCACATAGTAAGAAATCACCAGGGCTAGAACTTGAGCCCAACCTGAATATTCAGCTTGGACAGGGGTTTGTGAGTACCTTCTGGTTGCAGGAAGGTGGGAGGAAATCAAATGACAGGGATCTAACAAAGTGGCCATTTAAAAGAGATCCATGTTTTTAATACCATTCTCTTTTGTCCCCTCCTGTATATAGATTTAAGGGCCTAGATCTGATAGATAGAGTGCCTGATGAACTATGGAATGAGGTTCGTGACATTGTACAGGAGACAGGGATCAAGACCATCCCCCTGGAAAAGAAATGTAAAAAAAAAAAAGCAAAATGGCTGTCTGGGGAGGCCTTACAAATAGCTGTGAAAAGAAGAGAAGCAAAAGGCAAAGGAGAAAAGGAAAGATATAAACATCTGAATGCAGAGTTCCAAAGAATAGCAAGAAGAGATAAGAAAGCCTTCTTCAGCGATCAATGCAAAGAAATAGAGGAAAACAACAGAATGGGAAAGACTAGAGATCTCTTCAAGAAAATCGGAGATACCAAAGGAACATTTCATGCAAAGATGGGCTCGATAAAGGACAGAAATGGTATGGACTTAACAGAAGCAGAAGATATTAAGAAGAGATGGCGAGAATACACAGAAGAACTGTACAAAAAAGATCTTCACGTCCCAGATAATCATGATGGTGTGATCACTGACCTAGAGCCAGACATCCTGGAATGTGAAGTCAAGTGGGTCTTAGAAAGCATCACTACGAACAAAGCTAGTGGAGGTGATGGAATTCCAGTTGAGCTATTCCAAATCCTGAAAGATGATGCTGTGAAAGTGCTGCACCCAATATGCCAGGAAATTTGGAAAACTCAGCAGTGGCCACAGGACTGGAAAAGGTCAGTTTTCATTCCAATCCCAAAGAAAGGCAATGCCAAAGAATGCTCAAACTACTGCACAATTGCACTCATCTCACATGCTACTAAAGTAATGCTCAAAATTCTCCAAGCCAGGCTTCAGCAGTACATGAACCGTGAACTTCCTGATGTTCAAGCTGGTTTTAGAAAAGGCAGAGGAACCAGAGATCAAATTGCCAACATCTGCTGGATCATGGAAAAAGCAAGAGAGTTCCAGAAAAACATCTACTTCTGCTTTATTGACTATGCCAAAGCCTTTGACTGTGTGGATCACAATAAACTGTGGAAAATTCTGAAAGAGATGGGAATACCAGACCACTTGACCTGCCCCTTGAGAAATCTGTATGCAGGTCAGGAAGCAACAGTTAGAACTGGACATGGAACAACAGACTGGTTCCAAATAGGAAAAGGAGTACGTCAAGGCTGTATATTGTCACCCTGTTTATTTAACTTATATGCAGAGTACATCATGAGAAACGCTGGACTGGAAGAAACACAAGCTGGAATCAAGATTGCTGGGAGAAATATCAATAACCTCAGATATGCAGATGACACCACCCTTATGGCAGAAAGTGAAGAGGAACTCAAAAGCCTCTTGATGAAGGTGAAAGAGGAGAGTGAAAAAGTTGGCTTAAAGCTCAACATTCAGAAAACAAAGATCATGGCATCCGGTCCCATCACTTCATGGGAAATAGATGGGGAAACAGTGGAAACAGTGTCAGACTTTATTTTTGGGGGCTCCCAAATCACTGCAGATGGTGACTGCAGCCATGAAATTAAAAGACGCTTACTCCTTGGAAGGAAAGTTATGAGCAACCTAGATAGCATATTCAAAAGCAGAGACATTCCTTTGCCAACAACGGTTCGTCTAGTCAAGGCTATGGTTTTTCCAGTAGTCATGTATGGATGTGAGAGTTGGACTGTGAAGAAGGCTGAGCGCCGAAGAATTGATGCTTTTGAACTGTGGTGTTGGAGAAGACTCTTGAGAGTCCCTTGGACTGCAAGGAGATCCAACCAGTGCATTCTGAAGGAGATCAGCCCTGGGATTTCTTTGGAAGGAATGATGCTGAAGCTGAAACTCCAGTACTTTGGCCACCTCATGCGAAGAGTTGACTCATTGGAAAAGACTCTGATGCTGGGAGGGATTGGGGGCAAAAGGAGAAGGGGACGACAGAGGATGAGATGGTTGGATGGCATCACTGACTCGATGGATGTGAGTCTCAGTGAACTCCGGGAGTTGGTGATGGACAGGGAGGCCTGGCGTGCTGCGATTCATGAGTTTGCAAAGAGTCGGACACAACTGAGCAACTGATCTGATCTGGTAGCAGGTACAGGGAGAAAAGTAAGCTGTCCCTGCCCATCAGAGTCAAGGTTGAAGGACCGTATTGAGAAGATGCTCACTGGCTTCCTGGCGGGTGATCTAGTGCACATTGGACCCCTCTTCCCAGAGTGTACACAGCAGAAGGCAGCGGTGAAAGCACATATGAACCAGTTAAAGCTGGGATGGCTATAGTTACCCTGGGAAATTTGAGGAAAAAATAAAAGTGGTGGGGGGGGAGGAATTTGCTGAACTTATACCTGTACAAGTGTGCCAGAAGTGAATCACCCTAACATGCTGGGAACACCATCTATGAATGAAAAGCATAGTGAAGATGCAATGCTTTTTCTATTTAAAAGTCATCTTCTCCAGTGTGGTGTCCACACTAGCCTGTCCACAGAAGTACTGACTCAGGCTCTTCACTGGGCGAATCAGAAAATCTGCATGTTTAAGGAGCATTCCATGGGACTCATAAATAATACGTTTGCAAATGATTGGTTTATTTTATTTATGATTGATTGATTTTAAAATGTTGTTTCAGTATGATGGTTTTAAAACAGGGCTTCTCAAACGTGCATCTGAGTTGCCTGAGATCTCTTTAAAAAGCAGGTTCTAATTCAGTAGGTCTTGAAGAAAGGCTTGAGAGTCCGCATTTTTAACAAAGTCCCACCCCTCATGCTGGTCTGAAGAATCACGCCCCATACCTTGTAGCCAAGTTTTAAAACCTTGGAGGGAAAAACAAACAAAAAACCCTTCGAAAGTGAAAGTGTTAGTCCATCAGTCATGCCCAACTTTTTGCCACCCCATGGACTGTAGCTTGCCAGGCTCCTCTGTCCATGGAATTCTCCAGGCGAGAATACTGAAGTGGGTTTCCATTTCTAAAAATAGGGAGGCAGATAAACACAAGGGGAGTCAAGGTGTGGGTGCCCACTAAACATCTGTGGGAAAGACAGATGTCACTGCCCTTTCCAAAGGGACAGGTCACTGATAAAAGACACAGACCTGGTAGCAAAAGAGGGAGTTTATATACACCCGAAACTAATACAACACAGAAAATCAGCCATACTCCAATATAAAGTAAAATTTTTAAAACAAGATTTAAAAAAAGAAGGAGCTTAGAGATATCCAGAACAGACTCCCTTGGTCAAGGTGAGACAGATGGGCAGGTGCAACAAGGAACAGCGATGAAGGTGTTTTTCTAGTGAATCTGGACTGAGGAGCTGACACGATCTTTAAAGAACTTGAAGAAACTCAGAAAAAGTCAGATAGTGGGATTTCCCTGGTGACTGGTCCACTGGTTAAGACTCCCTGCTGCCAATGCAGGGGGCACAGTTTTAGCGAACTAAAATCTCACATGCTGTACGGCATGGCCAAAAGATTTTTTTAAAAACTCAGTGCAAAGTCAATAGAACGAAATGAACACAAATGTTTAGATAGGCTGAACTTCTAAGGTGCAAAAATACACAATTTGTATTTAAGAGTTTGTTTTCTTCCCAATCCTTGCTTTTTGTGTGGTTTTGTGCTGTTTATAAGCAGAAGGAACATACTGGTAGAATACACTCTGTGCTAAGTGTTACCAAGTCCAAGCTCACTCTGCCTGCTGCATGAGAGGCCAATAAATCCAAGGGACAAGGAGTTGAGACAAGGAATATGATTTTAGTTGGAAAACAAACTGACCAAGAAGATGGCAGACTAATGTCTCAAAGCAATGATTTTTGGGGGTTCTGGATACCAGGTTCTTTTACAGAGTCAGAGAGAGAAACAATGAGGATCTAAAGTCAAAAGGCAGCATGGAGAGGGAGAGGCAGTGAGGAAGTAAAGTAAAAAGGGTCTTCAGTTTAGTTCAGTTCAGTTGCTCAGTCGTGTCCAACTCTTTGCAACCCCATGGACTGCAGCACGCCAGGCTTCCCTGTCCATCACCAACTCCCAAAGCTTGCTCAAGCTCATGTCCATTGAGTCAATGATGCCATCCAACCATCTCATCCTCTGTCATCTACTTCTCCTCCGGCTTTCAATCTTTCCCATCATTCAGGGTCTCTTCCAGTGAGTCAGTTTTTTGCATTAGGTGGCCAAAGTGTTGGAGTTTCAACTTCAGGATCGGTCCTTCCAATGAATATTCAGGACTGATTTCCTTTAGGACTGACTGGTTTGATCTCCTTGCAGTCCAGGGGACTCAAGTCTTGCAAAATATCTATGGGACATGTCAGCCTTTGGAAGGGATGTGTTAATCTCCTCTATTCACAGGTGGGCAGGGTCAGATTATCTCTATGAGCTGAACAAAGGCACTTTACCATCAGGCGGAGGAACAGGGTCTTTTGAGACATGCCATTGTGTATGATTGTAATAACAAAAGCAATAAAAAGCAAGTCAAAGAAACAGTTCCAACATGGAGTCAGGATTTCTTCTCTGCAACATAAGTCCCTTCAAAAGTAGATTTTTAATCCTTGCAAATGAATCTGGATACCTTACTTAAGCAGATTTCCCTACCCCCACCTCCCCCGCCCACCACTCAGCCAGAGGAGGTATATCAGAGCATTCTCTTTCCAAAGGAGAGCCTGATACCATACCTTAGTTACAGAGTGGCTAGAACCACTCCTTAGAATTAACAAAGTGTTTTTACACCCACTTGTCACATTTTTACCCCTCCTCCCATTATAAAAAATAAGATATGTCCATGGATTATTGGAATTTCATAGATGTACAAAGGAAAGGAGGCACTCTGTCCCACTAGACTGAAGCAAGAACAAGTTACTTCAGGCATAACTGAAGGTGACTGTTGTTCAGAGCCGGGGAATGGACTTTGGTCTCCAACAGTATGACTGCCTGGAAATTCTGAAAAAAATTTCCCCACAAGCGCATAGAAACACTGAGTAATATACACCAAACATCTGGTTAAAAGCAAAGTTAAATTTGTAAGACAGTAAGATTCACAGGCTGTAAGAAAAAAAGTTGAAACCAGAGTGGTCAGCAAACCCTGAAGCATGGAGCTACTTGGGGGTTATCTGCCAATCCAGGGAGCTTGATTCTCCATGGGGAGACCAAAGGCCTGTTAAGATGGAAATTGAGATCTTAGAAAAAGTTAGGGGTCTCAAACATCTACATTCTCAAGTAAAAAGTTGGATTAGGAAAAAAAAATTCATCCTCTAGCAAAAGGAAGCCAGTAAGGAAATATCTCTATTTCAGCTTTGGTCAAAGGCGTTGAAAATGAAAACAAAATAGCTCTTTACTGTGAATTTATAATCCCAAGCCTGACATTATAGTGATTTAGTATTTACTCTATTTGCACGGCCCAGGAAACTCCAGGGAGCAAAATTATTTTAAAAGTGCATCTAGGTCATAACACCCCAAGGCACCTGGTATCAGATGGGATGCAACCTCAACCTAGAGTCTTCAGGATTATTACCTTTAAGAGTAGCCTTATTTGTACTGAGTGTAAAAGTGAGAGGCACATGAGAAGATAAGCCACCATAAACTGGGCTCAGCAGGCACAATGGACAATAGAATTAGACAATAAGAATTTCGGGCATGAAAGTGAAAGTGAAAGTCGCTCAGTTGTGTCTGACTCTTTGCAACCCCATGGACTATACAGAACATGGAATTTTCCAGGCCAGAATACTGGCATGGGTAGCCTTTCCCTTCTTCAGGGGATCTTCCCAACCCAGGGATCGAACCCAGGTCTCTGAAGGAACAGAAGGAATTGTAACCATAAGAAATGAACAAAAGACCATCAAGAATAAATGTTCTTTTAAAAAGAGCCAAATAGAATATTTAGAAATGTAAAATGTAATACTTAAAATTTCAAATATAATGGGTAGATTAAATGGCAGATATATCATAACTAATGCAAGAATTATTAAACTAGAAGAGAGGGGTGAAGACATGGAAACTATGTAATTGAGGCTGAGACATGGAGGAGAAAAGTAGACCTTCAAAATGTATCTAATTGGAGTTCCAAAAGGGGAGAATGGACAGAAGAAAGAATGGCAGTATTCAAAGCGATAATGAAAAAACATGAACTGATGAGAGATCTGAATTCTAAGTTTGAAGAAATACATCAAATCTGAAGCAAAATAAATAAAAATGAAATTCATTGCTACAAACATCAAAATGAAGCTTTAGAAAACTAAAAACAAAACAAAAAGAAAAAAAATCATAAAAAGAACCAGAAAGAAAGAAGAAATTATTATTTAAAAAAAAACAATAATTATATAATAATCTTAACAACAACGAGAGGATTCAGAATCCAGAGGAACAATTCAAAGTGCTGAGAGAAAATAAGTGCCCCTGAAATTGTGTACCCTACATCATCTAGGACAAGGAGCAAATAAGACGTTTTCAGAAGAATGTGAGAAGACAGCCTTATACTCTGGGAACGCCTAAATTTCTTCAGAAGAGTCTCCATGCCTGTCTCTATGTCATTCAAATTTCCATGGTCATAAAAAGTATGGATGGTGCTGTACCTATATTTTACCACATTGGAAATATTTTTAAGGGTATTCAGGCTAATAGTTTCCTTATGTTAGATGACACTGTGCTTATCTCGAGATTCTAGTCATTCATTTTGTACACCCCGCTTTTTAGTTTTATGTTTGAGAATACATCTGAGTTGCACACAGACACACATATACACACAGTGTTGGGAAGGTTCTGCCAGATGAGATTTTGTGAGGACAGGAAGGTCAGGGCAGTCATACTCAATATCCATTATCGATTTGAACAAGTTGAGGAGTTTGGGATATTTTTATATCCCTGCGAAGAGTCCACATTATGGGCTGAACTGTATCCCGTCTAAATTCCTATGTTGCAGCCCTAACCTCCCAGTACCTCAAAATGTGACTGTTTTTGGAGGGAGAGACTTTAAAGGGGTAATTAAGTTGAAGTGAGGCCATTAGGCTGGGCTCTAATTCAGGTTGACTGGTGTCCCTGTAAGAAGAGACGGTAAGGACACAGAGAAACACCAGGGGTGTGTATGCGCTTGGGACCACCTTGTGAAGAGGCAGGAGGGTGGTGACTATCTGAATGCTAGGGAGAGAGGACTCAGATGACAACAATCCTGCCAACATCTTAAATTTGGACTTCTGTCCTACAGGACTACAAGAAAATTAATTTCTGTTGTTTAAGTCACCCAACCCATGGTACTTTGTTATGACAACCCTAGCAAACTAAAACAACCCCCTTTTTTCTTTTCAGTGCATGCTTTCCCTCCATGGGTAACGCTCATCAACAGGCTCTGCTTTTTGTTATTGGACATGAGGCTTTCCGTTTTCTGGGTCAAGATTCCTCTTCTGGATAAGTGAGATAAAGCATACTCCCTTCTGACTCCTCTTGGGCACTCATGCGCGCTGCTCTGCACCAACAGCTAGTTCAGTCCTGGGTCCGAGTGAGATCATTAAAGATCTTCCTTCTTTCTTTCCATAGAATTCCTCCTTGTGCTCTTTTTCTCACCCAAGACTCTCGAAAAGCAAAAGATCAATCTTCCCCAACTGTACCATGACCTCTGTTCCCTGCACCAACCATACCCCAGATGCTCAGTTTGTTGGCTCTTGGGCTTGCACTGATTTCTAGAAGTGAGATGAAAAAGACTTTGAAAGCCCAGGCCAGACAGTTCCCCACCCCAGATATGGAGACTTTGGAAGACAAACATTTCTTGTGCTCTTCACCAGAGGCCTGCTGCTGTCTGTGAAGGAATGCAGAGCACTCTCACTGCAGCTGGACCTGGGGAGAGCTTTTCTTTAGCCTTGAGAGTTATAGACCTATGTAAAGAAACTCAAAAAGTTCTAAATTCCTGAGTATTGTTTTGATATTATTTGCTAGATTATTTTGGTCTCAGTGGAGTTTTAAATGTTAAAGTTAGTAACGCATCTGATAGTATGTTGCAGCCTATCTCAAATTCCATTGTTTTTTTTTTTTTTAAAAACACAATGGAACTTGGAGCTTGTGGTTTCTCAGGGGTACCTTAGGGGGTGGAACTCAGGAAAAGGGGCCCCTCCTTCTGGCTGTCATCCCTGTGGATTCAATTCTACTTGGGATGAGCACCCATGGCCCTGACCCTAACCCACTACATTTCCTTTTAACTCACTACTTAGAGAATAATTATAGATCATTATAAGTTCCCACAAATATAAGTGCCCACTCTTGTGGGAGGATTCCACATCCTCACCCTGATGAATTAAGATGTGACCATGAGTCTTCCTCTGGGTAATCCAGTGTGAGAGGAAGTATACGTGTCACTTCCAGGTAGAAGCGTCCACATCTAGTGCCTGATTCAGTGCTGTCTTCTTTCCCACTCTGGGGAGCTGTAGCAGTAGAGTGGAGACAGGTGTCCATCAGCCTGAGGTTCCTGAGTGACAGCATTGTGAAGTGGGAGTGGGTTGCCAGTTCCTTCTCCAAACATTGTGAAGAGCCTCCGCCAACCAACATGGGAAATACCATGTGAGCAAGAGATGCACTGGGCTATTTTAAGCTGCTGAGATTTTGGGGTTGTTTGTTACTGCAGCAAAACCTAGCCCATCTATTTATCATACTACATTATCTTTAGATTATTCAACTTTTAAAAAATTTAAGTAAAAAAGGCTTTTGATTTAAAATTGTATTCAAGAAGATAGTGTGTATTAATGAAAGGAGACGAACATTTAAATGAGGAAGAGGCACTAACTCCTTTGTAACCCACAGCTCATAAACTGGGCGCCTAATGGTTTCAGTTCTACTTCCCAGGGGTGAGTCTAGGTGAAACATTCAGCAAATGTTTTCTTAAAGGACCAACTGTGAGTATTTTCAGACTGCAGATCATATGGTCTCCATTACAGCTACTCAACTCTGCCATTGGAGCTCAAAAATGTCCATAGGTAATGAGTAAGCTAATGGGTGTGGCTGTGTACCAATGAAACTTTACTTATAGGAACAGGAGGCTGACTCATCATTTGCTTACTCTGGTCTAGGGCCTAGAGACCAACATGGGAGCCCTTGATTCTCCAAACCCCTGCCAACCACTCTTATTTTTTTCCTTTCTGCTTTGAGTTTTGATTGACATACATTGTGTAGCTTAAAGTGAGGGAGTGATGTGTTGAGCTAATATGCTTGTATATTACAAAATGACTATCGTCATAGCGTTATCTCATTCCTCCATCACAGCACATAATTACCATTTCTTTACTGTGGTGAGAACACTTAAGATCTACTCTTTTAGCAAATTTCAAGTGTATAATACACTGTCATTAACTATAATCACTATGTGTGTGTGTGTGTGTACATACACATATATATGTATTATATATATAAATTTGTTAAGATAGTAGATCTTATATATATATATATATATAGAACGCTGTAAATATATAGAATATATATACTGCCATAAATTAGATGCCTGGAACTTATTAATCTTATAACTTGTACCCTTTACCAACATCTCCCATTTCCCTACCCCCAACCCCTGTTAACATCTACTCTACTCTCTGTTTAGATGAGTTTGGCTTTTTTAGATTCTACATATAAGTGATATTATACTATACTTGTCTTTTTCTTTCCGGCTTATCCCACTTAACATAATGCCCTTAAGTTTCATCCATATTGTAGCAAATGTCAGGGTTTCCTTCTTCCTTATGGCTAAATAATATTTCATTGTATATGTGTGTATATATGTATATAAACATATCTTCTTTACCCATTCATCTGTTGAGAAACACTTAGGTAGTTTGTACATCTTGGCTATTTTGTGAATAATGCTGCAGTGAACATGGGATGCAGATATCTATTCCAGATGCTGTTTTCATTTCCTTTGGATATATACCCAGAAGTGGGATTGCTGGATCATAGTGCTTAAAATGATAAGATCTATTCTTTTTCCTGTCATGAGAAATCTTAGGATTTACTCTGCCAACCACACTTGAGGAACTAAGTCAGGTGGTCAGCTATATTCATTTACTCCTTCACCCACTCAGTCAGTCACTCATTCATCCACTGAGCTCGATACTGTGATAATCTTCTGTGTTTTAGCCACTGTGTTAGGCCCTGGGGACAGAGTAGAAAACAAAACTGACAAGATCTCTGCTCTCACAATGCTTAGGAAAAAGTGCAGGAAAACATATAGCAAAGAAATAAGAGATGAAAGTGAAAGTGGAGAGTGAAAAAGTTGGCTTAAAGCTCAACATTCAGAAAACAAAGATCATGGCATCCAGTTCCATCACTTCATGGGAACTAGATGGGGAAACAGTGGAAACAGTGTCAGACTTTATTTTTCTGGGCTCCAAAATCACTACAGATGGTGACTGCAGTCATGAAATTAAAAGACGCTTACTCTTTGGAAGGAAAATTATGACCAACCTAGATAGCATATTCAAAAGCAGAGACATTACTTTGCCAACAAAGGTTCATCTAGTCAAGGCTATGGTTTTTCCTGTGGTCATGTATGGATGTGAGAGTTGGACTGTGAAGAAGGCTGAACACTGAAGAACTGATGCTTTTGAACTGTGGTGTTGGAGAAGACTCTTGAGAGTCCCTTGGACTGCAAGGAGATCCAACCAGTGCATTCTGAAGGAGATCAGCCCTGGGATTTCTTTGGAAGGAATGATGCTAAAGCTGAAACTCCAGTACTTTGGCCACCTCATGTGAAGAGTTGACTCATTGGAAAAGACTCTGATGCTGGGAGGGGCTGGGGGCAAAAGGAGAAGGGGACGACAGAGGATGAGATGGCTGGATGGCATCACTGACTCGATGGACGTGAGTCTGGGTGAACTCCAGGAGTTGATGATGGACAGGGAGGCCTGGCGTGCTGCAATTCATGGGGTCGCAAAGAGTCAGACACGACTGAGCGACTGATCTGATCTGATCTGATGGATAAAATAAAAGTTTAAAGTAGTAGAGTACCAATGGTTGATCCAGTGTCATACAATGACTCTCTGAAGAGGTGACATTTGAGCTGAGACCTTCAGTGCCAGCTAGATGAGCAGGACTGAGGTGACTCTAGTTTGCCTTCTTCCTCTTTTTTTTTCCTTATTGACTAATTTATATATGTATGTGTCTATGTTATGCGTGTGTCCTAATTTACCCCTCCTGCCACTTTTCCCCTTTGGTAATCATGTTTGTTTTCAAAATCTGTGAGTCTGTTTCTGTTTTATAAGTAAATTCATTTGTATTAGTTTTTAAGATTCCACATGTAAGTGATTTTGATATTTGTCTTTCTCTGTCTGACTTAACTTCACTTAGTATGATAACCTCTAGACTCATGTTGCAAACAACATTACTTCATTCTTTTTTATGGCTGAGTAATATTCCATTGTATATATGTATTATTTCTCCTTTATCCATTCCTCTGTTGATGAACATTTAAATTGTTTCCCTTTATTCTGCTTAAAACCCGTATAGTGGTATCTGAAACTTTTTATCCACAATCAGAAGAGACAGATTTAAAATGCAAAAGCATGATGGAGGTCACATTTTAGTGTGCATGAGCTTTGTGTGAAAAAGCATCGGCCAATCTATGCATCAGTGGGAATGATGATCATAATCTGTTTTGATTGGAGAGGTGGGCAGAGGAGGAAAGTGAGAGGCTTTGTGTAAATCCTGGCTAGAATCATAGCTTCTTAGCAGGATCTAGTTCCTCTTTGCGTTCCCAGTTTCTATGAACCCACCAATCTATTGAGTGGAAGAGAATGTGAAGAGATTTGAGAGAGGATATTTCTCCCCTGAAGGGGAAAGGACTCCCAAAGACTTGGCAAGAAAGGATAGGCTTCATAATTCCTCATCTGTCTAATGTTTTTTCCTTCCCTTAGGCAACTTTGCTTGCACAGTTTATATAGAAATTCTGTGTGCTTTTTGTTTTTACAATGTTTAGTTCTCAGGGATCTTTTAATTAAGATCTTACTGCTCTTATTTTCTATCCCACGCAGCGAGGCACTTAGTAAATGCTCAATAAATGCCTGCCCCTTGATCATTCCTCTTGGTAATTATGTTCTAGAAATAGAAGCCTATTACTCAGCTGGATTATTTTCCTCTCCACTATGGGCTTTTGTGCCTCACAGACATTTATGGTTAACCTAAAAAGGGAGAATTGAATGTGATTTTTTTAGTTGTCTGTAAGTGGGTTTTTAAAGTCTGAATGCATGTACAAAGAAATATTTGATTAAAACATTTTGCCTGGAAAATGGGGAGAGAATCTTTTCCACAGGGTCTCGTTCACTTTCCACAAGTTTTACCAATTCTGAACTATAGGCGGAAAGAGCTGCAATTGATGCTTCAGTCAACAGCAAAGAAGAAGCCAAGTTTTGGATGGAGAATTCCTGCTTTCTCTCCAAATCCCTGCTAGTTAAGGAAGCTTCCCGTTTATTTATGGAACAAAAGGCATTTTGAAAGTCCAAGCCTTTCTTGAGACACGATGCTTCTAATGTTTGAGGCTGGCCATTCTGGAAAACATGGTCTGTTTGTATGTGCTGAGAACACTGAACATGCTATTCATTCTTAGAAAAAAAAATTTTATAAATTTTTACACAGTTTTTTTTTTTTTTTTTTTTTTTGGCCCTGTGGCATGTGGAATCTTAGTTCTCTGACCAGGGATCAAACCCATGCCCCTTGCATTGGAAGCGCAAAGTCTTAACCACTGGACCAAGAGGAAAGTCTCTTTATACAATTATTAAAGGTTACTTTCCATTTACAGTCGTTACAAAATATTAGCCATATACCCCCATGTTGTATAATACGTCTTTGAGCCTACCTTCACCCAATAGTTTAAACTCCTCATTCCCCCACAATGGTGCTCTCCACTCCCCCCAGCTGGTACCCATTAGTTTGTTGTCTCTCTCTGTAAGTCTGCTTCTTTTCTGTTATATTTACTAGTTTGCTGTGTGTTTTAGATTCCACATATAAGTGGCATCATGCAGTGTTATCTTTCTCTGATGTCTTTCATTTAGCATAATGTCCTCTAAGTTCATCCATGTTGCTGCACATGGCAAAACTTTGTTCTTTTTTTTATGGCCTCATACTACTCACTCTTAGCTCTTAATAACTGAAGTATCACAGAGCCTCTATTTTCAATCAGATCGTTTTCTAACCACCCCGCAACATAGGACATGAGGTCTCTCTTTCCCTTTGGGAAAGCTATTTTTTGAAAAATCATGTTAAGTTTTCAGAAGCAAGCTAGCACAGGATAGCAAGGATGAGGGCTGGAGCAAGGGAGCTTTGAATCCCAGTGCCACCGATTGCTGGCTGAGCAAGTCAACTATTCTCCTGAGGCCTTGATTTCTCATCTATATAATGAGACTAATAAGACTGCCTGCCTCACTTGAGATTTTGCAAGGATTAAATAAGAAGATGCAAGTAAAGCACTCAGCCCAGGGCCTGACACACGGGAAGCCCTCTGTGAGTGTCGGCAGTGGTTCCGAACTATTACTGGTCATTAACTGCACCACTTTTGGTGATATATTTCTAGAAAGAAGATGATGTTTCCTCTTTCCTTTCTAAAATACAAGAGACTTACTAAACACCATGGCTGAAGGGCAATTTAGGAATGAAAAAAATCTCTAGACCTCATCATTTTAAACCTCTAAATTTTAGCCACAGTTTTCTAAAACCACTTTTAAATCTTTTGGCATTTCAGTTGTAGCATAATATGTAATATTTTTTAAAGCAGATATCTAAAAAGCAGTATTTTTTAAATGAGGGATCAGGTTACATACTTACGTGTAATGTACAGAAAGAAACTATTCTTTTTTAGGGGTTTGGTTCTATTCCTGGTTTATAAATCAATTTCCTCTTCCTATTTAAACCCAAACAGTTCACATTCCTGCATAAGTTTATGGTTATTGGTGTTTCTGTGGAAACAACCACCTAGGAAGTGGTATTTCTCAGCCTAAGAGCTTTGCCTTAAGTCTTCTTGGCAAGATGAGAGAAGGGTGTTTCATGTCCATAAAACCCATAATTTTAGCATAATCATCAGATAATAAGGATAATAATAGAGTTGTAGAACTTTAAGACTAGAACATTAAATCCCATCTAGGCCAACCCCCTTATTTTACAGATGAGTAAATACCATATGCTTGAATCTTGTTTTACAGTCCTCAAAGGGTTTTCATACGGTAGATCATTTGCCTCCCCAACAACCCTTTGAGGTAGTCAGAAGGTAGCTTTATTTATCTCCACTTTGTGGATAAAGAAATGGAGGCACTGGGAGGATGAATGACTCGCCCAGCTATGGAAAGGGTCAGTCAATGGACACATCTACTGCTCAAGCTTTCCACTGCCTTGTTGGTGGCCTTCTCACCGAAGAGCAGGATGCCATAGGACTTTGCATGCCTATGGGACTGTCTAGATTCCAGTTCCCTTAGGCTGGATACTTTTGGACTTGAAAACCCTGCCACGTGTGGAACTAACATCCCCTCTTATGCCTCATCTTTGTGCATCTCTTTAACCTCATCTTCTACCATGCCCAGGTTCCACTTTTTGTTCTAGCAGCTCTGAAAACTGTTACTTCTGCTCATATCCTTCCACCTGAGTACGTTACCCAAACCAACTTCCTTTAAGAATGAGGCCTGAGATGCTCACCACTTTTGTCCAGCTCCTACATTCCCTTCCTGAGAACCCACCTTAGCCATAATTCTTAAAAAGGCAGGTCTGCACACTACCTGACTTTAACTGAACCTGATCATACCAGAGGTGGCCATGAAATGTGGAGAGAGAGAAGAAAGTGATGTGCGGACCTAAGATAAGAGGCCATGTGGTTCTGAAAAGACTGATGGAAACATATAAAGAAGTTATCTCTGTTCTTGGTAAATTTGCTGTTTAGTCACTAAGTCATGTCTGACTCTTTTGTGACACCACGAACTATAGCCTGACAGGCTCCTCTGTCCGTGGGATTCTCCAGGCAAGAACACTGGAGTGGGTTGCCATTTCCTTCTCCAGGGGATCGTCCCAACCTAAGGATCAAACCCAGGTCTCCTGCACTGGCAGGCAGATTCTTTACCCCTGAGACACCAGGGAAGCCCCAATACCTGGTTCCAAATCCTACAAGACTTGCAAGAGATACTTCTGTATAATCCACAAATTCCCACTTTGGCAATGAGATACTGGTTAGCCAGTTCTTATAAACAAACAACAAACCCCTAATTTATAGCAACTGCCAATTTCCAAGGTGTAAATACTCCCATTCTGGACTATTTCAAGCTATCATGACTTCACTGATATCACTGCGGGAGATGTGTACTTGCTTTTTGCCTTCTGTGAGCTTGTCTGTGCTTTCTCTAGCTCACTATTGATTTGGGCTTAAGCTAAACATTATTGACTGGCTAAATTGTAGATAATCAATAAGGAAAAAACACTCTACTTTTAAAATTATGCCATAATGCTTTAAGGGCTGTTTTGTGCCATATATGAATCAGGACCACCAGCCTTTGCTTCTTTGACAATTTCTTATTTCTCTAGTTTTACCAATTTATCCTGCCTTTAGCTGTATTGCTTAGTGTGTGATAGGTGATTCTTTTTTGGTATCTTAGTAACAAAATGTAACAGAGTTTCATTTACTTCTACCTTCTTTTCTTGATTCTTGTAAAATACTTGTTATTTTGGGAGAAAATATAGAACTGTGGTCAATCTTCCAATGACATGTCTCTGCTTTCTTAACGATGAATGTATCATAAATGGTCTTCTACTCTGTTCCCATACTTTTCTATGTAGACAATAGCTTTTTACAGTAATGGCAAATCATGTGTAATCTCTAGAGAACATTTTAAATGGCAGTTCAACTCCACATTAAATGTTGCAAGTAAATGAACTGATGACAAAGTGACCAAGTTTGTTTCTATGCAGTAATGACAATTACGTCATGACAGTTTGCCTGGCCTAGAGCTTCTACGTCTCCATCAATTATAAGACAGAGCTCAGAGATGTTACAATGTGGAAAACAGCACATCTTAGAATCAGTGAAATATGGTTGGTCATCTCTACCACAGAAAGCAACTTGACTCAGCTATCACCTCCTCCACGAAGCCTTTCCAACCATCTTCTTTCTCTCCCTTGCAGCTGGGCTAAGCACCCTTCCTTGTGTCCCTACAGGACCCTGTGCGCATCTCTGCTTTCACACTGACCTGCCTATCTGATGCTGCTGAATGCAGAGCTGGGCAGCCGTGTGGTCTCCTAACCATTTGCTAACCTGAGGAGATCTGCAATATCTAGTAGAGTGTCTGACACATAACAGACCCTCAGGAAGTGCTTCATGACTGATTTGTGAATCCTAGGAGACAGGGTTCATCTTTCAGACCAGCCGCTTGCAAAGTTCTGGATAGGACAGCCCCTGTCTGTCCCAGGTCCTCTCTGGCAGCAAGCCACCCCTGACCATCCCTACTGGTCATTATAAAAATGCCAGAGTGCACTGTCCTCCACTCTCCCACATGGCCTTATGTGGGAAACAAGTCACACCAAAATTCTGATGGGCAGTAATGGCATCGTTTTTACCCCTCTCAGAGAGCTCATGACCTTTTGCCAGGAAGTTAGAAGGAGCCAACACACAGAAGAGAATCTTGATAAACATTTTGGGCTTATGTGAGGACAGGCTGCTTTTCTGAATCCCTAAAATCATACCACTTAAATGGCTGCCTGAGTTCACCTTATGGCCTAATTTGGGGCCATACTACAGTCATGATCCACTCAGGAAAGCCTGTTTTCATCTTTGCATTGCAATCTCCCGCTCTGGGATTCTCTCTTTCACTTTTTATGGAAATGGTTTGGGCAAGAGAGCCAACACTCCTGAGGACAGAGGTGGCCCACCTCCACCTGTAAGGGAGGCACCAGAGGAGACCAAGTTTCCTCTTCTCCGCAGCATGACCCATTTGCTCTGACTAACTCAACCATGTTCCATCATCCTCAACCAAGAGTCACAATACCCAACTCAAGTCACAATACTCTATTCTCCCTAAGTGAGGAAAAGACTGAATCGCTTCCAGATCTTACTTCTTGACCTGCATCCTAGGTGTATCTCATTCTCCTTTATTTTCAAAGTTTCCAAAAATAAAAGTTACTTCCAACATTTGATCTTCTTACAACCCTCTTCCACATTGCTTGAACTGCCAACTGTATGTGTTAGTCACTTGGTCACTCAGTCGTGTCCGACTCTTTGTGACCGCATGGACTGTGCCCGCCAGGCTCCTCTGTCCATGGAATTCTCCAGGCAAGAACACTGGAGTGGGTTGCCATTTCCTTCTCCAGGGGATCTTTTCAATCCAGGGATCCAAGCTGGGTCTCCTGCATTGCAGGCAGATTGTTTTACCATCTGAGCCATCAAAAGTCTAACCTAAATGAGGAAAAGTTGAAGAAGGAAACACTAGTTACAGGTATCAATTAAATAAGCAAGAATGGTTTTAAAAATTACATACAGTTTTCTTGGGTTTGTCCTGCTTGCTGGGATATTGGAAGGAATATCAAAGGATTAGAAAATGGGGCCCCATCCAACTTCCAGCGCCTGTTGATTTAATGTTCAGACAGAGGTGGGTGGGGGACCTCCCCCCTGCTTCTCAGAGGCAGAAATAAGCCTCTGATAACTTTTCTTCTACAGGGAGGCTCAGTGGATATAGGACTTCAAGAATGAAACGCTTAATTATAACCAAACACGGAGTGAACAAAAGAATGAGGGCCAAGTTGGGCTGTTTCATGTGAATCCTGCCTATAAAAGAAGCAGCTTCTTCCAAATTTCGTAAGAGATCAGTGACAAGCTGGAATTTTTCATTTCTGGGCGCAGTGAGAAGTTACATTTAAAGAACCATCCTCATTTATGTTTCAAAAGGAAATAGGTTCCGGCTTGCCACCCTGGTGTGCTTTGAGGCTGCTGAATGTTCTTGGAACTTTCATATTGACAATAATTTCATGACTGAGGAAAGGTATTTTGGTCGTTTCCATAACTTTAATAGTTTCCAGCCATAACCTCAGAAAGGAAGGTAAAAAATAACAATTGGGTGTGGTGGGGATGTCGCTCCTGAGTCTTTGTTACTGTTGAGGGATGTAGGAGAGGGTCTGTAACCAGTTGTCCTCTCAACCCAGAGTCTCTTTGTGTAACTGCTTGTATATGTCAGGGCTTGATACAATCTGCAGAGGCAGAAAGAGGTTTCTTTTCTTTCTTTCTCTCTCTCTTTTTTAAAATAAGATATCCAGGGACTTCCCTAGTGGTCCAGTGGTTAAGAATCTACCTTGAAATGCAGAGGACGAGGCTTTGATGCCCTGTCAGGGAACTAAGGTCCTAAACTCTGTCTGGCCAAAATATTTAAAAAATAAATAAAATAAGATATCAACTTCCTGTGAGAAAGGAATCTGTATCCTTGGCTCTGTATTTATAATACTGGCATTTTTTAAGTGTCTAGCAGCAACCAGAAAATTACACTATTCATAATCCTTATAACTCCCATTAGACAGATCTGCAAACTGAGACCAGGGGGTTCAAATAACTTAACCAAGACAATAGAACAAGACTATGAATGAGCCAGGCTTTGAACTCATTCTTCTCTGACTCCAAAACTTACATTCTTTCCACTCTACTTGCAGCCAAGTAAACTCGCCAGCCTATGTTGGAATAAGTCCTTAGAAAACTATCTTGAAAATAGAGAAAGGAATGAGATTTTTATCATCTTATCAGTTTAGAACATGCTATATATAGTATCTATGGGGAGCTTACAAAACATTAAAAATAAATTTGAGTTAATTTGAAAGAGAACCGAAGGTACTATGAGGATACAGTCACTTCCAAATGGATGATAATCACCCCTCTCTGTAGATACTGCCATGGCCCCACCCCACCAACTCCCCACCTTAGGGTGCTGTGCAGAGGCCCTCCTATTGACTCTGATCTACATTTTGACCTCATACTGTGAATCTCCAGTCTGGGGAGCCTGCCATGTTCCACTTCCTGACCCACTGGACTTCTAGAATTTCCAGCACGAGGAGGTGTTCACACTGTAATCGCAACGTGTCCCTTATTCCCGTTATGGCCTCTCTTAGCAGTCAGCCATCTCTTCAGATGCACATGGCCAACGTGGCCCAGTTTTGGGGAAATTGCACAGAAAGAGGTTGGGTATTCTTGCAGGGGAGTCTTTGGTTCACAGCAGATTCAAACAGGTTAACAGCTTCAGGGCAGAGTGGATTTCAATGCCTGTGGTTGGCTTCTAAGGAATCTTACCTTCTGTTTCCACTCTCACTTGGGTGATGGTAGAACCTCCCACCAGTGTCTCTGCTTCCCCTCTTCCCTGTGTTCACCTCTCCTGCCCGATTGCCAAAGCCAAGTTTATCTTCAAACATGGTAAACCAATTTCCTGCTTCAAACGTGTCGATGGCCTCTCATTCTGCCTCCCATCCTCACCCAGCCTGCAGGACCCTGTAAGATCTGGCCACCCTCCCCTTCTGCCTCACCCGACACCAGTCTCTTCTTGTTCACCAGGCACCCACAGAAGTACCTTCTCTCTGTTCCCCCAACAAACCAAGGGCCCTTCCCTCCTCAGGGCCTTGGCACTTGACTGGTCTCTGCCTGGAGTAGCATTCCCTACCTCTTCACGCTTTTCATCCTTCAGGTCTCTGCTCTCCTCAGATAGCCCCTCTCTGGCAGAGACCCCTCCACACCCCAAGTCTGCCATTGGATGTGGCAGACCCCCCCCACCCCAATCACTCACTACCATCGTTCTTGGTTATTTCCCTGTAGCACTTAACTGCTAATTGCAATCCTCTCCTTTTTCAATTTATTTTTTCTGGCTTCGTGTTCTCTCTCTCTGAATAGAAAGTGAAGTTATGAGGATGGGGACTTTATTTTGATCAGCCCTGGGTCCTTAGCAATAAACATTTGTTGAGCCACTTCGTCCCTTAAATTTAAATTATATGGCCTTTGTTTTTCAGGGCTTAGGAAAGCATGCTCCCTCTCCTTCAGGACCCGCCTCTAAATCCATGCCTCCTGGACTTTCCTGGTGGTCCAGGGGATAAGAATCCGGCTTTCAATGCAGGAGACATGGGTTTGATCCCTGGCCCGCCTGGGGAGACTCCACATACTGTGGGGCAGCTAAGCCCATGCACTGCAACTACTGAGCTCACGCCCTAGAGCCTTCGGGCTGCAACTTCTGAAGCCTGTGTGCCTAGAGCCTGTGCTCTGCAATAAGAGAAGCCACCACAATGGAGAGTACCCCAAGAACCCCAACGAAGAGTAGCCCCCACTAACTGCAACTAGAGAAAAGCCTGCACAGCAACGAGGACCCAGCACGGCCATAAAATAAATCAATGATAAATCCATGCCTTCTGGGGAGTCCTCCTACTTCCTGCTCTATTATTTCTAGATCCCTTCTGTAAATTTGTACCAACCTTCCTGAGAGGAGTGTGTTCTAAACAGGGCCTAATATATTATGAGAACTTCCACGTGTCAAATGATAAATGCGAAACAATGGAAAATTTTATCCCTATGATATCCATGTGTCACTGCTTAGCCACGTCACTGCAGTGACTCATACTTTAGAACACTCTTCATAATAGCATTCTTAGGGTGGTTTTTGTTTTGGTTTTGATCCTTTTTAGTAACTAGTATTCTTATGTGGAATTCACTAGATTCCAGTCAAAAGCAGTGAATTTTTGTTTCGGTTCATGTGTAGTCTCACCATGGGCAGATTTAGTTTTAAATCTCTACAAGTTTTAAAATGTTGACAATAGCACAAAGCCTGCCTCCCTTATTACCGTCTCAAGGACCTTCAGTGACCCAGGGTTAATTGGTGTGTAGGGTCTGAGCCTGTGTAATCTAGGTCTATACTCGGGAAAGGCATTTGAGATATCAGGTGAAGTGCAAGTTGAATGATATTTCAAGGTCGGTCTAAAGTCTGCTATCACAAGGCAGTTTGAAGTGTAAAACATTAGCTGGAATAAATGAGTTACAACTATGGGTAGGCATTCTTCCCCGATCCATCGTTTATTATAGTGACGCTGAAAGTTGGAGGGGTCATTAGGTGTCCAATTTCCAGAACAAAAGGCAGTCATATACCTTTGGCTGAAGGATACAAGGGGTGATATTTTCCTTTTTCAGAGACATTCTGTACAGATGTACAGAGACAGGAAAGCAAACTATTTCCTTCTAAAAGAAAGCAGGATATCAATTTAGTACCTGATCACTTCCCTTTTGTGGCCTATCCCAATGGCTATCTTTTTGGGTAATGACTTACTAATAATTATAACATATTGTAGACTTTTAGTTTTTAATTAATTCATTCATTTCTATTTAATGTGCAGGATCTTAGTTCCCCACTTAGGGATCAAAGCTGCATCCCCCTGCAGTGGAAGTGTGGAGTCCTAACTACCGGACAGTCAGGGAAGCCTATTATAGACTTAGAAAAAAAAGTTTACAGAGTTCATTATATTATTTCATTTTATTCTCGCAACAGCTAGCTCTGTGAGTATTGTTATCTTTGCTTACTGTCAAGGAGAGTGAGGCAGAAAGCAATTAAGTCTTTGTTCCCAGACCACCCAGCATAGGTAACAGAGGAAGAACTCAGATCTGCTTTCAGACTCCGTAGCCTGCTTCCCCCAGAGTACTTCCTCTGGCAGTTTGACCCCACATGCTTGGCCCGCACTGTGAGATCCTTTTGGTGGAATTTTCTGAAAAGTTCAAGTTGGAGGAAGAGAAAGTGCTAATATCACTTTGGAGCGCTCATTGCCACTAAACTCTTGGTAACAGATTCATTTTTTTTTCCTTTCTTTTTTTTTCTTTGGCTGCACCTCACAGCACATGAAACTTCACTGACTAGGGATTCAATGGAACCCTCTGTAGTGGAAGCTAGGGCCTTAACCACTGGACCACCAGGGAAGCCCCACTGGCAACAAATTTATAATTTGACTTCCTAATGAATTGGCCAAGATAATCCTGCCATTGGATAACAAACTGCTAAATAATTGGAAGTTAGTTGTTTTTAAAGTTGCGGGAGAGGAACTGATTTGACAGCTGTGAGGTTTTCCTAGTCCCTGTGCTCCTTTCATTTGCACACAGACATACTCTGAAACAATGTGGCATTATTGCAATACTATCTTAGGGAGTTTGGTCCTTGGAAGATAAATTATGTTACCTTGACTGTCCTCTTGTCTCTGTCTAAGCTGCCTCTCTTTCTGGGGTCACATTTTCCGGGTCAAGAACAAACTAACTTGCCCACAGTTTGCAGTTGAACAGAGTTGATAAGAAATAAGAAGGCTGGTGCCAGGGAAGCTCCATGGATGAGTGACCTGGGCAGTCACACAGGGCCCATGTGCCTGTAGAGCCTGCTCTTGGTTAATGCTCTGTGGTCGCCATCTTGCAATTCTTACTAAGTTTTGAACAGGGAGCTCTGCATTTTCATTTTGCCTTCAGTTCAGTCGCTCAGTCATGTCCAACTCTTTGCAGCCCCATGAATCACAGCACGCCAGGTCTCCCTGTCCATCATCAACTCCCAGAGTTCACTCAGACTCACATCCATCGAGTCAGTGATGCCATCCAGCCATCTCATCCTCTGTCGTCCCCTTCTTCTCCTGCCCCCAATCCCTCCCAGCATCAGAGTCTTTTCCAATGAGTCAACTCTTCACATGAGGTGGCCAAAGTACTGGAGTTTCAGCTTTAGCATCATTCCTTCCAAAGAAATCCCAGGGCTGATCTCCTTCAGAATGGACTGGTTGGATCTCCTTGCAGTCCAAGGGACTCTCAAGAGTCTTCTCCAACACCACAATCACCACAATCACCAACAATCACCACATTTTGCCTTGAGACCTGCCAATTATGCAGCTGGTTTTGCTTGGTGTCTCAGGATATTAGCCTCAGAGACAGTGAGTGGTCTGGCCAGGTCAGAACACTGCCAAAGTTTTAGTTCTCCTGAGAGAGCTTGGGGATTAGCCAACACACTGCTGACAGATCCAGGAGTGTGGGTTCAGGACTGAACGGGGGCCACAAATCCCCCAGTCTCAGCAGGGGCAGAGGGTGCTGCCCACCACCTGGCAGAAGGTTCCATCTTGTTATAGTAAAGTCGAAGAGGCAGGGGCCTGCCTGGCGCCCAACCCCAAATGCCAAGAAGATATGGAATGCCCCCAAGAATAATACTAGTCTCTTGTTTGGGATCTTTTTCCCACATACCTACTTAATCTACTTAACAGAGTATTGGGCAAGGTCAGATGAGAAACAGGTTCGGTATCCAACAGGCTGCAAGCTTTGGAACTTTCTAAAAATCCTTTTATTTTAGAAAACACTTTCATTTTCTAGAAGTTAACTTTTTTTATTTATTATAGACTAATATTTATTGAGAAACAATATTTCATTACTGATGAGCAGAAAGAAAGTAAATATCACCCAGAGTCTCACTCCCCAGAGATGATCATTATTTATATTTTAATGGACAAATAAACATATATGTGTGCAGTCAGTCATGTCCAACTCTTTTGAGACCCCATGGTCTATAGTCCACCAGGCATCTCTGTCCGTGGGATTTTCCTAGGCCAGAATACTGGAGTATGTTGCAATTTCCTACTCCAGAGGATCCTGCCAACCCAGGGATCAAACCCGTGTCTCCTGCATTGGCAGGTGGGTTTTTAGCACTGAGCCACCTGGGAAGCCCAAACATTTTCTTAGGAGTGTAAAATTTAAACTCTTTATAGCTATTGTGGAAACATGTGTGTGTGTGTGTGTTAGTCACTCAGTCGTGTCTGACTCTTTGAGACCCCATGGACTGTGGCCTGCCAGGTTTCTCTGTCCATGGAATTCTCCAGGCAAGAATACTGGAGTGGATAGCTATTCCCTTCTCCAGGGAATCCTCCTGACCCAGGGATGGAACCTGGGTGTCCTGCGTTGCAGGCAGATTCTTTTTTTGTTTTTAATTTTATTTTTAAACTTTACAATATTGTATTAGTTTTGCCAAATATCGAAATGAATCCACCACAGGTATACATGTGTTCCCCATCCTGAACCCTCCTCCCTCCTCCCTCCCCATATCATCCCTCTGGGTCGTCCCAGTGCACCAGCCCCAAGCATCCAGTATTGTGCATCGAACCTGGACTGGCAACTCGTTTCATACATGATATTATACATGTTTCG
This sequence comes from Bos indicus x Bos taurus, assembly GCF_003369695.1. Classification (NCBI taxonomy): domain Eukaryota; kingdom Metazoa; phylum Chordata; class Mammalia; order Artiodactyla; family Bovidae; genus Bos; species Bos indicus x Bos taurus. The sequence continues at coordinate 39,309,685 of NC_040095.1, forward strand.
ATGCCATTCTCCCAAATCTTCCCCCCATCTCCCTCTCCCACAGAGTCCATAAGACTGTTCTATACATCAGTGTCTCTTTTGCTGTCTCGTACATAGGGTTATTGTTACCATATTTCTAAATTCTATATATATGCGTTAGTATACTGTATTGGTGTTTTTCTTTCTGGCTTACTTTGTATAATAGGCTCCAGTTTCATCCACCTCATTAGAACTGATTCAAATGTATTCTTTTTAATGGCTAAGTAATACTCCATTGTGTATATGTACCATAACTTTCTTATCCATTCATCTGCAGATTCTTTACCATCTGAGCCACCAGGGAAGACCACATGCATTATATCTTTTATTATATATATTTTATACATTATATATTTTGCTACTACATCACATTAAATCTAACATAATTTTAAGAAAATTTATAGTTTACTGAATTGCCTCTATGGCTTAATGCTTAAGTGGATCCTCATTCCTTGCTATTTTAAACAGTTCTGTGATGAACAGGCCTATAGCTATTTTTGCAATCATCCATCACTTTAGAATAATTTTCTAGAAGTGAGTTTTCTGGATTAAAGATGTGAACATATTGAACAATCCTAGTCCAGTTGCCACAAAGAACTGTTGAAACAATCTCCATTCCCACCAGCAGCGTAGACCAGTTTGGGTTGTGTTCTTAGAATCCCATGGAGACATGGTTTTGTGAGCGCGTGGGAGGTTCACACCTAGAAGAGGCTCCTTCTGAAAACTCATGGAATTTCTAGAATCACAAGTGATCAAAAAGATGAGAGTGCAAATGGTGGTACTTTTTATGATTTGTAGTCTATCAGTATGAGTGAAAATCTCCCTAAAGAGATTACTGCCAAGAGGTCATCCAAACACTCTATTTGCACATAATTGCACCTTCTAATTTTAAGTAACAATGTAATCACATGGTATTGAATCAAGGATTTATAAAAATTACACTAGATTGAACAAACTCAGGGAGGATAGTGAAGAACAGGGAAATGCAACAGTCACGACTTAGTGACTGAACAACAACACTAAATCCACATTCTATAATTTAAAAAAATAAATAAAACAAGACTTTGGTTTTTTTTTTTCTCATTATTAATCATTAGTAATTTTTGGCTGGATTGGTTTCCCTGCCCCTCTCCTCTTCCAGATGCTTTTAGCATTTTTCTTTTTTGTCACATAGAGAAGCAGAAGTCCTATACTATGTCTAACTATTCACAAGTTAGTTCCTTAATCTTCAGCTTCCTTTGTAAATAAAAATTTCATCTCAAATCTCTTTCATGTTTATAAACACTGAGCTTCATAATCCCCAAGTCCAATTTTGTATCAGGTTTCTCTTCAGGGAATCCATTCGTAATCCTTCTCTACAAGGCAGGCCTGCTTCTGCAAAAAAAAATCAATAAGAGGGAAACATAAGTCAATCAACCAGAAGTGCAGCTGGAAATTAGAGGCTGGGTCGATCATAGGACCTTTTGCATTTATTTATTTTTTTTAGTCAACAAAGATTTTATTATTGTACTATAGGGTGATAGATATATAATCTGAATTCTTAAAAGTATTATAGGCTAGACAGAGACTTTCTACTGAGTGGATGTGTGATGTACAATGTCCTTTGAAGATAAATCTCTCTTGCGGATTATGGTGATGCTCCAGGAATACATCCTAATGTCGGGAAAAACCATTACCCACCAATATACACTGGTAGTCATTTTCACTGACTAGTGGTTTGGATCTGTGGTGTGTTTATTTTCCTACACAATAATGCAATGGATTATATAACCTTTGCAGTGGGCAGTCTTAGAATTCCCATGGTACAATGGTTCATTCTTTTAAAAATGCATTAAATATGAATTAACCACTCCTCATTAAAAATAGTATATATTATTTTCTTGCTTCTGTCTCTTCTCTTTCTTTTCTACAGTCCTGTTTTCCATTTCCAGCTCCTTGCCTACACTCATTCTCAGTACTTTCAGAGCTTACTCACACGTCTCTTTTTAGTTTTCTTTGTAGCAACTCCAACACATTTCCTTTTACGCTGGTGATTGTTACTTAGCTTTTCTCCCTTGCTTTTCTACCCAAACTTGTTTATTTTCATTTTTCTCCCAATGGTCTAATTTTTCTCCATGCCTGTCAAATTTAATTGAGGTTTGCTGCTTGGTTAAGATGAAGAAAGCCTTTTCTTCCCAGGCTCAAAAAGGAAATTAGAGTGTCAGCTTAAAAAGTTTCAGTTTATCCTAGATTACTGACTCTCTCAAATAGAATCCTCAGCTTTTTCTTTTATAAATCTGATCAAGAAACAGCCCTGTGCTCTGTATAGAACACACCGGGGACATGCAGGTTCATGATTTGTATTTCTGAGCTCTCAGTGTTGCTTTCTTAAATGTTATGGAACATTCTTATCACCAGATTCATCCCCCCTTTATCTTTCACTGCTTCTGATGTTTATGGATGTTTTGAGCTAAAATTCACCCTTCTTGTCAAAGCGGAACTTAGTAGCTCTAAGGTCACTAATCAGAATGCTAAAGATGTTTAGGGAGAGGTGTTAAACTCAAATGATTACCCTGAGATGTTCTTTCATTTGTGGAAGAAGGAAAACGTGAAGGAGAACTGAAAAAAGAACTCTGGAACAGTGAACAGTTACGAGATGTGCTTTGCATGAAAAACAGTATCCTTTACTTGGGAGTCTTTATCACTGGACATGTGTCTATTTTGGAGTGTCTCTGGAACATAGCTATCCTTGTGACTGGGAACATCTTAAACTTTTTTGAGGTCTTGCTCAAGTCCATTTTTAAGTGAGTGCATATGGGGGACAATATGAATTCTAAAATGTAGAGTATCTCAGACTCTCCACTGAGTCATTTCCTTATTTTTATTAATTGGCTTAGACCCAACTACAGAATGGAAAGCTATTTTTATGCATTTGCTCACAACTGAGAGATCTAACCCAAGACTTAAGCAACACAGTCTGCCAGTTTAAAACAGGAAAAAAAATGTCTTACTATATTCCATTAAATTAGACCGACAATATGTTTCACAATTTAAGGTCATCTTTGCCTTTTAAAACATTCATAGATGGTTAAGAATAGCCTCTGGGGATGTGACAGTGCTTGAAGTTAAAGGGGTAGTCTTGTGTATCATTTTCCCTCTATTGTGGATTCCTTAGGATATATTTTCTCTTGCTCGACATCTTCATAGTCTGATGGATTGAAGCTCTATCGAACATAAGTACTCTGTAATAAAATGTGACTCACCTCCTCACTCCATTGTAAAAGTCCTAAAGGCAGTAACTCAAGTGTGTGGCTGACTCAGTAACTGCCCAGCATTATCTTTATTGAAATTATCCTGCAATCTAGAAATTAGACGTGGAATAACCCATGATGAAGTCATCCTGACCCAGCTATTCTGAGCCAAGGTAGGAGTCTTTTGGGGGCAATTTTTTTTCTAGTACTTTTTCAATTTAGTTTTATAACTATCAGTCATGCAACAACTCTGATCATTAATTTGACAAATTTCTATTCAAACTAGCTGTAAAATGATAGAATCTATCACTCATAAGCAAAGCATCTCTCCAGAAATGAAGTAGCATTTATTTTTCAAAGAAATAAGAGTTGGGAGGCAGCTCATAAAACTCTGGAAAACCTATGAGATGATTAGAAGTTACTCATGAAGTCCAATCTTGTCTGTGTCTGGGCGTGGAGGAGCAAGGCTTATCATGGGATGGAATGTGTCCAGGCAGCGTGCCTGGGGCAGTGGGGAAGAATCTATATGTCAGAGGTAAAGGACTGACCACTGAACCATCTTCACCCTTCTAGTTGTCAATGCTGAGGATGGGAAAATTAGAAGTAGACAGGAAAGGGAACCTGGGAGGGTGGATAGGACAGAGCAGACAGAGCAGTAGAATCAAATGAGCTCTAGAAATGCAGGTCTGATTGTGGCTCCCATCCCCTACAAGATGATCTCCAAATTGCTTAATCTGGCAAAAGTACAGGCATCAAGATTTGACTCAACCTCAGTGTTTGTTTACTTCCTGATTCCTTGACAATTCTGCTCTCTCTCTCTCTGGAATATCCTCTTCCCTTGCCTGTTTGAAAATTTGAATTTGTTTTTATCGAACTTAGTTTAGCTCTCATTTCTTTGGGAAGCTTTCACTGATCTCAGAGACAGAGTTCATAGCTCCCTCTCTGCCAAGTGCACGCTCTGATTGCTGTACTTATCCAAAGCCGTGTAATTTATCTACTTGATTTTTTTTTTTTTTCTGTCTGCTTCCTCTAATGGGCTAGGAACTCCCTGAGGACAAACCTCTGTCTTTATTCACGTGGTGTCTGCTGTGCCTAGCACAGAACCTAGCACGTAACAGAGGCTCTTGACATTTATGTACAGTGAATGAATGAGTGCATGAGTGAATGAGAGAGAAGGCACCATCTTGGTGTTAGGAATCTAGGAGAGCATTCGGAGATGCCAAAGGAGGTGTTTCTGTATGGTGGTGTTGCTTGGATTAAATGTTTTCCATTCATCAAATGGCTTTCCTGGCTTTTAAGAGACCACAGATTCAGCACAAAGGAAAATGAGAAATCACCTGGTTCAACATTCCACTTCAAAAAAGAAGTCCTTTCCAGGGTCTTATTGACAGAGAAGCAGATGGCTTGCACTGGGATACCCCAGGGGCAGCAATTTACCGGAGAACCACTCTAGCCTCAGATGGCTATGTTTGTCTTTCATGATTGGGCATAATTTGCTTCTTTGAAATCTTTATCCAAGTAAACACTCAGTAAAATCTAGCTGTGACTACTGTCATTTTCTTTTTTCTTCATGAAAAGTGCTTAAAGGTAGTTATCAAGGTTTCCATCTCTTTTCAAGGCTACTTTTCCTGATGACTTAAGCCTAAGCCTTAGTTCCTGACCCTCCTGGCCCCTATCCTCTTACTTGGCAAAAGGTGCACCAGCTGCCAATGTGTGGTCACCAGTGCTCCTTGTGACCTGCTATCTTTGACATTTTCTGGCTCAATTCATTCCAGAGAAAGGCTCCTTTCACCCTTCTGCTCCATGCTTATCAGAAACAAATGTCCAAAGCAGAATGCAGCTGTGATTGGTTGATGTGGGCAAAATATATATACAGGCACACAAATAAGAATCAACTCCGATGTAGTATTCATCGGCCAAAGGTGAGCTGCAATAGGGAAAGTGATTCTAAATAAGTAATCAGGGACATAGGAAGCTCATAGTTTAAAAGAACTTGATGATAATAAGTAGAAATTAAGAAGAAAGCAAGCTTTCTTTCTGTATTAATTATTCACACATTGCTGTTTGCTCATCAGAAAGCAAAACAAAATAACTTTTATTTCTTGGAAGCAAAGTCATTTTGAGCTCAAATAAAAAAGTGGAATTGCCAGAGAATAAGAGGCTTGTGGGAGATTAAAAATAGACTGTGGGTTTTTCATTGCACTATGAGGTTCTTTTTTTTAATTGAAGTAAATTGATTTACAATGTGTTAATTTCTGCTGTATAGCAAAGTGGTTTGATTATACATATATACACATTCTTTTTTAAAAAATATTCTTTTCCATTATGCGTTATCATAGGATACTGAATACAGTTCCCTGGCTGTATAATAGGACCTGTTTGTTTATCCACTCTATGTATAATAACTTACATCTGCTAACTCCAGTCTCCCAATCTATCCATCCCCCAACCCCCTCCATGGCAGCCACAGTCTGTTCTCTCTGTTCATGAGTCTGCTTCTGTTTCATAGATAGGTTCTTTTGTGTCATAGTTTAGATTCCACACATAAGTGATATCATATGGTATTTGTCTTTCTGACTTACTTCACTTAATAAGATGATCTCTAGTTGCATCCATATCGCTAAAAATGGCATCATTTCATTCTTTCTCGTGGCTGAGTAGTATTTCATTGTATTATACGTACATCATCTTTATCCATTCATCTCTCAGTGGACCTTTAGGTTACTTCTGTGTCTTAGCCATTGTAAGTAGTGCTGAATTACAGTGTTATCTAGATATATGCTCAGGAGTGGAATAGCTAGATCATACAGTTCTACTTTCAGTTTTCCTAGGAACTTCCATACTGTTCTCCACAGTGACTGTACCAGCTTATATCCCCACCGACAGTGTAGGAGGGTTCTGTTTTCTCCATACCTTCTCTGGCATTTGTTATTTGCAGACTTTTGAATGATGGTCATTCCGACTGTGTGAGGTGGTAGTTGCCTCATTGTACTTTTGATTTGCATTTCCCTAATCATTAGCAATGTTGAGCATCTTTTCAGTACATGAGAGACTCTAAAGTTCTTCTGGGATAGTCTGGGGGGAAAACAAAGCAAAAGAATCTCCTTTTTGAAAAAATTATGTAAATTTTTATATTAGCATAAGTAAATGCATTTTCAATATCACAAATATTTGTAGATGTCATAACCTATTTTAATATTTAGTAGAATACAACCTTTTATTTCTTTTTCTTCTTTTACAGTTTTGAATTTTTACTGAACTATAGCTCAATATTCAGAAAACTAAGATTATGGCATCTGGTCCCATCACTTCATGGCAAATAGATGGGAAAACAGTGGAAACAGTGGCTGACTTTATTTTTCTAGGCTCCAAGATCACTGCAGATGGTGACTGCAGCCATGAAATTAAAAGGCACTTACTCCTTGGAAGGAAAGTTATGACCAACCCAGACAGCATATTGAAAAGCAGAGACATTACTTTGTCAACAAAGGTCCATCTAGTCAAGGCTATGGTTTTTCCAGTAGTCATGTATGGATGTGAGAGTTGGACTATAAAGAAAGCTGAGCACTGAATAATTGATGCTTTTGAACTGTGGTGTTGGAGAAGACTCTTGAGAGTCCCTTGGACTGCAAAGAGTTTCAACCAGTCCATCCTAAAGGAGATCAGTCCTGGGTGTTCATTGGACTGATGCTGAGGTTGAAATTCCAATACTTTGGCCACCTGATGTGAAGAGCCGACTCATTTGAAAAGACCCTGATGCTGGGAAAGATTGAGGGCAGGAGGAGAAGGGGATGACAGAGGATGAGATTGCCATGGATGGGTTGCCATTCCCTTCTCCAGGGGGATCTTCCTGACCCAGGGATCAAACCTGGGGCTCCTGCCTTGCAGGCAGCTTCTTCACCATCTGAGCCACCAGGGAAGCCCCGACAACCCCTGGGGCCTGAGGCTATACCTGAAGCACTGAATTAACCAACCACAGAGCCTATTGTAGATTGAATTGTGTTTTTCCAAAATTCATACATTGAAGTCTTAACCCTCGGTGCCTTGAAATCTGACTATATTGCCAGATAGTGCCTTTTAAAGAGGTAATTACAGTCAAATGAAATCTCATGGGTGGGCCCTAATTCAATCAGACTAGTGTCCTGATAAGAAGAGGAGAGTAGGACATTCAGGGAGGGGCACAGAGATGGAAGTGCCAAGAGAAGGCAGCAAGCCAAGCCCTGGGAGCAACCAAAGCTCCCGCAGCTTGATGTCAGAGTTTGAGCCTTCAGCACGAAGAGAAAATAAATTCCTGTTGTTCAAGCCACGCAGTCTGCGCTCCTTAGTTAGGCGCAGCTCTTATAGACCAATATACCGCCTGATGTTTGGCCCTTGACTTATAAGGCCATACAGTTTTTTGGTTTTTTTAAGTCACTTAAGTGGGATTTTCTGTTCTATTCTGTTCTATTCTAATAGAGTTGTTAAAAAACCAACTGTCATAACTAAATACAATGTTATGCTTGTTAAACAAGTATATTTTTCCTAGCGAATAGTGATCAGGTTGACTATGACCCCATTATTTTAAGTTTTCAATGCTTAGATTCAAATAGCTGCTCTTTGGTCTCCTGCTTTGGGAATCTTCACTTTTAAACCATTCATCTCCCTGCTGAAGCTTCCTGAGATCATTTCTATTATTTCTTCACCCACTGCCAAGCCTTCATTTGGTTCTAAAAGCATTAAAGACATCTATTGGTGCATCTGTCCAGGCTTCAGTCCCATACTCCTTCTCTGAGTGCTGTTGCATCCTACAGGTAGGCCGCAGAAGCCATGTTTACTCAGTATGACATCACTTCTACTGTTGCCCTGGGAATAGACAACCAAATTCACTTTCATGGAAATTTGAATTGGAAGTCAAAGATGTGGGTAGCCTCTGCTGGTCATCTGAACTGAAGAGATGTAAGCATGTGAGCTGTGGGAAGAATTGTCTTCTACCACATTCATGGGGAAGGATGAGGCAGATATGCAGAGAGAAGGCAAGATGAGACAGTACCTGACTGGGGTGGAGTTGTGTGATGAAGACTAGGAAACTTGTAGCTCTAGCTCCTGCTAGGTTTTCATTCCTGGTTCCAGGCCTTGGGGTGACCCAGCTGTCCATTCTGCCCTTGAGTTTACCTAGATCCTTTTGTTTTTAAGTTACCTCACTCCCTGGAGCTTACATAGTTTGAGTGGTTTTCTGTTATTTTCATCCAAAACCGCCTTGGCCAAGGCAAAGCTAAAGCTCAAAGACTTGGCTTGATAATGAAGGTGTGGCTGTAGCGTATTGTGTTCATCGTCATGTCCCCCTGCCATCCTACGGAGAGCTTCATTAATGCCAGTCTGCCTTCTTTCCTCCTCTCACACTTTATATTTCTTATATTTTTGTCTCATTCCTTATTCCACATAATTTCCTCTACCTAAAGTATTCTCTTTCTCTTCTTGGCCTACTTGAACCTTACACATTTTTAAAGGTCAACTCAAGTTTGCCCTTCTACGTAAAGTCTTCCATAAGCTCCCTAGTCCACAACAAATCCTCCTTCTTTTAAACGTCTTTAGTGCATTTTTTCCATTAACAACTGTTTTGATATTACAATAGCTTATAGTAATGGAGAAAAACAGGTTGGTTTCAGAGAAAACACCTTGATGATAGAAACTCTAACTCCAGACTTTGGAAATAATGTGAGAGACCAAGGAATATATCCCAGGATGTCAAAACAGGAGGGTAGTAGCAAAAAAAAAAAAAAAAAGAAAAGAAAAAAAGTACATTCAAGTATTACTATTAATAAAATAATATCCAATCTGTTGGAAAACATGAAATGTGCATGTTCATATGACTTCCCAGGTGGCATGTTCTCATGACTTTTAGTATTTAGCTTTCTCAACAATGTGAATGAAAAAAAAAAAAAAAGAAACAATGTGAATGGACCTAGAGATTGGCATACAGAGTGAAGTTAGAAAGAAGAAAAGAAATATTGCATATTAGCACATTTGTGGAATCTGGGAAAAAATGTTATGCTGCTGCTCTTTAGTCGCTAAATCATGTCTGACTCTTGCAACCCCATGGACATGGACTACAGCCCTCCAGGTGCCTCTGTCCATGGGATTTCCCAGGCAAGAATACTGGAGTGGGTTGTCATTTCCTTCTCCAGAGGATCTTCCCTACCCAGGGATCAAACCCGTAACTCCTGCTTGACAGGCAGATTCTTTACCACTGAGCCACTGGGGAAGCCCCAAAAGTGGTATAGATGATCCTATTCCCAAAGCAGAAATAGAGACACAGACGTAGAGAACAAGTGTATGGATACCAAGGGGGAAAGCAGGGGTAGGATGAATTGGGAGATTGGGATTGACCTATGTACACTATCGATGCTATGCATAAAATAGATAACTAATTAGAACCTACTGTATAGCACAGGAAACTATACTCAGTGCTCTGTGGTGAGCTAAATGGGAAGGAAATCCAAAAAAGAGGGAGTATATGTATAGCTGATTTCACAGTAGAAACTAACACAACGTCGTACAGCAATTATACTCCAATAAAAATTTAAAAAAGAAACCAAACAAAATATATGATAAAGCAATTAGATGAGCGAAGATAGATATAGAAGGAATTAGATGAGAGATGGAGAAACAAGAGGCTCTAAATGAGAAGATAGACACTGCAGCATTGGAGAAGAGGCGGATGGTAGAGTTAAGAGTGGATAGGACAGAAAGGATCAGAAAGAGATGAGAAGATGTTGGTGGGTCTTCCTTTCTTCCGGTAAAATCAACTTTACCTGACACTACATCCTCTCTCAGGGAGGAGAAAGAATAGGAGAAGTTATGAGGGTGAAGTCAACAAAGAACAGTATGATGACAAGGATGACAGGGCCACATCCTTCCCCAGGCAAGGAAGACTTAGAATCCTTCACCTTTGACCCAGGATGAGATGTTCTAGTCTTTCTGACAAGTGTTAACCTGTGAAGACAAATTAGTGTTTGTCATAATGAATATGTGAATGCTTATAGCCCTGCCCACTCAACAACATTCACTCAACAAATATTTATTGTACTCCTATTATCAGATGGCTCATTAACATATGGATTCAGATCAGATCAGATCAGTTGCTCAGTCATGTCCGACTCTTTGCGACCCCATGAATCGCAGCACGCCAGGCCTCCCTGTCCATCACCAACTCCCGGAGTTCACTCAGACTCACGTCCATCGAGTCAGTGATGCCATCCAGCCATCTCATCCTCTGTTGTCCCCTTCTCCTCTTGCCCCCAATCCCTCCCAGCATCAGAGTCTTTTCCAATGAGTCAACTCTTCGCATGAGGTGGCCAAAGTACTGGAGTTTCAGCTTTAGCATCATTCCTTCAAAAGAAATCCCAGGGCTGATCTCCTTCAGAATGGACTGGTTGGATCTCCTTGCAGTCCAAGGGACTCTCAAGAGTCTTCTCCAACACCACAGTTCAAAAGCATCAATTCTTTGGCGCTCAGCCTTCTTCACAGTCCAACTCTCACATCCATACATGACCACAGGAAAAACCATAGCCTTGACTAGATGAACCTTTGTTGGCAAAGTAATGTCTCTGTTTTTGAATATGCTATCTAGGTTGGTCATAACTTTCCTTCCAAGGAGTAAGCGTCTTTTAATTTCATGGCTGCAGTCACCATCTGCAGTGATTTGGGAGCCCAGAAAAATAAAGTCTGACACTGTTTCCACTGTTTCCCCATCTATTTCCCATGAAGTGGTGGGACCGGATGCCATGATCTTCGTTTTCTGAATGTTGAGCTTTAAGCCAACTTTTTCACTCTCCACTTTCACTTTCATCAAGAGGCTTTTGAGTTCCTCTTCACTTTCTTCCATAAGGGTGGTGTCATCTGCATGTCTGAGGTTATTGATATTTCTCCCGGCAATCTTGATTCCAGCTTGTGTTTCTTCCAGCCCAGTGTTTCTCATGATGTACTCTGCATATGAGGTGGATGAAACTGGAGCCTATTATACAGAGTGAAGTAAGCCAGAAGGAAAAACACTAATACAGTATACTAACGCATATATATGGAATTTAGAAAGATGGTAACAATAACCCGGTGTACGAGACAGCAAAAGAGACACTGATGTATAGAACAGTCTTATGGACTCTGTGGGAGAGGGAGAGGGTGGGAAGATTTGGGAGAATGACATTGAAACATGTAAAATATCATATAAGAAATGAGTTGCCAGTCCAGGTTCGATGTATGATACTGGATGCTTGGGGCTAGTGCACTGGGACGACCCAGAGGGATGGTATGGGGAGGGAGGAGGGAGGAGGGTTCAGGATGGGGAACACATGTATACCTGTGGTGGATTCATTTTGATATTTGGCAAAACTAATACAATTATGTAAAGTTTAAAAATAAAATAAAATTTAAAAAAATAAAAATAAAAAATAAACAGGATGACAATATACAGCCTTGACGTACTCCTTTTCCTATTTGGAACCAGTCTGTTGTTCCATGTCCAGTTCTAACTGTTGCTTTCTGACCTGTATACAAATTTCTCAAGAGGCAGATCAGGTGGTCTGGTATTCCCACCTCTTGAAGAGTTTTCCACAGTTTATTGTGATCCACACAGTCAAAGGCTTTGGCATAGTCAATAAAGCAGAAATAGATGCTTTTCTGGAACTCTCTTGCTTTTTCCATGGTCCAGGGGATGTTGGCAATTTGATCTCTGGCTCCTCTGCCTTTTCTAAAACCAGCTTGAACATCAGGAAGTTCACGGTTCACATATTGCTGAAGTCTGGCTTGGAGAATTTTGAACATTACTTTACTAGCGTGTGAGATGAGTGCAATTGTGCGGTAGTTTGAGCATTCTTTGGCATTGCCTTTCTTTGGGATTGGAATGAAAACTGACCTTTTCCAGTCCTGTGGCCACTGCTGAGTTTTCCAAATTTCCTGGCATATTGAGTGCAGCACTTTCACAGCATCATCTTTCAGGATTTGGAATAGCTCAACTGGAATTCCATCACCTCCACTAGCTTTGTTCGTAGAGATGCTTTCTACGGCCCACTTGACTTCACATTCCAGGATGTCTGGATATAGGATATCCTACATATGGATTAGTCACACCCATATCCTATTGCATAATATAGAAACCCTCAGAATCTGATAACGCTGGCTGTAAACAACACACAGCTGTAGGCATTTTGATGAGGCTGCCTCTTTGACTCACCACTGACCTTTGGTCCATGACAGTTTCCCACCCCTGTCTGCCTGCAGCGTATTCTGAGGCTGATGCTCCTGGACTTGCAGGGTTCCTCAGGTCCTTTTGTTCTCTCAGTATGCACTTTCAAAAGCTTAAGATAACCAACAGCATGAGCTTGCTTTGATTTACCTCCTAGTTGCCATCTAGAGACTGCACTCTAGGGAATTTGAAGCCCAGAACATATCACCCTTTATGTCTGTTTCCCCCCTTGTATCAGAGCATCAAAGGCACTCTTATAGGGAAAAGATGTTCCATACTGGTTTCAGCCTGCTTACGGGAGGTTGAAAAAGATCACTACATTTCATTTGTTTTCTTCCAGTCTAAACCCATATGGAGATCAACTCTGTGCCAAGTGTTAGCCTTGAGGAGCCCATAGCCTCATGCAAAAGCAACTTGGAGAACTTATTAATCATATAGATGATTAACATATTAATCATATAGATGAATCAGTTCAGTTCAGTCGCTCAGTCGTGTCCAATTTATCTATATGAATACTAGTCTCTGTTTTTAGAACTACTTATACAAATAGAGAGCCACCTTCTCTATCAGCTTCTTACTTCCCATCCATCCCCCATATCTGTTCTTGTCTCTTACTGAAACAGGAGGGAAGGGGGACAGGCACAACTTTTAAAAGAAAGGCATGGCCATAGGACATGACAAACACCAGTTAGAACCAACTGGGTCCAAGATGGTGGAAGATTTGACTTCCAGTGGACCTTGAGCCTCATTATATACTCATTGTAATACATTAGCATCTAAATGATAACCACCAGCAACATGACAATTCTGAGGCCAACCATCAAAGGCTAAAACGTGGTCAGTGACTCAATTCCTGGAAATCCCCATCCCTTCCCCAGAATAACTGGAATAATCCTCCCACTCACTAACCTATGAAATTGTTGTTGTTGCTTAGTCACTAAGTCATGTTTGACTCTTTTGTGACCCCCATGGACTGTAGCCCACCAGGCTTCTCTGTCCATGGGATTTCCCAGGCAGGAATACTGGAGTGAGTTGCCATTTCCTCCTCCATGGGATCTTCCCGACCCAGGAATTGAACCGGCATCTCCTGTATTGGCAGGTGGATTCTTTACCACTGAGCCACCTGGGAAGCCCCAGCCTATGAAATTGCCCAACCCCTAAAAACTAAGCAGGCCACATTTCAGCACTCCCTTGGATGTGCTCACTTTTTCTCTCTCTCTCTGTTTCTTCTTCTGAGATGGCCCACACTCTGGGGAGTGTGTTTGTCTCTAAATAAACCCATTTCTTACTATCACTTCATCTCTGAATTCTTTCATGATAAAGCGTGAATCTTAAATTCATTGGCAGCATTATTTCATTGCATTCTAGAAATGGAATTAACTAGTATTGTAAAGATGGCAATACTGGCTTTGTGTGTGTGTGTGTTGTAATGTGTAAGCAAGAAAAAGTGCTCTAATTTAATGCTTCATTTTAAAGAAAGCCTGTCCTTTAGCCCAGAGCTGTGCTCCTAGGTGTTGCTCCATTCAGTCTCTCTAGATTCCAGTCAAACATATAAGACCCGTTTCTTAGCCTTTCTTCCTTCACCTGAGAAGTTAGCATGTGTTGCCTGTTGTTTGGGAGGCATCTTTCATCCGGAATGTATGTCTACCTCCTTTCTGTACAGAAAAAATGAGCAAGGAGCATCTCCAAGGGTGACACGTATTATTGGGCTGCCACCAAGGTTCCCAGGGAGCAGTCCTGCTTTCTCTGATCCTGACAGTCATTCTTTCCTTAAATAGACAAGCCTATGTTATGTTTTTATTCCTTCACTCTCCTTCAAGGTCACAGCACACCTTCTAGTATAAAATGTTACCTTGAGGAGGTAATCATTTTGAGTGCTTCGCATTTTCAATTTTGCAAACTTAAGACCCTGGAAAAGTTATGCATCATCCCTCAAGTCGTACCAAATTTGGTATGCTGTTCCTGGAGTTTAAAATCCTTTAATTGGAGGATTTTAGTTGCCAGTTCTTCTGAGTTTAGATGATTCACTGTCCAAATTCTAGTCACAGTCCTGTGATGAAATAAGAAACGGATTTTTTTTTTTCTCCCAAGACTCAGATACCACAGATAGGACTGAAAGGTTCGCAAAAAGGTCAGTTCCAATCTGGTCACATGTTGATCAACTCAGCCTGGAATCACAAAGCAGGAAATTTTAGGCTCAAAGAAGTAATTGGCATAGTGCCTGAAGCATACACATACCAGCTCTTTGGCAGGTATTTATTAATTGATTAATGCAAACTTGACACCAGATGTCATCTTTCAAGAGTCTCATTTCCCTTCAGCTAGATGTTCATGTTTGACACAAAAAGAAATCGTGAATTACAGTGTGACATCAATGATTTGAAAAATAGAGTGAGCCCTTCCTCCCAGACTAGCTACATAAATTGTGGAGTCCAGTACAGAAAGAAAGATTAAACAAAGAGTCCTTTGTTCAAAAATTACTAAGAATTTCAAAATGGCAACTGCAGAACATTAGACCAGGTGGAGTGTCCCTACTAAGCACAGATCACACACCTGTGAAGCCGGCTCAACTTTCCCGCCCCTTTTGATTGACTGGTATGAGTGCCCACAGTTTACAGACCACACACCTGTGAAGCCGGCTCAGCTTTCCTGCCCCTTTTGATTGACTGGTATGAGTGCCTACAGTTTATCAGGTCTTGGACCTCACTGTCATATGCATCATCTTCTGTCATTTCCACAGCAACCGTATGAGTCTGGGAGATTTCTTAACTTACTCAGGATCATACACAGAAAACTGTATACCATGCCAGTTTTTTCCCACCAGGCAGAATGTACATCAGTTCTGAACGATGTATCAGTGTTTTCACACATGCTGTCTTGTACAATTTCTCTTCATCTTGTTATGTAGATAATAATCATTAATGCAAATTGAGAACTTGAGGGTGCCAGGCAATGTTCTTGTTGCTTCACATGCTTTTCACTCGTTTGATGCCTGGTGGTGCATTCATGATGCTTGGGTTTGGATTTGGGGTTCCCTGCTGGCTCAGTTGGTAAACAATCTGCCTTACAGTGCAGGAGACCTGGATTCAATCCCTGGGTGGGGAAGAGTCCCTAGAGAAGGGAATGGCATCCCACTCCAGTATTCTTGCCTGGAGAATTCCAGGGACAGGGGAGGTGGCCTACAGTCCATGGGGTTGCAAAGAGTAGGACATGGCTGAGCAACTAACATTGTCTTATACTTTTTGGCTAGGATTTGGCAGAGGGCAGAAAGCACAATTCAAAGGATGAGATGAAGAGGTTTCAGTGAAGGGATTGCTTTCAGAATCATGGATAGGATGAAGGGGATCTTAGAGGGATAAGGTACATCTGAAACTAACAAACCTGGGAAACACTATTTCAGGCTGGGAGGAGCGGGACAGGGGGTGGAGAGAGGACAGTGTCACCTCACACAGTCACATCTTCAGTCATGGCGATTGAGCTGTTTGTCAGATACTTTACTCAAGAAAGATGGCCATTACCAAATCCTGGTAAGGAGGAAGGGTGTGGAAGAGAAAAGTTTCAACCCCCTTTCCTGTTGCCCTTGATCTCCTGCCCAGGGTCTTCCTGTCACCCAACTCAAGAGCCCAGGGGCTGTAGTCAGCAAAGTTAAGCCTCCTAGAACACGGATTAGGATACAGAATGGCAAAGGCAACTGGAGGAAAGCAGAATGACTATCACTTCCCTTTTATACATGAAAAGGAGACACCAAGTAACTGGCTCCAAATCACTCAGGTGTTCGCTTGTCTGTGTTAGTCACTCAGTCGTGTCTGACTCTTTGTGACCCCATGGACTGTGTCCTGCCAGGCTCTTCTGTCCACGGGATTCTCCAGGCAAGAATATTGGAGTGAATAGCCATTCCCTTCTCCAGGGGATCTTCCTGATGCAGGGCTTGACCTGAAGCAGGCTTGACCTGCTTCTCCCACATTACATGCATATTCTTTACCATCTGAGCCACCAGGGAAGCCCAGTCACTCAGGTAGCAACTAGCAGAGCCAGAATTCAAACTCAGGAAGTCTCACTGCATCTCTATGTTTTAAAACAGATTCTCAGATGGTACAGAAGCCAGCGTGTGGTCATAAACTCTCAGCTACCAAACTTATTGGTCTGGGATATTGTGATCAGGGAAATCCACCTAGAACAAATAAAACTGAATTTTAATTATTATTCATGTGTGCAATTGGATGACCTTCAAGATTAAGAATAATTAGAATCAAGGTTATAAAGCATTGCTTAAGAGATGGTTTGAAGGGGCTAGGTTTATAAAGGAGACAGGTGGTTTGCAGGAAGCAGCATTAATTTCATAGCAAATGAGTCATTCTGAAACAGTGTCCAGAGCATTGGAAAAATTTGATTTCTTAATAGGTACATATTCTTCCCAATTTACACTCCTTGCAGCTTGTTTAAATCCCACATTAATTCAAGGGTTCTGTATAGAGAACCTCCTACATGTCTGGTGTTGTTCTAGGTGCTTGGAGTGAAACACAGCTATGGACACAAATGAATGAATCTCTATTGTGGAGGCACTTCCTCTCTAGAGGCAGGACACAGGTGATAAATTATGAGTAAGTGTCTGTTAGTGCCATGAAGAAGAATAAAACAGAGGAAGAGGAGAGAGCGTGACAGGGGAAGGAGAGAGATGCTATTTAATATGGAATTATCAAGAAAGCTTTCTCCGGCAAGGAGACATTTGAGCAGAGAACTGAAGAAAACCTCTGTTTCATTGGTGATGCAAAAGTGGACTTTAGCCCAGTTACATAGAAGAGAATTTTAGTTCTGGAAGGGATCCCAGAGATGCTTGTGTTCTATGAAGAAACCAAGGGCCAGAGGGTAAAGTCCTTTATCCAGACATAATTGTGAATAAATATCAATTAAGCATGGACCCAAAAATCACATATGGGAACTCTCATTCAACTGATGTTATTGGGCTTTCATTATGTGCCAGGCACCTAGTGTTATGCTTTTTTACTTGATCCTATTCTTTACTGATTCAGAATCGATTTCCAATTGATGAGTTTTTACTGTGACTTGAGTTTCAGCTACCTTGAGGTGTGGGTTCCCTTTGTGTGGCATGTCCAGATGCCATGGAAAGATAAAGGGAGTCTGAGCAGTTGTGGCTGGTGGAAAGAGATCAACAAACTATACCCCAACCCTTCTGAATTATTTTTGTGTGTATAACTTGAGAATTAGAGACTGGTGGTTCACATGGGCTGGTTAAAAATCATACTCTCCCCCTCATCTAGGATCTATGTTGATAAAAAATGAACATAGCAGAGTCATTGTCCTAGTGTGGAAGGCTGGGCAAAGGAAGAAGAATTCAGGCAGGAAGAGAAACAGGACATTCAAGTTCAAATCAAGGGAGATGAGATGTTGGAACGTGACTCAAGATATTCCCAGGAGTTACACCAAACACAGGGTACAAATGTAGGAATAGGGTCAGTGGCCAGAGTAAGGGCATGGAGACCTGGACAGAGCCCAGGGGAGGTAGCTGAAGGGGAGAAGAAAGACATAAGTTTAGCCAGGCCAGGTATCATGGCCCAGAGTGAACGCAAGAGGCTGGAGCCAGAGGTAATTCTTACAGATGCCTGGCTCCAAATTCAAAGGCCCAGGTTCCACCTCTTGCAGAGTTGACAATTATTTTTTAATATAAACTCATTTTAAATGGCATTTTAACTTTACAAACCCTTCATATATATGCATGCATGTGTGTTCAGTCACTAAGTCATCTCTGACTCTTTGTGGCATGCCAGACTTCTCTGTCCGCGGGATTTCCCAGACAGGAATATTGGAGTGGGTTGCCATTCCCGTCTACAAGGGATCTTCCCAACCCATGGATTGAACCCACATCTCCTGCTTTGGCAGGCTGATTCTTTAACTGAGCCACTTGGGAAGTCCTTACATATACACAATATCTTATTTAATCTGTACATAATGGATGAAGCTATTTCACGCATGTTTTATGGATGAGAGAACTGAAGTCCAAAGAGGCTGAGAACAGAACCCAATTTTTGGTGATGGGTTGATGCCAGAGCAGGGGTGAGAACTCTCCAACCTCCATTTGTCATACCACTTTGATCCAGACTACAGGACCATGTGATAGGAAGATGGAAAGGAACGGTCAGTGGCAAGATGGGGAAATTTACACAAAATTTGTGGGATGTGTCCCACAATGGAAATTTATACATCTTAAGAAATACTAATTTGCTTATGTAATCTCCCCCTCTTTTAGGGAGGAGACTAGTCACCTTATTTGCAAAGGAAGACAGCCTCATGACTTTGGTCCTTAACTTGAAGCATTCAACCTAGTTTAAGTTGAAAACTGCCAAGAGTTTTCTCACCTTGGGATTCATCATGTAAAGTCTCGCATTAGTTTTTATGGTCTGAACATAGGTCCTAAGGGCTTCCCAGGTAGCACTAGTGGTAAAGGACCCACCTGCCAAAGTAGGACACTTAAGAAACATGGGTTCAATCCCTGGGTAGGGAAGATCCCCTGGAGAAGGGCATGGCAACCCACTCCAGTATTATTGCCTGAAGAATCCCATGGACAGATGGGCTGGTGGGCTACAGTCTATAGGGTCATAAAGAATTGAACACAACTAAAATGATTTAGCACAAGATCATGTTTGGAATATGGGTTTTTTTTGGACTTCCCTGGTGGCTCAGGCGTTAAGGAGTCTGCCTGTAATGGGGGACACCCTGGTTCAATCCCTGGGTTGGAAAGATCCCCTGGAGAAGGAAATGGCAACCCGCTCCAATATTCTTACCTGGAGAATCCAATGGATGGAGGAGTCTGGCAGGCTACACTCCATGGGGTCAAAAAGAGTGCATAGTCTATGTGGTCTTCCTGAGCTCTCCATTGGGACTGTGTCCACAATGCCCACAACATTAAAATGTTCCTTAACAGACCTTACATTTGCTCTCTTCCACTGCATCTATCACTAACTGATGCTTCCTGGTTTTGACTCCCAAATAAAATATTTCCATTCAAATCTTTGTCTCAGGATCTGTTTCTGGAAACTCAAGCCAAGACAGTGGGATGAACTGGAAGTGGTCCTAGAAAACAGACTCATAAATGGGATTTTTTGAGTCTGGCCAGAAGGTAACAAGGATCCTTTGTTGGTGGTAAGTGAGGCACTGAAGACCCCTTGTATGCTGGAGCATTACAGACTCTCAGCAATGGGGATTGAGATGGCGTACTGATTACAACAAACTGTGGAAAATTCTTAAAGAAATGGGAATACCAGACCACTTGACCTGCCTCCTGAGAAATGTGTATGCAGGTCAAGAAGCAACAGTTTGAACTGGACATGAAACAATAGGCTGGTTCCAAATCGGGAAACTGGTGAAACTGTCATCCTGCTTATTTAGCTTATATGCAGAGTACATCATGAGAAACGCTGCCTGGATGAAGCACAAGCTGGAATCAAAATTCCCTGACGCTGGGAAAGATTGAAGGCGGGAGGAGAAGGGGCAACAGAGAATGAGATGGTTGGATGGCATCACGGACTCAATGGACATGAATTTGAGCAAGCTTTGGGAATTGGTGATGGACAGGGAAGCCTGGCATGCTGCAGTCCATGGGGTTGCAAAGACTTGGATACAACTGAGCCACTGAACTGAACTGATGGAAGGGTACCCTGGGTTATGTCATAGCTCCAACACTTGAGTGATTCATCCCTGGTGGCTCAGATGATAAAGAATCTGCCTGCAATGTGGGAGACTGGGGTTCGATCCCTGAGTTGGGAGGATCCCCTGGAGGAAGACATGGCAATCTACTTCAGTATTCTTGCCTTTAGAATCCCATGGACAGAGGAACCTGTTGGGCTACAGTTCATGGGGGTCACAAAGAGCTGCACATGACTAAACAACTAACACATACCAGCTCTTGAAAGATTTGGGGGCAATGCTAACTACAAAGATTAGGGGATTGATTGTCTGTTGTTTACAGCATTCGCTCTGAAAAAAGAAGTTAAAAGTTTCACGTCCGTGAAGAAGGAGAAGGTGAGGAGTCCGTTCTGCTGCCGTATAAAGAGACTCATATCTTCTGCAGCCAGAGGGCAGACTGCTGAAAGCCAGGCCTATCATTCGATTATAAGATGACAAGGATGGAGGCGCCAGCATGGAATCCCCTTATCAAGGTAACCTAACTACTGCTGCATCTGTTCCCTGACCTACTAAAGGTGGAAACCAATGCTGAGCTCTCTGTTTTGTATCATCTCTCAAGGAGTCAGTTACCCATGGTTGAAAGTTGATTATATTGGACCCATCCCACTTGGAAGGAAACACAGACTTGTGCTTAGTGGGGGTGGACAGTGCCAGCACCCTTAGCCAAGGATTCACAGAATGTCTGGTTTACCAACATGGGAATCCACATTACCTAACTTCAGGCCAAATGAGCCACTTTACAAGACAACAACAGGATCTACTGATCCTGTCACACACTCCATCATCTGGGGGCTGCTGGCTGGGTAGAGTTTTGGAATGACCTCGTAAAGACTTAGCTAAGATACCAGCTGGGGATGACACACCATGGGCTTGGGGCACTGTCTTCAACGTACAGTATATGCATCAAGTCATGACCCTGGGAGGCAGAATTCACAGATCCAGGAAATAAAGCAGGACGTGGCCCTCTCACCATCATTCCTAGTGACCTACTTGCAGAGACTGTGCTTCCTATTTTTCCCTAAAGACTGTGGTTCCTGAAGTAAATAGGAGGAACACCTATACAAATTTAGCCAGGGCTTCACTAAATTTAAAGCTGTGTCTGTCACCTAGTCCCTTAAAACTCCTGGGTCAGTAGTACAGTAAGCTTCCCCCCTACACACACACACACACAAAAGACTTTATGTACTGGCAGGAATAGTTGATCTTGATTATCTCGAGGAAGCAGGCTTCTTTCTACACGGTGAGAACAGGAAGAAGTGTATCTGGAATTCATCGGACAGTCTGGTCCCCCCGACGTGATGCTCCTAGACTGTGGATGGGCAATAGTAGCAACCATACTCTGACAAGGACATGGAAACTGGGGGTTCAGACCCCTCAGGGATGGGGGTATAATTTATCCCACCAGGTACACAGCCTAGACCAGCAGAAGGACTGGCTGAGGGTCAGAGGAATTCAGAGTGAAGTGAGTGGGTAGAAGAACCAGATGATGAAGACCAGAATCAGAGCCTTCACACTAACTGCAGCAGAAGTGATGGTGGCTTATCTCATTCATGTGCCTGTTGTACACTGTTTTTTCCCCTTGGGAATTGTGACCAGCCACCTTCAAACTCAGTGACAAGACAGATGCATGAATAGATCTGTGTGATTACAGGAGTGGACTATAGCTGAGGCTGTTTGTCCTCCACCTGCATCCCTTGGCTCTCCCTGGTCCCATGTAGGCAGACAGGTCCCCACTCTTTCCAGAGGGCCTCTGTGGCCACAAGAGCAAGATTGGTTTATAAGAGGAGAGGCCAGAAATCCCAGAGAGTTCACATACTAGGGGGCAGCCCTCAGCCAATGAGCGATGCGACATGGTTGATAAATCCTCAGCTTGCTTGCCCCTTGGGTAGGATGTCTTTGAAGTGTATTCTCCACAGTTTTCCGGAGAAATGCTCTTGGACTAGAACCCTCAGCACCCCTAGGTAGCCTGGCCCTGTAATGCACTCCTTGCTGTCTGTCTTTCCTTTCCTAAAGAAATTCTCCACTCCCTTACTTCCTGGCCTTAGCTCTCAGATAAGCCACTTGTACCCAAACCCTTATCTCGGGTCCAGCTTCTGGGTGAACTCAATCACCAACAGTTGGTGATCTGGAATAGAGTTCAAGTAGTTTGGCTTCAGAGTCCATGCTCGTAACCACTACATGTGAATTAAAGAATTGTCCCATAAATATAATGGATGCCAAAGAGGAGGAAAACGTTCGAAATATCCTTAAAGGCAGTCTCAAAATCTAATGATTCCAAGTGGCTGAGTGTTGGGTTTTTTTTGCAAAATAGCACTTAACTTTGTATCAATGTCTATAGGAAAGTTAAGTGACATTCATTTGGATGCCCCTTTCTTTTCTTGTCCAGTTAGATGGGAATCTACTCACTTAATGTTTACTTCCTCACATTTGAGGAAAGAGTGATTTCATGACACTCAAAGAGCAGCCCCTCCTACCTCTCTAAGAAACGAAAACATGTAAAGCAAAATTGTGTTTACTTTTAAGTTGTTTCTACCAACTGAGTTAAATATTGCCCCAGACACAGAGCAGAAACCTTGGCTTCCTCCACATCAAGTTTTGTTAGGATCTTAGTGAATTACCCTCATCCTCAGAGGGAGGAAAAGAGAGTAGAAAGAAACAGGAAAAGCTTCCACGCCCTGTCCCTTTGCAATAGGTGAGGGGTAGACAGAGGCGATCTAGCTTAATAATAGTAGGTACCTCATAGGTGGTTGTGAGGATTAAATAAGTTGCTATATAGAAATTCTTAAAGCAATGCAGACACATAGTAAGAACTATTTCCGGGTCTGTTACTATTATTCCATTCCTCACATTTCTCTGTGCTTTTCCGCATCTAGGTTGCCACAGGATTGATTGAGCTATTCCTTATGCATCTAGCGCCAGCCTGCTGCCTGGAGAATCTCTCTGCCAAGGCCAAGTGTCTGCTTCTTGTCTCTGGGGCATTGCTCTTGGATGACAATGTTGACCTCTACCACCGAGCCCTGCATTATCTCTGAGGCAAGGAGCTTATGAGTTGGGCTCAGGGAATGAGCCTCTGGTATGCTGGTCCCATCTGGAAAGACTTGCATTCTCACCTTATAAAGTAAATCTCCTTCAGAGAGTTAGACACAAGTCAACTCTGTCTGGGCTGAGCAGACAGTAAAGCTACACTTGTTTTCTCTCTGGCTGTCAGTTAGGGATCAAAGGGCAAGGGTCTCCCACAGTAAGTCCCACTCAGTTCCAGAATTGAATGTTGCCACCTACTTTCTCCAGAGTTCAATAATAACAGAAATTACTACCACCTCCTGGACATCTAATTATGGGCCAAACATATCTCAGAAGCCTCATAAATTTCATGCCATTTAATATGAACGGCAACTCTGCCAAGTATTAATGTCCTCTTTGTACACGTGAGGACACTGAGACTCAGAGTTTCAGCAACATGGTGAAGAGGTAGCAGCTTTGAGATTGGTCTGTCTGACTCCAAAGACTTTTCTACTACACGATGATGTCAATGGATCCATTTTGAATCATGCATTCATTTCTAAACTTTTTCTACAGTCACCAAATACAGGCAAGCCTTGGAAATGGCTTTCTGTCCTTGAGAATCTTGTCACATTGATGGAAGACCAGAGTCACACAAATGGAGCAGTTTGAAAATGATCTCTGTGTGTGGCGAATCAGGGGCTAAACTGAGCACCACAAACTCAGCATGTTGAGGGAGCTTCAAGAAAGAGAAGAATATGAAAGTAAAGTCCTAGAGAAGTAGGGCTGGGATGGGCAGGTGTGTTTTGCAGAGAAAAGGAAGTAATGTCCATGGAAGGTGAAATCCGTGTCAAAAGAGAAGGAAGACAGAGAGAAGCCCAGACAGTGGAAGAGGAAACCACTGGAACTAGAGGGAGAACTGAGTAGATGAGGAGGAGTTTGGGAAAGAATGGGAGAGTTACTGAGAGCTCTGAAGAGGATTTTAGACTCAGTCCGGCAGCAAAAGGAACCCATGGTAGTTGCAGAGGGGCAGCAGCACATGAAAGCTAAGTGCTAGGGAGCTAATGACTTCAGGGGCAAAGGAGAGGAAGGGAGGCTGTTAATACATGCTCATGCAAAGTATCAAGGATGGAGATAAGAGAAAGCTGGAGCCCCCCTTCAAAAGAACTAGCCAGACTTGGTGAGAAAATAGAGTGGATAAACAAGGATGACTTCATTTGCTTTCACTGTGCTCAAAAACAGGGGCAAGCAAATAGAGAGGAAGAAGAGCCATCTATGTACCTCAGTTACACAGAGTGGAAGTCCCCAAAGAGAATGAAAGCTGCTCTTCTGATCAGAGAAACAAATTTTACTTTTTTTTCTGGGGGGGCGGGGGGAAGGTTGTGATATGTAGTCTTACAAAAAGCTCCTCGATCTCCACATCTGATAGTTTAGAGAAGGCTTTGAATAAATATCTCTCAACTCAGAGGTCACCTCTGTGTATCCTGAGCCATGTGTGACTTCAGCACTGGGGGGCTCAGAGTCTGGGAAAGGGTTCAAGGAAGCACCCTCCCCATCCCCCCAGTGGGGGAGGTGTGTCAAAGTGTTCCTGCTGGTCCAAAGGAGAAATCTAAACAAGCCCAATTTGTTGTCTTGTTAAATCTCAAGGAATTCAAAATACGTCCTTATTAATCAACCAGTCAAACACTATTTACTCACTGAGCAAAAGTCCTAACCCTGAAAAGGTTTTATACACACAGCTTCCCTTGGCCTAAGTTCACTAAAATGCAGACTTTCATTTTTGTTAGGATATTTAAGAAATGGTTTCTAACACACTGTTGCCACCAGTAAATTGTGGTTTCCATCATCTTTCCATGAAGATCTTGTATTTCCCTGACATCTAGCCCTTTTCATTAATTTAGACGCCTTCCTGCAAAACAAGTGAATGAATGAAAAATAAAATAACAAGCTGTGCTTCTCTGATCAGAGGAGCAGTTTTCATTTCCTTCAGGAGGAAGTCACAATTCTAGTTGTTAAATCCACTTGATTTATAGATGACTCTTCTCCCTACCTGTTCCTTTCTTCGCCATTTCCTGAGCACCAGATGAGCGCTGGATTTATTTGTTCTTACAAGGCTTTTAAATATTTCTCTCTACTTTGTATAAATTAAGCGAAACTGCTTTTCTGCCATGAAAACAAACAACACGCTTCAGTCTAAATTATGCCTCATGTTATGTGACCTCTTTTCCAAAGAATGTGTGTGTGTTGGAGGTGTGGGTGGGGGATGGGAGTGGGGCAGAGGAAAAGCGGTGAGGGTGCAGAGTTTTCTCAGAACTCGGTGGTGATGGGCATGTGGCGTCAGTCCTTGAAGAGGTAACAAGTGCTCTCTTTAACACGATGGCTCCCATCTAGCCTCCATCAAACGTTTGAAGAGGATTTACAAGACCAGACATAAAAAGGCATTTCCTGATTAGCTGTCAGGAATACTATGTGTCTACAGACATGAATCACATCCCCTGTTTGTGCATTCCATTTCACAACAGGAACACGAGACGTACCCACCCAGTTCTTACCAGCTGTGAGGAGAAGAGGGAGCTAACTGCTTTCCCTTCTGTGGGATGTGGGCACCATGGCAAGAGAAGATTAGGTTTCTGGTTGATTTGATGGTACAGATAGCCCAGTCAAGAAACTCAACTCCATGGTGAAAGGGGAAATACGAGAGGGCTCTGGATTTACCCTGTGTACTAGGACTTGTAAATGCCACTGGAATCACTTAACTGGAGGAACACAATCCATGCTTTATAACCTTTCTGTCAGAATTAGTTAACCCATAATCCCTTTTTCTTCTTTTCCAGCCAGATGCCACCATTTGCCTCTCTTTCTTTGCATAATGGGAGGTGGAGCAGTTTCCTGTCCCAGCAGGAAGTGAATAAAGGGCCTCTAACTGGATTGGAAGCTTATCTCAGTTTCGTGCTCACTGTGTGGTTCCTTTGTTTATGGAACCTTGCACTGTTTTCCATACAGGTTTCTGATCCTTTGCTTCCTCATGACAAGTAGATATTTTATATGCCTTTACGCATGACTTACTGGATTCCTGACTCACCATGAGCTGGAAGGAAGACAGGAGTCAGATTTTTTAAGTTATATTACAAAGGATGAACTTTGTCCCGAAGACCACTGGAAACTCTGAGAAGATAGATAATGGTCAATATCTATCTATTCAATAGTTACTATATACACTATGTGTAGTTATCACACATTGATATTCTCACAGTATCCTTCAGAGATGGGTATTTACCTGTTTTACAAATGAGGAGACTAAGACTCAGGGAATGTCTCAATCAGGGTCCAAACAAGCAACAGAGACCCTCTGAGTACTCCAAACAAAGGACATTCAATCTAGGGAACTGGTTCTGCAGGTGATGGAAGAGAGGAGAAATCAGATAGCGATGGTGAAGCAGCTGAGAGATTAGCAAGATCAGAAAGCAAAAGAGAAAGGCTCAGGTTGTGGAAGCTCAGGATCCAGTGCAGGGTAGAAGCTGGAAGCTCAAGAGCACCATTGAAAGCAGAAAAGAACACACATGAGCAAGCCCCTGCCTTCCACTATCCAGTACTCAACACTGTCCTTATTGACTGAGCTCACTTGGAAGCCAGAGAGCCTGGAGAGTGCTGTTCCTTGCGATACAGAGAAAAGCAGAGGAAGGACTTTGTATTAGTGTGGGTCCCAACAGGAATCAGATATGCACAAGAAAATAGGATAATTTGAGGAGGGTTTATTTCCTAAGGGCTTAATTACAAAAGAATGTAGGAGCAATTGAGGAACCACAAGGATTAGTACAGAGGACCTGGGGCCTTCTCTTCTCTTCTCTTCCATACTTTTCATCAGCTGGTATGCTTGTTGCCCAAACCCAAAAGGAAGTCTGAGGGCACTGGAGCCCTTTCA
The DNA here is from genome assembly GCF_003369695.1 of Bos indicus x Bos taurus. NCBI lineage: Eukaryota > Metazoa > Chordata > Mammalia > Artiodactyla > Bovidae > Bos > Bos indicus x Bos taurus. Next base: position 39,336,776 of record NC_040095.1, read on the forward strand.
AGGTCATAACATTTACATTTTCCATTTTAAAGACAAGAAACCAAGCTTTGGATAGTTTGGGCAACTTTTTCAAGGTCATACACAATTTGTAGAGCTGCAAATCAAATCTAGATACATGTGACTTCAGACTTCCCAGGTGGCACTAGTGGTAAAGAATCTGCCTGCCAGTGCAGGAGGCCTAAGAGACTCGTGTTTGATCCCTGGGTCGGGAAGATCCCCTGGAGGAGGGCATGACAACCCACTCCAGTATTCTTGCCTAACGAATCCCCATGGACAGAGGAGACTGGCGGGCTACAATCCATGGCGTTGCAAAGAGTTGGACACGACTGAAGCAACCTAGCATGCATGCACATGTGACTTCAAAACCACGTTTGTTAACTACTGTACTAGACTGTGCCTAGAAGACAATTTCTTTCTTTAATCTTCAAATCTGATATTTTAGCTCTTGCCCACCTACTGCATTACAGAGCCCAATTTGCACAGAACTCAGAACCTTTTACATCTTGTGACTATTTCTCATTATTTGGATTCTGGTCCCCAACATTACCTTGGTTCTCCCTGGTCTTAGCAACTGAACATTTGTTCAACACTTAACACCATTTGTATTACTAACATTTCCTGCAGAAAAGGGACAGTTCTTTTGGAATCAAGGGTGCGGTATACACAATATAGAGTTCCCAGGTAGCCAACCTAATGTCCTAATATAAAAGTGCTCTTCCGCCAGATGTTAAATGTCTGCTGGCTAAAATCAACAGGTAGAATGACTAGCCTTAAGAAAAAATTTCAAATATAAAAATATATATACTTGAAGGTATTTGGTTTTGCATTATTTGTAACAGTGAACTATTAGAAGCAGCACAAGTGTCCAAAAAGGGGAAATTGCCAGTATGAGTGTCACTCATCAAATACTGGATGGGGAGAGCTTTAAACTTCCCCTTGCCCATCCCTGCATTCTGATAAAAATTGAGGACATATTTCTGGACCAAGTAAGAGGGAACAAAACTTGGAACAAAGTAAGAGGGACAAGAGTTAAAAACTCTTCTCCACGCTTTTGGCCTTAGGTAGGTGAGGATTGGGCAAGGTGGGAGTTGTTCCTCTTGAGGGGATTTACTGCCCTGGGAAAGCTTAGTCAGCCCAAAGAAAAAAATCAGAGGAAGTGGTTTGGGCAACTCTGCTGAGGGTCTGAGAGACAGTCTTTTTTTTGGGATACATGTAACTTTTTAGAAAAATTTTCCAGCTTTATTAATTGCACACATCACTGTGTAAGTTTAAGGTGTACAGCATGATAAGGCTTCTCTGGTGGCTCAGATGATGAAGAATCTGCCTGCAATGCAGGAGACCTGGGTTCAGCCCCTGGGTCAGGAAGATCCCCTGGAGAAGGGAATGGCTACCCACTCTAGTATCCTGACCTGGAGAATTCTGTGGCCAGAGCCGCCTGGCAGGCTACAGCATGATGGTTGACTTACATATATTACATATATTGTGAAACGATTATCACAACAGGCTCTTACATCGATCTTTTTATGTTTCTATGGGGCTAGTTCATGTTCTTTTATTTCCACTTGAACTCCCTTTAGCATTTCTTATAAGGCAGGTCTGGTGGTAATAATGTCTCAGCTTTTGTTTGTTTGGGAAAGTCTTTATCCCTCTCTCACATCTGAAGGACACTTTTGCAGAGTATACAATTCTTGGGTGACAGTTATTTTTTTTCAATAGTTTGAATATGTAATCCCATTACCTCCTGACCTGAAAACTTTCTGTCAAGGAATCTGACTGAAGTCTTATGTTGGTTCTGCTGTATGTAACCTCTCTCTTTTCTCTTAAAGCTCTTAAAATTCTTTTTTTGTCTTTGACCTTAGAGAATTTAATTAAAATGTGTCTCAATATAGCCCTGTTCAAGTTCAACTTCTCTGGGGCCTTTTGGACCTCATGGCTCTATCCTCATTTCTGTTTATCTCCCCAAGTTTGGGAAGTTTTCAGCCAGTATTAGTTTAAATATATTTTCTAGAAATTCCTATAATGCAAATATTATTTCTTTTCATTGTGTCCCATGAATCCCATAGGCTTTCTTCATTCTTTTCTTTTTTTTTTTTTTTTATTTTCCTTTTTGCTCCTCTGACAGGAGCAAATAATGTCCTAGCCTTCAGGTCATTGATTCTTTCTTCTGCACAGTCAAGTCTACTTATGAAACTCTCTATTGAATTTTTCAGTTCAGTTATTGTATTTTTCAACTCTAAGATTTTTTTTTTATGGCTACTGTTTCCTTACTGAACTTCTTGTTTTGTTCATGCATTGTTTTCCTAATTTTGTTTAATTGCTATCTGTTTTCTTGTAGTTCAATAAACTCTCTTAAGAGGATTATTCTGAATTCTTTATATGACAGTTCATAAATCCCCATTTCTTTAGGATCAATTATTGGAACTTATTAAATTCCTCTGGTGGTGTTATATTTACCTGATTGTTCATGATCCTTGATTCTTTACATTGAGTATCTATGCATTTGAGTAACTGGGCTCCTCTTCCTGACTTTATAGGTTTACTTTGGAAGAGACAGTTCTTCTCTACTCAGCTCAGTTTGAGTTTCTGAGTGTACTTGCTGATAAAGTCCTTGGGCAAGTGGGTCCTGCTATAATGGTCTATTTTGGGGCAAGTTAACTGTTCCCCATTTGAGGGATGGGGATGGGGAGTGTGTGCCCCTGGCTGAGAGCAGCTGGGTAGGACTGCTGGTGGGTGAGCCCTTTGTGAAGCTAAGGGAGGCTCTATAGTTGCTTGAATTCTCTGGTTGGGTTTACTAGATGGTGAAGACTGGGTACTGTATTCATAGTAGATGAGGCTATGAGTTGGGTACTGATTCACAGTAGATGGGGCTATGAATTAGTTTCCCTTCCCTGGCAAGGCAGCAGGATGAGACTCAGGGACTGGACAACTCACTGGGGGCTTGAGTCAGCCTGAATGTGGACTGGATTCCCTGGTTAGCTGAGTCCGGCAGTCTTGCTCTGCAAATGTGGAGAGCCACTCTCTATTCAAGTGCTGCTGTAAATAGGACTGTTGAATGGGCTGTGCAGCTTCCTGTGTGCTCTGGAAAGTTTCCCTGGTCAGAGAGGCTGAACCGTATATTCAGCAATGAGTGGGAATGTGAATTAGATTCTGTACCTGGGTGTAGTGGGAGAAGCAGCTTTAAAACTGGTCAAGCTCTTTGTTGTCTTAACTCAGGGTGACTCACATCCCAGGTTCCCTGAATGAGCAGGGCCATGGCTTTGCCCTGCAAACTACTGGCTTTGCCGGCCCACCTCTCAACTCAAGCACTGCTGGATGGTACAACTTGCAGGTGTTGTCTCCAGCCCTTCCAGTGAGACAGGGGCAGGAGACACTCTATAGTGGGCAGGGCTATGATTCCATTCCTCATCTGAGACTGGGCAGACCCGGCTCCAGGGAGAGCAGAACCTCTCAGAGGACCTGAATCAGGTAGATCTGGACCCCCTTGCTAAGTTTCCCGGTCAGTGTGCACCCCTGACTTGGTCCTGCAGATGAACAAAGCTGCTGGTTGGGTTTGGTACTTGGGACCACAGATGTGAACTCAGTCAAGATCCCTGTGCTGGCTGCTGCAAGCTCTCTTCCCTTCTCCCTCACAGCCAGATTCCTGGTGGTTGCGCCCCACAGATTCTCCTGAAATCCTCATGGGGCCAGATCAGAGTAGGAGCTTCTGCAGAGCCACCCACAATGCTGGGGGTGGCTGGTTGTCTCCACCCTGGGTTCTCTTTTCCCACTGGAGGAGTCAGAGGTAGCATTGTCCCGGGAGGAGGGGCAAGGTAGTCAGTGTGTAGCTGTTTCTTACTTTCTAATGCAGTCTGTTTTTGGCTTTCTGGTGCTGGGGGTGCCTCAGCCTCACCCTCGTGTCCTAGTATCCTTTCAGTGGTGTCTTGTTCTTGTAGAGTTGTTAGTTGTTCTTCTGAGAAGGAGCAATGTCAGGACAATTCGGGTCCTCATCTTGGTGATGTCACTCTGGGGTATCTTCGGGTCCTTCTTTTTACCATCAGATTGGTAAGACCTAGGGGGTTGAGGGAAAGGTTGTGACTTAGAAAAATGACCAAGGACCCTTAGTTCTCTTTTGGGTACAGTCTTAAAGTAGAAGGATCAAGAGTCCTTTTAACTTACATATGTCCCACTCAGCTCACCCCAGACAGGCATCTAAGGCCAATGCAATTGTAATAAATATTCCTTTGCCCAGAGTGATTCATCTCAATGCTTTCCTAGAGCAGCAGTTTTTAAACTGTGATCTATAGACCCTTGGTGGGTGTGGGGTGGAGTGGGGGCGGGGCACGGTTCTCTGTGACCCTTCAGGAAATTTGCAAGCTCAAACCATCTTCATACTAATACTATGATGTTATTTACATTTTTTACTGATCAGTGCAAAAGCAATAGTGAGTTAAACTCTTGGTACCACAAAATCAAAGTACTGACTTTATGCCTTAATACAGTGTGGTGTTAAAACTGTATTTTTAAAAAAATCATCATACATTCATTTTTTTTCAAAAAAGAGTCAAGTTCACATAATAACATCTTTTTAATTTTCTGTGTGATGAAATGACAAGTATAAAGCATTTCTGCAGCAAAACTAAGGACACCATGGCCATAAGGAAAAGCACTTGTGCAATTGATCAAGTTACAAGCTGAACTTAATTGCATTTTTCATGGAGCACCATTTTTGCTTGACAGAATAACTGACAAACTATGGTTATTGAGATAAAAGTATTTCTCAGACATTTTTCCAAAAATGAACACAATGAGTCTCAGTTCAAGAAAAACAACTGATATCATGTGCTGCTAATAACAAAATTCAAGTTTTTAAGCAAAAAAACCCCAACTTTTTTTCTTAAAGTTTGTGTTTTCTCTACAAGCTTGAGAGTTTCCCAATACTTCAAGAATTTTCTGATGAACTCAGTGGTGATATGAACAAATGTGATTTTTAAAATACTTTATATAGTAAAATGTGTTAACATTAGGAAACTCTGTATGACTCAGTGAACCAGTATCTTCCAAATGACCAATGTATTGTGTTTCGAAATCATGCATGGGTAAAAGAGCCATCTCAAGTGGAAGAGAGACAAATGCTTTTTTATGTGACAGATATAAAAAATTTTTTAATATTTATTTTTAATTGATTGATGATTGCTTTACAATATTAGTTTGATTTCTGTCATATATCAATAAAACATTTATTGATATCATTTCAAATTCCACATTACAACTGACCTTTAAAAAACTCCACCTGTCAAGATTTGAATAGGAACAAAGAAGAACATCCATAATTATTTGAAAAGTCTATTAAAATACTCCTTCCTTTTCCAATTACACTTCTGGATGAGGCTGGATTGTCTTCATATACTTCAACCAAAATCCTCTTTGTATATTACAAAGATTGAATGCAGAAGTAGTTATGAAGAATCCAGATGTCTGTTATTAAGCCAGACTATAAAGAAATTTGAAAATATGCAAACCAATGCACTTTGCCACTATATTTCCCTTTGTCTTAAAAAAGTATTTTGAAAGTAACATATTTCATCAAAATATGTTATTTATGATGACATGCAATGGCATTATTTTCTAATAAATATATAAATAAGTATTTTTAAATTTTTATGGTCTTAATCTCTACTCCAGCAAATATTGATACCTATATGCAGAGTACATCACGAGAAACGCTGGACTGGAAGAAACACAAGCTGGAATCAAGATTGCCGGGAGAAATATCAATAACCTCAGACATGCAGATGACACCCCCCTATGGCAGAAAGTGAAGAGGAACGAAAAATCCTCTTGATGAAAGTGAAAGTGGAGAGTGAAAAAGTTGGCTTAAAGCTCAACATTCAGAAAACGAAGATCATGGCATCTGGTCCCACCACTTCATGGGAAATAGATGGGGAAGCAGTGGAAACAGTGTCAGACTTTATTTTTGGGGACTCCAAAATCACTGCAGATGGTGACTGTAGCCATGAAATTAAAAGATGCTTACTCCTTGGAAGGAAAGTTATGACCAACCTAGATAGCATATTCAAAAGCAGAGACATTACTTTGCCAACAAAGGTTCGTCTAGTCAAGGCTATGGTTTTTCTAGTGGTCATGTATGGATGTGAGAGTCGGACTGTGAAGAAGGCTGAGCGCCGAAGAATTGATACTTTTGAACTGTGGTGTTGGAGAAGACTCTTGAGAGTCCCTTGGACTGCAAGGAGATCCAACCAGTCCATTCTGAAGGAGATCAGCCCTGGGATTTCTTTGGAAGGAATGATGCTAAAGCTGAAACTCCAGTACTTTGGCCACCTCATGCAAAGAGTTGACTCATTGGAAAAGACTCTGATGCTGGGAGGGGTTGGGGGCAGGAGGAGAAGGGGACGACAGAGGATGAGATGGCTGGATGGCATCACTGACTCGATGGATGTGAGTCTGAGTGAACTCCGGGAGTTGGTGATGGACAGGGAGGCCTGGCGTGCTGCGATTCATGGGGTCACAAAGAGTCAGACACGACTGAGCGACTGATCTGATCTGATCTGATCTGTTAATCAACATAAACAAAAGTTTTTTGAGGTCCTCAATAACTTTTAAGCATGTGATGAGGTCACAAAATTAAAAGTGTTTCTTGCTTATATATTTTTAAACCAGAGATTTGAGTAAATCAACTATATTTCAGTTTAAAGAAAAAAAGAGGGATAGAGTAAGGGAAGAATAAAAAAACAAACCCCAAAGCAAAGGTACGAGAATTGCTGGCCTAGGGCATTTGACTGAACACAGAATTGGATGGCAATGTCAGCAGGGTATGGCTGGTTGGTATTTCAAGGATTCTCTTCCATTCTCTCACACCTTATCTTCTCAAGAATATAATGGTGCTTTAGTCACTAAATCGTGTCCAACTCTTGTGACCCCATGGACTGTAGCCCACCAGGCTACTCTGTCCATAGGATTCTCCAGGCAAAAATACTGGAGTGGGTTGCCATTTCCTTCTCCAGGAGATTTTCCCAACCCAGGGATTGAACCTGGGTCTCCTGCACTGCAGGCAGATTCTTTACAAACTGAGCTACCAGGGAAGCCCTAAGAATAGAATACCAACATTAGAAGCTAGACTTATGAAGATTTAAAAAATCTTCTATAAAGAAAAAAAAAATTTAGATGCAGAGTGCAAATCTGTGTGTGGAACATGACTGTAATGGTGTGCTGATGTTTGTATGTGTCATCAAAGAGAGGAAGCGGACCTTGGAAAATGAGAACTGTATTGTGAGAGTGGTGGAATGATACTTGATGGATTTTCTTTGGCGTTTTTATAATAACAGTTTAACAATTAAAAGAAATCAAATTAAAAATACTCATATATACAACATTTCTCCAGGAGATTAAAAGCAAGAATTCTCTAGGTTTTCCCCCAGTTGTAAAACCAAACTATCTGTTAAGTTGATGGAGCCAGGAAAGTCCCCATGCTGTTTAGAAAATTTCAGCTCTTGGGCTATCTTTTTTTGGCCATGCCATGGGGCATGTGGGACCTTAGTTCCCTGACCAGGGATCAAACCCATGCACCTGTGGTGGAAGATGGAGTCTTAACCACTGGACCGCCAGGAATGTCCTCAGCTCTTGGACTATCTGGAGTGTGATGGCTGTATGTGTGTGTTAGTCGCTCAGTCGTGTCCAACTCTTTGAGACCCCATGGACTATAGCCAGGTTCTTCTGTCCATGGGGTTCTCCAGGCAAGAAGACTGGAGTAGGTTGCCATGCCCTCCTCCAGGGGATCTTCCCAACCTAGGGATTGAACCTGGATCTCCTGTACTGTAAGCATATTCTTTACTATTTGAGCCACCAGGGAAGGCTTTGGGGCTGAATTTCTCCCTCAGGTCTTTTGAAGGAGGGACACAGATTGCATAGCAGATTCAAGGCTGAGGGTTGAGCTAAGTCTCTGAGGAGGAAGCAGTTAGCACCTGGCTTTGCTTCCAGTGACCTGACCAGCTGCCCCACTGCAGCCAGGAAGAGATTTGGACCACTTCCACTGACAGCGGTGAGCAGAGTTACATGCAGCTGGCTGTGAGGGCAGCCTCCAGGTGCTGCAGGCTTCTGTACACACAGAAGAAAGAATTGGATGGGCAGGTAACACTGCAGGCCACCAAGGAAGCAAAGGGCTGGCTGCCCTCTGGCAGTAACATGCCCTGAGGGTGTGGCATTGAGATAACAAACACCTTATCCCAAGCTGATAGGGATACCTGAGTCACAGGAGTGTCAGTGTCAGTGTCCTCTGGGTCTGACTTAGGAGAAGAGGTTGCCTATGAAATTTGCTTATAAAAATGACACGCTTTTTCCTTTCATTCAACAATTTCATTTGTTCAACAAACGAGTGCTTACTATATGAGTCATCTGTTCTAGGGTCTAGGAATATAGGACTGAGCAGAACAGGTAATAATCTCACTGTCATGGAATTTACATTCTAGAGGAGAGACAGAGAATCACTAAAATAATTAATTACTGAATGCGTTAAGTGCCATGGGCTTCCCTGGTAGGTCAGACAGTAAAGTATCTGCCTACAATGCAGTAGACCTGGCTTTGAACCCTGAGTCGGGAAGATCCCCTGGAGGAGGAAACGGCAACCCACCCTCATATTTTTGCCTGGAGAATTCCACAGACAGAGGAGCTTGGGGGCTACAGTCCATGGGGTTGCAAAGAGTCGGACACGACTGAGCAACTAGTGCTTTCAATTTCATAAGTGCCATGGAGAAAGATAAAGCAGGGGAGGGAGGGGGTGACTTGTGAGAATGGGTGTATGGGTCTTAGAGAAGACTTACCCAGAAGGTGAAATGTAAGCAAAGACCTATTCCAGGTTGCTGCGGAAATTTTAAAAAATTATAGTTATAAATTCAAGAAAAGTGACCACAGAAATGACCCATTCTTCCATTTTAATTTTATCAGTATCTTTGTACACTACATTCAATGCCTGTATGAACATGTACTGTTTTTCATAGGAGATGCATTCCTGCTCATATTCACACAGAAATCTTATTTTCTCACTTTGCAGAACAGCTTGAGCATCTTTCCATGTTTGTTCCTAGGTCTGCACCATTTCTTCAACTGGTCACAGAAGACGGGGAAGAGTATAGCATAACAGGGAGCTGGGGGTCTAGCCCCAGACCTACCATTTATATAAGCTCTCTCAATCTCTCTCTCTGTGTCTCAATTTATTCATCACTAAGATAAGGCTATAGAATTTAACTCATAGGATCATTCAGGAGGAATGAAATGATTCCCATGAAACAATAGATCTAAAGAAGACTATTTCAGTAACTTGGACAAGAGATGGTGATTTGAATTGGAAGAGTGGCCATGAAGGTGATTAGAAGTGATCCAGTTCAGGATACATTTTGAAAACAGCTGATGATGTTTAACTACAGGGCCTTGAGCAAAAGAGGAAAGAATCAAGGGTGATTTCTGGGTAGGGGATGGTAGGAGGGTTATTTGTGTGGGGAGGGCCAGATGGCTACCTTTGAGGGTGGGTGGGTGGATGGATGACTCTCACTGGGCCCTATTAACTCTGTTCCCATTGCCCTTCATCCTTATTACCATCATCTTAGTTTAAGCCTTGTCCTGGAGTATGTGTGTTAGTCACTTGGTCGCGTCTGCCTCTTTGCGACCCCCATGGACTGTAGCCCCCCAGGTTCCTCTGTCCGTGGGATTCTCTAGGCGACAATACTGGTGTGGGTTGCCACGCCCTCCTCCAGGGGATCTTTCAGACCCAGGAATCGAACCCACATCTTTTGTGTCTCCTGCATTACAGGAGGATTCTTTACATGCTGAGCCATCAGGAAAGCTCGTCCTGGACTATAGCAATGTCCTATCCTCCATAGACCTCTGGTTCCAGACCCTCCCTTTCAAGGCAGCTGGTCTTCTTGCTAACTCTCTCCTTTCTTCCTTGGTCCTCTTCCTACTACCCTAACCTCTGTTTGCTTAAGTCTTATTCACCTTCCAAGGCCAATTCTGAGTACCACCTTCTTCACAAAGCACTTCTCCTCCCGAATTTCAGTACAAACTATTTGCATCCGGCATTTGGGTTTTAGTATATTGTTAATCCTTTCTGTTAAAAATGTCTTAAGTTTCCTCCACTATTCCCTGAACCCTTCCTGACAGGACCCTAAAAATGGGGCCAGCATTGGGTACCACAGGTTGCATATTTGGGGACCTTGGTGGCACAGGGTGGGGATTAGAAAGGTTTTTAGGGGACAAGAGGAACTCAGAGGAAAACTTGTATACCCCACAGGAGCTCAGGGCTGGCTCCACACAGCACCAGGTGTAGACCCAGTACCACTGAGGGTGTCCTTCCCATTTCCAAGGGACAATACTGTGAAGGCTTTTCAATGCTGGGGGATAAGTTGAGACCATTTTCTCTGCTGTGTAAACTGTCCAGAGTGAGAGATGGCTGAACAGCAGCCTTTGGGATAATTGGCTACTTGGTCTCATTTCCTGCCTGTCTGGTTCTGTCCTTAGTCAAGTTAGGCAGCTAAACAGAGGCTGACCCAACCCCAGAGAGCTCATTTTAGGCCATCCCACTGTGTTTATAGGCCTTCCCACTGTGTTTCCCTGATGGCTCAGATGGTAAAGAATCTGCCTGCAATACAGAAGACCTGGATTCAATCCCCGTGTTGGGAAGATCCTCTGGAGGAGGGCATGGCAACCCACTCTAGTATTCGTGCCTGGAGAATCCCATGGACAGAGGAGCCTGGTGGGCTACAGTCTATGGGGTCATAAGAGAGTCAGACTTGACTAATACTTTCACTTTCACTGTGTTTATAAAGAGCTCAAGCTGCTCCTGCTTCCCCTGCCTATTAGTAAGTTGATATCGTTTATTCTCCAGGGCCTAACTGAAAATTTCCTCCTCATGGGCCCTTCCAGGGTTGAAAACTATTTTATTTGTTCTTTCTTTGAGTCCAACTAAGTAATAAGATTATGCATGCCAGCATTAAAGGCAACCCTCATCTTGACTCAGATCTAACTGTTTTAGTAGCCAAGGAAGTGAGGAGCAAGGTCTTGGGGCCATCCCCTCTTTCCTTCTCTGTTTGCTTACAGGTACAAGCTGGTGGAGGTGGGACTGGGGGCCCTGCAGAGGTGTGGATGGCTGCCAGGACCCTCTAGAGTTCACACCCAGGGTAAGGAGCTTCTGAGAGGGAAGCTCTAGAGCCACCTAAGGAAGCAGGAAGACCCTTGAGCTTCTTGGCAGAACTCCAACTCACAACTGCCCTTGAGGCAGCTTGAATAATGGCTCCCCAAAGACACCCTCCCTCAAATACCTGGAACTTGTGAATGTTACCTTATATGGTAAAAGTGACTTTGCAAAGTCCTTTTTTGCAAAGGATTCTGATTGTGGTTGTGATTTTTGTCTTGTGATAGAGAGATTACCCAAGTGCTCCCTAAATGTAATCCTAGGTGTCTTTATATGAGAGAGGCAGTGCAGTTGAGTTCAGTTGCTCAGTCTTTTCTAACTCTTTGTGACCCCACGGACTGCAGCACGCCAGGCCTCCCTGTCCATCACCAGCTCCTGGAGTTCACCCAAACTCATGTCCATTGAGTCGGAGATGCCATCCAACCATCTCATCCTCTGTCGTCCCCTTCTCCTCCTGCTTTCAATCTTTTCCAGCATCAGGGTCTTTTCAAGTGAGTCAGTTCTTCGCATCAGGTGGCCAAAGTATTGGAGTTTCAGCTTCAGCATCAGTCCTTCCAATGAACCCTCAGGACTGATCTTTAGAATGGACGGGTCGGATCTCCTTTCAGTCTGAGGGACTCTAAAGAGTCTTCTCCAACACCATTCTTCAAAAGCATCAATTCTTCAGTGCTCAGCTTTCTTTACAGTCCAACTCTCACAGCCACGCATGACTACTGGAAAAACCATAGCCTTGACTAGATGGACCTTTGTTGACAAAGTAATGTCTCTGCTTTTTAACATGCTGTCTAGCTTGGTCATAACTTTCCTTCCAAGGAGTAAGCGTCTTGTAATTTCATGGCTGCAGTCACCATCTGCAGTGATTTTGGAGCCCAGAAAAATAAAGTCAGCCACTGTTTCCCCATCTATTTCCCATGAAGTGATGGGACCAGATACCATGATCTTAGTTTTTTGAAAGTTGAGTTTTAAGCCAACTTTTTCACTCTCCACTTTCACTTTCATCAAGAGGCTTTTTAGTTCCTCTTCACTTTCTGCCATAAGGGTGGTGTCATTTGCATATCTGAGGTTATTGATATTTCTCCCGGCAATCTTGATTCCAGCTTGTGTTTCTTCCAGCCCAGCATTTCTCATGATGCACTCTGCATATAAGTTAAATAGGCAAGGTGACAATATACAGCCTTGACGCACTCCTTTTCCTATTTGGAACCAGTCTGTTGTTCCATGTCCAGTTCTAACTGTTGCTTCCTGACCTGTATACCGGTTTCTCAAGAGGCAGGTCAGGTGGTCTGGTATTCCCATCTCTTTCAGAATTTTCCACAGTTTCTTGTGATCCACATAGTCAAAGGCTTTGGCATAGTCAATAAAGCAGAAATAGATGTTTTTCTGGAACTCTCTTGCTTTTTCGATCATCCAATGGATGTTGGCAATTTGATTTCTGGTTCCTCTGTCTTTTCTGAAACCAGCTTGAACATCAGGAAGTTCACGGTTCACATATTGCTGAAGCCTGGCTTGGAGAATTTTGAGCATTACTTACTAGCGTGTGAGATGAGTGCAATTGTGTGGTAGTTTGAGCATTCTTTGGCATTGCCTTCTTTGGGATTGGAAAGAAAACTGACCTTTTCCAGTCCTGTGGCCACTGTTGAGTTTTCCAAATTTGCTGGCATATTGAGTGCAGCACTTTCACAGCATCATCTTTCAGGATTTGAAATAGCTCAACTGGAATTCCATCACCTCCACTAGCTTTGTTCGTAGTGATGCTTTCTAAGGCCCACTTGACTTCATCTTCCCAGATGTCTGGCTCTAGGTGAGTGATGGGGAATGTAATATAGAAAAGAGGGAGCCACTGTGACCACAGAGTCTGAAGCAGGAGTAATCTGAAGCAGGAGTGAGGAGGCCACGTGATGAGCCAGGGATGGCCGGCACCCAGCCACCAGAATTTGGAAGAGGTAACATTGAGATTCTCTCCTGGAGCCTGCAGACACCTTGACTGAGCCCAGGAAGACTGAGTACTCACTTCCAGTACCCAGACAGTAAGAGAATAAATGTATTGTTTTAAGCTCCCATTTGTGGGAGGTGGTAACAACAGCTGTAGGGAATGAATGCAGTTCCTCAGTGCACCCGAATTCTGGGTCCTCCAATTCTGGGCTTCCATTACCTGAGAGTCCATGTCATTCAGGGAGTGTGGCCAGGGGTGTGTGTGGATGCAAAGTGGATACCCTAGTCCAAGGAAGGCTTTTTGCTCTAGGACAAGATGTTTCTCCCAGATGAAGCCCAGTCAGTTTCAGACAGAATCTTGAGGGTGAGCCTGGAGCCCAGTGTACCCCAGGGCAGCCTTGACTCGAGGCTTACAGCTAAGATGGCCATTTTCTCCTCTGAGCTTCTGCCTTGTGCTCTGAGAACACAAAGAAGAACTTTTTGAAAACAGACCAGCTGGCCAGAACTTCATTGCTCATGAGGTCTAGTACAAAATTAAAGCATAGTGGCCCTTCTTCCAAACTTTTAAAGAATTTCAAGATGGCAACAACCATGCATTAACCAAGTGTGGGGCCTTCTGAAGGAGGGACCTCGTGAGACCCATGAAGGGGGCCTTTGCCCTCTGTTTCATCCTTAGGTAGACTTCCACTTCTAACACCATTTTTCTTTCTTGAAACTTTTTAGAAAAGTCATTTCTTTGAGGCTCGTTTTCCCTTTTCATGAAGAGGTTCCGCTCTCCAAGTTGCCAGGCCATCTGAAGGAGCCAACTGATAACTCCAATGTTTTCAAAACAAACAAGGACAGCTATAAAGATAAATCATGGGCCCATTAAATATCCCCAGCATCAGCCATGGGACAGAGAGTGTCATTTGAGAGAAACTCTGTAATGTTATCCTACAGCTCCATGGTGGCCCAGGGCCTGAGGCAGGGCTGGGATGTTTCTCAGACTGAGCAGGGGAATAGGTGATCCCCAGAGGTGCTTATGGAAAAATGGGACTCAAGAGAGTGCCCATGCCACTATTCAGTTCAGTTCAGTAGCTCAGTCATGTCTGACTCTTTTGACCCCATGAATTGCAGCACGCCAGCCTCCCTGTCCATCACCAATTCCCGGAGTTCAAACTCACATCCATCGAGTCGGTGATGCCATCCAGCCATCTTATCCTCTGTGATCCCTTTCTCCTCCTGCCCTCAATCCCTCCCAGCATCAGAGTCTTTTCCAATGAGTCAACTCTTTGCATGAGGTGGCCAAAGTACTGGGGTTTCAGCTTTAGCATCAGTCCTTCCAAAGAAATCCCAGGGCTGATCACCTTTAGAATGGACCGGTTGGATCTCCTTGCGGTCCAAGGGACTCTCAAGAGTCTTCTCCAATACCACAGTTCAAAAGCATCAATTCTTTGGCACTCAGCCTTCTTCACAGTCCAACTCTCACATCCATACATGACTACTGGAAAAACCATAGACTTGACTAGACGGACCTTCGTTGGCAAAGTAATGTCTCTGCTTTTGAATATGCTATCTAGGTTGGTCATAACTTTCCTTCCAAGGAGTAAGTGTCTTTTAATTTCATGGCTGCAGTCACCATCTGCAGTGATTTGGGAGCCCAAAAAAATAAAGTCTGACACTGTTTCCACTGTTTCCCCATCTATTTCCCATGAAGTGATGGGACCAGATGCCATGATCTTCATTTTCTGAATGTTGAGCTTTAAGCCAACTTTTTCACTCTACTCTTTCATTTTCATCAAGAGGCTTTTTAGTTCCTCCTCACTTTCTGCCATAAGGGTGGTGTCATCTGCATATCTGAGGTTATTGATATTTCTCCTGGCAGTCTTGATTCCAGCTTGTGTTTCTTCCAGTCCAGCGTTTCTCATGATGTGCTCTGCATATAAGTTAAATAAGCAGGTTGACAATATACAGCCTTGACATACTCCTTTTCCTATTTGGAACCAGTCTGTTGTTCCATGTCCAGTTCTAACTGTTGCTTTCTGACCTGCATATAGGTTTCTCAAGAGGCAGGTCAAGTGGTCTGGTATTCCCATCTCTTTCAGAATTTTCCACAGTTTCTTGTGATCCACACAGTCAAAGGCTTTGGCATAGTCAATAAAGCAGAAATAGATGTTTTTCTGGAACTCTCTTGCTTTTTCAATGATCCAATGGATGTTGGCAATTTGATCTCTGGTTCCTCTGCCTTTTCTAAAACCAGCTTGAACATCTGGAAATTCATGATTCATGTATTGCTGAAGCCTGGCTTGGAGAATTTTGAGCATGACTTTACTAGCGTGTGAGATGAGTGCAATTGTGCGGTAGTTTGAGCATTCTTTGGCATTGCCTTTCTTTGGGATTGGAAAGAAAACTGACCTTTTCCAGTCCTGTGGCCACTGCTAAGTTTTCCAAATTTGCTGGCATATTGAGTGCAGCACTTTCACAGCATCATCTTTCAGGATTTGAAATAGCTCAACTGGAATTCCATCACCTCCACTAGCTTTGTTCCTAATGATGCTTTCTAAGGCCCACTTGACTTCATCTTCCCAGATGTCTGGCTCTAGGTGAGTGATCATACCATTGTGATTATCTTGGTCGTGAAGATCTTTTCTGTACAGTTCTTCTGTGTATTCTTGCCACCTCTTCTTAATGTCTTCTGCTTCTGTTAGGTCCATACCATTTCTGTCCATACCATTTCTGTGCCACTATAGGACATACCAATTTTAGTGGCTTCTGCAATGGTTGCCCCAAGCCTGCCTCCTGTCTCTTTCTCCCAAGACCCTGAGCTGCCCACTGGTAGGTGGAAAGAAAAGGGAAGCAGGCTGTGGCCTTAGATGCTGTTCTCCACAAGAACTTTTCAGTCAACCAGATTTTTCTTTAGCTTTTGCTTCATGCCATGGTACCTGAACCCCCATAGACTCAGGATGCTATTATACAGCACTTGGCTTCAGGTAAGTTGTTCTACATCCTTGATTCTGGCATCCCAGACTGTGAATGTCTGATGGGCTGGATGTTGAAGTTTGAGTTCTTTCTTTGGGAAAATCCACCAGTCAATAGAGAAGAGACTCGGAATCTGTGAACCAGTTGGCTGATCAATGGCCCCATGGAACAACTGCTGAGAAGTAACAGCTTAATTGGCCAATTTTACTTTTAGTTGTGATGGGAGGTGACCTGCAATGACCAAGAGATTGCGTCTTGCTAGTTTACCTTAAGAAAGTCAATGATCCTAAAATATTGTAGCTGAAAGGGCTTCATTTTCCTGATGAGGAAAGTGTTCTAGTTGGTGGTGAGGATTTCCCTGGACTGTAGAAGTTGTTCCCACCACTAGTCTCTCCTCTTGCCCTTATCCTTCTGTGAGGCTATGATGTCAGTAGCCAGAGCCCCCCATGCTGGCCTGGCCTATGCCTGGGACCACCTCTCCCAGGGAAGCCCAACTTCCATATGGTAGATGGGGCACCAGCCTTCTCCGAGTAACAGGCTGTCCCTATACTGATTGTATGAGCTGTCTGAGAAGCCTGGCTTCTCAGAGAGGACAGGAAGGAGCTTTGACTCCCTCCTCTCCACCCAAGCCTGCCAAGAACACACTCTCCTGTGATACACTAGGTCACACAGCACAAGATTTCATGGATTGCAGATCCTTTTGTGTGAACATGGATTCTCTTTGAAAGCACGAGTCCTCTGGGAGAGGGTAAATGTCTCCATCAGTTGTAAACTGAAGGCAAGGGGACTGATCTTGTTTGGCCCAGCTGGGATGAGTTTCACCTGGAGAAGGCTTGCTCTGGGGTGGGCAGTGGGGGTAGGAAGCAAAGTCGAAGTGGGGATCTTTTATGGTGTGGGACCCATGTGGATGGGTGCTTATTGAAGGTCTTAGAATAGCATGACATCCTCTATATCCTGAGGCTCAGAGGTTAAGAGATGAAGTTAGAAATAAAATATCTTGACTTGAAAAATCTGCCTTGGTTGGCCCTGCTTTCAGGTGAGAAGAGGAAACTCCTGGAGTTTACGATGGACAGGGAGGCCAGCCAGAGTGTAGGAGTCACCATTTCACTGCTTTGACTGCAGTTTCTTTCTTTCTTTTTTTTGTTTTTTAATTTACTATTTATTTTTAATTGGAGGATAATTGCTTTACAATGTTGTGTTGGTTTCTGCCATACATCAACATGAATCAGCCACAGGTATACATATGAGCCGACCTGCTGGAAAATACCCTGATGCTGGGAGAAACTGAGGGCAAGAGGAGAAGGGGCTAACAGAGGATGAGATGGTTGGATGGCATCACTGACTCAATGGACATGAACCCAAGCAAACTCCAGGAGGTAGTGAAGGACAGGGAAGCCTAGCTTACTGCAGTTCATGAGGTCACAAAGAGTCAGACACAACTGAGTGACTGAACAATACATATGTCTCCTCCCTCTTGAACCTCCCTCCCATCTCCCACCCAATCCCGCCTCTCTAGGTTGTCACAGTGACTGCAGTTTCATGTCCCTTCCATTCAGCTTGCTCATTCTTGTCAATTTTACTCTCCTAAATGGTACTTCCTGTGACTGCCCTGCTCAAGAACATACAATGGCTCCCTTTTACCTGTTGGACCAAATCATAACCCTGATTACCTTTTAAAATAATCTGGCTCTGATTTACCTTAATGTTGGGCCTCTATTGGTAGAGCCTCAAAGTCAACATAAATATCACCTAATGATTTCTTTCTACATTATAAGAATGGCAACCCTGAGGAGGGTGTCATATTCTTAAGAAATGTATCAAGATCGTTGTGTACTTTGAAACTTTTACTGGTAGAGGTGAATCATTCAAAAAACATGGAGAACAGTTTTCAAAATAAGTTCACCAAGCATGAAGAATGTATTTTTCTAAATATAATAAAAATGCAATCTATCTGAGTGGAAAATTTCTACTTTTCCAACTATTTCTTTTTCCCCTCCATTATTTCTTCACAGCCTCATAATAACTGTGGATATTCACTCTCTCTCTCTCTCTCTCTTTTTTTTTAAACCAATGAGCCTGAGTCTTGCTGAGGCCTCCCAGTGTGTAGGGACAGGGAAGGGAGCAGGACCCAATTCCCTATACTCTGATTAATGTTCTTTCATCTCTTCACATGAACACACACCAGCTTGGGGTTTCTGATCAGTACTTGTCTGTCCCTACAAGATCCTGTTCAGTAATTAAAATGTGAGATGAATGGTGATCATTTTGTGATGTACAGAAATTTTGAATCAGTCTGTTTTATAACAGGAACTAACACAATGTTCTAGGTCAATTACACTTCTAAAAACAAGCAAACAAACAAACTCATAGACAAAGAGATAAGATCTGTAGTTACCAGAGGTGGGGGCTGGGTGGAGGGTGAGTTGGATGAAGGCTGTCAAAAGGTACCAACAAGCTTCCAGGTATAAGATAAACAAGTACTAGAGAAGTACAGTGTGATAAATATACTCAAAAAGTGCTGTATGTTATATATACAAATTGTGAAGAGGATAACTCCTGGGACTTCCCTGTTGGTCAAGTGGTTAAGACTCTACACTTCCAATGCAGGGAGGGTGGGTTTGATCCCTGGTCAGGGAACTAAGATCTTGGATGCTGTGTGGTGCAGCCAAAAAGTCAAAAAAATAATTAACAGGGTAAATCCTAAGAGTTCTCATTATAAGGAAAGGATAATTATTTTTTTATTTATCTATAGGAGATGATGAAGTGAAAGTGTTAGTCATTCAGTTGTGTCCAGCTCCTTATGACCCCCTGGACTGTACCCTGCCAGGTTCCTCTGTCCATGGACTGCTCCTGGCAAAGATACTGGAGAGTGGGTAGCCGTTCCCTTCTCCAGGGGATCTTCCTGACCCAGGAATAGAACCCAGATCTCCTGCATTGCAGGCAGATTTTTTACTGCTGAGCTATGAGGGAAGCCCCATAGGAGATGATGGGTATTCATAAAAGTTATCATGATAAACATTTCATGATGTATGTACATCAAATCATTATGCTGCACACCTTAAACTTATACAGTGCCATGGGACTTCCTTGGAGGTCCAGCAGTTAAGACTTCGTCTTCCATTAAAAAAAAAAAAAAGACTTCGTCTTCCAGTGCAGGAGGTGGGGGTTCAGTCCCTGTTCAGGGACATAAGATCCCATATGCCTCAGGGCCAAAAAGCCAGAACATAAAAATAAACAACAGAAGCAATATGGTAACAAATTCAATAAAGACTTTTTAAAAAAAATGGTCCACACCAAAAGGAAAAAAAGTCTTAAAAAAAACCAAATACAGTGCTATATGTCAATTATATACCAATAAAACTGGAATAAAAAATACATAAATAAAAAGATTAAATGTGAGATGAAAAGGTCAGATCTGCTGGTCTTCAGGCAACAGCTCCCCTCTGTCAAAGGCAGCACTGCTCTGGGGAACATGAGGATCCCAAGACGCCAGGCTGCTCCCTTGTGAATATTTGTAGGGCTGGTCTCCAGCCTTAAGTACTACCAGACATGGGGCCTCAATCCCAGAGCAGATGATTATGTTCATAACATTTTATATCCTGGGCTTTTAGTCAAGTTGTTCCTACTCACCAACCCACAAAGTCCCAGCCCAGACCTCCTTTCAAAACTAATTTCTTTTATGAAACAGAGAATGAACCCACTGAAGGCAACTCCTTCCAGAAAGTTCCTTAAATCCCAACCTTAGAGAGAGAGCCTGTGAAGAGTGTAGGAAAAGGGAGAGAGAGGAGGAGAAAAAAAGAAAGGCAAAAAAAGAGAAGCAAGGTCTAAGAACTTAATATTAACGCCAAAGAGCCTCTTAAAGACTTATGGTCCTGTGAGCCTTTTTAATGAGTCAGCCACTCTTTGACCATAAAAGGTAATATATTTTTGTGCATTAACTTTTGAAATCTGGTCAGGTGTCATTTACACAACCAATGGTCCCATGAACTCATGCTGAAGATTAACTGCAAGACCTCCTCCAAGGACTAAATTCCAGGATGGTGCATCTGTGTGACCATGAAGGAGTGCCACTTGCTGAGAAACTCTGTGGCTGACTTAAGTAGACCCAGGCCTCCCAGCCTCATGGAGGAGCATATGGAGGAGTCATTGGCTGCTGCCCTCAGATGAACCCACTGCCTGCTGGCCCAGCAGCAAAGCTTCTTTCTTTATTTTTTTGCACTTTGAAGTCCTTTATGGTACTTTTGAGCTCCAAATGAACATTCCCACAACCCTCTGAGGGGCCGCGTTTCACATGCTTATTAAGCAATGCTCATACTTTTTAGTTTATATTTTAGGAAGATCGAGCAGAAATGGAGCCCAGGGTAGTGTCTGGGGGTGGTGAAAGAGTTGGGCTAGCTAAGGGAAGGACAAAAAGAAGCTGCACGTGAGGATGAGAGAAGACAGGTGTGCTGGGGTGGGCAGGAGGACAGGAAGGAGGCCCACCATGAGCCCAGCTGCAGGGGCCTTAACTTTATTTGTGCCCTGGAATCCTGGCAGCCTGATGAAGCCCAGGGACATTTTCTCAAAAGAATGCTTTAAAATGTATGAAATAAAATTCCTAGGATTCCAAAGAAGACCACAATGATGTTGAAATATGGTTATCAAAATACTTCACAGACAAATTCGTGATATAAAATGCACATGCTTTTTTGACTAATGCATTAGATGCATTAACAGCGCATTTATACATTTAATAATGGTGAGTCTGAAATTATTTTAGAGGTAGTGAAGTTAGTAAATGGGCAACAACTTGAACAACAACTTGCAATGACTCCCTTGAAAATATCCTTGATTTTTCCTGGTTAAAAAAAGTTGTAGGGACTTCTATAAGGACTATGGCTGTTGGCAACCTTTATAATGAAGAGAGAGAGAGGAGCTGTGTGCTCAGACATGTCTGACTCTTTGCGATCCTATGGACTGGAACCTGCCAGGCTCAGGAAAATTCTAAACATTCTTTCTGAGCCCCCTGACTTCATGAACATGCTGAAATCTCTCTGCAAAATACTTTTGGTTCTCTTAGTCCCCAGATGAAGAAACTCTGCAGAGGTTTAAAATTACCTGGACAAACTCAGGAGGGAGAAAAAGGATCATGTGCTTGACCTCTGGAAATCAGTCAGGCAGCTTTGTTGACGTTTGCTGATTGCTCCAGATGAAAGGCTCAGGCAGAGGCTTCTCATTTAATTTCTGAGGCTGGTCCTATAAAAATTATTATTTAAAGTTCATTAAAACATACCCATGCCTCATGAATTGCACACAGCTGAATTCACTAAAAGGATGGTTAATTAAGAAGCTGCCAAAGAAGAGAAATGAGGGTTGTCCTGAGTGTGTCTGCATGGTGTTCAGGAGGCGAGCCTGCTGCTCCTTAAGTGGGTCTCACTGAACTCATCTCCAGCCTCCTTGGAGACAGATGTTTAGATTCTGGCAGCCTTCCAAGAGTGTTTCATTAGGCTGGTCCTTCCCTGCAGACGTGCAGAAGGTGGTAGCCAAACAACCTCAAAGGGCCAAAGGCTCATCTTGGGATGATTTTCCTCTCACATTGTCTTTGCTCTCTCTATTTTGGTTCTTTCAATTCCTTAAACAAGTAATGTCTCAAGTCAGCTCTGCAAACGACCTGATTCCATGTGCTTATTAATGGTACAGGGAAGAGTATGGAGCCAGGCAGCATTCAGTCGGGCTCCGAAGTCCTGAAGTCAACTGTTGCTCCAAAGTTGCCAAGGCAACTTGCTTCTGCTGATAATAGGTGAAGGTGATGGACAGAGGTAAAAGTGACCATATGTGAAGGACATACATGAAGGTGACCGTGAAGGGGATGGAGAGAGGAGACATATTGCCTCAGTTTAAGAAAACTCTGAATCTACTGCATTGAATGAGTTCCTTATGTAGTCAGGATCTTAACCCCATATTGGATATGTGGTTTGCAAATAATTCTCCCATTCTGTAGGTTGCCTTTCCATTTTGTTGGTTGTTTCCTTTGTTATGCAAGAGTGTTTTAGTTTGATGTAGTTCCACTTATTGATGTTTGCTTTTGTTGCTTGTGCTTTACGGTTGGATCCAAAAAATCATTGCCAAGACTCATGTCAAGGAACTTTCCCCCAAGTTTTCTTCTAGGAGTTTTGTGGTTTCAGGTATTATGTTTAAGACTTTAAACCATTTTGAGTTAATTTTTGTGAGTGGTGTAAGAGAGGAGGTCTTCATACTTTTGCATGTGGATATACAATTTTCCCAGCATCATTTATTGAAGGGACTGTCTTTTCTTTATAGAGTACTCTTGGCTCCCTTGTCAAATATTAATTGACCATACATGCCAGGGTTTATTTCTGGGTTCTCAAGTCAGTCTATTTGCCTGTTTTTATGCCAGTACCAAACTGTTTTGATTACTATAGCTTTGTAATACAATTGAAATCAGGAAATGTTTGCCTCCAGCTTTGTTCTTTTTCAGGATTGCTTTGGTCTTTTGTGTTTCCATACAAATTTTATAATCAGTACGCTGAGGCCTGTAATAAAAATCTCAAGAATAAAGCAGTGCTCTAAGCCTTTATAACTTGCCTTATTTAATCCTTTATTTAATATCAAAGAAGTAACTATTATTATTTCTATTTTATAGATAAAAGAAAATTTACATAAATTACCAAAGAGACAGAGCTGGATCTTAAACCTATGTTGTCAAGGTTAGTGTATTATAGAAGGATTTGTACATTTTTACAACATTGCTCCTTTCTTTACATAAAGAGTAGTGACTCTTGTACTTTAAGTACCTTTTTTATATATCATGAATGACTAGGAAGGCTGAATATATAGGAGCTTAAAGTTAAATTTTTATGGATTGGTCCTCAATTCTGGTGGAAGAGTTTCTTAGGAAGACAATCTGATGTTCAAAATCATTTGCTTTTGTATTTTCAAGTAAAGCCCCATGACATAAAGACAAAGTGATGAGCAACCCTTTCCCCATGGCAAGGATGCACTCAGCACTAAATGGTTTATTTAATGACAGCCACTTTTTATTCAGTTAAAAGACAAGCTGCCAAGTTCAGTTTGAAACCTATTTTTAAAGTTTTGTCAGCAATTCCCAAACCACTTTTAAAATCCCAGGGTAAACATAAACCAAGGCATGACAGCATCTTTGTCATCTCTGTCGTCATTATCAGCAGATGCAGTGTTCCTGGAGCCGTGACCTCTGCTCCTTTAAGGCAGCTGTCTAGTTCATGGGCCCAGGGCGTGTCCAACTGAGTGATTTGTAGCATCAGGCAAAGAGGACTGGCTTTAGGATGGGGATCTGCTGGGTGACCTTGGAGAAATCACTAACCTGTTTGACTCTCATTTGTCTCCAATTGTAAAATGAGACCAGGTCATTGTGTGGATCACTTGAGATGATCTGTGAAGTGCTGTCTCTGTGTCAATATTATATATAGTTTTTGAGTATCCTTGTAAGTCCTGAAGAGCATTGCTCCCTGTAGAAAGGGCTTCTACGGATTCATCCCCAGAAAGGACACAGGCTGTCCTCCTTTTCAGTTACCAGCAAAGCCACCCACCGCTTAGCAGGAGTGTATACAAATTTGTATCATTATCCTGTTAAAGTCTCCACTATTAGATGAAAAGTACCTCTGGGGCAGAACCTTTGCTTAAGTCACTTTTTGTTCCTAATGCCTCCTCCAATGGCCCCTGCAAGCAAAAAGCACTTAGAAAATAAAGTCAGCTGGTAACATTTATTGAGCACAAACCATGTGCTGGGAACTGTTCCAAGTATTCCACATCGATGGATGCAAATGATCTTCACAACGAGCCTTTGAAGTAAGCCTATTATTATCCCCATTTTATAGGTGAGGAGAAAGAGGTGAAAAAAGAGAAGAGGCTCACACAAGGTGAAGGCTGGGTTGACATGCACACAGAGACACTGGCTGAGAGCCTGGAACCTCACCCACTCTGCCATGTTGCCTTTGAAATGCATCTTCATGTCATGTAAACACTGCTGTGTTTAAAATGGATAACCAACAAGGACCTATTGTATAGCAAAGAAAACTCTACTCAGTGTTCTGTTCCAGCCTGGATGAGAGGGGGTGCTGGGGAGAATGGATACATGTATATGTATGCCTAAGTCCCTATACTGTTCACCTGAAAGTATCATAACATTGCTAATGGGCTATACCCCAATATAAAATGAAGTGTTTAAAGTTTGGGGGAAAAATGCATCTTCAGGATGGGTGCCAGCTGATGGGAAATAAGAGAGGAGTTCAGCAGTCTGCCAACCATGCTCACACTTCTTTTCTCTCCTGTATTGGGTAGAATAAGGTCTCTCCCCATGAAGTTCATGCCCACCCAGAACCGCAGAATGGAAACACAATCTGCAGATGTAATTAGTTAAGATGAGGTCATCCTGGATTAGCGTGGGCCTTAAATCCAATATGATTTGTGTTCTTAGAAGAGAGAAATTGGGACACAGACAGGTACACAGGAAAAAGACATGTGAAGACAAGGGCAGAGTGATGCCTCAACAAGCCCAGGAGTTCCAAGGATTGCCAGCAAACCCCAGGGAGTCAGGTGAGGGGCCTGGAACAGGATCCCTGGGAACCCCCAGAAGGAATCAACCTGGCTGACATCTTGGTTTTCAGACTCCTGGCCCTTGAAACCGGAAAGATACACTTCTCTGGTTTTAAGCTACCCAATCTATGATACCTTGTTATAGCAGCCCTAGAAAACCAATACATCTTCTTCCCTGTTCGCCACCTTCCAGTGAAGTGAAGGAAAGCACTGCACAGATGACTCAAAGAAAAAAAAACCTAAGAATCTGAGGCTCTGGGGGGTTTAGTTTTGCATTAGCTCATTTCCTCTTTCTCTGATTAAACCTCACAGAAATCCAGCCCACTCAGATTAAGGGAGAGTGAAATTGTCCCATGGGTCATTATCTCTTGGTAAAGTAAAACCAGTCCCCAAAGATGGACTGCTTGGACAGCCCATCTTCATTAGTCAACCAGTAAGGCTGCAAAGTTCAAACGTGCCCTTCTTTCTGCCTCTTTTGGGGAATGCGGTGTGGGGTGAGTAGGGGTTGAAGAGAGGTCATTCTAGACTAAGAATCTGAATTGGTCTGCAAAAAAAGACAGAACTATAATTTCAAATGTCTGCTTTGATTCTCAGAGGTGGAGCCCTGGCTCAAATGGCCTATTTAGCAAATCATTTGACTGACTGTTAGCAGAATTACGGCCTGGAGTCTGGGCTTAGGAAGAAGCTGTAGGTTGCTCAGTTTCTTGGCATGACTGAGAATAAGACATTTTGGGTAGAAATTACTGTGGGGCAGAGAAAGAGGAGCACATGAGATGGAAAGGCCCAGATGCTACCCAGAGAGGCCCCTGCAGAAGGCACTGGCCAGTGGGCTCCACCAGGGTCTTTTAAGAAGAACCTTGGCTGATGTCCAGTTTTAAGGTGGGTTGTGTGCGACTATGACATAACTGCCCAATCTAGTTGCATCAAACCATCACAAAAAGTTTCCTGAATGTGCAGCCCTGTATTAATTGTCCTTTGAGGGAAAGAAGGAAATACACCCAGAGGCATAATGGGAGATGCTACAGAAAAGAGATGCACAGAAGGGGAAACACAGAAGGAGCAGAATTTGACCCATAAACCTTTCCATCTGCTAACCTACCACCATCTCTTCCCACCCTCTGTGAGCTTGGAGCTCATGTCCATCTTGAATAAATCCTAAAGGCCAGCAAGCTATGGGACTTGCAAACTCATGGTCAAGCTGCTGACCTCTTGG
This sequence comes from Bos indicus x Bos taurus, assembly GCF_003369695.1. Lineage (NCBI taxonomy): Eukaryota > Metazoa > Chordata > Mammalia > Artiodactyla > Bovidae > Bos > Bos indicus x Bos taurus. Next base: position 39,362,632 of record NC_040095.1, read on the forward strand.
TCTCACCTGTCCTGAGGACAACGATGGGAAAGTGCCCTGGGGGCACAAAGGCTTACGGAACCTAATTAACTGTGTCTCCCGAGAGCTGACAGCACTGAGAGGCAAAGTCAAGACCAACTATAGCAGGAAGGTCTTAACGGGATAAAAAATGAGGAGCTTCATAACTTCAGAAAGAAGACCGAAAGAGAAAAAACAAACAAAAAAAGAGCACCTCTGGCCAGAGTGATCAAGGAAGCCGAGTGAGATATGTAAGCCAAAACTCAGACAGGTGGAGTAGAGGAGTGTGTGTGTGTGTGTGTGTGAGAGAGAGAGAGAGAGAGAGAGAGAGAGAGAGAGAGTCCTCCAGGCAGGTCATAGAGGACATTCACACAGGCTGTAATGTGAATGGTCCCCCTCTGGAGCTGTGCTCTGAGCAGATCTCTTCCTGGTAGAGTTCCTGGTACTAGTCAAAGGAGGGAGTTCAAGTCTTGAAGTTCTGCACTTCCTGGTAAAGCAGTGAAGGAGCAATGATGTGGTGGACTGGAATCTTGAAGAGCATGAAAAGTATTTGTGAGGAAAGAAAAGGGGGACAATAAAACAAAAGCATATATAAACAACCCAGAATGGGGGATGTAGGAAGAACTCCAGTAGATCTGCAGTGAAAAGAAGAGCACTGGGACTTGAGCATTTCCTAGCAGAGTCCTTAGGGTCTGCACTCGTTTCCTATGGTTGCTGTAACAAACGGCCACAAACTTAGCTTGTTGGCTTAATCAGAAATGTATTCTTTCACTGTTCTAGAGACGAGAAGCATAAATCAGTTTCACTGAGCCAAAATCATGGTATCAGCAGGGTCGTGCTCTCTCCAGAAGCTCCAAGGGGGGATGTGTTTTTGCCTCTTATAGATTCCACTGGCTGCCAGCATTCCTTGGTTTGTGGCCACATCACTCCACTCTCTGCCTTTGTGGCCACATTGCCTCCTCCCGTCTGTCTGCATGCAGTAAAATCTCCCTCTGTCTCCCTCTTAGAAGGATACTTTTGATTTCACTTAAAGCCCACACAGATAATCCAGAATTATGTTGCCACTTCAACATCCTTGACGTAATCACATCTGCAAAGATCCTTTATATTTTAATTTTTTGGCCATGGATATTAACATTTCCAGTTTCCAGGGATTAGGACCTGATATCTTTGGATGCTTGTTCCTTGGAAGAAGAGCTATGACAAACCTAGACAGTGTATTAAAAAGCAGAGACATCACTTTGCTGACAAAGATCCATAGTCAAAGCTATGGTTTTTCCAGTAGTCATGTACAGATGTGAGAGTTGAACAATAAAGAAGACTGAGCACTGAAGAATTGATGCTTTTGAACTGTGGTGCTGGAGAAGACTCTTGAGAGTCTCTTGGACTGCAAGTTCAAACCAGTTAATCCTAAAGGAAATCAACTCTGAATATTCAAAAGAAGGACTGATGCTGAAGCTGAAGTTCCCATAATTTGGCCACCTGATATGAAGAGCTGACTCATTGAAAAAGACTCTGATGCCAGGAAAGATTAAGGGCAGGAGGAGAAGGGGGCAACAGAGGATAAGATTGTTGGATGGCATCACTGACTCAATGGACATGAGTTTGAGCAACCTCTAAGAGATGGTGAAGGAGAGGGAAGCCTGGTGTGCTGCAGTCCATGTGGTCACAAAGAGTCGGATACGACTTAGCGACTAAACAGCAACAACAGCAAATCTTTGGAGGCCTTTATTAAACCTGTTACAGGGCCTTTTGAAGCTGGGGGAAGAGGAAAGTGAAAGCCAGGGAAAGAGATGGAGAAGGGCACTTGGACTTGGTATCTAGGTTGAGGAGAAGCCGCTGGAAACAAAACCTTCATAAAGGACTGTGCATGAGGGCTCAGGTAGGCAACATTGTACAGGCTAGTCTCCCATGCATCTGCAGTTGTGGTCATCCTACCTTTTCTGAATTCCTAGAAGAGCTGTTTTCTTTAAATTCCTTGCCAGTTTCACAAGGCATACTTATGCAAAATGGAGAAGATACAAAACAAGCAGCCCTCTTTTGTCCTAAATTTGCAAAGCTTAGCTTCAAATGTAGTGTGAAATTGTCTGAAATTCCTGGCAGCAGACATGAGTCACATATTACTGTCTGACATTTACAGAACATTCTCCACAGCAGTTCCTAGAGTTAAGAGGGAGATATGGACTTTGTTGGATGACCGAATCAGTATCCAAAGACCTTTTTGTTAAAGTGATGGGTCAAATCCAAGAAGATGAAATGTTAGGCATAAATTAAAGGTCCTATACTTGGCCCACAGAGCCAGCTGAATAAATTCTACAAGAAGGAGGATATTTGGTTGAATTGCAGTACACATAAATACTTGTGTAGTCAATGTACTGACTATACATTTTCAGTAGTAATAAACTGAATTAGGAAATTGTGATGAGGGGAACTTACAAAATGTGATGTCTAATGTGATCGTGGGATATATTAATAGAAAAATAGAAGGGACGACAGAAGATGAGATGGTTGGATGGCATCGGCAACTCAATGGACATGAGTTTGAGCAAGCTCTGAGAGATGGCAAAGGACAGGGAAGCCTGGCATGCTGCTGTCCACGGGGCCACAAAGAGTTGGACACGACTGAGTGATTTAGCACTCATGCACAAGAACATATTTATAAGAATGTGGCACACAGAAGTGCAACAGCTGTCTCAGACCAGTGTCTGTGATGGACAATGTTGAGCCTCTAATCAAATCTGAATGACCAATCTCTGATTACACGTTGCATCTTGCAAGACAATTAAATATCTTTATTTTTTAAGCCACTGTTAGTTGGGTATTTTATCACTGCAGCCAGATGCATGCTAACCCACTCAAACCCTGCAAGTCTAAGAAAATCTCTAAGTTTGCAGTAGAATAATATATTTTTATATACAAACATCTTGCTGAACAGATAGATGTAAAGAAGTATCAACTTCTTTACATCTATCAAGTTGAATATTATTTTGAATGCACAAATGAAATTATTATTCAGACAGCATCTTGAATATTGGGTTCCATTCTAAAGTCTTATATTTAAAAATGAAGCTTAGAGGATTCCTGGAGGAAAACAACCAGAATGATGGGGAATCTGGAACATATGTGAAAAGGGGACTAGGAAAGGGTAGCCTGAAAAAAGAAACCTGGTAGTTGGTGGGGAGAAGGGAGTGATGTTTAAATATTTTTTCATGTAGAGCAAAGCTTAAACATATTTGTTATGGCCCCTAAGGCAGATCTTGAAGAAGGCAGTTGCACCCCACTCCAGTACTCTTGCCTGGAAAATCCCATGGACAGAGGAGCCTAGTAGGCTGCAGTCCATGGGGTCGCTAAGAGTCGGACACGACTGAGCGACTTCACTTTCACTTTTCACTTTCATGCATTGGAGAAGGAAATGGCAACTCACTCCAGTGTTCTTGCCTGGAGAATCCCAGGGACGGGGGAGCCTGGTGGGCTGCCACCTATGGGGTCGCACAGAGTCAGACACGACTGAAGTGACTTAGCAGCAGTAGCAGCAGCAGCAAGGCAGATCTAGGTAGATCAAGTGGTAGAAAGTCAGGGTGGAAACTCCAGTTTGTAATAAAGAAAAATTTTTAAGAACTAGAACATCGGGCAATAAGTTGAAAGGCCTCATGAAATGGTGGGATGCCAGAGGGTAGTCAAACAGAAACTGGCCACAGTGTTGTTCAAGGGGAATTCCTGCCTTCAGTAGGTGTTAGACTAGATGTTTCTGGAAAGTGTTTAGAAATGGAGTGCTCCTTATTACCACTATTCTACAAATGAGGAAACTAAGGATTAGTGAGGAGAGATGAGATGCCCAGTTCTCGTAGCCAGTGAGATGCCGAGATGGGACTAGAAGGTAGGTAGAGGGCAGGACTAGAATGATGCTGCAAAACTTAGAGGATGCCGGGCTGGCTCCTTGAGCGCTGTGGGGACTTTGGAGTTTAGATGTTGCAGGATTTTGCACTTTTTTTCAGACACCAGAGGTAGCTGGACTCCTGAGCTTCGTAGACTTTTGATGTAAATTCAGGAAGCTGCCCTGAAAGGCTTCAGGCCATCCTAAAGTAAGATGCTGAAGCAGAAGTGACATCAAAAGATGGTACACTGGCGTTGATTGCTCAGAAGGAACCTGGACTGAACATTGCACTGGGCTCAGGGGAGGAGGTCTTGTACCCTGCATCAGCCCTACCAAGGTCTTGTGGACCCAGAAGTAGGAACACATCCTTCTGGTTCCATGCCTGGGACTACCTCGTCCTCACCTGAGTCCAGCCTAGTTGCTGAGGAGTTCAGAGAGATTCCTGACAGCCACACTGGGGCAGGTTGGAATCTCCAAGGAACATACCCTGAGCCTCTGAACAATGCACTCAGGCTCGATTGAAGAATGCTTCAGTTGGGGGTGGTGAGGGGAGTCAGATTGGGCAAAGGGAGAAGTCGAGCTGTGACAAAGGCCTCAGCTGGTCCTACAGAGATCTCTAGAGCAGAGATATCTAGAGCAGAGATCCCTCTTACAAGGAAGAGGGAACAAGAGAAGCATCTGGCATGACTGAATAGCCCTGAGCAGCTCTGCCGGTGCTCAAGCATGTCCCTGCCAAATGCTTCATCCAAGCTGTCCACCCTGGGACTTCAGAGGTGCCCCGGGTGGGTGGCAGCAGCCGTGAGAAGCGGATACTGTCAGAAGGAAACACTCCTGTGGTATCAAAGTTGGTCAAGGTCTGAGTCATGGGTTTTGAAAATCTGGTGATTCCCCAGGCAAAAGATATGCGTCAGACCTGATGACAGGACATGCCCAGGATCTGCATGCTCTGGGAGAGTAACACCCAGAATCAGGACGCTCAGGCGTCCTTGACTATGTGGGAGAGACAGTCCTGGCCAAGATGTGGCCTCTAGGCTGCTTCAGGCCTCGTGGAGCCTCTCTCTCAGCCCACTGCACTCAGCCTGACACAGTTTAGCCCTGAATTGCACACGGCATTGGATTGTCCTTGAACCGAATGACTGGGATCGTGTCCTTCTCATCTGTAAACTCCATGTTACCTGAGGGGCACCTAACACTCTTTAGAGACTGATTTCAGACTCCATTAGCAGACTTTCTATTTCCATGTCCCCTCCCTCCCTCCCACACAGGGCAGCTATTACAAGTTGGAAGGAAACAGATACTGTTTTCTCTCAGTAGAGTGATGGGAAAGAAAGTGAAGTTGCTCAGTTGTGTCCGACTCTTTGCGACCCCATGGACTATAGCCTACCAGGCTCCTCCCTCCATGGGATTCTCCAGGCAAGAGTACTGGAGTGGGTTGCCATTTCCTTCTCCAGGGGATCTTCCCAACCCAGGGATCGAACCCAAGTCTCCCACATTCCAGGCAGACTCTTTAACCTCTGAGCCACCAGAGTGATGGGAAGATAAGCAAGAAATTCCCCACCTCTCTTCTGAGAAGGAGCTCCTAGAAGTAGAGGAATGGAGGGGCCCGTGGCTTGTTTGTGGTAGGAGAGGCTGGGCTTCGTCAGCATGTCCTGTTGGCCAGTCCTTGGGGACTGGGGCAGAACTAAGGACCAGCGTGACTCTCTGGGCTGCGTAAATCCACCTTCCTGTCCTGTGAATCACACAACCCCATGAGGTAGGGATGATTATATTTTCTATTACAGGTGAGTAAAATGAGGCATGGTCTTCCCAGGTGGCACTAGTGTTAAAGAACCTGCTCCCCAATGCAGTAGACACAAGAGATGTGGGTTGAATCCCTGGGTCGGGAAGATCCCCTGGAGGAGGGCATGGCAACCCACTCTAGAATTCTTGCCTGGAGAATCCCATGGACAGAGGAGCCTGGCAGGCTCCAGTCAGTAGGGTTGTAAGGAGTCAGACATGACTGAAGTGACTTAGCACACAAAGTGAGGCACAGAGAATTTTAGGTTATGCCGCTGGTGAGGGGGTAAAGCTGGGGTTGGCACATGGCCCCCGTCCTGTGCTCAAAGCCACAGTCCTGCACTGGGCGTCAGGACTTCTGTCACGTGGCCTGATGGAGCACCCGGTTAGTTCCTGGGCTGTTGGTGGAACTACCGGCATAGAGGCAGCAAGAGCAGTGGAAGGAAGGCGCCCAAGGACCAACTCCTTAGTGAAACCAGTTTATGAAAGCAACACAATTTGAAAGGGAATAAGACAAAACAACTTAATTCTTTTTTACCCTCCTTGGGAAACTCATTGTGTGTTCCCTACCCTGGAAGGAGTCTCCTGCAGTACTCATTGCTTGTCCAAAACGTTTTAGATTATAAAAAGTGAAATCTATTGCAATAGCTAAACTCTAAATTTCACTTAGTTTAGAATGCCCTCTTTCGCCTGGTGTATTTTCTCACAGTTCTGGAGATTATGAGTCCCAGACCAAGGTACCAGCAGGTCTACTCCAGGATAGGCTCTCTTTCTGATTTACAGACAACCACCTTCTCCCTGCACCTCACATAGCAGAGAGAGAGGGAGCACGCTGGTTTCTCTTCCTTTAAAAGGCACTAATCCCATCAAGGGGCCCCAATTTCCTGACCTCATCTGAACCTAGTTACCTCCTGAAGGCCCCACCTCCAAATATCATTATATTGGGGGTTAAGGTGTCAACATTTGAGTCTGGGAGGGAACTCAGACATTTAGTCCATAACAATAATCTACTGACTCATTGGAAGAAACCCTGATGCTGGGAAAGATTGAAGGCAGGAGGAGAAGGGGACGACAGAGGATGAGACGGTTGGATGGCATCACTGACTCAATGGACATGAGTTTGAGCAAGCTTCGGGAATTGGTGATGGACAGGGAAGCCTGGCGTGTTGCAGTCCATGGGGTTGCAAAGAGTAGGACATGGCTGAACAACTGAACCGAACTGAACTAATAAGATGTGTGTATGTGTGAGTGTGTGCTAAGTCCCTTCAGTCGTGTTTAACTCTTTGCGACCCCACGAACTGTAGCCTGCCAGGCGTTGCCATGGTCTCCTTTAGTCAGGGGATCTTTCTGACCCAAGGTTCGAACCCATTTCTCATGTCTCCTGCACTGGTAGTCAGGTTCTTTACCACTGGTGCCACCTGGGAAGCCCTATTTTATAAGATGAAAAATTGAAAGTTAAAGTCACTCAGTTGTGTCTGACTCTTTTCAACCCCATGAATTGTATAATCCATGAATTCTCCAGGCCAGAATACTGGAGTGGGTAGCTGTTTCGTTCTCCAGAGGATCTTCCCAACCCAGGAATCGAACCAGGGTCTCCTGCATTGCAGGCGGATTCATTACCAACTGAGCCATCAGGGAAGCCCCTACCATAAGATAGCTGTTAACAAATGTGAGAAGGACAGCAGCACTAGAAATGGAGGTTTATTCAGAAATCATCTGTTTTTTGTAGAGGGTGCAGAGGGAGGGAGGCTGGCAGTGGGGATTTGAGGAAAAAGGATACAAAGAAGAACTTGACAACATAACCTCGTCCAGGGCTTTTCTGCTCCTGATTTCTTCATTTCTGAATATCCAGTTAAACTGTTTGCTCTGACATGAAAGCTTTTGTCACCCTTGCCATATCCCAGGGAGAGGACCCTTGTTAAGGCCTGATCAGCATGGCAGCTCTTGTTTCCTAGGTTAGCTGAGCCACCAGAAGCTCCTGGGGTAGGGGTTGTTATTGTTCAGTCACTAAGTAGTGTCTAACTCTTTGCGATCCCATGGACTGTAGCACGCCAGGCTTCCCCGTCCTTCACCATCTCCAGGAGGAGGGGTGGGGCTCATTTAAATGTCAACTCCAGTCCAACTCCTTTCCCTATGCCTCGGTCAAGTTTCACAGTTTCAGCATCTTCAGCTGGAATGACTGAATACATGACCCAACTGACACTCCTGATTGCCATCTCACACCCTGGCAAGCTTAGTTCTACAGCTAGAGTAATCTGTATTTTTCAGGGTCCCAACAGGAAATAGAGTCCCACCCTGTTGGTTCAACAGGACTTATTTCTTTTTTTTTTTTTTCAGAGGAAAGTTGAGTTGTATTGCCTAAGGAATCCAAAAAGGATTGTACACGGACAAGAGTGTAGAAATATTGAAATGTACAAATAACATATTCTCCACAATCAGTGCTGATTTCATTACTTTGCAGACAAAAGTCTCCTTCTATGGACTTCTGAAAATATGGCAACCTTCTGGATGTTTTTTTTCTCATTGACATGTTCTCAAACTTTCCCTTTCTATTTTAGAAACTAGAAAGACTCAGACGTTTGTTGTTGCTGATATTTAGTCTCAAAGTCATGTCTGACTCTTTGAGACACCATGAACTGAAGCCTGTCAGGCTCCTCTGTCCATGGGATTCTCCAGGCAAGAATACTGGAGTGGATTGCCATTTTCTTCTCCAAACAGAAGCACTTTAATGAAGGAAGTATTTACCGAAGTGGACTCAGAGATCTGGGCACACCAGAGGAGTTGAGGACACGGAGATTAGCATGGGAAGTGGAACTCCTCTAGGCTTAAAGGGAGAAAAAATAAAGAAGGGAGGCCCCGAAGCTATAGAGAAGAGAGTGGCCCTGCAGAAACCAAGTTTGGCATGCCCAGCAAATGCTTTTGTGTCCCTGTCACATCCCCTCAGCTTCCCTGTGGCTTCAGCAGCAGCTGCGGTCTCGTCCTGACAGCTTTGCACCCGGAGGGAGGCAAGTGTCCTTCTGATTTATTTCTAAGGGCTGTCTTGAAGCTGCACCTGCTTGGCTTGCTGGGAAGTACAGCTGGAGAAGTCGGGGTGCTGATGCCCTGGGGACACCCAGCAATCTGGGTGAGGCACGAGAGCCTCCACCCTCTGGCAGAAATCCCAGAGGCATTCTGTATCTTCTCAGAGGTCTCCACAGAAGCATTGCGATTACTCCCAGCAGTGATTTCAATTACACTCTCCGTTTGTTTATCTCTCTCCCCAGTCTGACCTTCCCTGCTCCTTCAGTCCTGGAATCTTCTTCCAAAAAATTTCCGGAACCCAAGTCCTTGCCTCAGGCTCTGCTTGCACGAGAGCCCATCCAAGATGTGGAGGGTCACAGCCACAACCGGAAGAGCTATCCTTAATCATGGAGCACTTCAGGAAGAAATACCCAAACTCTGAAATTAAAAGACACTTTTGCTCCTTGATAGAAAAACTATGACAAACCTAGACAGTGTATTAAAAAGCAGAGACATCACTTTGCTGACAAAGTTCCATATAGTCAAAGCTATGGTTTTCGTATACGGTTGTTGTATACAGTTGTTTTGTATACAGTTGTATATGGATGTGAAAGTTGGACCATAAAGAAGGCTGAGCGCTGAAGAATTGATGCTTTTGAATTGTGTTGCTGGAAAAGACTCTTGAGAGTCCCTTGACAGTAAGGAGATCAAACAAGTCAGTCCTAAAGGAAATCAATCCTGAATAGTCACTGGAAGGACTGATGCTGAAGTTGAAGCTCCAATACTTTGGCCACCTGATGCAAAGAGCCGACTCATTGAAAAAGACTCTGATGCTAGGAAAGATTGAGGGCAGGAGGAAAAGGGGGTGACAGAGGATGATATGGTTGGATAGCATCACAGACTCAGTGGACATGAGTTTGAGGAGTCCATGGGGTTGCAAAGAGTCAGACACGACTTAGTGACTGAATAACAAAGACAACCCACCCTCTGTCTTTTCTACAGACTCCTGCTATTGCCTCCTCTTAGCTCTACCAGCAAGAAAGCAGCAAACAAGGGAGCCTGGACTTGCAAGTTTGGGGGTTAGCCTTCCAGGACGCAGCAGGGCAGGGAAAGGAAGAAAATGGATCTGGTGGTGAAAGCAGAGAATAATCAGTAGTATTTTATTTTATTTAAAATATTTATTTATTTGGCTGTGCTACGTCTTGGGTGCAGCACATGGGGTATAGTTCCCTGACCAGGGATCAAACCTGGGCCCCCTGCATTGGAAGCAAGGAATCTTAGCTACTACACCATCAGGCAAGTCCCTTAGTAGATTTTTTAAAGCATAAACAGCTTTTCATGTTATTCCTTTACTAATGATGATGGTGATAATAATAATAACAATAATGGGAATGAATGGCATTGCTTAAGACCTCTTGTGCTATGGATTTTGCACTGATGATGTTATTTAATCTACACAACTGCCCTATGAGGTAGGAATATTATAATTCTCATTTCACAGTGAGAAAGTTGATGCCTGGTGCAGTCAATCAGTTCATCTAAGGTCATGCCACTAGAACAAGCAGACCAGGGCAGTCTGATTTGACTCCACAACCTTCATAGTTAAGTTTAAATTCCTTAGTGTATAGCTGGGACTCTATCTTTAGCCTTGTGACTCACAGTCTTCAGGCTTCTACACGTAGACCAATCCTAAGCCATTCCACATGACCAGATGTTTCCTCCATGTGACCTGACTCATCCATGCCCCTTGTTAGCCTGCTTCAATGGGCTTCCAAGTTTCAGCAAGTCTCAGCTTAAGGACCACCTCCTGCTGGATGCTTTCATCCCTGCCACCCCCCCAGCCTCTGGTCCCCGTACACCCCTCTACCTTCTCTGGGCTTCCATGGCTCTCAGGACCCAGTCCAGGTGATATTCACAGGCCTGAACAGAGATTTGAATTGTTGGTTTGTCTCTCCCACCACCGTGAGCTCTTGGAACAACTGTATCTGGATTTGTTTTTATTTCTATCCACAGTGCCTGCACAGAACCCAGCATGTTTTAAGTATTCAGCTGCTGCTGCTGCTAAGTTGCTTCAGTCATATCCGACTCTGTGCGACCCCATAGACGGCAGCCCACCAGGCTACCCCATCCCTGGGATTCTCCAGGCAAAAACACTGGAGTGGGTTGCCATTTCCTTCTCCAAGTATTCAGCAAACATTGGTTAAAAAAAAAAAAAAGGCAGAGAAGTGGGCCAGGTCTGGAGCCTGGAGCATTGCCAGAAAGACAGCCTGATTAGGGAGTCCCAACTCTGGGCAGTTGGGAGAGGACTTGGGAAAACCAAGATGGTTGCAAGCACAAAAGTACCCTTTCCTTAAGGGGTGGTGGGATGAATTGGGAGATTGGAATTGACATATACACACCACTATGTATTAAATAGATAACTATTGATGCTGAAGTTCCAATACTTTGGCCACTTGATACAAAGAGCTCAATCACTGGAAAAGATACTGATGCTGTGTAAGATTGAGGGCAGGAGGAGAGGGGAACGACAGAGGATGAGTTGGTTGGATGGTATCACTGACTTAATGGACATGAGTTTGAGCAGCCTCTGGGATACAGGAAGCCTGGTGTGCTGCAGTCCTTGGGGTCACAAAGAATTGGACACAACTTAGCAACTGAACAACAACAAAATGTGAATCTATTGTATGCTGCTGCTAAGTCACTTCAGTCGTGTCCGACTCTGTGCAACCCAATGGACGGCAGCCCACCAGGCTTCCCCGTCCCTGGGATTCTCCAGGCAAGAACACTGGAGTGGGTTGCCATTTCCTTCTCCAATGCATGAAAGTGAAAAGTGAAAGTGAAGTCGCTTAGTCGTGTCCGACTCTTTGAGACCCCATGGACTGTAGCCCACCAGGCTCCTCTGTCCTTGGATTTTCCAGGCAAGAGTACTGGAGTGGGGTGCCATTGCCTTCTCCGGAATCTACTGTATAGCACTGGGGAAAATAAAAGAAGGTACAATCTATTTGTAGGATGTGGTCACAGAGAGTCGGACATGACTGAGTAACTGAACTGAACTGAACTGAACTAAACCTTAAAAAGGCATTCCATCTAAAAAGAAATGATACAAATGAAATTACAAAACAGAAACAATCCAGTCTTGTCCGATTCTTTGCAACCCCATGAACTGTATAGTCCGTGAAATTCTCCAGTCCAGAATACTGGAGTGGGTAGCTGTTTTCTTCCCCATGGGATCTTTCCAACCCAGGGATGGAACCCAGGTCCCCCACATTGCAGGCAGATTCTTAACCAGCTGAGCCACCAGGGAAGTCCCTTCACAGACTTAGAGAAGGAATTTATAACTATGGGGAGGAGGGTCGAGGATGGGGGAAAGGGATATTTAGGGAGTTTGGGATGGACATGCACACACTGCTATATTTAAAATAGATAACCAACAAGGGCCTACTATATAGCATATGAAACTCTGCTCAGTGATATGTGGCAGCCTGAATGAGGGAGGAGTTTGTGGGAGAATAGATACATGTATGTGCATGGTTGAGTCCTTTTGCTGTTCTCCTGAAACTATCACCACGTTGTTAATTGACTATACCCTGATACAAAATAAAAAACTGAATTCATTAGGTGTAGACTAATACTCTTTGATTCCACTTATATGAGATACCCAAATAGTCAAATTCATAGAGTCAGAAAGTACAGCGGTAGATGTCAGGGTCTGGGGGTGGGGAAGTGGAGGGGGTTGGGAGTGGAGTTGGTTTAGGGGTTGGGGGGTGGGGGTGGGAGGAGTGAAAAGTGGGTATGGGGAGTTAGTGTTTAATGGGAACACAGTTTCAGTTTGGGAGATGAATGATGGTGAGAGTTGCACAACAGTGTGAAGGTACTTAAGGCCGGTGAACTATACAGTTAGCGATGGTTTAAATAGTATGTTTTCTATTTGACTATTCAATTCAGTTCAGTTCAGTTGCTCAGTCATGTCCGACTCTGCGACCCCATGAATCACAGCACGCCAGGCCTCCCTGTCCATTACCAACTCCCAGAATCCACCCAAACCCATGTCCATTGAGTCGGTGATGCCATCCAACTATCTTATCCTCTGTCGTCCCCTTCTCCTCCTGCCCTCAATCTTTCCCAGCATCAGGGTCTTTTCCAATGAATTAGCTCTTTGCATCAGGTGGCCAAAGTATTGGAGTTTCAGCTTCAGCATCAGTCCTTCCAATGAACACCCAGGACTGATCTCCTTTAGGATGGACTGGTTGGATCTGCTTGCAGTCCAAGGGACTCTCAAGAGTCTTCTCCAACACCACAGTTCAAAAGCATCAATTCTTCGGCACTCAGCTTTCTTTATAGTCCAACTTTCACATCCATACATGACCACTGGAAAAACCACTAGCCTTGACTAGACGGACCTTTGTTGACAAAGTAATGTCTCTGCTTTTTAATATGCTGTCTAGGTTCGTCATAGCTTTCCTTCCAAGGAGTAGGCATCTTTTAATTTCATGGCTGCAATTTGCAGTGATTTTGGAGCCTATTACCACAATTAAACTTTTTTGTTTTAAATCTCCCTTTCCTTTTCACAGAATGTCAAGATTTTGACTCACACTGTCTGTTCCTGCACTGGGATTGAATCCAGCAGGGCAGGGACTGTGTAGTGGACACAGGGCATGGCTTTTGCCATCTGCATGATGGTGTGAAGCCCTGCTTTGGGGCACTGGCATGAAGGTCAATGGGAACAGGCTGATGAAAGCTTTTCCTGGAGGTCTCAGCACTCAGGGCTCTCAAGATGTGAGCAATGCACAGGGGCAACCCTTCCTGGAGGAGGGAGGGCCTCCTAAGAGCTGTACTCACTCACTCCACAGTTCTCACACTTTCAAGCGATGCTTCAAGCCATTTAAGGGTTTAAATTTTTTAAATGAAAATATATAAGATTCAAGCCTTCACAGTGTTTCCCTAGAAGCTGCTGTTTCCTATCACAGTTTATTTGCTTTCACCACCCCATACATACCTATTTTTAACTTAAAGGTGAATAAAAATCCATTTTTCTTTCAGTCTTAAAAGTGTTCCATGCCCTTTGTCATTGTGATACCCCAAGGTGTGCAAAATTGGATTTCATGCCCTCTGTTGAAGACTCTGCTAATTTCACTTGAGTGTTCATGTAAAGCATTGAGCTAACTTTCCTCTGGTTCCCATTTGAAAGAAACCGTGTTCCACGGTTGAGATGCAAGCTTCTCCCTCCAGCCACCAAGGAGTCAGTGCAGGGTGTTATTGCTTCTGCCTCTCCTTGGATTTGATGTCTCCCGGAAATCATCAAGGGCATTTTCTCTTTTTTTCATTTGACTTTGGAAGATGAGATAGCCAGAGAGGGTAAGAAAGTTGCTCAGGGTACTATAACCAGTATATAGTCAGGCTGGGGCTGGAAGCCAGTTCTTTCAATTCCTCATCTATTGCTTCTGCCAATCCTCATTTAATTTCTCATTCCATTGTACTGTCACCCACAGACCTCTGATGACCAACGAGTCCTGTTATGAACTAAATTGTGTTCCCCCCAAATTCTTATGTTGAAGTTCCAGCCCTAGTACCTCAGCATATGACTGTATTTGGAGGCAGTCTTTAAAGAGGTAGTTAAGGTAAAATAAGGTTATTACAATGTGCCCTAATTCAATATGACTGATGCCCTCATAAGAGGAAACTTGGACACAGATGCACACAGAAGGAAGACCACGTGAAGATACAGGGAGAAGAGGGCCATCTATGAGTCAAAGAGAGAGGCCTCAGATGAAATCAACCCTGCTAAACACCATGAGCCTGAACTTCTAGCTTCCAGAACTGTGAGAAAATGAATTTCTGGTGTTTAAGCCACTCAGCCTGCAGCACTTCATATGGCAGCTCTAGCAAAATAATATAATTCCTTATAAAAAATTAATTGAGGGACTTGCTTTATGGTTCAAGGGTTAAGACTCTTGGCTTCCAATGCAGAGAGCATGGGTTCAATCCTTGGTCAGGGAGCTAAAATCCCACATGCCACAAGGTGAAATCAAAAAAGAAAAATAATTTTTAAAAAAAAACAAATTGAGGGGAAAACAAGAAAAAAGAAAAAAAAAACAAAGACAAAAACTTCACCTCTTTCCATCTTACATCATTAGCCCTACCCATGGAGTTAACAAATAAAATTAAAATGATATATTTCTTTGATTTCAAAGCAAATTTCTTCTATATGTGAATTAGGTATATTAGGATACAAAAAAGGAACATAAATTTGGTACAGTGAATACCTCTTTTTTTTTTTAACTTTCATTTAGGCTGGGAATTAACAACTAGTAATTTTTCAGCATCCCTAACTCTAGATATTTTTTGATTATTGTAGGCAAGCTGACTTGCTTCTCTAGTAAAAATACTGTTTAATTAACTACTGTGCAGGAAACTACCTCCTCATCCCAAACAAAGAAATAGTCACTCTCTGCTTCCTCTGAAAACATGAGCTTCAGCCGTGCGGATAATGTTCCAAAATCTTTTCTAACTGTCTCAAGCCTGACTACTTTGGAAAGAAACCCAAAAGTTTCTTGTCAAAAGAACCAGAAAGTAAAAGCATGCTGTTTTTAACACAAGAAGGAAGATGAAGTTAATTGAGAAATCTCTTCTCCCAGGAATGGGAAGTTTCTGGGCAGGCATCCAAGCACAGCAGTGCCCGTGACCAGTGTTGGTTTATTTTCAGAGATATTACAGGTCAGAATTTCCATGTTTGTGATACATTCTTTGTCTTCATTACATTCATTACAGTTCATTCCAACAGGTGAGAGCACCTCAGAGACTGCTAAGGAGAGGGGGGCAATTTCAGATTTATGACAACTAGCTCACATAAAGCATTTGGACTAGAAGATGACATCAGTGAGCTGTTAGCATGAAGAGTTTACAAAATCCTGAAAATGGCCTTGAGCTCCAGAGAAAAATGAATCCAATGCACAAGTCATCGCTACCTCTCACATTCATTTTCCCCTTCCTTCCTTCTTTCTCTTCTCCTCTGGGCTTCTAGGAAGAGTGTAGGTGATCCAAAAGAGGACACCTATCATTTTAACCAGAGACACTGGATCTGAAGCCTTGGGTGCGTGTGGCTCTGGTAGACATCCACCAGGCAAGCCTGATGGAAAGCTGGGGGAAATGTGTCAGGGGAGAGAAGGAAGAGGGATGGTTGGGACCTAGCTGTGCATTGTCTGCTCGCTGTCAGGCTGGCAGCTGGGATGGTGTGGAAGGTGGCCATGGCTCCCTCCAATGCCTTAGAGGCTGCCTCCAGGCCTCACGTTTGGCGGGGACTAAGCTGTTCTTGAGTCCTGCCTCTTTTTTCCTGGAACTCTGGGTCTCCTGAAAGAAGAGCAGGTGCCAGAGCAGACAGACGTGTGGACACGATGCACATGAGTAGAGGGGATAACCCATAGAGCCCCCTGCAACTGTCCTTTGGGCTTTCCTTCCCACCCCCTCGTTTTTTTTCTTTTCTGGTCGCTCAGATGCATTGCTGGTCCATAAGTCCAGCCAGAGATTTAGATTCAGCTCAGAGATTTCCTGACTAAAGGGCCTGGGGAGTGGGGGAGTCATTTCATCTCTCTGAGCCCTAACCTCAGAACCTAGAAAGGGAGAGAACCATATCTTGACTGCTTTCTAAGACTTTTTTTAGGAATAAACTGAGATAGCATATTTGAAAGCGGTAAGATGTATTTAAATGTTTTGTAAGCTGAAAAGTGTTGTAGAGGTTTATTTATTGGATTTGTGTGTGGGTGTATGTGCGTTCAGTCACTCAGTCGTGTCCAACTCTTTGCAACCCCATCGATTGTAGCCAACCAAGCTACAATTCCTCTGTCCATGGAGTTTCTAGGCAAGAATACTAGAGTGGGTTGCCATTTCCTCCTCCAGATATTCTCCCAGTGATAGAACCTGTGTCTCCTGCGTTGGCAAGCAAATTCTTACCCCTGAGCCACTGGGGAAGCCCATTATTGGACTTGAATTCTCCTCAAATCTGTGTTCTTTTCTGCCTGTGCCAGCCTTTAGCATTTTGTTCTTCGACCTAGCACTCACAGACTTCTCAAGATACGGGCCAGAGTGTCCTAGTCTGCTTGGAGAATGCCCAGTGCCTGAGATGCCGTCCTTAAGGAATCATAGTTTTGAGAGTGAGTTGCTGCTGCTGCTGCTAAGTCACTTCAGTCGTGTCCGACTCTGTGTGACCCCATAGACGGCAGCCCACCAGGCTCCCCCGTCTCTGGGATTCTCCAGGCAAGAACACTGGAGTGGGTTGCCATTTCCTTCTCCAATGCATAAAAGTGAAAAGTGAAAGTGAAATCGCTCAGTTGTCTCGGACTCTTAGCGACCCCATGGACTGCAGCCCACCAGGCTCCTCCGTCCGTGGGATTTTCCAGGCAAGAGTACTGGGGTGAGGTGCCATTGCCTTCTCCTTGAGAGTGAGTTAGTGCTTCTCAAATAGTTTTGGGGAAAACTTTGAGGGTGAGACAGATGATTACCATCAGTGCACACAGTTTATTTAGCTGTGCTATGAAGTCACAGAACTCTCTTTCTCTTTGGGAATTCTCAGAACTATTAACAGGCTATATTGCTCCAACTAAGGAGAGAGATTTAGTCTTCAGTTTCTCAAAATTATTTGACAAGTTGGGACTTTCCTGGTGATTGAGAATCCACCCTGAAATGCAGGAGACATGAGTTCAGTCCCTGATCAGGGAACTAAGTTCCCACATGCCACAGAGAAACTAAGTCTGAGTGCCATAGCTACTGAGCCTGCACACTCTGGAGCCCCTGCACCCTAATGAAAGATCCCATATGATGCAATGAAGATCTCACATGTCTGAATTAAGATCCGATGCAGCCAAATAAATGAATATTTTAAAAATAATTTTACCAGCAAAACCATGCATACCTTTTTCCATTAGGAATACCTTTTAAAATTTCTATGGTGGTAAACATAAGGTTTTGCATTTGATTTTTCGTATGTTTATTAGATCATCTCTTAAGTGAGAACACTGAGAGCAGTAACCCAAGGTATTAAAATAGAGAATATTTGATGGAAGGGGTAGTTTGTGATGAGGTAGGAGCTGGTAAGTTACCAGGCCTGCCTGACTCTGGGAAAACCTGGGACTCTTGAGAGCTGGGGAGGGGCTCTATGGGCCCAGACTGGAAGCGTCGGGGGAAGAAAAGGCCCAGGAGCAGTGATTTCCTTATACTGTTTCATTTACTTCACTCAACAACTTTCTGAAGAAGACAGTACTGTCGTCATGCTTTCAGGAGGGAAATGGAGGCTGAAAGGCGTTATGTTAGTTGCTTGTGGTTACACAGTTTGTCAGTGGTGGAATCAGGATTCACATTCAAGTCAGCCTGCTCTAAAGCCCATTTTCCATCCAGAGTAAGATCCAAATGGTTCAAGAAATGGAAAGGTGAAAAAGACAAGCCTTGCTCACCATATGAATATGCAGCTATAATTGCTCAGATAAAACTGTTGTGGTCATTGAAGATCATAGTCAAATTCAGAAAATATGGGCCTCCAAGTTTCTCTTTGGAAAAAAAAAAAATCCTCTTACTCTGGCATGTGTAGTTTAGACCCAGGGAAAGTTGCAAGGGATCTGGGTGGAATTGGGCTCCATAAAAACCACCACCTTTGTGGTTAAAGATTTATTAAGTGATCACGTTGTGCTGGGCATATAAACAGACTTGACCCTTGCCCTTAGGGAGCCCAGAGTAAATAGGCAAGATTTACAGCCAGAGTGCTTCACAGCAGACTAGACATGTTAAAAACATACACGTTCCAGGATCTACCCAGCACAGCTGAAAAATATGACCTGGAAGAAATCCTGAGATGCAGGAAGTTGGAATTTGTCCACCTGATCTTTGCAGTCTCATCTCCCTGTGAGAGTTAAGGTAAATTACTTTTGCTAGCTGAATGAGTTAAGGTAAATTCCTTAACTTCTCTAAGCCCCAGCTTCCTTTTCCAACAAATGAGGATGATCATACTTGCCTCATAGGATTAAGTGTGTGTGCTGTGCTTGCATGCTCAGTTGATCAGTCATGTCCAAGTTTTTGCGACCCCATGGACTGTAGCTCGCCAGGCGCCTCTGTCCAGGCAAGAATACTGCAGTGGGTTGCCATTTCCTCCTCCAGGGGATCTTCCCGACCCAGGGATCAAACCTGCGGTTCCTGCATTGGCAGCAGGATTCTTTACCACTGTGCCACCTAGGAAGCTCAGGATTAACATGAAGTGTTAATTAAATAATATGAGCAAAATGCCAGGCACACAGTAGATGCTAAATAAATGATAGCTATGGTTTTTAAAGTTTCCCATTTGTCCATGGGATAATATTCAAGCTCTGCTCCCTGGTACTTAAGACTTTCCATAATTTAGCACCTACTTAGCTCTCCAGCGTTTGCCTTGGCTCCCTTCCATTCACTATCCAGCCAACATCCAGGGGCATTCATTTCCTGATGACTGTCAAAGTCTTCCCTGCTTTTGAGGTTTAGCACAATTCTCAGAGTATGAGAGTATGTCTATGGAATCTTGAGAAGGCGCGGGTCTCTGAGGCACTTTCAGAGGGTCTTGAGGTCAAAATTATCATCATAATAATACTAAGATGGGAATTCCTTGGCAGTCCAAGGGTTAGGACCCAGCACTTTCACTGTTGTGAACCAGGTTCAATCCCTGGTCAGGGTATTAAGATCCCACAAGATGTGCAATGCTGCCAAGAAATAATAACGCTCATAATAATGCTAAGATGTTGTTTGGTTTCTTTTTTCACTTTTAACATTTGTACCAAATGTGCAAAAGCACTGGTGGGTAATGGTAATCTATTTATTGGTAATCCATTAATCCATTATAGGTAATCCTATAATTGGGTGGTAATCCACCACCCAGTTACAAGGAGGAAAATACCAGTTTCACATACGATTGTGCTTAAAGAAACAAAAAAATATTAATTCTATTAAATATTGCCCTTTGAGCACACATCCTTTTAATATTCTGTGTGATGAAGTGGAAAAGCACTTCTGCTGTATGTGAACAGTCAATGGTTGTCTAGAGTACAAGTATTTGTGCAACTGAATTGTGAGTTGAACTGCTACTTTTTTTTCCTGGAATATCAGTTTATCTGATAGAATAACTTATAAACAAACTGTACTCATTCAAGTTTGCATATTTGGCGAACCTTTTCTCAAAAATAAACTGAATCTGTCACTTCGAGGAAAACAACTAAGCCTTGTTGCCAAATGATAAAATTGGGGCTTTCCAGCAAAATTAGACTTTTGGAAAACTTGTATACAACTGTGAGCTTGACAGATTCTCAGTAATTGAAGCCTTTTTGATGAGCTCCATGGTAATATTAAAAAATGTGATTCTTTTATTATTGTGTAACAAAACATGTCAACATTTTAAAGATCAAAATTTCTAAATGACCAGTGTATGAGGTTACAAAATCATGTGTGGGTAAAAGACACAGTGAAAATACATGCAATCCAATGGGTTTTAATGTAACAGAGAACAAAAGTTCATTGATACGCTTTCAGTTTCCACCTTGAAACTAACCTTTAAGAGATTACTTTTTGTTGAGATTTGTTGTCTCATCAAAGAAAAAAGATATTTATAATTATCTGAAAAAGGTTATGTATTCTCCCTTTTTCCAACTTCTTATCTGTGCAAGGCCGTGTTTTATTCATATACTTCAACCCAAACAACATGTGTCAACAGGCTGAATACAAAAGCAAATATAAGAACCCAGCTGTCTTCTGTTAAACCACTCATTAAAGAACTTTGCAAAATAGAATTTCCCACCAATTCTCCTTTTCTTTTAGAAAATAGTTATTTTTCAAAAAATATGTTATTTGTGTTAGCATGTAACTGGGTTTATTATTGTTATTTTTAAATGATTTGATAAACAATTAAAAAATATGTTTTAGTTTCTAGCTGGGTAAATATTTAATCCACACAAACAAAATTCTTCCGTGTCTTCGATCATTCTCAAGAGGATAAAGAAGGTCTTAAGTGAATCAGTGGCTTAGAGTAGAAGTCCTACCACCTTCAGGAAAACTGTCAAAACATTCAGTAGAGGTGGGCAAACTTTTTTGAATTCCTGTAGACTTTAAACTTGTACTACTCTTCTGTCACTTGGTGTTATCTTATTTTGTCATTCTCTGTTTTAAAATACATTTAAAAAAATCCACAGTAGGTCCTGCAATAGGCCCACAATAGGTCTGGCTTCTCACAAGCCAGAATCTGTCTTATTGCCTTTAGGGGAGGGTATGAGGGATAATCCGTGTATATGCCTATTGTTACATCCCTGATAGCTCAGTTGGTAAATAATCCACCTGCCATGCAGGAGACCCTGGTTTGTATTCCTGGGTCGGGAAGATCCCCTGAAGAAGGGAAAAGCTACCCACTCCAGTATTCTGGCCTGGAGAATTCCATGGACTATATAGTCCATGGGGTTGCAAAGAGTTGGACACGGCTGGGCCTAGGGACTTTCACTTTCACTTTCATACTTATTGTTGGTAGGATACAGTGAAGCATCCTAATTTACTAGCATCATTGTCTTGATGAGCTCTTGCAAATATGACTGAACCTCCCTAACCTAAAATACTGTTGGGGTAATAGTCTGATTCAGTGAAAAATCAGATTCCAAGCATATTTATGTGTTTTAATTACATATTTTATATTTTTGTTATTTGTCCTTAAGGTAAGACTAATGCATATTCATTGCAGAAAATTTTTAAATTACACAAGGTAAATAAAATAATTATCTGCAAAATAAATAATATCTAGTTGTTTTATAGCTTAGAAAAATTAGAAAGCACCTGCAATCTCATAATGTAGATATAAAGGATATCAATATTTTGATCTATCACCTTCAAAGATATGTATCATCCACATAAAATGAGAATTTTACAGAAAATTGGGATGTTACTTTATATAAAGTTTTGTACCTTTCATGGCCTTAATTGCTCTTTGAAAATGTTATTTTTAGTAGTGCTAATATGTTTCAATGATGCACATTTATGTTGTTTCTGGTTTATTTTTTTTAAACAATAAATAACACTGTGATGAATATCTTTAAAGAAACATTGATGATTTATTTGTACAGGATAGATTCCTAGAGATGGGATTACTATATCAACAGGAATTCTAAAATGCAGTTTGATTAAATTAAAATTATGTAACTTGAAAATGATGATTGCATTATGGCCAAAGTACGTCAAATAGAGCTTTCTGTTACGGATGGCCAGTTTCCTACACACTTCAGGTCTCTAGCACTTGGGTGCTCAGAGCTGTTTGCAGTGATGGTGTTATGGATTCAAGTTTGAAGAGATATAGGTATTGGGAAGTCGAGTACACAGAAACCAAACCTGGCTAATTTAAGCAGAAAGAAATGTGTTAAAATATTGGGTCACTTTCTGAATTTCTAGGGACATCAGAGAACTAGGCCACATGGCCAGGTAAGCCTCCCAACACAACAGATCTGGTCCCAAGAAGACTCCACTCCTTTCATCTTCCTGCCATGACTACCCCTAGAGTTCACCATTAAGGCTGACTCCAGCAGGACTAGAGTGGATGCCAGGCTCTGGCCTCCCAAGTCACAATCCAGCATGGATGCTGTGATTGTCAGAGCCTTGTACTTGTCCTCAGTCAGTCAAGCTGCAAGGGAGGCTGAGAAATCCTGACTCCAGCATTGGGGATCGGTGTCTGCTTTCCACCAGGACTTATCAAGAGGGGGCAGTCCTTGATCTTGAAGAACAGTTCAGATGCTGAGCTACCAAAAAAGAGGAACAAATGCTTATTATAGCCAGTAACAATGTTTGTCAAGCTCCTGGGAATCCAGGACCTATTCTAGGAGACGTGATACTGATATTATAATAAAACGTTTTGGAGATCAAGATTTTCCAAATGACCAGCATATGATGTTAAAAAATTACGTGTGTGTAAGAGATTCATTCAAAGTACATGTAGACCAACAAGTTTTAATACCACAGAGGACAAATATTCATTTCATCTTGATATACCTTTCTATTTATTACAGAACAGCAGCCAGGTCTAATTTGCCAGCATTATCTAGTGCCTAGAGCAGAGTGGGGGCTTTCCTGGTAGCTCACCCGGTGGAGAATCCATCTGCAATGAAGGAGATCCCGGTTCAATTCCTGGGTCAGGAAGGGATAGGCTACCTACTCCCAGTACTCTTTCTTGGGCTTCCCTGGTGGCTCAGATGGTAAAGAATCTGCCTGCAATTTGAGAGACCTGGGTTCAATCCCTGGGTTGGGAAGATCCCCTGGAAAAGGGCATGGCAACCCACTCCAGTATTCTTGCCTGGAGAATCCCAGTGACAGAGTAGCCTGGCAGGCTACAGTCCATGGGGTCACAAAGAGTCGGATATGACTGAGTGACTAATCACAGCACAGCACAGGGCAGAGTGGGTATGCAATAGACACTTCTTGAATGAATGAATTAATTAATATTAGACACTGCTTGGTGAAATGGATGCTATCCACTATTGAGAATGCTGACACTAAATTCCATTTCATTTCTATGGGTGCCATCACTGGAAGTGGAATATAGAACATCAGGTTGGAGACAAAGCAGTCTCCTGGTCTTCACCTTCCATCCCATCTTTTTTTTTTTTTTTTTCCGGGAGGGGGAGTATTAAAAAATAAACGGAGACATACTGACATTTTTAAGCATCTGTTTGAAAGTAAAAGTGAAAGTGTTAGACGTTCAGTCGCGTCCAGTTCTTTTTGACCCCATGGACAAAGCTTGTCAGGCTCCTCTGTCCATGGGATTCTCCAAAGCAAGAATACTAGAGTGGGTTGCCATGACTTTCCCCAGGGGATCTTCCCGACCAGGGATCAAACCTGGGTCCCCCACGTTGCAGGAAGATTCTTTACCATCTGAGCCATCAGGGAAATATTTATCTGAGTAAATGTCAGTTCCAATTGGCAGTACCAAACAGAAAGCAGTTAGTAGTTCTTCATCCAAGGGAGTTAGGGGCAAGATTTATTGAGAAGATTCAGCAAGCAAGTCAAAGAAAGGACTTGACTGGCTATAGCTTAAGCAGTGCCTTATTAGGGAAAGCCTAGTTGCTTAGCTGTGATTGGTTGTCCTTGGGTTTCATTTCATAACTTGAAGGCATTTATTGGCTTCCTTCTAGTTTGCTTGCATAGGCTGCTAAGTCATTGGAGTCTTCTTAGAATAATGGTCTTCTTGTTTAATTAACTTAATAGAAAAAATTATCCAGGCCACACTGTCTTCATCTTTTTAATTCCCCCAAAGGAAGTGAGCATTGGTTTATAAGCACATTCTCTCAAAAGATGAGAAACAATAATTTCCAGATTTAAAAACAAAAACAGAAACCATAGGTCTGAACATCTAGGGCACCTGGATGGAAACGTGAGACTTTTATGGAGGATGTTATTCAGGCAGAGAGGGTTACACATGCAAGCAAAAGGCATTATGGATCAATGTTTCTAGGCATATGATCCTTGTCCCCTCTTATACCACTCTGCTGCTGCCCATTCTTTGCAAATAAAAGAATTTTTAAAGTTGAGGAACTGTTTATGTAAATTTATAGATGGAAGAGAGGCGTTTGAAAAAGCTGATTCTGAGTGATTGCGATTTTCCAAGTCTGATTTCCATTGTTGGAAAAGGAGAGCACGGTAACAGATGATGTCATTATTGGAACCACAGAAGCACGAGGACGTAGAGGCTCTGCCTTGCCTCATTCCCGCCTTTGCCAAGCGCTGAAGTGGAACTGTGGAGATGGATGGCTTGGGATAATTTTTGGCAAGGCACCTGAATGTCAGAGCGTGTTTTCCAGAAGGCTATTCCCTTTAAAGACACCCAGGTCTCTATCATATTCTGTAATTCTTTTTTTTTCTTCTTCTTTGCCAAATAGATCACTTCAAGCTGCAGATATCCCAAGCACAAATTACAGTTCATTCTCACATCTGAGATGCCATATGCTAACTCCAGCAGTACTTGGAGTTAAAAAAGCAGCAAAGTCAAAAACTTCCTTCTTTGGCTCACTATGACGCCCACTAAGTCTCACCCAGCAGGACTGTTTAGGATGGAGAACAGCTTGCCTAATACAGTCTCATCTCCAACCCCATATGGAGTTGACATTTTCTCACAGTGGGCCATTCTCTCACTACTCTGCAGACATTAACCACTCTGCCTTCCCACAGATTTTTCAAGTAATTAGCTGCTTGCTGCCAGCAAACCCAGCCACTTTTGAGGTACAACACAAGTCATCCTCCAGTCAATCTCATAGTTTTTGAATTGCCGCCAGTTTCCCTTCTCCTGAGAGCTGACAGATGGGTCCTGTCTCTTTCTGTGGATGGAGATGTAGATGCTTGGAGCTCAGAGCTAAAATCCAGCAAGTGATAGAGTTGGACAAGTTCTTCCAGGTCTATTCCAGTCCTCCTCTTCCCAGTATCCCCTGAGATACTGGCACACAGCCCCAGCCATACAGAGTGTGTAGTAGTAGGTCTTAATAACTGCTTATGTTGCTAGGGCTGAATGCATTTAAATACAAAGTGACAGCGGAATGCTTAGCATGTGGCAAGCACCGTCCTTATTAGCACCTGGAATGTCTGATACCAGTTGGTTCTCATAGCAAAGAGAGGAGGAAGGTACAACTACCATTCCTGTTTAGAGAAGGGGAAACTGAGGCACCAGCTGGTTTAACCAACTTGCCCAAGTTTGCATTAGTAAGAGTGAGAGCTAGGGGATTCCCCGGTGGCTCAGCTGGTAAAGAATCCACCTACGATGCAGGAGAGCCAGGTTCGATTCCTGGGTCAGGGAAGAACCCCTGGAGAAAGGAATGGCAACCAAATCCTGTATTCTTGCCTGGAGAATCCCATGGACAGAGGAACCTGGCAGGTGACTTGGAGTCACAAAGAGTCGGACATGCCTGAGTGACTGACACTTTCACTTTTCAGAGCTATGGGATGAGCTCTGGCTGTCCTACTTCTAAGCTCATGTTCCTCAGAGTGATCATGACAACAAAATTAATAAAACAGCAAATGCTGTACAACCAGGCAATAGTCTGAGGATTCTATGCAAATCAGCTCCTATAATTTTCAGAATAGGAGGAAAGTAGACATATGATCCCACTTTTTACACAGGAGTAAGCTGAAACACAGAGACATTAAGGAGCTTGCTCAAGGTCACACAGCTCTTAACGGGCAGAGCTGGAATTTGAATCTAGGCTTCAGAGTGCATGCATGCTAAGTTGACTCAGTCATGTAGGATTCTTGCAATCCTGTAGCCCGCCAGGCTCCTCTGCCCCTGGGATTCTCCAGGCAAGAATACTGGAGTGGGTTGCCATACCCTCCTCCAGGGGATCTTACTAACCCAGGAAAGGAACCTGCTTCTCTTGTGTCTCCTGCATGGGCAGGTGGTTTTGTTTTGTTTTGTTTTGTTTTTTTTGACCACTAATGCTGCCTGGGAAGCCCAGGCTTCAGAGTATGTGCTCTTAATCTCATGCTGTTTGGGGAGCACTTTCCTGGATTTTGCTGCAGATTATGATAAAGCTGCATCCCCTTGCTCAAGGCAGGGAGGAGAAGGCAGTTTCCTCTCGGGGGTCCTTTCAATCTGATTCCACGCCCTGTGGTTCTGGGAAGCGCTACCAGCACCTGCATGGACATTTCCGTTCCTCCCACGCACAGATGGCTCTCATGGGTGGTCCAAATAGTCTAAATTGCTTCCTGCATGTTTCTGAGAAAGCAAGGAAAGTGTGGTTTGTCTTTGAATGGAGGCACTTCCATAGGGAAGGAACAATGGCCCCAAGTCCTAGGTTCTGCTGGGGACAGTGGATGGGTCCCAGAGTATCTGAGTGGTTGGTGTTGTCTTGCCCAGCACACCTCCGCTCTTATAGTCTAGCACTGCTCTCACTGATGACTGCATAGCTGGCTCAAGCAGAGCCCTCCCCAGGGATTGTCCTTGCTGTAGCTGATAGAAAAGAGGCTCATTTTTGTCACTCAGTGCCCAAAGCTGTTGGTGGTGGCCAGGGGACCACACTCCTTGCATTTGGGTAGAAGAGAAAGATGCTGACAACAGAGAAGTGATGGGGAAATTGGGCCCAGCCTTCAGTCTCCTCGAGACACTTTCCTGCCCTTCCCACTTGCAGGAGACAATAACTCGATCTTATTTTGAGTTCTGTGAAGTTGGGTTTGCAACTGGCAACTAATCGGAAACCATCTCCAAGGACTGTATTTCTGAATCTTTGTAAAGGTGCTGTGGCTTTGAATTCTGTGGCTCTTTCCACCTGAATTTGAGCTCACTGGTGTGCATTACTTTGAGGACAGCTCTGCAGTGATGTCCCATTTGCCTTTTACTAGGTGTACTGGCTTCCAAGTATCACTTTGCCAAAAAGAGTCAGTGTAGTCAAAGCTCTGGTTTTTCCAGTAGTCATGAACAGATGTGAGAGTTGGACCATAAAGAAGGCTGAGCACCAAAGAGTTGATGCTTTTGAAATGTGGTGTTGGAGAAGACTCTTGAGAGTCCCTTGGACAGCAAGGAGATCAAACCAGTCAATCCTAAAGGAAATCAACCCTGAACACTCATAGAAAGGACTGATGCTAAGGCTGAAACTCCAATACTTTGGCCACATGATGTGAAGAGCTGATTCATTGGAAATGACCCTGATGTTGGGAAAGACTGAGGGAAAGAGAAGAAGGGGGTGACAGAGGATGAAGTAGTTAGATGGCATCATTAACTCAACGGACATGAGTTTGAGCAAACTTCAGGAGATGGTGAAGGACAGGGAAGCCTGGCATGCTGTAGTCCATGGAGGGTCACAAAGAATTGGACATGACTTAGCAACAGAACAAGTAACTTCATAGGGCTGCTGTAATAAGGTATCACGAACTGAGTGGCTTAAACAACAGAAATTTATTGTCTCACAGCTCTGGAGGCTAGATGTCCAGATCAAGGTCACTAGAATTGGTTCCCTCTGATACTATGTAGGAGAATCTGTTCCAGGCTTTCTTCCTAGCTTTTGGTGGTTTGCCAGCAATTTTTGGTGTTTCTTAGCTTATACCGGAGAAGGCAATGGCACCCCATTCCAGTACTCTTGCATGGAAAATCCCATGGATGGAGGAGCCTGGTAGGCTGCAGTCCATGGGGTTGCTAAGAGTTGGACACGACTGAGCGACTTCACTTTTACTTTTCACTTTTCTGCATTGGAGAAGGAAATGGCAACCCACTCCAGTGTTCTTGCCTGGAGAATCCCAGGGACGGAGGAGCCTGGTGGGCTGCCGTCTATGGGGTTGCCCAGAGTCGGATATGACTGAAGCGACTTAGCAGCAGCAGCAGTAGCAGCTTATACATCATTGCCTTGGTCTCTGCTTTCATCCTTATGTAGCATTGTCTCTACATGTGTGTGTGTCTCTATCCAAATTTCCCCCTTTTTATAAGGACAATGGTCATATTGGATTAGGGCTCATCTTTAATGACCTCATGTTATGACCAACTAATTGGATCTGCAACTATTTTCTTTTCAAATAGGGTCTCATTCTGAAGTATTGGGCATTAGGACTTTAATATAGGAATTCTGGGTCAGGGGGACACAAATCAACCCATACCACCATCAAGCAGGGGAAATAAAGAACAAGATGCTGTCTTCTCTTCACCCAGATGAAGGTTTTGGGGAGTAGACAGAGGGCACTGACTCTGAATTTGAATGTCACTTTTATGAGTTAACCTTTCTGGGTTTGACAAATAAGCAGAGTGGGCTGGATTGATGGTTTTAAAATCTCGTTCCACAGAGCCACTGGGACTTGTTTGGGTTGGCAGTTATGTTGGCAGATTTTGGACCCCTTCTCCTCACTTCACCCAGTGATGTGCCAGCGGGGGCGGGGGTGGGGTGGGAGGAGGGGCATCCACCTTGGCAGATGGGAGTATTTAATTGCTGAAAAAGTGAAAGTGAAAGTTGTTCACTGCTGTCCGACTCTTTGCGATCCCATGGATTGAACAGTCCATGGAATTCTCTAGGCCAGAATACTGGAGTGGGTAGCCTTTCCCTTCTCCAGGGGATCTTCCCAACCAAGGGATAGAACCCACGTCTCCTGTATTGTAGGCAGATTCTTTACCAGCTGAGCCACAAGGGAAGCCCTTAATTGCTGATGTTATATAGAATTGTCAGTGCACAGCAATAACACAAAGCAGTTGTTCAGTTGCTAAGTCATGTCCGACTCTTCGCAACCCCATGGACTGCAGCACGCCAGGCTTTCCTGTCTTTCTTATCTCCTGGAGTTTGCTCAAACTCAAGTCCACTGAGTTAGTGATGCCATCCAACCCTCTTGTCTCTGTCGTCCCCTTCTCA
This sequence comes from Bos indicus x Bos taurus, assembly GCF_003369695.1. Classification (NCBI taxonomy): domain Eukaryota; kingdom Metazoa; phylum Chordata; class Mammalia; order Artiodactyla; family Bovidae; genus Bos; species Bos indicus x Bos taurus. Next base: position 39,391,615 of record NC_040095.1, read on the forward strand.
TCCTGCCTTCAATCTTTCCCAGCATCAAGGTCTTTTCTAAATGAGTCAATTTTTCCCATCAGGTGGCCAAAGTATTGAAGCTTCAGCATCAGTCCTTCCAATGAATATTCAAGGTTGATTTCATTTAAAATGGACTGGTTTGAAGCAGACCAGCTATTAATTGGTTTTATTGTTCTTTTGCAATTCTCTACAAATAATGCACTCCCCTCTCACCTGTCCCCTAGGTGGATAATTCAGACAGGCTGATCCCACCAGTTCCCATCTTTGTATGCACTGCTTTCTTAAAGTGATTCTGGACTTATCTGTTTTATGGGTACAGATTCCAGGAAAATTTTTGTTTGAATAAAGCGCTCTGCTAAAAAAAAAAAAAAAAAGTTTGAGTCCAGAAAACAGCTAAAGGATTTCTTGATTTCCTTCCAGTTCTAAGATCCCGTGTGTCTCTATTAAAATTAGTCTCAGGCTTCTGTGATGGTCTGGTGAATAAGAATCTGCCTGTGTCTGGAGTAGTAACAGCTTTTGTCAACCAGTGGAGATACCAACTGGCATGTATCCTGGAGTCCTGGGCAGCTGCAGTTCCAAACCTAGTTGGTTACAGGCTAGTGGTCTCCACTTGACACCCCTTTCCCCAAAGCCACCCTCCCCAACACTCGACTGCAGTCATAACCCCCTTTACTCTTCACCCACTAGAATTCTGATGCTGACCCTGTCTGCAGGGTGGAACTACCGCCTGCTAAGATTCTCTCACCTACTGTTGTTTTCATTTTAGAAAAGAGACATGACTATTTTGATAGGTAATAATAATTGCTAATGCTTATTAAGGACTTACTCCGTGCCAGGCACTGGTCCAAGTGCTTTACTTGGAGGTGCTTTACTGGAAGAGGGCAAGGGCAACCCACTCCTCTGTTCTTGCCAGGAGAATTTCATGGACAGGGAGCAGGCTACAGTCCATGGGGTCACAAAGAGCTGGACACAACTGAGCAATTAGACACGAACGAATAGACACGACTGTCTATTTCTCCTAACCATCCTATGAGGCAGGTGCCCCGTGGGCCCGTGGGGAAGCAGGCACAGAGAGGTTAAGTCATCCTTAGTTGAGGATGTGGCACAACTAGGATCTGGATCCAGACAGCCTGGCTGTCAACCACCACGGGACGACAGGTGGTTATACAAGTGCCGTTGGAAGGCAGGTATTTGGACTGCATCCCTTTTCTTGCCGTTGAAGCGAACCTGAGAGAGCTAGAAAGAGAGCATGATTACATTCAGAAAGCAGCAGAGGAGTGTATGACTAGGAGTCTAGAACAGAACCACTGTTTATCCCACTGGTCCTTTAGAGAGCAGGAGAGGAAGCCAGAGTGCCAGTGATGCTGTTTTCTGTCCCTGCAATGTGGGGTGAAGGTGCCTCCCTCCATCCCCTCCTGCCTTTGTTGGGGAAGAGGAATTTCCCTTCTTTCTCTCCCATGGCAGGGAGGTGGGGCACAAGCCCAGAAACAAGAGAAAGGATGTCATCTGTGAAGTGGGGGTTTCCAGGCTGAGATTCATCAGTGGACAGAGAAAACAATTGTTTTGAGAAAAAAAAATAGTGCTTGCTCTAACTTTAGGGTCTGTGTGTGTGTTAGTCGCTCAGTTGTGTCCAACTCTTTGTGACCCTGTGGACTGTAGCCTGCTACCTGTCCATGAAATTCTCCTGGTGAGAACACTGGAGTGGGTTGCCTGTGCCCTCTTCCAGGGTATCTTCCTGGCTCAGGAGTTGAAACTGGGTCTCCAGCACTGCAGGCAGATTCTTTACCATCTGAACCACAGGGAATGCAGGAGATGCAGGAGACCCGGGTTCAATTCCTGGGTTGGGAAGATCCCCTGGAGAAGGAAATGGCAACCCACTCCAGTATTCTTGCCTGGAGAATCCCATGGACAGAGGAGCCTAGCGGGGTACAGGCCATGGGGTTGCAAAGAGTTGGACACGACTGAGAGCATGCACTCAACTTTAGGGTCTGCCTACATTTAATCTCTACTCCTTTGACTCTGCCACATTCAAGGCCTATATTGCATTAACTTTATAACCCATTTCCTCACTTCCAAAGATTCACCTCTTTAATTCATTTTCTGTGCTGTTGCCTATATTTTGTGTCCAAAAATACAAATCTGATTGTTTCCCTTCATACACTAAACCTTACATTGTTTTCCTCCTTGACTAGGGAACATTCCTGAAATCCACCTCTCTTCCCAGCTGTACAGGCATGTCCTGACCATCTTGAGTCCTGTCTTCACTTTCCTGCCCCTTCAAACCCTCCTCATCCTTTATGACCTTGACCATAGGCTACTGTTGCGTATAGAGCCTCTTGGGATGCCCCCAGTAGAACACTCTTCCTTCCCCAGCTCCTTTCTGCTGTATCTTTCTTTCCATGGCTCTACATCTGACAAGAGCAGCATCCATAAGCCCCCAGGAGGTTTTGGAGACCACACTGAATTCATATTACAATGAGAAGCTTACAGCTTTTGAACACCTGGACTCAGATATATGATTAAAAAAAAAAATCTCTTTCCTTCTTACTTTGGTCCAGATGCTCATTCATCATTTTCTCCCCATCATCCATGGGTTCCATGACAGAGACACAGGAGAGGTGGGTTCCATTCCTGGGTGAGGAAGACCCCTGAAGAAGGAAATGGCAACCCATCTCCAGTATTCTTGTCTGGAAAATCCCGACAGAGAAGCCTGGCAGGTTACAGTCCATGGGGTTGCAAAGAGTCTATAGATGTCATTTTAGAAACAGCAATCTGTTGTCTAGCAACATTTGATTATGTGTAGCTAAACATGCGACAATGTGATCAGGTTCTCAGAAGATTTTCAGTTCTTTTGTGGCATTTAATTATGACCACATGGATACAGGTTCAACTTGAGGGTAGGCTGATTTTTTTCCTGGAAATGAGAGCTAAAAATCTACGGTTATTTATTGATTTTTTTTAAAGGATACAATCTCAAAAATTTTACAAGTTGGTAAAACAAACCAAAACACTGCAATTACCAAACCCCAGTCTGTTTTCCTTAGAAAAGCCCAGACACTTCAATGTAATTGGAGAGTTTTGTTTTGTTTGATCAAATACTGTGGTTAATTCACCAGCTGCTTCCCTGGAGTTCATGAAAATTGACCACGTAATTCCCACACTACCCATCCCTCCTCCAAATTTACTTTTCTTTTAAATGTAATTTATATTCCCTCTTTCTTCTAAGAGTGGCTAACTGTGTATGATAGCTTTCTTAAGTGGTATGAAGGGAAAAGCTAATGTACATTGTTGTTCTATCTGGTTCAGAGGATTTCTGATGATCTCATTGGGGTAGAGGTGAAGTGGCATCATTAGAATGTGTTTTACACGGGTCATTTATATAACTAGAGTAATAAGTTATTTTCATCGTGGAAAATATAAAAAAGAGAAATAGCCTTTACCCTGCCAAAACAAAAACAAGGAGAAACAGAAGTCATAGGATTAGAAAGCACTGTTGCTTTCCTTTGCCAGTAAAAGGGGCAGTGATACACACAGTTGAAATCTGGACAATGAGGTCAGTATAAATCTGCCCAGTGATATTGATGCTGATAATTATATCAGGAGAGTATGCTGCACACACCTCGTAGGGCTCCCTGGACTCATCAAATGACATAACCAACTTTGATTTTGATAAGGGTTATTGACTAGAAACCACTTCAGTATTCTTGCCTTGAGAATACCATGAACAGTATGAAAAGGCAAAAAGATAGGACCCTGAAAGATGAATTCTCCAGGCCGGTAGGTGCCCAATATGCTACTGGAGATTAGTGGAGCAATAACTCCAGAAAGAATAAAGGGATGGAGCCAAAACAAAAACAACACCCAGTTGTGGATGTGACTGGTGACGGAAGTAAAGTCCAATGCTGTAAAGAGCAATACTGCATAGGAACCTGGAATGTTAGGTCCATGAATCAAGGCAAATTGGAAGTGGTCAAACAAGAGATGGCAGGAGCAAACTTCCACATTTTAGGAATCAGCAAACTAAAATGGACTGGAATGGGTGAATTTAACTCAGATGACCATTACGTCTACTACTGTAGGCAGGAATCCCTTAGAAGAAATGGAGTAGCCATCGTAGTCAACAAAACAGTCCAAAATGCAGTGCTTGGATGCAATCTCAAAAATGACAGAATGATCTCTGTTCGTTTCCAAGGCAAACCATTCAATATCACAGTAATCCAAGTCTATGCCCCAACCAGTAATTCTGAAGAAGCTGAAGTTGAATGGTTCTGTGAAGACCTACAAGACCTTTTAGAACTAACACCCTGAAAAGATGTCCTTTTCATTACAGGGGACTGGAATGCAAAAGTAGGAAGTCAAGAAATACCTGGAGTAACAGGCAAATTTGGCCTTGGAATGCAGAATGAATCAGGGCAAAGACTAATAGAGTTTTGCCAAGAGACTGCACTGGTCTTAGCAAACACCCTCTTCCAACAACACAAGAGAAGACTCTACATATGGACATCACCAGATGGTCAACACCAAAATCAGATTGATTATATTCTTTGCAGCCAAAGATGGAGAAGCTCTATACAGTCAGCAAAAACAAGACGGGGAACTGACTGTGGCTCAGATCATGAACTCCTTAATTGTCAAATTCAGACTTTAATTGAAGAAAGTAGAGAAAACCACTAGACCATTCAGGTATGACCTAAATCAAATCCCTTATGATGATACAGTAGAAGTGACAAATAGATTCAAGGGATTAGATCTGATAGACAGAGTGCCTGAAGAACTATGGACAGAGGTTCGTGACATTGTACAGGAAGCTGTGATCAAGACCATCCCTAAGAAAAAGAAGTGCAAAAAGGCAAAATGGTTGTCTGAGGAGGCCTTACAAATAGCTGTGAAAAAAAGAGAAGCTAAAGGCAAAGGAGAAAAGGAAAGATATACCCATTTGAATGCAGAGTTCCAAAGAACAGCAAGGAGAGTTAAGAAAGCCTTTCTCAGTGATCAACGCAAAGAAATAGAGAAAAACAATAGAATGGGAAAGACTAGAGATCTCTTCAAGAAAATTAGAGATACCAAGGGAACACTTCACGCAAAGATGGGCACAATAAAGGACAGAAATGGCATGGACCTTACAGAAAGAGAAGATATTAAGAAGAGGTAGCAAGAATACACAGAAGAGCTATACAAAAAGATCTTCATTACCCAGATAATCATGATGGTGTGATCACTCACCTAGAGCCAGACATCCTGGAATGTGAAGTCAAGTGGGCCTTAGAAAGCATCACTATGAACAAAGCTAGTGGAGGTGATGGAATCCCAGTTGAGCTATTTCAAATCCTAAAATATCATGCTGTGAAAGTGCTGCACTCAATATGCCAGCAAATTTGGAAAACTCAGCAGTGGCCACAGGACTGGAAAAGGTCAGTTTTCATTCCAGTCCCAAAGAAAGGCAATGCCAAAGAATGCTCAAGCTACCACACAATTGCACCGATTTCACACGCTAGCAAAGTAATGCTCAAAATTCTCCAAGCGAGGCTTCAACAATACATGAACCGTGAACTTCCAGATGTTCAAGCTGGATTTAGAAGAGGCAGAGGAATCAGAGATCAAATTGTTAACATCCACTGGATCATCAAAAAAGCAAAAGAGTTCCAGAAAAACATCTATTTCTGCTTTATTGACTATGCCAAAGCCTTTGACTGTGTGAACCACAACAAACTGTGGAAAATTCTTCAAGAGATGGGAATACCAGACCACTTGACCTCCTGCAGAGAAATTGATATCCAGATCAAGAAGCAACAGTTAGAACTGGACATGAAACAACAGACTGGTTCCAAATCAGGAAACGAGTACATCAAGGCTATATATTGTCACCCTGCATATTTAACTTATTTGCAGAGTACATCATGAGAAATGCTGGGCTGGAGGAAGCACAAGCTGGAATCAAGATTGCTGGGAGAAATATCAATAACTTCAGATATGCAGATGACACCACACTTATGGCAGAAAGCGAAGAAGAACTAAAGAGCTTCTTGATGAAAGTGAAAGAGGAGAGTGAAAGTGTTGGCTTAAAGCTTAACATTCAGAAAACTAAGATCATGGCATCTGGTCCCATCACTTCATGGCAAATAGATGGGGAAGCAATGGAAACAGTGACAGGCTATTTTTTGGGGCTCCAAAATCACTGCAGATGGTGACTGCAGCCATGAAATTAAAAGACGCTTGTTCCTTGGCAGAAAAGTTATGACCAATCTAGACAGCATATTAAAAAGCAGAGACATTACTTTGCCAACAAAGGTCCATCTAGTTAAAGCTATGGTTTTTCCAGTCGTCGAGTACGAATATGAGTTGGACTGTGAAGAAAGCTGAGCGCCAAAGAATTGATGCTTTTGAACTGTGATGTTGGAGAAGACTCTTGAGAGTCCCTTGGACTGCAAGGAGATCAAACAGTTCATCCTAAAGGAAATAGTCCTGAATATTTGTTGGAAGGACTGATGCTGAAGCTGAAGCTCCAATACTCAGGCCACCTGATGCGAAGAACTGACTCATTTGAAAAGACCCTAATGCTGGGAAAGATTGAAGGCAGGAGAAAAGGGGATGACAGAGGATGAGATGGTTGGATGGCATCATGGACTCAGTGGACATGAGTCTGAGTAAGCTCTGGGAGTTGGTGATGGACAGGGAAGCCTGGTGTGTGGCAGTCCATGGGGTCGCAAAGAGTCGAACTGGACTGAGCAACTGACCTGAACTCAACTGACTAGAAACCTACTGGGTTATTAAGGGCAATTAAAATGTGAATAGAGCTTTTTAAAAAAATAAATAAAATATCAATCTCATTTCAGAAGTACATCAGAATTTCTTTGGCTGCTCTGGGTCTTAGTTGCAGTATGCACAATCTTTAGTTGTGGCATATGGGATCTAGTTCCCTGACCAGGGCTGGAACTGGCCCTACTGCATTGGTAGCATGGAATCTTAGCCAGGGAAGTCCCAGGAGAACATAAGAATTTCACTTTTGCACCTCTCTCTTGCCCACTTGAGTTTTAGCCCCTAAGAAAGATGGCATGCCTGACACTAGGGTTTTATGCCTTGACTAATCTGTTTTAAGCCTACCATGCATTTCAAGCCTAGAAAGCTAAAACTCTGTATGTCCCCACACACATTAAGTCTCATTTCAGTAGGACTCCTTTCATTGAATCCCTCCATAGCCATCCCCCTTCTCCCTCTTGTCTGCTCTTCTCTGACTAAATCAACTCCTTTGTCCTCTGGGCTCTCACTTGAAAAAGAATACCCTCTTTCACAGGACTTGTTACCTGGTATTGTTATTTCTTCTTGGTTTGTGCTTTAACACCCTCAGGCCAGTGTACAGAGGACTTGCAACAGTTGGTTGTGTTTTTTGTATCTGTCTCCATTCCTAGACCATGAATCCCCAGAGGAGAACTCATCCTGTGCACCCCTCTGTCACCACCACCGCTGACACATATGCATCGCTCTGTGGTCACATCATCTTATAAAGGATTAATGAATGAATTTGTGAGTGTCTGGGGAAAATATTCTCTAACATTAATCACCCCCAATAGGCTGACTCTATCTGGACCAGTCTATGGCTGATCACTGCTTTCAGTCCCCAAAGAATAAAGTGATCTGCTCCAGACTTCCGCAGGCCACTTTCTAAGCCCTGCTGCTGTGCTCAGGGAAGGTAATATGAATGGCCCTGTTTTAGGTTGCCAGGGCTACCATAACAAAGACCACCAACTGGGTGGCTTAAATGATAGATATTTATGTTCCTGCAGTTCTGGAGGCTGAAAGTCTCAGAACAAGGTGTGGGCAGGTTTTGCTTCTCCTGGGAACTCTTCTTGGCTTGCGGGTGGTTGTCCCCTCACAGCTCTCTTGTGGCCTTTTCTCCTTCTGTGCATCCCTAGTGTCACCACCTCATCTCAGGACACCGGTTGTATTGGATTGGGGCCCCACCCTGAAGGCCTCATGTTAACTCAATCATCTCTTTGTAGGTCCTATTTCTTTCTGGAATGGGGGTTGGGACTTGAACATGTGACTCTTGGGGAACACAATTCAGTCCTTACCAGGCTCTAGCACAGGTTCTCTAGTTTACTACCAACAGGTCCCACTGCCAAATAAACAGAGAGAGAGCTATAGTCTTTGGAAGCAGTCTGAGGCCTGTTGAGGGAACTTCTGGGGGGCTCACAATTCATGTGCTGAGATTCACTAATACAGAGGCCCAGGAACCTTATGGGGTGGGGGGCAGTGAGAATATAAACTGCGGTGGTGGGTGGGACTGCTGGGAGGGAGACCTTCTTGGGATAAAGATGTGCCGAGAAAACTTTGTGCTTCGTGGGAAAACTGTGCATGGTTTTCTATAGCACGTGTTGGCAAACTTGCTGTCAAGAGCTAGATAAGAAGTATTTTCTCTCTCTCTGAGCGACTCAAAAATACCTTTGTAGCTGGAAAGTAGCCATAGGCAATGCCTAAATGAATGGATGTGGCCATGTTCCAATAAAGCTTTATTTACAAAAACAGGTGGCTGGTTGGATTGGGCCTGCAGGCCTTAAGTGCCCTGGTCTAGAGCACACCCTTCCTGATTTTGACTTTATATAGATTCTGAGCCTGTCATTTGAACAATTTTACAGCTCATAGACAAATGATAGCTATGCAAAACATCCTTGACCCTAAAGACATAAAGTTTTGACCCTGGGAAGTTCAACTGACTTCCTTCTCTGCCTCTGAAAGAAGGCAGTCTTGCCTGAATTTGCACATTTCTTTCAATATTCCTGATCTATAAAAATATCTACCCTTTGTATTCTCCAGTTCTCCTCCTTCATTAATAATGAGTTAAATAAAATCTTTAACATGCATTCATTTTTTATCTACAGGATGGTCATGATTTTGTCTTTTTTTAAAAAATTATCTTTTTAACAAATACTGCTGGGCACTGTTTGGAAAGGGCTTGGAAAATGCACTAAGATCATTGTGATTCTGCCTTCTGGAGCAATAGTCTTTAAACTTTTTTATTATATGCCTTTGTCAGCAAATATTTTTAACCACCTGCCTTGACATACAAATATAGTATACTATATTCAGTACTGTACATAGACTAACATGTATAAACATAAACAAAAATAAATAATTTGAAAAATAAAGAACTTGCAATAGTTTCTTTGCATATCCCAATGGATCTTCTTCCTAACACCTTTGGTTCTCTCTCTTCGCTATTTTTCTGGACAATAGTGAATCACAAATATTAACTAGTTGGGGAAAAAAAAAAGATCTGTGTTAACCCTAATAATACACAAACAAAGCACATTGTTGTTAAAACTAACTATAATTTCAGTTGTTTGGCTCAGGGGATGGTAGAATTCCTCCTGAAGAGGGAACTGCACCTTTGTCCTGGAAAATAGCTTGATGGAACTGATTGGTTATAAAAGGTGAGCTCAGGTGGTCATAGCTAGATGGAAGCAGGCTCCACATGAAGAGTCAAATTGCTTGTCTAACAAACATGAAGATTTCAGTATTGTCTACTAGAGCTGAGGAATCCTTGGCGGGCCAGCAGTAAAGAATCTGCCTGCAATACAGGAGACACGGGTTCAATCTCTGGGTCAGGAAGATCCCCTGGAGAAGGAAATGGCAACCCGTTCCAGTATTCTTGCCTGGAAAGTCCCACTGACAGAAGACCCTGGTGGGCTACAGTCCATAGGGTGGCAAGAGCTGGGAGTGGAAGCTGTTAGGACTTTGGCAGAGAAGATGGGAAGGGGTTCTACTCTAATGGGGAACATGGCAGAGGGTGAGGTCATGGCTTTGAGCGGATCACAGCCAGGGAAACACAGAAAATGCCAGAGAATTACAGCAAGTCCCCTACATACAAATGAGTTTCATTATAAGAGCATGCTTATTAAGTCCAATTTGTTTGTAAGTCCAACAAAGTTAGCCTAGGTATCCAACTAACACAATTGGCTAGGTGGTACTGTACAGGTATAGGTTTATAATACTTTTCACACAAATAATACATAAAAACAAACTCAAAAAATAAAGAAAACTTTTTTTTTTTTTTTTTTGACTGTACCATGCAGCATGAGGGATCCTAGTTCTCTGCCCAGGGATGGAACCCGTGCCCCTCATATTGATGGAACACACATTGGCATCTTTGAAAGTCTGCAACTTTAGGTTTCCAATGTAGAGGACTCACTGTATCTTTAAACAATTGTGTTAATGGTTATTCTGACTGTGCCATTTATGCTCAATCATTTCTGGAGATTCTCCATAAAAATCTGCTTTTGTTTAATGGAATCAAAATGAAGAAAGCAGCTAGTAACTCTGAAATTCTTTAAGGTGACCAGAGGCAAAGAGAGCCAAGATCTGCCTGTGAGCTGGGAGCAGAGTTGAGGAGCCAGAGTGGGGAAAGAAGCAGAGATGGAGCTGGGCTGTGACCTTAAAAGTGTGATGGGGAGACTATGTCTGGCAGTAATACAGGGTGAGGCCTCAGCAATGTCATTTCATAACTAAGGAAAGATGACTGCTGAGCACTGAGTATTAGATTATTTTCAGCAGCAGACTGTTGGGTTACCTGTTCTGAAAAAATGTGGTGATGGATTGGAGAGCAACTGGATTGGAGAGCAACAACACTGGAAACAGCGAACCAGTTAAAAGATTGCTGGAACACCAGGCAAGGATGATGAGAACAGAACAGGGGCAGAGGGAGTGTTTATTCTGGAGGTAGAGTCTGTAGAACTGTATGATGATTCCCTATAGGGGGAAAGAGAAGAGTCAATAGAAATAACATTTATAAAGCTTGGGTGGTTGTATATCTGGTGACATGCCGTTCCCTGAATTTGGAAACATATGAAGAACAGGTTTTCAGGAAAGATAATGGGTTCATAGTAGGATAGGCTGAATTTGAGATGCCCATGAAACCTGGTGGAGATAGGCTACAAAGAGTTGACAATAAGGCTTACCAGATGGCTGAGTGGTAAAGAATCTTCCTGCAATGCAGGAGACTTGAGTTAGATCTCTGGGTTGGGAAGATCCCCTGGAGAAGGAAATGGCAACCCTGGAGAAGGAAAATGGTGTTCTTGCTTGGAGAATCCCATGGACAGTGGAGCCTGGAGGGGCTGCAGTCCATGGGGTTGCAAAGGATCAGACACGAGCTAGTGATTAAACAATATTGCAGGAGAGAGATCAAGGCTAAAGACATCTCTGGGAATTGTCCTCTAAAAGGTGTCATGATTTTTGTTTATTGCCCTTTGACAAATGTTAAGAAAACAATACTCTTGTAGTTTATTTACTCATTCATTCAAACTTAACGAGTATGTAAACCATGTGCTAGATTGTAGGGCTTCCAAGGTGGTGTTAGTGGTAAAGAACCCACCTACCAATGCAGGAGACATAAGAAACACGGGTTTGATCCCTGGGTAGGGAAGATCGCCTGGAGGAGGGCATGGCAACCCACTCCAGTATTCTTTGCCTGGAGAATCCCACGGACAGAGGAGCCTGTCCATAGGGTCACAAAGAGTCGGATGTGACTGAAGTGACTTAGCACACGCACATATCCTAGACTCTAGGGGTAAATGATGAATAAGATCCTTCAGAAACTCACAGCCTTATCAGAGGATTAGGTCACGAACTAAAAGCAGAGCTGCAGGTGTGGGGACCACTCAGAACCCCAGGGTTGTTACAAAGACTCTTAAACTGAAGACATTTGAGATTCAGCAGATACAGAAAGAAGCCTTCTCAGAGCTTCTCTTATCTGACTTAAGGCAGAAACTTCAGAGAAATGACGTGTGCCATAAATTCTCTCTTTGGGACAGGTCTGCCCCCAGGAGAGACCAAGAGTAAAACCTATCTTAAAACCCTTCTCTGGGGGAAATTTGATCCTGATAAAGTCAGAAAGACTGCTCATACCTGTGGAGACAAACATTACCACAAACTTTATCTCCTGTTTGTTCTAAAAAACCCTGTTTGTCTTTTCTAAGGAAACCTATTTGTTCTTCCCATAGGAGTGTTTCTCCCTCCTCCCCTTTTCTACTAATCTACTATTTCTAATAACCCTTAAAGTTACTCATCGCCGAGTACTTGCATTTATGCACGTTGCACATGTAAATAAACTTTTTTTCCTGTTAATCTGTCTTTTGTTAGTTTAATCCATAGGCCCCAGCCACTAAACATAAGAGAATCAAAGAAAAGTTTTTCTTCTTCATCGCCAGAAAGAAATTTCCATCCTCAATGGCTGGTATCATGAAAGTGGCATTAAATACAATGGGCAACATAAAAAGATGACCAGGTGTGGAAGAAAATAGCAGAGACTATTCATTTCATTTTTATGTACCTAAGAGTATTGTGGGAGTTAATTTACCATAGGATTTATATCCACCCAGTCTTCTCAGACATTTTTCACCTCTCACCGCTGGGTCTTGCTCCTTCCTCATTCTAGATTCGTATACTATTCTGGACAATATCTCTTCCAAGGACAGATGGGAAGCAAAGATACAGTGGCTGAGATGTGGGATTTGGCACTCTGCCATGGCTATCACCCACATTGACTTCCTTTCCACTTTTCCACACTGGGTTTACAATCTTCTCACTTGGGGGCTTTCCAGTCCTTGGAGGAGCTCAGATTTGTCAGGAGATGAGTACTGAGCTTTGTTTCTTTTCACCTGACCACTCCCCAGACTCTCCCAGGGACAAGTTTTATTTAGATTTGTTTTCTTTCAGAAAAAAAATTTACCTACACTAGCAAGATCAGAAACCTCCCAAACTGTTTGCAAACCTCAAGGACTATTTCAAGGACTTTGCCTCCAACTCATACTTTCCTATCTGTTTGTCTACCCTGTTCTTTTGTTTACTGCCTCCCAGATTTCATGTCAATAACACGCTTCAGGTTATCTCCCCTGGTTTTGTCCTCTATCTAATAAGTTTAATATTTGCCTCTTTTACCCTTCTAGAAAAGAAATCATCATTTCATATAGTTCTATTGTATTTCCTACAACTTAATCCAGCACTGGGAATGTAATAGGGACAGAATTTAAAAGTACTTTGAATTGAATTCGATGGAGTTATGTGGATTTGATCAGAGTTGTGTGTTTTTTTTTTAATCCAAACTATAAACTCAAAGTTACCATCTTTATAACTTTCTTGTTATTTTCTATAAACTTTTTCATGGTCTATGCTCAGAGAGAACCCATGGGTATACAAAAGAGAATGGAAGCCCTGAGACCACAATGGGATTTTTGTTACTGGCTATGACTTTGGAAATCAGGAATGTTCCGTCAATACACATTCCAGAATTCCTAGCCTACACATTCTGGCTTGTTTCCAGTATGTTGACTCTATTAATGGATACTTGAAATATATACCACTTTCCACTCTTTATGCAACTGTCTTAGGGTGGAATTTTCTTTTCTCTTCCCACCAGAATCTCAGTGTTGTTTCAGCTCCCAGCGTGTACTTACATGATCCTTTGTAAAACAGAGGGCTCAATATTTCCCGAGCTTTGATCCTTTCTCCTCCAGGTCTGAGTTCCTTCTGGGTCTTCTCCTTCTTTGATTGGGCGGGTGCAAAGGCTGAGGAGAAGAAAAGCAAGATGGAAAGTTTTAGAGTTTAAAAAGAGAGAAAGGGGGGATAGGATGAATTGATAGAGTAGGATTGACATACATAAGATAAGGTAAGATCAGTCGCTCAGTCATGTCCGACTCTTTGGGACCCCATGAATCGCAGCACGCCAGGCCTCCCTGTCCATCACCAACTCCCGGAGTTCACCCAGACTCACGTCCATTGAGTCAGTGATGCCATCCAGCCATCTCATCCTCTGTTGTCCCCTTCTCCTCCTGCCCCCAATCCCTCCCAGCATCAGAGTCTTTTCCAATGAGTCAACTCTTCGCATGAGGTGGCCAAAGTACTGGAGTTTCAGCTTTAGCATCATTCCTTCCAAAGAAATCCCAGGGCTGATCTCCTTCAGAATGCACTGGTTGGATCTCCTTGCAGTCCAAGGGACTATCAAGAGTCTTCTCCAACACCACAGTTCAAAAGCATCAATTCTTTGGTGCTCAGCCTTCTTCACAGTCCAACTCTCACATCCATACATGACCACAGGAAAACCATAGCCTTGACTAGACGGACCTTTGTTGGCAAAGTAATGTCTCTGCTTTTCAATATGCTATCTAGGTTGCTCTTAACTTTCCTTCCAAGGAGCAAATGTCTTTTAATTTCATGGCTGCAGTCACCATCTGCAGTGATTTTGGAGCCCCCCAAAATAAAGTCTGACACTGTTTCCACTGTTTCCCCATCTATTTCCCATGAAGTGATGGGACCAGATGCCATGATCTTCGTTTTCTGAATGTTGAGCTTTAAGCCAACTTTTTCACTCTCCACTTTCACTTTCATCAAGAGGCTTTTGAGTTCCTCTTCACTTTCTGCCATAAGGGTGGTGTCATCTGCATATCTGAGGTTCTTGATATTTCTCCCGGCAATCTTGATTCCAGCTTGTGTTTCTTCCAGTCCAGCGTTTCTCATGATGTACTCTGCATAGAAGTTAAATAAGCAGGGGGACAATATACAGCCTTGACGTACTCCTTTTCCTATTTGGAACCAGTCTGTTGTTCCATGTCCAGTTCTAACTGTTGCTTCCTGACCTGCATACAGATTTCTCAAGAGGCAGATCAGGTGGACTGGTATTCCCATCTCTTTCAGAATTTTCCACAGTTGATTGTGATCCACACAGTCAAAGGCTTCGGCATAGTCAATAAAGCAGAAATAGATGTTTTTCTGGAACTCTCTTGCTTTTTCCATGATCCAGCAGATGTTGGCAATTTGATCTCTGGTTCCTCTGCCTTTTCTGAAACCAGCTTGAACATCAGGAAGTTCACGGTTCACATATTGCTGAAGCCTGGCTTGGAGAATTTTGAGCATTACTTTGCTAGCATGTGAGATGAATGCAATCGTGCGGTAGTTTGAGCATTCTTTGGCATTGTCTTTCTTTGGGATTGGAATGAAAACTGACCTTTTCCAGTCCTGTGGCCACTGCTGAGTTTTCCAAATTTGCTGGCATATTGAGTGGAGCACTTTCACAGCATCATCTTTCAGGATTTGGAATAGCTCAACTGGAATTCCATCACCTCCACTAGCTTTGTTCGTAGTGATGCTCTCCAAGGCCCACTTGACTTCACACTCCAGGATGTCTGGCTCTAGGTCAGTGATCACACCATCGTGATTATCTGGGTCGTGAAGATCTTTTTTGTACAGTTCTTCTGTGTGTTCTTGCCATCTCTTCTTAATATCTTCTGCTTCTGTTAGGTCCA
This sequence comes from Bos indicus x Bos taurus, assembly GCF_003369695.1. Taxonomy (NCBI): domain Eukaryota; kingdom Metazoa; phylum Chordata; class Mammalia; order Artiodactyla; family Bovidae; genus Bos; species Bos indicus x Bos taurus. Next base: position 39,406,905 of record NC_040095.1, read on the forward strand.
TACCATTTCTGTCCTTTATCGAGCTCATCTTTGCATGAAATGTTCCTTTGGTATCTCTGATTTTCTTGAAGAGATCCCTAGTCTTTCCCATTCTGTTGTTTTCCTCTATTTCTTTGCATTGATTGCTGAAGAAGGCTTTCTTATCTCTTCTTGCTATTCTTTGGAATTCTGCATTCTGATGTTTATATCTTTCCTTTTCTCCTTTGCTTTTTGCTTCTCTTTTTTTCACAACTATTTGTAAGGCCTCCCCAGACAGCCATTTTGCTTTTTTGCATTTCTTATATACTATGTGTAAAATAGATGGCTAGTGGGAACCTGCTGTATAGCATAGGCAGCTCAGTGCTGTGATCTGTGATGACCTAGATGAGTGGGATGGGGGCTAAGGGGGTGGGAAGGAGATCCCAGAGGGAGGGGATGTATATGTGTGTGTGTGCGCGCATGTGTGCTCAGTTCTGTCCGACTCTTTGCGACCCCAGGGACTGTAGCCCACCTTGCCCCTCTATCCATGGGATTCTTCAAACAAGAATACTGGAGTGAGTTGCTATTTCTTTCTCCAGGGGATATTCCTAACCCAAGGATCCAACCAGCATTTCTTGCGTCTCCTGCCAGTGGCAGGCAGATTCTTTACTACTGCACAAGTTGGGAAGCCTGATAAATGCAGAATCTGCCTGCCACACTGGAGACCCAAGTTTGATCCCTGGGTTGGGAAAATCCCCTAGAGAAGGAAAAAGCTACCCTCTCCAATATTCTTGCCTGGAGAATTCCATGGAGAGAGGAGCCTGGCGGGCTACAGTCCATGTGGTCGCAAAGAGTCAGACACGACTGAACAACTAACACTAACACATAGCTGATTCGCTTCATTGTACAGAAGCAGAAACTAACACCACATTGTAAAGCAACTACCCCCCAGTGGAAAAAATACTAAGGGTAAAAAATAAGAAAATAAAAGTAAAAGAAAAAGATTTGAACCGTATAATAAGCTTAAATATACATACATGAGAACACCTGGGAGAAGGTCTGGGTTTCAGGTTTCAGTGCAAACCAAGAGGTTTACCTCTGGTTTATTCAAAGAATCCTGAGGTTTTCAAGCCTGTCCGGGAATCTAGGGACTAGCTGATGACTTCATATAGAAATCATGCAAAACCCATGAGCTCATGAGCTGGGAGATGAAACCCAATGAGACAAAAATGGCTTCAAGAGGACTTGCTGTAAGTCTGTGTAGGATCATTCAAACCTGAAGAGGCAAAAGTAGATAAAACCAGGCCACTGGAATTTGGAAACTTTCTTGCAGGGACTTGTAGTAAAACGAAACTGCTTGGTTTCACCTAAGCCCTTGAAAGACTCTCAGAGAAACTGTAGGAGAAGAACTTGAAAGCAAGGAGCACTTTCTGTTTGCTTTTGCAATCACTGATTTCAGTGAGCATGATTCTCAGTAGTTGATAAGGTCAGACTTATCTCCATAGTCCTTCCTACCCCGTCTTCAAGTGCACTCTCTTTGGGTACAGTCCCAATGACCGTCCTCAGAGGGCTCTCACCCAGCTGTGCTACATGTAGCCTTGACAGATATTTCGTCGATGTTTCGTCGGAGGGGCAATGAGGCCAAACAATGTAGCAAAAAGCACGTTTCCTTAGACACTAGAGTCTTAGTCATGGAAAGCAGGCTATGAACTGCCCTGTGTAGGTCAGTTACACAGAGCAGGATCCACTGGAGTTATTTCATTCAGAAAGGATTTCTAGGATTTATATGCTTTAGAGAATCACTGAGAAGGCTGAAGAAGCAGACTCAGAATTAAGACTCAGGAACAACTCCTAAATGAAACCAAAGAACCAGGGCACCAAAGGGATCCAAGGTTTCTTCCACATTTGGAGGCTGCCTTCTCAATCAGGGAGCTGGTTCCAGAATCCCCTGCTATTGCCAAGATCAGGAGGCTGCTCTGATCAGGAACCACTTCCATCCCCAGTCCCTACTGGTCCTGCTGCAGTCGGGACCATCAAACGAATGCAAAGCACCTGCTCCAACTCGAGGAAGCCAGTGACAGATGGCAGGGGCCTCTGTTTCCTCCAACACCCGATGGCAGGGGAGGTCTGCCTGTGGAAGCAGCAAAAACAGTAGGAGCAGGGAAGCCTCATTTTCTTTTTATCAAATCCAGCTTCCCTTGTGGCTCAGCTGGTAAAGAATCTGCCCACAAAGCGGGAGACCTTGGTTCGATCCCTGGGTTGGGAAGTTACCCTGGAGAAAGGAAAGGCTACCCTCTCCAGTATTCTGGCTTGGAGAATTCCATGAACTGTATATTCCACGGGGGTGCAAAGAGTTGGACTCGACTGAGCAAGTTTCACTTTCACTGCACCTTTAACAAGTGCATAACGCTGGGCAAAAGAACAAATGTAGGACCGCTGACCATGTGTATTAATTGCTACAAGTTGCGAATCAAGCTGCAGAAGCGTTCTACCCTTGACAAACATACCTTCATAGCAGTGTGGACGTTCAGAGCCAAATTTAGGTTCTTGAATGCCTCAGAAGACCATGTCAGAATATGGCAGTGTGGCAGAGTTAGCCCCTGGCCCCAGTTTCTAACCCTGGACTCATCCTGTACCATATGACTTTGTGCCCGTGAGTGTGGATGCTCCAGCTCAGATGGCCAAGCTCTGTTCACACTGCAAACTCCCCTACCCTCCCCAAAGCCACCTCTGAGGGAGTTTGCTTTGCTCGGCTTTATTCTTGGCGTTAACTCCATTCTTTTGATTTTAAGTGTTTGGGAAAATAAGAAATGCTTCCCCACTGGTCTGCAGTCTAGGAGCACACAGGGCTGTGTATAAGGTGGGGAGTCTGCAGGCCTTGGCAGGACCAACCTGCATCTGGCAAGTTTCCGAAATCCTCCAAGCCTCCATCCCTTCATTTCTAAAACGGTAACAATACGACTTACTTTTTAGGAAAATGCATGTGAAGTGCCTAATATTGTGCCCCAGCAGGCAGGAAGTGCTCCAAAAAGCTAATCATTGTCATCGTTGCAGTGGTTACACATTAACATGTAAGACTGACCATAGGGGAACAGCCATGTTATCAGGGTCTTTTAGAGTCTTGAACCAGATCTCTAATCAGATGCATGCACACTGCATCAGGCCCCTGTGCCCTGGGCCAATTATAGTCACTGCTTAGAGCAGGCCGGAAAGCAGTTTTCACCTACCTGGACTGTTTAACCGATAATGGCTGCTTGGAGACTGTTTTGAGGAAGTGCATGTGTGCTAGGTCGCTTCAGTGTCTGACTCTTTGTGACCCTATGAACTGTAGCCCTTTAGGCTCCTCTGTCCATGGGATTCTCTGGGTAGGAATACTGGAGTGACTCGCCATGGCCTCCTCCAGGGGCTCTTCCTGACCCAGGGATCGAACCCAAGTGTGTGTCCTGTGTCTCCTGCATTGGCAGGTGGATTCTTTACCACCGGCGCCACCTGGGGAACCTGAGGCTAAATCTGGGCACAGTGCTGTGATTGATGAATAATGTCTGCTCAGGGTGTGGTGGGAAATGGGGCTGCATGTGGACCAGGTATTTGCCATTCCTGGCTCGTGCATGCATGCTCAGTCTTGTCTGACTCTTTGCCATTCCCTAGGCTGTAGTCCGCCAGACTCCTCTGTCCATGGAGTTGTCCAGGCAAGAATACTGGAGTGGGTTGCCATTTGCTACTCCAGGGGATCTTCCCAACCCAGGGGTCTAAACTGTGTCTCTTGCATCTCCTGCATTGGCAGGTGGGTTCCTTACCACTCGTGCCACCTGGTAAGCCCTGCCATTCCTGAGTGTTAGGAAAGAAGATGGACTTGCAGAGAAGGATTGGGCATGAGTTCTGTTTCTTTCACCTGCTGGCTCTGTGACCAGGTGTTAGGTATTTCACCCTCTTTTGCTTAGATAACCTTCATCTGCAAAATAAGGATGACCAGGTTTACCATGCCTACCTTACAGGGTTATTTGTAAGGCTCAAATGATATCATGCTTGTAGGAATACTGTGGATTGTAGGGTGTTGCCTGAATGCAAGGTGTTTTGTTATTAGTGTGTGGTATTTGGCCAGTTTGTACTTGACAAGGAAGAAGAGCCGAGTCAGTGATAGCTTTGGTCTGCCTCTGCTTGTAGCATCTCAGCCTGATTCTGCACCCTGCTTCAGTTTCTGAGTGCCAAGCAATCAGGAGAGAGTCTGGTGGGGCAGAAAAAACTTGTACTGAAAGCCAGATGCCACCTCACTTATCCACTGCATGATTTAGGTTAAGTTTCATAGCCTGGGTGAGCCTCAGTTTCATCTTTGGCAGCACAGAGATTGGATAAGGGCAAACATGACGTCTGTCTCAACTGTCTCGAAACTCAGGTGTGTAACTTCAAGTCCCTATACACGAAAGTGCTAGGAAAGCTCCAAGGGTGAGTGGTTATGACCTCTCCTATGATCTGTGTCAAATGCATCCTTATTTTGAGCCCTCTTCCCTGTTCCTCACTCCCCTCCATGATCCCTGAACAGCTTGCAGCATTCTTGTCTTACCGTCAGTTTAAATTAGGGCAGAGCATACGTGAGCCCTCAGTGTCAAGGCAAGGTCAGAAACACAAGGTCAAGAGAACATAAAATGGCCTTCCCTGGTGGCTCAGATGGTAAAGACTCTGCCTGCAAAGCGGGAGACTCAGGTTCAACCCCTGGGTTGGGAAGATCCCCTGGAGACAGGAATGGCTACCCACTCCAGTATTCTTGCCTAGAGAATCCTATGGACAGAGGAGCCTGATGGGCTACAGTCCCTGGAGTCACAAATAGTTCGACACAACTGAGTGACTTTTTACAGAACACAAAATGAAGCTGTAACTTAGTCTTCAAACAGAGATGGATTGTGGCCATGACCCGGATTGGGTATCAGAGGTCCCTGCGGAGGGGCAAAGTTAGACCCCAAATCCACGAGGAGCAAGGGAAGATGGTAAAGAGAGTCAGTGGAGCGCTTATGACATCAGAGCTGGCAGCATCCATGAACAAGTTGGTCCCAAAACTCCAGCCCTTGGCAGATCCCCAGACCCGGCCTCAGTCTTTACAACTCTCCCCAAATCTCTGAGCCTCTGAACTGAGAATTAGGAGTAATGGTGTTCTAAGGCTACTGGAAATACTCACACCCATTTTCCCTGATAGCTCAGATGGTAAAGAATCTGCCTGCAATGCGGGAGATCTGGGTTCCATCCCTGGGTTGGGAAGATCCCCTCAAGGAGGGCATGCCTGGAGAATCCCATGGACAGAGGAGTCTGCTGGGCTACAGTCCATGGGGGTTGCAGAGTTGGACACAACTGAGCCATTGCATGCTCAGACACAGGAGACAGCCTTCAGCAAAGAGAGCAGCAGCGTTTGCTCCAGACTTTCTGTGTTAATTTCCTAGGGCTACCATAACAAAGGAGCATAAGCTGGTTGGTTTGAGCAACAGAGTTTTACTGTCTCCTAGTTGAAGGCTAGAAATCCAGGAGTTGCAGCACTGGTTTTGTCTGAGGCTGTAAGAGAGAATTGTTCCATGCCTGTCTCCTCACTTCTGGTGCTTTGCTGGCCATCTTTGGCATCCCCGGCTGGTAGAGGCATCGCCCTGATTCCTGCCTCCATCTTCGCAAGACATTCTCCCCGTGTCCAAAAGTTCCCTTTTATAAGGATACAATCATGTTGGGTTAGGACTCACCCTCACGACCTCATCTGAACTTGGTCATCTGCAAAGACCCTATTTCCAAATAAGGTCACATTCTGAGCTACTGGGTAGGGGGGTGGTGGGCGGAGCGACCTGATTCAACCTACAGCACTCTTCTCGCTTCTCCAGGGCTGGCTGAAACCAGCTCGGTAGAGTGAGGGTGGGGAATGAGGTAGAATAAACTTGAAGCACCAAATAAGCATGGAATCAGCTTTTGCTCGCTTAACAAGCAGAGGAGCAGTGATGCCCTGTGAACTACTTCCTCACACTCTGCTGACAGAGGGGACGGGGGCTTTCAATACTGTCTCTTCAGAGCTTAGAACGATGGTGGCATGGAGTAGATGCTCAATAAATATTTGTTGAATTAGTACTGAATGAGAGAAATTCAGCCCATACCAGCAGTTTTCTATAGTGTAAACTCTGATGCCGAGACCTGCCTGGCCTGGAAAAAGGACATGTAAATGTTTAATGAATTTAGCATCAGTTTCTCCCATATAGTACACATGGCCTTATTATGAAGAGCTGGGCCTTAGGGGAGTGGAATGAAAAGTTTCAGGTGCTGGGTCTTGGAGGACTGGGCTCCTCCTTAGCCCCCTGTTCCTTGCTACTCCGGGGTGGTCTCAGACCACCCCCTATCACCTTAGGGCCCCATTTGAAAGCCAATCTTGAGACATGAGCTGAGCTTTAGATGTCTAGAATCCTGTCTAGAAAGGATCCTGTCACAGAATCCATTCTTTACCAAAGTTTACTGACCCTGCATCTCACTCGTTTATCTATCAGCATTATTGAGTTGGGAGTGCCTCTGTGGTCATCAAGTTCTACCACTTAATTCATAAATAAGGGCCCAGAGGTGAGAGGGGAAGAGATTCAGCTCAAGTCACACAACCAGGACTCCTGACTCCCGGTCTATGGCTCTTCCTTATACTGTACCCCCCTTTTCTATTGTCTATTAGGAAATAATTAGCCAGATAGAGGAATTCCTCTGAATGATTTGTTAGATAGGAGAACGCTATCATCCAGTTCAAATGTTCAGGTGTCCCCTGCATGTGAGGCCCACAGTGGGGCTTTGGGGCATTTGGCTGGTTGCTGAGAATCACTAGGTCAGGGCCCTCGCCCTCTCAGCCTTTGAGCTCTGCCACCTGGCTGGTGGCTTGCATCACCAACAGGGGAAGCTGACTTTCTATCCCGGACTCCCTTACGTCAGCACCCTCACCATCCAGAGACAAGAGAGTCCTTGTGGAAAGGCAGGCTGTGGCCCAATCATGACCTCACGCCTGGCTGCCCGTTCTTGTTTCCCAATCCTTCCTCGCCCCTGGCAAGTTTCACTGGGGTGAACAATGAATGGCTTCAGTCTACAGGTAGGTGAGCTCATTGCATTTTGCAGGTGCTTCTTTTGTACCACGGCCAGATGAAGGCTAAGATGTGGCCCTAACCAGCACCCTTAGAGCTCTTTCAGTTCAGTTCAGCCACTCAGTCATGTCCGACTCTTTGTGACCCCGTGGACTGCCACACGCCAGGCTTCCCTGTCCATCACCAACTCCCAGAGCTTATTCATACTCATATCCATCGAGTCGGTGATGCCATCCAACCATCTCATCCTCTGTGATCCCTTTCTCCCTCCACCTTCAATCTTTCCCAGCATCAGAGTCTTTTCCAATGAGTGAGCTCTTCGCATCAGCTGGCCAAAGAATTGGAGTTTCAGCTTCAGCATCAGTCCTTCCAATGAATATTCAGGGCTGATTTCCTTTAGGATGGACTGGTTTGATCTCCTTGCAGTCCAAGGGACTCTCAAGAGTCTTCTCCAACATCACAGTTCAAAAGCATCAATTCTTCAGCTCTCAGCCTTCTTCACAGTCCAACTCTCACATCCATACATGACCACTGGAAAAACCATAGCCTTGACTAGATGGACCTTTGTTGGCAAAGTAATGTCTCTGCTTTTCAATATGCTATCTAGGTTGGTCATAACTTTTCTTCCAAGGAGTAAGCGTCTTTTAATTTCATGGCTGCAATCACCATCTGCAGTGATTTTGGAGCCTCCCAAAATAAAGTCTGTCACTGTTTCCATTGCTTCCCCATCTATTTGCCATGAAGTGATAGGACAGGATGCCATGATCTTAGTTTTCTGAATGTTGAGCTTTAAGCCAACTTTTTCATTCTCCTCTTTCACTTTTATCAAGAGGCTCTTTACAGTTTACAATGTCCAGACAGAAGGCCCATGGAACCCTGAACTTGTGCTTCCCCAGCCCCTAGCCAGCCCCACCACTGACACTATTGAGGTGGCCTCTCATTGTCTGCTGCACACCAGCTTTACCTGCAGTAGTGCCTTCCAGAGAGGCTCACACGTGTGTGTTTATAATATCTAAACTGTTAAGTGTGTGTGTGCATGCATGCTAAGTCACTTCAGTCATGCTCGACTCTTCACAACCCTATGAATTGACTGTAGCCCACCAGGTTCCTCTGTTCATGGGATTCTCCAGCCAAGAATATTGGAGTGGGTTGCCATATCCATCTCCAGGGGATCTTCCCGACCCAGGGATCAAACCCACGCCTCTTATGTCTCCTGAATTGGAGGCAGGTTCTTTAGCACTAGCGCCACTTGGGAAGCCCCAAATTTTTAGGTTCAGTTTAGTCGCTCAGTCGTGTCTGACTCTTTGCGACCCCATGAATCGCAGCACGCCAGGCCTCCCTGTCCATCACCAACTCCCAGAGTTCACCCAAACTCTTGTCCATCGAGTCAGTGATGCCATCCAGCCATCTCATCCTCTGTCGTCCCCTTTTCCTCCTGCCCCCAATCCCTCCCAGCATCAGTGTCTTTTCCAATAAGTCAACTCTTTGCATGATGTGGACAAAGTATTGGAGTTTCAGCTTTAGCATTAGTCCTTCCAAAGAACTGGAGAAGGCAATGGCAACCCACTCCAGTGTTCTTGCCTGGAGAATCCCAGGGATGGCGGAGCCTGGTGGGCTGCCATCTATGGGGTCGAATAGAGTCGGACACAACTGAAGCAACTTAGCAGCGGCAGCAGCAGCAGTTCCAAAGAACACCCAGGACTGATCTCCTTCAGAATGGACTGGTTGTATCTGCTTGCAGTCCAAGGGACTCTCAAGAGTCTTCTCCAACACCACAGTTCAAAAGCGTCAATTCTTTGGTGCTCAGCTTTCTTCACAGTCCAACTCTCACATCCATACATGACCACTGGAAAAACCATAGCCTTGACTAGATGGACCTTTGTTGGCAAAGTAATGTCTCTGCTTTTCAATATGCTATCTAGGTTGCTCATAACTTTCCTTCTAAGGAGTAAGCATCTTTTAATTTCATGGCTGCAATCACCATCTGCAGTGATTTTGGAGCCCCCAAAAATAAAGTCTGACACTGTTTCCACTGTTTCCCCATCTATTTCCCATGAAGTGATGGGACCGGATGCCATGATCTTCGTTTTCTGAACGTTGAGCTTTAAGCCAACTTTTTCACTCTCCTCTTTCACTTTTATCAAGAGGCTTTTGAGTTCCTCTTCACTTTCTGCCATAAGGGTGGTGTCATCTGCGTATCTGAGGTTCTTGATATTTCTCCTGGCAATCTTGATTCCAGCCTATGCTTCTTCCAGCCCAGCGTTTCTCATGATGTACTCTGCATATAAGTTAAATAAGCAGGGTGACAATATACAGCCTTGACGTACTCCTTTTCCTATTTGGAACCAGTCTGTTGTTCCATGTCCAGTTCTAACTGTTGCTTCCTGACCTGCATATAGGTTTCTCAAGAGGCAGGTCAGGTGGTCTGGTATTCTCATCTCTTTCAGAATTTTCCACAGTTTATTGTGATCCACACAGTCAGAGGCTTTGGCATAGTCAATAGATGTTTTTCTGGAACTCTCTTGCTTTTTCGATGATCCAGTGGATATTGGCAATTTGATCTCTGATTCCTCTGCCTTTTCTAAAACCAGCTTGAACATCTGGAAGTTCATGGTTCACATATTGCTGAAGCCTGGCTTGGAGAATTTTGAGCATTACTTTACTAGCGTGTGAGATGAGGTAGATGAGTTTAGTAAGTAAAAATAAGTATTAATCAGCCATTAAAAAGAATACATTTGAATCAGTTCTAATGAGGTGGATGAAACTGGAGCCTATTATACAGAGTGAAGTAAGACAGAAAGAAAAACACCAATACAGTATACTAACGCATATATATGGAATTTAGAAAGATGGTAGCAATAACCCTGTATACGAGACAGCAAAAGAGACACTGATGTGTAGAACAGTCTTTTGGACTCTGTGGGAGAGGGAGAGGGTGGGATGATCTGGGAGAATGGCATTGAAACATGTATAATATCATATATGAAACGAGTCACCAGTCCGGGTTTGATGTACGATACTGGATGCTTGGGGCTGGTGCACTGGGATGACCCAGAGGGCTGGTATTGGGAGGGAGGAGGGAGGAGGGTTCAGGATGGGGAACATGTGTATACCTGTGGCAGATTCATGTTGATATATGGCAAAACCAATACAATATTGTACAGTTAAAAAAAATAAAAATAAATAAATAAATAAAAACCAACCAACAAACAAAAGTGGAAGGGAGGTGGGTGAATGTTCCTCATTATGATTACCAGATTTAACAAATAAAAATGCAGAATGCCAGTGAAATTTGAATTTCAGATTGTGAATGAAAAATGCTGCCTGTCATTTCAGTAAACAAAGAATGTCACAGCCGTCAAGCCACTGCAGCGGCCCACACAGTGAGCCCTGAGGGGACTTGGGACAGGAAAGAACAGGATGCTGGCCAGAGATTGCTAAGAAGCACATCAAAGGAGTGGTTTCAGTGAACCCAGAGTCTTGCATCTTCTCATATGTAGAAAAGCACTGAATTTTTAAACTTGAGATTTCTGGTTTTCTTGAATGAACCGTAATCTTTTGATATTCCAGCTACCTGCTCTTTGTCACAAAAACTCCTGCCTTACCTCTTCAGAGCAGCCTCTCAGAGCAATCTGAGAGGCCACCTCCCAGGCTTGAAGTCCTCAGAAAGTCCAGTGAATAAAACAATTCTCAACTTTTAGGTTGTGCATTTTTTGTTTCTTAGTAGACAGGATAAGCAATGAATCATTTAGAAAAAGAAGTGTAAGTATATCCTGTGCAATATTCAGGACATAGTCATACTAAAAATTATTTCTTGTGCATCCCTCTCTGAAATTCAAATTTAACTGAGTGCCTGTATTTTAGCTGACAACCCCAGCTGCTATGGAATTCTGCAGTCCGGATATCCTGTGAAACACATCTTGACTCTTGACTGTTGGAACAAAATCCAGCCCTGACGTGGGCACCTCTGCCCTATTGTTACTGTTTACAAGCCCTGGAACAGGGGTTTCGGGGAGTTCCACAGGAAGGCTTCTGCATGGCCCCAGCTGCCAGGAATTCCCTGTAATGGGCACACAGCCAGCTCACGGAAAGTGCAAATATAACTGAAGTGAGTCAGCACATTTTCACATAGGCAGTCTAGGTACACGCACAGAGCTTTCATATCACCTTTTCCTCTGATTGCTCAACATTCCTGAATAGGATCAGCCACATATTATTACCTTTGCTTAAAATGAGGAAACACTCAAGTCACATTGGCAGCGTCAGCGCCTAGTAAACAGAGACTTGAGAATCAGCCTGGCTGACAGGCTCTAAGACCAATCGCACGTATATGCTTTATTATTATGTTTTTTCCAAAACTGCTACATTATGCTTTTTTCTGTATATAAAAGTAATATTTGATTATGATAGCAAACTTGGAAAACACAGATAAAAAAGAAAGGAAGAGCAATCAGCAAAGAAAGCGATTCCACAATGGATAGTAACTGCTGGCAACAGGTGGGTGCATGGCTTTCCATATTGTGCCCTCTTCACATATATTAATACATTATGTGGTAGCCAGAGTGCGCTGCTAAAACAAAATACCATAGCCTGAGAGGCTTAGACAACAGGTATTTGTTTCTCACAGTTCTGGAGCCTGGAAAGTCCAAGATCAAAGAGCTGGTAAATTTGGTTTTTGATGGGGACCCCCTTCCAGTCATGCAGATGGCCACCTTCTCCCTGGGTCCTCACATGGTGTATAGAGGAAGCTTGGTTTCTCCTTCTCTTGGGGTCCCACCCTCATGACTTCATCTAAACTTAATCACCTCCCCAAAGCGTGGCATCCTAATACCATCATATTATAGGCTAAGACATTGACATATGAAACTGAAGAGTACACACATATCCAGTCCATAATATGTTCTTAGTTTTGAACAAAAAAGGCCAAATCATTTTATACACATGCATTCATATGAGTGATATAAATATGTGAATAGTTATATATGCAAAGATAATCATATGCATATATGCTCAAACATATCTATATATAAAATGAACTTGAAATTGATTTTGAAATTAAGTGATTCATTTTTGGCATTAACCAAGACTGAAGACTAAGTACAGAAAGAGAGTGAAAAGTACCAAATAAACTCCTGATTAAAAAAACAAAGAGTGGGGGACTTCCTTGGTAGTCCAGTGGCTAAGACTCTGCCCTCTCAGTTGCAGGGGGCCCGGCTTTGATCCCTGGTTGGGGAACTAGATCCCACATTCTGCAGCTAAGATCCAGTGCAGCCAAATAAATGAACATTTTTTTTTTAAAGGAGAAGAATAAAGAGTGGGCAGTAAAGGACACAGGGCAAAGTTCTACCACCATGAAGAGTGAAACTGTCCTCCATAATGAAATGTTCCTGGTCAAGAATGAGTATTTGAAACAAAACGAGTGTTTGGTGAGTGGGGAGGGTCTATCCCCAGTGTGCCCCATAGGCACTGATGAAACATAATCCAGAGTTGATGTTATTGTGAATTCAGCAGCACTTAGGGCTCAGCTATAACATGTTCTGTAATCAGTGTATCCATAAATAACTTGTGCTTATATATAACCTCAGAATGACTTCTTGTTTCAGAGTGTGGAGGACATTCTTCATTTGGGGAGGTCAATACAATGAAACTGAGAACCTCTCAATCTTATGTGGCAGCCAAAACAGTTTATTTTTGCAGACAGTTGTCAAACATGGCAACTTAGGGCACAGTCCCCTGACGACCCGGGGCCAGAGTCAGAGATTTTTGCAGAGAGCAGTACTCCTGTGAACTCAGGTGAGGAGTAACCTGTAACCAACACTCAGTCCATTGGCCTTGCTGGGCTCTGTTACATGAAATAGTGGTTTATCATATTTTTCCATCATACGATATGGAAAGGCTCAGAGAAACTTCTTTCTCCCACAAAATGAAACTCCAAACACCCAGCTCCCTATGTAAGAGGATGACAGAGTACAAGCTGGTTGGATGGCATCACTGACTCAATGGACATGAGTTTGAGCAAGCTTCAGGAGATGGTGAAGGACAGGGAAGCCTGGTGTGCTGCACTGCACGGGGCACAAAAAATTGGACACAACTGAGCGACTAAACAACAGCAACAATCTGTATTTCTTATATCTTGCTGCTCAAACTCAGAGACTTCAATGCATAGTGAATAGAGTGAGGACCTACAACAGAAGAATCTATCAAAATAGATTAGCATCTCACACTGTTGTGATCTAACCTGGTTTGTTAGTGTTGGTCTTGCTTGGAAAGGAGAATGTCGAAAAGCTTTGTTTAAACCTACTGAACAAGAAAACCCAGCTAACACAAAGCAAAACCCCAAATGGCCAATTTCTTGTTCTGCTCATCCTTTTTGTAAAAAAACATTTGCCTGGGATATCATTTATGATCAATTCTAAGGCAGAAGTAGTGTCAAGTTCCCAAGGTGGGGGGAAAAATAGGAGCACACAGTGTGTAAGTATAAATTCCTGGACAATGGAAGGAAAAACCACACACTGGTAACTTTGAGAACAGTAACTGCTTTGGGCCATGATTTTCATCAGTCATCATGAGTACTGACAAATGTCATGAAACAGTAAAATACATCCAAATTTGAATCTGAAATGAGAATTCATGATGTTAGGTGGCCTGAGGAAGCACACCCTGAACACCCAGAAGACTCATTACTCTGTCTGCGGTGTTCTGGGCTATTTTAGACATATGACTGCCACCTACTGGTTTCCATTAGCTTTACTTGGAGGGTCCAGGAATTCTGCAGCCTACTGTACCCACTGCTGAGGACAACAGCGTCATACTCTGCTAATGATGACCTCAATTCAATTGGTTTTCCCATTCTCTTTTATTGCACGCCCCCTTAGTTCTGTTTGTAAAGCAATGCAAAGTCATCACTTATTTTTCTCTAATACGATTTTCCTTCACTTCTCCATGCCACTAGTTCAAGAGAGCTCAAGCACTCACCTGAAAAACTGCCTCCTTATCCCAGATCTGCTCTATCCATTTCTAACTCTTGGCATGGGATGCAAGGGTTCCTTAAGAGAGAAGCTCTTGAAACACAGCTTGGTAAGAACAGACATGAAATTAAAAGATGCTTACTCCTTGGAAGGAAAGTTATGACCAACATGGATAGTATATTGAAAAGCAGAGCAATTACTCTGCCAACAAAAGTCCATCTAGTCAAGGCTATGGTTTTTCCAGTAGTCATGTATGGATGTGAGAGTTGGACTGTGAAGAAAGCTGAGTGCCAAAGAATTGATGCTTTTGAACTGTGGTGTTGGAGAAGACTCTTGAGAGTCCCTTGGACTGCAAGGAGATCCAACCAGTCCATTCTAAAGGAGATCAGTCCTGGGTGTTCATTGGAAGGACTGATGCTGAAGCTGAAACTCCAATACTTTGGCCACCTCATGCGAAGAGTTGACTCATTGGAAAAGACCCTGATGCTGGGAGGGATTGGGGGCAGGAGGAGAAGGAGCAGCAGAGGATGAGATGGTTGGATGGCATCACTGACTCGATGGACGTGAGTCTCAGTGAACTCTGGGAGTTGGTGATGGACAGGGAGGCCTGGCATGCTGTGATTCATGGGGTCGCAAAGAGTTGGACACGACTGAGCGACTGAACTGAACTGAAGAGCAGTTAAAGAGCTGAGACCAGTGGCATAACCATGACTTACTTAAAAAATTAATTTCTACTACTCAAAGTTCAAAAATAATAATGCTGATAATAGCAGTTGTTTGTGGCAAAAAGATACGGTTTTTAACATTTTTGGGATTCCCAGGTAGCTCAAACAGTAAAGAGTTTGCCTGCAATGCGGGAAACCAGGATTCAGTCTCTGGGTTGGGAAGATCCCCTGGAGAAGGAAACGGCAACCCACTCCAGTATTCTTGCCTGGAAAATCGCATGGATAGAGGAGCCAGGCAGGCTAGGGTTCATGGGGTTGCAAAGAGTCAGACAAGACTGGGTGACTTCACTTTCACTTTAATATTTTTACTTAAGAATGGATATGTATATGTCCTTATGCTATGGGGGAAAACAAGTCAATGTACAGTTTAGTTGATACAAAATAAATATAAGTATACAAAAACAAGGCAGTGGTTAAGAGAGGTGACATATATTGAAATAAGAAATGTTTATCAAAGGTTTTGAAAGATTGTACCAAAGTCAACTCCTTCTAGCAAATTATGTGACTCTCTTTAACAGACTGTCATCAGTTTTGAGCATTAATAGACAGACATTCATCTAGTAATGATTCAAATATAGAAAATGTGATTATGATATAGAAGGAGCTGTGAGACCATAGTACTTGGACATGGTCCTTCTTGGAGGGGGAGAGTGATTCCTAAGGAAATAATCATAAATAAAAACATAAAAATGCTTTTTATATTAAGTGTTCATAAAGAAGTTATTTGCATTGGAAAAAATTAGAATACATTTAGAATCTCTAACTGTAGAGAATTGAAAAAGATGATTAAAATTTTAATTATGAGTATGTTGTAAAAGGTAAATATTTGGTGAAGTGAATAGGCTACAAGGGTCTGTTGTACAGCAGAGGAAATAGAGGCAATATTTTATAACTTTAAATAGAGTATAATCTATAAAGATTTTGAATCAGTATGTTGTACACCTGAAACTAATATTGTAAATCAACTGCATTTCAATTTTCTAAAATATCTGATAAGGTAGAAAATGTTAGAAACAAGCAGTATGTACAGTTAATAGTTTGCGAAACAAACTTATCTCTACTTGGAAAAGTATCTGAATATAACATATCAGGATATTTGAATGGTTTTATTTGGGGGTGGCATTTTGTTTACTGAGTATTTCTTTTAAGTATGTTCTTATTCTCCTGCCTACATCCAGACCAGTTCATGAAAATAAAAAATAAACATCCTGCTATCAGGTTCCTAATGAAAGACAATTAGCAGTGGAGGAGAACTCTCTAAAAGTATGATGAGTTATGTATATACTATGTTTAAGTATTAATAAATCTATAGAATGAATGGAGCCTAAATATTACATAGCCCTGAAAAGGGGAAACTTGCTCAGTCATGTCTGACTCTTTGTGAACCCGTGGCTCCTCTGTCCATGGAATTCTCCAGGCAAGAATATTGGAGTGGGTTGCCATTTCTTTCTCCAGGGGATCTTCCCAACCCAGGGATCGAACCTGTGTCTCCTTCATCACAGGCAGATTCCATACCATCTGAGCCACCAGGAAAGCCCCATTATACAGCCCTAACAATCATCAAATGCAGACATGAATTTGCATTTCAACCTTTTCCCCCAAAATGCTAGAACAGTATGAAGGTGGGCAGAGATGCTCTGGAATAATTTCTAGGAAGATCATCAATGAAAAAAAGCATTTTAGAAATCCAGTCATCGTGGTAGATTTATGTCTCTGGCATCAACTTTATTATTGAGTCTCCACTGGGCACAAGGACTCCTAACCTCTGGAAATGTCTGGTCAGGGAGCTAAAATCCCACATAAACTAAGCCCCTGCACTATAGCTACTGAGCCCATGTGCTCCAGAGATACAACTAAGACCAGAGGAAGCCAAAATAAATAAATAATTTTTTTTTAAGAAATTAGACAATATCTTTATCGACAAGCCTGGGAGGGCCACACTGAGAGCCACTACCTAGGTTTCAGTACTGGATTTGGCTGCTGTATCAGTTAAACGATGTTTCTGGCACATTCAGTCTAGATATTTTGAAGAAAGTTTTATAAAATGACAACAGAACCCATGTGTGGTTGTGATGGGTCACTTTGCCAGCCTGAAAGAGAGGAGAAGAGGGAGCAGTCATCAAGAGAGAGATGGAGAGAGCGGGATGGAGAGAGAGGGGAAAAGGGCTTGAGTTTGGAAGAGGGATGCAGCCAGCCCTAGGCGACATGGCAGGGAGGGAGCCAGAGGAACATATGCTCCCAGCCGTCTCTCTTCCTCTTCTGATCTGGCACTGTTTCCCGTGGTCAGAACACAATTGTGCAGCCAGAGGGCCAGGGGCCTGTTGGAGCAGAGCCAGAGGTCTTCTCTTGGGGCACAGAGAAGGAGGCAGGAAGGTAGAAGCGGGATTTGGTGGACAAACCAAAGATAAGCCGGTCAACTGCTTTTCAAAGATACAGAAATATCATGTGGGTTCTGAGAAGTAATGACTACTGAAGCATGACTTCTGAAAACTGGAAACAGGGGAAAGATTCTCCTTAAATGTGGAAATTATTTTTTTTTTAATATATATAATTTTATTACAAAATTTAAACAAAAAAAACCCAAAAAACGCAACATTCTCATTCTAGAAAACCCAAAAGTTGCTATTGATGCTAATTTCTATGAGTTTGCTGTGCTACCATACACAAGTCAAGAAATTAAAGAAACCATTAAATATTTAGAAACATTTAACATCAGAAGCTTGAAACTCTAACTGTATGTAGTAGCCCCTCAAAAAGCCACAACTTGCATTTTAAAAAAAGTATTTTCTCTACAAAGAATCTTATCAGCTATACAAAAATCTGTACAGTTTTTATACTGAAGCTAATATTGAGCTGCACTTGAATTCACATTCTTAGCAAAACAATTGCCTGAGCACACACGCACACTCCACACATATCATTACAAGATAGCCATTTATTCCTCATCTTCATCCTCCTCCTCCTCATCTTCATCTTCATCATAATGTGGAAATTAAAGTGAAAATTGTGTTTGTCTGTAGTGTCTACATTTTTATGCAGATACACACATCACACACATATGGATTGTCTATTACTGGTTGTGCCTAGAGAATTACAGGGAGCCCTGATTGATACACTCAGAAAACAGGCTATCAGACAAGAAATGGCTACATCTAGGCCCACCTCCTTCCCTGAGATGTCTTCATGACAACCCAAGAACTTTGCAAAACCCAAAGGACAATTTGACATTTAACGGGTTTTCAGCAGCAGCTATGGAAATTATTCCCCTCAAATAGTGCGACCCCCAATAGATCTGCACATATTCTCCAATTCCACATCACTTAGGAGATCTAAGGGATCCTTGTAAAAGCACCCAGTCCAGACACCTTGAGATGCCAATCACAGTTTACCAGGCACCGGCACGCCAGCTGTATACAATCCATAAGGCCATCTTGCGGGTCTTCGCATGTGTGGGTGCTAAGTCACTTCAGTCCTGTCAAACTCTTTTCAACCCCACCAGGCTTCTCTGTCCATGGAATCCTCCAGGTAAGAATACTGGAGTGGGTTGCCATGCCTTCCTCCAGGGAATCTTCCCAACCCAGGGATCAAACCTACATCTCTTATGTCTCTTGCATTGAATGTTGCTCTTTACAGTTGCCAAAGAGGGTTAAAAGCACACTGGTACCCAGTCACAGTCCATGATACTTTAGCAGACAGGGACACGATTGTCTAATTTGCCTTTCTAACCCATTGTTCAATAGACACGAAGCGCCCCGCTTACAGCTGAGTAAATGTTTGCCAAGTCGAATTGATCGAAAAAACTCCAACAGAGAAAAGCTGGTAAGTTGAGCATGCGAAGTTTTGGTTTCTTTTCTGTTTTTGAAATAGGTTTAAAAAGAAGAATGGAGACTGCTGGTTTCATGAGCTGGACCCACAAAGGAAAAACTTGCAAGAACTGACGTCTGATTCTATGGAGCAAAAAACAGTGGGCTCAGGGGAAGTGATTGTCCTTTGGGTGGGGGTAGTGACCAGAAGGGTGACAGTCGGGGACCTTGGGGTTCTGCTCCTGGTTTGTTTGTTTGTTTTCTTGTACTGGGTGCTGTTTATATAGGTGTGTTCAGTTTGTGATAATTTAGAGTCATACACTTCTGTGTACTTTTCTGTATGTGTATTAGATGTAAAAAAAGTTTGGTAGCAATCCTTTATTCGCAATCTAACTAACTTCAAATAATAGAACCTCTGAAGAAATAACCTGAAATTGTGTTTATTTTTGAACATTAATTAATTGAGGGCCTAGGCATAGGACCAGGTGGTGTGGGTCAAGTTCTCTTAGCCACTCCTTTGCTCCTCTGGGGAACATGGGGTTATTGTACTGCACCTGCCCCTTGCCAGCCTGACAGAGCTCTGTGAGGCTGTCTGAGGTTGTCTGTCTAGACATGTGCACATTTTCTACTCCAGGATCTTGACTAGCCAGTACCATATCTGAGACAGTGGTTCGTCTTCCCCCCACCCCCATGCCCTGCCCCTATCCATCCTGCCTTGGCAATGGATGGAGCAGGTCATAGGGACTCGATGGCAAAGCTGGTGTAACACAGAGACTCTGAAAACCAAGAGAAGTTTATTTCTCTCTTTCTCATACAGAGGTCAGGGCTGGTGCGCAACACGACCTCAGGACATCATTCAGGGAACCAGGTTCTTTCCATCTGATTATTCCACCACCCATTAAAGTATGCATTTCTTCCTCTCCATGGTCAAAGTCAGACTCAGGCACTCATGTTCCAGATCACAGGTTGGAGAAGAGGGAGTAAGTTCAAGCAAGTTATTCCTTTTAAATAGGTGAAAGAGAAGTTACTCAAAACATTTCCCCTCATGATCTTTTGTTGAGAGCTTATCTTATGACTGCACCATGGACTTCTCCAAACCTTCCTTCCAACTATACTCGCCACTATCCTTTGGGTAGATACAGTGCCTTCATTATTCCCAAGGGTGTTTATTTTTCCTTTTTCATTGTTTGGTGTCCATGGAGAACTTGGCCTTCTCCTTAATTGGCTTTGAGAGTGTAAAGATAATGGAAACTACGGAAGTAGAATCAACAAGATGACAACCAATTATAAATAGTGACTATTTTAGATTCCACACGTAAGTGAGGTCATGCAGTGTTTGTCTTCTGTCTGCCTTACTTCATTCTGTATACATCCGCCAGGTTCAGCGATGTGGTTGAAATGGTGGAATCTCCTTCTTTTTAAAGGCCAAATACTATTTCACTGTATACATGCACTGTATCTTCTTTATCCCTTCATCTGTTGACGGACATGTAGGTTGTTTTCATATTTTGGCTGTTGTGAATAATGCTGCAATGAATCAAAATAGTCAAAGTCACAGAAGCAGAGAGTAGAATGGTGGTTGCCAGGGGATAGTGGGAAGAAGAAATGGGGAGAGGTTGGTCAAAAGGTACAAAGTTTCTGTTATGCAAGATGAATAAGTTTTGGAGATAATAACGTACAGCAGTGTGCTCATATTAACGATACTGTGTCGTGTACTTCAAATTTGTTAAGAGGATAGATCTTAAGTTTCTCAACACACACACACATACACATACAAGGAGGAAAATGGTAACTACGTGGAGTGATGGATCTGCTAATTAACTTGATTGTGGTTACTGCATGTATATCAAATATCAAGTTGTACATTTCAATATATAAATTTTTATGTATCAACTATATCTCAATAAAGCCAGAAAAAACAGTTGGTGAAATAAAAGGAGGAATTGAAGTGTTCTTTTTTTTGTTTCTTTAATGTTGAGCCAGGAGTGACATGAACCGATATGGGAAATATCAGAAGAGGAACAGATTTAATGAGAATTTAAAATAATCATGAAAATATTGATAATAACAACATCAGTGCATAATATGTCATTTCAGTCATGTCTGATTCTTTGCAACCTTATAGACTGCAGCCCACCAGGCTCCTCTGCCCATGGGATTCTCTAGGCAAGAATACCAGAGTGGGTTGCCATGCCAACCTCCAGGGGATTTTCCCGATCCAGGGATCAAACCCATGTGTCTTATGTCTCCTGCATTGATGGGTGGGTTTTTTACCACTAGCGTCACCTGGGAAGCCCCAATAGCAATATCTGGCATACATTATATAATGATAACTTTGAATCTGTTACTCCATTCAGTCTTCAAAACCCACATACATATGTACAGTCATCCCTCGATATCTGTGAACCCTTGTAGAAAACAAAATTTGTGGATGCTCAAGTTCCTTGCAGTTGGTCTTCTATACCCAAGAGTTCCATATCTGAGGGTACAAAGGACTGACTGCACTAGTTCTCCTAATTTAGAGATGCAGAGCCTGGGGCACAGGGAGTTACCGCAGATTGCCTAAGGTCATGTGGTTTGAAGCTGCAGAGCAGGATGGGCTTCCTGGCTCCAGAAATTCAGAGCCACCCCTTATAATCCCTGTGCTATACTCTCTCCCCTTCTGTACTGAGAAGAAGCTGAGTTCAGAGTTAGGGACGACTTATGTCTGGGGAGCTGGGAAAATTCAATGGCTAAGAGAGATGATGGCTGAGGGTGTCTCAACAATTGAGGGCTGGAATCATCTGGAAACATCTATTTATCTTTCTTTCATTGATGTTGACTGCTTGCTGGGACCTAAGCTGGGCTCCCAACTGGTGCACCAACTGGTCTTTGCATGTGGGCTGGACTTCCTCACAGCATGGCCCGCTTAGACAATGTGAATGTTTTTTTTTTAATGGCAACTCATGGAGGAAGTGTTTTATGCATCTTCAGCCTAACCAGCAAGCTGCATGGAAACAGCATCAATTTTCTGAAAGGTATGTTAGTATTAAAATTTTGATACTCTTTCCTTCACAAAGGGTCACCTAACTTCCCTCCCTTGAGTATGAAATATATTTAGTGATTCACTTCTAATGAACAGAATGGTATAGAAGTGACAGAATGTGATTTTTGAGATTAGGACATAAAGGCACTGTGCCTTCCTCTTTGCTTCCCCTTGAGTCACTTGATTGGAGGAAGGCAGCTACCGTGATACTCAAGCAACCCTATGAAAGGAGCCACAGGGTATGAAACAGGCCTCCTACCAGCGGCCATGTGAGCAAACCATCTTGGAAGCGTGTCCTCCAGCCCTAGTCAAGTCTTTATATGACTGTAGCCCTGTTTGATATCTTAACTGTAACCTCATAAAAGTCCCTGAGACAAAAGTCACCAGGTAAGCCACTCCCAAATTCCTGAGCCATAGAGACTGTGGATAATAAATATTGGATATCTTAAGTCACTGATTTTGAGGGGTAATTTGTTGTGGGACAGTAGGTGACTGATACTGAACCTCAGACCTCAGGTAGCATTGAAGTGAAGTCACTCAGTCGTGTCCAACTCTTTGTGACCCTGTGGACTGTAGCCTACCAGGCTTCTCCGTCCGTGGGATTCTCCAGGCAAGAATACTGGAGTGGGTTACTATTTCCTTCTCCAGGGGATCTTCCCGACCCAGGGATTAAACCCGGGTCTCCTGCATTGGACGCAGACACTTTAACCTCTGAGCCACCAGGGAAGCGCTATTCTATTGATTAAGAACCCAGATTTAAGGGGAGGGGATGCCAACTTAAGCACTCAGAA
Organism: Bos indicus x Bos taurus; assembly: GCF_003369695.1. Classification (NCBI taxonomy): domain Eukaryota; kingdom Metazoa; phylum Chordata; class Mammalia; order Artiodactyla; family Bovidae; genus Bos; species Bos indicus x Bos taurus. The sequence continues at coordinate 39,429,248 of NC_040095.1, forward strand.
GGAAGAGGGTCAAAATATTTGCAGACATAGTTTAAATAGCCACAGAGTGCTTAGTTTATATTATAACTGGGAGATGGCTACCAAATATCTAGATATGAAAGTCCTTTGCAGCACATGTAACGTTTGCAATTAAATCATTATTTGTATAATGTTGGATTTCCATTATTCCGCTGGACTGTGAATTGCATCTGTTTTTTCATCCTTGTTCCCAGAGCTTGGCATGGTGTTTAACAAATAGTACATGCTCATGAGGTATCTGTTGAACAAATGCACAAAACTTCATGTGATCAGGGCATTATTAACATACATATCTGGCCCTGGAAGTTTTTGTTTTTAATTGTTATCCCCAAATAAAATTTCTGAATAATGCTTGAAAATATATAACTCATTTTTTAACATTTGTATAGTATATGCTACTATTTATTTATTTTGACTGTATCAGCTTATGGCTTCTCAAAAAAATAGCACATGAAATAATTTTAGGACTTGCACAGATGGATAGTGGTTTAAACTTTTTAATAGCTGTGTGATTATTTTATTGCATGTTGAAAAGTGAAAAGTACAAAGTACATAAATTAAAGGAAAATATTAGGTAAAGAGTAGAATAAGCAGCATGCAGATATGGTAAAATTTACAAAAAATGCACCTGGGTGATTCAAGGTGGGTAAATATCATAAGGCTGAACTTCTACAGTAAAGTAATGGGAATTCCTAATAATGTACTTTCATAGCCTTGAGAAATTCCACAGAAATAACACCTGGAAAAACAGCATATATTAAGAAACTGTGTTAATGATTATCTTTCATGTTTTTCTTAAGAGTTATCTCGTTGTTACAAACCCCAAGGCCAGACCCAGAAGGGAGTATGACTGGGATCATGAAAGCATGGACCTTGGAACACGGGGTCGGCACCAGGCATGAACGTTACCTACATCACTTGCTAATTGTTCCCAAGACTAGCTCAGTAGGGAATGGCCTGGGATAAACACAAGGAAATCTGGATGATTTCAGTGTAACCCATGACATTTAGAAGTAGGTGATTAACACAGCATGTGTCTTAAGAAAGAAAAGATCTGAGAAAGTCTTGTAGTCTGCAATTAGAAATAAAAGCTGAACTCAGAGTACACTCTGCACCTCAGTCCAATAGAGGCTGCAGGTCCTGTGACCCATTGCCCCAGATTTCGTGTTCTGTCTTCATTCCTGTCGTTCACTCCCGGACCATTAGGGCAACACAGTAATGTAATCTGTGGTGGAGATCATATCATGTCTGCTTTACAGAAAGTAAAACTGCAGTTTAGAGATTATAATGTGATGCTTTTTCCACAATGCCAGAATGCTCCTTAGGAGAAAAGCGATGACCAATCTAGATAGCATATTAAAAAGCAGAGACATTACTTTGCTGGCAAAGGTCCCTCTAGTCAAAGCTATGGTTTTTCCAGTAGTTATGTATGGGTGTGAGAGGTGGACCATAAAGAAAGCTGAGTGCAGAAAAATTGATGCTTTTGAACTGTGGTCCTGGAGAAGACTCTTGAGAGTCCCTTGGACTGCAAGGAGATCCAACCAGTCAATCCTAAAGGAGATCAACCATGAAAATTCATTGGAAGGACTGATACTGAAGCTGAAGCTCCAATACTTTGACCACCTGATGTGAAGTGCCTACTCATTAGAAAGGACCCTGATATTGGGAAAGATTAAGGGCAGGAGGACAAAGGATGAGATGGTTGGATGGCACCACCAACTCAATGAACGTGTGTTTGAGCAAGCTCCAGGAGGTGGTGAAGGAGAGGGAAGCCTGGCGTACTGCAGTACATGGGGTCACAAAGAGTCAAAGATAACTGAGCAACTGAACAACAAGGATACTTGTAATTCGAGCAGCCTGCTTCAAACATTGTTTTTCAGTTCCCCATAAACACATAGATTTGAGGGTTGTACACAATTCCATTTGCTGACATATTTTATCTTTATCCCACCTCAACAAATTTGAAGACCTTGTAGTTCTTAAATGATGACCGTAGATGGGTTCAAGTCAGTGAGCAAGATCAGATTTGTGACTTATTGCTTCTTAAATATCTATTGGCACTTAGGCATCAACTACATTCATTTTTCTTATCTGAACCTTGCAATTCTGGTAAGTCTTAAATGAAAGAGGCAAGCGACTAGAGCTAGAGGTCATTTCTTGAAAGCTGTTGATGGGAGAAGGTGTGTATTCATTTTCTATTGCTGCTGAAATAAATGTATTCACTTCAAACAACAATATGAATTTATTAAGTTACAGTTCTTTCTGTCAAGAGTCTGGATACAGCATGATCTTCTGCTGAGAGTTTCACCAGGTTGAAATCAGGTTTTGGCAAGGATGTCATTCTTTCTGGAGGCTCTCGAAATGTATTTATTTCCAGTTTCACTTGATGACAGAATTCAATTCCATACAGTTCTAAGACCGAGGTTCCTATTTCCTCACTGGTTGTTGGCTGAAGTTTAATCTCAGCTTCTAGAATCTATGTGCATTCCTTGGCTTCTTTTATCTTCAAAACCAGCAATGGCAGGTCAAGTTCATCTGATTCTGTGATCTCCCCTTCTGTCTCATCTCTGCTTTCATTGGACAAAATTCTCAATTTTTAAGGACTTGTGTGATTAGGTTGAGTGCACCCACGTAATCCAAGATAATCTCCCCATATTAGAACCAACTGTAGTCTTAAATTAATTAAATCTGTAAAGACCCTTGACAGCTGTAACTGGTTTGCTATTTTATTAAACAGTTTCCCTCGTGGCTCAGAGGGTGAAGAATCTGCCTGCAATGCAGGAGACCCAGGTTCAATCCCTGGGTCAGGAAAATCCCCTGGAGAAGGGAATGGTAATTCACTCTACTATTCTTGCCTGGAGAATTCCATGGACAGAGGAGCCTGGTGGGCTACAGTGCCCATGGGGTCGCAAAGAGTCAGACTTGACTAAATGACTAATGCTTTCACTTTCACTTCATAGACCCTTGACAGGTGTAACTGGATTCAGTTCAGTTCAGTCGATCAATTGTGTCCGACTCTTTGCAATCCCATGAATTGCAGCACACCAGGCCTCCCTGTCCATCACCAACTCCCGGAGTTCACTCAGACTCATGTCCATTGAGTCAGTGATGCCATCCAGCCATCTCGTCCTCTGTCACCCCCTTCTCCTCCTGCCCCCAATCCCTCCCAGCATCAGAGTCTTTTCCAATGAGTCAACTCTTTGCATGAGGTGGCCAAAGTATTGGAGTTTCAGCTTTAGCATTAGTCCTTCCAAAGAAATCCCAGGACTGATCTCCTTCAAAATGGACTAATTGGATCTCCTTGCAGTCCAAGGGACTCTCAAGAGTCTTCTCCAACACCACAGTTCAAAAGCATCAATTCTTCGGTGCTCAGCTTTCTTTATAGTCCAACTCTCACATCCATACATGACTACTGGAAAAACCATAGCCTTGACTAGACGGACCTTTGTTGGCAAAGTAATGTCTCTGCTTTTCAATATGCTATCTAGGTTGGTCATAACTTTCCTTCCAAGGAGTAAGTGTCTTTTAATTTCATGGCTGCAATCACCATCTGCAGTGATTTTGGAGTCCCCCAAAATAAAGTCTGACACTGTTTCCACTGTTTCCCCATCTATTTGCCATGAAGTGATGGGTAAATGGATTAGTATTTTATTAAACAGCAGGAGACAGTAGTCTTGGACAAACATCTTTAAAATTCTGCCTACCACCTTGAACGGCAGGATACAGGTGCAACCTAGTTAACTTCTCCATATACACCAAAGATTAAAGCTGAACTAGGGAGGGATAATCAGCAAAGCTTTTCCTATTCACACAGGGGAAGGATGTGAGCCCATAGCAGTTACTGGTCCCTGAAGACTCCTGGGAACTGTGGTTGGATCTCCCTACTCTGGAAATAGGTTAAGTTTCTTATTTTGGTCCCAGTTCAGGGGGTAGTTCCCAAGTCTATTTTCCCTCTTAGGTCTGGAAGATGTTGCTTCCTCATCATGCCCCTTGCCCATTTCTGAGGAAGCCAAATATGTCATTTTGGGTGGCTAAGCAGCTTTCACTACTTGTTTCCTTGTTGCAGAATGTTAGGGGCCTAAGGTCTGCTTACCTTTCAAATCATCACAGTCTCTTAGTCCAGGCCATAGCCTAGGGACTGTAGCCTGAAGACTTCACTGATATGCTAAAAAGCCTTTGTGTGTTTTTGTTGTGGGTTTTGGAATGCACAGTGTTTTCTCTATTTCATTCTATTCCATGCCACCTGCCAAAAGTCACACCCATAATTCTTTCAAGCTATGTTTCTCCCTTCAGCTATTTGTTGTTCCATTGATCAGTCGTGTCTGACTGTTTGTGACCCCATGGACTGCAGCATACCAGGCTTCTCTGTCAATCATCTCCCAGAGCTTGCTCAAACTCACGTCCATTGAACCGGTGATGCCATCCAAGCATCTCATCCTCTGTGATCCCCTTCTCCTTCTTCCCTCAATCTTTCCCAGCATCAGGGTATTTTCTAATGAGTTGGCTCTTCACATCAGGTAGCCAAAGTATTGGAGTTTCAGTTTCAGCATCAGTCCTTCCAATGAATATTCAGGATTGATTTCCTTTAAGATTGACTGGTTTGATCTCCTGGCAGTCCAGGGAACTCTCAAGAGTCTTCTCCAACACCACAGTTCAAAAGCATCAGTTCTTGGGGGCTTAGCCTTCTTTATGGTCAAACTCTCACATCCATACATGACTATTGGGAAAACCATAGCTTTGACTATATGAATCTTTGTTGGCAAAGTAATATATATGTTATACATATGTTAGCTCTTCAGCTATAATTACTGCTAATTTGGGCTTTCCTGGGCTGTTGTGGGAACATGCCCATAAGCTTTCCAGGAGTCCTTTTGTTTAGCAGTGTGAATTGTTTAGGTGGGCATCCTGCTTGAAGGCAGAGGGAAGACCCTTTGATTGCTCCAGTTTCTATTAAGGATGAAGATCTCAGGAAGGAGTTGCCTGGAACCTGTCAAGGGGATGCTTTCCCTTTGCTGCTCTGCTCTCCTGCCATCAGTATAGACACAGAATCACAGTGATCACTTAGAGCTCCTTAAGAAGCCCAGGGATGGTCCTGCTGCATGCTGGCCATCAACAACATTCACCATCATCCTTTGTCATCAGATGAAACCTCTAAACCAGGTCCTGCCTTTTCCTTCACTCTTCTAGGCTCTCGCTTGCATTCCAAAAGCCTTGCCAACTGGCCTGGAAACCAAAGTGTGTGGGAGACCCCTGAAAGAAGATACCTGTTACCAAGTACATGCCTCAGCTACTGCCGACACCTGGAAAACACCACAAAAACTAAAGCAAGTGTGTGAATCCAGGCAAGTGAGAGAAGCTGTGTCAGACCGTCTCATGCTGGGAGTTCCTGAGTTCTCGGGTCAAGAAGCCCCAGCAATTGTCTGTTATTGTGCAAATCTGCCCAGTGTCTGCCACATGCTTAGCAAAAGCATGGTTTTCAATGGCAGTCAATGCTGGCAGGCAGTCACTATATCTGAAAACTCTTCTGCTGGGGATGGCAAATACCTCCACAAATCACTTCATGCTGATCTCTACACTAAATCCATCAGTGATATTTCTATTATGGAGAGCAGTTAAAAATACAGGGTTAATTCTGAAGATTTGGATTAACTCTAAGTACCATATCTATGCTCTGGGTAGTTACTACTTGGTGAATGCAAACATATATCTATCTCTTTAGGGTGATTTAAGCTTTGGTTCCCAAACCAGGCATGTTACCAAAAAGTATGCGTTGCGGGGAGGTCTGGCTGTTTGCCTCTCAAAAGCCAGTAAACAGGCCAGGTTGTGGAAAGGAAAGTTTGCTTTATTTCAGATGCCGGCAACTGGGGAGGAGGGTGATGTACATCTGTTCAAAGGCCGACTCCCCTCCACTCCTGACAAGCAGAGGGTGAGAGTTTTTATAGATAAAGTGTGTGTGTGGGGAGTTACATGCAGAAACAGTACACTCATCTTCCAATTATCATCAGTAGTCTGACTAGCATCATCTTGGTTGTTTTAGGTACAGTTAATCTTCAGTTCCGGGGCGCATTTGTTCCCATTTCTTTGCTGTCAATTCTCGGAATTGTGGTAGCTCAAGTCCTGGGTACAGTCTGGGTCATCATGTCATTAACTTTTCCACCTGGGGGTTTAGTTCACAGGATATGGCTCAGAATATTATCTACAGCCCTTGAGAAAGAACTAAATGTCCTCAACTATGCTTAATGATTACATTATTATTATTTAGTCTCCTTAGACTGTTTTCCTTTGTTTCATCATTTCTCACTTCTCTGATTAAACTTATTCTTTGATTAAAGTTTTTTTACAGGCAAAAAGCAGGCAGACAACATGGTGGGGGTTGGGGGGTGGCAAGGACTATATAGTCTGCCGTTTCAGGCAGAATAACAGTTTACAATTATACATCATCAGACACAGTGACAGAAGATTCTGATCTTGTAGTCTTTGGTGGTGCCTAGAATCATGTGTTTTAAAAAGGTCTTAGGCTGACTTTCCTGGTGGTCCAGTGGCTAAGACTCTGCAGGTTCAAGATCCCACAAGCCACAACTAAGACCCAGAGCAGCCAATTATGTAAATGAATAAATATTAAAAAAAAAAAAAAAAACAAACCTTTTAAGATACTGTAAATCAGCTATACCCCAATAAACAAAATTTTTTAAACTCACAAAGGAGAAATCAGATGAGTTTCAATAAATAATGGAACTTTGTTAAAAAAAAAAAAAAGGACAAAACTCTTAGGCATAATAGTTATGTACAGTTAGTGGCTATAAGAAAGTATCCCTGTATTTCAGTGGCTTTATGGTAGCTCAGCTGGTAGAGAATCCACCTGCAAGGCAGAAGACCCTGGTTTGATTCCCGGGTCAGGAAGTACTCCTGGTGAAGGGATAGGCTACCCACTCCAGTATTCTTGGGCTTCACTTAAGAATCTTCCTGTAATGTGGGAGATCTGGATTTGATTCCTGAGTCTGGAAGATCCCTTGGAGGAAGGCATGGTAACCCACTCCAATTCACAATCTAGAAAGAAGACTATATTTCAATGTAAACATGAATGAATTTAATTTTGCACTTTCTAAACAAAAATAATCTACTTTGTGATTTTAGATTTTAAGCACAAATTGAAAACTCCAGTAGTCATGGGCAATGACAGCATTGGAGTAACCCAAACTGTGCTTCTTCTTTACAAACATTACGTAGTCATGGTCTATTTTGAATTAGTATTTAAACGCAGGCATCTGTCATACTCCAGGGTTTTGGAGAAATAAGATATATCCTAAGATAGTTTCATCAGTTCTAAACTGTGAAAAATTTATTCTTGAAAAGAATATGTGGAGCTGAGTCTACATGTGTTGGGTCTGACCACATACTTCAAGTTCTCGGAATTAACTTCTGCATAGAATATAGTGTTCTCAAAGGGTTGGTTATGAAAAGCATGTTCATTTGAAACTTCCATATGTATTATTAAAACTCAGCAATAATCACAGCAATAGTTCAGAACTTAGACCAACAAAAGAGTTATTTTCTTTTCTTGTTTAGACTTGCCAGGGAACATGTGTGTGTGCTAAGTTGCTTCAGTTGTGTCTGACTCTTTGTGATCCCATGGATGGTAGCCCACCAGGCTCCTCTCTCCATGGGATTCTCCAGGCAAGAATACTAGCGGGCGTTGCCATTCCCTCCTCCAGGGGATCTTCCCAACCCAGGATCAAACCTGTATCTCCAATTCTCCTGCATTGGCAGGCAGGTTCTCTACCACTAGCGCAACCTGGGAAGCCCAAGTGATACTGTAAAAGATCAGTTACAGGTGGGTTTCATGACTGTGTTTAAATTCTGTCCGAGTGAAGCCTGCACTTTACAGCTTGGGCTGACGGCTTCTACTGCCCTACTCTTGGTATACTAGCCCATCTTCTCTGCTTTTATGTACTTTCTCTACTTTGCAACTTCCGCTTCTCATGGTTTTGGCTTCCTCATAACTTAGATGACACGAGATCCTTCCAGGTGGTCTTACCTTCCCACTTCAGCTCTTCTGTTTCCTTTTCCAATAACCCAGAACTCCCTAGTTCAAATCCCTGGAAGAGAAATCCTTATTTGGCCAATTCTTCTTTTCCAGAGCAGACCATATCATGGGCTTTTGACTAGTTTGATGCTATTGGGTCAGGGACTTCTGTTTGGTCCCTTAAAGAGGGTGGGGCCACCTGATTCAAATCATGGCTGCCTGGAAGGTGCTCGGGGCAATGCAGATTTGGAGTCTGGCATGTGCAATGCCAAGAAAGGTAAACACACATAGAAATACCAAAGGCAAGGTGAGCATTCTTTTAAGAATGGTGGAGGCACACTGGATGAAGACTCAGGTGAATTGGGGGTTAAATCTCCTCTCTGCTAAGTCTGAAATTTTCTCATCCTGAGTTTGCATAGAGTGTAACAGTGTTTTCTTTAGGAGGAACATACAAGTAATAGAATTCTCAGTTATAGAAGTGGCTGAAAGGAATAAGGGTTGACCCCTCACCCCCATAACAAGTCTAGCTGTGGGTGGCTGCTGGCACCAGTTCAGAGCCAGCTTCTCAGAGTCTCTTGGCTTTTCTCCTACGCTTCTTGCATCATGTTGCACAATAGTTCTTGCAGCTACAGACATCCTGTCCCTTTCCAGGTACAGAGGAAGAGAAAGTGGTGATGGACTCACATCTGTGCCTCTTGTCAGGAAAAGCAAAAGGCTTCCCAGAATCCCCGCCAATGTCTCATTGGCCAGTAAGGGTGCAGAGCCACCCCAGCCGTGGTGGAGGCTAGGATGGGGGTGCTTGTCACGGCTGAATGCATGGCCTCCCAGAACAGAGCTCCACTAGCAGTAGGAAGGAGGGGGAGTGGGTATGAGGAAGGGGTGGGGTGGGGTGCAATCACAAAGAGGTTAATTTTATCTAATTCCTTACAGGGTGGTTGTGAGTGTCAAGTATATGTGAAATATGCAACGGGGGCTTTTCAAAATGAATACTGGCAACTTCCCCACACGGTCATGCTATATTATATGTCTGATTTCTTAAAGACAGACCCCCCCACCCCCAACCCTGCCACTGCCACACCCTTTATCACCTTACCTTGAGATCTGCCAAAGGAAAATGAACATGGCTTGACCTTACCCTCCAACCTTGTCTCTCCCCATCCTGCCTGGTGCTCACCTCGTTCCCATGACAGCACTGACTTCCCTCCAAGGGTTGTGAGTTCACCATGACTTTTCTCACCCCAGACCTTTGCTTTCGTATTTCTCTTCTTGTGGAACAGACTTCCTCCTTTCTGTTATTACCATTTCAGAGAAATCCACCCTGACTCCCAATCTCTGTGAAAAGAAAAATCCCCCTTTTGTACTTTCCAAGCACCAAGCAGACTCTTCATTCAAGCATAGTCTATAGACTCTTCATTCCATTTATCTGTTTAATGGTGTAATATTTAAAGGAATGGGTGCTAAAGCCCGACTGACCTCAGCTAACCTCTTCCTAGCTGTGTGGTCCTGGGGCAGGTTCCTTTGCCTCTATTTTTCTCCTCTGTAAAATGGCAATATGGGATTGTGAGGTGGATTAAATGTATTAGGTGCTGAGAACAGTGGTCTGCGCATAAATGGGCACTTACTACATGAGAGTTAAACAAATCAAAGAAATAACATGCATTTCCTCCACCCATCTCATACCCTCAAAAGACAGTGCCTAACTCTGTTTAAGACAGTGCCTAACTCCGTTCTTTCACTACAGCAGCTGGCACAGTGCTGGGCCAAGTCATCACTGTTGCCATTCTAATGGCTCTTTTATACCAACTGAACATGTCAATGAATAACCAAGTGATGTTCTGCATGGGGGAGAAGGTGAAAGTGGCTCAGCAGTGTCCAACTCTTTGGGATCCCATGGACTGCAGGCGGCCAGGCTCCTCTGTCCATGGAATTCTCCAGGCAAAAATACTGGAGTGGGTAGCCATTCCCTTCTCCAGAAAGAAGCAACAAGCGGAAGTCTCTGGCCGAGTGGGGAGCTGAAATCTGAACCTGCTCGTGGGGTCTGTTAGAACAGAGTTCGCTGTGACAAAGCATGCGTCCCGCATGGCCCCATCTCCCAGCACGTCCTCCTCTGCTTCCTAGCCAAGAGACGCAAGGATCGCCCCGGGTGGACGGCCAGGTCTCAGGCCACCCAGGAAATGGAAGCGAGCCTGTCTGCGTGAGGACCACAGCGCATGCGCCCACGCACTTGTGATGCCGCAGCTCTGCCGGGGTTGATGTCTCGCTCGCTGACCCGGCCACCCTGGGGACAGCTGCTTTCCCCAGCCAGCCGTGAGCTCTGGCCCCGGTCACCCCTCCGGCGTTCTGACTCTCTCTGAAGAGGGTTTTTTCCAAACCCTGAAGTGCGGCAGTTTTATGGGCCAGCTGCACTACGTTCCCCTTTCAGAGTCAACCAAGACTGTTAAATCACAGGAAAAGGCCGTCCAAGTTGCTCTGCGAGGACTCAGTCCGGCAACCGGCTGCTTTCCTCACTCTCCTCCAGCGCCGGTTCTCAGAGGAGCCGTTAGAAACCCAGCAAAGGAGACCTAGGTCACCCCGGCTGCCTTCCAGGGCCTGATACTCGCCTGCCTCTGAAGCCTTTGTTGAGCCCTGGTCATTTCCCGTGGCCTCTGGGCCCCCCAGCACACAGGTTAACGTGCAGCCCCTGTCCTCCGTGCACCACTTGTTTTTCTGTTTCTGTTTGGTGAATGGTCTCAGGGCTTCTCCCTTTCCTGCTCCACCCCAGCTGGAAGCCTCTTTATTAGCAGTTTGTTTGCAAGCTCATGGTGGTCTGTGAACTTGTCTGAAATTTCCTGGAAGGGAAACAACTGCTGCAGCCAGAACGTGAGCCCCAGAGGAACATCCTGGCAGTCTCTCTTCAGACAATGCTCATCCATGCTCTCTGGCCATCCGTCCTTCCTTCGCCCTACACGCCACACACCTTGAGAACATTGCAGCCCTCCGTTAAAAGTCTTCCAGAGATCCTGACAAGGGAGAGAAGATTTCTTCCCCTAAAAATGTGCAGCATGTGATGGTGCCTCTTACGTGATGGGTGTTGCCTTCCATGAGGTTCCTTAAGGAGAAATTAAGGAATAATTCCAGGTCAGCCACTAAGAAGCTTTCTAAAACAATTTTACTGAAGTAGAGTTGATTTACAATGTTGTGTTTAGTTTCTGCTGTCCAGCAAAATGATTCAGTTATATGGATATACATTCTTTTTCATATTCTTCCCCATTATAATGTATCATGAGTACATCATTTATCCTGAGTACATCATGAGAAATGCTGGGCTGGATGAAACACAAGCTGGAATCAAGATTGCTGGGAGAAATATCAATAATCTCAGATATGCAGATGACACCACCCTTATGGCAGAAAGCAAAGAGGAGCTTGATGAAGGTGAAAGAGGAAAGTGAAAATACTGACTTAAAACTCAGTATTCAAAAAACTAAGATCATGGCATCCTGTCCCATCACTTCAAGGCAAAGATAGGGAAACAATGGAAACAGTGACAGACTTTATTTTCTTGGGCTCCAAAATCACTGCAGATGGTGACTGCAGCCATGAAATTAAAAGATGCTTGCTCCTTGGAAGAAAAACTATGGCCAACCTAGACAGCATATTAAAAAGCTGAGACATTACATTGCCAACAAATGTCTGTCTAGTAAAGCTATGGTTTTTCCAGTGGTCATGTATGGGTGTGAGAGGTGGACCATAAAGAAGGCTGAGCACCAAACAATTGATGCTTTTGAACTGTGATTTGGAGAAGACTCTTGAGAGTCACTTGGACTGCAAGGAGATCAAAGCAGTCAATTCTAAAGGAATTCAGCCCTGCCTGAATTTTCATTGGTGGGACTGAAGCTGAAGCTTCAATTATTTGGCCACCTGATGCGAAGAGCCAATTCATTAGAAAAGACCCTGATGCTGGGAAAGATTGAAGGCAGGAGAAGAAGGGGCAACAGAAGACAAGATGATTGGATGGCATCACTGACTCAGTGGACACGAGTTTGAGCAAGCTCTGGGAGATGGTGAAAGACAGGGAATCCTGGTGTGCTGCCATCCATGGGGTTGCAAAGAGTCGTACACGACTGAGCAACTGAACACAGCAAAGTGACTCAGTTATAGAGATATACATTCTTTTTCATATTCTTTCCCATTATGATTTATCACAGGTTACTGAATATATAGCTCCCTGTGCTATACAGTAGGACCTTGTTTTTATTCATCCTTTATATGATAGTTTGCATCTGCTAATCCCAAACTTCCAATCCTTCCATCCCCCAGTCCCTCCCCCTGGGCAACCACAAGTCGGTTCTCTATGCCTGTGGGGATGTTTTTGTTTCGTAGGTATGTTCATTTGTGTCGTATTTTAAATTCCACTTGTCAGTTCAGTTCAACCACTCAGGTGTGTCCGACTCTTTGTGACCCCATGGACTGCAGCACGCCAGGCCTCCCTATCCATCGCCAACTCCTGGAGTTTACTCCAACTCATGTCCATTGAGTCGGTGATGCCATCCAACCATCTCATCTTCTGTCATCTCCTTCTCCTCCTGCCTTCAATCTTTCCCAGCATCAGGGTCTTTTCAAATGAGTCAGTTCTGTGTCAGGTGGCCAAAGTATTGGAGTTTCAGCTTCAACATCAGTCCTTCCAATGAATATTCAGGACTGATTTCCTTTAGGATGGACTGTTTTGATCTCCTTGCAGTCCAGGGGACTCTCAAGAGTCTTCTCCAACACCACAGTTCAAAAGCATCAATTCTTCTGCACTCAGCTTTCTTTATAGTCCAACTCTCACATCCATACATGACTACTGGAAAAACCATAGCTTTGAGTAGGTGGACATTTGTTGGCAAAGTAATGTCCCTGCTTTTGAATATGCTATCTAGGTTGGTCATAACTTTCCTTCCAAGGAGCAAGCGTCTTAATTTCATGGCTGCAATCACCATCTGCAGTAATTTTGAAGTCCAAAAAAATAAAGTCTGTCACTGTTCCCATTGTTTCCCCCATCTATTTGCCAGGAAGCGATGGGACCAGATGCCGTGATCTTAGTTTTCTGAATGTTAAGTTTTGAGCCAACTTTTTCACTCTCCTCTTTCACTTTCATCAAGAGGCTCTTTAGTTCTTCTTTGCTTTGTGCCATAAGGGTGGTGTCATCTGCATATCTGAGGTTATTGATATTTTTCCTGGCAATCCTGATTCCAGCTTGTGCTTCATCCAGCCCAGCATTTCTCATGATGTACTCTGCATATAAGTTAAATAAGCAGGGTGACAATATACAGCTTTGACATACTCTTTTCCTTATTTGGAACCAGTCTGTTGTTCCATGTCCAGTTCTAACTGTTGCTTCTTGACCTGCATACGGATTTCTCAAGAGGCAGGTCAGGTGATCTGGTATCCCCAGCTCTAAGATTTTTCCATAGTTTGTTGTGGTCCACATAGTCAAAGGCTTTGGCATGGTCAATAAAGCAGAAGTAGATTCCACTTGTAAGTGATACCATATGGTATTTTTCTTTCTGTTTCTGACTCACTCATTTAGTATGATCATCTCTAGGTCCATAAATGTTGCTGCAAAAGCTTTTTGCTGTTTGTCTTCTTATTAAGCAAAATTCCCCGCCCCACTGATGTCTGATTGTGAGAACCTAGTCATTGACTGAGGATGGGGAGAGAAGAATAACAATGACAAAGAATAACATTGATAAAGAATTTCTTCGCCTCCTCATTTTCTTGGAAATCCCTGAAGCCCTTGTCCTGAATGCCTAGGACTCTCTAGAGCCTGACTTGAAAGTTATTCATTATGTTGAAGCTCAGTGCAGCACAGTGAACCCAAATGACTGGCCCGATATGATAGTTACCTGGGGGCCTCAGTGCAAGTGGAGCCCAAGTCCCTTAAAGATGGATTTATGAGCTTACAGATGCTCAGCCCGTGTGTAACGCTTGCCCCATTTGTGTTAGAGTTAGCCCTGTGGTGACATGCTTCAGTGCTCACCCCACTTCTTTTTTCATTTTTCTTGGTTGGTGTATTTGTTTGCTAGGGCTGCCATAACAAAGTACCACACATGGGGTGTCTTAAACAAAAGAAAGCTATTTTCTCTCAGTCCTAAAGCCTAGAAGTCTGAGATCGAGGTGTCTTCAGGGTGGGTTCCTTGTGAGGCCTCACTGCTTGGCTTGTAGATGGCTGATTTCCCCCTGTGTCTTCACATTATATGCTTTCTGTATGGGCCTGTGCCAAATTTCCTCTTCTTATTGGGACTGCTGCTGCTGCTGCTAAGTCGCTTCAGTCGTGTCCGACTCTATGCAACCCCATAGACGGCAGCCCACTAGGCTCCTCTGTCCCTGGGATTCTCCAGGCAAGAATACTGGAGTGGGTTGCTATTTCCTTCTCCAATGCATGAAAGTGAAAAGTGAAAATGAAGTCGCTCAGTCATGTCCAACTCTTAGTGACCCCATGGACTGGAGCCTACCAGGCTCCTCTGTCCATGGGATTTTCCAGGCAAGAGTACTGGAGTGGGGTGCCATTGCCTTCTCCGTCTTACTGGGACTAGTCATACTGAATTCAGGCCCATTGCAGTGATCTCATTTTAACTCTTTAAAGGGGCTTCCCAGGTGGCTCTAATGGTAAAGAACCCACCTGCCAATGCAAGAGATGTAAGAGACACAGGTTCGATTCCTGGGTTGGGAAGATCCCCTTGAGGAGGACATGGCAATCCACTCCAGTATTCTTGCCTGGAGAATCTCATGGACAGAGAAGCCTGGCAGAGTAAAGTCCATAGGATCTCAAAGAGTCCGACATGACTGAAGTGACTTAGCATGCACACACCTCTTTAAAGACTCAGCCTCCAAATACAGTCACATTCTGAGGCACTGGGAATGAAGATTCAATATATAAATATTTGTGTGTGGGGCGATGAGGAAGGCATACAAAATCCAGTCCATAACAGTTGGCTAAACTTCACCTTTCAGTGATTAATTCAAAGAAAGCATGTGGAAGATATATTCCTTGAATTCTTGTACATTTGAAAACATGTTTCTGTAGCCTTATTTCCAGGTCACTTTTTTCCTTCTTAAACTTGGAAGGCATTGCTCTACTGACTTCTAATCTTGTAAGTTGTTATGGAGAAAGTTTGAGGCAGGCTGAATTCCTTGAATTTGTTTTCCCAGCTCCAACTGCCAGACACATAAGGGATACCATCAAGGACCAGTCCCAGCCAAACAGGAAGACTTCTGCCTCGTAAGTACCCCCGAGAGAGACACTCAAAGACGTGTCTATTGAACCCATTGCAACCGCTGACCCCCAGGATCCTTAGCAAATAAAACATATGTTCTTTTTTTTTTTTTGTATTTATTTTTTGACTGCATTGGGTCCTTGTTGAGGCATACAAGATCCTTCACTGAGGCTCAAGGGCTATCTAGGTGTGGCACTTAGGCTTAGTTGTCCCCATATGGGATCTTGTTTCCCTGACCAGGGATCAAATCTGAGTCCCCTCCACTGGAAGGTGGATTCTCAACCACTGGACCATCAGGAAAGTCCCCCGGGATGTTTCTTTAAGCTACTGTGTTGGGGACTGACTGTTCATTACTCAGCAATTTATATCTGACACACTGAGCCTCCTGACACACAGGATTCTTCCTAGATCACAGCATAGAACTCGAGCTTCTTTGAATGGGTGAGTAGATAACCTTTGTTTCTCTCCAGCCAGCAGATAGCAACTGCTCCAGGGCTGGGAAAGATTGAAGGCAAAAAAGGAGAAGGTGATGGCAGAGGACGAGATGGTTAGATGGCATCACTGATTCAATGTACATGAGTTTGAGCAAACTCCAGGAGACAGTGGAGGACAGAGAAGCCTGGTGGGCTATAGTCCATGGGGTCGTAAAGAGTCAAACACAACTGAGCGTCTAACACTTTCACTCCAGGTACTGCAGTGGGGATCAGTGAGGTCACAGATGTTGCCTGGTCCCATCACAGATGAAGCTGCATTTCTGTTTCTTGATTTTTTTTTGGTGGGGGGTGAGCAGTGTGGGGTGGTGGTGGTAATCTTCTAAGAAGAAAGAGGTAGTTACATATTTGCTCTGTCACTTAAATAATAATAAATGTGTAAATAATAATAACATTACTATAAAGTAAAAGTGTTAATCAGTCATGTCCGATTTTTTGCAACCCCATGGACTATAACCGACCAAGCTCCTCTGTCCATGGAATTCTCTCATGCAAGAATACTGGAGTAGGTTGCCATTTCCTTTTCCAGGGACCTTTCTGACCCAGTGATCAAACCCAGGTCTCCTGCATTGCAGGCAGACTCTTTACCATCTGAACCACCAGGGAAGTCCAACATTACTATATTATTATATAATAAATTACATTATATAATGTTGTATATAATAAATAAAATAAATTATATCAGCATAATAATAAAGAATAATAAAACTTAAGAATATGGGGGATTAACATAGGACTGTCAACATTTTATCACACAAGGATATTTATTTATTTTATTTCTTTTTTTACACAAGGATATTTAAAAAGCAGTTACTCTTTACTACTATCATCTTTTCATTTTCCTTTAACACCTTAACTAATTGCAAAGTACATACATTCAGAAAAAAGGACAACCCTCCTTATAAGAGAATTAGTATATGATGTACATTTTAATATTTATGGGAAACATTAATTTTTGGATAAGCAGAAAAACTGCAACTTAAAATCAGATTTTTACACAATTCTCTTTTAAGTGGCCTGTCAAGAATGTGAGCTTATAAACTGTAAAGGAACAAGAATCTTTATGTTTAGGAAGAAAGTCATCTCTTCCCGAGCAAAGTAATCATTACCGCTTTAAAGTCATGGTGCTTATTAGGCGCAGCATCCTGTTTCATACTTCCTTAGCTTAACACACTTAACCTTCAAAATCCCCTCTGGCTCAAATCATTTCGGACTTTCAGCTCTGTCGCCACCCTGGATAAACTCTGTTGTTTATTTACAGGAAAGCATCTAACAGAGTTGGGGTCCTTCCGGAGGTAGGAGAAGGGCTTTGCGACAGAGTGAAATTCCCACTGACTTTTGTTTCCGCATCTTCCTGCCGCTGCTCGCTGGTCTGCGGAGATTGCAGGGACTTGAGGCGCCCCCACAGACTCTCAAAGCTTTGCCCCTGGGTCCCGTCACCAGAGAGCTGCGGGGGTTGTGTCCCCTCCCTCTCTAGCACTTAGCAGCTCCTCAGTAAGTGTTTGTGGACTAAGAAATGAATGACTCATACAAGGCCCACCACAAAAGGACCCACACCCGGGGGGCTGGGGGGTGCATGTGCTGAGATGCTCCGCTGACATCCCACGCAGGGCCCGGCCCAGGCTCTCTAAGGGCCGCGTCTCCAGCTCCAGGGCAGGGATTCTGTTAGGAAACACAGAACTCCCAGAGGGTGGACACCAAGACAGTGCAGTTTAGCATCCTTTCTTCTTTTCAGGGAAAAAAAAAGAATTAGCAGTCATTTAGAAACCCAAGGAGAAGGTCTGGGAGGGGCCCATGGCAGAATGGCCATCAAAGACGCGGCAGTTCTGTGAAAACCCCGGGGACTCCGCTGTACCCTGGAGTGGAGGGGAAGGTCTCTTCCCACTCACATTCAGAAGCCAGAGAAAGCAAACCTGCACTCCCTGGTGAGCCCATGGCTGCCCCTCTAATCGCCAGCCCATCAGGTAGGCACAAATGGGCTGTAAAAGTCTGTGACTGAGAGCACAAATATGAACTCTCCTCTGGGAATAGAAGCCAGGCTCCTTGGAACACCTCCCGGAAGCCCAGGAGGCTTATGGGGAGCCAGCCCACCCTGCACTGGCTTCTCTGCTCTCTGCTGCTTTTGTTCGCAGCTTCATTCACTGGCCTCTCCTTTCGGCCACTTGGAATCAGACCCCAAGAAGATCCTTATCAGATTAGCCCACACCCATTGCTGACAGCAGGGACATAGAAACGGGGCTGTGAAGGCTGGGCTTTGGTGCTGGCCCTGCCTCTTGCTGTGTCATGATGGTCCAGCCACTAAAACTCCTTGAATATTAAGTTTCCTCAAACATAAAAGACGATGTACGCTAGTACCTGGCTCTCACCCTGAAAGGAGGCTGGAGCCTAAAGGAGGCAGTACAGCTAACACTGGAATTGCAATTAGCAATGGGGCTAACTAGGGCTGATCTCACCTCCCCTCTCAGATGAACTTACCTCAATAACCAGTAATCAAAAAGGGATGTGCAGGAGGGAAGAAAAGGAAAGGGAGCATAAAAAAGCAAAGAAGTACCTTTCCAGGGTACTTTAAATAGTTTCAACTACTATAAAAAGCTGCTATATGGTTTCAGCTGCTATAAAAATGACATAACCCATAAAAGACTAGAAAAACAACATATAAGATGTGAAGGAATGAAGATTATCCCTAAAGTGAGAGTGTTATAATTTTTACTTTCTGCTTCAATAATAAAAAATACACTGTAAGATGGTACCCTCGCCCTAGTTCTTCTGCCTGTCCCCCAATTTTCCCAGAGCCAGGTGTGCACACCAGACTTAACAATGTCACAGGCAGCTTAGGGGCCAAGGAGGAGGTGTCCTGGGTCCTTGATTTCTTAGGCAGGCAGGGCGGGAGGAGGACCCTCAGACGAGAAGAAGAAAGGCTGGAAAGTGATGGCAACAAGAGCTGAGCCTGGCAGGCAGAGGGGCGAGGAGGATCTCTGGGCTCAGGTGCTCTCGTCCCAGGATGATCCTGAGGAGCTCAGGTAAGGAGTGAAAGGAGAGGATAAAGGGTCCACTGGTAATATGTGAATAGGGTGCAGTGTAACCAAAAATGAGGGTCCAGCTGCTCATAAGCCATTAAAGAGGCCAGGTTGGTGGAAAGGTGAAAAGTGTCTGACTCTTTGCGACCCCATGGACTAAATAGTCCATGGAGTTCTCTGGGCCAGAATACTGGAGTGGGTAGCCTTTTCCTTCTCCAGGGGATCTTCCCGACCCAGGGATCGAACCCAGGTCTCTTGCACCGCAAGTGAATTCTTTACCAGCTGAGCCACAAGGGAAGCTGGTGGAAAGGTAAATTTGCTTTATTTTGGATGCCAGCAACCAGGGTTGGCAAAGGGGGTAAGGGGGAGGGAGGGGAAGGAGGGCTGGGGAAGAAATCTATCCAAAGGCTGACTCCCCTCCACTGCCAATCAATGGGAAAGAACTTTTATAGACAGAGGGAGGGGGTACGTGCAGAAACAGTACAGTCAGCTCTGACAGTCTTCTTGAAATTGGTCATCTTGAAAGATGGCTGGTCAGACCACCATCTTGAAATTGGACTGACCAGCATCATCTTTCGGAGAAGGCAATGGCAACCCACTCTGCTGCTCTTGCCTGGAAAATCCCATGGACGGAGGAGCCTGGTAGGCTGCAGTCCATGGGGGTCTCGAAGAGTTGGACATGACTGAGCGACTTCACTTTCACTTTTCACTTTCATGCATTGGAGAAGGAAATGGCAACCCACTCCAGTGTTCTTGCCTGGAGAATCCCAGGGACGGGGGAGCCTGGTGGGCTGCGGTCTATGGGGTCGCACAGAGTCGGACACAACTGAAGCAACTTAGCAGCAGCAGCAGCAACACCTTTATTATGTTAAAGTACAGTTAGTTATTCTTCAGTTCCAAGGCTGGTTTGTTTCCATTTCTTTAAGGCCAGTTCTCAAAATTGCGGCAGCTTACGTCATGGCTGTGACAAACCTAGACAGTATATTAAAAAGCAGAGACGTCACTTTGCCAACAAAGGTCCAAATAGTCAAAGCTTTACCTGTGGATGTAAGAGTTGGACTATAAAGAAGGCTGAATGCCAAAGAATTGCTGCTTTTGGATTGTGGTACTGGAGAAGACTCTTGAGAGTCCCTTGGACTACAAGGAGATCAAACCAGTTAATTCTAAAGGAAATCAACACTGAAGGACTGATGCTAAAGCTGAAGCTCCAATACTTTGGTTATCTGATGCGAAGAGCTGCCTCATTGGAAAAGACCTTGATGCTGGGAAAGACTGAGTGCAGGAGGAGAAGGGAACTTCAGAGGATGAGATGGATGGATGGCATCACCAACTCAATGGACATAAGTTTGAACAAGCTCTGGGAGATGGTGAAGGACAGGGAAGCCTGGCATGCTGCAGTCCATAGGGTTGCAAAGAGTCATACATGACTGAGCAACTGAAGAGCAACAGCAATGTCATGGCTATGGTCTGGTCATCATGTAATTAACTTCTTCCACCTGGTGGAGGTTTTAATATCTGTAAGACAGCTCACAGAATATGGCTCAAAATATTATCTATAGCCCTTGAGAAGGAACTACAGTCCTTGACTATGCCTAATGACGAAATTATTATTATTTGGTCTCCTTTGACTATTTCCCTTTGTTTCTGCATTCTGTCACCTCTCTGATTAAAATTGTTCTTTGGCTAAAGTTTTCTCACAGATGGAAGGCAGGCAGAGGATATGAAGGACAAGGACCACAGGACACCAGCCAAAGAGGCTGGTGCCCCACAGCCAGTCTTAGCGTGGAAGGTGTGGCAGACCGTGATAGTGGTGGGGAAACAAGGCCAAGCTCAGTTCTTTGCTGAACGGCAGTAGAGATCCTTCTGCTTCAGCCTCCATGACATGGAGGAATGTGGTTCATTCCCAGCACACAGTATCCTAGACCAGACCTGTGATATAATTTCAGATCCCATTAGTCTCTCTGCAACTCCAGTGATTAACTCAGAAAAAGAGCAAAGCTGAGCCTCCAGGTAGAAGACGGCAATGATAGGGTGTTTCCCATCAATCTCAGCCTCTGGTTAGTGACGCTCTCAGAACCTCTGCATGCACTCACTTTGGCTGTCCTATCTGTGGCGCTTCTCTGGTGGCTCAGACAGTAAGGAATCTGTCTGCAATGCAGAAGACCTGAGTTTGATCCCTGGGTTGGGAAGATCCCCTGGAGAAGGGAATGGCAACCCACTCCAGTATTCTTGCCTGGAGAATCCCACGGACAGAGGAACCTGGTGGGCTGCAGTCCGTGGGGTCACATGACTGAGTGGCTAACACACACACTCACACTTGTGAGTCTCACAGAAGTTTTCAGAACTGGAACCAGTACTGTGGCTGGACCAGCCCCTGTGTTGTTTTGTAATTGTAAGAGGCACATCAGCTACAACCAACAGGAAAATTCAAAAAACAACAACAAGGTTTATGATTCCTAAGTCCTGGAAGGACACAGCGTACATGAGGCAACATAGTGAGGTCCTGGAGAGAGAGAGAAACAGTGCAGACCGGGGGCTCTGCCTTTCCTGGGGTTGAGGGTGGGAGGGGGCTAGGACTTCTCTCTTTAAACATAAGAGCAGGGACTGTGGTGCTAGAGGAGAAAAGCAGGCAAGGGGACAGTTATCTACTTCACCCAGGGCTCCCTACAAGGGGAACTTCAAGGGTGAGGCAACTTGGCACTTTATCTGGTTGTGTTGCTAGCAATGTGTTTATTGGAGATAGATATCTTTGAGATGGAGACCTCACTATCAAAATCTTCATGTCCGGCCCTTACAGTGCAATCAGCGAATCTTAGAGTCAGGCACTTCATACCACACAGGGGCTCTGAGGAGCTGACACTGCAGATTTCCCGGTTTAGGAGGGGCATCCCAGGTGGCACAGTGGTAAAAGAATTCACCTGCCAAGGCAGGAGATGCAAGAAGCGAGGGTTCATTCCCTGAGTCAGGAAGATCCCCTGGAGGGAGGAAATGGCAACCCACTCCAGTATTCTTGTCTGGAGAATCCCATGGGTGGAGAAGCCTGCCTGGCTATAGTCCATGGTGTCTCAGAGTCAAACACAGCTTAGTGACTGAATGACAACAACATTTGACAGAGACTCAGGCTTAGCAACAGCAGCAGCAGCAGGCTTCAGAGCTCTTCCAGATAAGCTCAACAGGAAGTGCTAATTATCGCATTGGGGTGGTTCTACTGTAAAACATATGTGAGTGGGACAAAGTGAAGGAAACCCCATATCACAAGATAGTTTAAAAAAACGAAAGTTCCTTAAACATAAAAATGCAAAGAATTTATCCATAATCAAAAGCTGAGAACGATCATGAAACAGACTTGCATGAGAGAAGACTTCCCATTTATTTCATCATAAAAGTGAAAAAAATATGGAAAAGAAAAAATCAAAATATCATAATGAGAATACAAGTTTCTACTAAATTTATATAAAATATATTGCATATATTGATACATGTTTTTCTATATCTTAAAGAAGTCTTTATAAATAAATTTTTATTGGTGGCAAAAATATTTCATTGACTGACTATATCAAAATTTATGCATTCCTTTACCATTAGGCAGTAAATGAGTTTCCAATGTTTTTGCAATTATAAATAATAAGACAAAAACCTAAGTATTCAAATCTGTATTTATGGAACTAAAATTTCCTGAAAGTATGATGGATTCCTAAAAGTAAGGAGTTCTCTTACACATTTTCTACAATTTCCCTGGGTAGCTCAGTGATTTCTATTGTCTCATTCTCCTGCCAAACTCAGTTTTTTAAAACAAAGCAGAACTTTGCTAAATTAATAGCCAAACATAATATTGGCATAACTCTGTGCTCTAATGAGTGATAGAATCAAAATGCAAAAGATTTTGGCAAGCTGGAACAGTAATTCAGATGTTATAGATGAAAATTCTTGGGGTAATGACCTGGCATTTAAATCACCAGATCAGATGGCTGAAATAGGAGATGAAGGTGACGTATCAAGAGCCGAGAAGAGTCATGTGAATCAAAAAAAGCTCATATCTTAGATCACAGTAATAGAAGCATGGGGTTCAGAATCAGAGGGTGATAGTCCCCTGCTCTGCATGGTTTCAGACCCACCCTCGACACTTGGCTGCCAACGTAAAGAGAATATGAACAAACGGTCAATTTTCAGAGGAGAGATGGGAGCTGGATCGGGCCTCTGTACCCAACCCTGTATTAATTCTCAGAGACAGAGTTTTGGATGAAGTAGAGGATAACAGCTTTATTGCTTCACTAGGAAAAGAGGGCCACCATAGGCTAATGCCTCAAGACCGTGTCCTGATTGGAGGAGGTAGTGAGAAGTTTTATAGTAATGCTTAAAAAAGGGGAGGGTCAGCTTGTGGACGCTTTACTGATTGGTTGGTGGTGAGGTAGGTGGGAGTCACCATCTTCCACCTTCTGTTCCCAACCCGTCTGGGGTCTACATGCTTTTGGGCACCATTTGTTAACTTCTCCCACCTGGTGAGGACTTCAGTTAGTTCAGTTGCTCAGTCGTGTCTGACTCTTTGTAACCCCATGGACTGTAGCGTGCCAGTTTCCTCTGTCCATGGAATTTTCCACGCAAGAATACTGGAGTGGGTAGCCATTTCCGTCTCTAGGGGATCTTCCTGACCCAGTGATTGAACCCAGGTCTCCTGCATTGCAGGCAGATTCTTTACTGTCTGAGCCACCAGAGTCTTTACAGGAAGATGAAATGTGGAATTGAGAGACACGGAGATGAGCGTGAGTCACCTATGTGATTCATGTGAATGGCAAGGCTGTAGTAAGAGGGCCTTGGACTGCTGCTGTGAACTCCTAGCAGCCGCTTTCTCAGGCTTTAGGTGTTTAACTGTTCTCTTGATCCTGTGAGACATCCCAGGGAAAGCTAACCAGGGCCCAGCTCTGCAGCCTGCAACAGAACAGAAAGAAGAACCTTCACTAATACATTTAAGAACTGCTGAAACTTCCATGGTATTTATTCTGTAGAAGGAAAGACGGAAGATATGTGAAAATTGGAGGCTTGTGTTTGAATGTCTGGCCATGAATAAGCTGGATAAGACTTGTTCTATGAGACCTCAGATGGCAAGAGTCACTTAGAGAGACTCACTTCTTAATGCAAATACCACACATTCTTATACAGCAACATGACAGGACTCTTGTGGAGGGTTTCAGTCATTGGGCATTACTACTTTTAGAGCATTGATCGGATCTGGGCAGCCCGCCTGTGCATCCCCTTCCTCCTGATTGAAACCTTCCAGGGCTCTCTGAAGGCAGTTTATAGGATTTTGGTGCCCCCTAATGGATGAGGACGAAACCAACATAGTCTCTGAAGTCGGGCTCCTTCCAGGCTTCAGGTTAGCAAGCAGTTGATTAAATAGTTCTAAGCATACTATCGTTCTTGATTAAATTAAACTTGGTAAAGGATGTTTTTATACCTTAAAAAGTAAGACAGATTGTTTCATGAATTTTGGCATGATTTCCTTTGCCTACTTATTGTTCAGTAGCTCAGTCGTGTCCAACTCTTTGTGACCCCATGGACTGCAGCACACTGGCCTTCCCTGTCCTTCACTATCTCCCTGGGTTTGCTCAAACTCATTTCCATTGAATCAATAATGCCATCCAACCAGCTCATCCACTGTTGTCCCCTTCTCCTCTTGCCCTCATCAGGATCATTTCCAATGAGTTGGCTCTTCACATCAGGTGGCCAAATTACTGAATCTTCAGCTTCAGCTTCAGTCCCTTCCAATGAATGTTCAGGGTTGATTTCCTTTAGGATTGAGTAGTTTGATCTCCTTGCAGTCCAAGGGACTCTCAAGAGTCTTCTCCAACACCACAGTTCAAAAGCGTCAATCCTTCAGCACTCAGCTTTCTTTATGGTCCAACTGTCACATCCATACATGACTACTGGAAAACCAAAGCTTTGACTATTCGGACCTCTGTCGGCAAAGTAATGCCTCTGCTTTTGAATATGCTGTCTTGGTTGGTCATAGCTTTTCTTCCAAGGAGGAAGCATCTTTTAATCTCATGGCTGCAGTCACCATCTGCATTGATTTTGGAGCCCAAGAAAATAAAGTCTGTCACTGTTTCCATTTCCCCCCATCTTTTTGCCATGAAGTGATAGGACTGGATGCCATGATCTTAGTTTTTTGGATATTGAGATTTATGCCAGCTTTTTAAGAGGCTCTTTAGTTCCTCTTCACTTTCTTCCATAAGAGTGGTGACATCTGCATATCTGAAGTTGTTGATATTTCTCCTGGCAATCTTGATTCCAGCTTGAGCTTCATCCAACCCAACATTTTCCATGAAGTACTCTGCATATAAAGTAAATAAGCAGAGTGACAATATACAGCCTTGATGTACTCCTTTCCCAATTTGGAACCAGTTCATTATTCCATGTCCAGTTCTGTTGCTTCTTGACCTGCATATATAGGTTTCTCAGGAGGCAGGTAAGGTGGTCTAGTATTGCCATCTCTAAAAATTTTCCACAGTTCATTGTGATCAACAGTCAAACAGTCAAAGGCTTTCGCATAGTCACTGAAACAGAAATAGATGCTTTTCTGGAATTCCCTTGCTTTTTCTATGATCCAACAGATATTGGCAATTTGATCTCTGGTTTCTCAGCCTTTTCTAAGTCCAGGTTGCCTGCTTGTTGTTAGTCCTGCTCAGTCGTGTCCAACTCTTTGTGACCCTATGGACTGTAGCCCACCAGGCTCCTTTGTCCATGAAATTCTCCAGGCAAGAATATTGGAGTGGATTTCCATTGCCTTCTCCAGGGGATCTTCTTGATCCAGGGATTGAATTTTGGGTCTCCTGCTTTGCAGGCAGGTTCTTTTCTGTCTGAGCCACCAGGGAAGCTCAGATGGGTTTTCTTGGTCATGCGGTATTAAGAAAGTTGATTAAAAAAAAAAACTGCCTCTCCATTCTCCTCCCATATGTGTCTCTGCCCTATCCTCCTACATGTCTGCTCCCAACAGCACGTATGAATTGCACCTGGTGGAAGGACAGTGCAGCACCAACCCCATGTCTTTCTGGCACTCATGGGAAAGCAAGGCTATTGGACAAGAACTCTCAGGTTTACCTATTCCGCTTTCTGTTTCCTACTCTTGGTCAGAACCCAAATGACATAATCTGAATCCCTACTGATATTCTCTAAGAGTCTGAACAATTAAATATTCTACATCTAGCTTGTCCAGGCTATCAAGTGTTGTTTCTAAAGGGACAGAAGTCTTTTAATAAGACAAGTTTCTTTGACAATGCCTTATTCTCCAGGTTTACAAAGGCCACCTTTCCATTGGTCAGTCTTTGGGGGCATTTTGACAGGACTCTGGATTTTTCTGAGTAGAGCATCATATTACAAAAAAAAAAAAAAAAATTCAACCTCCTTAAGAGCATCCTTGAAGAAATAAAAAATGGACCCAGTGTCAATGGCTTACTTTAAAAAATTTTATTTATTTATTTTAATTGGAGGCTAATTACTTTACAATATTGTCATGGTTTTTGCCATACATTGACATGAATCAGCTATAGGTGTACATGTGTCCCCCATCCTGAACCCCCTTCCCACCTCCCTCCCCATCCCATCCCTCTGGGTTGTGCACCGGTTTTGGGTGCCCTGTTTCATACATTGAATTTGGACTAGTGATCTATTTCACATATGGTAATGTACTTGTTTCAATGATATTCTCTCAAATCATCCCACCCTTGCCTTCTCCCACAGAGTCCAAAAGACTGTTCTATACATCTGTGTCTCTTTTGCTGTCTTGCATATAGGGTCGTTGTTACCATCTTTCTAAATTCCATATATATGTGTTAGGAAACACCTTGAGTAACAGGCAAATTTGGCCTTGGAATATGGAATGAAGCAGGGCAAAGACTAATAGAGTTTTTCCAAGAAAATGCACTGGTCATAACAAACACCGTCTTCCAACAACACAAGAGAAGACTCTACACATGGACATCACCAGATGGTCAACACCGAAATTAGATTGATTATAATCTTTGCAGCCAAATATGGAGAAGCTCTATAAAGTCAGCAAAAAAAAGACCAGGAGCTGACTGTGGCTCAGATCATGAACTTCTTATTGCCAAATTCAGACTTAAATTGAAGAAAGTAGGGAAAACCACTAGACCATTCAGGTATGACCTCAATCAAATCCCTTATGATTATACAGTGAAAGTGAGAAATAGATTTAAGGGTCTGGATCTGATAGACAGAGTCCCTGATGAACTATAGAATGAGGTTTGTGACATTGTACAGGAGACAGGGATCAAGACCATCCCTATGGAAAAGAAATGCAAAAAAGCAAAATGGCTGTCTGGGGAGGCCTTACAAATAGCTATGAAAAGAAGAGAAGTGAAAAGCAAAGGAGAAAAGGAAAGATATAAGCATCTGAATGCAGAGTTCCAAAGAATAGCAAGAAGAGATAAGAAAACCTCCTCAGTGATCAATGCAAAGAAATAGAGGAAAACAACAGAATGGGAAACACTAGAGATCTCTTTAAGAAAATTAGAGATACCAAGGGAACATTTCATGCAAAGATGGGCTCGATAAAGGACAGAAATGGTATGGACCTAACAGAAGCAGAAGATATTAAGAAGAGGTGGCAAGAATACACAGAAGAACTGTACAAAAAAGATCTTCACGACCCAGATAATCACAATGGTGTGATCACTGACCTAGAGCCAGACATCCTGGAATGTGAAGTCAAGTGGGCCTTAGAAAGCACCACTATGAACAAAGCTAGTGGAGGTGACGGAATTCCAGTTGAGCTATTTCAAATCCTGAAAGATGAAGCTGTGAAAGTGCTGCACCCAATATGCCAGCAAATTTGGAAAACTCAGCAGTGGCCACAGGACTGGAAGAGGTCAGTTTTCATTCCAATCCCAAAGAAAGGCAATGCCAAAGAATGCTCAAACTACCGAACAATTGCACTCATCTCACACCCTAGTAAAGTAATGCTCAAAATTCTCCAAGCCAGGCTTCAGCAATATGTGAACCATAAACTTCCTGATGTTCAAGCTGGTTTTAGAAAAGGTAGAGGAACCAGGGATCAAATTGCCAACATCCGCTGGATCATGGAAAAAGCAAGAGAGTTCCAGAAAAACATCTATTTCTGCTTTATTGACTATGCCAAAGCCTTGACTGTGTGGATCACAAGAAACTGTGGAAAATTCTGAAAGAGATGGGAATACTAGATCACCTGACCTGCCTCTTGAGAAACCGGTATACAGGTCAGGAAGCAACAGTTAGAACTGGACATGGAACAACAGACTGGTTCCAAATAGGAAAAGGAGTACATCAAGGCTGTACATTGTCACCCTGTTTATTTAACTTATATGCAGAGTACATTATGAGGAATGCTGGACTGGAAGAAACACAAGCTGGAATCAAGATTGCCAGGAGAAATATCAAGAACCTCAGATATGCAGATGACACCACCCTTATGGCAGAAAGTGAAGAGGAACTCAAAAGCCTCTTGATGAAAGTGAAAGTGGAGAGTGAAAAAGTTGGCTTAAAGCTCAACATTCAGAAAACGAAGATCATGGCATCTGGTCCCATCACTTCATGGCAAATAGATGGGGAAACAGTGGAAACAGTGTCAGACTTTATTTTTTGGGGCTCCAAAATCACTGCAGATGGTGACTGCAGCCATGAAATTAAAAGATGCTTACTCCTTGGAAGTAAAGTTATGACCAACCTAGATAGCATATTGAAAAGCAGAGACATTGCTTTGCCAACAAAGGTCCATCTAGTCAAGGCTATCATTTTTCCAGTGGTCATGTATGGATGTGAGAGTTGGACTGTCGAGAAAACTGAGCACCGAAGAATTGATGCTTTTGAACTGTGGTGTTGGAGAAGACTCTTGAGAGTCCCTTGGACTGCAAGGAGATCCAACCAGTCCATTCTAAAGGGGATCAGCCCTGGGTGTTCTTTGGAAGGACTGATGCTAAAGCTGAAACTCCAATACTTTGGCCACCTCATGCGGGGAGTTGACTCATTGGAAAAGACTCTGATGCTGGGAGGGATTGGGGGCAGGAGGAGAAGGGGACAACAGAGGATGAGATGGCTGGATGGCATCACTGACTTGATGGACATGAGTCTGAGTGAACTCTGGGAGTTGGTGATGGACAGGGAGGCCTGGCATGCTGCGATTCATGGGGTCGCAAAGAGTTGGACACGACTGAGCGACTGAACTGAACTAAACTGATTGGTGTTTTTCTTTTTGACTTACTTCACTCTGTATAATAGGCTCCAGTTTCATCCACCTCATTAGAACTGACTCAAATGTATTCTTTTTAATGGCTGAGTAATAGTCCATTGTGTATACGTACCACAGCTTTCTTATCCATTCATCTTCCAGTAGACATCTGTGTCACTTATTTGGGAGAGATTCACTTAAAGGATTCCAAGGCTAGAACTATGCCAGATTCACAGTAGGAATTTCTAGAATGCATGAGGGGACAGAGGAGGGAATCATGTTTGGGGAAGGGGCAAAGGTAAAGATTCTCAGACTACAAGTTAAAGACCCTCTAGCCCAGGAGATTTCCAAGTACTCTGTGAACCCAGAGGGTTCTTTCAGTTCAGTTCAGTTCAGTTCAGTCACTCGACTCTTTGCGACCCCATGAATCGCAGCATGCCAGGCCTCCCTGTCCATCACCAACTCCCAGAGTTCACTCAGACTCACGTCCATCAAGTCAGTGATGCCATCCAGCCATCTCATCCTCTGTTGTCCCCTTCTCCTCCTGCCCCCAATCCCTCCCAGCATCAGAGTCTTTTCCAATGAGTCAACTCCCCGCATGAGGTGGCCAAAGTATTGGAGTTTCAGCTTTAGCATCAGTCCTTCCAAAGAACACCCAGGGCTGATCCCCTTTAGAATGGACTGGTTGGATCTCCTTGCAGTCCAAGGGACTCTCAAGAGTCTTCTCCAACACGACAGTTCAAAAGCATCAATTCTTCGGTGCTCAGTTTTCTCGACAGTCCAACTCTCACATCCATACATGACCACAGGAAAAACCATAGCCTTGACTAGATGGACCTTTGTTGGCAAAGTAATGTCTCTGCTTTTGAATATGCTATCTAGGTTGGTCATAACCTTCCTTCCAAGGAGTAAGAGTCTTTTAATTTCATGGCTGCAGTCACCATCTGCAGTGATTTTGGAGCCCCAAAAAATAAAGTCTGACACTGTTTCCACTGTTTCCCCATCTATTTCCCATGAAGTGATGGCACCAGATGACATGATCTTAGTTTTTTAGGGCTATTCAAATGTTTTATCCTGATTTCACCTGAAAATATATTTTAGCTTGTGATAAAAAGTGCTGTTAAAATATGTACTCAACTATCACAGCATTGTTAATCAGCTATACTCCAATACAAAAATAGAAGTTTAAAATTAAAAAAAAGTATATATATGCTCAAAATCATTGACCCACACAAATGCACTAATTTATGCTGCCTGATTAGCTAGTTTTGGGGGGATTGTTTTGTTTTTGATGATACCAGATTAAAACCCACTCTGCCCCAGTTAAGTAGTACTCTCAATTGGCAAAGCATTATTGAAAACAAACAAAGCAAAACAAACAACAAAAGAAAAAGAAAGAAAAAGACCATTAGTATTCACACTCACTTGTATCAGGATCTTTGTGATTGCTGCTGCTGCTATTAAGTGGCTTTGGTTGTATCCGATTCTGTGCGACCCCATAGATGGCAGCCCACCAGGCTCCTCCGTCCCTGGGATTCTCCAGGCAAGAACACTGGAGTGGGTTGCCATTTCCTTCTCCAATGCATGAAAGTGAAAAGTGAAAGTGAAGTCGCTCAGTTGTGCCCGACTCTTAGCGACCCCATGGATTGCAGCCTACCAGGCTCCTCTGTCCATGGGATTTTCCAGGCAAGAGTACTGGAGTGGGGTGCCATTGCCTTCTCTGTTGTGATTAGTGCAACTGAAATACATACATAGATAGCCTTGTTTCATTACTTTGTAATAATCCAATGCATTTGAAGTTGTATACATTCATGAATTTATACTGCATGTTTACATCTTTTTTATAGTAGAATTCTGGGGGCAAAATTGGGTGTTACTAATAAATAATTAGACATGAATTCGAGCAAACTCTGGGAGATAGTGGACAGGGAAGCCTGATGTGCTGCAGTCCATTGGGTCCCAGAGTCTGACACGACTTAGTGACTGAACAACAACAACAACAAATAACCATAAAACCCTCAAGTCAACTGCTTCACTCTGCAGAAGAGGAAATCTAGTTGCGAGTGGATGAAGCCCCTCATTGCTCACTGTAATCAGAAGCAAAGCCCAGATCTTGAACCTAAAGTTGACTTCTTTCCTCATGCAAATTGTCCAGATTTTTCTTTTTTTTCTGTTAAAGGTAGTTTACTTTCTTACTGTCCTCTTGCTGGCAAATAAAGTCAGTTATCTAACTTGAATTTCTTTTTGTTTGAAGGTAGGAAAAATGTTACCAAATAGCCTTAAGTGTGTGTGTGTGTGTTTAAATTAACACATAGAGACTCCAAGGACAATGGTTATAAACACAAAGCCACTGACTCATTGCAAAGCTGGGAAAGAAGTTTAGGGCTGAGCAGAGTCACAGTTCTATTGTCTGGCCTCTGAGCCCCTGCCGAGAGCCAGCGTCATCAGTGGCTGCGCGGAAAGCCCGTTTGCGCTTTCCCAGATGAACCCTTTGGTTTTGTTTCTTGTCAGGCTCTCTGACAGGGTGATGTGAAGGAGGCTGCAAGAATACGTACCTAGCTCTCCCCTGCTCCCAAATCTCCACTCCATTCCCACCCCACAACCCACCCTGAGGTCTGCTCTTTCCTTACTCCAGAATCACCCCTAGGCTAGGATCACAGATGGGGAAACTGAGGCTGTGATTGATGTAGGAGATACATGGGCTCCAGGTTAGATGTTTACAACTGGCCTCCTGTTTGCATTACACGGGGCACAAAGAAATGGTCTTCAGCCTGGATTCTTAGAACTGTTAGCATTTTCTGAGACAAGAGACAGGTGGGCTCCAGTTAAGGCATTTACAATCAGCCTCCTGTTTGCCCTCTGTAGTGGAAGTAACAACAGAAACAGGGTAAATAGCCAATGTTTGTCTCTTGTAAACTCCTTAAGGTGATAGTCATGGCAATAGTCAAGGAAATAGTCATGGCAAAGACAAAGAGGGGCAAAACTTCATTTGAGTAAAAGATTAAGGGAGCTCTGCTCTCCCCTCTTTTGGGACAAAGAAGACACTGCACTCACACAGGAAGGCTCCTTGTGGGTCAAAAGTCAGGCGATAACGCGGGGCCATAATGAGCCTTGCTCCTCCCAGAAGCCTTCACTTCAAGATCCGTCTTAGCTGAGGGTTGCATGCACACCTGGGGAGTGCCCCAGGGTAGCTCAGGTGTGGAAAAAGAAGCCAGATACTTGGCATGAAGAAAGACAAAGACCCAGAAGAACTGATCTATATGAATGACTTAACTGCCTCCTTACTGCAGTCCTCCTCACTAGGAGGGACACCCACACACTTTCCCTCGGGGTGTGGCTCTGTGCTTTGTTTGCTTCTGTCCTAAGTAAACCAACTATTTCTCTCTGTGCTCTCCCACTTGTTGTTGTGCTATGTCTCTAATAATAAACTTTATACCTGCATTTACAGTGTTTGCCTCCCTGATAAATGCATTTTTCACTGGGGGGCAAAGATCCAGAGGAAAATAGCTTCTAGCCTCTAGCCCTTGCTGGTCTGGTGGCTAGGATTCCTGGTTCTCATCCAGGCTTTCCAGGTTCAGCTCCTGGGCAGGGGATGAAGATCTCGCTTCAGGCCATCGCTCACTGCTGCCTCGCCAAGATCACGACAGGAAGAATAATTTCCTCAGCTCATGGAGGCTGCAGTGGGCAGGACAGGCCTGAGAGGCCAAAGTCTGGGCTTTTGCATCATCAGTGGGGCCTCTGCAGAGGCTCCAATGTGGCTTTTCAGAAATGGGGTACATTGGTGTCAGCCTGTGGGAGACATGGCAGGTCCCAAGTGGGCTACAGGAGTTTCTATAGGACCAGAATGCATGTTTCTGGCGGAAGGAGGGGCAAACTGGGCTTTGCTTTGCATGTGGCCCCAGTCCTTCTATGGCTTGTTACTGCATCCAGGACTCCTCTTCTGCCCCTTCCTTTTCCTCCTTACCCCTCCCTAAGCATCCTTTTACCCTCTCAGTCCACTACTAGATCTTCTTCTCACTTTTCCTTCCTCCCCTTGTAGATCACTTACTAATCTAAACTCCTACTGGTGTAACTGCTCCAGCAGATCCCATCTGCCCCTTCCCTTTCCTCCTTAACCCTCCCTAAGCATCCTTTTACCCTCTCAGTCCACTACTAGATCTTCTTCTCACCTTTTCCTTCTTCTCCTCTTAAACTGCACTAAGCCCCTGGTTGTTTTACAAGATCAGGTAAAAGAACTGGTCTTACTGGCTCCAGCAGGTCCCATCTCACTGTCACTTGTCACTGATCATGATCCTAAGTCGAAGCTTGGAGGGGGAGCACTGCTCTAGCAGGACGAGGATGTGAGGATGAAGAAAAGAGCAAATATGCAAGTGAGGCACACACCCATTGGGTGGCCCTGCTTCTTCCCTGCTCAGAAAATGGCATCAAGACACCCCCAGCTGACTGGTGGTAGAGTCTTCCAGAACTTGGTTGGCCCCATCTTTCCATTGATTTGTCTCTGTGATTTGCAATCATGTGATTCCTGTTCGTCTTGTATGACTTTAGGCCTTTTTATTTTTGGCGGTGACACTCAGCATGTAGGATCTTAGTTCCCCTGTACCTCCTGCAGTGGAAGCTCAGAGTCTTAACACCGCACCACCAGGGAGGCCCATAGGCCATATTAATTAGTCCACAGTGGAGTCACAGTAGCCACAGTAAGCCTCCACGATGGTTGTTTTGAAATGTTCACTGTAGGACTATGAGTGTCTTAGAATGGTATGCTAACAGTGTTACTTTAGTTTTTAATTTGTTTTAAAACTTTTGTTTTGTATTGGGTTATGCTCAGTCACTCAGTTGTGTCTGACTCTCAGCGACCCCATGGACTGTAGCCTGCCAGGCTCACCTGTCCATGGAATTCTCCAGGCAGGAATACTGGAGTGGTTGCCATTTCCTTCTCCATGTATTGGGGTATAGTCAATTAACAAACAATGTTGTGATACTTTCAGGTGAGCAGTGAAGGGACTCAACCATACATATACATGTATCCATTCTCCCCCAACTCCCCTCCCATTCAGGCTGTCACATATCACTGAGTAGAGTTCCAGGAGGTCCCTGTTGGTTATCCATTTAAAATATAGCAGTACGTACATGTCCATCTCAAACTCCCTAACTGTCCTTTCCCTCCATCCTTCCCCCTGGCAACCATAAGTTCATTCTCTAACAGTGTTACTTTAGATCAGAAATTTGATGGGTGGAAATTCCCTGGCAGTCCGGTGGCTAGGACTCAGTGCTCTCACTGCCAAGTGCCAGGGTTCAATCCCTGGTTGGGGAACTAAAACCCCACAAGCCCCTTACCCTAAGGTCCTCCCCAAAACAAAAGAAATTCGATGAGTAACAATGTATGTCAAAGGAGCAACTGATAGACAAGACCCCGTCCCCCGGGGCATAACCACTGCTTCTTAAAAAGAGACCTCTGAGCCCAGTGACTTGAAGGCTCTTCTCTGGAGGACCCACTCCAAGCTGTTACGGGTGGAGCTGCTGGAGGCTCCCTAGGAGCAGAGAGTAAACCCGCTCATGCCTGT
This sequence comes from Bos indicus x Bos taurus, assembly GCF_003369695.1. NCBI lineage: Eukaryota > Metazoa > Chordata > Mammalia > Artiodactyla > Bovidae > Bos > Bos indicus x Bos taurus. The sequence continues at coordinate 39,463,812 of NC_040095.1, forward strand.
CCTGGGACCCGCATCAGACCCAGAGAGCCCTACTCCTGCTAAGACCTCCTTCCAGACTTCTTGAAGCAGCTGGTTACCCCCTTTCCTGTTCTCCCTACTTGAACAGACCTCTGTTGTGTGATAAATGTATGCAATAAACTGAGTAACTGGTGACCTGGATACTGGCCATGTTTTATGCATCTCCAGTCCTGTGATTCTTACTCAAGTGTTGGTGAATTATCAGCCATGTTTCATGTGTCTCCAGTCCCGTGATTCTCACCTGGTCTTAACTGGGCCCTGTGACCAACAGAGGTGCCAAGACAAAGAAAGAATTCCCAAATCCCATCTGCCTTCAACGTAAGAGCCCATTTAGGAGCAATTGTGTTTTGTCCCTTTGACTACAAACAGCAGGTGGTTATCAAAGGGGCAAAATAATTTTCCTCACAAAGACAAGAGATTAACGTGTAGGAAGCAGATGGTTTTCCTGAAACTCGAATCAGGGTGAGAATTGCCCTTAGGTCACCTTAGCCCTGAAAGGAGGAAAACACAGACATTGCTTCAAGATGCTCAATCAGTACAAGTATTTTCCTTGGAAGAAAAGCTATGACAAACCTAGACAGTGTATTAAAAAGCAGAGACATCACTTTGCTGACAAAGGGCCATACAGTCAAAGCTGTGGTTTTTCCAGTAGTTATGTATGGATGTGAGTTGGACAGCCTGAGTCCTAACACTGCCCCCTAACCAGGACAAAATAACACAGCCTATGTGTCAGTTTCCTCATGTATGAAATGAGGAGGAGCCAAGGAATTAATTCACATAAAAGGCTTAGAAAAGTGCCTGGAGAAGAAAGCGATTAGTAAACATTATTATGTGAAATAGGCTGGATTGGCAAGGGTAATGAAGAAAGCACTTTATTTTTCTAACTGTCCTTACAGAACCACCCCGGAGATTCATGCTTCGCTGCCCCCACGCTTCCCTTCCCTCCATCAAATCTGATGGAGATTTAAACCTTATTCCAAGACTGGAGAAGGAGCTGGGTTCAGGAAAAAGAGGAGTTCCAGCAGCCTGGACATGATCGCCATCTAGTGGTTATATAGCATAACAGCATTTGCCCACATACCTAAGGCTCAGTATTCTTTGTTTCTCTCTTTTCTGGAGAAATTCAAAACAGCAGAAATATACCACATAAAATAACAAAGATGGGAAAGATAGCCTACTCAACAAACAGAATTTCCAAAAAGGGTTGTTCTGTTCAGTGTGCTCAATTGTGTTTGACTCTTTGTGACCCTTTGGACTGTAGCATTCCAGGCTGCTCTGTCCATGGGATTTTTCAGGCAAGCATACTGGAGTGGGTTGCATATTTTCCTCCAGGGGATCTTCCCGACCCAGGGGTGGAACCTGAGTATCCTGTGTCTCTTGCATTTCGGCAGATTCTTTACCGTTGAGCTATTGGGGAGACCCTCTAAAAAGGGCTGGAACTGGGTAATTAGGTAGCATAATTCTAATGTCTCCCAGCCTCTCTAGAAATAAGAAGTACTTAATGTGTAAGTAGGCTTATAGAGTAAGGAATGTTTTTAAACAAAATCATCACAATTAACAAACAATTCACCAACCCCAACTGCCAGATCAGAATTGCTATAACTTTATCGAGAGTGGGCAGTGATAGCTTGTGTAATAAATACTGTGTTAAGAGTTCATGCTTATGTTCTGGCATCCCCCAATATCTATTTTCCACTTTTTAAGAAGTCTGTCCCCTAATTCCTAGCTGTCACATGGGATAAAGATCTAATTTCTTAGCTTATGACTCAGTTCTGCCCTTATCCACAACTTCTTCTGACTAGCGGGAATGTGAGTGTGATGGCTGGAGTTCAAGGAATCACTTTTGAACCAAGAGGCAGAAGAATTTGTTGAAGTTGGCAGAACAATCAAGATAGAAGTTCCCTGAGTCTTTGACACTTGATGAGCTGCCATGCCAACTCCAGATTATTCCCAGACCTACTTGATATGAAAGAAATAAATTTAGATTTTGTTTAATATGGCAGTTGATACCTAGAAATGACTTTTTGAATGTCATAGAAAGTAAATTATTAGTAACAGTCTATTGGAAGTGGTAAAGAAAAGGGCAGTGAAGACTCAGATACTGTAGACTGAGAACATGGGGATCTTTGTTTCGCAGCAGCAAGACATTTAGTTAAATCGTTACCCTCTGCATTCTGAAAGGCTGTGTGCTATAGTGCTAATTGAGGTTCTTCCATTAAGAATTCTTTGACAGATCTTGGAAGCCAGTTCATGTCAGAAATCAGCTGAAGGAAGTTGCCTTTCTACCCAAGTATCTCTGCCTTCAGAGGTTACAAGGTAGCCCTCCATTCACTAAGCCATTTTGAACTGGTTTCAAAGTACAAAGACCATTGTCAAAGACCAAGGTAATGAGACTTTAAATATAATGGAATATAATGGCAAGTTGATAGTGAAATTCATGTGGAAAAATAAATGTGCAAGAGTGGCCAGAAAACACTGTAAAAGAAAAGCTATAGGGGAGTGTCTCAGTTCAGTTCAGTTGCTCAGTCGTGTCCGACTCTTTGTGACCCCATGAATCGCAGCACGCCAGGCTTCACTGTCCCTCACGAACTCCCAGAATTCACTCAGACTCATGTCCATCGAGTCAGTGATGCCATCCAGCCATCTCATCCTCTGTTGTCCCCTTCTCCCCCTGCCTTCAATCCCTCCCAGCATCAGAGTCTTTTCCAATGAGTCAACTCTTCACATGAGGTGGCCAAAGTACTGGAGTTTCAGCTTTAGGATCAGTCCTTGCAAAGAAATCCCAGGGCTGATCTCCTTCAGAATGGACTGGTTGGATCTCCTTGCAGTCCAAGGGACTCTCAAGAGTCTTCTCCAACACCACAGTTCAAAAGCATCGATTCTTTGGTGCTCAGCTTTCTCGACAGTCCAACTCTCACATCCATACATGACCACTGGAAAAACCATAGCCTTGACTAGACTAGCCTTTGTTGGCAAAGTAATGTCTCTGCTTTTCAATATGCTATCTAGGTTGGTCATAATTTTTCTTCCAAGGAGTAAGCATCTTTTAATTTCATGGCTGCAGTCACCATCTGCAGTAATTTTGGAACCCAGAAAAATAAAGTCTGACACTGTTTACACTGTTTCCCCATCTATTTCCCATTAAGTGATGGGACCAGATGCCATGATCTTCGTTTTCTGAATATTGAGTTTTAAGCCAACTTTTTCACTCTCCTCTTTCACCTTCATCAAGAGGCTTTCTAGTTCCTCTTCACTTTCTGCCATAAGGGTGGTGTCATCTGCATATCTGAGGTTATTGATTTTTCTCCTGGCAATCTTGATTCCAGCTTATGCTTCTTCCAGCCCAGCATTTCTCATGATGTGCTCTGCATATAAGTTAAATAAGCAGGGTGACAATGTACAGCCTTGAAGTACTCCTTTTCTTATTTGGAACCAGTCTGCTGTTTCATGTCCAGTTCTAACTGTTGCTTCCTAACTTGCATACAAATTTCGCAAGAAGCGGGTCAGGTGGCCTGGTATTCCCATCTCTTTCAGAATTTTCCACAGTTTCTTGTGATCCACACAAAGGATTTGGCATAGTCAATAAAGCAGAAATAGATGTTTTTCTGGAACTCTCTTGCTTTTTTGATGATCCAGCAGATGTTGGCAATTTGGTCTCTGGTTCCTCTGCCTTTTCTAAAACCAGCTTGAACAACTGGAAGTTCATGGTTCATGTATTGCTGAAGCCTGGCTTGGAGAATTTTGAGCATTACTTTACTAGGGTGTGAGATGAGTGCAATTGTTCGGTAGTTTGAGCATTCTTTGGCATTGCCTTTCTTTGGGATTGGAAAGAAAACTGACCTTTTCCAGTCCTGTGGCCACTGCTGAGTTTTCCAAATTTGCTGGCATATTGAGTGCAGCACTTTCACAGCTTCTTCTTTCAGGATTTGAAACAGCTCAACTGGAATTCCATCACATCCACTAACTTTGTTCATAGTGATGCTTTCTAAGGCCCACTTGACTTTGCACTCCAGGATGTCTGGCTCTAGGTCAGTGATCACACCATCGTGATTATCTGGGTCATGAAGATCTTTTTTGCACAGTTCTTCTGTGTATTCTTGCCATCTCTTCTTAATATCTTCTGCTTCTGTTAGGACCATACCATTTCTGTCCTTTATCGAGCCCATCTTTGCATGAAATGTTCCCTTGGTATCTCTAATTTTCTTAAAGAGATCTCTAGTGTTTCCCATTCTGTTGTTTTCCTCTATTTCTTTGCATTGATCACTGAGGAAGGTTTTCTTATCTCTTCTTGCTATTCTTTGGAACTCTGTGTTCAGATGCTTATATCTTTCCTTTTCTCCTTTGCTTTTTGCTTCTCTTCTTTTCACAGCTATTTTTAAGGCCTCCCCAGACAGCCATTTTGCTTTTTTGCATTTCTTTTCCATAGGGGTGGTCTTGATCCCTGTCTCCTGTACAATGTCACGAACCTCATTCCATACTTCATCAGGGACTCTGTCCATCAGATGTAGTCCCTTAAATCTATTTCTCACTTCCACTGTATAATCATAAGGGATTTGATTTAGGTCATACCTGAATGGCCTGATGGTTTTCCTTACTTTCTTCAATTTAACTCTGAATTTGGCAATAAGGAGTTCATGATCTGAGCCACAGTCAGCTCCTGGTCTTGTTTTTGTTGACTGTATAGAGCTTCTCCATCTTTGGCTGCAAAGAATATAATGAATCTGATTTCGGTGTTGACCATCTGGTGATGTCCATGTGTAGAGTCTTCTCTTGTGTTGTTGGAAGAGGGTGTTTGCTATGACCAGTGCACTTTCTTGGTAAAATGCCCTGCTTCATTCCGTATTCCAAGGCCAAATTTGCCTGTTACTCCAGGTGTTTCTTGATTTCCTACTTTTACATTCCAGTCCCTTATAATGAAAAGGACATCTTTTTGGGGTGTTAGTTCTAAAAGGTCTGGTAGGTCTTCATAGAACCGTTCAACTTCAGCTTCTTCACTGTTACTGGTTGGGGCATAGACTTGGATTAATGTGTGTGTGGAGCAGCGGCTGTGCTTTGCTAGAGCAGCTGTGAAGAGATACCCCACATCCAAGGTAAGAGAAACCCAAGTAAGACAGTAGGTGTTGCAAGAGGGCATCAGAGGGCAGACACACTGAAACCATACTCACAGAAATCTAGTCAATCTAATCACACTAGGACCACAGTCTTGTCTAACTCAATGAAACTAAGCCATGCCTGTGGGGCCACCCAAGACGGGCAGGTCATGGTGGAGAGGTCTGACAGAATGTGGTCCACTGGAGAAGGGAATGGCAAATCACTTCAATATTCTTGCCTTGAGAACCCCATGAACAGTATGAAAAGGCAAAATGATAGGACACTGAAAGAGGAACTCCCCAGGTTAGTAGGTGCCCAATATGCTACTGGAGATCAGTGGAGAAATAACTCCAGAAAGAATGAAGGGATGGAGCCAAAGCAAAAACAATACCCAGCTGTGGACGTGACTGGTGATAGAAGCAAGGTCCGATGCTGTAAAGAGCAATATTGCATAGGAACCTGGAATGTCAGGTCCATGAATCAAGGCAAATTGGAAGTGGTCAAACAAGAGATGGCAAGAGTGAATGTCGACATTCTAGGAATTAGCAAACTGAAATGGACTGGAATGGGTGAATTTAACTCAGATGACCATTATATCTACTACTGTGGGCAGGAATCCCTCAGAAGGGGAGTGTCTACCAGACCTTAAAACATCCAGTACAGCTCAAAGCAGTGTGGCACTAATGCTTTGCAAAGACAGACCAACGGTATAGGATAGAAAGTCCAGAAGCAGACCCAAATGCATATGGACATTTACTAAATGATAAAGGTGGTATCAAAAGTCACTGAAGCAAAGGTGACACTTTGCCTTGATTGTCTTAATCTGTAAAGTGGGCATGATTGTGTTATTTAATAGAAAGAGAACCAGATGAAGGCCATTGCAACTTCACTACCTACGCTTTTGAAGCAGACCCATTGAACCCTCTGATCCTCCCTCCCATCGACTGCGAATAATAATCATATCCATCACCGTCTGGCCCAGGGGAATTGGTGGCATCAAAACAGAAAACAGTTGTAAGAGTGAGAGTAGTTACAGAAAAATAAGGAATGCCAAAGAAGCTGAAGTTGAATGGTTCTGTGATGACCTACAAGACCTTCTAGAACTAACACCCAAAAAAGATGTCCTTTTCATTACAAGGTACTGATGCAAAAGTAGGAAGTCAAAAGATACCTGGAGTAACAGGCAAGTTTGGCTCTGGAGTGCAAAATGAAGCAGGGCAAAATCTAACAGAGTTGTGCCAATAGAATGCACTTAGCATAGCAAACTCCCTCTTCCAACAACACAAGAGATGACTCTACACATGGACATCACCAGATGGTCAACACCGAAATCAGATTGATTATATTCTTTGCAGCCAAAGATAGAGAAGCTCTATACAGTCAGCAACTGTATAGAGATCTGTATAGGAGATCATGAACTCCTTATTGCCAAATCCAGACTTAAATTGAAGAAAGTAGGAAAAACCACCAGACCATTCAGGTATGACCTAAATCAAATCCCTTACAACTATACAGTGGAAGTGACAAATAGATTCAAGGGATTAAATCTGATAGAGTGCCTGAAGAACTACAGAGAGAGGTTCATGACATTGCACAGGAGGCAGTGATCAAGACCATCCCCAAGAAAAAGAAATGCAAAAAGGCAAAATGGTTGTCTGAAGAGGGCTAACAAATAGCTGAGAAAAGAAGAGAGGCACAAGGCAAAGGAGAAAAGGAAAGATATACCCATTTGAATACAGAGTTCCAAAGAATAGCAGGGAGAGATAAGAAAGACTTCCTCAGTGATCAGTGCAAAGAAATAGAGGGAAACAATAGAATGGGAAAGACTAGAGATCTCTTCAAGTAAATTAGAGGTACCAAGGGAACATTTCATGGAAAGATGGGTACAATAAAGGACAGAAATGGTATGGACCTAACAGAAGCAGAAAATACTAAGAGGTGGAAGGATACACAGAAGAACTATACAAAGAAGGTCTTAAAGACCCAGATAACCACAATGGTGTGATCACTCACCTAGAGCCAGACATTCTGGAGTCTGAAATCAAGTGGACCTTGGGAAGGATCACTAAGAACAAAGCTAGTGGAGGTAACGGAATTCCAGCTGAGCTATTTCAAGTCCTAAAAGATGATTCTTCTAAAGTGCTGCACTCATTATGCCAGCAAATTTGGAAAACTCAGCAGTGGCCACAGGACTGGAAAAGGTCAGTTTTCTTTCCAATCCGAAAGAAAGACAATGCCAAAGAATGTTCAAACCATTCCACAATTGCACTGATCTCACACGCTAGCAAAGTAATGCTCAAAATTCTCCAAGCCAGGCTTCAACAGTACATGAACCAAGAACTTCCAGATGTTCAAGCTGGATTTAGAAAAGGCAGAGGAACCAGAGTCAAATTGCCAACATCTTCTGGATCATCAAAAAAGCAAGAGAGTTCCAGAAAAACATCTACTTCTGCTTTATTGACTATGCCAAAGCCTTTACTGTGTGGATAACAACAAACTGGAAAATTCTGAAAGAAATGGCAATACCAGACCACCTTACCTGTCTCTTGAGAAATCTGTGTGAAGGTCAAGAAGCAACAGCTAAAACAGGACAGGGAACAGCAGATGGGTTCCAAATTGGGAAAGAAGTACGTCAAGACTGTATAGTCACCCTGCTTATTTAACTTAAATGCAGAGTACATCATGTGAAATGCCAGGCTGGATGAAGCACAAACTCAAATCAAGATTGCCATGGGAATTATCAGTAACCTCAGATATGCATACGACACCACTCTTACGGCAGAAAGCAAAGAGGAACTGAGGAGACCCTTGATGAAAGTGAAAGAGGAGAGTGAAAAAGCTGGGTTAAAGATCAACATTCAAAAAACTAAGACCATGGCATCTCGTCCCATCACTTCATGGCAAATAGATGGGGAAACGATGGAAACAGTGACAGATTTATTTTCTTGGGCTCCAAAATCACTGCAGATGGTGACTGCCGCTATGAAATTAAAAGACGCTTGCTCCCTGGAAGAAAAGCTATGACTAACCTAGACAGCATATTAAAAAGCAGAGACATTACTTTGCCAACAAATGTCTGTCTAGTCAAAGCTATTGTTTTTCCAGTAGTCATGTATGGATGTGAGAGATGGACCATAAAGAAAGCTGAGTGCCGAAGAATTGATTCTTTTGAACTATGGTGTTGGAGAAGACTCTTGAGAGTTCTTTGGACTGCAAGGAGATCAAACTAGTCAGTCCTAAAAGGGAATGAACCCTGAATATTCATTGGAAGGACTGATGCTGAAGCTGAAGTTCCAATACTTTGGCCACCTGATGTGAAGAACTGACTGGAAAAGACCCTGATGCTGGAAAAGATTGAAGGCAGGAGAAGGGGACGATAGAGGATGAGATGGTTGGATGGCATCACTGACTTGATGGACATAAGTTTGAACAATCTCTCGGAGTTGGTGATGGACAGGGAATCCTAGTGTGCTGTAGTCCGTGGGGTCACAAAGAGTCAGACTCGACTGAGCAACTGAATTGAACTGAACTAAGGAAGTTCACCTTAAAATGAATCTGTGTGGACCTTAAATGTGTTGTTGGTTTTTTTCCTAGGGCTTCAGTGATGCCTCCCAAGCTACCCAGGGTAGAATTTGCTAGGCAAATGGGAAATGGAAAATCACATGAATGTTACTGAATCGGAAAATACAGATTGGAATATTTTCTTACCTTTTCCTCTGTTTAGTTATTCATTTTTTAAAAAAATTAGAATTCAGGTCCTTTGGATCAGTAAGTAGTTGAAGTAAGAAACCACCTCCCCTTCATGGACCTCACATGAAGGTGCTAAATATCAGCGATGGAGTAACCCAGCCAGGGAGAAGAGCTGTGTCCTTGTGGACTAGGGTTCATTCTCAGCAATGTTTTGGCCAGGCTATGGACTTCGGTCTTTACGTGCCCACAGCAAGGACACATCTGCAAAGCATCCTCTGTGGGTGAGAGTCAGCTGTTGGTTTCCAGCAGTGCAGGGCCTGGGGTCTCACTGCTGCTAAGTCACTTCAGTCATGCCCGACTCTGTGCAACCCCATAGATGGCAGCCCACCAGGCTCCGCCATCCCTGGGATTCTCCAGGCAAGAACACTGGAGTGGGTTGCCATTTCCTTCTCCAGTGCATGAAAATGAAAAGTGAAAGTGAAGTTGCTTAGTCGTGTCCGACTCCTAGTGACCCCGTGGACTGCAGCCCACCAGGCTCCTCTGTCCATGGGATTTTCCAGGTAAGAGTACTGGAGTGGGTGCCATTGCCTTCTCCAAGTGCTAACAGCAGAACCCACCAATTTCCTCACCTTCTCCCTCTGTGCCAGTTTTCTAACAGGGTAGAAACCCAACCTGAATGCTGTCACTGTCAGTCACTCCACTGTCACAACTAGAGTGGGAGTCTCGTTAGGTTACAACAAAATTTTTACAGATGAGTCTTTACTCTTTTAAACCTTTAGCTCTAGTTGAGACAACGTACTCATTTCAGCAGGAATTTGGCTGAGCAATGAATTGTATGCTTGCTAAGTTGCTTCAGTCCTGTCGGACTCTTTGTGACCATATGGACTGTAGCCCACCAGGCTCCCTCTGTCCAAGGGATTCTCCAGGCCAGAATACTGGAATGGGCTGCCATGCCCTCCTCCAAGGGATCTTCCTGACCCAGGGATCGAACTGGAGTCTCTTATGTCTCCTGCATTGGCAGATGAGTTCTTTACCACGGAGTCACTGGGGAAGCCCCTAGATTTGTATCTACCAGATATTAAAACATCTGTGTAAGTGACTTTGGGCAGGCCAGCCTTACATAGTTCCTGCAGACATATTATGATATTATGATGAGGTATTCCATGGTATTGTGAGCCCTCCAGGAGGGGCACCATGGAAGTTTCATGAAAGAGGAATCTCTGACTCTCATTAAAAGATAAATTGAGGCACATTAGGAGTTTACCTGAGCAAAAATTGATTCACACAAGGCTGTGGCAAACCAGAAGTGGTTAGGAGGACTGCACTGACTGGAGCCACAGAAAGACTTTTATAAAGAAAAGGTAAAAGCAAAGTAAGGAAATTGTTGACAGGCTGTAGATTAAGGCCTAGATGAATATCTCTGATTGGTTGTCCTTTTGTTATTCAGTCATTCATTCGTGTCCAACAATTTGCAACTCCATAGACCGCAGCATGCCGGGCTTCCCTGTCCTTCACCATCTCCCAGAGTTTGCTCAAACTCATGTCTATTAAGTCAATGATGCCATCCAACCATATCATCCTCTGTCGCTCCCTTCTCCTCCTGTCTTCAATCTTTCCCAGCATCAGGGTCTTTTCCAATGAGTTGACTTTTCCCATCAAATGGCCAAAAGTATTTAAGCTCCAGCTTCAGCATCAGTCCTTCCAATAAATATTCAGAACTGATTTCCTTTAGGATTGACTGGTTTGATCTCCTTGCAGTCCAAGGGACTCTCAAGAGTCTTCTCCAGCACCACAGCTCAAAAGCATCAGTTCCTCTGCATTCAGCTTTCTTTATGGTCCACCTCTCACATCCACACATGATTACTGGAAAGACCGTAGCTTTGACTATATTTGGTTGTTCTTAGTGTTTTAATTTGGGATCTTGAGGCATTTACAGGCTTAGATTTTGGTTTCTTAAGTAAGTCATCACCACATTAGAGCCACATCGGTCCAATGCCCTCCTTGTTTACCACTCTTAACAAACAAGATATGTTTCTGAAATGTTCATGACTCATCACTATAGTCATTGCTGCCTACTGTTCTAATTTGAGGAAATAATACTGAAGTGTTTCCTCCCTTAGTCTATGAGGTATGACATCTCTTCTGCACTTGCAGAAGGCACCGTGTGCTTGAGATCCGTTTTGTTCTGCCACTACACGGGTTCTACATGTCCCTCTGGCTGTATTGGATCTTGGGAACTTTCTACCTTGGCACATTGTTTGCCAGATTCATATTCTCCATCTTAAATGTTCATTGAAGTAAATGAGCTCTTTGCCAAATGACAGAACAGCCGGCAATTCGTTCTTCAGAGCACCCTTGAATGGCAATTTTAAACAGACTCCACAAGCCACAAGGTGCCCTCCCCTGCTCCCTCACCCTAAGTTACCCACTAATGTCTTTGGACCAATAATGTTGTCAGAGAGGAGCCTCTTTAGTCTTGTTTGTATCCATCAATCCGGTAGCACGATGATCTTACAGAATCCCAAGGCCTCGGGCCACCATCCTCAGAAGGCAAGGTACAGGTAAGGTTCCAAAAAGGAGTTCTGAGAAGCCTGAGAATAAACATTTGGGAAGGCAGTTCTGAGTGACCGGGTGGTTCTCACACCTGTTGGACTGAATATGAGACTATCCTGACAAACTGGCACCTCAACACCCTGACAAATCCCACAAACAAACCACTGGCCTTTTCCCACCAGAACCAAAATTTTAGTGTGTGTAGTACTCTTGCCTGGAAAATCCCATGGACGGCGGAGCCTGGTGGGCTGCAGTCCATGGGGTCGCCAAGAGTCGGACACGACTGAGCGACTTCACTTTCACTTCTCACTTTCATGCATTGGAGAAGCAAATGGCACCCCACTCCAGTGTTCTTGCCTAGAGAATCCCAGGGACGGGGGAGCCTGGTGGGCTGCCTTCTATGGGGTCGCACAGAGTCGGACACGACTGACGCGACTTAGCAGCAGCAGCAGCAGCAACCAGCAGCTCTCCTATCACCGTGCTCTCAAACCCTGCCTGTTTTCCTTAAAGGAACCAACAGATGGCGCTGTCACCCAACGGTAACTGCATTAGAGTGCCGCCAAACCATTTTCCAATCCTTTGGTAAATCGTCCCCTCCCACTCCAGTCTATGAAAATTCATCTTTTTTGAGCAATCCCAGACTGAATTCATTTTTCCAGCTTCCTGCTCAGCTGTGGTGGAGATGTTTGTTTACAACAGTATCTCTGCCGAACATATGCTGTATGGTTTGGGTAATTCAACATCCTGGTGGAGCCCAAAGAAACACAGAAGATGACAGTTTGGGCAGCGTTATTTTGTTGCACACAGAATAGGCGTCATTCTTGTGTTTAGGAGGCCAAGTCTGCAAACACTGCAAAGATGCAAAGGGAGTTTGGATAATGAAGGAGGGAGAACAATGAGGGCTGCACACCCTAAACAATGAAGTGGGTTCTCTCTCTCTCTCTCACATACACACACACACACTGGATTTTCAGTTGGTCACAATGAGCAGGGGTTTTTGGTTCACAACTGTTTCCCCAGGGCCTGGCATCCCTCCCTTCCACATACTAATGCCTATACATACCTTTGAATCATAACTGATATATTCAATGTCAGAATTTGTTGAGAAGTTCAGTCCACTGGCTGTTTAGTTTATGAGGCACTAAATATCCATTTTAACTAACTTAAAAAAAAAAAAAAACTCAGCTAAATGAATTAGCTCTTTGTTTGAAGATCACAGGGACAAACTCAGTAAATGTATTGAACAAACACTGCCCTGCCATCCTCAGCTCTCCTGCACCCTCCCATTCTCCTTACTTGACTTTCTTCCCCACAGAGACCCTTGCAGATGGATTACTGTGAGCCTGGCCCTAGAGGGGACTGAAGCCATCCCAGTGTCTTCCCCAGTGGCCAGTGGGGGGAAGCTCACTCTGCTCCTCTAATCTCTGCCTCCTGCCCCTTATGTCCAGGACAGATCCCCAAGGAAGCAGCAAGAGAGATCTCTTCCCTCTTCTGCCTGGAACCCATTGCTTCATCTTGTGACACTGCTCAGAACCTCAGAGGGGACCGTGGGCACGTCACTTAGCCCACGGGAGCCTAGTTGCATCCATAAAGGCCTGCATTGTTGTTAGTACCTGAGCACTGAGTGTGGAGTCAGGACACCTGATTCCAGCCTTGCTTTGCACCAGCCAGCAAGGGGAGCCTGAGGAAGCCAGTTATCCGCTCCCCTCCCCCGACCCCCAACCACCCTGAGGGTCAGTTTCTACCCTTTCAGGGCTATTTGGAGAATAAAACAGAAGAGCTCAGCAGGCACTTTGCAAACTGTGAAGGGAAACACCAAAGTGAAAGGTAAGAGGAACCAAAGGCTGAGGAGACTCGCCCAGCTCAGCTCCATCTACCCTGGATCCTGGAACCAGGACTGCCTCGGGCCCAGGTAGAACCCTCCCAAACCAGTGCCCACTGCCTATAGGGGCGGGGATGCAGAGGAGTGCTGAGCACTGCTGAAAATCCGGCCTTTTGGTCCACCCTGTGCTGAGCACTTGGGGCTGAGTCTTAGGCATCATGAGGGTTTTATTTCAAGGTATGTAAAATGAGTCTATTAGAAACAGGAGCAATTCCAAACGGGGTCTGAATACAGAGTCACATTCCAATATTTATCTTTTACAAATTAAATGTTTGTAACAGGAAAAGTGTGAAGAGCCAACTCATTGGAAAAGACCCTGTTGCTGGGAAAGATTGACAGCAGGAGGAGAAGGGGATGACAGAGGATGAGATGTTAGGAGGGCATCACCAACTTAATGGACATGAATTTGAGCAAACTCCAGGAGATGGTGAAGGACAGGGAAGCCTGGCGTGCTGCAGTTAATGGGGTCACAAACAGTTGGACATGACTTAGCAACTGAGCAACAAAAGGAAAAATGCAAGGCAGCGTGAGAGTGCCATCAGCATGGCAATTAAACTACTTACGAATCATCCTTAACGCACAGCGCAGGACAGGCGGAGTGGTCCAGGGCAAGGCTCGGAAGTCGTCTGCCCTGAACCATGTGGATTTTGTCGGAGAACCCGCAACTTAAACGGCCAGGATATCAGAGGCCCAATCCTTGGCCCTGTGTCCTCCACCTGAGCAGGGAAAGCCGTTCTGAAAGTGGGGATGTCGGAAGGGCTTTCTGGGGGTCCTGTGGAGTGAGGACTGCAGGGGAGAGACAGAGAAGTTATTTGGACATAAGAGCAGCAAGCAGACCGGGACCCTGAAGGGCTGAAACAAAGATGTAGAAAATGGTGACGAAAACTTGAAAGGGACTAACAGAGATATTTTGAAGGGAAAGGCTCTTGGTTTTTTGTGTGTGTGTTTTTTTTTTTTTTTTTTAACCTCTGTGAAATAACAGAAACACAACCAGAATTATTAATAGTAGAGGGCTATTTTTAAAGAAAGAATACAAGGAGTTCATTTCCAACTTCCAGAAGCTTCCAGCAACTGGTGACTTCCGTCAGGCGACTGCTTCACTGACCTGGAGGAAGAACAAATTTTACTCAGGCCGGCAGCTTGCCAAGGACTGTTCCTCCAGCCAGGCACGGTTGTCTTTTTCTCCCCAGGCGTGTTTTCCCTCAAACTGTCCAGGCAAAGGTCAGTAGGAGATGACATGTCCCAGGGTGGTCAGTGTTGCTGACAAATGTCGTGTCCCCTCAGACTTCATCTTGTAGGGTGGGAAAACTCTGAGCTGTCCAAGATGCTGTGACACTGGAGGCGAGACTTGTCTGGACTTGAAGACCCCGACTTCTTCAAGTTTAAAGTGCCAGGAGGGGTCCCAGGAGGGAGACAGGGCCCCTGGAAGGTTGGCCAGGTCCCCCCTTCTCTGACATAGTGCTGTACTTACCACCAGGGAGGGGTCAGGCCAGTTGCTTTACCTCAAAGACCTCAGTGTGACCAACTGGAAAGTAGTAATGACACGGCAGGGACCAGCTCCCAGACAGGCTTCAGTTTGAGAAGAGGTGGGTGCTGGGAGCTGGGGAAGCAAGAGGCCTAGTGGAGAGAAGCCAACCTCCTGGTGACGGCTGAGGGTGCTGGGCCTTTGGGGAGTTTCTGAGAATGGTGGGGGCCTGTGCCTTATGAGCACACAGCTTGCAAGGCCAAGTATAGGATTTCTGCAGGGCTCAACCATGGCAACAAGAGAAGAAAGCTAACAGCCATGGCCTAGAGACTGAGGCAAAACATTCCTGCTGCTTCACTTAGCTCAGAAGAGATGGAGCCGCCCATCTTCAGATGGAGTCACCCCTCAGGGTGACTGGGAAAGAACCGCATCTAGAGTTCCTCTTTCCAAATGTTGGCTCTTTGGATTCTTCTTGTCCGACTCTGGAGAGGAAAGACACCCCCAAAGGTGACTGGGTTTACATTTCTCATCACCTGTGTGTGAATGCAGCAGCACACAACTCCATGCTTGTGGAGTTTAGCACTTGGGAAACTTGGAGAGCCCTCTTTAAGAAAAACAATACAAGGCTATGAATACACAAGGAGGTGTGGAAGTGATTGTTCTTTCAGAACAAGAGCAGAAATAACACCAAATGACAACATTTCAACAGTGGACTGTATTAGATCCCTGTGGCTGCCTTAACAGATTACCCCACACTTAGTGACTTAAGGGAAATTGATTCTCTCATGGTCCTGAAGGTCAGAAGTTAGAAACCAAGCCGCCAGTGAGGCCACACTCCCTCCCTCCCAGCGGCTCTAGGGGAGAACAGTTTCCTGCCTATTCCAGCTTCTGGGAGCTCCCGCAGCAGGCCTTGGCTTCCTTGGTTTGTGGCCGCATCGCTCCAGTCTCTGCCCCTGTGGTCACTTTGCCTCCCTTTATTTTATTTTGGCTCCTCTTTGTATCTCTTATGAGGACATTTGTCAGTGGATTCAGGGCTCACCTGGATAATCGGTCTCAATACCCTAACTTAACTATACCTGCAGTGACCCTTTTTCCAAATAAGGTAAGTTTCATGGGTTCCAGGGAATAGGATGTGGACCTATATTTTTGGAGTCCACTGTTCAACTCACTACACTGACAAATACTATAAACCTGACAAATATCAGGAAGATAATATTGCATTTTTATTAAATAACCATCTGACACACTTCTGAATGCTTTTTCCAAACTTTTTTGGCTGTGTACTCTTTGGCTGCCTCTCCACGTGACGATAATTTTATAATAATTTCATTTTCTGTACAGACAATAGAAGTTCTGTTTACTCTATCATGATTTATTTAAGTATTCATATTATGATTGAAAATTTGGATGCATAGAGTATGTGATTCCACACACTTACTGCTTCTGAGACTGCTATAGGGTTGTGTACACATACACAGGAATTCTGATGAACTTTATTTCAAGTGATTCTTATCTAAAGAGGACAAGAAAATCTACGGTCCCACATTTGTTTCCTAGGGCTGATGTAGCAAAGTAGTACAGGTTGGATGGCTTAAAATAGCAGGAATGTATTCTTTCACAGGTCTGGAGGCTAGAAGTCCAAAATCAAGCTGTGGACAGGGCCATGCTCCATCTGAGACTCTGGGTAGAACCCTTGTCTCCCTTCTGTAACTTCCAGTGTTGCTGTCAGTACTTGGCTTTCCTTGGCCATCCTTAGTTTGCAGCTGCATAATTGTAATCTCATCCTCTGTCATCACCTGGCATTTTCCAGTGTGGCCAAATTTCCCTCTTTTTATAAGGCCATCAATCATTGGGTTAGAGTCCACCCTTGTCCAACAGTTGTTGGAGTATATGTACCTATGAATCATATATAAATTACATATGAATTACATGTGAATCATATGTAAGTATGAATTTATTTTAACTTATATTTAATTATATCTGTCTTGAAATAAAATTTATATTTAAGGCAAGAAAAGAATAATTCAAACATAGGTTTTTTTCTTTGCCTATTCTTCCCTCCCCTCTAGTGCTCATTGTACATCTGCATTATGCTTTAACCAGACCTCCGCAACAGAAGAAATATCTGCTCAACCATAAGGCTCAATTTCTCTTCTTTTGGCCTTGTAACTCCTTGGGAGATGATTTTCTTTCTTGGTCCTGTAAACGGTCATAGTGACCCACCATTCTCCATGTATGAGCAGAAATCTTTGATGAATTTTATGTGCAATGTCCAGTATGTCATTTCCCTTAAAAACTAGAGATTAGTTAAGGAAGAGACCCGATCAGATGACCTGGGGAGATACTGAACCAACCTAACGGAAGTTCTGAGCTTAAATACTTGTGATCTTACTAATGTCAGCAGTACTCTGCCTGTTCTACAAGGCTATTGTTTCCTGTATTACCAAATGTGTGACTGAGATGCCCATAAAAGTAATGATGACTAGGGAACTTGCAACAATTGACCAAATGTACAGTTCTGTAAGATCAATGATTATAATAGCTTAGCTCTAGATATGGGAACAAGCAACAGGCAGCCACCATTTCCTGGATCATAACAGACTAGTAAGACAGTGGTCCAGAGGTTATGGGCCACTGTTAACTGGGCCTGACCCAGGAATAGTACATGAAGAGTCTTAACAAGGCAATCTTGACCTGGCCTGAGAATGAGTATTCCTAGTGCAGTGGGCCAGCTGGTCACAAAATGTCTCCCAAACCTTGGCTGAATTTGAGTAAAAGGGAGAGTATTATAAAATAAAGAATGTTTCCCACCAGCCAGTTCTACAAGAACCAAGTAATTAGCCACTGCAGTCGTTGACCTACGATACTCCCTGAAAGGAATTCAGGGTGAAGATCAAGATGAGGCATTTTGTGCTCTGGGAAAGCTGGTAGAATTAGTCCCCAGATAGTTTTTGAGCCATTTAAGGAGAATATCTTATGAACCCAGCTTCCTGCATCTACCCACACTTAGAAAACCACTGAAACTAATGACAAAGACATCTGGTCCTCGAGAATAGCAGTCACCTTCTACTGAAATGCGTGCGTGATGGCATGCACCCCTTCACCAAAATCACATACACTCTGGTCTCTCCCCTGACCCCCTTACCTGTTCACAACAGTCCTCAGGGCTTTCTGAAAGACTTTCTCCTGGGTTAGAATCCTCAGGTTGTCTCTAATAAAGTTTTCTGTTTCCTTTTTGATTGACTATTAATTAATTTTTCCTCCACATCTGCAAAGACTTCATTTCCAAATAACATCACATTCATAGCTACAGGGGATGGTGGTAAGACTTCAGTCTATCTTTTTGTGAGGCACAATTCAGGTGCTCTTATAACTGTATAGGACACCTTCTTCAGTACATAGCAGGAGAGAGACTTCATTTCAGACTCTACATCAGTGAGAAGCCAGTCCTCTACTGAGAGGTTTACCCGCCTGATGGCTGGGATCACCTTTCACAGGCTAGCTTCCATCTCTGGACATTTCAAACCTGTTTATTATGTTTGCCATCATTTTCTGGAGGAATGGGCCTGTATCATAAATTCAGAAACCTCATGTCAAATGCCCCCAGAGAAGAACCCAGAAAGAAGACCGTGATGTGGAGATGAATGTCTTAGGGCAGTGGGTGTTACCTTTGGATGGAGAATGGAGTGGGTTAATTCTTGAGGATGCTGGGGGTCAATGAGATCTTAACGTTCTCACATGCTAGCAAAGTAATGCTCAAAATTCTCCAAGCCAGGCTTCAGCTGCATGTGAACTGAGAACTTCCAGATGTTCAAGCTGGATTTAGAAAAGGCAGAGGAACCAGAGATCAAATTGCCAACATCCACTGGATCATAGAAAATGCAAGAGAATTCTAGAGAAACATCTACTTCTGCTTCACTGACTATGCTAAAGCCTTTGACTGTAGATCACAACAAACTGTGGAAAATTCTTGGAGAGATGGAAATACCAGAGCACCTGACCTGCCTCCTGAAAAACCTGTATGAAGGTCAAGAAGCAACAGTTAGATCCAGACATGGCACAATGGACTGGTTCCAAATTGGGAAAGGAGTACTTCAAGGCTGTATACTGTCACCCTGCATATTTAACTTATATGCAGAGTACATCATGCAAAATGCTGAGCTGGATGAAGCACAAGCTGGAATCAAGATTGCTGGGAGAAATATCAATAACCTCAGATATGAAAATGACACCACCTTTATGGCAGAAAGTGAAGAGGAACTAGAGTCTCTTGATGAAAGTGAAAGAGGGGAGTGAAAAAGCTGGCTTAAAGCTCAGCATTCAAAAAATGAAGATCATTGCCATCACATCATGGCAAATAGAAATGGGGAAACAATGGAAACAGTGTCAGACTTTATTTTGGGGGGCTCCAAAATCACTGCAAATGGTGACTGCAGCCATGAAATTAAAAGATGTTTGCTCCTTGGAAGAAAAGCTATGACCAACCTAGATAGCATATTAAAAAGCAGAGACATTACTTTGCGGACAAAAGTCTGTTTAGTCAAAGCTATTGTTTTTCCAGTAGTCATGGATAGATGTGAGAGTTGAACCATAATGAAGGCTAAGTGCCAAAGAATTGATGTTTTTGAACTATGGTGTTGGAGAAGACTCTTGAGAGTCCCTTGGACTGCAAGGAGATCAAACCAATCAATTCTAAAGGAAATCAACACTGAATATTCATTGGAAGGACTGATGCTGAAGCTGAAGCTCCAATACTTTGGCCACCTGATTCAAAGAACTGACTCAATGGAAAAGACCCTGATGCTGGGAAAGATTGAGGGCAGGGGAAAAAGGGGATAACAAAGGATGAGACGGTTGGATGGCATCACCAAGCTGATGAACATGAGTTTGAGCAAGCTCCAGAAGTTGGTGATGGACAGAGAAGCCTGGCGTGCTACAGTCCATGGGGTCTCAAAGAATTGGACACGACTTAGCGACTGAGCTGAACTGAACTTGCTGTTGCTTTAGTCTTTTACAGCTCTGAGAGTTCTTCAAATCTCATATGTTTCCTGCTTTACTTTAACCCCACCTTTTTGAGTGTAGGGGTCTCAGGACAGACACTGCTGCCTGGGCGTGCTTGTCCTTAAACCCTTCCTTCTGCCAAGATCACTGAGCCTGGGCTCAGTGGCTGCAAAGGCTCCAGCTGCAGAGCGACTTCATTTGCATTGCTCTTCAGAAGCAAATGGCCCAGCTCCAAAAAAAAGTCTTTCCTTTCTAACAAACAGGCCAGTATGTGGCATTTTTCTTTTCCTTACTCTACAGGATAAAATGAACCTTGCAGATGTTCCTATAATCCCAGGAGAATAAGATTCGCAGATGAGCCGCCGAGAGTGGCTTGGCTTTGATACTGGGTTAGCCAGTTGCCATGTGGCCTGTGGTCAAATCCGAGGGAGCAGCTGGGAATCACATTTGAGAACTGACTTCATGGCTGCAATCAGAGAGCCAGAAAGCCTGTTTGTACAGAGCCTCCCCCCACAAACTGCAACAAGTGAGCTTCCCCTGATAACAAAGCCTGTGACAAAGAAGCAGAGATTAGAGCACCTCCTTGTCCCAGTAAATTGGGTTGGGGCTCAGCTTTCTGTAACCTGGTGGTAGTGATCAGGCAGTGGAAATCCATGAGGGGAGGAGAAGGCAAGACCCTAACCCATAGGGACTGGACTCAGGGGATTCAGATACATAAAAAATTCTACAAAACTGGTCCCTGATGACTCTGGGAATAGCTGTCACCTTAATAAGTAAAAGCAAATGGATGCTGGGCTGTGTATGTTGTGCAGACCCATTTTACTAAACCACAGTCAAAGGCACATTCAAACTAACCAATCAGCTACTATCTGTTTCCAGGGTCTTGTGGGCAGATCAACTCCAGGTTCCAATCCCCAAAGTTCAACCAACACCAAGAGGATACATTTAAGGACCATGCTCACTTTCAAATGTCAGAGTCTATTTGAGAAAGAGTTCAGTTTGAGAGTAACCACTAGATCACAACACAACAAAACTCTTCTCACTGATGAAACTGATGCTCTTTTCCCTTCCTCATTCCATGCTGATTTTCACCCTTTTTAAACTGTGGAGGAGGAAAAAAAAAAAGAATTTCCTGCTCTCCTAGATTCTGCCTCTGGAGCCCTAGAAATTAAACTGACAAAAGGTAGATTAAGAGGAGAAAAGGCATACACATTTTATTTGATGTTAATATTTTTATGTGTACTTGTAATCCTTCATATAAAAGAAATGAAGACCCTCTGAGGTGGTTAGGCCTGAGAGCTTATAGACCATTTTTGTCATAAAGAGATACATTGAAGACATGGGACAGACAGGAAAAGAAGTTTGAACTTTTAGAGGCAGTATATTGTGGAAAAGTAAATACATAGAGGAAAGTCATGGGAGGTAAGGGTCAATCAGTAAGATTTGTTATGTAGATTCCTCTCCCTGTGTCTCTGGGCTGATAAGAGTCTATAGAGTCTTCTCTGGCGATTAATGGTGAGTTAGAATTGTTCTGTCCTTCTTGGTATGCAAAAGGAATAGGGAAAACCTCCACAAAGGGAAATTTATGCCCTGATTTTAGACAAATAGTGTTTCTGTGTCTTTTTAAAGAAATATCATAACTGGATAGTAAAATGGTAAAAACAGGATTTATTCAGGACTACTCCAGTAGGGGAAAAGAGACCTCAGTACAGAACTGGGCTCAGTTCCAATTACAGCAGGGCCAAGTGGGGATTTATAGCCAAGAAGCAGGGTGGGGGTCAGTGGAAGGAAAATTACCAAGAAAACATGGAAGAGGAGGTTGATTCTTGGTAAAGGCAGGCCAGAGTCATTAGACATCCCAGGACTGGTGGAGGCGAGGGACCTGACTAAATATGGAGGATGATCGGATATTGAAGGTGGGGATTCTAACTAAACTGACCACAGGATTGCTAATTGGATAGTGTAGAGATAAAATACAAGTACAAAAGTCAAGATTTAGCCAAGCAGTGCTCAGAAGAGCCTAACTGAAGTTTGGTTAAGGAGAGTGCATGTGTGCTAAGTCGCTTCAGTTGTATCTGACTCTTTGGGACCTATGGTCAATAGCCTGCCAGGCTCCTCTGTCCATAGGATTCTCCAGGCAAGAATACTGGGATGGGTTGCCATGCCCTCCTCCAGGGAGTCTTCCCAACCCAGGGGTAAAACCCAGGTCTCCTGCCTTAACAGGTGGGTTCTTTACCACTAGCGCCACCTGGGAAGCCTGGTCAGGGAGAGGCTGTCAAATCTGCTCTTTGTCAGTTGCTTTCAGCTCTAAATGATCTTTATGCCAAAGTGGCATATTTGGAGCAGCATATTCTGATGCTGTTTCTTGCTATCATGGAATTCAACCATGTACCAGCATCTTTCTGGTGGCCATCACAAGAAAGGGGCCCCCTGGGCTGTGCATTTTAAGTAATTTCCATAGGTACAGAGGCATTTGATTGCAATCATTGCAAGAACTTTTAGTTACAAAGATACGAATCTGCCACAATTTTTAAAATTCTATAAAAGAATATAAAGAAAAGGGCTAAAACATGGTCCTAATTATCTTAAAAATGTATATGTATGCATACTTGCATATGTAAATATATTTGCATTTGTACCTGTGTTGATGATTCATATCTGTCTCCCCACCTAAGTGCAATCCTCCTTGAGTGGCAACTGTAACTTGCGAAAGAAAAATGACTTTCTAAACAAGTGAACAAGTGAAGAATTTCTAGCAATCAAATGTATTATATTTTCAGCCTCTTACCATGCCCTGGCTTCCCCAGTGGCGCTAGTGGTAAAGACTCCACCTGCATTGCGGGAGACCTGGGTTCAATCCCTCGGTCAGGAAGATCCCCTGGAGAAGAGATTGGCAACCCACTCCAGTATTCTTGCCTGGAAAATCCCACGGACAGAGGAGCCTGGTGGCCTATAGCCCCCAAGGTCACAAAGAGTCAGACATGCCTAGCTATAAATGGCTTTCTTAAAAAGATTCTGACCTTCAAGGCTTTGGACATGTTTGCTGCTACTGCTGCTAAGTCACTTCAGTCGTGTCCGACTCTGTGTGACCCCATAGACGGCAGCCCACCAGGCTTCCCCATCCCTGGGATTCTCCAGGCAAGAACACTGGAGTGGGTTGCCATTTCCTTCTCCAATGCATGAAAGTGAAAAGTGAAAGTGAAGTCGTTCAGTCATGTCTGACTCAGCGACCCCATGGACTGCATGTTTAGATCTCATTATTTAATCTCATAAATGACCAACATCCCAGCTGCTGTGGTTGAAATCCATCATCAGGTTCCCACGGAGACCAATCTTTCCCTGGGCTGCTCAGTGGTGGCAGGGACAGCAAGCAGGCTCATTGCTGGGATAGGTGATGTTGGTCACCTATCAGTCTTGCCAAACTTCCCTGGAAGTAGTACAGTCCCAAATGCTCCTACCCAACCTTCCTTCCTTCCCTCACTCCTCCTGAAAATAGAGAAACCCTCTGTCTGACTTCCAGGGCAAACCGCATGGAAGCACACACCAGAAAAGATTCTGTGGCAGAAAATAGAAATGGCTGCTGGATAATACTGGAGCTGAGCCTGAGAGAATCCCCTGAGTGGCTGCCCTGGGCCCAGAGGGACACAGAACACCCCTAAAGATGTCCTTTAGCTGTAGTTTTGAGGTATAATCTTTCTCTTAAGAACTTAGTTGTCACCCTAAGGGGAAAAAATGGGAAAATTTCACAGAGCTGCCTGAAATTGAAATTTTTCATATATGAAGTGATTGAATTATTACTAACTTAACCAAATGTCTTGCACTGGCAGCATTGCTTTTAAAGGAAATGACAGCTCAAGATACAAATTTAGTTTAAGTTTGCAACAAATTTTAAAAATAGGTGTTACAGATGAGTTCTGTGACTTTGAAAAATTTTGCATTGTAGACACATATGCTAATTGTGTAAGTACGTTTTTCACCCGACATTTCTTGACACTATGTATGGTGAGCATCTTCCATGTCAAGGAAAAGGTTTTCATTTTTCATAGTCACAGGCTTTCTGTTGAATAACTGCACCATCATTTACTCCCTCCCTCCCTTCCTTCCTGGTGATCAAACAGGAACCTCTCTTAGGTGGGAGCCATTCTCAGCTCCTTGAGGCCACCTACATTCCTTGATCAGCTGACTCCTCATCTTCAAGTGAGCAAAAAATATGTTAAGGCCTTCTCACACTTGGAATTTCTCCAGCTTCCCCTACAGCTCATCTCTTCTGCCTCCAACCAATTCCAAGGTCCTCCCTATTCTATGTCTGTAATCTAAGTCATATCTGCAAAGTCCCTTTTCCACAGAATAGAGCATCTTCCCAGGTTCCAGGGATCATGGCGTGAACATCTCTGGGGCCTGTTCCACCTGCTGCAGTGCTTTGTATGAGGTATGCGTACAGGTAGGTACTTTATAAATGTGAATTGTCTCACTTTTCTGGTTTTTCAGTTTCATATTGCTCTTAGCTGTAGATAACATTGCATTCATTACAATGAATCTGTTTGTCTTGTTCTACCTGAGCCATATCTTACATATTCCAGATATCCTCCATCCTGAGGTTAACTCTTAAGGTGAGAACAAGGACCACAGCTGTAATCTTCGTTTGGAAAAGACACTTAGTTCTCCCTGTGCACAAGAATGTAGAATTGAGGATTGAGGGGAATAAAGTAATGTACCTGGAAAAATCTTGTATCACTTAGAATTAGGCTCAACTCCAGGTGAGAGACAATTTAACCTTTAAAGAGGTAAAGGGACATAAATAAGGCTGAAGTTCATTTCTCTCATAGCAATGAAATCCAGAATTAAATTGAATCCAAGAGCTGGTACAGTGATGGCACAGTAGTCTTGGACCAAGGCTCTTTTTATTTAATTGCAGTACTTTCCCCATATGGTTTCCATCTCATGGTACAAAAGAACAGCTTGAGTTCTAGCCGTGGCATCCACATTCCCATCAGCAGGAAGGAGAAAGGATGGGGACATCACCCTTAAGACCTCTTCTATCCCATTGGCCAAAGTTTGCTCATATGGCTACCCCTAACCCCAAGTAAGCCTGGGAAATGCAATCTCTAGTCTAAGTGGCCATTATGCCCTTGTGTGTGTGTTCAGCCACTCAATCATGTCCAACTCTTTGAAACTCCTTGCTGCCAGGCTCCTCTGTCCATGGAATTCTCCAGGCAAGAATATTGGAATGGGTAGCCATTTCCTTCTCCAAGGGATCTTCCCAACCTAGGAATTGAGCCCAGGTCTCTTGCATTGCATGTGGATTCTTTCCCATCTGAGCCACCAGGAAAGCCTATTATACCCTGCATGTTCTCGGTAATAAAGAAGTAGAGGAGAACAGATACTGTAGTGAAACCAGTAGTCCATTCTAGATCTAAGTCTAAAATTATTTTCACTTTTCCTTCTGACTCCTCATTCCGCAGGATGAGGAAGCCATGCCTGGTGAGCTGTGGATATGGCCAGAAAGATGTGAAGGAAATACAGAGGAGCCTTACTATTCAAAGGCTCCTTATTAAAGTCCCCAAACAAGGAATTAAAGGTCACTAATGACCTAACTGTATGGAAATGTCACCCCCACCGTCTCTCCCTCCTCACTTAACATCTGTCACTATCCATCTCTTCACAACTCTGTCTTCAGCCTCTCCCAGAGTTTTAGCCCATGCAACAGGCAAGTGCCAAGCAAGCTGATTGCAAAGTAACATTGCAGATATTAAAACAGGTCCAGGGTTTCATGAAATCCATGAAATGCTATTAGGGAACCTCTTGCAGCCCAGCAAAACCAATGACAAATGAGCACCTCTAATGAGTGAGACTAATGAGCAATTACAGAAGGAAAGATTGTTGAGGCATTTCAAAAGGGAGTTCTCTGGATACTTAAGGTTTAGGAAAAGCACTTTGTGAAATTTGTGAAAAGCGTCATAGCCATGTATCCTTTTGAGTTAAAATTTTCTCTGTCCTTTCCTCTTTAAATGTAGCCATCATGGGAAGGTTAATGCCTCAGTGGCCAGGTTATCCATGAACACAGTGGGCCTCTCCTCTCACATGGAGGAATGGGGTATGTGGAAACACCAGACCTTTGTGGACAAGACAAAAGAAGAAGTGTCAATCGAAGACCAGGGCAGATGTGGAGAAGCATGTTGTCAGCTTTCTAACATTGCTCAAGGCCACTTCCACAGTGTCAGACGGTGAGGTCATTTCAGTGAGGAAATATTTGCACGAAAGCCCCTGTGGTCAAGCTGGTATAAATAGTCACATTCTACAGGCTGATTGCATCTTCAGAAGGGTATCACTTAAGGACATGACTAACCCTTCCATCAGGGGCTGAAGAAGGCAGCCACTCCCCATCGTGTAATGATACCCTCGGAGATGGAGTTGCAGAGACAGAGTCCGGGGGCTCTGGTGGTTGTGGTGGACTTGGCACATTTTGGAGGCTGGGATGCTGGGGCCTGAAGTATGGGCCAGGCTCCTCAGTAGCCATTGCTCTGGTTAAGAGCTGAGCTATGTTCCCCGAAAGTTCACATGTTCAAGCTCTAGCCTCCAGTAGCTCAGAATGTGACTATATATGGAGAAAGGGCCTTTGAAGAGATAATTGAATTAAAATGAGGCCTTTGCTGTGGGCCCTAATCCAGTCTGACCAGTGCTCTTATAAGAAGTTTGAATGCACACAGATGACCATGTAAGGGCATATCAAGAAGGCAGCCATCTGCAAGCCAAGGAGAGAGGCCTCAGGGTTAACCAAACCTGCTGGGTCCTCGATCTCAGACTTCCAGGCTCCAGAATTTTGAAAAAATAAATTCTCGTTGTTTAAACTGCTCAGCCTGTGGTACTTCGTGGTGACGGCTCAAGCCAACCAATAGAGCTGTTAAGGGGTGGGGAGCCTCTTGGCTCCTCCGTCTTCCCCTCTGATCTCCTGCACCCGGTGCAATCCTTCACTGTAACTTTTCACATGGCTGTACTTCTTTGTTCTCCTTATAGCCTCCTCCTCTGACTGTGACTCCCTAAAGAGGAGGGACTGTTTGGGTCCACTTGTATTTTTAACACCTAGCACTTTGAATCCATTGTGAAGGTTTAAGAGAAGTATCACTAGGGACTTTTGTGCCTGTCATGCTGAAGATGTAAACATTTATTCATTTGTTCAGTTATTGTGCCAATAATCATTTGGTCATTTAAAGAGTAACACATAGTCACTCTTGGAACCTAAATTAGTGTGATAGTGTAGATTCTTGTTGTTATTAGTCTCTAATTGTGTCTAACTCTTTGTGACCCCATGGACTGTAGCACACCATGCTTCTCTGTCCTCCACTATCTCCCGGAGTTTGTTCAAACTCATGTCCATTGAGTCAGTGATGCCATCCAATCATCTCATCCTCTGTCATCTCCTTCTCCCCCGCCTTTGCTCTTTCCCAGCATCAGGGTCTTTTCCAAGGAGTCAGCTCTTCGAATCAGGTAGCCCAGGTAGTGGAGCCTCAGCTTTAATATCAGTCTGAGTGTTCATGGTTGATTTCCTTTAGGATTGACTGGTTTGATTTCCTTGCTGCCCAAGAGACTCTCAAGAGTCTTCTCCAGCACCACAGTTTGAAAGCAGCAATTCTTTGGCACTCAGCCTTATTTATGGTCCAACTCTCACATCCATACATGACTACTGGCAAAACCATAGCTTTGACTAGATGGGCTTTTGTTGGCAAAGATATATCTCTGCTTTTTAATACACTGTCTTGGTTTGTCATAGCTTTTCTTCCAAGGAGGAAGCATCTTTTAATTTCATGGCTACAGTCACTATCCACAGTGATTTTGGAGCCCAAGAAAATAAAGTCTGTCAGTGTTTTCATTTTTTCCCTTCTATTTGCCATGAAGTGATGGGACTGGATGCTATGACCTTATTTTTTTGAATACTGAGTTTTAAGCCAGCTTTTTCACTCTCCTCTTTTACCTTCATCAAGAAGCTCTTTAGTTCCTCTTCATTTTCTGCCACTAGTGCAGTATCATCTGCATATCTGAGGTTGTTGATATTTCTCCCAGCAATCTTGATTCCAGCTTGTGATTCATCCAGCCTGGCATAAACAAAATACATACATATATATATATATATATATATATATATATATATATTTGTTGTTGTTGTTGTTGTTTTCCCTTTCTCTTTCTAGTAGGGAAGGAAAGTAAATCATGCCTGTCTTCCACTCCTAAGAGAGCAAGAAGAGGTCCCTATGTGTGCCTTTAAGGTCTTCCCTTAGATTGACTGGTTGAAATAAATGGGGCAGTTGACTGAGCCTCATGCAGGATGGCAGATAGAATGTTAGGACAATTGTGATTCCAACAGTGGGCTTTGAAAGTCTACTTTCTGCAACTTAACACATTGTATAAGGCTTTGAGCTAGACCAACTGCTAGAGGAAGGGGAAAACGCAGAGCTAGCTGCCAGCAACATTTCCATCTCCTCCATGCTCTGGTATGCACTGAGAGCTGGCCAAGCCTCCCTTGCCAGCCCATCATTTGTCTGACTTAGGCTTTCCCTGGGGCTGAAAACTATCATATTCTGATGAGAATGACATTTCTCTGAGCCCCCTGGGTTGTTTGGATGCATGCAGAGTAGCTGCTCAATAGCCATGGAAACAATGTATGGGTGAGTTATAGATTTTGACAGGAACTCTTGTAGGAAAAGTGGTTAAACAGGTCTCTGCCTTGCCCCTCATTTCTCTCTCTCTCTCTCCCACTCTATTGCTTTCCTTCTACCCTCCATACAACATCAGCAACTTTTACTCAATGTTGGCAGAGTCAGAATTCACAAAGAGCTCATAGTCTTCATTTAAACTTCAGAGAAGATAGGCAAAATAAAGGGGTGGGGAAACCAAGTCTGAGGTGAAAAGAAGCTTCCTATCATATCCACAGAGGGGAAATACATATGATGGGAAAATAAATCAGGCTGAGACTTTCCAGAGGAACTTCCCCATCATTGACTCTGTTCTTTGTTCTGTAAGACTGTCTGGCGAAACTCACAGACATGCTTTCAGTGGACTGAGCCATCTTCGTGAATAAGCCAGAGGCAATCCTCTTCCTTGGAGAAGGAAATGGCACCCCACTCCAGTACTCTTGCCTGGAAAATCCCATGGACGGAGGAGCCTGGTAGGCTGCAGTCCATGGGGTCGCAAAGAGTGAGACACGACTGAGCGACTTCACTTTCACTCTTCACTTTCATGCATTGGAGAAGGAAATGGCAACCCACTCCAGTGTTCTTGCCTGGAGAATCCCAGGGACGGGGGAGCCTGGTGGGCTGCTGTCTCTGGGGTCGCACAGAGTCGGACACGACTGAAGCGACTTAGCAGCAGCAGCAGCAGCAGCAGCAATCCTCTTCCTTCTCACCAAAAATGGTCCAGATTGGAGCTCAGGTGTCTGAGGAGCCAAGGGAGGCCTGCCTCCTGCCCAGGAAAACAATTTAGGACTTCATTCGAAAGCCATTTACTTAAAGTATCCACAGGCATGTTTACAATGGGAAGAAAAGTGTTTACCTGGCTCTGTTGGAGGAACTGTGGATTCTAGGAACTCAAGATACCTTCTGCCTTAGCTCACAGACAGGAAAGCCTCATTATCCTTGAATTAAACCAGTCAATGTGAAGCATATGCCTCAGGTTTCCAGCCTTCCTCATTGCTATGAAGGCAAGTTTCCTGGATACAGAGAAATTTTCCCTAGTCATTAAAAAAAAAAAAAAAAAGACATTCAGCAAAGGATTGCTGCTAAAAGATTTAGAAAGCATATTTATAAATATTTTAGAATTGCTGAAGGGCACATCTTCCTGGAGAATGGATTATGGGAAAGAAGATTATAGGGAAGATCTGTCAATTGGCAAAAGGAAGCTGGGAATAAATGGCTCACGAGACAGCTGCACATTTTTGCCCTCATGGTGTGTAGCATGAAGATAAACGTTTCTGTACATCATCTGTGTCCACGCAAACCATTTCCTGAAGAAGAAGGCCAGTCATACCTTATTATTATAAGTTCATTGTCACCTTTGTCCTGGGCTTGACTCAGTTTCACATATTCATCCTCAGTGATTTGTGTTAGGGTTGTCCAGAGAAGCAGAACCAATATATGGACAGAGAGGCAGAGATTTATTTAAGGAATTGGCTCATCCCCTGGAGGAGGGCATGGCAACCCACTCCAGTGTTCTTGCCTGGAGAATCCCATTGACAGAGGAGACTGGTGGGCTACAGTCCATGGGGTCGCAAAGAGTCAGCCCCGACTGAAGTGCACAGCACAGGTATCAGCTAACTTTAATAATTGCACATGTCACTAAACCAACCAAACAAAAGCATGAAATAAGGAACTGACTAACCAAATTGTGCAAACTGACATGTCCAAAATCTGACAGTAGGCTGTCAGGCTAAAAGCCCAGGGAAGTTAATGTGGTTCCAGTCCAAGGGTCATCTGTTGCCAGAATTCCTTCTCACTTGGGAAGGATGGGAGGAGTTCATCTTTGTTCTTTCAAGGCCTTCAAATGATCAGATGAGGCCCACTTACATTATAGAGAGCCACATGCTTTACTCAAAGTCCACTGATTTAAATGTCAATCCAATTTAGAAACACACTCATAGATACGTCCAAAATAATGTTTGGCCAAGTATCTGGGCACTGTGGTGCAGACAAGTTGATACATATAATCGGCCATTCACACAGCTCATGAACTTCAATGGTGTTATAGATGATTCCTAGAGATCCTTTCAACCCAAAACTCAATGATTTTAGGGTCTAAATATTTCCATGCCACTTGCTCTACTTACCACTTGACATTGTTGACAAAAATTCAATGAACTATTAAGTTCAGAAGAAAAAGGGAATTTTTGTTCGAGCCAAACCAAGGATCATGACCCAGAAAACAGATTCTCAGAAGCTCTGAGAACTGTTCTGCCTGTTAGAAGTCAAAGGCACAGTCATATACATTTTTGAGATAAGTGATCGTAATTAAAATGACATACTGATATTTTACATAAACTTCACAAAGGATACATACTCCAGTGATGCATGTACAAAGCAAGCCCCAAGGCACCATGATCCCATACAGAGCTGGGAAAGAACACTGTTCTTAAGGAGTTACATTGCTAGTGTCAGAGAAAAGGCAAAAAATCAATCTTTATGGTCAAGCAGGCACTTTGAGGAGCTGTGGTTAATGCAATGCAGATGCACACTGCATATTAAGGAGCGAGGGAGGGAGGAGGCTCACACAAACTCAGAGAGAGAATTCTAGGTTTAATCTTTTTCTTGTCCTGCCTTCAGATATAACTTTTATTTCATCAATGTGAAAGCCAAGTACTTTTCAAAGTGTGGGCTTTGAAACAACTGTTGATCACATCTCCATCTCATGGTGAGCAGGTAGTGTGACAGTTTCAGACAAAAATAAGTGGGTGTACAAAAATGTCACAGATTTTGAGGTACTAGATGGAGTATTATTAGCTCAGAAACACCACAGCACCCTTTTTAAGTGTTATACTTTGTAAGGGAACCGAAGGTAGAGCTTGGTCCACTGGACTCTGCTCAGGTTCAGCTAAAGATGACATCGAAGTCTGCTGATGGCATTAAGTTGTTATGGTGTTGAGTATGTTGTTGTTCATGTTTGTTTAACTTTTTTTTATTCTTTCTTTTTTATTTATATTATATCTCAATTCATAAAAGTGCATTAATTACCTGGACAGGTTCACTAGACTATAAAGTCATGATAAAAATTAACAAGTAAAATTCTACAACCCAAAATAATGTCAAACTTTTTAAAAAGTGAACTAGGGGTCTTGGGTAAATAGTGACTAATAAGTGTGTGTGTTCTGGGACAGGTAAAACCATGAGTGTGATAAATATACACAAAC
Organism: Bos indicus x Bos taurus; assembly: GCF_003369695.1. Classification (NCBI taxonomy): domain Eukaryota; kingdom Metazoa; phylum Chordata; class Mammalia; order Artiodactyla; family Bovidae; genus Bos; species Bos indicus x Bos taurus. Next base: position 39,495,402 of record NC_040095.1, read on the forward strand.
AACTGTAAGAGAAGGGCAAAGAGGCTGTATCATGATGAATACCTACAGTTGAGCTTTGTTATTCTGTATTCATCCAGTCTCCATATTCTCTCCCTTTCCAATGTGTTGCATATTATGAAAATACAGAGTAATGGGTTAGAACTCATTGAAGTCTTGCATAACTTTCAATCAAAGCAGAGAATCTTTTCATGCAAACCAATGAAATTTGGGGAGAACAAGGGTAAACTCATGGTGGCTTCCCAGGCGGCACAGCGGTAAAGAATCCGCCTGCCAGTGCAGGAGATGCAAGAGACTTGGGTTCAATCCCTGGGGTGGGAAGATTCCTTGGAGTAGGAAATAGCAACCCACTCCAGTATTCTTGCCTGGAAAATTCCAAGGACAGAACATCCTGGCAGGCTACAGACCACGGGGTCACAAAGAGTCAGACCCCACTGAGCACACACACTTGTTTGTTTTTTGCTTTGTAAAAATCATGCATTTCAAGGTAAAATTGAGGAATGCTGCCCCTAAATTGGAGAAGAGCAATCCCAGAAATTCTAATGACAATGACCAGGTTAGGTGATACATCCCCAGAGAGGCTTGTTACCTAGAACTGCAACCACTTGAGCAAAATGATCAGCTAATGAAGAGTGGCTGTGAGGGGCAATGAACTCTGTTATCCCCAGGCCAAGCAGCTGTCTCCCAGCTGCTGTGTCTTTCAGGATTGAAAAGTGATGAACATATGCACATTCCCCACTGCACGCTGGAAAATATGAGATTTTCACAGGCATAACTGCTGGGCCATTGTGTTGGTCTCTGGAGTTTCAATTTATTGATAAAGACCTCGTGGACTTAGAAAACACATGTGGCCCACCCAGCATTGACAGGGGTATAATCCCATGTCAGTGATTAATTTGTAGCCTTGCACTCCCTCCATGAATTGAAAATCCTTCTACTGCAAGGAATGTGGGTCTGATTATATTGACAATTCATACCCCTGGCTCATGCCTGTGCCCATAGCCAGAACACATGGAACAATGTTCTGGTCAATTTAGAATCTACCCCTCAGATGTCAGTCCACAGATGTGAATTGGGTATTTCACAAAGGGGTCAAATTTGGCTTTGAATTTCTCATCTGTGCTAATTGACTTTTGGCATTGCACTGCCTATCCCATGCCCCTACCCTGTCCATATGGGAGAATTCCCCACTGTGTGTAGTGCTTGTGGGTCTCAATGGTCTGCTGTCCACTAGGACACTTGAAATATAGAGATCTCTTGTCCTACCTACCCACTGCTAATTGTGGAGTGGGTTTGGGTGTGGTTTAGAATCAGGCAGGACTTCAACTAAACAACAAAGAATGAAGGGTCAGTTAAAATTTAGTCATGGTGGGTTCATGGGTCTCCAGGAGGACACAGGATCTGATCCCAAGACAATGACACTGCAGCCTTACGTTTCCTCCTGCAAGATAATTGATTCACGTCCTGTATAGGAGCCTCTATAGTGCCTTTGTGACATGTTTTCAAAGTCTGGTCCTCTAGCTGTCAGTCCGTTGTACAGCATCTCACAATTTCCCAGTGTGAACTTTTTTGCCTAAGACATCCTCTGATAGCTTCCGTTGCTTCCACCCACTTCCCTGATTGATACACATGCCTTTTGGTCTCTGTGTGGTGGGGAACAAGTGGCCCATAGTGGTAATCAAAAAGGAGGAGATGATAGAAATACCATGAAGATATGAAAGTGCAAGTGCAAGTTGCTCAGTCGTGTCCGACTCTTTTCGACCCCATGGACTATACAGTCCTTGGAATTCTTCAGGCCAGAATACTGGACTGGGTAGCCTATCCCTTCTCCAGCGGATCTTCCCAACCCAGGAATCAAACTGGGGTGTCCTGCACTGTGGGCGGATTCTTTACCAACTGACTTATGAGGGAAGCCATGAACATATAGATGAAGACAAAAGACAAATAGAAAAGTTATGAAGTAGATGAAAAATTTAGATTCCCACAGCTCTTTTAGAAGCATTATCTGTTATCCCTTATTTTTTAAAAAACTGTATCTTTCCAAATACTGATAGTATTCCTGGTAAATAACAACTGTTCCCTCATTCAGTCCAGAAGACTCTGGAGAGACCAGGCTTAGAATAAACCAGGGGTCTGCAACCTGTGGGCCTCCATTTGTTTTGGTAAATCGTTTTACCAGAACTGTTCAGTCAGTCAGTTCAGTCACTCAGTCATGTCTGACTCTCTGCAACCCCATGGACTACAGCAAGCCAGGAGCTTGTTCAAACTCATGTCCCTCACCCTCTCCATCACCAACTCCCAGAGCTTGCTCAGACTCATGCCCATCGGAGTCGGTGGTGCCATCCAACATCTCATCCTCTGTCATTCCCATCTCCTCCTGCCTTCAATCTTTCCCAGCATCAAGGTCTTTTCCAATGAGTCAATTCTTCACATCAGGTGGCCAAAGTATTGGAGCTTCAGCTTCAGCATCAGTCCTTCCAGTGAATATTCAGGGTTGATTTCCTTTAGGATTGACTGGTTTGATTTCCTTACAGTCCAAAGAACTCTCAAGAGTCTTCTCCAACACCATAGTTCAGAAGAATCAATTCTTCGGCATTCAGCCTTCTTTATGGTCCAACTCTCACATCCATACATGACTACTGGAAAAACCATAGCTTTAACTAGATGGACCTTTGTCAGCAAAGTAATGTCTCTGCTTTTTAATATGCTGTCTAGGTTGGTCATAGTTATTTTTCCAAGGAACAAGCATGTTTTAATTTCATGGCTGCAGTCACCATCTGCAGTGATTTTGGAGACCAAGGAAATGCTGATTCATTCCCGTCTTGTCTATGGCTGCCATCAAGCTGCAAAGGCAGAGTTGAGTGGTTGAGACAGAGATTGTACAGCCAGCAAAGCCTAAAATACTTACTCCAAGGCCCTTCTCAGAAGAGGTGGTTGATCCCTTGACCAGAACATCTGAATCTCTGGGAATTAAAGTACAGAAATCTATTTTCTTTCTTCTTTTTTTTTTAATATGAGTATATAATCACATTTATTTCCTTTAATAGGACTTACAGGTAATTGTTACAATATTTATTAGTTTCATTTTTTTCTTTTTTTAAAATTTTATTTTATTTAACTTTACAATATTGTATTGGTTTTGCCATATATCAAAATGAATCTGCCACAGGTATACATGTGTTCCCCATCCTGAACCCTCCTCCCTCCTCCCTCCCCACACCATCCCTCTGGGTCGTCCCTGTGCACCAGCCCCAAGCATCCAGCATCGTGCATTGAACCTGGACTGGCGACTCGTCTCATATATGATATTATACATATTTCAATGCCATTCTCCCAAATCATCCCACCGTCTCCCTCTCCCACAGAGTCCAAAAGACTGTTCTATACATCAGTGTCTCTTTTGCTGTCTCGTATACAGGGTTATTGTTACCATCTTTCTAAATTCCATATATATGCGTTAGTATACTGTATTGGTGTTTTTCTTTCTGGCTTACTTCATTCTGTATAATAGGCTCCAGTTTCATCCACCTCATTAGAATTGACTCAAACGCATTCTTTTTAATGGCTGAGTAATACTCCATTGTGTATATGTACCACAGCTTTCTTATCCATTCATTTGCTGATGGACATCTAGGTTGCTTCCATGTCCTGGCTATTATAAACAGTGCTGCAATGAACATTGGGGTACACGTGTCTCTTTCAATTCTGGTTTCCTCAGCATGTATGCCCAGCAGTGGGATTGCTGGATCATAAGGCAGTTCTATTTCCAGTTTTTTAAGGAATCTCCACACTGTTCTCCATAGTGACTGTACTAGTTTGCATTCCCACCAACAGTGTAAGAGGGCTCCCTTCTCTCCACACCCTCTCCAGCATTTATTGCTTGTAGACTTTTGGATGGCAGCCATTCTGACTGGCATGAAATGGTACCTCATAGTGGTTTTGATTTGCATTTCTCTGATAATGAGTGATGTTGAGCATCTTTTCATGTGTTTGTTAGCCATCTGTATGTCTTCTTTGGAGAAATGTCTATTTAGTTCTTTGGTCCATTTTTTGATTGGGTCATTTATTTTTCTGGAATTGAGCTGTAGGAGTTGCTTGTATATTTTTGAGATTACTTGTTTGTCTGTTGCTTCATTTGCTATTATTTTCTCCCATTCTGAAGGCTGTCTTTTCACCTTGCTTATAGTTTCCTTTGTTGTGCAGAAGCTTTTAAGTTTAATTAGGTCCCATTTGTTTATTTTTGCTTTTATTTCCAATATTCTTGGAGGTGGCTCATAGAGGATCCTGCTGTGATGTATGTCGGAGTGTGTTTTGCCTATGTTCTCCTCTAGGAGTTTTATAGTTTCTGGTCTTACGTTGAGATCTTTAATCCATTTTGAGTTTATTTTTTGTGTATGGTGTTAGAAAGCGCTCTAGTTTCATTCTTTTACAAGTGGTTGACCAGATTTCCCAGCACCACTTGTTAAAGAGATTGTCTTTAATCCATTGTATATTCTTGCCTCCTTTGTCAAAGATAAGGTGTCCATATGTGCATGGATTTATCTCTGGGCTTTCTATTTTGTTCCATTCATCTATATTTCTGTCTTTGTGCCAGTACCATACTGTCTTGATGACTGTGGCTTTGTAGTAGAGCTTGAAGTCAGGCAGGTTGATTCCTCCAGTTCCATCCTTCTTTCTCAAGATAGCTTTGGCTGTTCGAGGTTTTTTGTATTTCCATACAAATTGTGAATTTTTTTGTTCTAGCTCTGTGAAGAATACCGTTGGTAGCTTGATAGGGATTGCATTGAATCTATAAATTGCTTTGGGTAGTATACTCATTTTCACTATATTGATTCTTCCAATCCATGAACATGGTATATTTCTCCATCTATTAGTGTCCTCTTTGATTTCTTTCACCAGTGTTTTATAGTTTTCTATATATAGGTCTTTAGTTTCTTTAGGTAGATGTATTCCTAAGTATTTTATTCTTTTCATTACAATGGTGAATGGAATTGTTTCCTTAATTTCTCTTTCTATTTTCTCATTATTAGTGTATAAGAATGCAAGGGATTTCTGTGTGTTGATTTTACATCCTGTAACTTTACTATATTCATTGATTAGTTCTAGTAATTTTCTGGTGGAGTCTTTAGGGTTTTCTAAGTAGAGGATCATGTCATCTGCATACAGTGAGAGTTGTACTTCTTCTGTTCCAATCTGGATTCCTTTTATTTCTTTTTCTGCTCTGATTGCTGTGGCCAAAACTTCCAAAACTATGTTGAATAGTAATGGTGAAAGTGGGCACCCTTGTCTTGTTCCTGACTTTAGAGGAAATGCTTTCAATTTTTCACCATTGAGGATAATGTTTGCTGTGGGTTTGTCATATATAACTTTTATTATGTTGAGGTATGTTCCTTCTATTCCTGCTTTCTGGAGAGTTTTTATCATAAATGGATGTTGAATTTTGTCAAAGGCTTTCTCTGCATCTATTGATATAATAATATGGTTTTTATTTTTCAGTTTGTTAATGTGGTGTATTACATTGATTGATTTGCGGATATTGAAGAATCCTTGCATCCCTGGGATAAAGCCCACTTGGTCGTGGTGTATGATCTTTTTAATGTGTTGTTGGATTCTGATTGCTAGAATTTTGTTAAGGATTTTTGCATCTATGTTCATCAGTGATATTGGCCTGTAGTTTTCTTTTTTTGTGGCATCTTTTTCAGGTTTTGGTATTAGGGTGATGGTGGCCTCATAGAATGAGTTTGGAAGTTTACTTTCCTCTGCAATTTTCTGGAAGAGTTTGAGTAGGAAAGGTGTTAGCTCTTCTCTAAATTTTTGGTAGAATTCAGCTGTGAAACCGTCTGGACCTGGGCTTTTGTTTGCTGGAAGATTTCTGATTACAGTTTCAATTTCCGTGCTTGTGATGGGTCTGTTAAGATTTTCTATTTCTTCCTGGTCCAGTTTTGGAAAGTTGTACTTTTCTAAGAATTTGTCCATTTCTTCCACGTTGTCCATTTTATTGCCATATAATTGCTGATAGTAGTCTCTTATGATCCTTTGTATTTCTGTGTTGTCTGTTGTGATCTCTCCATTTTCATTTCTAGTTTTATTGATTTGATTTTTCTCCCTTTGTTTCTTAATGAGTCTGGCTAATGGTTTGTCAATTTTATTTATCCTTTCAAAGAACCAGCTTTTGGCTTTGTTGATTTTTGCTATGGTCTCTTTTGTTTCTTTTGCATTTATTTCTGCCCTAATTTTTAAGATTTCTTTCCTTCTACTAACCCTGGGATTCTTCATTTCTTCCTTTTCTAGTTGCTTTAGGTGTAGAGTTAGATTATTTATTTTTGACTTTTTGCTTGTTTCTTGAGGTATGCCTATATTGCTATGAACTTTCCCCTGAGGACTGCTTTTACAGTGTCCCACAGGTTTTGGGTTGTTGTGTTTTCATTTTCATTTGTTTCTATGCATATTTTGATTTCTTCTGTGATTTGTTGGTTATTCAGCAGCGTGTTGTTCAGCCTCCATATGTTGGGATTTTTAATAGTTTTTCTCCTGTAATTGAGATCTAATCTTACTGCATTGTGGTCAGAAAAGATGCTTGGAATGATTTCTATTTTTCTGAATTTACCAAGGCTAGATTTATGGCCCAGGATGTGATCTATCCTGGAGAAGGTTCCGTGTGCACTTGAGAAAAAGGTGAAATTCATTGTTTTGGGATGAAATGTCCTATAGATATCAATTAGGTCTAACTGGTCCATTGTATCATTTAAAGTTTGTGTTTCCTTGTTAATTTTCTGTTTAGTTGATCTACCCATAGGTGTGAGTGGGGTATTAAAGTCTCCCACTATTATTGTGTTATTGTTAATTTCTCCTTTCATACTTGTTAGTATTTGTCTTACATATTGCGGTGCTCCTATGTTGGGTGCATATATATTTATAATTGTTATATCTTCTTCTTGGATTGATCCTTTGATCATTATGTAGTGACCTTCTTTGTCTCTTTTCACAGCCTTTGTTTTAAAGTCTATTTTATCTGATATGAGTATTGCTACTCCTGCTTTCTTTTGGTCCCTATTTGCCTGGAAAATCTTTTTCCAGCCCTTTACTTTCAGTCTGTATGTGTCCCCTGTTTTGAGGTGGGTCTCTTGTAGACAACATATGTAGGGGTCTTGTTTTTGTATCCATTCAGCCAGTCTTTGTCTTTTGGTTGGGGCATTCAACCCATTTACATTTAAGGTAATTATTGATAAGTATGATCCCATTGCCATTTACTTTATTGTTTTGGGTTCTAATTTATACACCCTTTTTGTGTTTCCTGTCTAGAGAATATCCTTTAGTATTTGTTGGAGAGCTGGTTTGGTGGTCCTGAATTCTCTCAGCTTTTGCTTGTCTGTAAAGCTTTTGATTTCTCCTCCATATTTGAATGAGATCCTTGCTGGGTACAATAATCTGGGCTGTAGGTTATTTTCTTTCATCACTTTAAGTATGTCTTGCCATTCCCTCCTGGCTTGGAGAGTTTCTATTGAAAGATCAGCTGTTATCCTTATGGGAATTCCCTTGTGTGTTATTTGTTGTTTTTCCCTTGCTGCTTTTAATATTTGTTCTTTGTGTTTGATCTTTGTTAATTTGATTAATATGTGTCTTGGGGTGTTTCGCCTTGGGTTTATCCTGTTTGGGACTCTCTGGGTTTCTTGGACTTGAGTGGTTACTTCCTTCCCCATTTTAGGGAAGTTTTCAACTATTATCTGCTCAAGTATTTTCTCATGGTCTTTCTTTTTGTCTTCTTCTTCTGGGACCCCAATGATTCGAATGTTGTAGCGTTTAATATTGTCCTGGAGGTCTCTGAAATTGTCCTCATTTCTTTTAATTCATTTTTCTTTTTTCCTCTCTGATTCATTTATTTCTACCATTCTATCTTCTAATTCACTAATCCTATCTTCTGCCTCTGTTATTCTACTATTTGTTGCCTCCAGAGTGTTTTTGATTTCGTTTATTGCATTGTTCATTATATATTGACTCTTTTTTTTATTTCTTCTAGGTCCTTGTTAAACCTTTCTTGCATCTTCTCAATCCTTGTCTCCAGGCTATTTATCTGTGATTCCATTTTAATTTCAAGATTTTGGATCAATTTCACTATCATTATTTGGAATTCTTTATCAGGTAGATTCCCTATCTCTTACTCTTTTGTTTGGTTTGGTGTGCATTTATCCTGTTCCTTTACCTGCTGGGTATTCCTCTGTCTCTTCATCTTGTTTAAATTGCTTAGTTTGGGGTGTCCTTTCTGTATTCTGGCAGTTTGTGGAGTTCTCTTTATTGTGGCGTTTCCTCACTGTGTGTGGTTTTGTACAGGTGGCTTGTCAAGGTTTCTTGGTTAGGGAAGCTTGTGTCGGTGTTCTGGTGGGTGGAGCTGGATTTCTTCTCTCTGGAGTGCAGTGAAGTGTCCAGTAATGAGTTATGAGATGTCTATGGTTTTGGGGTGACTTTGGGCAGCCTGTATATTGGAGCTCAGGGCTGTGTTCCTGTGTTGCTGGAGAATTTGCTTGGTATGTCTTGCCCTGGAGCTTGTTGACCCTTGTGTGGTGCTTGGGTTCAGTGTAGGTATGGAGGCATTTGATGAGCTCCTGTCAATTAATGTTCCCTGGAGTCAGGGTTTGGACTTAAGCCTCCTGCTTCCAGTTATTGGTCTTATTTTTACAGTAGTCTCAAAACTTCTCCTTCTATACAGCACCATTGATAAAACATCTAGGTTAAAGATGAAAAGTTTCTCCACTGTGAGGGTCACCCAGAGAGGTTCACAGCATTACATGGAGAAGAGAAGAGGGAGGAAGGAGTTAGAGGTGACCCGAATGAGATGAGGTGGAATCAACAGAGGAGAGAGCGGGCTAACCAGTAATCACTTCCTATGTGCACTCCACAACTGGACCGCTCAGAGATGTTCACGGAGTTATACAGAGAAGAGAAGAGGGAGGAAGGAGACAGAGGTGGCCAGGAGGATAAAAGGAGGGAATGAAAAGGAGAGAGACAGATCCAGCCAGTAATCAGTTCCCTAAGTGCTCTCCACCATCTGGAACACACAGAAATTCACAGAGTTGGGTAGAGTAGAGAAGGGTTAGGGAGGAGACACAGGCGACCTGGTGGGAAAAAAGGAGAGTCTGAAGGGGGAGAGAGCAGTCAAGCCAGTAATCTCGCTCCCTAGTAAAAACTGGGTACTGAAGATTGGGTTCTTAAAGGTAAAAAATTGGTAACAAATACCTAAAAGCAAAAATTAAAAATCTAGAATAAAGTTTGGAATTTCAAAAATACAATGTTAAAGAAAAGAAGAAGGAAAAGAAAGAGAGAAAAAGAAAAAGAAAAAGAAAAAAAAAGTCACAAAAATTATAAAGAAAATATAGGTAAAAAATTGATAACAAATACCAAAAAGCAAAAGTTAACAAATCTAGAGTAGAGTTTGGAATTTCAAAAAATATAATGTTAAAGAAAAGAAGAAGAAAAAGAAAGAGAAAAAAACACAAACAAAAACAAAGTCACAAAAATTATAAAGAAGATATAGGTAAAAAATTGATAACAAATACCAAAAAACATAAATTAAAAATCTAGAGTAGAGTTTGGAATTTCAGGAATACAATGTTAAAGAACAGATGAAGAGAAAGAAAGAAAGAAAGAAAAAAAGTCACAAAAGTTATATAAAAAAAAAAAAAGGTACAAAATTGATAACAAATACCAAAGAGCTAAAATTAAAAATCTACAGCAGAGTTTGGAATTTCAAAATACAATGTTAAAGAAAAGAAGAATAAGAAAAAAAAAAGGTTACAGAAGTTATAAAAAATATATATATGAAGTTTGCTTTTTTTTAAAAAAAGGGTCTTTTTTTTTTTTTTTGCAATGTAATAGTGGGTTATAAAAGTGAAAATTAGAGGAGTAATAGAGGATTTAAAAATTTTTTTTTAATTAAAAAAAAAGAAAGAAAGAATGATCATAAAAATAGTAAAAATATATGTAGGATTTTCTCTGATGTTGTTGTGGGTATTGTGGGTTCAGTTCATTTTCGGCTAGTTCCTTGTTCCAGCTTATATTTCTCAAGATCTATAGCCCCCTTCCTATGTAGTCGGTACTAACTACGGGGTTTTAATCTATTGCCTGTCGCTTCCAAGGCAGTTCCCTCTGTTATAGCTTCTTCTGTTTGCTGGTCTCTTCAGTGTCTGATTTCCGCCCTGATAACAAAGGGGACGGTGGTGGACACCTTTTTTTTTTTTTAAGGCTCACTTGTTCAGGCATGCTGTGGAGAGGGAGGGGAGCTGCAAATAAATAAGACTGGCGTGTGCTCTCAGTGCCTCAGCCACACTGGGCCTGCCCCCACTCACGGCGCATGTGGCCTTCCTGCCAACACTGCTCAGGCTCTAGATTGCTCTGCCGGGAATCATCCGTGGCCAGCCCTGGGCTGCTTGCACCTCCTAGGTCTAAGCCGCTCAGGTTCAGGCACTCGGGTAGTCCTCAGAGGCACAGACTCGGTTGGGCCTGCGTTTTGTGCCCTTCCCAGGTCTGAGCAGCTCAGACAAGAAAGACAAAACATATACTTGTCTTTCAATGATGAGGTGTTTGGCGAGCGTGGTTGCTGCGACTTATCGCCTCCCCGCCGCTCAGTTATCTGGGTGTACAACCGGTGCACCTTCTCAGGCGGATGTTGACTGTCCAGAACCCCAAGAAGTTTTAGTTAGCAAAGAAGACTGCTTACAGTTTTGTAGATAATGTCTCTCTGGGGCTGTGATTGCCCCCTTCTGGCTCTGGCTGCCTGTCACTGGAGGGGGACGGTCTGCAGCTGGCTATCTCTGTACAGTCCTTTGGTCTGTGCGCGGGCCTGGTGGTGTCTTAGGTTAGGGCTGGCTTTTCGCGTGGTAGATAACCCACAGTCTGGTTTGCTAGCCCAAATTATTTCGCTCAGGTAGCGCTCAGGGTATTCAGGCCAGATCCTTACTCTAAGCGATGCAGCCCGCGCCGCGCCTCCCTGCCCAGCACCCGCTTGCTAATGGCGGATGCAGACATCTGCGCTGCTTCTCCACTGGGGGAGTTACCGTTGGGCTCGTCATCTGTGGGTTTTAATTGTTTATTTTTCCTCCCTGTTATGTTGCCCTTTGTACTTCCAAGGCTTGGCACAGACTCGGCAGTGAGAATGTTTCCTGGTGTTTGGAAACTTCTCTCTTTTTAAGACTCCCTTCCCAGGATGGAGCTCCGTCCCTCCCTCTTTTGTATCTTTTTTTGTCTTTTATATTTTTTCCTACCTCCTTTCGAAGACAATGGGTTGCTTTTCTGGGTGCCTGATGTCCTCTGCTGGCATTCAGAAGTTGTTTTGTGGAATTTACTCAGCGTTTAAATGTTCTTTTGATGAATTTGTGGGGGAGAAAGTGTTCTCCCCGTCCTATTCCTCCGCCATCTTAGCTCCTCCCCAGGAATCTATTTTCCTCTTATTTTTCACTATTTACCTAGAGGCCCACCCTTTCCAGCCCCATGAGTGCATCTTTGGCTAACCCCACTGAAGGTGAATCTGGGTGCAAAATCAGCCAGTTTTTAATGCACCTAGCTGGGCTGTGCATCCATGGAGAGGTCACAAGTTTTATGAGCAACAGGAGCAGCCCAGCCAAGGATCCTAAGAAAAGCAGAGCCAGCTACAGTCCATTTCATCTAATCCCCATCCCTCCTCCTCCGCCCTGTTATGTCTGAGCAGATAAAGGGCCAGGAAAGGAGAAGGAGTGTGCCCAAGGTAAACTTTCCCCATGCTGAAGGTTAAGTCAAGGGGCCTGTCCTATCTCGGAGGCCTGGGATTCGTGTTCTTAGAGGATAGGAACCAACCAGGGACAGAATATGGAAGCAGCTCTCCAGCCTTGCTCCCTGGGGGCCTGGACCCTTCTGGAGGCAGCGTGGGGAAGCCAAGTGCTAAAGACCACAGGCTGGTTAGTGAAGGAGAACTATGACCCAAAGCCAAGTCTTCCTACACCAGCCTGGCGCCCTCTCTGCTGTCACTCTGGTTCATCAGGGAAGCCTTAAAGGAGATGGTGGGAGCTGAGTCTCCCTTAGAATCCAGAATGAGACCCACCCAAGCCAAGACCATTATTTCATCTCCCTTCAGTACCCAAGTGCTGAAGAGCAGCATTTCGGTGTGCTAGAGACATACCGCACCATTCATGAAGCATGAAGGTCACCGATCTAGAAGTCAGCAGACCCATGCTTTCATTCTAACTCTGCCACTAACTAGCTCAGTTCCCTCGACATGTTGCTTCTCCTTTCCTGGGCCATTATCTGCTCAGACATAACAGGGCAGGGGGAATTAGATGAAATCTGCTTTTCTTAAGATGCTCTTGTTGCTATAAATCATGTGACCTCTCCACGGATGCACATCCCAGCTAAGTGCATAAAAACTGGCTGATCTGGGGCTTCCCTGGTGGCTCAGTGGTTAAGAATCTGTCTGCCAAAGCAGGAGACAAGGGTTCAATCCCTGGTCAGGGACGATTCCATATGCTGCAGAGCAACAAAGCCTGTGTACCATGAGCACTGAACCTGTGCTCTAGAGGCCAGGAACTGCAATCTACTGAAGCCCATGTGCCCTAGAGCTTGTACTCTGCAGCAAGAGAAGCCACCACAATGAGAAGCCCATGAACTGCAACTAGAGAGTAGCCCCTGCTTGTCACAAGAGAAAACCCCGAGCAGCAGTGAAGACCCAGCACAGCCAAAAATAAATAAATAAATAAAATTATTATTTTTTTAAAGCTGGCTGATTTTGCTTCCAAATTCATCCTCAGTGGGGCCAGCCAGGGATGTAGTCATGGACACGAGCATTCGACTGGCTTCGTGGGAAGTCCTGCAGCCTGAAGGAAAAGATGGCTCTGAAAGATGAGACCACCGTGTCACACCAGAGGATAGGGACCAATGGGATGAAGACGCTAACTAGCCAACATGGCTGGGTAGACTCTTGGTTTAGAATCCAAGAATGTCTTTCCTGTATGGCCTACTTTAAGGCTTGGAATAAAGAAATGTATTTGGGACGCCAACCCCAGATCTACTCCACTCTGTGGTTGGGGTGGAGTGTCTGGAATCAGCATTACTCATGTGGAAACATTTTTCTCTTTAATACCTCCAGAAGATCCTGGAACGGCCTGTGGCAAACCATGAAAGCAGGCAAGACAGGGCTGCTCTATTATTTGCTGAACCAAATGATTAATTTTCAAGGTGAATTAAAAGTGTTCTATGAGTTTTTCATATACCTTCAGAGCTTTATTCCTTCAGGAGCTTTATCTCTGTTTCTGCCTAGAAAAGAAATCTATCCTCATTTCCTCAAATGTATCTTTGAGAAATAAAAGAAGTTAATGAAATATCTTTTAAAATTACACAAGTCTTCCAAGCTATTTACTGGACACCAACACCCCATAGTTCCTGAAGCTGAATTCAATGGAGGAAACGTTTCTCCCAGCACTTACAAAAAGAAACACACTGTTTTTATTGATCTGAAATCTCTTAATAGGTCTAATGACTCAAATGTTATTTTTAATTGCTTACTCACTAGCAAGAAGGATAATAAAGTTTATATTGACCAGATGTTTTCTTTCTAATAATTTCCTCCAGCTCCATTCCTTTTTTCTATCCCTGAGCTATAATAATAGTTAGTGGGTGCCAAGCAATGTGCTGGGAAGACAGTGCCTCACTACAGAACCATCTTTTTTAATCTTCACCACAACCATGAGAGATAAATGTGATTAGTCTCACTTTATTAATGGGGAACCTGAGGCTTAGAATGGCTAAGGAAACACAGCTTAAAAGTTGGGAGTTGGGACTCAAACTCAAGTTGAGTCTGAAGTCAAAATCAATATCCATCTGTCCATCCTTTCATTCATACATGGCCTTCTCAGGTGGCACTAGTGGTAAAGAACCTGCCTGCCAATGCAGGAGACATAGAGACGTGGGTTTGATCCCTGGGTTGGGAAGATCCCCTGGAGAAGGAAATGGCAACCCACTCCAGTATTCTTGCCAGGAGAATCCCATGGACAGAGGAGCCTGAAGGGCTACAGTCCATAGAGTTGCAAATCCACCCATCTGTCATCCATCCATCATCCATCCATTCACCCATCTACTCATCCATCATTCATCATTCATTCATTCATTCATCTGTCAATCATTCATTCATTCATCCACTCATCCATCTGTTCATCATTAGCAAATATTTATTTGCACTTATATTCCTGGTGCTATATTGAATACTAAAAATATAAAACAAAAGATCTCACATGGAATACACATTCTAGAGAACAGAACAACATTAATAAAAGAATACAACATCGTTGGAGTCTACAAATAATAAATGCTGGAGAGGGTACATATAAAAGGAAACCTTCCTACACTATTGATAGGAATGTAAATTGGTACAGCCACTATGGAGAACAGTATGAAAGTTACTTAAAAAACTAAAACTAGAGTTACTATATGAACCAGCAATCTTGCTCCTGATCATATACCTGGAAAACACTAATTCAAGAAGATACATGTACCCCAGTGTTCATGGCAGCACTATTTACAATAGCCATGGATCAACCTAAATGTCCATAGATGGCTGGATAAAGAAGATGTGGTGCTTTATATATATATAGAAGAAGAAGAAAATATATATATACACACACACACATACACTTATATATATACACATATGGATCACTTTGTTGTACACCTCAAACTAACACAACATTGCAAATCAACTATACTTCAATAAAAAGAATATAAGAAACAAACACAAATATTAACTGGGAAAGTACTACAAAGAAGGGATTTTAGTGCTCCAAGAACATAGAAGGAACTGCTCTAGTTAAGGATGCCAATTAAGTGGGGTAGGATATAGACTACCCATATGAATAAATTCATCTTCAAAATACAGTGGTTTAACCCAATGAAGTTCATCATTTACTTAGAGTACATGATTTACAGGGGTGAGCAGGGTTCTCCTCCATCCAGACACTCAGCTAACAGAGGCTCTGCCGTCACAGCCTGCATCTGGAACACGTGGCCTCCAAGGTCAGTGTGGGAGAAGAAAAATAGGACAATCTCACTGGAGATTTTCAAGGCCAAGTTCAGAAGTGTCTTACCTCACCCATGTCCATCGACCAAAATCCAGTCACCTGGTCCCAACTGTGCAGCAAGCGAGGTTGGGAAATGTCTAGGAAGAGAACAATGAAATGGCAACACAGGGCACTGTTTCTGCTGTGAGACGTCATACAAGCCTTCCTGGAGGAAAAAGGGACTGACGTGAAGTGGGGATACACTGCCTCTCTAGGAAGTACCGGGAGACCTGCGAGTAGGGGCAGAATTCCCCAGCCTCCAAATTCCTTGGTTTCTTTATAATTGATTTATTTACCTCCACTAAAAGCAAGCTTTCACTAAGTGGTCCACACATAAACCTATTAGTTTGGGTTATATTTTCCATTTACTTATTCTATCAATGAAAGGCATTTATGGAATGTTTACTATGTGAAAGTTACAGAATAAGGCTCTGTACAATAATAAACATGGTGTTATTATTTCCCTCAAGGATCTCTTCTGTCTAGTTGAAAGACGGCAAATGTGCAGAGAGTATTAAGAAATAACGTAATAAAGACAGTACTGTTTATAAAAGGTATAAACAATACAAATGTATGCTCTCACAGAACAAGACAGTCGAGTGGCATGGAGGTTAGAATCAATGGCTCATAGAAGCTCTCGAGGATCAGGTTCTTTACATCTTTCCCTTCTGCTGTCCTTGGGGTTGTCCATATTGTTCCACTTCATCTGTAAACATGACATGATTAAGTGAAAGAAGAGACAGAAGAAGTGTATTTTCCATTTTGCATGTTTGTTTTTAAGAGTGAGGAGTCCTTTCCCTAAGTACCCTAGCAGATTCCTTTCCCACTGGGTTATGTTAATGTTGATGCCCCAAGTAATCACAGGCAGAAAAATGACATCAATCCTGATTTATTGCCTGTGGCTGAGACTTGCTTCCTCAGAAAGAAGAACAAAATCAAGATTTGTTACAAGGAAAAAAGAGAATAGTATTTATTGGGCCTCAAACAAATAGTGTCTTCCATGGAGATGATGCTAAGTGTGAAATGAATGTTTAGACATTTATTATAACAATAAGAGAAACCGTTCTGGTGTCATCTGCTTAAGACTGGCAAAATGTGATGAAAAACTCTGCCATCACGGAGGGCTTTTGAGGCAAGGAGACTAACCAGGAGAGAAGAACGTATGACTGTTGCACATGGGAAGGAAGGGTCAGGCTGGGGCAAGGACATCTCTGGAAGGCTAAGGAAGCCTGGACCTAGAGACACTGGAGGTAGGGAGAGTGAGGGACCCCCACAGGCCTGTGTCCAAGGGCTAGTCCTCTCTGGAATATTTCAGGATGAGAAAATTCTCTTCCAGAATCTCAAAGACTCTTGGATTAATCTTTGTGGTTACCAAAGACACCCAGCTTTCCTGAGATATCTATTCATTCACCTTTTATAATGACACCTGTAGTGATTAACTTTACAGGTCAACTTGGCCAAGCCCTGGTGTCCAGTTGCTGGGTCAAATACCAGTCTAGATGTTGCTTTGAGGGTGTTTTTAAAGAGGTGATTAACACCAAAATCAGTAGGTGCTGAGTATAGTAGGTCATCCTCCATAATGTGGGTGGGCCTCATCCAATCAGCTGAAGGTCTTAAGAGAAAAGACCGAGGTCCGCAAGGAGGACAGAAGTTCTGCCTCCACGTCATCTTTGGATTCAAGACTGCAGCATGGAATTTTGCTAGAATTTCCAGAATGCTTGTCTGTCTTATAGGTCTCAGGCTTGTCAGCCTCCACAGTTGCACGTGGAATTCCTTCAAGTAAATCTCTGTATGTGTGGGCACTTCATGCTAAGTCAGTTCAGTCTGTCTGATTCTTTGTGACCCTATGGATTGCAGCCCACCAGGCCCCTCTGTCTGTGGAATTCTCCAGGCAAGAATACTGGAGTGGGTTGCCATGCCCTCCTTCAGGGAATCCTCCTGAACTAGAGGTCAAACCTGCATCTCTTACGTCTCCTGCATTGGCAGGCGATTCTTTATTATTGGCACCACTTGGGAAGCTCTCTCTTTATGTGTGTGTGTGTGTGTGTGTGTGTGTGTGTGTGTGCTCAGTCATGTCTGACTCTTTGTGACCCCATGGACCGTAGCCCACCAGGTTCCACTGTCCATGGAACTTTCCAGGCAAGAATACTGAGTGGTTTGTCATTTCCTACTCCACTCTTTATGTGTATATGCATCCAAATCTCTCAGGTATATCTATACATGGATACATAGATATACATAGATATGGGCTTCCCCAGTGGTAAAGAATCCACCTGTAATGCAGGAGCTGCAGGAGACACAGGTTTGATTCCTAGGTTGGGAAGATCCCCTGGAGGAGGCCATGGTAGCTCACTCCAGTATTCTTGCCTGGAGAATCCCATGGACAGAGGAGTCTGGTAGGCTGCAGTCCATAGGGTTGCAAAGAGTTGGACATGACTGAAGCAACTTAGACACACACAGCAGGAATACATAGATACATGTATGCATACACACACACACACATATATATACACACCTATATGTATATATATGTATATATGCATCCATTGATTCCATTTGCTGGATCTTGCTTTAAGTCCAGCAAGATCTCTGAGGAAACAACCCTTGTCTCATCTTGATTATGTGACTATACTATGCCTTAAGTGACCAGGAGGATGGTATGGCCTGGCCCCTGCTAGAAAATGGAATTCCTGAGTGTCAGCTTCTTCTGCCTCAGGCTTCTTCAGCATCTGGATCAAGTTCATTTGGCTTCCATTGGTAGAAGTGAAACCTCAGTTTCTGAATGAAGAAAATGGGGTAGTGCTCTCTTAGGGGAGGTCATTCTGTTAGTGTCCGCTATTCCCTGAAAGAGAATGACTCAAAAGGTCATCTATGAATGCTCTAATCCAGTCCAGGTGTCCGGGTGCCGTCTCCAGGGGTAGTAAGAAAGATGGTTACTTTTTGTGATTACTGTCTCTGTGTTGAACCCATTCCTGATATTAAATTCTCCTCTATTGAAATATCTGGTGTGGTATATGATTTTCTGCTTGGACTCTAATTACTGATAAAAATGCTTGACGATACCAGTCATTAATGCTAACAAATAGATTTCATTTCACACACCCACAGACACACACAATTTCATGCTTATCACACACCTCTCTGATTAGAATTTGACATCTTTTGGAGATTTCTACAAAGAACATCTGCTGTCCAGCAAATGAGTACAACATGTATACTTCATTTGAGAGTCATACTTTTCATTATAAGTGAAAATGTTTGAATGTGTATTTTTAAACATCAGTCTCTGACAGCCTTCTTTTGGTCATAGAGACCTGTCCTCTCCTGGGACACTGGCAACGGGTCTCCTTCACTTGCCTAATGAGGGTCAGACCATAAACTATATAATTCCACTGAGGCAATGACATTCTGACTACTTGACCAATACCTTCTCTGATTTTGCTTTATGTTGGTGTCAAGCATGAACCTGTTTTTATTCAAATGGTATAAAATGGCTCCTGGAGGAGGGCATGGCAACCCACTCCAGTATTCTAGCCTGGAGAATCCAATGGACAGAGAAGTCTGGTTGGCTACAAACCATAGGGTCACAGAGTCAGACACGGTTGAAGCGACTGAGCATGCAGGCATGCATGCAAACCTCTAATTGGTTCCCATGAAACGGATCAGGCCTTGAATTTAGAACCTCAGAATTCACTAACTGAGTGTAGGGGAAATTTTTCAGTGGGAAGGGGTAGGAGAGAGGCAGGTCACACTCCAACTGATCCTTTCTAGAACTCATGCAAACATATGCCTTCCTCAGCTACTGTTTCATTTGGCGCTGATATAAAGACATGTTCAATCCCATACAAGTCTCAACTGTCCCTTGCCAGACCAGAGCTGATCTCCTTTTGGCCAAGACCACAGTGGGGCGCCCTGGGGGAAGCCACAGGATACCTACACATTTCATAACAGCCTTCTTTGTGACGTTAAACAAATATTTGCCTCTGGCTTGCAAAGTTGGTCTGTGGAGCTGAGTTTTCACACGTATTTGCAGTGTCTCCGCCTCTACATTCACGGTGATGACTGTGTTCCCCGTGAATCTGAGGTTCTTGGTTCATCTCGAAAGAATTTGGAGATGAAGTGATAAGAAGTGGATTTATTTAAAGAGAAACACACTCCACAGACAGAGTATGAGCCATTGCAGAAGGCAAGAGAGCCCTGAAATATGACGTGCTTAGTTTTTATGGACTGGGTAGTTACATAGGCTGAGTGGGAGGGTTATTGCAATCATTTGGGGAGAAGAGGCAGGGATTGGCATTGCAGGAATTGGGCCTCTGCCTACTTTTTGACCTTTTATAGTTGGTCTCAGACTGGTTGTGGTGCCTGTAGGTGTATCATTTAGCATATACTAATATACTACATGGATTTCCCTGGTGGCTCATACTGTAAAGCATCCAGCTGCAATGCAGGAGACCTGGGTCCAATCCCTGGGTTGGGAAGATCCCCTGGAGAAGGCAACCGCTATCCTCTCCAGTACTCTGGCCTGGAGAATTCCATGAAGAGAGCCTGGTGGGCTACAGTCCATGGGTCCGACTCTTGCAGAGTCAGACATGACTGAGCGACTTTCATTTTCACTTTTTTCAATGTTTTACATGGTGCCGGAGAAGACTCTTGAAAGTCCCTTGGACAGCAAGGAGATCAAACCAGACAATCCTAAAGGAAATCAATCCTGAATACTCATTGGAAGGACTAATGCTGAAGCTGGACTACTTTGGCCACTTGATGCAAAGAGCTGGTTCACTGGAAAAGATCTTGGTGCAAGGAAATATTGAGGGCAGAAAGAGAAGAGGGTGACAGAAGATGAGATGGTTGGATGGCATCACTGATTCAATGGACATGAACTTGGGCAAACTCTAGAAGATGGTGAGGGACAAAGAGACCTGGTGTGCTGCAGTCCATGGAGTCAAAAAGAGTCAGACACAGCTTGATGACTGAACAACAATGCATTACAATGAGCATATAACGAGGCTTAAAGTCTACTGAAAATCTGATCTTCCACCATCTTGGACATGGTTCTAACCAGTCTTTGTCATGTCCTACGGCGATGTCATTCTTTTAAAGGTCATGCCCTGCCCCTTACCTCCTGTTTCAGCTGTGCCAACATCCTGACTATACTATAGGAGCCAAGCAAGCAAGCTGTGGCAGTCCCAGGGCATGATAGCAGCCAGCTGTCCCCAGGCATTTACTGTGGGCTTTCAGAGCCAGAGATCACTGTGCAGAATTGGGACTCTGGTACCTTCCATGGATTTTCTGAAGGTAGATATTCTCAACCCTCAGTCCACAGACAAGAAATTATACCTGATTCTGATTCACATCTTTGAGCAAGGGACATTGCCAGAGCATCCAAATAAGGTTTAATAATAAGCCAAGGTTTAAAATGCATTTCCTGGGAAGGTGCCTGAGAAGACATACTAAGGGCTGGGGACTCTTCTCTGGGACAGGCTTGCTATTCTCTGTCCATGAACTTGAACAACTGGCTAAATCTTTTAGACTGCCACCTCCATGTCTATAAAATGATAAGGTCTGGAGGTTTTTTAAAGACTTCTTTACATGATTTCTTAATTGGTTTGCTGGGACTGCCATAATAAAGTTCCACAAATTGGGCGGCTTAAACAGGAATTTATTGTCTCATAGTTCTGGAGGCTAGAAGTCTGAGATGGAGGTGTCAGTAGGGTGGTTCCTTCTGACAATTGTGTGGGAGAATCTCCTCCATGCCCTTCTTTTAGCTTCTGGTGGTTTGCTGGCAATCTTGGGCATTCCTTAATTTATAAATGCATCACCCCATCTCTGCCTTCATCTTTACACGGTGTTCTCCCTGTGTCCATATCTGTTTTTTTTGTTTAGTTTTCCCCTGGTTTATAAGAACAGAGTCATATCTGGATCCACACTAATTACCTCATCTTAACTTGATTGTCTAAAAAGATTATTACCAAATAAAGTCATACTCACAGGTACTGCGGGTTAGGATTTCAATGTCTTTTGGGGTCCTACAATTCAGCTCATAATTCTCAGACCCAAATTCTTGTCCTGGAAGCTATGGAGCTGGCCTTCTCTCTGCGGTCTGCCTGATACTGGTTTTCTCTTGTTTTGCTGTAGGAAGGCAGGAGGACGGAAGGAGGCATAGCCTAATGACCCCCTTCCAACTGCAGTACCAGGCAAGTCATTTTATTTCTCTGAACCTCTATTTCTTCATCTATAAAATGAGACCAATAGGTTTACTGAGAGAAGTCAGTGAGCTAAAGCAAAGAAGTACTCAGTTGACATATGGTAAATGATCAACAAAGGAGAGATATTATTGTCATTTATTCCTACTCAGCAGTAAAGAATCTGCTGACCAGTGCAAGAGACGCAGGTTCAATCACTGGGTCAGGAAGATCCTCTGGAGAAGGAAATGGCAGCCCACTCCAGTATTCTTGTCTGGGAAAATCCCATGGACAGAGTAGACTGGCAGGCTACAATTCATGGGGTCACCAAAGAGTTGGACACGACTTAGCCACTAAACAACAACAACAACATCCCTATTGAGTCAAGGAAAGGCTAGGTTAGCGATTCCTAACCCTGACTACACATTAGCATCATCTCAGGGAATTTTCAAAAGCTCTTAGTGCCCAGGCCCCACTAGAGATTCTGACTCAATTGGTCTGGGATGAGATCCAGGCATGATATATTTAGAAGCTCCCTGGTTTATTTATTACGCAGATAGGATTGAGAACCACAAGAATAAATGAAAGAGGGGAAAACACCAATAGAAAATCTCAACGCAGTTGAAAATCAGAACAGGTTGACCTGAAGCTACTTATCCGGATTAGTAGAGCTGCCAGAAACAGCTCTTAGAAAACTTGGGAATGAGGTGACCTAGATTTCAGAGACATGTCTTGCCTTGTAGTCTCCCTGTAGAATGTTTTCTGGGCTTCCCTGATGATGGTGCATCCCCATTGAGAGACCCTAGGCCTTTTCTCCCACAGCAATCTGCCATACACTTGCTTATCCACCAGACCTAAGAGCTGTCCTTCCCCAGCCTCCTGCTCCAGATCTGTTCAAAAATACTCTGTTAAGAATTAATGGCAGGTAATATCTTGATATGCTGCCTTCCCTGGGGATATCTGCTCAAGAGTGTTCATCAAAGAACTCAAAAAATCCTCCAGGGGGTACATTCTGGACATCTAAGGGAAGACTTATGAAGTGGGGATGGCCGAGTTTCTTACATTCCACTAGGGTAGAGCCGCTTGATGCAAGTGAAAGAGGAGAGTGAAAAAATTGGCTTAAAACTCAACAGCCCAACATCCGGTCCCATCACTTCATGGCAAACAGATGGGGAAACGATGGAAATAGTGACAGACTTTATTTTCTTGGGCTCCAAAATCACTGCAGATGGTGACTGCAGCCATGAAATTAAAAGATACTTGCTCCTTGGAAGAAAAGCAATGACAAACCTAGACAACATATTAAAAAGCAGAGACATTACCTTTCTGACAAAGGTCCATCTAGTCAAAGCTATGGTTTTTCCAGTAGTCAGGTATGGATGTGAGAGTTGGACCATAAAGAAGGCTGAGCACCAAAGAATTGATGCTTTTAAAGTGTGGTGTTGGGGGGAGACTCTTGAGAGTCCCTTAGACTGCAAGGAGATCATACCAGTCAATCCTGAAGGAAATCAGTCCTGAAAATTCATTGGAAGGACTGATGCTGAAGCTGAAGCTCCAATACTTTGGCCACTTGATGTGAAGAACTGACTCACTGGAATAGACCCTGATGCTGGGAAAGACTGAAGGCAGGAGGAGAAGGGGATGACAGAGGATGAGATGGTTGAATGGCATCACCTACTAGATGGACATGAGTTTGAGCAAGCTTCAGGAGTTGGTGATGGACAGGGAAGCCTGGCGTGCTGCAGTCCATGGGGCCACAAAGAGTCGGACATGACTGAGTGGCTGAACTGACTGAGCGGGGAGTGGCCTGCTTGGAAGAAGCATTACTCCAAAGACCCCTGTGTTTGTGAACCAGTGAACTTTTATTTTACTGACTCTCTCACTCCATCCTCCACACCGAATCCTTTCTATGCCGAAGTGTGGGCTCTAGAAGCCGCTGTTCAGGCAGAGGCAGGAATGAGGTGTCCTGCAGCGAGAGATGGCTTTTGGTTCCCAGGCCCCTTTTGCTGAGTGAGGAGGACAGCTGTGAGCAGCTCCTCCCCTCTCTCCAGTGGCTGTCACCTCATCCTCAGGCCTGGCTTCCCCCACTGTGGCTTCTGACAGTGCTGCCCTTGTCCTCTTAGCATCACACATACTGGCCACTCATTGCCTTTAAGTCCCAGGGTCTCTTCTCACGGGGGAGGACAGTGACTTTGTGTTATGTGAGTGAATGAGCACTATTAAATAAAATGATGCGAAAATAGAGGCAGTTTTTAACGGCAAAACTATATGAGTTCTCTTTATTATCACAAAGAGCTTAGCAAGACTTCCCTGGTGGTCCAGCGGTTAAGAATCCACAACGAAGAAGACGTGAGTTCAATTGCTGGTTGGGGAACTAAGGTCCCACACGATGCAGGGCAACTAAGCTGGTGCCACAACTCCAGAAGCCAGCTCACCGCAAGGAAGACCCAGCAGGCCAAGAGAAAAAAAAAGAGTTAGGAAAGTCCACCTTCTCTTTGGCTGAATTCATTAAAATGTGGCAAGCATCCTAAAGGCAATGACAGTTTTCTCCAGCCTGATCTACTTGGAGGAGGGTGTTTGGTTGGAATCTTTGCATTTCTTTCATTTTAATCAAGAATGTGTCAGAAGGAAGAGGAGCCAGAGACAATTTTCTTTTAATATGAAGCAGGATGTCAGATATTCATCTGGCCAGAAGCGACTTCATCCACTTTGATCTAACTCTGGCTTTTGAAAACTCCAGGGAAAAGGAAATGAAACCTACGATGGGGAGATGCTTTTGCTAAACCCAGAGACTCTGAACCTGAATCCAGCTCAGTGTTCTGGAGTCACCCAACTACCTTCTGCTGCCGGAGCCAGAACGGGAAATGAGTTCCTTTAAGTGGGGGAAATATGAACTGTATAATGAGAGTGCATAGCTCTCTCGATGGCCCTGAACACGTTCCCACTGCCATTTCAGATGGAACTGATGCAGTTAAGCCCGAATTTCCTGGCAAGCCCGGGAGGAGTTTTTTCCAAAAGACATCTTAGACCACAAAGGAGCAGCCTTTCCATGTCTAATCGCAAAAGCAAACCGCTGGACACATGCTGCCTGTTTCCAGCTGGTTGTGTATGTTCCCTTCACACTTTCACAAAAAAACGTGCCAAGGTGTGACATTTATGAACCCCACCAACTGGGAGCTGTGCACACAAATCGTTTTGCCTGTGGTATGGGAAAGTGATGAATGGGGCCCCTTCTGCCCGCGGAGGAGGACCGCTCTCCCTCTGGCTTGCCTGCTGCCTTATTTATTACACACTGAACTATAAAAACCGCCCGGCCGGAGGCAGCTCTGATCTCCAGCCCCTGGCGCTTGCCCGAGGAGACCACGGCGGCCAGAGCCCCAGCCGTCTTCCCCGGGAAGCTCTGTGGCTCTGTTGAGAACCATGCTGGGGAGGCAGCTCGTCTATTGGCACCTTCTGGCTTTGCTTTTCCTCCCTTTTTGCCTGTGTCAAGATGAATACATGGAGGTGAGCGGAAGAGCTAATAAAGTGGTGGCGCGAATAGTGCAAAGCCATCAGCAGACTGGCCGTAGCGGCTCCAGAAGGGAGAAAGTGAGAGAGCGGAGCCATCCTAGAACTGGGACTGTGGATAATAACACTTCTACAGACCTAAAATCCCTGAGGCCGGATGAGCTACCGCCCCCCGAGGTAGATGACCTAGCCCAGATCACCCCATTCTGGGGCCAGGTACTCGGAATTCTCTTTTAAGGGTTACTGTCAAAGCTTCATGAGTTTTGTTGTCTTTGCTCTTTTATTTTTTTTCAGCTGTGATTCCCGGGAACAGTGCTTTCCAGAAGCTGGCTGAACTGCTCGCGGGTCTGTCTCTCTGGCTTGCTGTGGGATGCTAGGGGCGCTGGCAGTGTGCGTTAGACACTCAGCAGAGGTAGCACTGATGTACTGAGATAAAGAGAAGCCACAGACGCCCCATCAGAAAGGGGAGTGGAGCATCAGCCCTGCTCTGCTGTGGTTTTGTTTCTTTCTTGCTCTGTTGGTGTGGAAAGGAGGAGGAGAGCTGACCTTTGCCGATAGACGGGTTGCTGGAGATAATCATTTACAGATCATAAATTGGACTTTCTTAATTCTTCCTGGCAGAGAGAAGCTGCCCTTTGAGTTTTTCATTTGATTTGCGAGTTTACTGTGACATTTCATGCCAGGCTTGATTATTTGATTTAATAGCACTCTATTTTCACTTTGTTTTAAAAAGGAGTTAAAACAAAAACATATATCTGTATTTAAAATGCAGACCTCATGCTATTGTATGACCCAGGGCCTACTAATCAGAGGATTTGTGTAAAATGCTGAGTATAAGCTCAGCATCTAAGGAGGCATCTTTAACTCTTTGAGGGTGGTGTGGGAGTGAGTTCATGTTTTAGTGTAGTGAATAGCAAATGGATGAAACTCAATTTCATTGAAAACATTAAGAACAGGAAGACACAGGTTTTTAACTGTCTATTATTTTTTATTTAAAAAATTTAATTGAGGTATATATAACATGATATTAGTCTCAGGTATACAACATAAGGAAGAAGAAGATTTTGATTTGCCTTCCAGGAATCAGCATGATGAAATCAGATGAGGGGGCAAGGAGAGTTACTCTGAATTATATGATTTTTGAACAGATAAATTTTACTATAAGAATTAACTGCTTCTGGTAGCTCAGCTGGTAAAGAACCTGCCTGAAATGTGTGAGACCCCAGTTCGATTCCTGGGTTGGGAAGATCCCCTGGAGAAGGGAATGGCAACCCACTCCTGTTTTCTAGCCAGGAGAATCCCATGAACAGAGGAGTCTGGTGGGCTACAGTCCATGGGGTCACAGAGTGGGACACGACTGAAGTGACTGAGCATGCAAAGCAATTGAGCATGCACACACACATGCATTGGATAGGCCCTGAAAACGTCCATGCCGCTGAAATCTCAGCCTTGCCAACCACAGACTGACGTGTGGGTTGAGACCGGTAGAAGATCACACCAAGATCACAGGCAGAAGCAGTTGTGGATCTGAGACAAACCTGGACTTCTGACTTGACCACAGATACAGTTGTTCAAACCGTTCTGTGGGGCCTGGTTGAACCGGTGGAGCTGCGGGAGAAAAGATAAACTCTATACACAATCCTGTTTGTTTATTTATTTATTTTGGCCATGCTGTGTGGCAAGTGAGATCTTAGTTCCCCAACCAGGGACGAATCTGTGTCCCCTGCAGTGGAAGTGAGAAGCCCTAACCACTGGACCACCAGGGAAGTCCCCAGTCCTGTTTTTTGAAGGCCACTTTTAGAGATTATCCTTTCATCTGATAGTCTTTTGGCTGAAGAGTGATTAATACTGATTTGTGTTTATCAGTGGTGAAGATATCTGTGCTTTTGTCTGAGCCTTGATCTGGACTTTCCACTTCAGTAAATGGGCTCTCTGCTGGATCCTTCTTGGCCATGGCTGTGTGAGCCCCCAGAGGCAGCAGAAGGCAGATGAGGGCTGTCATGGGTCATTATTTCTTGGCATCCAGCAGGCCACTGAAATTCAAATTTCTGTTCCATGCTGCCTGCTAGCGGCCCTAGGCATCTAGCATATTAAAATCAGATGAGGTGGGTAAGAAGCCTTTTTGGGGTTTCCTTTTTTTTTTTCTTTTGAAGGGGGGTGCTTTTAAACTCCCTTGGATTCCTACAGTATTTCCAAATCAGCCCCCAACAGGAGTCACTGTGGAGATTTAGCCACTGATACTCTAGAAGTTTTAGTACAATTCTCTGCCCATGGATATGGAGCCCCGTGTTGAATTTAGGATTTTTCTGTGTGCTTCCTTCTTTCCTCACTCCCCCAACTTCCCACCTCTTCTCTTAATCCTCATTCACTCCTTTACTAATCTTTTTTTTTTTCCTTCACCAATCTTTTCCTGTGCTTCTCTGTGAGTCACATTTTAGGATGGGGATAGATACACTCAAGCTTCTATTGCTGAACAGTTCTGAAGGGCTCTCGTGGGGATAAATTAACAGATAATTCAATGCCATGTGATAAAGTTCACACACAAAAGACTGTTGGGAGGAAAGGGTCAGAATGGTGGTGGCTGTTGAGTTGAATCTCAAAGGATGAGACAAAAAGGATGGCTATTCACAGAAAAGATAAAATAAATTTGTGTGACAGAAAGAGCCTTGAGAGAGCCTGGAGGAGTGGGTGTCAGTGGAGTGCCTGGGCTGTGGGAGGAAGACACCCATGATTTTAGTGCCGTTTGATGGATTCTGTTGACCGGTTAAAAAGCTTAGACCTTATTTTGCAAGCAGAAGTTTTGTTCGTGCATAGCAGGGCAGTGAAGTCAGGGTTGTGTTCTAAAAAGAGGACTCTGGCCATAGGGTTTGTGCAAAGATGTGTAGAGGTGGGGGACCACTCTCCCAGGGAGACCTGCTCTCCCTTTTCCTGGCATTTTCTTCTCTGCAGCTCTTCACCATTTCCACCTTTATCAACCTTCCCTGCTCTTCCTAGGCACCTGTCTCTCCCTCCTCCACTTCCCTTCACTTTCTTTATCTTCGCTTTTCCCTTTCCACAGAAGGAGCCGTGGACCCTTTTTCCTGAAGTCATTTCCCAATAGTAGAGCTTCATTCTCGATAGCTGCCCCTAGGCCTCCATCCTCAGAATAGATGAAACCCGTCTTAGGGACTTTCTTCCTCTCATACCACACATTTGCATGATCTTCGTACTCAAATTTGACCTAATTTTGGGAAGAGTCAATAACAAGGTGACCTGCAGAACTACCTAGAATGTGAATCTCCCTTGCCTGGGAGAAAACTTCTCAACTAACACATCCTGTCTAATTTGTTCCAAGGCTCACAGACATTGTTCCATTTGATTGATTTTTCAAAGACCAGGCCAGAGGGAGGACCGTGTTGTGAAATGTTCCAAGAGGGTTCTTAGGAGGGGGCCCACATAGTGATCAGAAATCTCTCCCTGTTTTGGTGGTAGCTCTGTGCTCTCAACTTCCCTGATGGCTCAGTAGTAAAGAATCTGCCTAGCAATGCAGGGGATGCAGGAGACACGGATTCAATCCCTGGGTCGGGAAGATCCCCTTGAGAAATGGCAACCCACTCCAGTATTCTTGCCTGGGAAATCCCACAGACAGAGGAGCCTGGCAGGCTACAGTCCACGGAGTCATAAAAGAGTCAGACTCAACTTAGCGGCTAAACAACAACCGTGCTCTCCAAGTGCTTGGGTGTGCACCTCATCTCCTGGAGCTGATTTCCTGTGCCCAGACACTAGCCTTCAAAACAAAAGCTTTCTAAGTCACCATCTGAGGCTTTGGGAAAGACTTCAGTATCATTGTTTGTGTTATAGAGCTGGAAGGAAATTTCATGACCATTTTTACCCTGTCCTCTAATTTAGTGGACAAGAAAAATGATGTCTGGGAGAAAATGACTTCATGAAAGTCACACAGACCTGTAATGGGAGTTCTGGTTCCAGTCCAGTTCTCTTTCTGACATTCTTGGTTGTCTCAGTTTTTAAATTCTATTTTTAAATAAATGGTTCCACTTCAGGATTTTCCCTCATCCCCACCCGTCTCCTTCCCTTAAATTCATTATTGGCAGAGCTTAGAATTTCTTGGAGCTTAAAAATCTGTGTTTCATATTAGCAAAATTATACCAGGAAATTACAGAATACTTACTCCTCAGATTTCATCTTTGGATTAGAAGGTGGGGCAGTCTGCAGTGTCTGACTTCCCAAGTGTCTGAAATCCCTTGTCTCCAACCAATTGCTTTGGCTAATTTTCTTTTCCTCTACCGGCTTCGTAGAAGGTTTTCGTAGACTCCCATACCTGTCCAGGGTTGGGTCTGAGGGACTGAAGACTAGACCAGGAGATTGTCCAAATCCTAGCTCCTGAAACCTTGAGTCTGGGCTCTCAGCTGTTGCAGCTTTTGCTGGACTACAGATGAGGCATTTGTTTCTTAATATTATAACTAGGTGGGAACCTGTTTAAATAAAAAAGAAATAAGAGTCAGGGAAAAAATTCTAGCTTGTTTTATGTTTTGTTTGTGCAAATTTAGTTTTTAAAAATAATTTTTATCAGAGTATAGTTGATTTGCAATGTTGTGTTACTTTCAGGTGTACAGCAAAGTGAATCAGTTATACATATACATGGGGTTTTCCAGGTGGCGATAATGGTAAAGAACCTGCCTACTAATACAAGAGACATATGAGGCTCTGGTTCAATCCCTGGGTTGGGAAGGTCCCCTGGAGGACGAAATGGCAACCCACTCCAGTATTCTTGCCTGGAGAATCCAATGGACAGAGGAGCCTGGAAGGCTCGTAGGGTTGCAAAGAGTAGGCCATAACTGAAGCAACTTAGCACACATACACTCTTTCTTAAAAAGTTATTTATTTATTCATTTTATTCTGGCTCCACTGGGTCTTCATTGCCATGCATGGGCTTTGGCTAGTTGCTGTGAGCGGGGACTCCTCCCTAGTTGTGGTGTTTGGGCTTCTCACTGTGGTGGTTTCTCTTGTTGCAGAGCATCAGCTCTAGGGCACGTGGGCTCAGTGGTTGTGGCGCACAGGCTCAGTTGACCCACAGCACATGGAATCTTCCCTGACCAGGGATCAAACCGGTCTCTTGCATTGGCAGGCAGATTCTTAACCACTGGACCACAAGGGATGTTCTATCCATTCTTTTTTAGATTCTTTTCTCATACAGGCTATTACAGAGTATTGAGTAGAATTTGCTGCGCTGTGAATGTCTAGAGGTGCAACAACGTGAAGCGCTGATACATTGTTCTGCTTGGATTTCTAATGGCAGAGAAAACTTGAATTTTAAATGACTTCTTCCTCCCTCCTTTTCTTCATCTCTCTCTCTTTCTTCCTTCCTCTCTCACCCCATCCCTTCCTTTTAAAAAATGAATCCCTTAGCAACAACATGCTATTTTCAAAAAAACTTTGATTTTTAATTGGTGTCAAGGAAAGTTTCCACAAGTTTTTTGTATGCTATCTATAATTAAAAGTTGCCCATTTAGAAGAGACTCAAAGTTTTATGAATGACTCTAACTCTTTTGCGGTTCAACTTCTGCAAAATCTCTACCTCCTTGACAGTAAGCCCAAATTTTAGACATTTATCATTGATACGTAAGTGTTGAACTCAGAGTCATATCTGAATACATTTAATATTCATTAAGCAAGGCTTCAACAGTACGTGAACCGAGAACTTTCAGATGTTCAAGCTGGATTTAGAAAAGGCAGAGGAACCAGAGATCAAATTGCCAACATCTGTTGGATCATAGAAAAAGCAGGAGAGTTCCAGAAAAACATCTACTTCTGTTTCATTGACTACACCAAAGCCTTTAACTGTGTTTATCACAACAAACTGTGGAAAATTCTTCAAGAGATGGGAATACCAGACCACCTTAGCTGCCTCCTGAGAAATCTGTGTGCAGGTCATGAAGAAACAGAACTGGGCATGGAACAACAGACTGGTTCCAAATCAGGAAAGGAGTACGTCAAGGCTGTGTATTGTCACCCTGATTATTTAACTTATATGCAGAGTACATCATATGAAATGCCAGGCTGAATGAAGCACAAACTAGAATCAAGATTGCAGGGAGAAATATCAATAACCTCAGATATGCAGATTACACCACCCTTATGGCAGAAAGCGAAGAACTAAAGAGCCTCTTGATGAAAGTGAAAGAGGGCAGTGAAAAGCTGGCTTAAAACTCAACATTCAGAAAACGAAGATCATGGCATCTGGTCCCATCACTTCAAGGCAAATAGAAATGGGGAAACAATGGAAACAGTGACAGACTTTATCATTTTGAGTTCCAAAATTACTGCAGATGGTGACTGCAGCCATGAAATTAAAAGATGCTTGCTCCTTGGAAGAAAAGCTATGACATGGAGAAGGAAATGGCAATCCACTCCAGTATTCTTGCCTGGAGAATCCCATGGAGGGAGGAGCCTGGTAGGCTACAGTCCATGGGGTCGCAAAGAGTCAGACACGACTGAGTGACTTGACTTCACTTCACTTTCTAGACAAAGTGACAGATACTGTCGGTCACGAAGCAAGATAAGTGGTGTGGCTCTTCTACCCCCGGCTGTCTCTCGTGTGGACGTCCCGACCCCGAGTGTGTCCCAGCCGCCTGACTCGGCCTGTCCGAGCAGCTGGTGCCTCTTAGGTCAAGATCCTTGTGGACAGAGGGGGACATGCACCATTACTTGAATTAAGTGATGGTTACAGAAAACAGAAGATGCTCAGTCGCTGGAAGTCTGGAGGCGGGCTTGCTGTGCACATGGGCTCCTGAGGACCCAGCGCCCACGGCTGAGCTGCCTCTGGGGTCACAGCCCTGGAGCCACTTTCATTCTCGAAAAGTTCACCAGCTGCGCCCAGTGGGTCTCGGGCTGCTGTCAGACAAGGCTGGTGGTCTGAAGGGAGCCCTCCTGAGCTGAGGGCAGGAGGTACCATGTGGACGGAGTCTTCAGTCCTCACTGCACTTCACCTCCAGTGCGTTCTCCCGACACTGCTTCCAGCAGAGCATGCTCTTCCCAGAGCCGAGCTCTGCGCCTCCCCTGACGACAGGCACAGACGCAGGTGAGGGGAGAGCACAGGGGCCTCGGGCAGGAAAGGGGCCACGTCTCACCTCAGCACTGAG
The DNA here is from genome assembly GCF_003369695.1 of Bos indicus x Bos taurus. NCBI lineage: Eukaryota > Metazoa > Chordata > Mammalia > Artiodactyla > Bovidae > Bos > Bos indicus x Bos taurus. The sequence continues at coordinate 39,527,298 of NC_040095.1, forward strand.
GAGGGGTGAGGGGTGGAATCCAGAACACGCCAACCTCCGTCAAGGAGGCACAAAGAAGCACTTTTACTCTGAGGAAATGGACAACTAAGACATCAGGAGAAACAGGAGGCCCAGGAAAACAGCGAGCTGCTGTCTGTCCCTTTGGAGCTGGCAAAGGACCCAGCCCCTCCAGACTCAGTGGGCGAGGAGGTGTCAGCCTGCCGTGGGCAGGCGGCGTCAGCACGCACTCTGGCCGTGGGTCACACTTCAGCCGCGCGGTCTCCCGTGAGCGTGTGCCCCGTGCATTGGGAGGGCCCCGCAGGACACACCAGTGCCGCATCTGACACCAGACACAGGCGGCGGTGCTGACGTCCCGGAGGCACCCTGGGACCAACCGGGCTTTTGTGGGCCCAGACTGCTACCAGTTACCACAGAGAACATAAATCAGCATTCTTTAATTCTGGTGTTTTCCTCAAGAAACCTTGAGTGGCTTTCGCCAAGTGATCAGAAGTCATGACATTCAATAGCACATTAAGACTGCCGGAGACCCACCAACCAGAACCAGCAAGGGCTTAGCACAGAGAAATCCCCGCTCAAAGGCAAAGCCGCCTGGGTCACCACTGAGCACTGCGCCCAGCCCGCCTCACTCCTCCTGCCATGGAGGACGTGGACCCCAGATCCCAGCCTCCGCCCGCTGCTCACAAGCAACCCGGCTCCCATTGGAGCTTCAGCACCTTTAGCCAGTGGGTTTGAGGATCCAGAGTTTAAAAATGTAAACGCTGGAAGGAAAGCGTTATAAAAGGGAAAAGGACGATGCCGATGCAGCAGACCACACACAAGGAGGAAGACAAGCTCCAGGACAGGAGCCCCACCTGCTCTCCTCCGGCTCCTCAGTCCAGATGCAGAGCTCAACACCTCCCTCCCCAGGAGTCACAGGGCACGCCTGGGGCAGTGCACACACACACGCACATGGACACACATATGCTCCAGGCCCTTCTGGCCAACTTGTAAACAGTACTGCTTTAGGAAGATTTAATTTCAAAGAATAAAAATAATAAAGTGCAAAAAAAAAAAAAAAAAAAAAGCTATGACAAATCTAGACAGCATATTAAAGAGCAGAGACATTACTTTGCCAACAAAGGTCCATCTAGTCAAAGCTGTGGTTTTTCCAGTAGTCATGTATGGATGTGAGAGGTGGGCCATAAAGAAAGCTGAGCACCAAAGAATTGATTCTTTTGAACTATGGTATTGGAGAAGACCCTTGAGAGTCCCTTGGACTGCAAGGAGATCCAACCAGTCAATCCCAAAGGAAGTCAACCCTGAATATTCATTGGAAGGACTGATGCTGAAGCTCCAATACTTTGGCCGGCCTGATGCGAATAACTGACTCATGGAAAAGACCCTAATGGTGGGAAAGATTGAAGGCAGGAAGTGAAGGGGATGACAGGGGATGAGATGGTTGAATGGCATCACTGACTCAATGGACATTCAATCCTGATTCAAACAATGCAATAATCACTTAAATTTTCAAGTGGAATATGAAACAGATCTGCATGTTAAAGGCAGAAGTTTAAAAAAGTGAAATTGCTTCAAGTTGTAAATAATTAATAATAACTTTTTGGAGTCATGAATCTTAATTTTCTAAGGCAATTTTTGTGTGCTGTGACTGTTGGAAAAACTAGAGTTGCAATTTAAAATTTCTAAGAACTTTTAACATAGTAGTATCATGAATATACATAGTCTTAATTACTGTATTTGATGCTGGTAATTTTATCATTTGTGGGTCATCTACTCAGTTTAGCTATGTCTGAGACTATAGACAGTTGGAAAAGAAAAGGAATGTTTCCAAGTCTACTTCTGAAGGAGATTTCTCTTTTCCCATAGCTTCTGGAACATACTTTCTTGAAACACTGCCCCCATCCTCCACTCCCACTCCCACTTTCCAAGGAGCCTGTTCTTCTACCCACTCTGTTGTTTCCTTTGCCTTCTGATCATCACCTCACCTGAGCTATTCCCTGACTCCTTTGCCATTGACATACCCACCCCACACCTTCTTTTCTGATGTTGTTGTGGGTTGTTTGGAATTAAACTTACCTAGGCACCAAAGCCAGAGGAAATTCAAAAGTTCTAAGTACTCACATGTGCCTTTCTTTGAAGTTTCTTTTTGTGTCTTTTTTTTTTAAGTCTCCACAAACCGGAGGACTGCCCCCAGACTGCAGCAAGTGTTGCCATGGAGACTACAGCTTCCGAGGCTACCAAGGACCCCCTGGACCTCCCGGTCCCCCTGGCATTCCAGGTAAGGATGAGAGAGATGCGTTATCTCCCGTCTACTTGCAGACCATACCAAATCAGGAGCCAGGGGTGAACCTCAGTGATCTGGGATCACTTGTGTATGATCCAGAGCTTGCGCATGGAAAATCCAAAAGAGAGTGGGGTAGGCAACTGAGTTTACTGAGTCCATGAGGTAGAAGTATATAAGATATAGTATTTATTATCCATACCATGCACAGAATCCCACAGGCATTAGGCATACTGGGACCTCAGCCTACATGCCAGGAGGCCCTTCACCAGTGTGGAATGTGGAATCACTGGAGCTTAACAGGTTCATACTTTTGTTTCAGTGTTTCTGCCACTGTGTGCTCCATAGGGCACTCTAGATCTAGCCTTCTGGGGATTTGGGAAGTGAGAGTGGGGAGGAGAGATTGCTGATCTGGGTTATAGTCATCTTCACAGTCCTTTTCACTGAATGACACATCCTTCTGTTTGATTCTAGGTCTAGCTGAGTTTGTCTTCCTCTAGCCTCTAGGCGCTCCATGCTCAGCTATCTCTCAGTTGACCCTTGTACTTCTCTTGGACTCATGGGAACATTTTTGGGCTAGAGCACCATATGGCGGCACGGGGTGTGCTGTCGAGCTCCACTGGGACCCTCTGGAGCCACCGCTCAGCCAAATCTACTCTACTGAGTGGGGCTCCAGGCATGGATCATTTGGGGAACTCGCTAGCCTCCTGGGTCAGGCAAGGAGAGGGCAGCCAGGTCCACGACCTCCAAATCTGAGGGCCTATGTGACTCTGTAGTCTCCAGGTCAATTCCTGGGAGTGCAACCTTTTCTCAAGGTTTGGCAAAAGTCCTCTTACTCTTCTCTTACTCCCATTGATGTTAGTAGTTAAAAAACAGTGAGACTTAATTTTTCTTAATACCTTTGAGAGGCTTCTCAAACAAAACCAAATATAGAACGAGCAAGTGCTCTGTTAGACTTTATGATTAGTAGCTTGGAACCTATGTCACTGACCATCATGGGCAGCAGGCAGCAGGTGCAGTGATTAGGGGTAGGGAACATTCAGACCCTCCTAAAATCTTCTTAGGTCTACACTCTTCTGAGGCCAGAGGATGGACTGGCTTTGACCTCATGTTTCCCATCAGAAACAGTTTTGTCATCAGCACGTTAACCTGCAAATACAGTCAAAGTTCATCAGTATGGAAGAATTGCAAGCTTGTTATGAAACCTGACCAAAGGTGGCACACAATGGCAGAAGGGCCTGGAATTCAACAAGTGTAAAAATAAAGGAAGAGGTGTAGAAATTCCCTCTGAGTAAAGAGTTGAAATCATTATCCAAGTCTTGCTTTCAAGATTATTGTTATAATTTTCATCAATGATTTACTTTTCCTTCAGTTATAAAAGTGGTACATATTATTGTAGAAATTTTTAAAAATGCAGAAAGTTATATAGGATAATACAAAAATCACTTGTGTTCCATCCACTTAGAAAAAAGATTGCTATTGTTTGGTTGCTAAGTCCCGTCCAACTCTTTGCGACCCCATGGACTGTAGCCTGCCAGGCTCTTCTGTCCATGGGATTTCCCAGGCAAAATGAATCACTGTAAAATATTTTTATGTAATTTGTTATAGTTTTTCCCCCTTTGGATAAAGCATGTATATATATATACATATATATATGTATATGTAATATACATACCTACACGTAGTATCATGGGAACCCTGTTGATTCGTAGCCTCTTTTATCTAAAACATATGTTATTTAATATTTTTCTTCATCATTATTTTTTTTGTGACTATATAACATTATTTACTGGGATATATATATATATATATATATACCGTTTTTAAACAATTCTGTTTACAAATCCTTTATTATTATTATTATTTTGGCTGTGCCATGCAGCTTGCAGGATTATAGTTCCCTGGCCAGGGATAGAACTCATGCCCCCTACGGTGAAAACACAGAGTTTTAAGCACTAGACCACCAGTGAATTCCCTACCATTTTAAAATTTTACCCTTTCAGTATTGATGGACATTTAGGTGGTTTCTAATCTTTGCTATTATAAAGGATCCTTTGATAATCAGTCTTCTATGCAACTATTCTTCCAAGTCTTGCTTTATAGGAAAAATAGGCTTTAGAATCTGGAGACTTAAGAGTATCTAAGTCTGTTTTCATTGTTCCATTTAAGAGAGATCCTATTCCATGATGACCTCATGGCTGTGTTTAGGCTTGTTTCAAATGGTCCCCTTATGCCATTGAATCTGTATTATTGAAGAAAGGAACTATGTTTCTATAGAAATAGACAGTGAGTATGAGTGACTAGGCTTTCTCATGATGATGTCTGGTTGTTTAAGGAAACCATGGGAACAATGGCAATAACGGAGCCACTGGCCACGAAGGGGCCAAAGGTGAGAAAGGAGACAAAGGCGACCTGGGACCACGAGGGGAGCGTGGGCAGCATGGCCCCAAAGGAGAGAAGGGCTACCCGGGGATTCCACCAGAACTGCAGGTAAACCATCTTGGCACGTCTCCAGGTGACCCTTAGGGTCCAGGAGTCAGAAGGCTTGAGTGTTTTTTCATCCTCAGTGTTGAGTAAACAAACCCTGTCTCAATGTGTTCATCTCAGTCTTTTCACCACAGGATATTTGCCTAAGACCAATGCTGTCAAAGTGCTTTGAAATCATTCTTAGGGAGAAGAGAAATGTACGAAGGGTGAAATTCAGCACCCTCTTTAGACCAAATACAGAGTAACCCTGAACATCAGCTAATTTCCACTTTCCAAATGAAAACATACGTGCAATAAAAAGGTTTTTGGCAACTTGAATATATAAACTTTTAGATGCATGAAATATTATTAGACACTTGACCATCCCATTTATTTATCAATTTTGTTACATTTGCATGTTTAGGTCACACGGATAGATATTAATGCACAAATACTGCTGTCTATCAAATCAGCCATTAACTGCCATTGTGCCATTAACTTTTACTTAAATTTTCTCATCAGTATCTTCTTTATCACTAAAGACATTCTGAGCCCTTCACCTACATATTTCCAGACTAGACCATATTCACTTCAACTTAAAGTTTTTAAAATTCATTTATGAGGCTATCATTGGACATTTTAATCTCAAGCCCAACTACCCATTTATCTGTTATTTCTCTTTTAAGTGATCTTCCGAAATTCTCGTTGTCAGTAACACCTAAAACTCACAAATGTGAGATTAGGTCACACCAAGAAAATTACTAAGTCTGAGTTGCTTATTTATTTATTTATTTGGTTAATATTTTTAAAATGGACTCCTCCAAGAAACACCTATCAACACTGAAATCTAGCATTTTATATTGCTTGTTTCTGGCTGAAATGTCTTCCTGAAATAATAACTTGTGATTAAAATTAAGTAATTGAGAGAATATACTGATGAAATAAAACTTATATTTTAAAGCAAGTCAAGGAAAATTTATACATAATATTTTCTCTGCCCATTTGGGCCTCCTCTCTCCCCTCTAGTGTGCACTGTACATCTGCATTATGCATTAACCAGACCACGCCAGTGGCAGAAATACCTACTCGACCATAAAGCTCAATTTCTCTTCTTTTGACAGCAGACATGTAACTCCTTAGAAGATAACACTACTTACTTACAACCTTATTAATGTTACTAGCGATATTACTTGTATTCTGCCTATTTTATAAGATTATTGTTTCTTGCATTACCAGCAAGTGACTGAGTCTCTGATAAAAATAGTGATGACTAGGGACTGGGGAGCCTGGTGGGCTGCCGTCTCTGGGGTCACACAGAGTTGGACACGACTGAAGCGACTTAGCAGCAGCAGCAGCAGCAGGGAACTTGAAACAATTGACCAAATAAACAGTTCTGTAAGATCAATGATTGTAATAGATACGGAAAGAAGCAACAAGGAGGAACCATATCTTGGACCATTACAGACTAGTAAGGCAGGTGGTCCAGAGGCTGTTGGCTACTGTTAAGTGGGCCTCATCCAGTAACAGTACATGGAGTGTCTTATCAAGGAAATCTTGGCTTGGCCTTGGAATGAGCATCCCCAGGGCAATGGGACAGTTGGTCACAAAATGCCTCCCAGACCGTGGTTGAAATTAAGGGCAAAAGGGAAAGGATTGTAAAATAAAGAGTGTTGCCCACCAGCCAGTTCTATAAGAACCAAGTTGTTAGCCACTGCAGTCGCCGATCTACAGTATACCCTGAAAGGAATTCAAGGTGAAGATCAGGATGAAGTACTTTGTGCTCTGGGAAAACTGGCAGAATTGGCCATCAGACAATTAAATCTTTTCAGGAGAGAATCTCATGGACCCAGTTTCCTGGATCTTCCCACACTTAGAAAAAAGCACTGAAACCAGTGACTAAGACGTCTGGTCCTCGAGAATAGCAGTCACCTTCTACTGAGATGCGAGTATGACAGCATGCACTCCTTCACCAAAACCACGTACACGCTGGTCTCTGCCCTGACCCCCTTACCTCTTCACAACAGTCCTCACGGCTTTCTGAAAGACTGTCTCCTGGGTTAGAATCCTCAGGTTGGCTCTAATAAAACTTTCCAGTTTCTTTCATAGATTATTAATGTTTTCATGGACAATACTATAACATGAGAAACTTTTAAAGAACTAGAAAGTACAGTAACTATCTGAAAGATCAGTGGGGGGAAAACTGCCCTTTATTTGAGCACATGTGGTAGTTGATTACCCTTGGATAAATTCCATCATTTTTCTGGGTCTCAGGTTTTTTTTAAAGGGTGAACTAAGAGGTCCTGTGTGTTATTCAACCAGTGTTTGTGTTTTTGTAACTTTTTAATGAATGCTGTTTAATAATTTTAATAACCTGGGGTCTGGGTGCCAGTATAAATTTAGAAAGAAAAGGAGACAGATACGGCTGCCCAGGTTATTGTTAGTGTTATTCAGTTGCTCGGTTGTATCTGACTCTTTGTGACCCCATGGACTGCTGCACACCAGGCTTCCCTGTCCAGGTTATAGGTACCTAATAAGATGGATGATAAACATTCTCAGGGCTAGAAATTAACCCAAATGTGTGAATGGTTATATTCTAGTTAAGGGGCCCTGTAGTAGCCAGTTTAAGGGAGAACACCTTGGCAACTGTTACCTTTGCTCTGTCAGCTTCTTGACCCTAAAACCATAATATGATCATTTGGGAGAACTACAGTCACACATTTTGAAGGAAGCCTTAAAGAGGATAGAAGATTGGTCTTAGGCAGATTGTAAAGGAGGGTAACTTCTGGCCCTTGATCCCCATTCCTAAATCTTTCGTCTGACGTCACCCCTTCTTCATCTTTCTGCATCCAGTGCCCTCATGTGGTCCTTCTGACTGCCCAAATCCTTTCTGTGTTGATTCTCCCAGGCTTGCCTTCCCACTCTGCCCCAAGTCTTCCAGAACTTCACGTTATTTGCTCTTTCTTCTCTCACTCTTCTCACTTAAAACTTCCATTCATTCAAGAAGATAACCCCCCAAACGAAAGAACTTACTGATCTAGGGGTTTCTCTGGTGGCTAAGTGATAAAAAAATCTGCCTGCCAATGCAGGAGACGAAGGTTCGATCCCTGGCCTGGGAAGATCCTACATGTGATGGAGTAACTAAGCCTGTGTTCCACAACTACTGAGCCAGCATTGTAGAGCCCACGCTGCAACTACCAAGCCCCCTTTTTTGACTTCTGAAGCCTGTGCGCCCGAGAGCCCGTACTCTGCAACAAGAGAAGACAGTGCAATGTGAAGCCCACGCACCACACTAGAGAGTGAACCCCAATCCTTGGCTCTAGAGAAAAGAACATGCAGCAACGAAGAACCAGCACAGCCAAGAAATAATAATTTTATTTTTTAAAAAGAAATTATTGATTTAATTCACACTCAGTTTCAATGACTCCTTTGGACAGGGGATTGGCATTGACTTTCAAATGTGACTCTCTAGTGGTGGCACCATTTCCACGTGTGAGTTATTCCCACATCACTGAGCACTTCCCCAGCACCACCTAGATGTCCTATGTGTGTGTGTGTGCTGTCACTCAGTCGTGACTCTTTGTGACCCCATGGACTGTAGCCCACCAGGCTCTTCTGTCCATGGGGTTCTCCAGGCAAGAATACTGGAGTGGGTTGCCATTCCCTTCTCCAGGGGATCTTCCTGACTTAGGGATTGAACCCAATGAACCCTGCATTGGCAGGTGGATGCTTTACCACTAGTGCCACCTGGGAAGCCGATGTCTTACAGTTCAGCTCAATTCTGACCCTTAAGAGCTCAGCCCTTTGAGACTGCTCCACCTTCCCCTACTTTAGGCACCAATCCAGTTCAGGCTGTCACCTGTGCTTCTGTCTGGCTATAGATCAAAGGTTCCAGATGAGCCCCTCATTGGGTTTGATTAATGTACTAAAGAGGCTCATAGAAGAACTCAGAGAAACATTTTACTTACTTTCTCACCAATTTATTATAAAAGGATATAACTGAAGAGCAGCCAGATAGAAGAGATGCATAAGGCAAGGTGTGGAGAAAGGGGGCTGAGAGGCACTCTCCCCAAATCTCCATGTGTTCACCAACCTGAAAACTCTCTAAAACTTGTCTTTTGGGTTTTAATGGAGGCTTCATTATTCAGGCATAAATGATTAAATCACTAGCTACTGGATTCTCTGTCCAGGCCCTGTCTTCTCTGCAGAGATCTGTCAGGGAAGGGCTGGGAGCAGAGAGGTATGGGGGATGGGAGGCACAGCTCAGTTCAGTTCAGTCACTCAGTCGTGTCCGACTCTTTGCGACCCCAAGGACTGCAGCACGCCAGGCTTCCCTGTCCATCACCAACTCCCAGAGCTTACTCAAAATCATGTCCATTGAGGTGGTTATGCCATCCAACCATCTCATCTTCTGTCGTCCCCTTCTCCTCCTGTCTTCAATCTTTCCCGGCATCAGGGTCTTTTCCATGAGTCAGTTCTTCACATCAGGTGGCGAAAGTATTGGAGTTTCAGCTTCAGCATCAGTCTTTCCAATTAATATTCAGGACTGATTTCCTTTAGGATGGACTAGTTGGATCTCCTTGCAGTCCAAGGGACTCTCAAGAGTCTTCTCCAACACCACAGTTCAAAAGTATTAATTCTTCAGCTCTCAGCTTTCTTTACAGTCCAACTCTCACATCCATACATGACTACTGGAAAAACCATAGCTTTGACTAGACAGACCTTTGTTGGCAAAGTAATGTCTCTGCTTTTTAATATGCTATCTAGGTTTGTCATAACTTTTCTTCCAAGGAGCAAGTGTCCTTTAATTTCATGGCTGCAGTCAGCATCTGCAGTGATTTTGGAGCCCAAGAAAATAAAATCTCTCACTGTTTCCACTGTTTCCCCATTTATTTGCCATGAAGTGATGGGACCAGATGCCCTGATCTTAGTTTTCTGACTGTTGAGTTTTAAGCCAACTTTTTCACTCTCCTCTTTCACTTTCATCAGGAGGCACTGAGAGTTCAAAACTTTCAGTTGGCTCTACAGGCAACCAGACCCTCCTGAGGGGCTTTTCCAAAATTACCTCATTAACATAACAAAACACACCTTGATTGCCCTTAACACTTAGGAAATTCTGAGGATTTTAGGAGGTCTCTGTCAAAACTGAGGGACAAATATAAAATATATATTTATCATAAATCATAATGTCACAGGTGTCTTTTATGGAAAAAACACAGGGTAAATAAAATTAAAAAGTTATTTGGCTGAAGGACTTTTCAGATCCTTTAGTATATGCCAATGGGCATTTAATAACTGTACATAGAAGATTTCGTCAAAATTTTCCAGTATTATTTGCTAATAGAATTTTAATATCTCAAAAAGCCTTTTAAAGTCTAATGTTCACTGAAACCCATGCTCACAACTATTGATATATACTGTCATTCCAGTGGCTGCATAGCATTAAAATGTTAAAAATCACCATGATTCAATTTTTCTCCATAGATTAATGTTCATATTATTCCCACTCTTGCTGTTACAAATATTGTTGAAATAATACTTGTTCTGAAACCTTGTTTCTCTAAGATAAATTGCCTTTTACTTAACCTCTAACTCTTTCCTTAGATTGCGTTCATGGCTTCCCTGGCAACTCACTTCACCAATCAGAACAGTGGGATCATTTTCAGCAGTGTTGAAACCAACATTGGAAATTTCTTTGATGTCATGACCGGGAGATTTGGGGCCCCAGTATCAGGTGAGAGGTAAAAATAAATGAGTGGATTAATCAATCTAGCAACCAAAATGGGGAAGGAAGGAAGGAGGAAAGGAAGGAAGGGAGGGAGGAAGAGAGGGAGGAAGGGAATGAGTTCTCTGTATTTCTGGTTAAAACATACATATATATATATAAAACACATACACATATATATACACACATACACACATATATGTGTATACACATACATACACACACATGTAAATATACACATATATACACATACATGGGGCTTAGACAATAAAGAATCTGCCTGCCATGCAGGAGACTCAGGTTTGATCCCTAGATCAGGAAGATCCTCTGGAGAAGGAAATGTCAACCTGTTACCGAAAGGGTGGTGGGTGGGGGAGTCTGGCTGCTTGCCACCAATAAACAGGCCAGGGGTGGAAAGGAAAATTAGCTTTATTTCAGATGCCAGCAACTGCCCATCCCCACCCCCACCCCAGGCAACCAATGGGGCAAGAGCTTTTATATACAGAAGGAGAAAGTTACCTGCAGAAACAGCACAGTCAGCTCTGACAGTCATCTTTAGTCATCTGACCAACATCATCTTGATTGTTGTAGGTACAGTTAATCTTCAGTTCCTGGTTTCCCAGGTGGCGCTAGTGGTAAAGAACCTGCCTGCCAATGCAGGAGACATAGGAGATGCGGGTTTGATCCCTGGGTCAGGAAGATCCCCTGGAGGAGAGCATGGCAACTCATGCCAGTATTCTTGCCTGGTGAACTGCATGGATAGAGTAGCTTGGCAGGCTATAGTTCATGGGGTCGCAAACAGTTGGACATTACTAAGAAACTAACACTTTCACTTTTATACATACACATATGTATATGTGTGTGTAAATACATATACACATATGTGTATATATGCTATATATCTATAATATATATATATATATAATTTTTTTCCCTGTTAGATTTCAAAATAAATGAATTAGAATCTGAAAAGACAAAAATATTTTTTAAAATGATGACCATGTTTACTTACATTCTTAACTCTCATTTGAACTGAGAGTTCAGTGAGAGGGCACAGTTATCTCCGACTTGAAAAAACCCTTTAGATTATATTCTCACAATTTAAATATGTTATAACTGAGTTCATTGCAATTTAAACATGTCATAGCTGTGTTCATCCCTTCGCCTTGACCCCCAAGGAAGTTCACATAATTTTTTTAAAACGTTAAAAAAATTTTTTGAGTACTTCTGTACTCAATTCCTATTGCTGCTGAAACAAATTACCACAAACTACGTTTAAAACAACACAAAATTATCCTCTTATAGTTCTGGAGGTTGGTAGTTCAGAATGAGTTCAACTGGGCTAAAGTCAAGGTGTGGCCAAAGCTGGTTCCTCTGGAAGCTCTAGTGTCTTGCCTCTTCCAACTTCCAGAGGCTGTCACCAGCCCCACAACATCTCAGGCTCTGCTTCCATTGTCACGTCACTTTGGCTTCTCAGATTCTGACCTCCTTGGCTCTTTCATAGAGATGGTGTGATTACTTTGGGCCTACCTCGACAATCCAGGATAAGCTCCCCATCATAAAACCTTAAATTTAATCACACCCACAAAATCCCTTTTGCCATATAAGGCAACAGTCACAGATTCTGGGGATTTTAGGACGTGAGTATGCATGCCTGCATGCTAAGTCCCTTCAGTTTTTCCCACTCTTTGCAACCCCATGAACCATACCCCACCAAACTCCTCTGTCCGGGGGATTTCCCAGGCAAGAATACAGGAGTAGGTTGCCATGCCCTCCTCCAGGGGATCTTCCCAACCCAGGGATCAAAGCCAGGTCTCTTATATCTACCTTCTGCATGGGCAGGCAGATTCTTTATCACTCGTGCCACCTGGGAAGCCCAGACATGAGCATATGTGGAGTCTATTATTCAGTCCCCAACAACTTTCTTACTTCTTGTGCCACAAGCTGCTTCAAGCTCATATTCCATTTTCTTCTGTCCCAGCTCTAGCAATACTCACTTTTCCAAGGAGCCGTGGTTCCTTTTGTTGAGGAGCAGTATTTAGAAGGAGAAGGAAATGGCAACCCACTCCAGTGTTCTTGCCTGGAGAATTCCAGGGACAGGGGAGCCTGGTGGGCTGCTGTCTACGGGGTCACATAGAGTTGGACACGACTGAAGTGACTTAGCAGCAGCAGCAGCAATATTTAGAAACAAAGACCCATGCTAAACATACTCATTGCTCTGAAGATGTCACTTCTTCTGGGTCCTATCCATGGGCAGGGCTGGGAAATACTATAAACTATAAAACATAACTATATTTATTTTTCTATCTATCTATCTTGTATGTTAAAAAACAGAAAGAAACATGAGTTAATTCTGATACCTCTGACTCAAATCCAGCACCACTGGGTTCATCCTAGCATCCTCTTTGTTTCTTTGCAGCTTTTTTTTTTGACAAGGAGAACCCCAACCCTCTTAATCTGTAATATATTTACTTATTTGTTGAACCGCGGTCTATGGGATCACACAGAGTCGGACATGACTGAAGTGACTTAGCAGCAGCAGCAGCAGTATACAAATAAAGTAGTTAAAAAATTGCACACCCATGTCCCATGAAAAATAAATTTACCAACTAAGGTGCAATGTTTGTATACATTTTTTTTCTTTTTATGGTATCTATTCAAAATGCCATCTTTAAAACCCTTGCTGTTGTTGTTTAGTGGCTAAGTTGTCTCCAACTTTTTTGCAACCCCATAGACTGTAGCCCACCTGGCTCATCTGTCCACGGGATTTCCCAGGCAAGAATAATGGAGTGGGTTGCCATTTCCTTCTCTAGGGGATCTTCCTGACTTAGGAATGAAACCCACTAGTGCTGCATTGGCAGGCAGAGCTGAGCCACCTGGGAAGTCCTTAAAACCGATCATCTTTTTTCTTCATGCCATTTAGTTCTGTTACTTCATTGATTTCATAATACAGTTAGATTCATTTGTCGTAATCTTATTTTGAGATTCTCTGATATTCTACTTGAGCTTTTAAAATTCTTCCTGCAGCAAAATGTATTCTTTGTGATGTACAGTTCTACGAGTTTTGACAAGTGCATAGAGGTATGTCTCCATCACTATTGTTTCAAACAGAACAAGCTTTCATCTCCCCATTTCCCTTGTGCTATCTCTTTGTAGTCAACCCCTGACAATGACTGATTGATTTTCCATCCCTAGAGCTCTAAAATATCATATAAATGGAATTGTCATATAGTCTTCTGGTATTAAATAGTAGAATATAAGTCACTTAACAAAATTAATTTAATATTTATTCATGTCTATGTATTAATCAGCAGTGTGTTCCTTTTTCTGATTATGTATTTCACTGAGTGGCGATATTAATTTATCCATTCATGAGTTAAAAAACAATTTAGATTATTGGTGAATTGACCCTTTATCATCATATAATGTTTCTATTTGTCCTTAATAATATTTCTGAGGTCTACTTTGTTTGTTCCCTGGTGGCTCAGCGTTAAAGAATCCACCTGCCAATGCCTGCCAAGCAGGAGACATAGGTTCAATCCCTGGGTCAGGAAGATTCCTTGGAGAAGGGAATAACTACCCAGTATTCTTGCCTGGGAAATCCCATAGACAGAAGAGCCTGGCAGGCTACCATCCACAAGGTCTCAAAAGAGTTGGACATGACTTTGCGACTAAAAAACAAAAACTGCCGGGGTCCAGCCCCGGTGAATCCAGGGAATTCGAAGGGGAGATGGCTTTGGCGATCAGGATACAATAGAATTAAAGATATAAAGAGTGGTTAAATAAGGATAGCTCAGTGAGAAAATTCAGTGGAGAAAAGAGGCTGAATAACTTGGTTTATGTGGAAAGCTAATAAAATTCCAAGATAAGGAATTTGCGTCACCTACGTAGGCCGCAGGCATCCTCCCGTTCTCCCGAAGGAGAGGAGACACTAAGGCCTCCCCGGTCGGATCTTAGAAGCCCAGGCAAAATTAGTAGGCTTGATGAGTCTCCATGCTACAGATGGGAATTCAGCCAGAAGGTGAGAGAAAGAACGACATGGGGAGACCAAGCTTCGGTGAACAAGGTCCACACTTTATTTTCCAAAGTAGTTTTTATACCTTAAGTTGTGTATAGAGGATAATGGGGGAAGGGGTAGAGTCATGCAAGGACAGCAGTCCTTGATCCTAATCGAAGCCAGGCTTTCTTCCTGCAAATTTATCATATGCAAAAGTTTAGGTGATTTACATCATCTTCTGGCCAGGAGGCCTGTTAACATTTTATGACTCTTTCTTCAGAAAACTAATTTTTCTCTAAAGGTGATTATTCTAAAGTTAGGCGCCACCCTCTGAAAGCATTAGATAAAGTTGCATTTCTATAGGCCAAAGGTGTGGTGGGCTGTAACAAGAAAAGAATTAACTCAAGGGTTCAAGGTTACAAACATTAAAGCTACTACTTACATTCCTATACACCAATTATATTAATCAATACACTCCCAGGGACACAGTAGGTAAGGGATATGGAAACTTAGCAGCAAACATTGGCCCAACAAGTGAAAAACCCTTCACCAATACAATTTCTAATCAATCTTTTAACTGCTCAAAGGAATCTGTATTCCTTTGTAATCAGTGTAGAACATCTCATGCCTCTCATGGTTGGGAGGCTGTGAATAATCACATGTGGCCAGAAGAACCTGTTCAGGCAGGCTAGAGGACTTCCAAAGGAGTTTGTAGGTTGAAACACTCTTGTCACACCCAGGAACTTTATTAACTGGAGCTGTAAGTTAACTCTTTTTCAGAGAGAGGTGGTGGGGGACAGCCTCCTGTAAATCAGAGGTGTAGGTGAGAACACAAAGCAGTAAAGTAGGCAGACTCTGGTTTTGGGGGTAGATGCTCAAGAATTTCCAGGGGGACTCCTGAGGCTCGATCCCGCCTTTGTGTATGCTGAGCCTCCTTCCTCATGACCTTTGCCACGGGTGGAGTTCCTCATGCTGGCTCCCGGCAAAAAACTACTTTGTTTAATACATTACAGCTTCTTCAGTTTTCTTTTGGATAGTATTATGTATATATGTGTGTATATATATATGTATATATATAATATGTAATATTATATATATTATTACAAATAAGCCAGTCAATGAACTTATTCTATCTTTCTCGCTTTCTTAATTTTTAACTTTTGCCAGTTGAATCATTTGTACATTGTCAAGGTATAAAATAATTGCATTTTAGTTTATCAACATTATCCTCTTCTATAATTTGAACTTATCCTGTAGTTATATATATTCATTGTTCACCATTGGTCATTTTTCCAAAGTTTCCCAAACATCTCTTTATTAGCTAAACTTTGTCCTTTAATTAGAGATTCCCTAATAGCTCAGTTGGTAAAGAATCTGCCTGCAAAGCAGGAGACCCTGGTTCAATTCCTGAGTTAGAAAGATCCCCTTGAGAAGGGTTAGGCTACCCACTCCAGTATTTTTGTCCTTTAATTATTTTCTCAAAAAAGCTTATGACATCAGTATTCTCTAAGACTTTACCTGCTTTAAACTGTTATAACCTTGGCTGCAAATAAAAACGTTAGTTTATATATTTTTTTCTGGTCCTGTTTTCTGGCATTTGGTCTGGAGAACTCAGACATAAATCTGAGCTTTTTCCTCTTATAAATGACTTAATCTTTTTCTTGACTTCCCAAAGAATTCTTTATCTTCAAAGTTTAGTGATTTTTCCAGAAGAAATGTTAATCATTCTGGATCAAATTTTCCTGTTGTGTCTCTTCATTACGTGTATGGAACCCTTCTTTTTGTCCAGGAGAGTTTCTTTGAATTATATCTTAAAATATAAATACAGTTTTTTCTTCTCATTGTTGTACTAAGGTGAGGTGGCATTGGGAGCAGTTTGTCTTGTGTTAGGAAATCAGGCAATAATGGGCTATATTGTCTATAGCATATTTCAGTTATAATAAACCCAATTAAAAGTCAACTAGGTTTTTATCATCATAGACTGGCAGTTCCGAACAATGTCAGATATAAGATATTCTTACGTGCTCACAAACAGTACCCCGTCCATCTTAGTACAACACTTGTTAACTTTTTTAAGAACTCTGATCACACTTTGTTTTGTTTTTAACTTTCCTCTGTCTTCTACATGTATTATTTTCTCTAATTTTTTGGTGTTCTTTACTTCCGTTTCATGTTTGCTTTTTTCCATTGGTGGCACTAGTGGTAAAGAACCCACCTGCCAATGCAGGAGACACGAGATGCAGGTTCCATCTCTGGGTTGGGAAGATCCCTTGGAGGAGGTACAGACAACCCACTCCAGTATTCTTGCCTGGAGAATTCCATGGATAGAGGAGCCTAATGGGCTACAGTCCGTGGGGTTGCAAAGAGTCAGACACGACTGAGCGGCCAACACACACACATCCTGCATAGGCTTAATTGCTTCTTCCTAGGATTAATTCTCCTTTTCTTCTCCCAGTTCCTTCTCTCTTCTGCCTTGTTTCTGTGGTACTATTTTAACCTTTTCTGTGTTTTACATTAGTCTTGTCATCCTGGTTTTCAGTTCTGCCTCTTGTCTGATCATTTCTACCATGGGTTTCCACATTCTGTCTTACAATGTTCTTTCATAGAGGGATTTCCTTCATTAATATACTTTTAAACCCATGATGGAACCTTTGGTTTTATTTTCCATCTCCCACATGACGACATTTCTTCTTGTGGAGTATTCTTTATCTATTGATAATTTTTGTTCTTTTCTACTTTCTAAAATTAACTGATGGTTGATGGGTTTCCTAGATCAGCACTATGCCATAGTTTCTTGAAGAAGGGAAGGGACCTCAGCATACTTCTTGGCTTGGTAATTCAATGTTTCCTCCCTTGCTGCCAGGGGACTCCTCATCTCTCTCTCTCTCTCTGTCTTTTTTAATATAGAATGCTTCATAAATGTGTATGTCATCCTTGCACAGGGTCCACGTTAATCTTCTCTGTATCGTTCCAATTTTAATATATGTGCTGCCGAAGCGGGCACTCTCCATTTCTTTCAACTACAGCAGCTCTGTGTGTTTTCTGTGTGGCCACACTCTTCTGTCTTCCCAGACTACACCGGGTCTAGAAAAACATGAAGCCAGCCTTGCGCTTGCCAGTTCCTTTGCCTCCTATCTGCTGGCAGATCCCAGGATCCACCATTGCAGAAGGACTTTTCACACTTTCTGTACTTTATCTGGCAAACTTCCTCCCAAACATAACTTTTGCTTTATCCCGGCTCTGCTCAAGGGAGCTTCTTTTCAGCATCAGTACTTCAGAGTGACCCTTCTGTACTGGGGGTTAGGGGAGGGCACTTTCCTGGGAATTGTTTGAGATCTGCTGCCACTTGGCCTTCTCAAAATTCCTTGCCCAACCTCCATGTTGCCTCCGTGTGACTCTGCCTGCTATCACTGACATAGGACAGCACTTAACTGATACTTCAAGTTGATTGATTTTCTTTCCGGTCTCCTAGTTTTGCAGAGCATGGATATTTTTGGTGCTTGTTTTCAATTTTCTTTGTCTCTGTCTATGCCATTGAGAAGGAAAAGAAGAATATTCTGATGGAGGCAGTGGCCATGTTAGATTTGTCACAAATACTTTTAATGTGTGCTTTGATTTATTTTTCTACCCAGCTGAAGTCAGAAATGAGCTGACATATGAAGTGAAAGAAGCAATCTTTCATCACCCTTCAGTTAGCTTTAAACCTTTTTATGTGATTTTCTGCTCTGAAGATTTGTGTTAAATTTTCCTATAACTGTTTTGTTAAACACTTCTAGATATGCCCAATGAGTGGTTCCATTGCTTTCAATGATTTTATAATTGAAGCTCAAGGATTTAGTTGTTTTTTAGAATTTTCTTGGGCTGGACATAATTTGGACAATAACAACCATCATTAGACTCCCACTTTACTGTTTAAACTTTGAATTGATTATAAATGACCATATGAGAGTTATGGGACAGAGAAGGTTGAATTTCACATGAAGATGTAAAAACCAGAGTGAAAATATATTGTCTCTGATTTCAGTATGTTCCCTTGCAGAGAAAAGCCATGTGTGGATGTAATATAGATGCACTTTTATATTTCCAATTCTAGTCATTTCATTTATTTGCCATCTGGTTTCTTAGTGTTTCTAATATACCTCTACATCTATTTTTTTTAATAGCAGTCATCATTTTTCTTCAGGAAAAGTAATATTTTTTTTCTGTCATTTTTATTCCCACTTTATCTTCTTGAGGCATTGAAAGTTGTGTGTGTAAGTAATAAGTTTTGTAAAATGCAAAAAACTGCATACGTAGAAATTATTTTATTTGAGTCTCTGATTTCTATCTGCCTTTATCTTTCATCTATAGATCCACCTTTAGGCATATGAATGGATGTGGCTTATTTTTATACTGTATCTTTTATTCTCAGCGCATTGAAAATGCAAGCCTGGCTCCAAATTAAGCAAAATCATACATCTCAATGGACATGAGTTTGGGTGAACTCCGGGAGTTGGTGATGGACAGGGAAGCCTGGTGTGCTGCAATCTATGGGGTCACAAAGAGTCAGATATGACTTAGCGACTAAACTGAACTGAACTGATAACATCTGTATGTGGTTTAACTTGACTCAGAGGCAGATGGATCAACATGGTAGCCTTATAGCTTCTCTTTTACTTGATTGCACCTTTGGAAAACAGCATAGAACTGTGTGGTGCTTTTTTTTTTTTTTCCTTCCAGATGTTTCTGGGTTTTTCTTTCACAAAGTATACTATGGTCTGATTGTGTTCCCCCAAAACTCACATACTGAAAACCTGATGCCCAAGATGATGGGGTTAGGCATCACAATGAACTCTCATAAATGGAATTAGTGCCCTCAGAGAAGAGACCCCACAGAGTCTATGGGGTCCATTCTGCTATGAGAGGACACAACCAGAACTCAGTGACCTGAAAGAGGGCCCTAACCTGGTCTTGGAATTTCAGCCTCCAGAAATTTATTTCCTGTGAGAAATAAATGTGTTGCTATTTCTAAGCTACTAAGTCTGTCTGGGGCTTCCCAAGTGGTGCAGTGGCAGAATCCACCTGCCAGTGCAGGAGATGCAAGAGACCCGGGTTCAATCCTTGGGTTGGGAAGACCCTCTGGAGGAGGAAATGGCAACCCACTCCAATATTCTTGCCTGGGGAATCCCATGGACAGAGGACCCTGGTGGGCTACAGTCCATGGAGTCTCAAAGAGTCAGAGCAACTGAGCACGAGCTGTCTGTTGTATTTGGTTATAGCAGCTCAAATACATTAAGGCAAGGCTATTAGTTTAAACATGTAACATGGAAATCAGTAAGAATGTGCTACTTTATGTTCATTCATCTTTCTAAAATGCACTCTCAAAACCAAGATCATTTGAAGTTAGGAAGATTTTCCTTTTCATTCGTCTCTCTACTATTGGATTCCTCTTAATCTTTCAGTAAAAGTATTTTCTAAACTGGTATTTAAAGTGAATCAGGTATATTAAGTTGCTTTCAATTAGCAACCCTAGGCCCTTATGAGAAAACTAACATATTTTAAAGTGTGTTCGTCTTTTTTAAATGAAAAGTGTTCATATTTTTAGTAGTAAGGTCACGCTGCTCAGTCAAAGTTCAATCTATTTATTATACATAATTTCACCTACTTACAGTGAATAACATGAGAAATCGCTGCAGTCATTAGAAGTGATGAACGTTTCTCTGTGCCATATGACTTCCTTATCTTTGGTTAATGGTAGTGCTGTCCTTGGGTCATTTTGTCAGGCCACAGGAGGCCATGGGTAGCTTCATGCTGGGCTCTCTACTGTGTTCATATATGTTCTGAGGAAGGTGCTGCTGATGGTTACTCTAAACCTAAGGGACAGGCTTTTATACCTTATTCTATGCACTGAGAAAGTCTCATAAAAATTTAAAGGAGTTTGAAGGTGCAAGCAGATAAATGGATACTCATAGGAATAAAGGCCAAGAAGAACCTGCATAACAGGAATTCTCCAGTGGTCCAGTGGCTAAGACTCTGTGCTCCCAGTTCAGGGGCCTGAGGTCCAATCCGTGGTCAGGGAACTAGATCCCACATGGCACAACAAAGAGTTCTCATGCTGAAACTAAAGATCTCACATGCCGCAATGAAGACTGAAGATCCTGAGTGCCGTAACTAAGACCAAGGACAGCCAAAAAAAAAAAAAAAAAAAACACGAAAAACACGAGCTTCCCTGATAGCTCAGATGGTAAAGAATCTCCAGTTTCAATTGCTGGGAAGGGAAGATTCCCTGGAGAAGGAAATGGCCTGGAGAATTCCATGGACAGAAGAGCCTGGTGAGCTACAGTCCATGTGGTTGCAAAGAGTCAGACAGAACCAAGCAAAAAAAAAAAAAGAAAGAAAGAAAGAACCTACATACCACTTAGAATAGCAATAAATGAAATGTGAAGTCCAGTGACATGAATGTGAGGTCCCAGTCCTCAGTGTTCAATAGTTAACATAAGTGTGGATTCATATCTGCCTCTTCCAGGTGTGTACTTCTTCACCTTCAGCATGATGAAGCATGAGGATGTGGAGGAAGTGTATGTATACCTCATGCACAATGGCAACACGGTCTTCAGCATGTACAGGTAAGTGGTCTTTCCTAGCGTAGGTATGCACGCTGCCATTGTTTGCTCAAAGGATAGCCAATGTCAGGACGTGAATAGGATTCAACAGAGACCAGCACAAACTTTGTTATCCAGAGCTCCCATACACAAGTACATGGTCAGATTACCGTTACTCTTTGTGGGGCAGTGAATCTGATAAACTTGAAAACATGCAGGTTGATAAGAGGTCTTAAGTTGATTACTAGCAACGCTCATCATAACTAATTATTTGCATTCTTTTCTTAACTCTTTCTTTCCTTCTCTCTCAGGCTTTCCTTCTCTCTCAGGCTTTCCTTCTCCTTTCCTACTCTCTGCTCCGTTTGCCTAGAGTTTAGCTCTCTTGATGGCCTTCTCTATCATCCCTGGAGCTGGCAGATTAAGAGCTGGGAACCAGTCTCCCTCTTTAGGCTGTGTTGCAATTCTGATGTTTATCTTAGCAACCTGGCCCTAAGGCTCCTTGGAGAAAAGTCCATATAAAAAAGAAAAAATGCACTTTGCTCTGATGTAAGCTTAAGATGTCGGAGAAGGCAATGGCACCCCACTCTAGTACTCTTGCCTGGAAAATCCCACGGATGGAGGAGCCTGGTAGGCTGCAGTCCATGGGGTCGCTAAGAGTCGGATACGACTGAGTGACTTCACTTTCACTTTTCATTTTCATGCATTGGAAAAGGAAATGGCAACCCACTCCAGTGTTCTTGCCTGGAGAATCCCAGGGATGGGGGAGCCTGGTGGGCTGCCGTCTATGGGGTCGCACAGAGTTGGACATGACTGAAGTGACTTAGCAGCTTAGCAGCAAGCTTAAGTTGTAGAGAAGAGGCAGAGAGCCAACACCTTTCCCATAATTAAAGAAATGGGTGTTGAGAAACTGTGAAAAACTTTATGTTTGCTTTTTTTTATTTTTGATGATTTGTGGGGATTGCCATCTTTTTTTTCTTTTGGAACCTGGCCTCTAGTAAGATAGTGTATTTGAAAAGCCAAAAGAGAAAAGATGAGTTAGATAGGTGAAACTGCTACAACAAAGAGATCTAGAAGACTGTGGCTTGAACATATTAGAATTCTATTTTTCTTGGCTGGTTCCAGGTTGGGGAGCAATGGGGTTGAAAGAGAGGAGGAGAATGTGTGGAAGTTGGATGGAGGATTGCTCCAACAGGTTTCTGAGGGATGTGGGCTGGTAAAAGCTTTTCTGCCATCTGTAAAACTGACTCCCAAATTTGCACTGGTCATTATCATTGCCATAGTCAGAAGGTGGAAAGAACAACAAGCTTTGACGCATCAGACATTCTACTCCAAGTCACCACATTTTCCCAGATGGTTTTCTCTAACATGACAGGGATCTCCAGCTTTGAAGCCCACAATATCTATTTCCTCATTGCTCCATCCCTGACCATGAGCTGATGCAACATGTTTTAGTTTGGGTTAGGACAGCACACTTCTTTAGATACAAATTCTATTGTTAGTTAAGGTGGATTGAACTGCTCTAACATTGACCCAAGGGCTTGAACATGATAGAAATTCCTTTTCTTTTCATGCCACAATCTTCAAGCACTCAGGTTTCAACAAAAGGTTTCCAAGTTCATTCTGGTCATTGTCATTAGCATTCCACACAGTCGTAATGAGGAAGGATCAAGGGGGATGGTTTGTGGGAGTTTTACTGGCCAGTTCTATAAGTGGCACATGTAATTTCTGCTCATGTGTCATTTAGAGAATTTAATCCAGATTATACCTAAATGTATGGGACTCTGGGAGAGAGTGGGGATAGATTTTGGTTAAGATCTGACTGTTCTCTTCAAAGACTAAGTAGTTGGTGCATTTTCTTTTTCCTTTTAGCTATGAAACAAAGGGGAAATCAGATACATCCAGCAACCATGCAGTGCTGAAGCTGGCCAAAGGGGATGAGGTGTGGCTGAGAATGGGCAATGGCGCTCTTCATGGGGACCACCAGCGCTTCTCTACCTTTGCAGGCTTCCTGCTCTTCGAAACTAAGTAAAACTATCAATAGACCAGCTCCACTACGGGGAAGACTTATCGCTGAGATGGTGTTGTCATGATCCAAGGGATTTTAGAGTTGATGGCTCTACATGTTGTATTTAAAAACATTTTTATTGGTTACATTGCTAATCACAGTACAGGTACATCAAAAATGTGGGATGACTCAGGGGCTCAGAAGAATAAACCACGAAACAGTCTTCCCAAGAGACCTTGACTAATATACCCAGCAACCTTTATTGCTCTTTTCTAGGCACCTAAAAGGGAATTCCCCTCTTCATACAGGTTAGAAATGATTGTTCCCATCAGAAAAGTCATTTGCAAAGAGTTTTGGCTGCTCTAATAACAGCTTTCAGGAACCCTTGAGGTTTGGGGTTCCTTATTCTTTGGAGCATTTCAGAGAATAGGGTGCAGTGATTATGGTGGGGACAAGAAAAGAATAGGGGGCACTTGCCTGGATCAAGGTACGAGAAATATTTGTAAAGTCTAAACTGGGGAGTAACACTTTGATCCAGTGGGTCAATATTCATGAATAAAGTAGATATTTTTTAGTAATTTCAGATAGCTTTTAGATAGCAGAAGTATTCACAATGCTCACAAATAATTGACTCCTTTTTAATAAGGATACTGCTATAATTAAATCTTGACTTCTAATAGCATTTATTTTTGGAAATAGAATTTTCCTATGATCCAAAATTGGACTTATTAGGTCAGATTATCAGATGGACCCTTTTTCCATTGGGTTTCCTGCATAACAATAGAGCTCTGTTGACTCTGGCCGGCAGTGAGTGCAGGTTCATATTGTGCAAATGTAATCACCTACTTTTCTGTCCGCTTAGAAATTAGCCTAATATTCTTTACACACACTGGCATGGAGTATTTAAGAATTGTAAACCCAGTCATATGCAGTCAAACTGATGTGTACAAAATATAAGGGCATTTCACTCAGCAGACATATCATAAAATTGCTTAAGCTTTTTTAAAAATAGAAAATAATATGGGAATTTCCTGGTGGTCCAAAGGTTAGGACTCAGTGCTTTCATTGCCAGGCCTGAGTTCAATCCCTGGTCAGGGAACTAAGATCCCACAAGCTGCATAGTAGGGCCAAATTTTCTTTAAAATCTGTGTATTTTAAAAAGTTATATGACTTCTTTGATTACCATATTTAATCCATTTTCATGGAGCAGCCATTCAGCTAGACTTTTGCCTATTCCTTTCCCAAAATCAATTCTGAAAGGATTAAATTTGCCACGAAAACTATACTCATGAGAATGTGCCATAAATTCTGATGATAGAACCCCAAATGAGTTCACTTTAAGCAAAGAATTATTGGAATATGAATTTACCTTGATGTTGAATCATATTTAAAATGCACTACAGAGATGTCCATCTAACAAATATTACATAATGAATTCCCTTAGAAGTAACAAACCCTTAAATTTATTTTCTGTTACAATTTGAATATTCACAAAGGCTTTTTAACTGTAAATTTACTTGTATTTGATTACCCCCCTATAGCTAGAAATGGAAATAATGAATGAGAGCTACCCTGTTAGCTAATTTAATGTGTTCCACATTCATGTCAGTCTTTGACTCTTTCCTTTTGATCTTCAAATATTTTGAAATTCTTCCTGAATCCATATGCAATGCTATTTTAAAGTGAAATGGATATTAGCTCTAAGGTGCTTGACAGTAATGTCTTTGTGATTTTGTGTATATTTTCCCCGTCCCACCTCACCCTGGTATGGGGTCATGGGGTTGAAGTTTATTTTTACCAAATTTCAAAACTTTCCTTGAAGTGCATTGCCAATAGGTAACTGAATGTTGCATGTTTTCCAGAAGGACTTTATATCTAAAGAGCATGCATTACTAATAAAGTGATTTAGAGTAAGATATTGACCTGGCTTTAAATAAAACTGAGGTAAGAAAAATGTAATAAGTATTACATGGAAATAAACCCACTTTTGTTAAATGTACTATTTTAGAATGTTTTTAATTAAGTTGAATAATCATGTAATTATAAGTCAGTATAGCATTCGGTCCCATCACTTCATGGGAAATAGATGGGGAAACAGTGGAAACAGTGTCAGACTTTAATTTTTTGGGCTCCAAAATCACTGCGGATGGTGACTGCAGCCATGAAATTAAAAGACGCTTACTCCTTGGAAGGAAAGTTATGACCAACCTAGATAGCATATTCAAAAGCAGAGACATTACTTTGCCAACAAAGGTCCATCTAGTCAAGGCTATGGTTTTTCCTGTGGTCATGTATGGATGTGAGAGTTGGACTGTGAAGAAGGCTGAGCGCCGAAGAATTGATGCTTTTGAACTGTGGTGTTGGAGAAGACTCTTTAGAGTCCCTTGGACTGCAAGGAGATCCAACCACTCCATCCTAAAGGAGATCAGCCCTGGGATTTCTTTGGAAGGAATGATGCTAAAGCTGAGACTCCAGTACTTTGGCCACCTCATGCGAAGAGTTGACTCATTGGAAAAGACTCTGATGCTGGGAGGGATTGGGGGCAGGAGGAGAAGGGGACGACAGAGGATGAGATGGCTGGATGGCATCACTGACTCGATGGACGTGAGTCTCAGTGAACTCTGGGAGTTGGTGATGGATAGGGAGGCCTGGCGTGCTGGGATTCATGGGGTCACAAAGAGTCAGACATGACTGAGTGACTGATCTGATCTGATCTGATCTGATGGTTTTATCTGGGGAGTGTGTAATTTCTCGATTCTGTCTCACTGCAGCAAAGATTTGAAATGGTAGACTAGTGTTACAGCTTGGTTACAGCTCAGATTTATTTGGCAAGCAAAGGAAAATACATCCATGAGGCATGAGGGCAGGCCAACCCAAAAGAAGAGAGGGGCTCAATTTTGGTTCCTCTTTTTATGTTTTTTCTCCTCTCCTTGAGCCTGCCCTCTGTAAATTAGGCTAGCCAGGAGGGCTGTTTGTTTCACCTGAGGTTCTCACTCAGGTCCTCAGATTTTACTTTGTTCCAGTTTCGTGGGTTTCTTCCTTTTTTTGTCTTTTAGCCACTGCCATTTTGGATTCCTTTCTCCTATTCTAATTATATAACATTCCCCCCTCTAGAGATGGGAGGCCCAATTCTTTCGAATAGGGGCATCAAGGTCTCTCTGGGTACTTCCTGCTGAGCTGGGATGGTGAGGGGCTTTGGGCCTCCCCCTCTTGCTAGTCTCAAGCCTCAGAGTCTTTATAGTAGTGTTCATCTAAGGGTGAGTGATATTTTCTGTGGTCGGCTGTAGTTTTATATATCCTTATTGAACTGTCACTGCATGTTGTAGCTTGTTGACCTGGGCAGAGACAAAATGGGTTAGACAGTTGATAATACATGGAGCAATCATAAGCAGCATCAATATGGTGATAACAGGGATTAGTAGGGGCATTAGCCACAACCAAATTCCCCCTCGTCAGGAGAAGGATTTCCCAAAGTGAGATTGTAGCCACCCCGAGAACTCTCCAGCTCATTCTTTGAGATCCTGTAGGATCTGAATGTTTTCCTTGAGGACCACGAGACTTTCTTTAATTTAGCTGGGTGTATTTACCCAGAAACAGGACGTCTCATTCAAGATGGCTCAAGTCCCTCCTTGTTCAGGGATCAGATCTGTCTCCTCTCTATTTTGGAGTACAACACCTGCCAAGCTGTGTTGGCTCTTTAGAGCTATCCTAAGATATCTTATCCCTGGAAACTTAATTTTGGGGGTGTTCATTAGAATGGCACTCATTTGTAGTCTTGAATAGGTATCTGAGAGCTCCCAGGGGCTCACAGGTATATTGAGTGTGCTGTTATGTTTTCTTCCATGGCTTGACTCATGAGTAGTGAATCCAGGAGTCTTGTCCTGGTACCTTGACTTCTGTGGGGATAGAAAATACTAAAGGGTAGGGGCCCTTCTGTGTGGGCTGGAGTTGAGCCTTTGGGGACCCATCTTTCCAGACTTTAATTAGAACTTGAGTCCCTGGAGCATAGTGGCTCTTTAGAATCTTTTGGGTCCTGGTTGACACCCCACAAGCATATATCTTGTTGGAATTGCCCAGTGGCCATGGTATAAGACTGGAGGGTCTGAGCCTCTGGATCTAGGAAGAGGTCATTGACATAAACAAAAGGTCTCCCATATAGCATCTCATAAGGACTAAGACCAACCTGTTCCTTAGGGGCAATATGGGTGCAGAGGAGAGCTATTGGTAAAGCCTCCTTCCATCTGAAGGAGGTCTCCTGGGTTATCGTTTTTATTGCTGATTTTAAGAATTGGTTGGTTCTTTCTACTTTTCCTGAAGACTGAGGCCTCCAGGCACAATGGAGGCAAGAAGTAATGCCAATGTTTTAGAGGCCCCTTGGGTGACCTTACAAGTAATGATGTCCCACTCTCACTTTGTAATGACCCGGGCAGACCAAATCTCAGAATGATTTCATGGAGCAATATTTTTACCACCTCCTCAGCCTTCTCAGTCCAGTGGGAAAACCTTCCATACATCCTGTGAATGTACATATCATGACTAGGAGGTATTCATACCCTTGAGAAACTGGCATCTGGGTGAAGCCCATCTGCCAGTCCTCTCCTGGGTAGGTCCCACACTGTTGGATGGGCTGGGCCAGCTGGAGTTTTTGAGCTCCTTGGGGGTTGTTTGATTGGCAAGTAGGAGAAGAGGAGACTTCTTGCCTTGTAGTTGTTTGGAGGCCTGTTCCTTTGAAAGACCTTTCTAGTAATCTTCGGAGGGCCTTCTCCTCTAAATGAGTGGTGACATGTAAAGAATTAACCAACTTTCCACTAGACGGCCCCAGGCAGAAAAAGGAGTCCCTCCTTTTGGAACCACCCCATATGATCCTCTTGAAAGCCCTCACTCTTAGCTTTAAGAATCTCGCCTTCAGTATATGAAGGAGTTTCTGGCAAATTAGTCTGTGGAACTAAGGTGGCAATGCTTATTAGGTCATTGTTCTGTAATGCTGCTCTCTTAGCTGCCTGATCAGCTGCTTGGTTCCCTCATGCCACTTCCATGCTCTCTTTATGCTGTCCTTTACAGTGGGAGACTGAAACCTCAGCAGGCAGATGGACTGTCTCCAGGAGTCTAAGGATTTGATCACCATACTTGATCGGGGACCCTTGGGTGGTCAAGTGGCCTCTTTCTTTCCAAATAGCAACATGTGCATGTAGCACCAGAAAGGCAGATTTGGAGTCAGTGTAAATGGCTACTTCTTTTCCTTTTCCCAGCTCTAAAGCTCAAGTCAGGGCTATGAGCTCAGCCAGTTGGGCTGAAGTACCTGGTAGCAAATGTTTAGCCTCTATGGTCTCAAAATTGGAGACTATTGTATATCCAGCTCTTCTTTTTCCATCCAAGACAAAGCTGCTTCCATCAGTGTACCAGATTTCCTCAGGATTGGTCAGAGGATCTTCTGACAATCCCTCTCAGGGTTTTGTCCAGTGGCCCAAGGTTTCTAGGCAAGAGTGAAAGGGGAGAGAGCCCTCGGGGGTAGGTAGGAAGGTAGCTGGGTTAAGAACCTCACAAGGGGATATAGTGAGGCCTGGATTTTCCATCAGCACTACTTGATATCTGAGGATCCTTTGAACAGACATCCATAAATGGCCTCTCTGATTCAGGAGTTGTTTCACTTGGTGGCTAGTAAAAATAGTTTGCCCTCAAGGGAGAGTTTTAAAACATCTTCTATCAGGACTGCAATAGCTGCAAGATTTCGAAGGCAGGGAGAGGTCTCTTCCCAATAAGCGAGTAGGACACTCAGGGACCACCAGAAACTGGTGGGAAAATATTTGTCCACCCCAGCAACAAAGTGCTCAGGTGAGTGTTTTTGTAATTGTTTTTCCTGTAGCACCCAAAATGGTACAGGTTTGAGAGGAGAAGGAGCAGGAGGTCAAGATAGAGTAAGTAGCAGCCTGTGTCAGTCAAGAAATTCTCAGACCTACCTGCCACATCCAGTTGCACCCTTGGCTCCAGCCCCTTGATGGTTATCTGTGACAGGTGGGCTGGCTATAGTGGGCCACTTCAGTCCTGTTGAACCATCATGAGGGTAGGCTTGATGCTTGACCTTGAGGCTCTTGGCTCCCAAAGGCAAAGTGCTGCCCAATGTCCCATTTGATGACATTTGTAGCAAGCCATTTTAGGAGACTTGTCACAGTTTGGACACTCTTTGGCCCATTGTCTGGCCTGTCTACAGATTAGGCATTTGCCTCATGCCTTATCCCTCAAGGACTCGGGATTTGCCATAGGAGGCAAATCCTTGGAGGGCGGCCAGCATCTGAGCTTGCATTGTCTCTTTCCTTCTCTCTGTTTCCTGGGCCTTGGCCTCCCTCTCCTGTTCTCTGTTATAAGAGGTATTGGCGGCTGTCTGGACCATCTCATCTAAAGATGGAGCAGGGCCCTGCTGCTATAGCTGTTGTAACTTTATTCAGGTGTGTGATGCACGTTGGGACAGGAATTTGTCCATTAAAATCACCTGTCCCTCATAAGAGTCGAAGTCCAGATTGATAAACTTTTGGAGGGCCGCTTTTAGGCTTTTGAGAAAGTCAGTGAGGTTCTTGTTGGGCTACTGAGTTATTGCTGAGATAGGGCACAGTCCCACAAGTAATAGGCTTCCTTCTATTTCCATGGGTGGACTTCCTTAAGGGTGAGTCTTTCTTAAGCTTATCCTACCCAGTACTGTTGCAACTTGACAGTCAGGAGTCCCTGGGTCAGAGTGCAGATTCCCCAGGCAGGTTGAGGCATGACAGCTTCCTGGAGATTGAATCCCCAGGTAGGTCAAGGCATGTCAGCCTCCGGAGAATTGGGTCCCTGGGCAGGTCGAGGCGTGATAACCTCCCAGGGACCAGATCCCTAGGTAGGTCAAGGCAGGTCAACCTCCTAGGACCCTGAGCTGGTGGATCCCAGAGCAGACTGAGGCGTGACAACCTCCCAGGGACCAGATCGCTAGGCAGGTTTAGGCAAGTCCACCTCCTGGGACCCCCAGGCTAGAATTAGGTATCCCCAAGGTCTCCCAACTGAAACCACAATCACAGAAACTAACCAGTCTAATCACATGAACCACAGCCTTGTCTAATTCAATGAAACTAAGCCAAGCTGTGTAGGGCCACCCAAGACCGACGGGTCTTAGTGGTGAGTTCTAACAAAACATGGTTCATTGGAAAAGGGAATGGCAAACCACTTCTGCCTTGAGAACCCCATGAACAGTATGAAAAGGCAAAAAGATAGGACACTGAAAGATGAACTCCCCAGGTCAGTAGGTGCCCAATATGCTACTGGAGATCAGTGGAGAAATAATTCCAGAAAGAAAGAAGAGACAGAGCCAAAGCAAAAACAACACCCAGTTGTGGATGTGGCTGGTGATAGAAGCAAGGTCCGATGCTGTAAAGGGCAATATTGCATAGGAACCTGGAATGTTAGGTCCATGAATCAAGGCAAATTGGAAGTGGTCAAACAGGAGATGGCAAGAGTGAACATCAACATTTTAGGAATCAGCGAACTAAAATGGACTGGAATGGGTGAATTTAACTCAGATGACCATTATATCTACTACTGTGGGCAAGAATCCCTTAGAAGAAATGGAGTAGCCAAAATAGTCAACAAAACAGTCTGAAATGCAGTACTTGGATGCAATCTGAAAAACAACAGAATGATCTCTGTTCATTTCCAAGGCAAACCATTCAATATCACAGTAATCCGAGTCTATGCCCCAACCAGTAATGCTGAAGAAGCTGAAGTTGAATGTTCTATGAAGACCTACAAGATCTTTTAGAACTAACATCTGAAAAAGATGCCCTTTTCATTAGAGGGGAGTGGAATGCAAAAGTAGGAGTAACAGGCAAATTTGGCCATGGAGTACAGAATGCAGCAGGGCAAAGGTTCATAGAGTTTTGCCGAGAGAACGCACTGGTCATAGCAAACACCCTCTTCCAACAACACAAGAGAAGACTCTACACATAGACATCACCAGATGGCCAACACTGAAATCAGATTGATTACATTCTTTGCAGCCAAAGATGGAGAAGTTCTATACAGTCAGCAAAAACAAGACTGGGAGCTGATTGTGGCTCAGACCATGAACTCTTTATTGCCAAATTCAGATTTAAATTGAAGAAAGTAGGGAAAACCAATAGACCATTCAGATATGACCTAAATCAAATCCCTTATGATTGTACAGTGGAAGTGAGAAATAGATTTAAGGAACTATATCTGATAGACAGAGTACCTGATGAACTATGGACTGAGGTTCGTGACATTGTACAAGAGACAGGGATCAAGACCCTCCCCAAGAAAAAGAAATGCAAAAGAGCAAAATGGCTGTCTGAGGAGGCCTTACAAATAGCTGTGAAAACAAGAGAAGCAAAAAGCAAAGGAGAAAAGGAAAGATATACCCATTTGAAGGCAGAGTTCCAAAAAATAGCAAGGAGAGATACAGTTTTCCTCAGTGATCAGTGCAAAGAAATAGAGGAAAACAATAGAATGGGAAAATCTAGAGATCTCTTCAAGAAAATTAGAGATACCAAGGGAACATTTCATGCAAAGATGGGCTTGATAAAGGACAGAAATGGTGTGGACCTAACAGAAGCAAAAGATATTAAGAAGAGGTGGCAAGAATACACAGAAGAACTGTACAAAAAAAGATCTTCATGACCCAGATAATCACAACAGTGTGATCACTCACCTAGAGCCAGACATCCTGGAATGTGAAGTCAAGTGGGCCTTAGGAAGCATCACTATGAACAAAGCTAGTGCAGGTGTTGGAATTCCAGTTGAGCTATTTCAAATCCTAAAAGATGATGCTGTGAAAGTGCTGCACTCAATATGCCAGAAAATTTGGAAAACTCAGCAGTGGCCACAGGACTGGAAAAGGGCAGTTTTCATTCCAATCCCAAAGAAAGATAATGCCAAAGAATGCTCAAACTGCTACACAATTGCACTCATCTAGCACGCTAGTAAAGTAATGCTCAAAATTCTCCAAGCCAGGCTTCAACAACACGTGAACCGTAAACTTCCAGATGTTCAAGCTGGTTTTAGAAAAGGCAGAGGAACCAGAGATCAGATTGCCAACATCTGCTGGATCATCAAAAAAGCAAGAGAGTTCCAGAAAAACATCTTCTTCTGCTTTATTGACTATTCCAAAGCCTTTGACTGTGTGGATCACAAGAAACTGTGGAAAATTCTGAAAGAGATGGGAATACCAGACCACCTGACCTGCCTCTTGAGAAACCTATATGCAGGTCAGGAAGCAACAGTTAGAAGTGGACATGGAACAACAGACTGGTTCCAAATAGGAAAAGGAGTACGTCAAGGCTGTATATTGTCACCCTGCTTATTTAACTTATATGCAGAGTACATCATAAGAAACCCTGGGCTGGAAGAAGCACAAGCTGGAATCAAGATTGCCAGGAGACATATCAATAACCTCAGATATGCAAATGACACCACCCTTATGGCAGAAAGTGAAGAGGAACTAAAAAGCCTCTTGATGAAAGTGAAAGAGGAAAGTGAAAAAGTTGGCTTAAAGCTCAACATTTGGAAAACTAAGATCATGGCATCTGGTCCCATCACT
Source organism: Bos indicus x Bos taurus (assembly GCF_003369695.1). Classification (NCBI taxonomy): domain Eukaryota; kingdom Metazoa; phylum Chordata; class Mammalia; order Artiodactyla; family Bovidae; genus Bos; species Bos indicus x Bos taurus. The sequence continues at coordinate 39,559,927 of NC_040095.1, forward strand.
TCATGGGAAGTAGATGGGGAAACAGTGGAAACAGTGGCTGATCTTGGGGCTCCAAAATCACTGCAGATGGTGACTGCAGCCATGCAATTAAAAGACACTTACTTACTTGGAAGGAAAGTTATGACCAACCTAGACAGCATATTGAAAAGCAGAGACATTACTTTGCCAACAAAGGTCCATCTCGTCAAGGTTATGGTTTTTCCAGTAGTCATGTATGGATGTGAAAGTTGGACTATAATGAAAGCTGAGAGCTGAAGAATTGATGCTTTTGAACTGTGGTGTTGGAGAAGACTCTTGAGAGTCCCTTGGACTGCAAGGAGATCCAACCAGTCCATCCTAAAGGAGATCAGTCCTGAGTATTCACTGGAAGGATTGATGTTGAAACTGAAACTCCAATACTTTGGCCATTTGATGCAAAGAGCTGACTCATTTGAAAAGACCCTGAAGCTGGGAAAGATTGAAGGCAGGAGGAGAAGGGGATGGCAGAGGACGAGATGGTTGGATGGCACCACTGACAAAATGGAGATGAGTTTGAGTAGACTCTGGGAGTTGCTGATGGACAGGGAGGCCTGGCGTGCTGTGGTCCACTGCGTCACGGAAAGTCAGACACAACTGAGCGACTGAGCTGGCTGACTGACTGAACAACAACAACAAGGGCATTTGCCATGTGTCCCGAGGATATCGAGCTGTGTGCTGCTGCAGCTGGCAACTTTCAACATCCCCTGAGGTGAATTCAGGGTGGAAAAGGAGACACTCTGTGTTCCAAGGAGGCTAGAGGAAGATGTCTTTAAACAGCCAAATATTTACAGGGACTGATTTCATAATCCCAGTCTCTGCATTTCTTCATATCTAGGTCATCAGGTCCTTATGACTAGCAGAAAACTTTTGTAATGTAAGTGCTTAACTTCACTGAACTACCCCTTCACCAAAATCTTACATGTTGACCTTCCCAGACTACTTCTTTGGAGCAGTCTATCAGAGCTATCTGAGGTGCTGTCTCCCAGGCTGCAGTCCTCATTTTGCCCCCAAATAAAGTTTAACTCGCGTCTCTCACATTGTGCTTTTTTTTTTTTTTTCAGTCAACACAACCCACCACAGTCATGGTTTTAATTTTAATGATCCCATCCTACGTGTCAGTGGGAGACCCTTCAATTTAGTACCTCTATCCTTCTGACTCAGACTCAGGTTCATGTGAATCCCTCAGAGATGGGCAGAGGTGTGTGGAAACTATGCAGATTTCTATCCTAATCAGTCTTCCACACTTGACCTTGAACATGATTCCAGCAGCCTGAGTCCTGTCAATTGCCTGAATTCAGCTTTCTCACACACTTACGTGAGTTTTACTTCATAGACTTCCAGTGAATTCTTTTGTATTCAAGCCAAGAATCTCTGTTGATCTAATAGGAAAGAATAGAAATGGGGAGACCAGTTAACACAATATGGAGTGCAAAAGTAAATTCAGAAAAGTGGGTGCAATGTAACATTGTTTGTGAAAATTAAAACCATAATTATTGTATATAAATAATATAGCTATAGCATTCATATGTGGACCATATGTCAAAATCATGGGAGTGCTTGTGCCTTGAACAGTGAGGTGAATAGGAGCAATGCTAGGTAGCTGCAGGTGAGCATTAAAGGAGACTTAAGCTTTGGAAAGAGTTGAAAGTAGCTGACTTTTGATCGATTCACTCTGTTTAGTACAGGGAAGCCCTGGGGGGCCAAACAAAAGGGCACGTGACTCCACTGGACTGTAGGTAAAGAAATTAATCATACTTGCTAAGAGGAAGTTGGTTGTTCAGGTGTTAAGTCCTGTTCAACTCTTTGTGACCTCACGAACTGCAACACACCAGGCTTGAGAGAATTTACTTATTGAATAGACTTAATGGTTATTCCTGGCCACAAGATTGATTCAGTTCAGTTCAGTTCAGTTTCTCAGTCATGTCCGACTCTTTGTTACCCCATAAATCGCAGCACGCCAGGCTTCCCTGTTCATCACCAACTCCCAGAGTTCACCCAAACTCATGTGCATCGAGTCAGTGATGCCATCCAGCCATCTCATCCTTTGTTGTCCCCTTCTCCTCCTGCCCCCAATCTCTCCCAGCATCAGGCTCTTTTCCAATGAGTCAACTCTTCGCATGAGGTGGCCAAAGTATTGGAGTTTCGGCTTTAGCATCAGTCCTTCCAGTGAACATCCAGGACTGGTCTCCTTTAGGATGGACTGGTTGGATTTCCTTTGATTATGTTAAATAAACCCAGAATTTAAGAAACATGGTTCCATGGCTAAGTAACTTTCTGGAATAGAAAATAGTCTGTTTGGTGACCTGAGAACCTCAGTAGCGACCTCATTAGATCCTCATCTGTAACCATGGATCTGAGAATATATTAATTTGCAAGGAATTCCAGAAAAAAATAACAGACTGGGTGGCTTAAACAATAGAAATTTATTTTCTCACAGTTTTGACAGCTAAAAGTCCAAGATCATGGGTCAACGGGAAGGCTTTCTTTTGAAGCTTCTCTTCTTGGCTTGCAGACGGCTGCCTTCTGCTGTGTCTTCACACGGTCGTCCCTTGGTCCTTGTTTTCCTAATCTTTTCTTATAAGGACACCAGTCCTATTGGATTAGGTCCCACACATATGACCTCTTTTTTGTCTTAATTACCTCTACAGGCTCTGTCTCCAAATACAGTCACAGTACTGGGGTTAGAACTTAAATATATGAATTTTAAAGAGACACAATTCAGCTTGTATTAAGGTAGAAAACTGATGGGCCCTAAGACTGGATAGCTGCTATTTGTCAAATGGAGTAAAATTGAATTTTTGTCCAAGGACAAAGCTAATGGCAGAAGCTGAGCTCTGCAGAAGTAAAGAGATAAGATGACCACTCTTGAGGTCAAGGAGAACTTCCCTGTCTGCACATGCACAGGAAGACTCCTTGGAGGTCAAAAAGGGAGGGGCTGCTACCCCATAATGAGTGGACATGCACCCACAGTCCTACATGGTGGGATCCATCTTAACAAAGAGTTGTGCACCCATCTTGGAGAGGGTCCTAGGACCAGTCAAGTGTGAAAAAAGAAACGAGAAAACTGGCCAAAGGTAAACAAAGACCTGGAAGAACTGTCCTATATAGTTGATTTCAACCACTTCACTACTGCATGTGTCATGAGAGAGGAGGCCCATACCCTTTCTCTCTGGGTCTGTATCTCTGCCTGTGTGTGTGCTCATTTCCCTCCAACTCTTTGCAACCCCATGAGCTGTAGCCCTCCAGGCTCCTCTGAGCGTGGGATTTTTCAAAGAATACTGGAGTGGGTTGCCATTTCCTACTACAGGGGATCTTCCTGGCTCATGGATCGAACCCACATCTCTCTTGTGTCTCCTGCATTGGCAGGCAGATCCTTTACAGTTGGGCCACCTGGCTTTCCAGCTTCAGTCTTAAATAAATAAATTGTTTCTCTGAACGTTCTCTCACATGCTATGCTGTGTCTCTTATAATAAACTTTGTACCTGTTTTCACAGTTTTTGCCTCTTTTGAAGCATTCTCGCTTTCAAATGGGGGAAAGAGTCAGGGCCGCTGCTTCTGGCCTCTAACGCCCTGATGATCTGGTGGCTAGGAGTCCTGGTTTTCATCCAGACTACCCACGTTCAATTCCTAGGCAGGGAGCTAAGATCTCTCTTCAGGACCATTCACTGCTATCTCTCGAGATCAGTAACAGAGAGTATGTTGCCCATGCAGGAAGGAAGGGCCTGCAGTGTCAAGTGAGATTTCCAGGACCTCAGCTTTGTCTGAGAATATCTCTACGATCTGCATCTTTGACCTTATTAGTAAAGCTTAATGCTGGTAAGATATCTGATTCATGTGACTCTAATCATGGGTGTTAGCTTAAGCACTATCTGTACTGCTTATTTTTTAGACTGGGGTCACTATGAAATAATAGTACCTCCATCTATGGGTGTTTGCTAGAGTATTTTTTATACATTTATCTTTTACGTTTCTCAAAATCAAAATAAAAGAGGGCTGGGTTAGAAAATTTATGCTTGAACAAAGGGCTAGAGGGGACAAATAGGTGCTAATTACACCAGGAAGCCATTAGAGTGATGTGGCTCTCATGCCTTGGCATCCTCTGTAAGCAAGCTGAATCTAACCTGGTCTGAGAGTCCAGAAATCAAAGTAGGAAACAAATCCAAACAGTCAACTAGGCAATTATATCTAGTCAATGAGTAATTTCCTTGCCTCAACTTTTCTCTATTAAAGTCTCTCCCTAGTTCTTGGAGACTCCAAACTGCAAGGAGTGGAGCTATTTGTTCTTATTTTATTGTACTTTTTAAAATGCACTGAAATTAAAAACGCCAAACTATTGTAGAAATGGCAGGTGACAAATTAAAAATATTTTTAAACTTCTCAGATTTGTCTCTGATGAGCACCACCTGCTCATATGTGCTTTTTATATTCCATGATAGCACACAAGTTTTTTGTGGGTGGTGAATAATCATAACTGGCACATTGCCTGCCATGTCACTAAACGAAGGGTCCATTGTAGTTATTGCCAGAGGTGAGCTCGTGAGCCTAACCAGCTCAGGAAAGAAGAGTGCCTTCCTTCCGACAGTCATGAGACTACAGTCACTCCCTCGGTGTGAAAGGGAGGAAACTAAAAAAAATAAAATAAAATAAAATAAAATAAAATAAAAGGGAGGAAACTCAGGCTGCAAAAACACAGGATACTAACCCCAGATAGCTGAGAAACTAAAAACAACACTTTAACATTATTCTTAAATATTTATGTATTTTTCATGTTTTTCAAGGGCAGAGAGGTATAAACGGGTCCATAGAGCACAGCGGCTGGGAAAAACCATCCTGAAACATCCAGGACCAGCCATGGGCCCCACCCCCACCCCCATACCCCCAGGTCAACCCCTAGGGCACAATTTAGGATCCCCTAAAGTTTGCGATTTAGCAGCAACAGCAGCAGAGTTTTAAAATCTAAGCCACCTCAGGCCACTAACAGCCCAGATCCGGAGGCGGTCCGAAGACGCACTATTTCGCAGGCTCTGCGGCTGCGCGCAGACGCGTGGGGGCGGGGCCACGAGGGAGGGAGCGTGCGCCCAGGGCCTGGGCTGTAGAAACCGAAGTTCAGGCAGCTGCTGCTTCTTCGGTTTGGGAAGGAGACGCTGGGCCCATGGCGCTTAGGGGCATCACAGTCGTGGAACTCGCCGGCCTGGCCCCGGTTCCCTTCTGCGGTATGGTCCTGGCGGACTTCGGGGCGCAGGTGGTGCGTGTGGACCGACCCGGCGCCCGCAGCGGCCCGAGCCGGTTGGCCCGAGGCAAGCGCTCTCTGGTGGTGGACCTGAAGCAGCCGCGGGGAGCGGCGGTGCTGCGGCGCTTGTGCGCCCGGGCGGACGTGATGCTGGAACCTTTCCGCCCCGGTGAGCCTCCTGCCCCTACGCGGGGCCAGAGAGGGGACGGTCCCCGCAGAAGGGAGGTCGCCGCGCCCGACCGCTTGGGGCTGCACCCCGCATACCTTTGCCCTGTTGCCACCCGAACCCTTTCCGTCCCTACTTTCTAGACCTTGCTGTTGCATTTGATGTTGCTGATCGTTCGCCCCCTGAGACGATCTTCCACTCTTGGAGTCCGAGATAATGCTGTTGTCCTCACTTTTCTTATACCTCTCTCTGACTCCTTCCCAAGTTCCCCCCTTTTTTTAGTTACTCTTTTGTGTTTGCGTTTCTTAATTACGTGAAGGTCATGAACCCTATGAGAAACAAACGAAAGCCATAGATTCTTTCCCTGGAAAACTGCGTGTAGGTTCATAGTCAAACTTTGCTAAATTTTGGAGCTTGGTGTACCGGGGTAAATCCAGGCGAACACCTGCTGCCTTAAATGCTGGTGTTCAGGTTCCAGCTTCTGCTCAATTTCCTTTACACTCTGTTTCTTGCAACCCTTATCCATTTCTCTTGTTTTTATTTTTTATAGGCAGGTGATGGCCAAGTCTATAACTGTGCCCCCTTCTTTTAGAGCCACAGACTTCCAGAATAGGCAAGTTCTGCCCACTTCTATCTGACCGTCTCCTGGGCACTGCAGCTTCCACATATTCCAAACTGAGCCCCACGTCTTCCCTACTAAAATGTCCTCTCCTCTTTCTGTATCATTTCAGTGAATAGAACCAATGTCCACCCAGTTGCCTGAATGAAAAACTCCTACCTTTGTCTAGGCTCCCAAATCTTCCTTTTCCACCACCAGCTTTCAATTATCATCAGTCCCATCATTCTTCCTCCTTTCTGTGACTTCTGGATTCTTTGCACGCCTGCTGCAGCTTCATTGATAACAGTTGTAACAGCCTTTTAAAGCTGATGTTTGGGTCTAGCACCACTTTGATCTTTCCTCAGACACCTGCTCTTGCTCAAGTACAAATCCCATTTGGTATATAGCTGGAAGTCAGTAAATGGAGAATGAATCAGCTATGTCGGGCACCAGGTGTATTTAAATATGTGAGTGAATCCACCCTCAGATCTGAGATTACAACAATAATAATTTAGTAATCAGGATTGTATTATAATTTAATAATACACAACTTGAAATTGAAGGAGGCTCCACATGGGTAAATCATTTGTCTTAGTATTAGGGGAGAGGTGGAGCTGTGAATACAGATATAGCTGCAGGGGGTGTTGGGGTGGATTGAGGCTGATGTCTTTCTAGTTAGAGAAATAGAGTTTAATTGAAGTATGGTTGATTTACAATGTTGTGTTAATTACTGCTGTACAGCAGAGCCACTGAGTTACATATATATTCTTTTTCATATTTTCCATTTATCACAGGTTTATCACAGGATATTGAATAGAGCTTCCTATGCTATATAGTAGAACCTTATTGTTTATCCATTCTGTATATACTTGTTTGCGTCTGCTAATCCCAAGCTCCCAATTCATCCCTCTCCTATCCTTCACCCTTGGTAACCACCAGTCTAGGAATAGAATCCTTTTGTAACTTATCATAGCTTTGTGGAGACAAAGTCAGTGAGTTTTATTATCTAATTTTATATCTTTAACCCCAGGACTCTTTAGGTTCCCTGGCTTTAGCAGAATAAATATTGATTGACCCTTGAACAAACCAGGGCTAATCTGTACTTTAGTTACAGTGGTCCTCCACAGTTCCTCGGCATCCATCAACCACAGACTGTGTAATACTGTAGTATTTACTTTTGAAAAACTGCATGTCAGTGGACCCAAACAGTTCAAACTCACCTTGTTCAAGGGTCAGCTGTACTCACTGATAACTTAAGAGCGATTAAATGCTGCTGTTGCTAACCCTTCTTCCACCAGATATTTATACTGAGCCTTTTTGTAGAGGAACTGCTGGGCATGTTAGAGGCTGTGGAAACAGATGAGGCATGAATCCTGCCAGAGGAGCATCTGAGCTGTTTGGGAAGCTGGAATATATACATGCATAAGTATAGCAGGCACCCATGCAGGCATAGACATAAAAGAGGTCCTGAAAGGAAAAGCAGCTTCCAAAAGTGAATTTTTGATCAATTAAAGACCCAGAGTAACTTCCAAAAGAACAGACCATTTCTAATAAATTACTTAGGAGCAAACTGGGGAAACTCTGAAGGGGCTGACTGAAGGTATGGAATGTCCACTCTGAAGATGCTTGGGTATGCCTGCAGGGATGTAGGGCAGTGCTGAAGGGAAATAGCATTCTTGGGGTGGGGGGATCTGCCACACATTCCAGAAATGGGGGCTTCACTGTCTGGGTTCTTAATTACTGGCAATACGTTCATTATAAACTCACAACAAATGTTACCAGTTTTCCTTGCAAAAAAGTGCTGTTTTATATTTGCCACAAAGAAGGGATTATACCCATCTTCAATTCATGCTGTCCTTAAAAAATAAATGTAACTTTTCTCTTAAGGGGTAATGGAAAAACTCCAGCTCGGTCCCGAGATTCTGCAGAAGGAGAACCCAAGGCTTATCTATGCCAGGTTGAGTGGATTCGGCCAGTCAGGAAGGTTCTCCAAGATGGCTGGACATGACATCAACTATTTGGCTTTGTCAGGTATGTTGGGAAAAAAAGCAATTTCTCTACACTCTTTTTTTTCCCCCCAGTCAAGATCTACAGTTACACATTAGAATTTTTTACAGGCGAAGTTTGGAATATTTATTGGAATTAATAAAGAGCGTGTACTTTAAAAAAGATTGGTTTGTCTTGGAACAGTCATTGTCAGCCTCCCTCTGATGATTCGATCGTAAGGAATCTGCCTGCAATGCAGGAGACATGGGTTTGATCCCTGGGTTTGGAATATCCCTTGGAGGAGGGCATGGCCACCCACTCCAGTATTCTTGCCTGGAGAATACATGGACAGAGGAGCCTGGCAGTCTACAGTCCCTGGGGTCGCAAAGAGTCGAGCAACTAACACTTTCACTTTCCCCTGCCTTAACACACAGGGAGGGGTAATACACTCACTAGTAACATTTACTGACTATGTTTGTGGAGTGAATTCTCCAACAAGCCCCTGCTAGGAAGTAGGAGACTTATTGGTAGTAGAAATGGTTGTACTGTAGTTTGCAAAGATACATTAATAGTTTCAATCTGGTACCCCCTTACTTTATTGTGAATTGTCGACTGAGTCATGATTTTAGAAATTCTATGAATACTAGAAAAAGCCCATGGTTTTCGCCTGTACAAACATATCTTGAAAGTGTTAACCACTCAGTCATGTCCAACTCTTCCTGACTCCATGGACTGTATCCCACCAGGCTCCTCTGTCCATGGACTTCTCCAGGTGAGAATACTGGAGTGGGTTGCCATTCCCTTCTCCAGGGGATCTTCCTGACTTAGGGATAGAATCTGAGTCTCCTGCATGGCAGGCAGGTTCTTTACCCTCTGAGCTACCAGGGAAGCTCTTCAGTTCAGTCGCCCAGTCCTGTCTGACTCTGTGACCCCATGAATCGCAGCACGCCAGGCCTCCCTGTCCATCACCAACTCCCGGAGTTCACTCAAACTCATGTCCATCGAGTCGGTGATGCATACAACCATCTCATCCTCTGTGGTCCCCTTCTCCTCCTGCCCCGAATCCCTCCCAGCATCAGGGTCTTTTCCAGTGAGTCAACTCTTCGCATGAGGTGGCCAAAGTATTGGAGTTTCAGCTTCAGCATCAGTCCTTCCAATGAACACCCAGGACTCATCTTTAGGATGGACTGGTTGGATCTCCTTGCACTCCCAGGGACTCTCAAGAGTCTTCTCCAACACCACAGTTCAAAACCATCAATTCTTCAGCACTCAGCTTTCTTCACAGTCCAACTCACATCCATACGTGACCACTGGAAAAACCATAGTTTTGACTAGACGGACCTTTGTTGGCAAAGTAATGTCTCTGCTTTTCAATATGCTATCTAGGTTGGTCATAACTTTCCTTCCAAGGAGTAAGCATCTTTTAATTTCATGGCTGCAGTCACCATCTGCAGTGATTTTGGAGCCCCCCAAAATAAAGTCTGACACTGTTTCCACTGTTTCCCCATCTATTTGCCATGAAGTGATGGGACCAGATGCCATGATCTTAGTTTTCAAAATGTTGAGCTTTAAGCCAACTTTTTCACTCTTCTCTTTCACTTTCATAAAGAAGCTTTTTAGTTCCTTTTAACTTTCTTCCGTAAGTGTGAAGTCATCTACATATCTGAAGTTATTGATATTTCTCCCAGCAATCTTGATTCCAGCTTGTGCTTCTTCCAGCCCATTTCTCATGATGTACTCGCATATAAGTTAAGCAACCCACTCCAGTGTTCTTGCCTGGAGAATCCCAGGGACGGGGGAGCCTGGTGGGCTTCCGTCTATGGGGTCGCACAGAGTTGGGCACGACTGAAGTGACTTAGCAGCAAGCAGGGTGACAATATACAGCCTTGATGTACTCCTTTTCCTATTTGGAACCAGTCTGTTGTTCCATGTCCAGTTCTAACTGTTGCTTCCTGACCTATATACCGGTTTCTCAAGAGGCAGGTCAGGTGGTCTGGTATTCTCATCTCTTTCAGAATTTCCCACAGTTTCTTGTGATCTACACAGTCAAAGGCTTTGGCATAGTCAATAAAGCAGAAATAGATGTTTTTCTGGAACTCTCTTGCTTTTTCCATGATCCAGCAGATGTTGGCAATTTGATCTCTGGTTCCTCTGCCTTTTCTAAAACCAGCTTGAACATCTGGAAGTTCATAGTTCATGTATTGCTGAAGCCTGGCTTGGAGAATTTTGAGCATTACTTTACTAGCGTGTGAGATGAGTGCAATTGTGCGGTAGTTTGAGCATTCTTTGGCATTATCTTTCTTTGGGATTGGAATGAAAACTGCCCTTTTCCAGTCCTGTGGCCACTGCTGAGTTTTCCAAATCTGCTGCCCATTGAGTGCAGCACTTTCACAGCACCATCTTTCAGGATTTGAAATAGCTCAACTGGAATTCCATCACCTCCACCAGCTTTGTTCGTAGTGATGCTTCCTAAGGCCCACTTGACTTCACATTCCAGGATGTCTGGCTCTAGGTGAGTGATCACACCATCGTGATTATCTGGGTCATGAAGATCTTTTTGTACAGTTCTTCTGTGTATTCTTGCCACCTCTTCTTAATATGTTCTGCTTCTGTTAAGTCCATACCATTTCTGTCCTTTATTGAGCCCATCTTTGAATTAAATGTTCCCTTGGTATCTCTAATTTTCTTGAAGAGATCTCTAGTCTTTCCCATTCTATTGTTTTTCTCTATTTCTTTGCACTGATCGCTGAGGAAGGGTTTCTTGTCTCTCCTTGCTCTTTTTTGGAACTCTGCCTTCAAATGGGTATATCTTTCCTTTTCTCCTTTGCTTTTCGCTTCTCTTCTTTTCATACGTATTTGTAAGGCCTCCTCAGACAGCCATTTTGCTTTTTGCATTTCTTTTCCATGGGGATGGTCTTGATCCCTGTCTACTGTACAATGTCACGAACCTCTGTCCATAGTTCATCAGGCACTCTATCAGATCTAGTCCCTTAAATGTATTTCTCACTTCCACTGTAGAATCATAAGGGATTTGATTTAGGTCATACCTGAATGGTCTAGTGGTTTTCCCTACTTTCTTCAACTTAAGTCTGAATTTGGCAATAAGGAGGTCTTAGAATGACCTAATTCTAGATTTCTAAGAACCGTATTGCCGAGTAAAAGAAGTCTCAAATATTCTGTGTGTACACATTTAAAGGTTGAGGAAAAGAGTGAGTGGAGAATTGATTTTTCACATCTATTTAAAAATGCAATTCCTTTTCTTTTTCTTGTGTTTATTTTCTTGCATCTCTTTCTAATAAGAATGGAAGTGCCTTATACCATTGTTAAGTCATAAACTAAGTGGATAACAACCTTCCCCCACACACACACAACTCAGTGAATAAAAACTTAGCCATAGAATTCTGAAAATGTTAGTAGGAATAAAGTTTTAAAGAAAATAAAGACATTAAAAAAAAAAAACAAGGAAAGGAAAACCATCTTATAAATATACCGAACAAGTTTAGGTTTAGAAAGGGATTAGATATTAATTTTTACTTACAACTAGTAGCTAGAGAGATTGGTTTCCCTTCTAAGATGTTCACGTATTTATTTAAAGTATACATTAAATGGGCTTTTTAACCCATTTACCACTGGATGGCTCATTGGTAAAGAATCTGCCTGCTAATGCAGGAGACACATCTGGGAAGATCCCACATGCCATGGAGCAACTAAGCCTGTAAAGTACAGGCTTACTGTTGAGCCTGTTGTTCGAGAGCCCCAGAGCTGCAATGACTGAGCCCACGTGCCACAGCTACTGAAGCCTGTGTGTCCTGGGGCCTGTGCTCTGCAACAGGAGAAGCCACTGCAATGAGAAGCCCATGCACTGCAATTAGAGAGTAGCCTCCACTCAATACAACCAGAGAGAGCAACGAAGATCCAGCACAGTCAAAAATAAATAAATAAAAATTTTAAATGCACATTAAATTTACCCTTTATGGTCCTCCTTTTTTTTTTTTTTCCCCATGGTATAGGTGTTTTATCAAGAATTGGCAGAAGTGGTGAGAATCCATATGCCCCGTTGAATCTCCTGGCTGACTTTGGTGGTGGTGGCCTCATGTGCGCAATGGGCATCATTATGGCGTTGTTTGAACGCACACGCTCTGGCAAAGGTCAGGTCATTGACGCAAGCATGGTAAGTGTTAACTGGGGAAAATGATAAGCCTAGCGTTTGTTCCTAAGGTTGATACATGGCTGCCTCAAATCCTCTTTTGAACAAGACAGGAGATAAATTGAGATTTGAAATTTGAATCCAAGTTACCAAAGATAGCCTTCTCTTTAAAATAGCTTCATATGTTTGACATGTGTCAGAATGTCATATTTTGACCGTCTGTTTGTGGAGTCAACTTTCTAAACTGTTCATGACTCACTTGATTACTACGTTGTGTTTCGGTGATTTTCCCCATCTTATGTCTTGTGCTTTGAATGTGATTTTTAAGAGATCTTCATTCAAAACTGGGCCCAGGAAGTCTCCTTTAGCAGGAAGAGGAGATTCTTGATGATGCTCAAGTAAAATGGACCAGTTTAGACCTTCCTGCTGCACTATGTAGCGAAGATTTGAATGTCAGGCTGCTTCAGTGTCGTCACTCTCACACACGGAGCACTTGCTTCATGTTCTCTTAGGCACTTCTCCTATGTGATTTCTCCTAATCCCCAAAACAACAATTTCACTTGGAATACATTGTTTGTTTGTTTCCAGTTCTACCTGTTTATTGCTACCAACCCATCTCCCTCCAGACCCCTCACACATGGGCACTCAGTTGTGTGACCCCCATGGACTGCAGTCCATGAGGCTTTTTTATCCATGGACTTTCCAGGCAAGAATACTGGAGTGGGTTGCCATTCCCCTCTCCTGGGATACATTGTTACTGAACCCAGTTAGACCTGTAACAGGGATTCCCTCATGGCTCAGCAGGTAAAGAATTCACCTACAGTGCAGGAAATATAGGAGATGTGAGTTTGATTCCTGGGTCAGGAAGATCCCCTGGAGGAGGAAATGGCAACTCACTCCAGTATTCTTGTCTGAAAAATCCCATGGCCAGAGGACCCTGGTGGGCTATAGTCCATGGGGTCGCAAAGAGTAGGACATGAGTGAGCAACAGACCCATAAAACTGTTAGGACATCTTTTTTCAACACACTCATCAGCGCATTCAGAACTTTGCCTGAGTTCTCACAGCTAGTTGATGAGAGCCGTCTAGTGCCACTCTACAGGTTACATTTGGACCTATCTTTGCTGGTAGGCTGGAGAGTGGATTTGATGAAGACAAGACTGAGAGATAAAGGCAAGTACTAAAATGGTCAATGATAGACTAGGTCTGGATTTAAGGATTCACATTTGGCAGTGGAGGGAGAGGAAGGAATCAAGGATCGCGCCCTGATCTCTGACTTAGAAGACCCAGTGGATGGTGGCTCTGGTACCCTGGGGAGAACCACTGAAGGAGGAGGCTGATTGGAGGGGACATATATCTTATTCTTTTAGACGAATAGTTTCCAAATGACTTTAGCAGCAGAATCTGTGACCTAGGCCTGCCCATGATGACCTGGAGTCATCTCTTCATCAGACTGTTCCCTTAGAAACTGTAGAGTTAGGGCTTCCCAGGGGGCACTAGTGGTAAAGAACCCACCTGCCAATACAGGAGATGCCTGAGACTTGGGTTCAATCCCTGGGTTGCAAAGATCCCCCTGGGGGAGGGCATGGCACTACACTCCAGTATGCTTGCCTAGAGAATCCTCATGGACAAAGGAGCCTGGTGGGCTATAATCCATTGGGTCACAAAGAGTCTGGATGTCAGACAGGACTGAAGCAACTCAGCATGCACGCACATGGCATGTGGGGTCTGTTTTACTGTGTTTACTCCTGACCTAAGGGAGCGCTTCTGACCTGGGGGACTGCGTGTTGGCATTCAGGCCGTTGGCCTATGTGATGAGAATAATATAAAAAGTTGGGAAACTGAGGCTGCAGTTTCCCTGCCTCAAGGGCTGTCATCTGTGGCAGCACATGCTGCATTTGGATGAGGGGGAAGAGATGTATGTGCTCGGTAGCCTGTTGATGAGATAAGGATTATAATTGCTGTGTCTTGTCCTGTGTCCTTCTATGGCGCCAAGTAAAGGTGGAGTTAGATTAGAGCCTGTTTGTATCCTGAGTGAGCCAAAATAGACCCATAACACTGTCAGGACATCTTTTTTCAATAGTCTCATCAGTACATCCAGTGTATGCTGCTAAGTCGCTTCAGTTGTGTCCAACTCTGTGCGATCCCGTAGACGGCAGCCCACCAGGCTCCCCCGTCCCTGGGATTCTCCAGGCAAGAACACTGGAGTGGGTTGCCATTTCCTTCTCCAATGCAGGAAAGTGAAAAGTGAAAGTGAAGTCGCTCAGTCATGTCCAACTCTTCGAGACCCCCATGGACTGTAGCCTACCAGGCAGATCCATGGATTCAAGTGTTCATGAGCTTCCTCAAGCTAAAAGGGAAAACTGAGACGTATCTAAAGATGGGCTTCCCAACTGGCACAGTGGTAAAGAATCCACCTGCAGACCCTGGAGACAAGGGTCCGGTCCCTGGGTTGGGAAGATCCCCTGGAGGAGGAATTGGCAACCCACTGCAGTCTTCTTGCCTGTTAAATTTTGTGTTTGTTTCGTAGCCAGAATCCGTGAGAAATCGCATGCTCACGGTTGGGGCCTTTCTATTAATAACCTCAGAGATGAGGATGCTTTGCTGGCCTTCTTCCTGGAGTGCCAGAAGGACAGGGAAGTGTTCTTTAGTTAGCTCAGTGCGTCTAGTCTCATGACAATCATACCGGAGATGTGAATCCTTTTTATTTCAGGACTAGTGGGAAGCTGGCATTCCCAAACTAGTTTGTCTGTACTCAGCAAACCTTTATCACCTGCCAGCCACATTGTTATGTTTATTCTGTAACTTTCTAGTGATAATTAAAGTTAAAATATGTTAAATATTCAAATTTGTTTTTCTTGCGCTTGGTATCAAAACTAGAATCAACTAAATATAACTGTCATTCAATTTACCTTTAAAATGTGATCTGCTTCATGTGTTTGTGTGTATGTGTTTATAAGTACTGAGATCAGATGATAGATTTTTCAAAAACCTTTTTCTTTATTTCAGCTTTTTTATCCTGACCATTTTTAACATATATAAAAGTAAAGAGAATATATAATTAGCTTCCTAATGGTGAAGTAAGCTTACTAGTGAAGCTAGCCTCACTTAGCTTCAGAAATTGTCAACATTCTGCCAGTCTTATTTGAAAAGAAGAGCAGAAGTAGTTCCTCGAAGTCTTTTCTGAACAATATTCCCTGATCTGAATAGTGCAGGAGCTCTATCATAAACCTGTCCTCACTCACTTTCTCTAAATATTCAAAGAAGTTGTATAATTAGGTATAATCTTTCTATATTCTAAGATAAACATTTTTATACAAACATTTTTTTAAAACCCAAGTAGGAATCAGTCATAATTTGTATAGTTGCATTACCTGGATTCACGTTGTATTCTGTTTCTTCAAAGGTGGAAGGAACAGCATATCTAAGTTCTTTTATGTGGAAAACCCAAGAAACAGGATTGTGGGAGCAGCCCCGTGGACAGAACATGTTAGATGGTGGAGCTCCTTTCTATACAACCTACCGGACAGCCGACGGGGGGTTCATGGCTGTCGGAGCAATAGAGCCCCAGTTCTATGAGCTGTTGATCAAGGGTGAGTAACTTTTCAGGAACCTCTTTTCTGTGGATGTTTTCCAGCCTCTATTTTGGGGTCTTTTGAAGTTCTTGATGTCTTTTATTATATGTATATACCCACTTTATAATTAGCCTAATGATGGTCATCATTATATTGTGAGGCACTTCCCCCATCTTTTAAATTGACAAGTAATTTTATAAAAAAGGTCTATAAATAGCTCAGATTAAAAAGATCATAATCCTTTTTGTGGGCGTTCAGTGTTTTTATTACCTTTCATACTCAGTGCTGTGCTAAGTCTCTTCAGTTGTGTCCAACTCTGTGCGACGCTATGGACCATAGCCCGCCAGGCTCCTCTGTCTCTGGGATTCTCCAGGCAAGAATACTGGAGTGGGTTCATGCCCTTCTGCAGGGGCCCTCCCAACCCAGGGATGGAACTCAGCTCTTCTGTCCCCTGCACTGGCAGGCAGGTTCTCCACCACTGGTGCCGCCTGGGGAGCCATACTCAGTGGTGCTGGATATTTATCCTGCCCGTTGCACGGCCACAGTCTGTTCTTGCCTGGAAATGATCTGCTGGTTCTACCAGTTTTTATTCCTTGATGGATAGGTGTCCCTCCTGGTACTTAGTAATGGGGTCACCAGAGCACAGAGAGACTTTGGCAAGTGAGAGTTTGTTGGGATATGTCACCGTCACCTGATGCTTCTGCGGTTCACCTTTCTTGCAGATTCTTGTCTTACTGATATGTTGCCACAGGTTAGCAGAAAAATTTGGGATCCCTTCTGCCCTGACTGATAATTGGACTGAAGTTATCTTGTCCCTGTGAAATGTGAATCTAAAGTTCACTTCACAGATTATTTCGTTTCTAAGAAGTTTTAGAATATATGCTGAAGCGGTGTGACAAGCACATGTGTTGCAGCACATTTATCTTCCAGCTTTAAGTTTGGAGTTTTATGTCTGATAGCTTTTCAGATGCAAAATGCTACTCAGAGTAGTCTGTATGTTGCTGGAATGATGGTTTTTGTAAGCATCAGAATGCTTTCTGTGATCAACTATATTACCTTCCCTAACTTAACTGTAAGTTAGAAGAACGATAGAACAGAGAGGTGTGGACAAACTCCCACATCGGTAATGATTTTTTTGAGTTAGTGTTAATTTATTATTTCACCGTACATTTTGAGATCTTTGAGACCATAGCTTTATTTAGCTCTCAGTGTCTGAGCATAAATACACAAGGTTTTTGTAAGGCTCAGACTCCTCTGTGCTATGTTTCTAATGCTTCCAGGGCAAAGAAATCTGAAAATACTGAGACTCTCATGACATAAGATTCTTGTAGTAAAGGCAATAGAGAATTTTTTAAAGTTGCTTTAAGATTTCAAAATATTATTAAAAGAAAGCCAGGAAATAAGTGTTGGTGAGGATGTGGAGAGATTGGAACCCCATGCATTACTGGTAAGAATGTAAAATTATACAGCCATTGT
Source organism: Bos indicus x Bos taurus (assembly GCF_003369695.1). Classification (NCBI taxonomy): domain Eukaryota; kingdom Metazoa; phylum Chordata; class Mammalia; order Artiodactyla; family Bovidae; genus Bos; species Bos indicus x Bos taurus. The sequence continues at coordinate 39,577,122 of NC_040095.1, forward strand.
GGAAAATGATATGGTGACTCCTCAAAAAATTAAACATAGAATTACCATATGATCCAGCAATTCCACTTCTGGTTATATATCCAAAAGAATTAAAAGTGGGAACTTAAACAGATATTTGAACAGGGACTGGGGGAAGCAGAGAATAGAGTGTTAGTGTTTAATGGGTAAAAGTGTTAGTTGCTCAGTTGTGTCCAACTCTTTGCAACCCCATGGACTGTAGCCCTCCAGGCTCCTCTGTCCATGAAATTCTTCATGCAAGAATATTGGAGTGGGTTGCCATTCCCTTCTCCAGGGGATCTTCCCAACCCAGGAATTGAACCTGGGTCTCCTGCATTGCAGGCAGATTTTTTACCATCTGAGCCACCAGGGAACCTGGTACAGTTTCAATTTGGAAAGATAAAAAGTTCTGGAGATGAATGGTGGTAATGGTTCCAGAACAATATGAATGTACTTAATAACATAGTACTATATTCTTGCTGCTGCTAAGTCGCTTCAGTCGTATCCGACTCTGTGCGACCCCATAGATGGCAGCCCACCAGGCTCCCCGTCCCTGGGATTCTCCAGGCAAGAACACTGGAGTGGGTTGCCATTTCCTTCTCCAATGCATGCAAGTGAAAAGTGAAAGCGAAGTCGCTCAGTCGTGTCAGACTCCTAGCAACCCCATGGACTGCAGCCTACCAGGCCCCTCCGTCCATGGGGGGACTCCAGGCAAGAGTACTGGAGTGGGTTGCCATTGCCTTCTCCAGTGGCTAAAATGGTCAATTTTATATTTTGTATATTTTACCACAATTTTAAAAAATGAAAAAATTCAAAATAATGTATTTTTTATGAAAAAAGTGTAAACAATACAGAATTTATAAGGTAAGAGGTAAAAATTATCCCTTGTCCTTCTACTTTAGGAAAGTTTGGAATGTGGCCTTTAAGAATTTTCCCTGTACACATACAGACACGATTAAATTTTTTAATAATCTATATAATATAAATATATTATAATTTGTATAATATAAATATATGTATATTATATAATTTTTATAATATATATAATTATATACATTATATTATATATTTATATAATGTGTAAAATACATAACCACATGTTTATAATTAATACTTTTTTAATTAAAAAATATAGCAAAGACATCATTTTTTGTCAATACCGAATATCTTCAGCCTCACCCTTTTAAATAGCAGCCATGTTGACACAGCTGGTGTGTCAGAGTCAGGGGTAGAAGTGTTCTGATTTCTAGAAAGAGTCGGACACAACTGAGCGACTGAACTGAACTGAACTGATTCCGGTGTACAGACCTGTGCACCTTAACAAACCCGTGTAACCTTAAGTTTAGTGTTTGTTGGAGAACTGTTGGCTGCACTTCTAGTTGATGATTCTGATCACATTCTGATTAAAAAAAAAAAAAGAAAACTTTATAAAAGCATGCATATATGTTTCCAGCAGTTAGCCGTGGTCTACTTAAGCGCTTTGGCTAACTGCTCATTTTATATGCTTCTTAATCACAGAGTTTGGGACAATCAAGAAGAAGAAAGCAAAGTGAAAGACATCCTTAGAAATATTTCTTCATAGGTTACTGTGGTAAATCTGAAACTATGGCTTTATATCTTTCCTGGTTTTGAATGGGACAGGTGGCTACAGAGAACAATGTATTTGAACAGGTGTTTTTTCACAGCTGTTCAGAATTATGTGAGTTCTTATATCCTTACATCCCTAAAAACTCTACGAAGAGCCTATAGTATTCCTGTCTTCTTACCTCTGTAGGCACTTCTGCATCTTCAGAGCAGCTTACAATTATTGGTCATTGTTTTTCAACACTGTAGATAAGGAGAGGATGAAAAAAAATGAGAATTGCTCGATTAACTTGGCTAAACTTATGCAAAATATTATGCATAATTTAAATTTAGAAACCCTCTTATACAAGAGGGAATAAAAATGAATTACACCAAACCCCAAAGGCAAAGTTGCCCTTTGGGTATAATTTAATCAGCACTGGAGTTGGGGTGTATCTACAGGGGTGGGTGGGTTCCTGTAGTCAATAAAGGGAGCACAGATCAAGTCATGGACTGGAGAAGCCATCCTTCTTGTGATATTCCCTGGCAAATCCTCTCATCTTCTCTGTCCCTTGTGTTGAGGGGCCCTTCAGAACTCTTTGTACTTGAGAGAGAGAGTCTCTGTGTCCCTGTTGATTGGCTGGCTGATAACTTGCTGTCATGTTTGCTGTCGGAACAATTTGCATGTATCTTTGGGCTTCCCAGGTGACTCAGTGGTAAAGAATCCACCTGCCAATGCAGGAGACTCGGGTTTGATTCCTGGGTCAGGAAGATCCCCTGGAGAAGAAAATGACAACCCACTCCAGTGTTCTTGCCTGGGAAATCCCATGGACAGAGGAGCCTGGTGGGCTACAGGGGGTCACAAAAGAGTCAGACACAGCTTAGCGACTGAGCACACACATGGCAGATAATAACTTCATGACAAAGTCTCTTTTGGAAAAACTTCTCAGAGGGAAGAAGTTGATTTCTGGAAACTAGACAATTAAAAATAGACTGCTTTTGATGAAATGTAAATAATAAGATCTTGCAAAGACTTAGAAAGTCTGTTTTGAGTCCTGTTACGCTACTGCCTTCTCCAGCTTTGGCTCCAACTTCAAATTGAGTGAATTTCTTCTCTTGACTCATTTGAGAATTCTTATAAAATATCCCATTTGGGGCAAGTATGATGAGTTCAAAACTCATTTGCGCTGATTATATTTACTGCACCCAAAGCATGGTGATTTAAGAAATTCTGTTTTTCTCTCAGGACTTGGGCTAAAGTCTGATGAACTTCCCAATCAGTTAAGTATGAAGGATTGGCCAGAAATGAAGAAGAAATTTGCAGATATCTTTGCAAAGAAGACAAAGGCAGAGTGGTGTCAGATCTTTGACGGCACTGATGCATGCGTGACTCCTGTGCTGACTTTTGAAGAGGTTACCCATCATGGTCACAACAAAGATCGGGGCTCGTTTATTACTGATACAGAGCAGCGTGTGAGTCCCCGCCCTGCTCCTCTGCTGTCCAACACCCCAGCTCTCCCTTCGATTAAAAGGGATCCTTTTGTAGGAGAACACACTGAAGAGATTCTTAAAGAATTTGGGTTCAGCCAGAAAGAGATCAATCAGCTTAAGTTAGATAATATTATTGAAATTCATAAACTTAGAGTTAATCTCTAAGTTCCAAGCCCCACAGTGCAAACGAATGTGAATATTGCATTTACAGTATAATATAAAAAAATCGTGTGCATGGAAACTTGAAAAAACAGTATCACAGTGGTCTAATTATTCTAATCAGGAAACAAGACTGATTATACAGTAATGACGGAATTCTGAAAATGGTTATCATGGCTTTTGATTTGGGAATATTTTTAGTTTGCCTGTACTAAATTGTGGCAGTTTTTCTGCCTTTCAATTTACTTGATAGGTTATATTTGTCAATTTAAAATACTTATATATTTATAAAATACTTGAAATGCATTAATATAATGCTTTTTATTAAATAAAGCTTTATTCCCCATAAAGTTTACTCCTGCTTTTAAGTTTGTGAAAAGCTTTCAAGAAAGTTCTTTCAGTAGCACTAAAATAGCCTTTTGTTGCTCATTGAAATATTTTAGGCTCTACTGTTAACCAGAATGAATGTCCTTAGGTGGAAAAGTCCGATCCTTTTAATTTGGTAAGGAAACCATTCAGCTGGTGTCTCTGAATTAAAATTGTAGAAAATGTCCTTGAGGTTTCCTTCAGATAACTGCCACCTCTCCATCTAGACCAGCTCCTGTATATAACTGCTTGTTATTAGCATCATCCACCTGTGTCTCTTTATCAATAAACTGTACCATCATCCATTTGAAAGTCTTACTAGACTTTCCCTCCTCTTACTAGTCTCCAGCTTCCACTCCCAGTATGTCTACCTCTGTCTCAATAGACCCCACAGTTTACCTATCACTTCATTTGGCCACTGTTCAAATGTCCCTTACAGAGAGTCCTTTCCTGATCCCTGTCGAAAATAGCAACTGCCTTATCACTCACTCTCCCGGAACCCTGTTTCATTTTCCTTCATACTGCCTATCACTACTGACATTGTATGGATTAACCCCTGCCTCATTCCTTCTTTGGAGAAGGCAATGGCACCCCACTCCAGTACTCTTTCCTGGAAAATCCCATATACAGAGAAGCCTGGAAGGCTGCAGACCATGGGGTCGCTGAGGGTTGGACACAACTGAGCGATTTCACTTTCACTTTTCACTTTCATGCCTTGGAGAAGGAAATGGCAACCCACTCCAGTGTTCTTGCCTGGAGAAGCCCAGGGACAGGGGAGCCTGGTGAGCTGCCATCTGTGGGGTTGCACAGAGTCGGACACGACTGAAGTGACTTAGCAGTAGCAGCAGCAGCATTCCTTCTTAATTAGGGCGTGTTAAAATGGAAACTTTATGAAGGACTTTGTAGGTTTCATTCATTGCTCAGTTCCTGGTTCCTGGAATAGTGCCTGGCCCATATTGGAAATTTTGTGAATATTTATTAAAGAGATGAATCTCAATAGTGAAGTGCTATCAGTTCCACTTTCAGAGCTCCCATCTCCTTCCCTATCCCCATCTTCCATTGCTTCTTTCATCGAGACTGTATCACTTCTTCCTTGGATTACTGTTCAACTTCCCTTCCCAGCTTTACACCCCTAGTATCATTGCCTTCAATTTCCACCCCCCAACCTTAGCAAGATCTGGAATCTCATTTCTACATAGCACAACATCCAAAAGAAGAGAGGGTCTCAGGAGCCCTCTGCAAACCTTATCTAGTGTTTCCTTTTGTTGTTCAGTCACTCGGTCATGTCCTACTCTTTGCCAACCCGTGGACTGCAAAACACCAGACTTCCCTGTCCTTTACCATCTCCTGGAGCTTGCTCAAACTCATGTCCATTCAGTCGGTGATGCCATCCAACCATCTCATTCTCTGTCATCCCCTTCTCCTCCTGCCTTCAATCTTTCCAAGCATCAGGGTCTTTTCATATGAGTCAGTTCTTCCCATCCGGTGACCAAAGTATTGGAGCTTCAGCATCAGTCCTTCCAATGAATATTCAGGACTAATTTCCTTTAGGATCAACTGGTTGGATCTCCTTGCCATCCAAGGGACTCTCAAGAGTCTTCTCCAATACCACAGTTCAAAAGCATCAATTCTTCAGCATTCAGCCTTCTTTACAGTCCACCTCTCACATCCATACAGGACTACTGGAAAAACCATAGCTTTGACTAGACGGACCATTGACAAAGTAATGTCTCTGGTTTTTAATATGCTGTCTAGGTTTGTCATAGCTTTTCTTCCAAGGAGCAAGCATGTCTCCTTGGGTCAAGTTAAGTCACAAGCCAGCCCTATACTGGTCTTTGGTGGAGAAGGTAGGATTATCCATAGATAAAACTAACCTGCTCCTGGAGCTCCCCTGGACTCAACTTCCTGGAAGCGTGTGGGTGTTTGAGGGAGGGGTGGATTCTGGAAGTTGGTCCAGATTCCATCAGGATAGAGGAGTAGAGAATTTATGTTAACATCTCTGACATGCAGTATCTCAATTGCTTTTTGCCAATCACAAGAGGAAGGCAGGGTAGGTTTCTATACTTTATAGATGCGGACACAAGGCTCAGATGGTCCTAAACCTTCTTAGTTCACATGTCCCTTAGTGTCTTGATTTTTTTCATGGTGCCCCTAAGCCAAAAGAAATACATAATCATTCCGTTTGTAAATAATTAGGTCCCAATAACTTAAGTATTTTTGTTCTAACAACTTATTAGCTGATTGAAAAATATAGTGTACACACTTGAAAGAAGACATTTATTTTTCATTCTTTTTTAAAAATTTTAATTTTTTCATTCTTTTTTAAAAAATTATCATTGATTTACAACATTGTGTTTCAAATACAGCAATGTGATTCATTTATGTATATATATTTCTCAGACTATTTTCCTTTATAAGTTATTACATGATATTGAATATAGTTCCCTGTGCTATGCATGGAGAAGGTAATGGCACCCCACTCCAGTACTTTTGCCTAGAAAATACCATGGACGGAGGAGCCTGGTAGGCTGCAGTCCTTGGGGTCGCTAGAGTCGGACACGACTGAGCGACTTCACTTTCACTTTTCACTTTCATGCATTGGAGAAGGAAATGGCAACCCACTTCAGTGTTCTTTCCTGGAGAATCCCAGGGACGGGAAGCCTGGTGGGCTGCCGTCTATGGGTCGCACAGAGTCGGACACTACTGAAGCGACTTAGCAGCAGCAGTGCTATGCAAGGATTGTAAATCTTTATTTTACATATAGTAGTTTGTATCTGTTAATCCCACGCTCCTAGTTTATCCTTTCTCTACCCCTTCCTCCCCTTCCTCTTTTGTTAATCATAAGTTTGTTTTCTATGAGTGTGTTTCTGTTTTGTATATATATTCATTTGTATTATTTTTTAGATTCCACATATTGGTGATACTATATAATATTTGTCTTTCTCTGACATTAAGTATAATATTCTCTAGGTCCATCTATATTGCTGCAAATGACAATATTTCATTCTTTTTTTTATCACTGAGTAGTATTCTATTGTATATATATACACCACATCTTCTTAATCTGATTGTCTGTTGATGGGCAGTTAGGTTGTTTCCATGTCTTGGCTATTGTAAATAGTGATGCTATGAACATTGGGGAGCATGTATCTTTTCAAATTAGAGTTTTTGTCTTTCCTGTCTATGTACTCAGAAATGAGATTGCTGGTTCACATGGTAGCTCTATTTTTAGTTTTTAAGGAACTTCCGTTCCTCCCCCCACCATGGTGACCTCACCAGCACACACCGCCATCAACAGTAGGATGGTTCCCTTTTCTCCACACTGTCTCCAGCATTTATTAGACTGGCCATTCTGACCAGTGTAAAGTGATATCTCCTTGTGGTTTTAATTTCCATCTCACTAATAATTAGTGATATTCAGCATCTTTTCATATACCTGTTTGCTATCTGTATGTCTTTGGATAGATGTCTGTTAGGTCCTCTGCCCATTTTTTTATGTGAGTTGTTTGTTTTGAGATGTTGAGCTATATGAGTTGCTTGTATATTTTGGAAACTAGGCCCTTGTTGGCTGCATCATTTGCAAATATTCTCTCTCATACCATAGGTTGGCTTTTCATTTTGTTAATGGTTTCCTTTGCTGTGCACAAGCTTATAGGTTTGATTAGGTCCCATTTGTTTATTTCTGCTTTTATTTCTATTGTCTTGGGAGACTAATCTAAGAAAATATCTAAGAAAGAAATGATTTATGTCTGAGAATGTTTTATCTATGTTCTCTTCTAGGAGTTTTATGGTGTCATATCTTATATTTAGGTCTTTAAACCATTTCGAGTTTACTTTTGTATATGGTGTGAAGGAGTTTTCTAGTTTCATTGATTTACCCACATAGCTATCCAGCTTTACTAACACCACTTGTTGAAGAGACTGTCTTTTCTCTATTGTGTATTTTTGCCTCCTTTGTCTAATAGACTATAGGTGTGTGGGTTTTTTCTGGGCTCTGTGTTCTGTTCCATCTACATGTCCATTTTTGTGCCAATAGCATGATATTTTGATTACTATAGCTTTGTGGTATTGTCTGAAGCCTGGAAGGGTTATGCCTTCAGCTTTGTTCTTTCTCCTCAGGATTGCTTTAGCAATTCTGGGTCTTCTGTGGTTCCATAAAAACTTTAGAGTTACATTTTTCTAGTTCTATGAAAAATGTCTTGGGTATTTTGATAGGGATCACACTAAATGTGTAGATTGCTTTGGGTAGTATGGCCATTTTAACAATATTAGTTCCTCCAGTCAAAGAGCATGGTCTTTTCCATTTCTTTGAATCATCTTCAGTTTCCTTTATCAATGTTTTATAGTTAACAGCATATAGGTCTTTCACCTCCTTGGTTAAGTTTATTTCCAGGTATTTTTAAATGCAATTTTAAACAAGATTGTTTTCTAACTTTCACTTTCTGATAGTTCATTGTTGGTATAAAGAAATGCAACAGAGTTCTGTGTATTAATCATGTATCCTGCTACCTTGCTGAATTCATTTGTTGGTTCTAATAGTTTTTGTGTAAAGTCTTTAGGGTTCTCTGTACAGAGTATCATGTCATATCCAAATAATGACAATTTTACTCTTCCCTTCCAAATTTAATACCTTTGATTTCATTTTCTTGTTTGATTGTTATGGCTAGGACTTCCAATGCTGTGTTGAATGGAAGTGGTAAGAGTGGGCATCCTTGTTTTATTTATGAATTTAGCAGGAAAGCTTTTAGTTTTTCACTGTTGAGTGTTATGTTGGCTGTGGGTTTGTGGTAAGTGCTTTTATTATGTTGAGATATGTTCCCTCTATACTCATTTTGATGAGAGGTTTTGTCATGAATGGATGTTGAATTTTTCAAATGCTTTTTCTGTCTATTGAAATGATCATGTGGTTTTTGTCTTTTCTTTTATGTTAACGTAATGCTTCGCATTGATTTGTGCTTGTTTAACCATCCTTGTGACCCTGGAATAAATACCACTTGATCATAGTATATGATCCTTTTTATGTATTTTTGGGTGCAGTTTGCCAATATTTTGTTGATGATTTTTGCTTTTCATTAAAGATATTGTCCTGTAATTTTCTTTATTGGTAATATTTTTTGTCTGATTTTGGTATCAGGGTGATGGTGGCTTCATAGAATGACTTTAGGAATGTTTCCTCCTTTTTAATATTTGGGAGTAGTTTGAGAAGGATAGGTGTAAGTTCTTATTTGTATGTTTGGTAAAATTTCCCAGTGAAGCTGTCCAGTCCTGGGCTTTTGTTTGCAAGACGTGTTTTGTTTTTTGTTTTTTAAAGTATAGGTTCTATTTCACTTCTAGTGATCAGTCTGTTCACATTACCTGTTTCTTCTTGACTCAGCTTTAGTAGATTGCATTTCTGTTGTGTTTGTGGAGGGAGTTAAGCTCAACATCTTCCTACCCTATCATCTTGATTTTCCTCCTTATGTCATTTTTAATCACTAATGGGTCATAAGTGCCTGTTGTACACTGTGCAGCTTCTCATGTCTTGGAATCAGATTGGATGTCAATATCTTCGTTTTCTGTTCCACATTGATATTTGTAATGCTTCTTATGTCTGTGGAAAACCCAGCTTTACAATAATCTAAAGTCAGTGAAAGGATTGTAGTGCAGTCTTATGTTGCGAGTATGAACTGTTTCACTCTTCCTTCAGGTGTTATCTGAAAGATGTTGAGTTTCACTGTGTTTACTGCCTTAAAAATTTTAAATCTCCTGAGATACCCCTTTGAGTTCATTGTGGCTCCCTGGGTTACCTTGGCACACAGTTTGAGAAATACCAGTTTAAGTGATCTACTCAGGGAAATACAGGAAGAAACAGGCAGAACCAGCATTTAAACTTTAATATTTTGACTCCAAGTCTTGTTCTTAGACCATTTTTACTGTCTTTCCTATGAGATCATGTTTCCCTTGCCACGAAGACTTTCATTTGAATTCAATGTCCAACAAGGAAAATACAACCCACTAGAAGTCTTCAAAACAGAGGAAATTAATATCACCAATTATTACATTAGTGATAAAAGAGATGAGAAGCCAAGGGAGGCAACGCAGATACAAGCAACCATAGGAATCTAGGAACACTCCCATAGGTGCAGGATCGATGGGAAAGGTAGTGTTATGGGGACCCAGAAGCTAAGGTTGGCAGCTGGACCCACAGTGGAAATGCAGCCACTGCCAGAGATGTCTCAGGATACAGAAAGAGGGGGAGGAAGTATCCTGATATCTTCCTTTCACCTGCCTCCTGTCTTCCCACCAGTTCCTCCCACTAGACAAATCTACCTGGAAGCTAGAGAGCAAGGGAACCTGGGAAACGTAGTCCCTTAGGTATGGAGCATAAGATGAGGAGGAGGGAATGGATCTGAGCAAACAGGCAGTTGACCAGCACTGCAAAGTGTAGCATATATACTTTATAATTCCTTTAGCAAACATTTACTGAGGACCTACTAGGTGCCAGGTATCATGCTAGATGCCATATGAGCAGAACAGACCTGATCACTGCTCATTAGAGAATCAAAGACTAAAACAGAAGGAAATGACAGATGAATGGATAAAGAAGTTGTGGTACATATACATAATGGAATATTACTCAGCCATAAAAAAGAATGCATTTGAGTCAGTTCTGATGAGGTGGATGAACCTAGAACCTATTATACAGAGTGAAGTGAGTCAGAAAGAGAAAGATAAATATCATATTCTAATGCACATATACAGAATCTAGAAACATGGTTCTGAAGAATTGATTTACAGGGCAGCAACATGGCAAATAGATGGGGAAACAGTGGCTGAGTTTATTTTTCTGGGCCCCAAAATCACTGCAGATGGTGATTGCAGCTGTGAAATTAAAAGACATTTTCTCCTTGGAAGGAAAGTTATGACCAACCTGCTGCTGCTGCTACTGCTAAGTTGCCTCAGTCGTGTCTGATTCTGTGCAACCCCAGAGACGGCAGCCCACCAGGCTCCCCCAACCCTGGGATTCTCCAGGCAAGAACACTGGAGTGGGTTGCCATTTCCTTCTCCAATGCATGAAAGTGAAAAGTGAAAGTGAAGTCGCTCAGTCGTTCCCGGCTCTTAGCGACCCCATGGACTGCAGCCTACCAGGCTCCTCTCTCCATGGGATTTTCCAGGCAAGAGTACTGGAGTGGGGTGTCATTGCCTTCTCTGATGACCAACCTAGACAGCATATTAAAAAGCAGAGACATTACCTTGCCAACAAAGGGCCATCTAGTCAAGGCTATGGTTTTTCCAGTGGTCATGTATGGATGTGAGAGTTGGACTATAAAGAAAGCTGAGCACCAAAGAATTGATGCTTTTGAACTGCGGTGTTGGAGAAGACTCTTGAGAGTCCCTTGGACTGCAAGGACATCCAACCAGTCCATCCTAAAGGAGATCAGTCCTGGCTGTTCATTGGAAGGACTGATGTTGAAGCTGAAACTCCAATACTTTAGCCACCTGATGAGAAGAGCTGACTCATTTGAAAAGACCCTGATGCTGGGAAAGGTTGAGGGAGGAGGAGAAGGGGACAGCAGAGGATAAGATGGTTGGATGGCATCACCGACTCGATGGACATGGGTTTGGGTGAACTCCAGGAGTTGGTGATGAACAGGGAGGCTTGGCGTGCTGCGGTTCATGGGGTCTCAAAGAGTCAGACACGACTGAGCGACTGAACTGAACTGAACTGAACTGAAAGGAGAAACAGACATAGAGAATACACTTATGGACATGGGGAGAGGGGAGGAGAGGGTGAGATGTATGGAAAGAGTAACATGAAAACTTACATTATCGTATGTAAAACAGATAGCCAACAGGAATTTGCTGTATGGCTCAGGAAACTCAAACAGGTGCTCTGTATCAACCTAGAGGGGTGGGATAGGGAGGAAGGTGGGAGGGAGGTTCAAAACGGAGGGGATATATGTATACTTATGGCTGATTCACGGAGAAGGCAATGGCAACACACTCCAGTATTCTCGCCTGGAAAATCCCATGGACACAGGAGCCTGGTAGGCTGCAGTCCGTGGAGTCCCTAAGAGTCGGACACGACTGAGCAACTTCACTTTCATTTTTCACTTTCATCCATTGGAGAAGGAAATGGCAACCCACTCCAGTGTTCTTGCCTGGAGAATCCCAGGGACAGGGGAGCCTGGTGGGCTGCCGTCTACGGGGTCGCACAGAGTTGGACACGACTGAAGCAACTTAGCAGCAGCAGCAGCAGCATGGCTGATTCATGCTGAGGTTTGACAGAAAACAACAAAATTCTGTAAAGCAATTATCCTTCAATAAAAAAATGAATTAAACGAAAAAAGCAGGAGAATAAACAGAACTATGTCAAGTATGGAAGAAAAATATTGCAGTGCTGTGGGAGAGTTAGTAATTTAGAAGGGGCAGCCTCTCACTATTTTAAGTCTAGTTAATTGACTCGATGTGTGTGTATGTAGAAAACTTGTGTTCAAGGAAGGACAGAATATTATATCCAGAAAAAGTTTAGAAAAAACATTGACCCCCTTCATACTTAACATCTACATTATAGGGCTTTATTGTCCCAAAGCTATGTGTGATTGTGTGTAAATGTGTGTGTGTGTGAGAGAGAGAGAGGCAGAATCAGAGAGAGAACAGTACAAAGGAAGATTCCTTTAGAAACACGTTCAAAGGAGCCAGAGGGCTCCCAGCTGGCTAATCTCCATCATGCTTTCCTGGCCCCTCCCCCTTCCTTCTCATCATAACTTGTGATCTTAGAGGCATGAAAGAATTTGAGCCCCGCCCCCAGCCTGGCCGTCTCTGCGGGCCGTGCAGCCAGGCTCCATGTCAAATCCACCTGGGAGCGCGAACCCCAGGGCCACGGAGAAGGTGGTGGGCTTGCAGGCAGGTTCCCCGCCCAGTGGCCATGGGCGACAAGAGCGGGCAGTCTCCCCTACGCACCTATAAATCCCTTGATGAGGAGGGCCTCTTCGGCTCTGCGGAGCTGCCCAAAAGACCCACGGGGAGCCTGGTTATGCACAGCATGGCCATGTTCGGCCGGGAGTTCTGCTATGCGGTGGAGGCGGCCTACGTGACTCCAGTGCTGCTCAGCGTGGGCCTGCCCAAGAGCCTGTACAGCATGGTGTGGCTCCTGAGTCCCATCTTGGGGTTCCTGCTGCAGCCCGTGGTGGGATCGGCCAGCGACCACTGCCGGGCCCGGTGGGGCCGACGGAGACCCTACATCCTCACGCTGGGCCTCATGATGCTCCTGGGCATGGCCATGTACCTCAACGGGGATGCGATCATATCAGGTCAGTGGACTGCACCTGGTAGGCTAGGTAGGCTGGGTGGGAGAAGGTCCTGTTATGCAACTCAGGACAAGGAGAATGCAAAGTTCTTTCTGTGACAGTCAAAAAATGGTTAAAACTGATTCCCTAAGTTACATCGACTTTCCACCTTTGAGTGACCCAGATTCTGTAGTTAGGCACCTTTACTTTTAGAAACGTCAGGATACATTATTTTTTAATTGTTGTGAGAACTTAAAAATGGGATTATATTTTTACCTATTTTATTATATTATGTATTGTTACGTTTATCAATTATGGGGTTTTGTGTGTGTGCCCACCATACCTTATTTAGGACTTTCTCAAATTAACCAGCTGCCTAATGGCTCCATAAATTTTTCCAATAAATGTGTGTCCAAAGAAGAGTTAATGATGTTCACAGCTTTATATGGAGTCTTGTAACAGGTACAGGGCATCAGCCTGGCAGCTCAAGGGGACATTTTTTCATTGCAAATCATGGACATAGACCTGATGGTGAGCACTTTTTCTAGCCATTAAACAGCTGCTGATTAATCAGTAATTGGTGGTAGTATATATCACATTGAAAGAAAGAATTGTTAAACTTAAAAATAGCACACATTTTCTGACCATTAACTCTCAGGGTAGCAGAATGGATGATAATGAGCCATGATAATCAGTTATCATCTCTATGTATTTAAAAGTGGGCATGAATCTATAAATGTATATTTCTGGAAGAATTTATATAAAAAAAAATACCTGAAAAGAAATTTTGCCTCTAAGGAAGGGTGCTAAAGGCCTGGGGGTGAGAGGGGGAAGTTAAGCTTGTCGTTCACTTATTTTTGTAGTGAATTTTTAAAATCAGGTGCATATATTACACGTTTTCTTAAGTTTAAAAAATAAACTGAAAGCATGAGAAATAGTTATGAGGGGGTGAATGAACAGTGGTATGGTCATAGGATGAATATCATTTAGGTGTTAAAATTGTGACATTGCTCTTCATCCACCGAAAGGCAAAGGTACGAAGAGAGTTGGTTAAAGATGCTCACTTACAACCTGCTCCCATTACTCAGTGCTCCTCCAAGCCAAGCCCTCCAGCCTGTGGCATCAGCCTCACTGGAGGCTGATAGAGATGAAAATTCCCAGGCCCTACCTTCCGCCTATTGAGGAATCATAGGAGACTCATGGTAGGTGAGGCCCAACAATCGGTTTTAACAAGTCATCCCGGTAATGGTTAAGGAGCTAAAGTCTGAGAAGCACTGCATGAGGGCACAGATGCACACCTCTCTCTATTTTTGTGCATAAAGGGATGTCTGAAGGATGACCATCTCTTGGGCCTGGGATCTTGAAGTATTTTCCCCAGCTTTCCTATATGGTTGGAGTGGTTTACAGTCAGTACATATAATTTTTTAAACCGGTTTATTTAAAAGAGATGATGCACATACCATAAAAGTCACCATCTAAAAGTGAACAGCTCAGTGCTTTTCAGTATATTCTCAAAGTTGTATAACCACCACCGCTATCTAATTACACAACAGTTTCATCTCCCCTCTACAGAAACCTGGTAGCCATTAGCAGACACTCCCAATTTCCTTCTCCCCCACAGTCCTAGGTAACTGCTCAATCTATGTTCTGTCTCCAGAGAGCTGTCTTTTCTGGACATTCACTGCATGACTTTCAAAACTTGAAAAAATAATGAAGCTGTATTTTATTTGGAAGAGCAAACACAACGAAAGAGTAGGGAGGTAATATGATGACAGGAAGTTTGTGTGGAAATAAAAATGTGGATTGTTCTAAACCGGGATTTAGGAGACCAACGGTTGTTTCTCTTTTAGCTTTGATTGCTGACCCAAGGAGGAAGCCGATTTGGGCCATAAGTATCACCATGATAGGTGTGGTTCTCTTTGATTTTGCTGCTGACTTCATTGATGGGCCCATCAAAGCCTACTTGTTTGATGTCTGCACTCATCGAGATAAGGAGAGGGGCCTCCACTTCCATGCCCTCTTCACAGGTAGGGAATATCCAGAAAGTCTATCCTTCAGGTCTCCGGGCAGGGAAGCCCTTCCACTGAAGCCATCCAGTGTCTCAGCACTCAGATTTTTTGAATGAATGGATCTGTTGATGCATCGCTCCCATCACGCGGGCTCTGTCTTCCAGGGCATTCCTCTTGTGACCAGGCTTTGGAGTTTCTGCAAAGGAAGTTTGTAGGAGAGCTCTCTGAAGAGCCATGTGTGGAGACATTTACAATGAAATGAAAAGAAGCCTTGTAGACTTCATATTTTGTTTTGTTCTTTAGTCAGTAATGTGTATCATCAACATTATTTAGAAGCTTGCAGCTTCTTGGGCCCCTCTTCCTGTTATTTTAATTCAGCAGGTTCGGGGTGGGGCCCAGAAATTTGCTTTTTTAATGACTTTCCCAGATGATTCTGTGGCAAGTGTCCCAGGAATCACATGAACCACATTTAAAAACAGAAATAGGAACAAACCAAGCAAATACAAAGCCCCAAGTCTTAGGGACTTCTTCCTTTTTTTAAATTTATTTACTTATTTGGCTGCACTGGGTCTTAGTTGCAACAATCAGGGCCTTTAGTTGCCCCATGTGGGATCTAGTTTCCTGACTGGATCGAACTCCAGGCCTCCTGCATTGGGAGCTCAAAGTCTTAGCCATTGGGCCACCAGGAAAGTCCTAGAGATGTCCTAGTTATATAAACAGTTGGCAAATCCTCAACCTCCTGTTTTGGAAAATGCCATGCCAAGAGGACACTTCTTGGGGCCATTGCTGGCCTTCTTTTGTGGCTGTTGGGCCCTTCATGTAGAGCAATGCTACTAATGTTCAACATGCATTTCTAGAGCTCCATTTGTTGTTCAGTCACTCAGTCATGTCCCACTCTTTTCAACCCCTTGGGCTACAGCATGTCAGGCTTCCCTGTCCTTCACTATTTCTTGGAGCTTGCTGAAACTCATGTCCATCGCGTCGGTGATGCCATCCAGCCGTCTCATCCTCTGTCATCCCCTTCTCCTCCTGCCCTCAGTCTTTCCCAGCATCAGGGTCTTTTCCAATGAGACTGCTCTTCACATCAGATGGCCAAAGTATTGGCATCAGTCCTTGCAGTGAACATTCAGGACTGATTTCCTTTAGGACTGACTGGTTTGATCTCCTTGCTGTCCTTCCAGTTGGGACTGTTCTAGAATTGGGGTGTCATCCACAGGACAACAGCATGATCCTGTCCTGGGAGCATTGTTAGGTCTAGATGTAAGGACTTTATTTCATTTTCTCCAAGGCCCAGCCAAGGTATTTTTATTTTATGTTTTGTCTCCTCCCATGGTCAGATATGTCCCATGAGAAACAGAATCTTGAATTTTGTTCAGATTATATCTGCACAGCCAAAAGCAGGCCTGCCCACAGAAGCCGTTCGGTCAACAATTTGTTGTTTGTGCAGATATTTGAATGGTGAACACTGGGAAGAATGGGGCTGCCCGGCAGAGAGCGGCCTGGAGGAGCAGGAGTCCAGCCCATCTGTCTGGGACCCCTGAACACTTTGTCTACCAGCTGGAAGGTCCCAGAATAGAGATTCAAACTTCATTCTCCTAACTTAAATCCCACAATTCCTACTGCTATGTAATAATCTGCTGAAATTAATTATGATATTGCGGGAGGCTTTTTGGCTTTTGAACCTGACACGTTGAGAGTTTTGTTGCTCTAAGTACTTTGGGAAATGTGGTCACTCCTTCCCAGCTTATATCAGCGTTAGTCTTGGCCTAACAACCTTTGCTTTGCTGCCTCTGATATTAAAAGACTGAGCTCTGTACTTTGGGAACTTTTCCAGGGTTAATACGTGGTAGTATTTCTGTTGAGTTTGATAAAATGTCTTGAGGTTTTCTTTTGATATTAGTGTATTGTGGTTTCAGCAAGCCTATAATTCATGTGTAATTTTCATGTGACCTCATTTCAGGCTTTCACTGTATCTTGTCTGAGCTTTCGTACTTACCCTTTAACTGATTTTCCAGTCTCTAATTTTTTCCTATTCCAATTGTGCTAACACACAGCTTCTAGAGCCACATTCCTAAAAGACAGCTTTGACTGGGACACTTTCATGTTCAATGACCCGCAGTGGCTCCTGTTGACAAAAAAATTAATGAATTAATCAATAGTCAATTTAAGAAAGAAATAGAGAATTTTATTCAAGTCAACCTAAAGATTATAAATTGGGAAACAGTCTCTCAGAGAGCTCTCAGAACTATTCCTCCCATCAGAGGTCAAAGCACAGTGAAATATGAGACAAAGTGTTGTACATCTAATGACGTACTGACAGTTTATGTAGTCCGGGTCTGCACATACAAGGCGAGTAGTGGGTCATTGTGACCGCTTAAAGGATTGAGAAAGGACTGTTATCTGCTAAGGAGTTCCCTTGCTGGTGCCAGGACAAAGTTGCTGCTGTCAAGGAAGTATTCCTGTGACTTCTATGACTGTGGTCTGATTAATATATTAATGGGAAATAGACGGGAAAACAGTGGAAACAGTGTCAGACTTTATTTTTCTGGGCTCCAAAATCACTGCAGATGGTGAATGCAGCCATGAAATTAAAAGACGTTTACTCCTTGGAAGGAAAGTTATGACCAACCTAGATAGCATATTCAAAAGCAGAGACATTACTTTGCCAACAAAGGTCCGTCTAGTCAAAGCCATGGTATTTCCTGTGGTCATGTATGGATGTGAGAGTTGGACTGTGAAGAAAGCTGAGCGCTGAAGAATTGATGCTTTTGAACTGTGGTATTGGAGAAGACTCTTGAGAGTCCCTTGGACTGCAAGGAGATCCAACCAGTCCATCCTAAAGGAGATCAGCCCTGGGACTTCTTTGGAAGAAATGATGCTAAAGCTGAAACTCCAGTACTTTGGCCACCTCATGCAAAGAGTTGACTCATTGGAAAAGACTCTGATGCTGGGAGGGATTGGGGGCAGGAGGAGAAGGGGGCGACAGAGGACGAGATGGCTGGATGGCATCACCGACTCAATGGACATGAGTTTGGGTGAACTCCAGGAGTTGGTGATGGACAGGGAGGCCTGGTGTGCTGCAATTCATGGGGTCGCAAAGAGTCGGACCTGACTGAGCAACTGAACTGAACTGAACTGAACTGAAAGAACCCTCTGGGTTCAGAGTACTTGGAAATCTTCTGGGCTAGAGGTTCTCTAACTTGTAGTCTGAGAGTCTTTACCTTTGCCTCGGTCGGACATGACTGAGCAACTGAACTGAACTGAACTGATCGTGCAGATGCATATTGCACACTCCAGGGGAGGGAGGAGGCCCAAAGGGGAAAGTGTTATATTTAAATCTAGGCCCAGCAATTCCAAATGTTTTTCAAATAAGTGCCAAAGGGTTCACTGCCAAAATGTTCTCTAGCATGTTTCTGAATTTTTTTTTTTTTTAAAGAAAAGACCCTACTGGCTTTTGGGAATTTTAGTCCTCTAACTTTTTCTGTCTTATGTTTAAAGATAACTCTACCTGCCCTCCACCCCTGGTGTATGTGATAGCCATGCTGGGTTTAGTGGATCCATCTCATCCCTTCTGGATTCCCTGGTAGCTCAGTTGGTAAAGAATCTGCCTGCAATGCAAGAGACCCTGATTCACTTCCTGGATCAGGAAGATCCCCTGGAGAAGGCATAGGCTACCCACTCCAGTATTCTTGGGCTTCCCTGGTAGCTTAGACAGTAAAGAATGCGCCTGCAATGGGGAATACTTGGGTTCGATCCCTGTGTTGGGAAGATCCCCTGGCAGAGAGCATGGCAACCCACTCTAGTATTCTTGCCTAGAGAATCCCCATGGACAGAGGAGCCTGGCTGGCTCCAGCACCTGGGGTCGCAAAGAGTCAGACACAACTGAGTGACTAAGCACAGCACAGCCTCATCCTTTCACCTCATGCCTTTACCTCTGGGGCTGTGGAACCCTCACTCACCGGAAAGAAAGGAAATTCCTCCCTCGAGTCAAAATGCTTGTAACTGAGGATCTGTTGCTATTAGTAAATTAACCCGAGGCCTTGCTGTCCTGAACAGCAGTCTCCATTCCACCCAAGGAGGCTGGGATGAGGGCTGATGGTCAGTAAAGTTTGTGCCAGTTCAAATCCTGGCTCCTCCTCCTGCCCAGTCCCTAGTGTTTCTGAACTTCTTCTCAGGGTTGTGAATCTATCCACCATGTTAGTTACTAATATCCTGGCAATATATTGGGGCTTCCCTCATAGCTCAGTCGATAAAGAATCTACCTGCAATGCCGGAGACCTGGGTTTGATCCCTGGGTTGGGAAGATTCCCTGGAGAGGGCAATGGCAACCAACTCTAGTGTTCTTGCCTGGAGAATCCCATGGACAAAAGAGCCTGGCAGGCTACAGTCCATGGGGTTGCAAGAAGTGGATGCAGCTTAGCAACTGAATCACCAACCACTGCCACCATTCTGGCAAATGGTCTCAAGCAATGGTTCCTGAGAAAGGAACCCTTTAATAGGATTCAGCACCAAATGTATATATTTACTATATGTTCTCCATTCCCACCAGGCTTGCAAAACTTGCGTTTGTTTGTAATGACTTGGTAAGGAACTTGCCCCAAGTGCATCTCTGGAAGAAGAATGGGTAACGTGTTAGGCTTAGCTTCTTTTGACTGTTTGGTTTCTTTAATACTTCAAAGTTTGCATAAAAAATGCTTTTGAAACAAATACTCAGAATAGAAATAATTAAGAGCTAAAAAAAGAGTTCTAAAAATGAAGTTTAGATATGAGTCCCTTTGACCAAATGTATACAAGTGGAAAAAGGCTGTGTTTCATGGTAGAGTCGATTTTAACTCCTCCTTCAGGCTTCATTGCTGCATGAGTGGATTTCTTTCATTAGCTGAGTTTCCTTTGAAGTTTCTGCCCCTAGTGAACTTTCATGTCTCCTCACTCAGGCAGGAAAGGATGTGGCCAGAGCAGAAACCAGGGTACAGGAATTTCAGCTTTGAGGATGACATGGATAACTTTGGGCGAAACAGATAAGGTCTACAAACTGCCATTTCTTATCCCAATTCAGCACCTACCTCTCGAGGAATCTCAAAGGCAGGTTAGAGATAGGAGCCCCTGAGGATATTTTTTCATTTACTCAATACTGTGTATGTGCTTAATCATTCATCTGTGTCTGACTCTTTGCAACCTCATGGACTGTAGCCCGCCAGGTTCCTCTGTCAATGGAATTCTCCAGGCAAGAATACTGGAGTGGGCTGCCATTCCCTTCTCCAGGGGATCTTCATAACCCAGGGATGGAACCTGGGTCTCCTGCATTGCAGGTTAATTCTTCACCATCTGAGCCATGAGGGAATTGTCTACCAGAAATCTCTTTCCCCAGATACCAACTGGCTGGCTTGGTTTGCTTCCTCTCTTTGTTACAATCTCTGGTCACATAGCCCCTCCTCAGCGATTCATGATTACTTGATAATATATTATTTATTCATTTGTTTGTTGTTTATTATCTGCCTCTAGAGCCAACATATAAGCTATCTGAAGACAGGAATATTTCCTGTTTGTTCCAAAATCACTAGTGCTTAGAATAGTCCTGGAAATATGCTGAAGAAATATTGATGAGACAAATATTCTATTTTAACATCCTCCTTTTACCTGTGAGGAAGCTGTGTTGCTGAGAGGTAAGTGACTAACTCAAGGTCACACAGCTGGATGTATGTACTAAGTCGCTTCAGTCACGTCCAACTCTTTTCGGCCCTATGGACCATAGCGCACCAGGCTCCTCTGTCCATAGGGTTTTCCAGGCAAGAATACTGGAGAGGGTTGCCATGCACTTCTCCAGGGCATCTTCCCAACCCACAGATCGAACCTGGGTCTCTTACGTCTCCGGTTTTGGCAGGCATGTTCTTTACCACTAGCGCCACCTGGGAATACAGCTAGTGGAAGATATTGAATCAATCTTTATGTCTGAAATGGAAGTGAATCCCCAACCCAAGGGCTTCCCTCATAGCTCAGTTGGTAAAGAATCTGCCTGCAATGCAGGAGACCGGGGTTTGATCCCTGGGTTGGGAAGATCACCTGGAGAAGGAAATGGCAACCCACTCCAGTATTCTTGCCTGGAGAATCCCATGGACAGAGGAGCCTGGCAGGCATCAGTTCATGGGCTTCCAAAGAGTCAGGCACAACTTAGCGACTAAACCACCACCCCAACCCAAATGTAGTTTAATTGTGTCTGTGTTGAGCCCCATTGGCCCAGGATGGTGAAAACTTAGTGTCAGTCCCTTTGGAATACTCTCCTACACCTTTCCCTGAGTCTTGCATCTAAAAACTTGGAGCTTAGAGGGCAAAAGTTTCAGGTAGCAAGGATCTGGGTTTCAGTATCATGTGTTCTCACTGGCATTTACTAGGCCGTCCTTGGTCCTGCGTTTCCCAGTTGTGAGGCTGAACTGGTCACAGTCACATTCTCGCTCATCCTTGTCCACAGGACCCCTTCAGAACCCCCAGGATTCTCAGCTCCCCACCACCCACATGGCATCCTGCTCTTCCAAGGCCTACAGATGTGAGCTGCAAACTCTCCATGCTCTGGTTTCCTTGTCTCTAAAAGAGAGGTGGAAATTCAGTTGAGCCTTATTATTCAGGGATTCTATATTGTGAAGTCATCTGCTTACTAAAACTTACTGGTACCACCAAAATCAATACTTGCAGCTCATTCTCCAACATTTGCAAGCATCTACAGAGTGGAGGAGGAAAAAAACCAATGTGACTCACCCAGTGTGCTTGCTTCCAACTGTGGTTGAGCAAGGTGACACTCTGCCTTCTTGTTTTGATTCTTACACTGTAAACAGATGTCCTTTTTGTGATATATTTAGTGCCATTTTTTTTTTCTTTTCTGTTTTTTTTTTTTTTTTCTTGGTTATTTCAGTATCTAAAGTGGCTCCAAATGTGGTGCTGAAGGCACTGCTTGGGTTCATAAGTGCAAGAATGTTGTGATGTGACTTCTGGAGAAAATATGTGTCCTAAATGTTGTTCCGGTGTGAGTTACAGTGCCGTTGGCCACAGGCTATTCAATGAGATATCTTTAAACAGAAACACATGTAAAATAAGGTTCTGTGTTGTTTCACTGATGAAAACGAAGACTTGAGGCTCACAGGAACTTAATCCTTAGGGCAGGAATTTACTATTCACCAATTCAGGGTTTAAGGAAACTTTCTGGAACGTAACTACTGGTAATAGTAAGATGCAGCGGTAGTAACTTCCTCAAAGGGTGGTTGTGAGGATTAAGTGAGTTGTAAACGTCAAGCACCTAGAATGGAGCCTGACACTCGGGCTCATCTATCTCTACCCACCACAGAGCCCTTGCTTCCTTGAATTCTGAATGTCCCCCTGGGGTCTTCCTAGGAAATAAAGTGTTGATCCCTTCTGCTCTTGGGTTCTTCAAGCCATCTGGGAGGTTCTGGTCCCCACCCCTCATCCTCCTATGCCAGCGAGGTCCAAGGATCGAGGAGCAGAACCACTACAGCTTTAGGGACACACCAATTCACCCTTCGTGAATGCTTTGCCTACCCTGGGAAGCCTTGTTCTTAAATCACTTTTTTTTTTTTTTTTTTTTACTGAATCTGTTGCAGTAAAAAAGAGAATGGAGGAATGAGTTTTTCTCTTTCCCTTTCCTGAGAAAGTGAAGTCGCTCAGTCGTGTTCAACTCTTTGTGACCCCCTGGACTATAGCCTACCAGGCTCCTCCGTCCATGGGATTTTCCAGGCAAGAGTACTGGAGTGGGGTGCCATTTCCTTCTTCAGGGTTTCTACCTGACCTAGGGATCAAGCCCAGGGCTCTCACATTGTAGGCAGATGCTTTACTGTCTGAGCCACCAGGGAAGTCCAGTGAAGAAGATAAAAGAGAATAGAGAGCAGGCCTGAACAATCCTAACTGGTCCTAACTCTGCATGTCTACAGTTTAAGTTTGCTTTTCTTCCCCCTAACTCTGCAGGAGCTACATTTCTCACCAATTTTACCTTTGACTTTATGCTAAATACATCCTGCATCTAGTTTTTACCCTTACAACATCCTTCCCTTTGTAATTACATATCAGAGCCACCAAACTGCCAGACTCAATTACTGGGTTACTGACACCAGACTCTGACTGTCTTTGAAACACTGCAAGAGGAAGAAATCAAGATCCTAATACCTTTGTTCCTCATCCCTGACTCCTGACTAAGCCCCTAGACTCCCATGGAGAGGGAGCATTGTTCTTGAGGCATGAACCTATTGTCTTTCCCTCTCTGCTGGCTGAGAATTAAAGCCACCTCCCTATTTCCTCCATACTTGGTCTCCGTATTTTTTATTCAGCTCCGGTGGGCTAAGAGAGCCAAGGTTTTGGCCAGCAACAAATCTACCATCAGTGCCTTTGGAGCCTAAGGGCTTCTGAAACTCAGAAGCAAGGAGACACGTTCTTATTTCTCTGCTTTCTACTTTCATGTTCTTCCCCAAAAGCAATGAGCCTGGCTCAGTTTGAACATGAAGGAAGGGCCCAGGGAAATACCAGGGCAGTTGTGGGTGGACGGAAGCTGTGGTCAGCACTTAAATATATTTTCTCACATCTCTTAGGAGATGAGTTGCCTTGCAAATCTCATGAAATGTCAGGTCTTGGATGCTCAGTCTCTAGAAGGGAAGTCATGTCTGCCTGGTTCATTGCTGTGTCTGCAGTGCCCAGCGCAGTTCTTGGTGAGAGTTGGTGTTCCATCCATTTCTATTGATTAAAAAATATCTCTCATACACACACACACACACACACACACACACTCCTAGTAGCTGATACTTATGTTAAGTCTCTGGGATTTTGTGTGTATGGTGTAGGTAGGAACTAATCTGACACCTTCATTGCTATTTTCTCAACACACAGAAAAGAATCAGAAGGACTCTTCCATGAACCTTCCAGGAATGCAGGGTCTTTCATCTGTCCCCTTGCTGAGATACTGAAGCCGGCAGCACACTGATAACTCTCTTCTCCTTGAGCTCTTTCTCCATTGCTGTTGAGGTTGTTTAGTCACATGCCTGAAGCCAGGAAAACAATTACAGATGCATGGTAGGTGCAGAGTTTGACTCTTTAGATTCCTTGTTCCTGAAACTCTCCCAGTTTCCCATTTTACCTATTACATGTTGTGTTAGTCACCCAGTCATATCCGACTCTCTGTGACACTGTGGGTTGATTGTAGCCTGCCAGACTTCTCTGTCTGTGGAATTCTCTAGGCAAGAATACTGGAGTGGGTTGCCATTCCGTTCTCCATGGATCTTCCTGACCAGGGATTGAACCTGGGCCTCCCGCATTGCTGGCAGATTCTTTACCATCTGAGCCACCAGAGAAGCCCTTTACTTATTACAGTTGTAGATTACAGAAAGAAATAATACATATTTCTGTATGCTTGGACTTCTTCCAGGAGGAACCATTGTTTAAGCTATATTGTTAGATATGAAATACACTGCTGAGCCATTCATTCCAGGGGGTTGGCTCTGGTGTGAGTGACATCACAGCCTGGCTCTGTCAGGCTAGGACAAGAGCTAGCTGGACCCTTCTTTTTGCAGAGGCTGGTTATCTAATGTGGTGACAGATGCCCTTGAGATGCCCCAGCTTATCATATGGCCAATAGCCTGGGGACTGACTCCAAGAGCCCCAGGAAGGCTGATGTTGGCAGTAGAGATAAATGTAACCTTGATATAAATGTGGGAGCTGATGTCAGCCTTTGTTGCAACTTTGATGACTAGACTTTGTTTAGGAGACTATTTTGAAGATAAAATCCTTAGTTTAAATAGAGGATGTTAAAAGGAAAGCTTTCAGTAAATTCCTACAGCCCTCTGCTGGGCCTCATCAGATCTGAAGGTGTGAATAGATAAATGTTTCCATCCAGAGTTTTAAGATGCTGCCTAGTAGAAATGGCATCCCACTTCAGTATTCTTGCCTGGAGAATCCCATGGGTAGAGGAGCCTGGTGGGCTACAGTCCATAGGGTTGCAAAGAGTTGGACACTACTAAAGCAACTTAGCATTCAGCATGGCCCCACTATTCAGCAAGGCATACTGTTATAACTTTTAGCTGTGTCCCGCAGTAGTGCTGAGACAAATGAATTAGTTTTGCTTGTTTTGTTTTTTCCTCTTTCCTGAGAGAAGAGAGGACTGGTAAATTTTTTAAGATACTTGTAGCATGTTTTACTTAACTGATTAGTGGAGGAACTGATTGGGAAGACAAAGAGTTTCCCCAAGTTCTTTCAGGATAAATTGTGTGTGTGTGTGTGTGTGTGTGTGTGTGTGTGTGTTTAGCAAAAGAAAAAAAATGCTAGATTAGATACAAACCTGATTAACATTCTACAAGGTAATATAACTGTAGCTCCTCTATAATAGTCCTACCAGGTTATGAAAATATGGTTACAAACCTTATTAATGTCTGCAAATTATCCTTAGTTTTACAGGATTGTACATCATTGCGCTTTATCAGTTGTGGCTTGTTGGTCAAATATCAGATGAGGGTGGTTCAGGTTGCTTAGAAATTGCTCTATCCCCTGAGTGCTCAAAAAGTGATATTTGGACTAACAGGGGTGGATTGGCACTGGGGAGCTTGAAAGGAATGCAGAGCCTTGGGTTCTACTGCCATCTTTAAAATCAGAACTTATGCTATAGACTTCCCTGGTGGCTCAGACAGTAAAGTGTCTGCCTATAATTTGGGAGACCTGGGTTCAATCCCTGTGTCAGGAAGATCTCCTGGAGAAGGAATGGCAACCCACTTCTGTCTTCTTGCCTGGAAAATCCCATGGACGGAGGAGCCTGTTAGGCTACAGTCCATGAGGTCGCAAAGAGTCAGATATGACTGAGCGACTTCACTTCACTTCACATGCTATCGATTGAATGTTTGTGTCCCCCTCAGAATCCATATGTTGAAAACCTCATGCCTAATGTGATGATGTTGAACACAGAGTGCCTGATGAACTATGGATGGAGGTTCGTGACATTGTACAGGAAACAGGAATCAAGACCATCCCCAAGAAAAAGAAATGCAGAAAAGCAAAATGGCTGCCTGAGGAGGTCTTACAAGTAGCTGTGAAAAGAAGAGAAGCCCAAAGAAAAGGAGAAAAGGAAAGATATACTCGTTTGAATGCAGAGTTCCAAAGAATAGCAAGGAGAGATAAGAAAGCCTTCCTTAGTGATCAATGCAAAGAAATAGAGGAAAACAATAGAATGGGAAAGACTAGAGATCTCTACAAGAAAATTAGAGACACTAAGGGAACATTTAATTCAAAGATGGGCTCAATAAAGGACAGAAATGGTATGGATCTAACAGAAGCAGAAGATATTAAGAAGAGGTGGCAAGAATACACAGAAGAACTGTACAAAAAAGATCTTCATGACCCAGATAATCATGATGGTGTGATCACTCACCTAGAGCCAGACATCCTGGAATGTGAAGTCAAGTAGGCCTTAGGAAGCATCACTATGAACAAAGTTAGTGGAGGTGATGGAATTCCAGTTGAGCTATTTCAAATCCTGAAAGATGATGCTGTGAAAGTGCTGCACTCAATAGGCAGCAAATTTGGAAAACTCAGCAGTGGCCGCAGGACTGGAAAAGGTCGGTTTTCATTCCAATCCCAAAGAAAGGCAATGCCAAAGAATGTTGAAACTTCTGCACAATTGCACTCACCTCCCACGCTAGTACAGTAATGCTCAAAATTCTCCAAGCCAGGCTTCAGCAATTTGTGAACCATGAACTTCCTTATGTTCAAGCTGGTTTTAGAAAAGGCAGAGGAACCAGAGATCAAATTGCTAACATCTGCTGGATCATTGAAAAAGCAAGAGAGTTTCAGAAAAACATCTATTTCTGCTTTATTGACTATTCCAAAGCCTTTGACTGTGTGGATCACAACAAACTGTGGAAAATTCTGAAAGAGATGGGAATACCAGACCACCTGACCTGCCTCTTGAGAGACCTGTATGCAGGTCAGGAAGCAACAGTTAGAATTGGCCATGGAACCACAGACTGGTTCCAAATAGGAAAAGGAGCACATCAAGGCTGTATATTGTCACCCTGCTTATTTAACTTCTATGCGGAGTACATCATGAGAAACACTGGGCTGGATGAAGCACAGGCTGGAATCAAGATTGCTGGGAAAAATATCAATAACCTCAGATATGCAGATGACACCACCCTTATGGCAGAAAGCGAAGAGGAACTAAAGAGCCTCTTAATGAAAGTGAAAGAGGAGGGAGAACAAGTTGGTTTAAAGCTCAACATTCAGAAAACTAAGATCATGGCATCCAGTCCCATCACTTCATGGGAAATAGATGGGGAAACAGTGGAAACAGTGGCTGATTTTATTTTGGGGGGCTCCAAAATCACTGCAGATGGTGATTGCAGCCATGAAATTAAAAGACGCTTCCTCCTTGGAAGGAAAGTTATGACCAACCTAGATAGCATATTGAAAAGCAGAGACATTACTTTGCCAACAAAGGTCCATCTAGTCAAGGCTATGGTTTTTCCAGTAGTCATGCATGAATGTGAGAGTTGGACTATAAAGAAAGCTGAGTGCCAAAGAATTGATGCTTTTGAACTGTGGTATTGGATAAGACTCTTGAAAGTCCTTTGGACTGCAAGGAGATCCAACCAGTCCATCCTAAAGGAGATCGGTCTTGGGTGTTCATTGGAGGGACTGATGCTGAAGCTGAAACTCCAATACTTTGGCTACCTGATGTGAAGAGCTGACTCATTTGAAAAGACCCTGATGCTGGGAAAGATTGAGGGCGGGAAGAGAAGGGGATGACAGAGGATGAGATGGTTGGGTGGCATCACCAACTCAATGGACATGGGTTTGGGTGAACTCCAGGAGTTGGTGATGAACAGGGAGGCCTGGCGTGCTGCAGTTCATGGGGTCGCAAAGAGTCAGACACGACTGAGCAACTGAACTGAACTGAACTGAATGTGATACTGTTAGAAGATGGAGCCTTTAGAAGGTGATTAGGTCATGAAGGCTCATGAACGGAGTTAGTGCCCTTAGAAAAGTTGCCCAAACCAGTTCCTTTGCCACTTATGCCAAGTTAGTGATGACAGTTAGAAGATGGCTGTCAATGAGGAAGTAGGTCCTCACCAGACCACATCTGCTGGCACCTTGATCTTGCATTCCCCAGTCTCCAGAACTGTCAGAATAAGTGTCCGGTATTTATAAGTCATGAAGTTTATGGCATATTTGTTATAGCGGCTGGAACAGACTGAGACAACCTGTATCATGACGAGGCATCGTGTGATTCACGTGCACATTAACGTTTAAGAAGCCCTGCTTTATAATGAGATTTTTAAGAAATAAGGCCCTTTTAAATAGTTTTTGCTCTTTCCAGCTTTGAGATACTTATTTTTTCCGCAACAGTTGCCATAGGCCACACTTAGTCTTAGTACTCAGTGTGATTCCCTGATTCTAGTCACTGGACCTAGAATGACTAAGTCCTTTCTGCCAGCTCCAGGCAGCTGTCAGCTTCTCTTGCCTCTGAGCAAGGCTTTGGGATTAAGGTTTCTGTAGGAAGTCAGTAGCACACTCCATTTGAAACCTGGCTCCCTGGTGGCTCAGATGGTAAAGGATCGACCTGCAATGCAGGAGACCTGGGTTCAATCCCTGGGTCAGGAAGATCCCCTGGAGGAGGGCATGGCTACCCACTCCAGTATTCTTGTCTGGAGAATCCCGTGGACAGAGGAGCCTGGTGAGCTACAGTCCACAGGGTCGCAAAGAGTCAGACACGACTGAGGGACAACGCTTCCTGCTTCCTTCCTTCTTCTGCTATCTGTGCTATTGCTTTATATGTATTGTCACACCAACCCTCACAAGACCCATATAAGGAGGCATCACTATGCCCACTTTCAGAGAAGTGCCCAAGGTCACATGGTTAGAAAACACACAAGTGGGCATTGAAATCAGCATAATTATAAACCCTCCCTTCTATGTGTTCTCCTGTCACCCACTGCAGTCTGCAGGTCTCTTATCTAATTCAACTAGACCAGCTGCAAACATCCTTCCACCTCTAAAATCTCTGGATTCCTTGATTTAGTGAACTCTTAGGAGCTTCATTGCTAATTAAGAATTCTATAATAATTAGTAATAATAAACTCATCAAAGCGCCTCTATTCTGTTTGAATATCTAGCTCACAGTTCTCTATTTGTTACAGTTTTTATTTTTTTAAGTAGCTGTTTGTTTCGGAGAAGGCAATGGCACCCCACTCCAGTACTCTTGCCTGGAAAATCCCATGGATGGAGGAGCCTGGTAGACTGTAGTCCATGGGGTCGATAAGATTTGGGTACAACTAAGCGACTTCATTTTCACTTTTCACTTTCATGCATTGGAGAAGGAAATGGCAACCCACTCCAGTGTTCTTGCCTGGAGAATCCCAGGGATGGGGGAGCCTGGTTGGCTGCCGTCTCTGGGGTTGCACAGAGTCGGACACGACTGAAGTGACTTAGCAGCAGCAGCAGCAGCTGTTTGTTTATCTGCTTCTTCTCCTTGGAACTATCTTCTGGGGAGGAAAGGATAGAGGTGCTGTGTCTTATTTATGTTTATATCCCCAGAAGCTAGTAGAGGTTTTCTGTATAAATTTAGTACTCAAATATTTATTGAAGTACATGACGTGGGTAGACATAAAACTAGACTAGGAAACCCTCCAATTGTAGCAGTCAAGTGTTCAAGTCAGTATCTAATATAATCCACCATTATGATTATATCCATATATTTATATTCATAAAATAAAACCAACATTCTATTTGCACAGTGGAAGGTTTATTTCGCACATCAGTTCTTTCAAATGGGCAGGGATCTTCTGCTCTGTATTTCCTCTGCTCAGTGGAAAAGTAAATTTGAAGAAAAGAGGCATACACGATAGGAGAACTTAATGGCAGTATAACAACCATTGATCTAGTCACAAATGGTAGTTTTGAGAAACAGATATATACGTTTTGCATAGGATCAATTAAGAACAAGGGTTCTCAGTTGGTGCCCATTTGTCCCCCTGGGGGACATTAGACAATGTCAGGAGACATTCGTGTCTGTTGACTAGAGGAGAGGTTGTACTGGCATCGCATGGAGGAGGCCAGACATGTTGCAAAACATCCTACAATGCACAGAACAGCCTCCAACAAAGACTTCAGTTCAGTTCAGTTCAGTTCAGTCACTCAGTCATGTCTGACTCTTTGCAACCCCATGAATCGCAGCACGCCAGGCCTCCCTGTCCATCACCCACTCCCGGAATTCACTCAGACTCACGTCCATCAAGTCAGTGATGCCATCCAATCATCTCATCCTCTGTCGTCCCCTTCTCCTTCTGCCCCCAATCCCTCCCAACATTAGAGTCTTTTCCAATGAGTCAACTCTTCGCATGAGGTGGCCAAAGTACTATCCATCCCCAAAATGTCAGTCATGCTGGGACTGAGAAACTCTGGTCTAGACAGACCCTACAATAGAGCTAGGCTTTTAGTACATTTTGTTTGGTTGACTGCTTGGCTCAGCACAGACATCCTCGGCATCTCCATGATTGAATAAAGAGCATCACTGTCTAATGGTGATCCATCGCATCACATGTCCCAGAACTGCCCCCTGAACCAGCAACAATGTAACCACCTCCAGGGCTTCCCTTTCTTCCTGGAGCCTACCAGGGCGCCTACCATCCAAACAGGTCACTCTATGTACCATGTATCTGTTTAAATACATGCACCTCACCCATAACTAGACTACATATTCCTTGTTAGCAGAGAACATATGTTTTTTTCATTGTAACCCATTGGCCACTGTTCCCCATAATTCTGCCTTAAAATGCTTTGTCACTCAGAGCATGACAATGATGTGCTTGGAATTCAGTGGTTAAACATTTGTTCATCTGTAAATACTCTCTATGGTAAATTGCAATTAGACAGAATGTGAGGTGACTAGAATCATCCATTCTTCCAACATTCTGGATAAATTAGGATTCATATTACCTGGCATTCAGATTTGTGTTCCTGGGATCAGGGTTTAGGTAAGTTTAAATGTTTAAGGTTTGAGAGAGAATTCCTTAAGCTCTGTTTTATTCCTTAATTCTCTGATTTGTGAGAATATTGTATTTTTTAGGTTTTTTAAAAAAAAATTATTTATTTATTTGGCTCCACCAGGTTTTAGTTGTGGCTTGAAGGATCTTCGATCTTCTTTGCAGCATGTGGGATCTTTTAGCTGCAACATGCAAATTCTTAGTTGTGGCACGTGGGTTCTAGTTCCCTGACCAGGAATTGGACCCAGGCTCCCTATGCTGGGAGAGGGGAGTCTTAGCCACTGGACCACCAGGGAAGTCCCAGGATGTTGTCTTTACCTGGCAGATAAAATGGAGACTTCACTGCTGCTGCTGCTGCTGCTGCTGCTGCTAAGTCGCTTCAGTCGTGTCCAACTCTGTGTGACTCCATAGACTGCAGCCCACCAGGCTCCCCCGTCCCTGGGATTCTCCAGGCAAGAACACTGGAGTGGGTTGCCATTTCCTTCTCCAATGCATGAAAGTGAAAAGTGAAAGTGAAGTCACTCAGTCGTGTCCGACTCCCAGCGACCCCATGGACTGCAGCCTACCAGGCTCCTCTATCCGTGGGATTTTCCAGGCAAGAGTACTGGAGTGGGATACCGTTGCCTTAGAAAAACAAACACAAAGCTGATCTGACTAGGTAGATAGATATTTCTCTTTGGTAAGACAGGATGGAAGGTTGATGTTTAAAGATATTTGCAGGAGGATCGGCCCTACACTTCGTTGTAGGTAGATGTGTTTGGCATCCCTCTGCTTACTCCCCTGGACATCCTCCGACCCCATGGTATGCTCCTGCTGCAGCCCAGCACTCTTGGATGTCACTGGTGCCCACGGCCAGGCAGACCATCTGAGGAGCACTTACTGCTTCAATATTGAGACCTGCAATAGCTTGTCTGTACCAGGAGCACTTGCTTTTTAAAACAGGAACCCCAAAGAATGAATCACTAATGGCAGAATTTCAAATGTTAGGCTGTAAGGGCAGAATTCTTTTTGAGAAATCGCTTCTCAATGTCCCTCAGATCACACTGTCTTTAAGTGTAAGAAGATAAGGCAAGCACCGGAGAAAGCAATGGCACCCCACTCCAGTACTTTTGCCTGGGAAATCCCATGGACAGAGGAGCCTGGTAGGCTACAGTCCATGGGGTCTTGAAGAGTCAGACACGACTGTGCGACTTCACTTTCACTTTTCACTTTCATGAACTGGAGAAGGAAATGGCAACCCACTCCAGTATTCTTGCCTGGAGAATCCCAGGGATGGGAGCCTGGTGGGCTGCTGTCTATGGGGTCACACAGAGTCGGACATGACTGACGTGACTTAGCAACAGCAGATAAGGCAAGCACCAGAAAGACTTCAGGTCAGGATCCTGGAACAGGATAACAAGATTTTTAAAAATTCATACTTAGGGATTTACCTGGTGGTACAGTGGCTAAGACTCCATCCTCCCAATGCAGGGGTCCCGGATGAAGGAATGAGATCCCACAGGCCAGAGCTAAAGAGTTCAAATGCTGCAATTAAAGAACCCGCATGCCACAGTGAAGACTGAAGATCCCAAGTGCTGAAACTAAGACATAGCATAGCCAAATAAAGAAATAAATATTTTTAAATTCATATTTAAATTTTTGTTTTTATTTTTTCTGTGGTTATCAACTGGTATTAAGTACCTTTAGCTTTTGTTTTCTATTTTGTTTTATTGAAGTATAGTTGATTTACAATGTTTCAGGTATACAGCAAAGGGGTTCAGTTATACAGAGGCTTTTTCAGGTTCTTTTTCATTATAGGTTATTACAAAATATTGAATATAGTTCCCTGTGCTATATAGTAGGTCCTTGTTTTTTTTATCTCTTTTATATGTAGTAGTGTGTATCTGTTAATCCCAAACTCCTAACTTATCCCCCCAAGTCACACTTTTAACTTGTCATAGGGGAAAGAAGAGAGATTCCAAGGCTGTTTGATCTTTGCAAACTTGTGTCACCCTAAGAAACTTATTAATAGATCAATGACAATGCAATAATTATATTTTATTGCAATCAGAAACTAGGGCTCTTAGGGCCAGGAGTTTTAGTTCTTAAGCCATGTTGAGAGTACAGTTTAGAAAATCATGGGACTTCAGATGGTGGCAATGTTTACTAAGTGCTTACTATGTGTCTAGCATGTTACTTTTTAAAAAAAATCATAATCCCCATATTATGAATGAGGAAGTTCAAGTTCACAGCAAGTGTATACTAGAGCCAGGCCTTGAACCCACACATCCAGCCCAGGTGTCTTAGCCTCTCCCTGTGTTACTTCTCCAGTTATAACCAGGCCACCTCTGCTGTCCTCAGGGAACTTTCCCACTGAAGTAGAGGGCCTGCACATGATGAGAGAGAAGACAGTTCTAATTAATGCTAATACAGCTCCTTCTTTCTTTGCAGGTTTGGGAGGTGCTCTCGGTTACCTTTTGGGTGCCATTGACTGGGCCCACTTGGAACTGGGAAGACTGCTGGGCACGGAATTCCAGGTCATGTTCTTCTTCTCCTCGCTGGTGCTCACTTTGTGTTTTATTATCCATCTGTGCAGTATCCCTGAAACCCCACTTAGAGATGTTGCAAAGGACATTCCCCCACAGCAAGCCCCCCAGGACCTTGCCTTGTCATCAGACAAAATGTACGAGTATGGGTCTATTGAGAAAGTAAAAAATGGTTATGTAAACCAAGAGTTGGTGCTGCAGGGAGGAAAAACCAAAAACCCTGCTGAACAGGTAAAGATGCAAGTTCCTTTTTATTTACTCAGGAAAAATACTCTTGTTCTTTCCTTGTGTTCATTCTTTTAACATTGATCCTTGTCTTTGTTTTGCTTGATTATTTGATGTAAAGAGTTTTGTTATCCTCAAATTGAAATTTTGTGAATCTACCAATTGAATCTGCAAATGCCCATTAGCTATTATCCCTTGGAATTAAAACTTTGCACCTAATAGAAAAATGTGTGCATTTCCCTCTTGTCCTTCTGCCTCTGACTCTTTGCAGACCATCAAATCAGGGAAGATGAAGCTGACTGTAAAATGTTAGGCCATAAGATAAGCCTGGAATTATCCATCCTCAGGCTAAATTAGGATTATAAATTTGTTATTCCAAATAACAGCATCCCCAGTTGGCAACTGGAGGAACTAAGAGGCTATTGGGATGGAGCCTTCATTTTATTTTGATCATACAGTGAATAGAGAAAATAGGAGAATCTAGGCCTCCATAGACCTGCTGAGACCTTGGGGCTCCAGACTGCCTGTGGGAAAACATTTATACTCCCTGCTGGTATCGGGTAGGATGGAGTCCCCTTGCTCTGTGGTTCTGCAAGGCAGCAGCATGGGATTCATGGAATAGCTACACAATGGAAGCCATTTGATCATTAGATGTGTGTGTTTTTGAAGCTTTATTTAAGACATATCAGATAGAACACACACATATATACAAAATGAATGTTTTTTTCCCATTCCCTGAGAGAAGAGAGGATTGAAAATTTGCCATAAAGGATATTTACAGATGAACAACTGTTTAACCATGAAATTCCAAAAAGACAGCGTCCTTATCATGCCCTGAGTGACAAAACATTTTAAGGTGGAATTAAAGGAAACAGTGGCCAATGGGTTGAGATGAAAAAACATATATTCTCTGCCCACAAAGAATATGTAATTATGGGTGATGTGCATATATTTAAACAGATCAATGGCACATACAGTGACCCATTTGGATGGTAGATGCCCTGGTAGGCTTCAGGGAGAAGGGGAAGCCCTGGAGGTGGTAACACTGTTGCAGGTTCAGAGGGCAGTTCTAGGATATGTGGTGTGACTAGATCACCTCACCATTAGACAACCATGCTCTTTATTCGATCATGGAGATGCCAAGGATGTCAGAGGTCATTTGCAGAACCAAGTGTTTAACTGCGAAGAATTTTCCACAATGGAGATTGTGGGAAAAGCTATGCAGACACAGAGAAAAAAACAGAAAAGATATACACCCAAAATGCTCATTGAAATTATTGTCTTTGTGTGGTGGGCTAACAGGTGGTCTTTATTTTCTTTTCTAAACCCTTCAGTGTATTCAGCATTTCTGTAATAGACACGTATTACTTTGAAAATAAAGAAAAAATAATGTCAGGGTTAAAGGAATAAAACCAGACAGAGTTTACTTAAGATAAGTAGATATGATGGATTATGACTGCCTCTTTGCCCTCTTTGCGTCGACTGGCTCTCAAAGAGTCACCCAACAGAGGCTGTCTCAGTCTGCCCCGAGGCTGTTGTGATGACTGAATGAAATCAAGTGTGTGGAAGTCTTTTGAAAGGCATAAAACCCTCTACACCATTAGGAGAAGAAATGCATCAAATACAATTAACTTGTGTCAGCATATGCCACATGCACAACACTGTAGGCTCTGAATGCTTCTATTACA
The DNA here is from genome assembly GCF_003369695.1 of Bos indicus x Bos taurus. Lineage (NCBI taxonomy): Eukaryota > Metazoa > Chordata > Mammalia > Artiodactyla > Bovidae > Bos > Bos indicus x Bos taurus. The sequence continues at coordinate 39,612,430 of NC_040095.1, forward strand.
TAGGGGAAAAAAAAAGAATAATATATCTTAGGCTCAAAGTCAAGCACCTGACTGCTATTCCAATAGTGCATCTCGGGAGCTTCCAGCTGAATAGTGGGCATCTCCACAGTGTCAGGTCCTAACATTCTTGTTTGTCAAAGTCATTACTTTCCAAAATGAGGGTGGCTGTGCAATTTGAGAACTGGGATTTTTTTTTTTTTTTTAATGTCAAGAGGCCTGAATTATTTCATTGTTCAAACTGCATACCATAAAAATCCATCTCTATTTCCTCCCCACCATCAGTTGCTCAACATTTAGTCTCCTTCCGAGGGTACTTTTGTGCAGTTCTGTCTCCCCCTCATGGCTCTGTTCATTTTTCATTTATAGATCCATCATGACCCAATCTCCAGTTGACAAATGCAAGCAGTAAAACAACTCCCAACAGCTCAAAATCATCGCAAGGGCTTTACTAAGGGAACTGATGAGTCAGTGAATAAGATGCTAGCTGAATTTTCATTCTGAGTTAAAATATCCAGAAAGACTGAGTATTTATATTCACAGCTTTTACAGAAAGGCATAATTTTGAAGCTTTTATTTATTTTGGGGAGAAAGGAAAAAATTAGGTTAACAATGAAAACAGGCTGAAATTATATATAAGGCCAAAGCATAAATTAATATTTGAAATGAGGCTGGTCAAATTCACTTTTTAAATTTTTGAATTTTTGGAAAGAAGGGAAAGAAATTAAAGATGAATCACGTGGTCTGAGATATGAAAATCAGGCTGTTATTCCTCAGTCTATATCATTAATTGTTTCTTCCTGTAGTCAAGGGAAAAAGTAATAGTTCTACGTTGGATTTCTGCTATGGTCACCATTTATTTAGACAAATACCATGTGCTACATGCAGAAAATATTTTTTTCTTTACTCCATAGTAATGTCTATGTATTTTTTTAAAAATACTGAGTAAGTAGAAAAAGTCAGTGGAGTCATGGTCATTAGGTTAAATACTATAAAATCCACGAAATAAAAACTCAACTTGTACAACAACCCTACAATGAGTGAATATAATTTCCTGCATCAAAGAAGTAAAAAGCATTATCACAGAAGATTAAGAGTTATAAAACAATTTTCTCTTATAGTTAAAATGGAAAAATCTTGGGAGACTATCTTGTAAATAAACTAGCTAAGATCCAATTTTATTATGTCAAGATTCAGGACAAATAGAAATCAGACAGAAAGAAAGACCCATCACCCTACCATGGTTAATGTTTTCTGTCTCAGTGTCTTCAGGGCAGCTGATTTCTTAATATTCCCAAGATATTTTTCTTCTCTCATATGACAAGCTATTAAAGGCTGTTAAATTACAGCCTCTGGTTTTAAGATAATTCAAGTCTAGGTTAAAGAATTAGGGGGCATATGTATTCATCTTACATGTGTCTAGTTTTGTGCGTATGTGTATGATCTACAATGTTCTCACTTCTGACTAGACTTAGGGCTCATTTACACATGTTGACTGATGGCAGGATCCAGAGAAATATACCAAGAGGAGGTACCTGACCCAGAGCAGGGAGCTGATTGGCTCGATGTAGTAATTTTCTACTGCAGCATAACAAACTACCACGGATTTAGCAGCTTAAAGCCACATGCATTTATTATCTCAGAGTTCTGTAGGTCAGAAGTCTGGGTGGGCTCAGTCAAGTGCTCTGCTCAGGGTCTCACAAGGCTGAAATCAAGGTGTTGGTGTAGCTGCCTTCTCATCCAGAGGTTTGAATGGGGAAGAATCAGCTTCGAGCTCATGCAGGTAGAAGCCAGCTTCTTGTGGTTGTCGAGGTCCTTGTTTTCTTGCTAATTGATGGCCAGGGATCAGTCACTTCCTGGAGGTCACACTGAAGTTCTCCCCTGTAGCCCACTTCACCTTCAAACCCCAGCAATTCTTGTGCTTTGAGACTTTCTGGCTTCCCCTTCTGCTCCCAGCCAGAGAGAAACCTATGCTTTTTAAACGGTTGATGTGATTTCATTAGGGTCACCCAGATAATCTCCCTGTTCATTAACTTGAAGCCAACTGGTTAGTAACCTTAGTTACTTCTGCAAAATCCTTTTGTCATAGAATAGAACAGAATCATGAAGACAGAGAGTATAGAGGCCATCTTGGAATTTGGATGACCAGATTTTAAGAATCAAGAGATCTAAGAATTATAACCATCCAGGGCCTCACTTAAATCCATGAGCTTTATCCTTATACAGTGGTTCTGTCATTCAAAGACAGGAAGTTTGATGGGTGGCTCTTACGTCTTGGCTTAAAGCAAGTCTATTTCTAGTCCCTTCGCTCTTACGTCCTTAAAGCCCTCATATTGGCCTGAAGCTGTGAAGTATCTGCACATACATAACAAAACACCTCCTATGAGAACACTCCATGGAAATGATGGTGCCATGCCCAAATGGTGTGACCTTGTGTGATGGACTACTAACAGATCCCACAGTGGGCTATGTGTCTACACTGAATGTCACACCTGTTTGGTGTTTTATTCCAGACTCAGAGGACAATGACCTTGAGGTCACTGCTGAGGGCATTGAGGAGCGTGCCCCCTCATTACCGCTGCCTTTGCATCAGCCACCTCATTGGATGGACTGCCTTCCTGTCCAACATGCTCTTCTTCACAGACTTCATGGGCCAGGTAACAGACTTGTCTGCACACGCTCTTTGTCTCACACACCGATCGCTCCATCAGCACCTGTGGAGCTTCTGAGCACGTCTAGGATGGGCACAGTAAGAGCAGAAGAGAGAGTACCTTCAGGGAGCTGGCTTATAAACAAGTTCCAGAGGGAAGTTTCTACACCCTGAACAGTTAGAAGACACTATGGGACCAGTACTCGATCAAATACAACAAATAAGGAAAATTTGAGGTGAGCGGTAGTGGTCACAGCAGGCTTAATAAAGGAGGGGCAGTGTGATTTGCTTCTTGAAGGGTGAGTAGGAATTGGAGAGGGAGGGGACGGGAAGGAAACATTCCAGTTGGAGATAGGACTGGCGTGTGTGGAGATGAGTCTGAAGCCTGTTGGCTGTACCAGAATAGGGTGACAGGGTTGCCTAAGCCAGGGGGAGCCAGATGTTAGACAGGAGGAGGGATGTTCAACACGTGAAGGATGTTTAGATTGCAGGCAGTAGGCATTAAGTCGTCCTGAGGGTCCTTGAGTGGAGGTGTGAAAGGATGAAAGGGGGACACAGACACCCTGAGGTCTGTGCCCCCAGCAAGGGGAAGAGACACAGAGCACATGAGAAGGGGTCCTTACCAACCTGCACTGGGAACTCAGCGGCCCCAAATCTCTCTTGCAGATCGTGTACCACGGGGATCCCTACGGTGCCCACAACTCCACAGAGTTCCTCATCTACCAAAGAGGGGTCGAGGTTGGATGCTGGGGCTTGTGCATCAACTCTATGTTCTCCTCACTTTATTCTTGTAAGTAAGCCTCCTCCTCTTGAGGGTGTCTTCTAAGGGCTCTGGTCTAGCAGAATCTTGGACTTTATTTTTGGTAAATATATGGAGATCAGGAAAACCCTTTTACCTTAGAAGAGACTTCATCAAGTAGCCTTTTCCCAGTGAATCCTGGGTACAATTCTCCACAGCAATTACTTTGTACTTGGAATCAGGGGGCTCCTGATCAAGATATTTTGGGAAATAAGAGGAAACCTTGGAAACAACATGGTAAAGTATTGGATGCGTGAAGGATCGTCACAGCCAAGATGACTGATTAACAGCAGGTCTGGGTTCTGCTGCAGTGAGATCACCATGAGGTTTCATAAGTACACTTATTAATCTAGACAGAAAATGGGAGGGATGGTTAATATGATAGGTGACAAAAGTAACATAACCTTAGCTCCGATCAGTAGGGTGGTATGTTATAGGAGCCCTCTTCTAGATTGAGAAGGACAGCTTTTCTTCTCAGGCATCAGCTTTCCATGGGGTCTATTAACTTCACCCACCCACCCCCAACCTTGGCTAAATTTATCTATGGGGACACTGTATTCAAAGGGATTTCTGGGATTGGATTTAACTATGTCCAAATGGATGTCCTCTAACTTTAGGGCATCACACAGGCTCATTTTGTGCTTGCTAATTTGTATGGAAATCTCCAAGTGCTGTACACATTGAGTTAAATGAAAACTCAGGCCTTTAAAATGTATGCAGGTCCCTCATTTGGAATGGAAATTTGGAAGCTTCTTCAGTATTGTGGGAAAAATAGCTGATCTGCAGGGCAGAGGTCCAGGCTTTGGACAGGCCCAGGGGACAGCAGGGTTATGGCCCAAGTGGAAGCGGGGGAGGCAATGGAGGACAATCCGTGGTACCATTCCCAGGGGCATCATTCTGTCACTGAAGTGTGCTTCTTGTTGGGGAGGAAAGTGAATGTAAACAATGTCCCATAGCCTGGCATTTAGCCCTTTGCCCAGCTAAAACACAGCTGAAAACCTGTTTTGAGGTCAAGAAAATCTCTTTAAAGTATAGCCCAAGTGGGGAAAGGGGACCTAATATAAGCATATCCATGAACCCCATAATCATCAGATCAGATCAGATCAGTCGCTCAGTCGTGTCCGACTCTTTGTGACCCCATGAATCGCAGCACGTCAGGCCTCCCTGTCCAACACCAACTCCCAGAGTTCACTGAGACTCATGTCCATCGAGTCAGTGATGCCATCCAGCCATCTCATCCTCTGTCGTCCCCTTCTCCTCCTGCCCCCAATCCCTCCCAGCATCAGTCTTTTCCAATGAGTCAACTCTTTGCATGAGGTGGCCAAAGTACTGGAGTTTCAGCTTCAGCATCATTCCTTCCAAAGAAATCCCAGGGCTGATCTCCTTCAGAATGGACTGGTTGGATCTCCTTGCAGTCCAAGGGACTCTCAAGAGTCTTCTCCAACACCACAGTTCAAAAGCATCAATTCTTCGGCACTCAGCCTTCTTCACAGTCCAACTCTCACATCCATACATGACCACAGGAAAAACCATATCCTTGACTAGACGGACCTTTGTTGGCAAAGTAATGTCTCTGCTTTTGAATATGCTGTCTAGGTTGGTCATAACTTTCCTTCCAAGGAGTAAGCATCTTTTAATTTCATGGCTGCAGGCACCATCTGCAGTGATTTTGGAGCCCAGAAAAATAAAGTCTGACACTGTTTCCACTGTTTCCCCATCTATTTCCCATGAAGTGATGGGGCCGGATGCCATGATCTTCATTTTCTGAATGTTGAGCTTTAAGCCAACTTTTTCACTCTCCACTTTTACTTTCATCAAGAGGCTTTTTAGTTCCTCTTCACTTTCTGCCATAAGGGTGGTGTCATCTGCATATCTAAGGTTATTGATATTTCTCCTGGCAATCTTGATTCCAGCTTGTGTTTCATAATCATAAAACCATAGAATTCATTATTTTATTTATTTATTTATTTTTTAATTTTATTTTATTTTATTTATTTATTTATTTTTTGGGTTTCAAATATGTACTTTTTTATTTTTATTCCCCCAAAAAGCTGGAAAAAATAATTTTAAAAAGAAGTCCCATAAGATGTTCATGCTGCTCTTAGACCATATACTCACTCCTACTCCCAAGATCTAGATTCTGTACTTGGGAAGTGGTTTGGGACTCCTAATGGCAGCATTTCCTATTGATTGGCATTCTGTTTGATTCAGTTTCTTTTGTGTGTGTGTGTGTGTTCTTTTTTTTTTTTTTAATTAATTTTATTTTATTTTTAAACTTTACATAATTGTATTAGTTTTGCCAAATATCAAAATGAATCCACCACAGGTATACATGTGTTCCCCATCCTGAACCCCCATCCCTCCTCCCTCCCCACACCATCCCTCTGGGTCGTCCCAGTGCACCAGCCCCAAGCATCCAGTATCGTGCATTGAACCTGGACTGGCATCTCGTTTCATACATGATATTTTACATATTTCAATGCCATTCTCCCAAATCTTCCCACCCTCTCCCTCTCCCACAGAGTCCATAAGACTGTTCTATACGTCAGTGTCTCTTTTGCTGTCTCGTATACAGGGTTATCGTTACCATCTTTCTAAATTCCATATATATGCGTTAGTATACTGTATTGGTGTTTTTCCTTCTGGCTTACTTCACTCTGTATAATAGGCTCCAGTTTCATCCACCTCATTAGAACTGATTCAAATGTATTCTTTTTAATGGCTGAGTAATACTCCATTGTGTATATGTACCACAGCTTTCTTATCCATTCATCTGCTGATGGACATCTAGGTTGCTTCCATGTCCTGGCTATTATAAACAGTGCTGTGATGAACATTGGGGTACACGTGTCTCTTTCCCTTCTGGTTTCCTCAGTGTGTATGCCCAGCAGTGGGATTGCTGGATCATAAGGCAGTTCTATTTCCAGTTTTTTAAGGAATCTCCACACTGTTCTCCATAGTGGCTGTACTAGTTTGCATTCCCACCAACAGTGTAAGAGGGTTCCCTTTTCTCCACACCCTCTCCAGCATTTATTATTTGTAGACTTTTGGATTGCATATTTTATTTTTAAACTTTACATAATTGTATTAGTTTTGCCAAATATCAAAATGAATCCATCACAGGTATACATGTGCTCCCCATCCTGAACCCTCCTCCCTCCTCCCTCCCCATATCATCCCTCTGGGTCATCCCAGTGCATTAGCCCCAAGCATCCAGTATCGTGCATTGAACCTGGACTGGCATCTCGTTTCATACATGATATTTTACCTGTTTCAATGCCATTCTCCCAAATCTCCCCACCCTCTCCCTCTCCCACAGAGTCCATAAGACTGTTCCATACATCAGCGTCACTTTTGCTGTCTCGTACACAGGGTTATTGTTATCATCTTTCTAAATTCCATATATATGCGTTAGTATACTGTATTGGTGTTTTTCCTTCTGGCTTACTTCACTCTGTATAATAGGCTCCAGTTTCATCCACCTCATTAGAACTGATTCAAATGTATTCTTTTTAATGGCTGAGTAATACTCCATTGTGTAGAATTCATTATTTTAAAATTTATGGTAACCAAATAGTGGTGGCTTGAAGCTTACGTTTCCTTAGCAAAACCCTTTCTTCCCCTTGTTGTTCAGTTGCTGAGCCATGTCTGACTCTACAACTCATGGACTGCAGCCAGGTTCCTCTGCCCATGGGATTTCCCAGGCAAAGAAAACTGGAGTGGGTTGCCATTTCCTTCTCCAGGGGATCTTCCCAACCCAGTGATTGAACCTGCATCTCCTGCATTGTCAGGCAGGTTCTTTACCACTGAGCGACCAGGGAAGCCCTTTGCCCACCTTGGGCTTCCCAGATGGCATTAATGGTAATGAACTCGTCTGTGAGTGCAGAAGTAAGAGACACAGGTTTGATCCTTGGGTCCAGAGTATACAAATTAAGAAGAAGGAAAAAAAAAAAAAAACTTGCAGGAGGCCAATTTTAAATACCTAGAATCAGGGAGCATTAGACTGAAAGGATTTAATAACTTATCCATCTCACTTTGTGCTCTCAAGATGTAGGGCAACTATTTACTACCATCCTCATTCTTTTAAGAGGAAAATATTTTTCTAAAAGTCATTAGCCTTTTAATTTTATGTCAATTTTAACTTGTTCTCCTCAAAGAATCCCTCCCAGGGACTCTTCCATTATCTATGTTGAGCTCCTACATGAATTTCATGGCTTTTGAAAATTCAAGAGCACGTTATTTTTTAGGACCTTTCTACTTAAAATCTCTCTATACAAGAATCCCTCCTATTTTAATAGTTTTTGAAAGTTATATTAATGTATAAACCTGTGATATTCCTAAGACAGTGAGTTAGAACTAAAATATTCTCTATAAAATACCAACCAGTGCCGGGGACCAGCCCCGGCTGATCCAGGGTATTCGAAGGAGAGACGGCGTAGGCGAAGATCAGGAAACAATTGTTTAACTAAATGTTAATTAAGGATATAAAGAGTAATAGAATGAGGATAGCTCAGTGAAGAAATTCAGTGGAGAAAAGAGGCTGAAATAAGGATAGCTCAGTGAGGAAATTCAGTGTAGAAAAGAGGCTGAATAATTCAGCCAGAAGGTAAGAGAAAGAACGACATGGTGAGACCAAGTTTCAGTGAACAAGGCCCGCACTTTATTTTCCAAAGTAGTTTTTATACCTTAAGTTATGCATAGAGGATAATGGGGGAAGGGGTAGAGTCAGGCAGCAAGCCAGGCTTTCTTCCTGCAAACTTATCATATGCAAAAGCTTAGGTGATTTGCATCATCTTCTGGCCCGGAGGCCTGTTAACATTTTAAGACCTTTTCTTCAGAAAACTTATTTTTCTCTAAAGGTGATTGGTCAGGAGCCACCCTCCAAAAGCATTAGATAAAGTTGCATTCCTACAGAGCAAAGGTGTGGTGGGCTATAACAAGAAAAAGAATTAACTCAAGGGTCCCAGGTTACAAACATTAAAGCTACTACTCACACCAATTATATTAATCAATACACTGCCAGGGACACAGCAGGTAAGGGATATGGAAACTTAGCAGCAAACATTGGCCCAACAAGTGAAAATCCCTTCACCAATACAATTTCTAATCAATCTTTTAACTATTCAAAAGAATCTGTGTTTACACAGTTTAGAACATCTCCTGCCTCTCACAGTTGGGAGGCTCTGAACAATCACATGTGGCCGGAAAAACCTATTCAGGCAGGCTAGAGGATTTCCAAAGGAGTTTGTAGGTTAAACACTGTCACACCCAGGAATTATTAACTGGAGCTGTAAGCTAAGTTTTTTCAGAGAGGTAGTGGGGGACAGCCCCCCGTAAAGTCAGAGGTGTAGGTGAAAGCACAAAGCAGAAAGTAGGCAGACTCTGGTTTTGGGGGTAGATTGCTCGAGAATTTCCAGGGAGACTCCTGAGGCTTGATCCCGCCTTTGCGTATGCCAAGCCTCCTTCCTCATGACCTTTGCCAGAGGCGGAGCTCGCTCCCCGCAAACCAGCCCTGCCTAAAGATCTTCAGGGGCTCCCATAAGATAGAGTGGAGGTCCTGACCTTGGTGCTCCAGGACTCACCATCTGGCCTGGCTCATCCTTGGACCTCAGTCACTCCCAAGCAGAAACTCTCCCAATGACCCACTTCCCAGCCGGTCTCATGACTGTGTATTTATATTTGGTTTCTTCCGCCTGAGCTGCTGTTTCTCCCTCCCTACCCAGCCAGACCCAACTCCAAAATGCCCCTGTTTGTGCCATCTCTCAAGTCTTTCCCTCTGCACTCCAACCCACTCTGGGCAGAATCGATCATTTGCCGCAATTCCAGAGTACACTAGATAACCCTGTATTTTGGACTCATCACATAACACCAGGTTGACGACCCAGAATGTCTATCCAGAGGGACTTTGGTAGGGCAATCTGGCTGCTGAGGTAAGAGATGGGGGATGGTGATAAAGGACTGTTTTCAAGCTCCTTTTACACAGCAGGTACACTTAGATTGATGAGTATAGTCACACTGAGTACTGAAATATAGCCAATTGTTCATAGCATAGACTACTATTCAAAGCTGGGGCCTTAATCAGTCATTTCTCTCCAACCCTAAGGAGAGGCACAGTGTTACTTAGTATCAGACACAGCAGAGGGCAAGTCAACTTGGCTGACAGTTACTGATTTCGCTTCATTAAATAAAGCATTCTTTGCCAGATTTTCAGTCTTTGTAGTGAAGTTAGTTGTGTTTCCAAATATCTTTTTATCACCTTTTGCCTTCTTTCTTGTTGGCCCATCTACTTGGTGAGAGCATTTACCTAAAGAATACTGATGGTATCTTTCAGGTACTGAGACAACTTATATTCCATTTTCTGCATAAATGTAATCATTAAGCAAACTAGATTTACACTGCTTTTATTCTCAGCCTTGACAACACCCCTCCAAGCATGGCATGAATTTAATAGAGGAAGCAATGTTGTTCCTTTAACATTTCAGAATTCCAAATTGATACCAATGTAATACATAATAGATACAAATTTAATTCGCCTGCAATGCAGGAGACCCTAGTTCAACTCCTGGGTTGGGAAGATTCACTGGAGAAGGGGTGGCCTACCACTCCAGTATTCTTGAGCATCTCTTGTGGGTCAGCTGGTAAAGAATCCACCTGCAATGAGGGAAGCCTGGGTTCGATTCCTGGATTGGGAAGATCCTCTGGAGAAGGGAAAGGCCACCCACTCTAGTATTCTGGCCTGGAGAATTCCATGGACTGTATAGTCCATGGGGTCGCAAAGAGTCAGACATGACTAAACAACTTTCTCTTCACATATTTAATGCATAATTGATATAACAATAATACAAATGGAATACAGATGAGGTTTCTTGTCTATGCAATGTAAATCTAATAATTATTTGAATAGACATGGGAAATTTCACTCTTAAGTAGGCACATTTCTAGCTTCTATCATGTATCTATCTCCTGGGTTCATTTGTTCTAGAAGCATGGGGCAGAGGAAAGATAAAACTATGGATTAAAATAAATGATTAAAAAAGGAAGATAAAACGTTCTTAGGGATTTTCCCTACTGTGGTGAAAAACATAGGAAAATACTTTAAAGCAAAATTTTCAGTTTTAAAGAATGAGCTCTACCATGAGTCTTTTATGAGCAAGCCAAGTTTACCTGCTTCAAGGAGACCCCAGTGAAAAGTCAACCATATTAAGCAAAGTCTGTGTTTTTGAAATTATGATAGCCAATGTTAACTTGATGTCTTCTGTGTGCTTGGCATTTGGCTGGGGGATTTCACAGCTGTTTTACTTCATTTGATCCTAGTAACAACCGCCAGCAAGGATTTTACTAGTTCCATTTTTCTGATCAAGAAGCTGAGGCTTTGGAGAAGTTATAGAGCTCGTCCAGAGTGTGAGGGTGCCAGCGATGGGGAGGTGCCTGGCACGGCAGGGTCCCCTGACCAGACTGGGAAGGGCTGGTATGTCAGGGCCAGTGTCGGCAGGTGACGTACCTTCTTTACCTGCTTCTCAGGTTGTGGAGACAGCATTTGGGTGGGGCAGAAAAACTCAATGACTCAGCTTATTCCATAAACTCTGGTTGTGTTCATTTCCTCCAACCTGACTTTGGGTCAAGATAGACCTGGATTGTCATTTTGGTCCTGCTGGGATAGATCCCTGCGAATTAGAAAGAACTGCACTTTTCTCGCATGTCCTGCAGCCCCAGGGTCCCATAACAAAGGCGGTTTTCAATCATCTCTTCTGCATCTTGTTGCTATATACAACTGCCCACTACGCAGTACCTGGTCCTTCCCTGCAGAAAAGAAAATCAACCCAGGAAGGCAATCTCCAGCTCTCCTTTATGCAAAGGATTCAAAACTGATTCCCAAAACCAGCTGTTTTCAGGCATAGATAAGGGGGTTCTTTTGTTCCTGACTCAATATCAAAGGGAAGATTTAAAAAAACAAAAGTGAATCTTCAAAAGCAAAGGTTGTCTGAAATTATGAGACGTTGTGAGGCACTGCCAGCTATAATTTCTCCTTCTCTTCTCCCCACAGACTTTCAGAAAGTGTTGGTTCCCTGCATCGGATTAAAGGGTCTGTACTTTATGGGGTATTTGCTGTTTGGCCTAGGAACGGGATTCATCGGGCTCTTCCCGAATGTCTACTCCACCCTGGCCATGTGCACCTTGTTTGGCGTGATGTCCAGCACCCTGTACACAGTACCCTTTACCCTCATCGCTGTGTATCACCATGAGGAGCAGGTTTGTGGTCCAACCCCAGTGCTGAGTGACGTCTGGAGCCCCCTGGGAAGGCGGGGGAGTTGGGGGGGAGTACTTGGGAAAGTGTAGAGCAGAGCTGGAAAATATGGGTTCTTGAAACTGCATCACTAAAATGTCCAGCCAGATGCTACGATGGCCTGGCCAAGGCATGACCACGTTCCCAGCCCACCCTCTCCTCCTTACTCTGAAGCCCAGTGCACTTGGGAGCAGTCAGACAGGCACCATTACTCCCACTTGTCAGATTGGAAAAGGGAGGGTTGGTAATGCTGAGAAGCCAGCCCACAATCACACAGAGACAAAGCAGCGGAAACTTTGGGCTTCTGACATGTGCCATGTACCTGCAGTCATTTCTGGGTGCCACAGCGAGGGCCCTGGCCCTCAACCACTACAGAGGTTCGGTGCCATTTCTGGGAGTTACTGGTTGAGCAATATTTTCCTTGGAAATGGGGTTTTAGTAAGTCACGCCCTGTGTGCAGGGAGGAAAGCTGGTGGCAGCTGGTTAACTCTCTAGCTGCCTCAAGGGAGGCCCACCCCATCTCCGTTTCCATCTGGGAATTCAAGCCAGAGGGCAAGACTCCACGTGGCCCTAAAAAAGCATTAGGTTGGGAATTTCTGCTCTAAAATTACCACCTTTTCTTATCAAAATATGCAACTGTCCCCCTGAAAATAGGCTTACATTTCCCCAAATGTAAAAGCTAAAGAGAACAATTATCTTATTCATCCCAGCAGGAAACTGCAAAAACACTGAACGCATGTCCATGTGACTAGAACACTGGCCTTCTTTTTTATCATTTGATCTGGCAAGCGCAGTGGGGCAGGGTTGCACTAGGTGTTAAAACCTTTAAACAAGAGTTGTAGCTGTCCTTACCCCTGGGAGACATTGTCACTAATGTTTCAATGCATGGCAGGCACTTAGCTGCTAGAGATACAGCTGGCATTGAGAACCGCCCCTCCAAGACAGAGTTGTATGATACTAGGCCCCAAACACTGGAGAAGGCAATGGGAACCCACTCCAGTACTCTTGCCTGGAAAATCCCATGGATGGAGGAGCCTGGTAGGCTGCAGTCCATGGGGTCGCTGAGGGTTGGACACAACTGAGCGACTTCACTTTCACTTTTCACTTTCATGAATTGGAGAGGGAAATGGCAACCCACTCCAGTGTTCTTGCCTGGAGAATCCCGGTGATGGGGAAGCCTGATGGGCTGCCGTCTGTGGGGTTGCACAGAGTTGGACATGACTGAAGCGATTTAGCAGCAGCAGCAGCAGCAGGCCCCAAACACAGAGGCTATGGACTCAGAAGAACCTGGATTCAAATCGTCCCTCCCCCATTTGGCAGCTATGGGACACTGGGGAGTCATAAAGTGGAAAAAATAGTCATTCAGTTGTATCCAGTTCTTTGTGACCCCATGAACTGTAGCCCGCTAGGCTTCTCTGTCCATGGAATTCTCCAGGCAGGAATACTGGAGTGGGTTGCCATTCCCTTTTCCAGGGGATCTTCCTGACTCAGGGATCGAACCTGGGTCTGTTGCATTATAGGCGGATTCTTTACCGTCTTCGTCACCAGGGAAGCCCAGAGATCTTCTCCATTTATTTACTAAGTGTCACTCAAAATGAGTTCACTTTTAGATGGGAACTACAATGACATGGTTCAGCAGCCACAATGATGTGCACGCGTGAATCAAATGGCACCTGCCTACCTCACCCTTCACGCTTTCCCTATTTCCCCAACCCCCTACCCCAGGCCCCTACAGGTAACCATTTTCTTCAGATTTTTGTCTGTCTTTCTAGTATTTTTGAATGAAAATCTAGCAATTACAAATTGCATTTTCTCATTTTCCTTTTCTTATTCAAAGGATACTATGCATTTTCCTGCACAATGATTTTTTTAAATTTAATAGTGTAGGAATTATCGTTCAGACTCATAGAGCCTTAGTTTTCTAATCAAATGGGAATGATACACCCGCCTTATAGAATTGTTGGAAAATTAAATGAAATGAGATAGTATAGGTAATCTGCTTATCATAATGCCCCTGGCACCTTGCAAAGACTCAAAAAATGGTAGGTAGTAGTAGTATTGTTATTATGAGGTTAACGATAATAATATGGGCCTCCCTGATGGCTCAGATGGTAAAAAAAAAAAAAAAGTCTACCTGCAATGAAGGTTACTGGGGTTCAATCCCTGAGTCAGGAAGATCCCCTGGAGAAGGGAATGGCTACCCACTCCAGTATTCTTGCCTGGAGAATCCTCATGGACAGAGGAGCCTGGCCGGCTGCAGTCCATGGGGTCGCAGAGAACCAGACATGACTGAGGGGCTAACACTTAGGGGCTTCCCTGGTGTCACCATGTGCCTCTGGAAAGGTGGTAAGCATGAATGAAATAACGTAAGTGAAAGAGCCTTGCTCAAGCCCTAGCACGTATATGATACCTGACAAATGGCAATGCTATCAGCCAATTCAGACCAAATGTCAAATAGTAATTAAACATTAATCTACTAACCAAACAACAACCCTATTTTAAAAGGTTGAATTGCTTTTTTATGTTGCCTCACCTAACATATATCTGTGATTCAACATCCTCCTGAAAGTGTTTGAACTTTCAACTCTAAGGAAGGGATGAAAAGGGATATTTATTGTTCCTAATCCACTGTATTTATTGAATGCTTGCTGCTAAGTCGTTTCAGTCGTGTCCGACTCTGTGCGACCCCATAGACGGCAGCCCACCAGGCTCCGCCATCCCTGGGATTCTCCAGGCAAGAACACTGGAGTGGGTTGCCATTTCCTTCTCCAATGCATGAAAGTGAAAAGTGAAAGTGAAGTTGCTCAGTTGTGTCCGACTCTTGGCGACCCCATGGACTGCAGCCCACCAGGCTCCTCTGTCCATGGGATTTTCCAGGCAAGAGTACTGGAGTGGGTTGCCATTGCCTTCTCCATTGAATGCTTAGGAAGAGAGAATTTTGTGTTCTTAATCATTTAACTCTCATAGTTAATATTCAAGATTTTGTGGCAGGTAGGGGAAAGGCAGGGGGTGGAGCTTGAATCAAATAGCAGGGTCCTAAGGTTGTGTTGGAACATGTTTGTGTGCTGTGACTACGTTGGCATTGCAACAGCAGAGTTGTGTGTTTGTAACCACAGCTGCAAGTATCTGTTATCTGGCTTTCTAAAGAACAAGTTTGCTTGCTGACTCTGCCCTATGGAACAGTTGGCATAGATCAAATGCTGTCCCTGTTCTTGCCTTGCAGAAGCAACGGGCCCTGGGTGGGGGCCCGGATGGCAGCAGCAGAGGGCAGGGCCTGGACTGCGCTGCCCTCACGAGCATGGTGCAGCTGGCTCAGATCCTGGTTGGAGGTGGCCTGGGCCTTCTGGTCAACACGGCCGGCAGCGTCGTCGTCGTCGTGATCACGGCCTCTGCGGTGGCGCTGATCGGCTGTTGCTTTGTGGCTCTCTTTGTTAGATATGTGGATTAGGTCAATAAAGAGACATGGTCCCTACTTTCAGACACAGTGGCACATGCAGCATGAAATCAGTCTTTATCTAGCTCTGCGTGTTTTGTATCTGCCCTTTGGATGCCACGTATTATGACTTCAACTGCAGTTGCTGCTGCTGCTGCTAAGTCGCTTCAGTCGTGTCCGACTCTATGCGTAACTACCCCTTATTCCCAGCCAGCTCTGTCCACATCAGTCTCAGTATTTCAAGCATGACTTGTCTTAGGACAGACTGGGTCATGCCTCCATTCGCTGGTGGCAAAGGGCGAGTATGGTGACAGCACCTCCTTGCAACTTTCTCCCTGAGTCACTGCAGTGGAATGGGGAGGCAGGGTCTGTTTTCCACAGGGCATTTTAGGCCTTGATGAAACCTGAGACGCCGACTAACACACACTTGTGATGCTGGAATTTATCCTGTGATGTGATTTTTTAATTTTTATTTTTTAACTAGGGGTCCATATATAGACAGGAAGGTTATATTTTTCATCCAATGCATCATTATGCAAAATAAGGCTGGTGATTTGAGGTATTAATTCATTCATGTTCAATTCATATTTAACTCACTCATAATTAATTCATGTTAATTTATACTATCCCTACAAGTCTGCTTGAACATCTCATGCTAGAGGATTTCCCACTTAGAAACAGCTCATCTTGTTGATATAGTAAAAATCTTTCTCTCTAGCCTGCACTTTTGTTCCAGCCCCTGGAGTCTCAATGGAAGCCTTTCAAAGAACTGCCTCCCATTTCTCCTGTGATCCTCTCTTCTCCAAGTGAAGCAGCATTTCTCAGCCGTACCCCTTGAAGTTCATGATGGCAACATGGTTTAACAGAAAGACCGTGAACTTTAGAGCTGGGCTGGTTTGGGATCCTGGCTTTGCTGCTCCCCAGCAAGCTACAGAACCTCAAAAGCTGCACTTGTTCCTCTGTACATTTGGGGTAATATTGAGTTAGCCAAAAAGTTCATTTGAGATTTCTGTAACATCTTGTGGAAAAAACTGAGGGAACTTTATGACCCACCCAATACTTCCTACCGCAGAGAGTGGTGACCATTTGTAATACCTAAGCCGTACAGAGTGCTTACCACCATTCTCAGCATTTTACCCATGTTAACACAGCAATCTTGGGAGAACCTGCTGCTACTGATCTCCATTTTCTAGATGAGGAAACAGAGGCACAGAGGTTTATAGTTCTCATCTGAAGCTACACAGCTCCGAAGTGGCAGAGCTGGGCTTTGAACGCAGGCACTTGGGCTCTGCTGTTTCCTATAAGAGCAGCACTCAGCCTGGAGGCTGGCTGCTGGTCTGCACTTGATACATGACAACCATCGTCGTTATTTTTTAAAGATTCACCGTCCTGCTTCCTCAGGCCTAGATCTCCCCATCACCTGTCCTTCATAAGTGTTTTCTATATAATTCAAGATGTGCCTGAGTGGTGCAGAATGATTTGCCCACATGTTTCTCCAAGTTAAAACATGCTATATGGTTCCTTCTCCTGCCTCATCTTAGAGCTGGTTGTGTAATCGCTGCCTCAGATGAATTTGTAGATTATGGAGACCTCCCATGCTGGAAGGAAATTTGGAGACACAAAATGAGCTGCTTTTAGAACAAGGACATGGGGATTCAGGCTGTTGTCTGGCTTCCTGGTGCATAGCAGAATGGAGGGTTCGGTAGCGTGGCCAGGAGCCTGCAGTGTAGGCTCATTTGGGGAAGGGGTACTGCAAAGGAGAACTGTGCTCAGGAGTTCTTTGGGTTCCCTTTCACAAAACCTCTGGGGGAATGAGGGGTGCAGGTCCACTCCTAACGTTTGCATTTGCAGGGCCTGGGGGAGAGACCGCTGATGAAGGCCCCTCCCTCCCTTTCCCACCCTTAGCCCAGTCCAGCACTGTGAGGGCCCCTGTGGGCACCTTGACACCTGCACGTCCATAGCCTTCCCAACTCCCCACCCTTTACCACAACTGCAAACAGTCACCCTCAGCCTCCCCTCACACCTAAGGGTGCACAGACTCAGCGGTGTCTACCACCTTCAAAAGGAAAGGACCCACGAAGCCCTTAGAGACTCAGAGCCATTTAGATGGGGAATTCGACGTCTTGCACACCAAAGCATAGCCTGGGGGGTGGAGGTGTGGGGCTCAGGCTCCAGGCAGCTCCATAGATTCCTTGCTATGTGGGAAGGGGTACAGGTGGGAGTGGAGGATTGAGCAGCACTCTCTAGTAGGGGACCCGGGGTGGGGGTCCTGGCTGCCCAGGTCTGATGGCTCCAGGCTGCAGTTCTCTTGGTTGCCTCCCTTTTAAGAGCCTGATCTCTGTGCTCTTGGGTTGTAGCAGGGGGAGTGCTAGGGTGTGGGGTGGTATTTCTGGGGTACCCCTGTGGATCTGAACTCTTCTAGCTGTGTAGGGTGGGGCAGGAGAGGAAGGAGGGCAAGCCTTACACCAAAGTGGTCACTCCTTCCTTTCCCTGCCCACACTTGCCACCTGCAGAACACACACAGCTTCCTCATTCAGCACCAGGTTCTCTGGGTTCCCACAGTTTATCCCATTTTCTCCAGATTAATTTTTTTCCAGACTGAGCTGAGCTTTCTTCTCAGACCTCAGTGTGCTGTGGCTCCACTGACCAACCTCTGAGCCTTGTCTCCCTCCTGTTCACAGTGGCACTTATTTTCTGTCCAATCCAGGCCCCCTGCCTTCTATCAGTGTGTGTGTGTGTGTGTGTGTGTGTGTGTGTGTGTGTGTGTGTGTTTGCGCACGCGCGCGCGCGTTTGTGCTGTTGCTTCAGTCGTATCCAACTCTTTGTGACCCCATGGACTGTAGCCCTCCAGGCTCCTCTGTCCATGGGATTCTCTAGGCAAGGATACTGGAGTGGTTGCCATGCGTTCCTCCAGGGGATATTCCCCACCAAGGGATCGAACCCCATGTCTTTTGTGTCTCCCGCATTGGCGGGCGGATTCTTTACCGCTAGCGCCACCTATTGGAATGAAAGTGAAAAGAAAAGTGAAAGTGAAGTCGCTCAGTGGTGTCATATTCTTTGTGACCCCATGAACTGTATCTCGCCAGACTCCTCCTCCGCCCATGGGATTTTCCAGGCAAGAATACTGGAGTTGGTTGCCATTTCCTTCCCCAGGGGATCTTCCCGTCCCAGGGATCGAACCCTGGTCTCAAGCACCGCAGGCAGACTCTTTACCATCTGAGCCACCAGGGACGCCCACTATTAGAATATACACTCACAAATGAAATTATTACATTCACCAGCAAAAAGATCCCATCTTCCCCAGTCTTCCTTCCTCCTTTTCCCCCTCATGTTATCCATCCAAGAGCAGCAAGGTCATGACTGACTTAGAAGAGGACCCAGGGAGGACACCTGCTCCCAATCCCACACAGGACCCCTGCCCTGGGCCTAGGATGAGAATGAGCCAGTGCTCTCAGGGCCTCACATGACACAGGAAAGGAAAGGAAAGGAAAGGAAAGTGAAGTCACTCAGTCGTGCCCGACTCTTTGAGACCCCATGGACTGTAGCTTAGCAGGCTCCTCTGTCCATGGGATTGTCCAGGCAAGAGTACTGGAGTGGGTTGCCATTTCCTTCCCCAGGGGGATCTTCCTGACCCAGGGATCAAACCTGGGTCTCCCTCATTGCAGGCAGACGCTTTACCATCTGAGCCACCAGGGAAGTTTTTCCACATGACACAGCACACAGCCTTAATAAAGAAACAGCATCCGGCCACCTCTCCTGCCTCACCTACCTGTTCTTGACCTCTGCAACATTTGGAAATGGAATTATTTGCTGATTTCAGTGTGTATCTTCTGATCATTTCTCCAAGCACTGCTCTGCTGATTAAAGATTTTGAAATGAATGACTGGGTGGGCTGAAAGGGTGACCTGCAACTGAGAGCCGTCTTCCCTGGACCCCCAAGGAAGTCAAGAGTAGTCATCTGTGGCCAACCACAGGGCATGGTCTTCATTACAAGTGAAACTCTTTTCAGATGGAACACTGGGTGGGCTATGGGATGGAAAAGGGAGCTAGAGCACACACTCTCTGTCTCTCTCTCTCTCTCTCTTTCTCACACACACACACACACACACACACACACACTCACACTTAAGTGATACTTTACTCCTTGAACTCAACTTCATTGAGATTTGAATGAGCAGATAGAATCCAATTTTAAAAGACTTTAACCACCTTAAAGACTTTTAAAGGCTTTTAATCTACCAGGGCTTCCCTGGTAGCTCAGCTGGTAAAGAATCCACCTGCAATGTGGGAGACCTGGGTTTGATCCCTGGGTTGGGAAATCTCCTGGAGAAGGGAAAGGTTCTCACTCCAGTGTTCTGTCCTGGAGCATTCTATGGACTGTATAGTCCATGGGATCGCAAAGAGTTGGACACAACTGAGCAGCTTTCACACTCTCTTAACCACCTTTGGGAACTTAAGTACTTGTTCTTAGTATACCAATTACATATCCCCTCTGGGACAAAATTGTCCTGTTCCCAGACAAATAAAGCAAGTGCAGGGACATTTACATTCTTCCTAGAAATCCCAGTAAATCCTGCAGGAGAAAGGGAGGCCACACTGCTTTGCTTCTCCCTCCATGCACCTGGCCTTCCAACCTCAAAACCTTTGATCACTGAATTTCCCCAGCTTCAAATGCCCTAGCTATGCACCTACTCTCTGTCTCAATTGCCAGATTGCCCATCTAAATTGTACTCATATTCCTAAGAAAGTGACGTGAAAGTGAAAGTCGTTCAGTCATGCGCAACTCTTTGTGACCCCATGGACTATATACAGTCCATGGAATTCTCCAGGCTAGAATACTGAAGAGGGTAGCCTTTCCCTTCTCCAGGGGATCTTCCCAACCCAGGGATCAAACCCAGGTCTCCCACACTGCAGGCAGATTCTTTACCAGCTGAGCCACAAGAGAAGCCCATATTTGTAGGTCCATCTCAAATACTGCTTTGTCCAGGAAGTCTCTGATTCCCCAACAGAATCAAGTTCTCCATCCCTGTGTTCCTGTAAACAGCACTTCTTTTAGCCCTTACTATGATATTCAAAAGCAAGAAGATCAAACCAATCAATCCTAAAGGAAATCAACCTTGCATATTCATTGTAAGGACTGATGCTGAAGCTCCAATACTTTGGCCACCAGATGTGAAGAGCTGATTCATTGGAAAAGACCCTGATGCTGGGAAAGGAGGAGAAGGGGATGACAGAGGATGAGATGGTTGGATGGCATCGCCGACTCAATGGACATAAGTTTGAGCAAACTCAGGGAGATAGTGAAGGACACAGAGGCCTGGAATGCTGCAGTTCATGGGATCAAAAAGAGTCCGACACAACGTAGTGACTGAACAGCAACAACATGACATTTAACTTACTATCCCATGACTCATTTGCCTCATGTACATGGTACTGTCCCTTTCTAAATGTCAGGAATGTGTATGTAACCCCAAAACTCAACACAGAGCTAGGCACACAACAAGCATTCAAAAAAAAAATTGATGATCTCAACTGGATTTGACCATTTCCTTGTTGATGCTTTTGTCCTTGTGTAGATAGGAGTTTTGGTCTTGGCTCCCTCTAGCCATGTTCTCAGAAGTCCACAGATGTGGGTGGGGACAAGGTGACTCTTTTCATAGAGTTCTTTCCTGAAGTCCTTGCCCCCACCCCTTCTGTTTTTCTAGTGCCCATCATATCAGAAGTACACACTTCAACATACTTTCCAAAAAACCTTGGGCAACCCACACATTGTTTATTATTAAATTCAAAACAGCAAGTTGCTTAATAAAGAGAATATCTCAGTAAGTGTCTAATATCAGTGTAACACAGAGATACACTACCATGCTACTATTTGTTCTTTGTAGGTGTTTACTTGTTCACTTACTTTATATTTTGGAGACTTGGGATTATAATTCAATGTTTATTAGCCCACTGGTTCTCAGTATCAATAAGTTTTCATCCTAAATGGCAAAGAGAGGCTAATTTGACTACTTAGCATTATTCTGTTTTCTAAAAAAGCTACCTCCTTCAAGCCTGCTCAGGATTGAGGAGGTCAAACAGCTTTTGTGTTTGTGGCAGGGTCTTAATTTTTGCACTGTGTGTGTTACATAAAGCGGGACATGAACGCTGGAGCTGAGGAGTTCACATTTTGAACCTTAAATCTCAGACAGTCCTGGGAATTTCCAACAAAATCACAAAGTAATTTATGGTTCAAGAGGCTACAGAAGCAGACATGCTTGTATAGTGATGATTTATGCTATGAAGATAAGCACACCAGTAGGTGCCCACATTGCCTGTTTGTGATCTCAAACTAGGTCGCCAAAGAGAAAAACAGTAGCACCTCTGTCAAAACTGGCAGCTGGATGGGTAGATCATTCCATCCCGCCCTCTGAGCAGCCTCAAGAAAGGACTATACTGCTGTGACCAGAACAGAATTGTCATGAGAAAGGTGTCACCCTTCAGAAGGTCCCGTTAGACTGGGGGTTATGGAAAAATTCATCATGTGTGTCAACGTGCTGAACACTCTTTAGAATGAATGGAACTTGGTTAAGGTAGAGTCCTATGGGAATTCTGATTCTTGCCTTCTCTCCTCAGTGTTATGAGCAATAAGAAACCCCACACCTGAAATCCTGGTAATTCACCCAGAACAGACTCTCCCTACTCTTTCCCCTTCAGCACAGAGTTTACTTGAGTCTCCCATTCCCCTTCCTACCCCACAACTCCTCTGGAAAGATCAGACTCCGGCTTCCGGGAATTTGGTTTTCAGGAACCACGTTTCTACAGCATCTCTTAATCTTGTATCTAAGCCTATAAGAAACGCGGCCGACTCATTCTTCTACTTGCTGGTCTAGAGCCTCAATCAAACACGCATTCCGATTCCCAAAGAGTGAGAGGGTGAGGCTGCAGAAAAGTCTCTACTCCCAGTGGCGTGTCTCCTCAGACCTGTTCAAATTGCTCCTGGGCACAGCTCACCTGCAGTGCACGGACCCGACCCGAGCGGACACAGTGTCTCCAGGCACCCGCAGGGCTCTCAAGGGAATCCAGACGCCCAGCTTCCAGCGCAGGGCGCACTCACTTGCTGTTGGAATACCAAGCGAGCACGTGCCCCGCCCGGCTTCTCCTTGAGAATCCCAGGGACGGGGGAGCCTGGTGGGCTTCCTTCTATGGGGTCGCCCAGAGTCGGACACGACTGAAGCGACTTAGCAGCAGCAGCAGCCTGAAGTCTCCCTCTTCAGCCTCTGTAACCTCACTGAGTCCGCTCACTCTCGCAGGGAAGCCACTCCCCGGCAAAGAGCTCTAGTACACGCGAGCGTTTTGGTTCCGGGGACCCTTGGGCGGTGCAGAGTCCCAGTTCGGCTCCGGGTGTGCGCACGCTCCCGGACCCAAAAGATAAACCATACGCCTCACGGGAGGTGGCTCTCTCTCGGTGCATTTCTCCCGCGGGCGGAACAAGATTGTCACGTCTTTCTTTCAACTCCGAAAAAGTTTCCGGGTCCCATACTTTAGGCCTGCCCGCAGCCAAGTAGCAGATCAGACCTTCGCGCCGCGGCTGTCCCAGAACCAGAGCGCAAAGGTTTTGAGGGTGGCTCCCCCGGCTGCGTGCACCTTGAGGACTTTTTCAAGAGCTGCCCCCCAAAAGTTTCTGTAATACATGCGCTCAACTGTCTGCGCACCATTTGGTTGAGGCCACTTCCTCGACCCCGAATTGCTCTGCATTCAGGATGCCTTTCTCCTCCTTCTGGGCGCCCTACACTGCCCAGCCTACACTACAAAGCCTAAGATGAGGAAGGGGGTGCGTGTAGAGAGAAGGGGAACGGAGGCTGATGGCTTGGGCCTGTAAGGTTGAGCTCGGCCCCTTTGCCAGCTTCGTCTCTCCACTTGGGTTCTCAGCCTCCCCTCTCCGGAGGAGGTCCCCAACCTCTTCTTAGGCTGCTCCTTTGTGCTCCTCTCCATCCTGCTCCCTCCTAAACTCTTGATCCGGAGGTCCCCCTAGTATCCCTTCACCTGCTCTGCTCTTTTCCGTCCAGGAAAAAGCGCTTTGCAGTTTGCGTGCATCCTGGGCTTCGGCCCGCGTCAGTAGACCGAGCTGCTGGGCAGCAGGTCATAGCGCCCGCCGCTGTAGACCACCACGCCAGGCGGGTAGTAGAGCAGGTCGGGCTCTGCGGCTTGGTGGAGAGGCGCCAGGGCCTGCAGTCCCTGGTCCTCCGGCTCGGGCTTGGTGGTGGCGGTGAAAGGGCGCATGCTGGTGAGAGAAGGCGACGCGATGCGCCACAGTAGGTTCTTGAGCGCTTTGCGGAACTCGCGGCGTACGAGGCAGTAGAGGATGGGATTGAGACAGCTGTTGGAGTGCGCCAGGCACACGCTCACGGGGAACGCGTACACCTGGCACAGGAAGTACTCTTGGCTGAAGGGCACCGCGTTGAACTTGATGAGGATGCTCCAGGTGGTGAGCGCCTGGTTGGGCAGCCAACACAAGAAGAAGGACAGGACCACGATGGTCACTGATTTGGTGACCTTGGAGCGTCTCCGAGCGCTGGCTCCGGCCAGGCCTCCCCCGGCCGCTGAGGCTCCTCCTTCGGTCCCTGCCACGCGGTGGTCGGAGATGAAGCGCACCAGCAGCAGGTAGCACAGGCTGATGATGCCTAGCGGCAGCACGAAGCCCAACAGCACCTTCTGCAAGTGGTAGAGGCCCAGCCAGAACTGCCTGTCGCGGCCCAGCAAGCTGTCAGGGAAGCGCACCAGGCACAGCTCCTCCCCCATCACCTTGACCGTGGTGGAGAAGATGGCGTTGGGCAGCGAGGCCAGCGCGGCGGAGGCCCAGATCATCGCGCACAGTGCTTTGACGGAGAAGCAGCAGCTGTCCTCCAGGCTCCGGCCGCAGCAGTCGCCCCGGCCGTACCCTCGGGTCCGGTGGCTCTTAAGAGCCGAGGCCACCGAGTGGTAGCGTGCCACGCTCATGGAGGTGAGAAAGAAAACGCTGGCATACATGTTCATGGACGTCACTATGGATACGATCTTACACATGGCCTTGCCGAAGGGCCATTTGAAGTCAAGGGCGTTTTCCACGGCCCAGAAGGGCAGAGTGAGCACGAACTGGAAGTCCGTCAGTGCCAGGTTGGTCACGAAGAGGTTGATGGAGGACTTGCGCCAGCCCTGCTTGCTCTTCATCAGGTAGAGCACCAGCAGGTTGCCGGTCAGCCCCAGCGCGCAAACCACCCAGTACACCACGCTGACGAGGATGCGCACCCGGGCCTCGGGGTCCGCGCTCTCCGCCCCGCCGCCGCTCGGGGGGTGCCCCGGCGCCGCGCCGTCCGGCAACTCCAGCCCCAGCTCCCACCACAAGTCCTGGAGCTGCAGCGACGCGTTGCCGCTGAAGTTGGCCGCCTGCAGAAGGTCCGGGATCCGATCGAAGAGTTCTGTGAGCTCGTCCCCGCCAGCCGCCTTATTCATGGTGGCTGGCGCGGCTGCCGCGGCCACCTGCCCGCGCTGGTGCCTCTAGGTCATGTTTCGGGAGATAGCTCCTAAGGGGAGTCCGGCTCTCCCGGGGTTCCGGCGCACGCGGGGGCTTGCAAAGTAGCTGTGGAAGAGAGCGCCTAGGAACCGGGCGCCAGGCGCGTCCCCGGCGCGCGGAGCTTGGCCTTGGGCGTGAAAATGGGCGCCGAACGTCGGTTCTGGAGGGGTATTCGAGAGTAGAGACACACAGCTCCCAAGGCGAGCGAACGGCGTCGAAAGGTTGTCCGGCCAAGGCTGGAGTCTGCGGGTCTCTACTGTAAAATCTCAGATTTTTTGCCCCCAGCGTTTCCCGCTGGCACTAGCGCGTTCCCTCCCTGCAGCTCCAGACCGCTCCTGGGGGCCCCCTCTTTCCCTTTCAAATACCTTTGCAGGTTTCCTCCGCAGCTGCTCCGACGAGGTTTCCGAAGAGAGTTCAGTCTACCTCGCTGAGACTCTGGAGGGCTTTCGATGCCGGCCTCGCTGCCTCGCTGCCTCGCATCTCCGTCTCTCCGCTGCTGTCGACTCGCAGTGAGTTGCCAGCCGCGTTGCCGCGAGTTGTATTTCCACCCGCACAGCCGAGGCTGCGGGCTCCCGAAGAGCATGCGTAACCCTAGCGCCAGGAGAGGGGGCGCTTTCCGAGGTGCTGAACTTCGTCGCACGCGCCGAGCCGCGGGGCCAGTCTCCCTTTTCAGTTTCAAAAGGTCGTAAAGTCCTTTATTTCCCTCTGTTGCTGGAGAAAGTCGGCTTTGATTTGCGATCGCTTTTCCTTCCTCATCCCCCAACATAATTATGAGAATTTTTTCTTTCTCAGTTCCAAATGCACAATCTTCTGCCCATTTTTCTTTTTTAAAAGCAACGATAGTTGTCTCTTTTCATGCCCATACATTAAATCAGATGGTGGGCTCTTACTGAATACCCAAACGCCAGCTCCACTTCCCCTTACTAATAGCTGACTGTAATTGGCGTCTGTGGTTGTCAGGATTTTCAAAGCGTCTTCACGTAACAGAACTCTGGGTTCAGGTGTTGGTATCTGCTTTGGTGTATTCTGAGAACTGAAGCTAAGCAGAACATGTAATTAATTGGTGCGCTAACCTCACAGGCATTAGATGCTTAGCTCTTAGCCCACAGCTCTTCAATAGATTGTTTACTCACATTCAACCACACTCTCTTTAATCTGATGCAGTTGGAAAAGAGGTTTTCATAGGGCTGTTTTTTGGCACCAGTACCCACACTACTATTATAATCAGAACTCTTAACCAGGTGTTGTTTGCTTGTTTGTTTGCTTCAAACCAATGGAAGTAAATTTTAAGGACTCTTCTAAGTTCCTTTGGGCAAAAGGAATCAATATAAACCATTTGAGTCACTTCTTAAATTGCAGTTTAAGTGCCAGATCAACTGCTCTGGAGTAAAATGTACGCTTCTTATGAAACACTTAAGAAATTTGAAATGTTTTCCTCATTGTGCTGGACTAAACGGAAACAAAAGTATATTAAATGTAATTGTCCTCACTCTTGCAGAGCGCCTGACTTTACTTACAGAGACAAAAAGGTAATGACTTTAAAGCAGAGGAGATGGAAAAGCATACTGAAAAACAAACAAACAAACCACGGTATAGCTCGGTTGGTAAACAATCTGCCTGCAATGCAGGAGACTCCGGTTCGATTCCTGTGTCGGGAAGCTCTCCTGGAGAAGGGAAAGGCTACCCACTCCAGCATTCTGGCCTGGAGAATTCCATGGATTGTATAGTTCATGGGGTCGCAAAGAGTCGAAGACAACGGAGGGACTTGCACTTCACTTCATGCAAAATTAAGAAGAGAAAAGGAAACATCATGATTCCAAAATCGGAGCACAGTTCCAGAGAACACCTTCACTATCGTCTCGGTATTGCTCTGTTTACCCGCTAGGGGGCGCGAGAGTTTTAATAAAAACAAGTGTTAGTCGTTCATTTGTGTCCGACTCTGCATGGACTGTAGCAACTCTATGGACTGTAGCCCGCCAGGCTTCTCTGTCCAGGGGATTTCCCAGGCAAGAATACTGGCGTGGGTTGCCATTCCCTTCTCCAGGGGATCTTTTCGAACCAGGGATCGAACCTGCGGCTCTTGTATCTTCTACATTGCGGCCGGATTCTTTACCACTAAGCCACCAAGGAAAACAGAAACAAAGGCAAACCACTTCCTTTGAGAAGCTGTAATCTGAAGAAGCTCAGCCCTTCTCTGAACCAATATAACACACAAGTTGCTTCTGTGCACACCTCTTATCCCTGCGTAAGTAGCCTCTTCTTCAAGCTCAGTTCTCACTCCAATTTTTACTAGCTTTTTCTCCATCAAATTTTTATTTCTCCTTTAGTTAAAAAAGTTTAAAAATATTTCAAGGTGCTGTTGAAAAACAAGGAAGCCTGGGATATACCCTGAAAGCCCTTTGCCTCAGTTTCCTCCTGTGTACATGGGAGGAATTGTGGTTTTCAAATATTCTGAGGATAAGTACTGAGCAGGTGACATCTGAGTCGGGGGTGGTGGCGGGGGGAAGCTTCCTAAAATGTAAGTTGCAGCTCTCCTCCCAGCCCCATGTGGTCACAGAGATTCTGATTCAACGAATCAGAGTTGGAATTGGAGTTGGAAAGGGGCCTAACAGTCTATACTTTAAACATTCTTCTAGGTGATTCTAATTTCCCCCCAAATTTGGGAACATTTGGATTAATTTTTATTCGTTCTCTAAGCTCTCCATGTGCAAACATTTAAGTCCCAAAGAAATCTTAATTTTCAATGTTGGTTGATCCTAGGATTGGAAGCAAAGAAAGAAAAGGGGGTCTTGCTGAATTCCTTAATAATCACATTTAGACCCAATAATGACATTTCCTTCATTGTAGGATGAGGGGACCATGTGCTCCTGAGATCTGCCAGGCCTTAAGTACTTGGCGGCCAAGACAGACTGAGGCCCCAGGAGAGGCTATTCCCAAGTGCGACTCCCAGAGAATGCTGCTGGAGTGCTTCTGAGCCTACAATTCTCTTCATTTCCAAATCTATGTTCTCTGAAAGTGAAGTACAAGTTGTGTGCAGGAATTTATAGTATCACTTAAGGAAGTCTGTGTTATGGAAGCAAGATGGTCTTTTTTCAAATAAGTTCTTTTTCAGTATGACCTTAAGATATTTTAGGCTGTATTTCTTAAAATCATGAGCCATGTTTTTCTCAGACAGCATCTAATATATTCAAAGAGAGAGGCGTATCAGTTATGGTCAAATATCATTTAGGTATACTGTTAAAATATTACCAAAATCTTACCATAAAAATTCCTAATGGAAAATTTGGAAAACTGACAAATTTTCAAAGGGTATGTAGATTTATAAGGATCAACCCTGTGGAAAAATTAAAAGAGGGGCTTTTTTAGTTGTCTGTTTTTAATAAACCAGCTATGATTCCTTCCCTTGCCCCATGAGTCTAATTGTTAAGTTTTATTGCTGTGGATCCACTCATGGCAATCTGTTTTCCCAAGTTAGTGTCTTTGCTAAAAAATGTTCTTCTGAAAGTTCTTCCTCTATTCTCTTCTCTCTCTTCCCCAAATTCAATGTATTTCGATGTTACCTGTACTGCTTAAAATTACTAGTAAAAGGCTACTGTTTTTTGGGATTTTTTTCTGAATTCTCTAAGAAATAGGTATTGATCCTTTCCCCTCTTGAGTATCATTGAGCCCTCTATCAGCACATCTCTTAAGGCATGCCTTTGATCAAGGAGTGCTGTGGCTCTTTCTGAATATTTCAAGTGTCAGTCTTGCAGAGCAGGATGTATATTGCTGCTGTCTGCCCTTAGTGCTGAGCCTAGGATTTTCACATGTATGAGCACAGAACACATTTATAGATTGGACTCTGCATTCAGATGCAATCTTCCTACTAAGGCAGTGCCTTTAAAAAATAACTTGAAGTTTTTCTGTTTTTTTTTTTTTTCGAAGTTTTTCTTAACTATCCACTCCTATAGAGTATCCAAGTCCAACTCCAGGACAATTGATTTATTTAAAATATGTTTCATTTTTTCCTACACTATGTGAGTGTGAATATATCCCCAAATTTTCTCTATCTTAAGAGTATTAATGAATGTGTTGTCAATGAGGTGCATGTGTGTGTGCTCAGTTGTGACTCTTTGGGCCCCCCATGGACTGTAGCCCATCAGGCTCCTCTGTCCATGGAATTTTTTCAGCCAAGAATACAACCCAGGGATCGAACCCCTGTCTCCTGTGTGTCCTGCACTGCAGGCAGATTCTTTACCCGCTGAGCCACTGGGGGAAGCCTAAGCTTTACCTCCAGCTATAAAGCCACCTGCATACTAAAGCCACTTAAAAATATTGATGCTGAGGACTTCCCTGGTGGTCCAGTGGTTAAGAATCCACCTGCCAATGCAGGGGACATGGGTTCGATCCCTGGTCTGGGAAGCAACTAAGCCCACGCTTAGGTTCACAACTACTGAGACCACGTGCCACAATTACTGAAACTCTTGCACCTAGACCCGTGGTCCACAGCAAGAGAAGCCAAGGCAGTGAGAAGCCCTTGCACCACAACAGAGAGCAGCCCCCACTTGCCACGACTAGAGAAAGCCTGCACACAGCAATGAAGACCTAAAGCAGCCAAAAATAAATAAATAAAATTAATTTAAAAATATTGATGCTGAGTGCTGACCTTACACCAATAAAATGGGAATCATTTGTTAAGAGCAAGATCTGTAGTTCTATACGGCTTATTATTTAAAAATTGCAGCTCCCTTCCAGCTGTGCCCTCCATATTTCTTCTGCCCAGAGGCACATTCAAATCTTTTGATTCGTTTGCTATATACTGCATAACTCTGATTGAAATGCTTGTATTGCTACTTTATTTTTTCATTTTAGGCATGAATTTTTTACTCCTTACCGTGGACGGTGAAAGTTTAGCTTTTTTTCTGACACACACTCTCCTTGTAGTTCTGCCAGCCTTCGGACACCTTCCAATTTCGTTGTATTATACTTTTGAAAGATCCGTCCCCAGCATTTACACTGCAATGACTATGCAAACATTAACAACTGAGCCATAGAGTATATGAGAGCTATTCTTTCCCTTCATAGCTTTCTGTCTCCAATGGAATTAATAATTATCTTTGTTACTATGGTAGGAAAGACCAAGTCAAAGCTACTAGAACTGCTTCTACCTACCAAAATACTAAACCAAAGTCACACTACCAACCTGAAGAAATCTTGTAGAAATTAGCGTTCTCAAGACTTTCAAAGATGTAGAGTTTGAAGTGAAGCAGCAGCCATTCCCATATAGTACAATACGCACTGCTGTGTCTTACCCACATTTTCAGTGACCTACTGGCTCACCCTGTTGCCATTGGTCAGCAGCTGGGGTCACAGCTCCTGTACTGCCCACGAGATCTCTTCCTTCTGCTTGTTTGAGTTCCAAGGCAGGCAAGTATGCAGCCCCATGCCAAAGGTCATCAACTTTCTGCACATCATCTGCCTTGGAGGCAGAGACAGATGTGAATTCAAGTTTGTCTACATGGGTTCCAGCAGAAGAATATTCTTTAAAAGGAAAACACCAGGATAATATGTCTGCCAGTGGTTGGAAGTTCTCTTACTCCAACTCTAAAGAAGGGTTGGCCAACAGAATTAGGCAGATTGTTCCAGCAGGCAAAGAGCAAAAAGTGAAAAGTTGCCTCTGGGTGGGAGACCATGCTGGCAGGAATGGCACCTGAGACTGGTGCCATTGGTTGTAGGCTCCTGTCCTCTGAGAGTGAGATTAAGTCCCCACTGCTGTAGGCTGCCCCACAAACAAGCAAAGCAGCTTCAAAGAAAGGCCACTACGGAAATCACAGGAGCTGATACTTTCAAGTACTTGTCAAGTTGGCAAATAGGGAACTGGTACGTGCCAAGGAGAGATGGGCAGGGCACTGACAACATCTACTGCAGCTGCTGCTAAGTCGCTTCAAGAGTCAGATCAGTCTGGGATGCCATGACTGAGAGTCCAGATTTCATTCAAAACTCAACAGGAAGTTACTGGAGGGATTTGCGTAGGTGTAGTAGATGTTGTCGGGAGAAGGCAATGGCACCCCACTCCAGTACTGTTGCCTGGAAAATCCCATGGATGGAGGAGCCTGGTAGGCTGCAGTCCATGGGGTCGCTAAGAGTCAGACATGACTGAGTGACTTCACTTTCACTTTTCACTATCATGCATTGGAGTAGGAAATGGCCACCTACTCCAGTACTGTTGCCTGGAAAATCCCATGGACAGAGAAGCCTGGTAGGCTGCAGTCCATGGGGTCGCACAGAGTTGGACACGACTGAAGCGACTTAGCAGCAGCTGCAGTAGATGTTGTCAGTGCCCTGCCCATCTCCCCTTGGCACGTACCAGTTCCCTATTTGCCAACTTGACAAGTACTTGAAAGTATCAGCTCCTGTGATTTCCGTAGTGGCCTTTCTTTGAAGCTGCTTTGCTTGTTTGTGGGGCAGCCTACAGCAGTGGGGACTTAATCTCACTCTCAGAGGACAGGAGCCTACAACCAGTGACTGTTGGGAGCTGGTGTACAAATACCCCAGTTTCCTTGCCCCTTTGGAAGATAATTCTGGGTGTGTATTTTAACTTATTCCCCACAGTTCAGAGATAAGCTTCAGTTGGCAGAGTGGTAGCTTATTTAACATGTTTATTGTGTCTCTCCTCTTCCTCTTTATTGTGTCTCTTCCTCTTCTTCACTTCCAGTGATTTCTGGGGTTTCCTCCCAAATGAATTACTTTCACTAGAATTTCTGGCTCCTGATCTAATTTGGGAGGAGTCCAAGTCAAGACAGAAGGAAAATTATGCAGTCCAGTTCACATGTTATAAAGACCATACTGATTGGTGAAACAGTTATAAGGCATGAAGTGTGCAAACTGGGAGCCTGGAAAAAGACTACTGCAGAAGTCTGGGTGGAAGATGGTGGCAGGCTGTCTTAGTCCATTCAGGCTGCTGTAACAAAAACACTGGAGACTGGGTGGATGGAACGACAAACATTTCTTATAGTTCCAGATGCTGGGACATCCAAGATTAAGGCACTGGCAGATTTCGTGTTTGGTGGGAGCCTGGTTCATAGAGGGCCATCTTCTGTTCTTCTCTGCTGGGTCTTCTTATGGGAGGAAGGGCAAGAGAATTTTCTGGGATCTCTTTCATAAGGACACCAATCCCAGTCATGAAGGCTCTACCCTCATGACCTAATCACGTCTCAGAGGTCGCACTCCTAATACTATTGCAGTGAGGGTTAGGATTACAACCTATGAATTTTGGTGAGACATAAACATCCAGTCCATTATACAGCTTAAAGATGAGGATGGAACTTCCCTGGTGGCTCAGTCATAAAGAATCTGCCTGCCAATGCAGGTGATAAGGGTTTGATTCCTGATCCAGGAAAATCCCACATACCGAGGAGCAACTAAGTCTCTTCACCAAAATATTGAGCCTGTGTTTCTGAGCCCAAGAGCCACAACTATTGAGCCCACATGTTGCAGCTACTGATGTCTGAGTACCCTAGAGCCTGTGCTCTGCAACAAGAGAAGTCATTGCAATAAGAAGCCAGCACATCGCAACTAGAAAGTAGCCTCCACTCGCTGCAACTAGAGAAAAGCCTTCCCAAAAATTAAGACCCAGCCCATCCAAAAATAAATAAATAGTTTTTTTTTTTAATGGTGGGGATGGTGAAGATGGAGAGAGTTCCTAATTTGAATTTTATCAACAGGTCAGTGGTTGGACCAAGAAGAAGCTACAAAGCACTTCCCAAAGCCAAACTTGCACCAAAGAAAAGTCATGGTCACTGCAGGTGGCCTGCTGCCCCTCTGATCCACTATGGCTTTCTGAATCCCCAAAAAACCCCATTACATCTGAGAAGTACACTCAGCAAATTGATGAGACGCACCAAAAACTGCAATGCCTGCAGCTGGCACTGGTCAACAGAAAAGGCCAAATTGTTCTCTGCAACAATGCCCAACCACATGTCATCTCATAACCAACATTTCAAAAGTTGAATGAATTGGGCTATGAAGTTTTGCCTCATCTGCCATATTCACCTGACCTCTCACCAATGGACTACTACTTCTTCAAGCATCTTGATTACATTTTGCAGGGAATATGCTTCCACAACCCGCGGGAGGCAGAAAATGCTTTCCAAGAGTTTGTCGAATACAGAAGCATGGATTTTTATGCTACCGGAATAAACAAATGTATTTCTTGTTGGCAAAAGTGTGTTGATTGTTCCTATTTTGATTAATAACAATGTGTTTGAACCGAGTTATAATGATTTAAAATTCACGGTTTGAAAGCACAGTTACTTTTTTAGCAACCTAGTAGAATTACCAGGGTGTGGTGATGGTAATGGATTAGATGGTGTTTGAGGGGAGACAAGGAGTAGTTTCCAATATGATCTCATCCTAGGTGTGGTTAACAGGAATCTGCTGTGATGGAAAGGCTAGAAAACAAAAGATTTTGGTAAAAGACAAACAGATTTCTTATGTATATATTGCCTTTTTTTGACATGCAGTTGGAGAGTTCAAACAGGCAGGCAGAACATGGTTACATGGAGCTTGAAGTTAGGGCTGGATGGTCTTTAAAGTTATAAGAACAGATGAAATCACTCAAGAAGAAAGCATAGGAAAGAAAGCCCAAACCATCATGGGTAGTTCAGGAAACATCAGTTTCTGAAGATGAGGTTTCTATGACTTTTTTGGGAGGAAGTTGTCACAATGAGCCTTTTAATTTTATCATCTATTCTGAAGAATTGCTTCTCAGGAGGAAACTAGAACTATCTCCACCAAGCTGAATGCAGGTAATAGAGACAAATAGAAAATCTTGAAAAGGGAAGTTGAGCATATGTTTACTAGACTTGAGACCTTGAATAATATGATACATGTTTCAACTAAATACAGAAAACATACCATCTACTGAGACCCTTTACAGATCAAGAGAGGCCCGGGACTCCTCTAAGATTTTCCTAAGGGCATGGGAACCCACTCCAGTATTCTTGCCTGGAAAATCCCATGGACAGATGAACCTGGCTGGCTATAGTCTCTGGGGTTGCGAAGAATCAGACACGACTGAGCAACTAACACGCTTTCCTAGGTAACAGATTTGTTTCTGTAAGAAATTACCAGGGTACTTCCTGGTGGTCCAGTGGTTAAGAATCCATCTTGCAATGTGGGGAATGTGGATTCGATTGCTGGTGGGGGAACTAATATCCCACATGCTGGGGAGCAACTTAGCCTGAGAGCCACAACCAAAAAGTCCGTATGCTGCAATGCAAGATCCCAAGTGCCACAAAAAAGATCCTGCATATCACAACTAAGTCAAATAAATAAAACAAAACAAAAGCTTATAAGTCTGATTGGGTCCCATTACATCAGAGAGTGTTTGCCTATAGAACATGTATTTTGAGCATGGTGGAATCAAGCTAGAAATCAATCAATGAAGAAATAACTGTTGTTAGTTGCTCAGTTGTGTCCGACTCTTTGTGACCCCATGGACTATAGCCTGTCAGGCTCCTCTGTCCATGGGATTCTCTAGGCAAGAATACTTGAGTGGGTTGCCATTTCCTCCTCCAGGGGAATCTTCCTGACCCAGGGACTGAACCCAGGTCTCCGGCATTGCAGGCAGTTTCTTTCCCCTCTGAGCCACCAGGAAAGCCCTAGCTTGGGGTGGGGTGGGTGGACAGGGAGTCTAAGTAAAAGTACACAGTAACGGCAAGTCCTTCTAAAGTCTATGGTCTGAAAGATTAGGTTTGTAGTTCTAATTCCCCAGGCAGTTATGGAATGGTCAAAGAGACCAGGAAAAGCTGAGCGAGAAAGGAACGTTTTGTCCACATGCTTTGCCCATAGGCTTTCGACCACTGACACACACAGGTACAATGTAGAGTTAGTAAAATAAAGGAGGAAATGTGTATACTGAGAAAGCAGAGGGGCTAGAACTCTGAATGTTCTTGCCTTGTCGTGAAGATCCTGGACGAAACCCCCAAGATGGTAGCTTACGGTGAACGATGTTGGATTCGTGATTTCCAAAGAAGATTTAGCTTCAGGATCAGGGACCAGACTTGATCACTCAGAGCTTTTGTGTGGCATAAGTTTTATTACAGTGAAAAAAGACAGAGAAATCTTCTGACATAGACACCAGAAGGGAGATGGAGAAGCCCTCACATATTTCAAAGTTAAGCGATACTTTGAACAACCCCATGACTAAAGAACTAATACATAAGATAAGTTATAAGATGTTTTAAAGTTAATCGCAATAAAGTATGGCACATCAAATTTTGTGGGATGCAATGAAAGCATAAGTACACACCTTTAAAAAGAAGAAATGTTAAAGATCAATGATCTAAGCTTTTAACTCAAGATACTAGATGTAAAAAATTAAATCCAAAGAAAGAAGTATATGGAAATGTTAAAGATAAGAGCAGAGATACATGCAAGCCCCTGGTATGTCAGGGATTAACCTTCTAGTTACTGGATCCTAGAGAGATGGGTGGAGTGGTCTCAAAAGAGGACCAGAGCAGCCCCAGGTGGGGTTACTCAGGGGCTTGGGGCAGAGGTGAAGCATTAGATATGGAAGTATATGGGCTTTCCTGGTGGCTCAGTAATAAAGAATCTGCCTGCCAATGCAGGAGACAAGGGTTCGATCCCTGATCTGGGAAGATCCCCTGGAAAGGAAACAGCAACCCACTCCAGTATTCTTGTCTCAGAAATCTCATGGACAGGGAAACCCGGCAAACTGTGGTCCATGGGCTCACAGTCAGACATGAATTAGCAACTGAACAACAACAATCAAAGAATATAAACATTCTTAAAAACCATCACTGTCGAAACTTCCTTGGTGGTCCAGTGGTTAAGACCCCTCCCCTTCCAATTCAGGAGGCCTAGGTTTGATCCCTAGTCCAGGAACTAGATCCTGGATGCCTCAGCTAAGACCTGGCATAACCAAGTAATAATAATAATAATAATAAAGCAGTAACTATTATATTTTCTCATACCACTTGAATATAAGTTTTCTTATTATGGCCCCACCTCCTGTTTAACCTTGTATTTTCATATCAACTTTTCCCCATGAGCTACCACGTCCCTAACACTTACTGATTTGCATTCATACTACCCCACAGATCATTCCCATATTTTAGTAGGCAACCTCCTAGTCCATTTCTTTGCCCACAGAGCTCTCTTTGCCTAAGTGGACATTTCTCTCTTATCCCTGTTGCCTTACTGTTGACCTACTAATTGTTCTTCAAGGTTCAACTCACACCTTATTTCCTCTTTGAAGGATTTTACTATTCCCAATATTTCCTAGAGATAATTAGTCACTCTTTCTGTGCCCTCCTAGGACTTTGTATAAATGTTGATTTTAGTGCTTATTACTGTCTCAGACACAAAATAAACTAGTCCCCCTCTAAACTGAAAGCCTCTTGAGAACTATAGCCCATATCTAATCCATCTTTATACCATAGAGCCTGGAAAAATGCATGCAGTTTGAACCCATGGATGAGTCATTAATCCCATTTCTTTACTAATCACAAAGATTCATTCAACAATAAAAAAGCAACTCCCAGTTGGAGTATCCAGACTGTAAAGTCCATGGCAAAGGCTTCTCCAGTCTTTCTCACCACATTCTACACACTCACAACTTGGCAATTACCATTCTCAATGCACAGAAAATGATGTTTCCCCTGATCTTTGCCCTCAGGGACCTCTCAAATTAGGGAAACAATGCCATTCTTTTTTTTTCCATTTTTAAAAATCGAAGTGCAGTTGATTTACAATGTTGTGCCAATCCCTGCTGTGCAATGAAGTGATCCAGTTATACACATATAGACATTCTTTTTAAAAAATTCTTTTCCATTATGGTTTATCATAGGATATTGAATATAGTTCCCTGTGCTATACGGTATGACCTTGTCGTTTATCCATCCTGTATATATTAGTTTACATCCACTAATCTTAATACAGCTCTTAGTCAAATGGTTAGTGGGGACTTGTTTCGTCAGAAGATATTAAAACAAATCTGGATCCCTTCACAGCCTTCTGTGGGCAAAAAATGTCACATTTCATTATTTTTCTGAATCAACTTAAACCTGGCTTAAGTTTCCCCCTGACTAAGTTGGAGGGAAATAAAGACAGGTCAAATTTAGTGACTTCTTGCTTTTCATGGGAGTTCAATCACAGGATTCATGCAGTCTAGAGAAAAAAGGGGAATCTTGGTCCTCATGCCATGCCAACACACATGCTGTGGTGGCCTGTCTAGACGGGACCTAACATTTGGGGACAGCTACACTGGAAGTTTTCCCAGGTGATGCTAGTGGTAAAGAATCTGCCTGGATTCAAACCTGGTTTGATCCCTGGGTCAGGAAGATCCCCTGGAGAAGGAAATGGCAACCCACTCCAGATATATATATATGCATACATATATCACATTTTGTTTACTCATCTGTTGATGGGCATATATGTTGTTTGCACTCTGGCTATTGTGAATCATATTTCTGGAACATTGTGTACCAATATTTGGGTCCTTGCTTTGAATTCTTTTGGATAAATACCTAAAAGCAGAATTGCCAGAGCACATAGTTGTTCTATATTTAACTTTTTGAGAAACTGTCAAACTGTTCTCATCATGGCTACTATACTATTTCACATTCCCACAAGTAATGCATAAGAGTTCCAATTTCTTAACATCCTTGTCAACACTTGGCATTTTCTTTTTTAAAAATTATAGCCATCCTAAGTAGGAAGCTTGCCTGGTGGCTCAGATGGTAAAGAATTGGCCTGCAATGCAAGATACTCAGGTTTGATCCCCAGGTAAGGAAGATGCCCTGGAGAAGAAAGTGGCTACCCAGTCCAGTATTTTTTTTTTTTTCAGTTTTTATTTTATTTTATTTTTACATAGCAATGATTTTATTTATTTATTTATTTTTACTTTACAATATTGTATTGGTTTTGCCATACATCAACATGAATCTGCCATGGGTGCACACGTGTTCCCCATCCTGAACCCCACTCCCACCTCCCTCCCCATATCATCCCTCTGGGTCATCCCAGTGCACCAGCCCAGAGCATCCTGTATCATGCATCAAACCTGACTGGCAATTTGTTTCACATATGATATTACACATGTTTCAATGCCATTCTCCCAAATCATCCCACACTCCCCCTCTCCCACAGAGTCCAGAAGACTGTTCTATACATCTGTGTCTCTTTTGCTGTCTCACATACAGTGTTATCGTTACCATCTTTCTAAATTCCATATATATGCATTAGTATACTGTATCGGTGTTTTTCTTTCTGACTTACTTCACTCTGTATAATAGGCTCTAGTTTCATCCACCTCATTAGAACTGATTCAAATGTATTCTTTTTAATGGCTGAGTAATACTCCATTGTGTATATGCACTACAGCTTTCTTATCCATTCATCTCCTCATGGACATATAGGTTGCTTCCATGTCCTGGCTATTATAAACAGTGCTGCGATGAACATTGGGTACACATGTCTCTTTCAATTCTGGTTTCCTTGGTCTGTATGCCCAGCAGTGGGATTGCTGGGTCATATGGCAGTTCTATTTCCAGTTTTTTAAGGAATCTCCACACTATTCTCCATAGTGGCTGTACTAGTTTGCATTCCCACCAACAATGTAAGAGGGTTCCCTTTTCTCCACACCCTTTCCAGCATTTATTGCTTGTAGACTTTTGGATCGCAGCCATTCTGACTGGTGTGAAATAATATCTCATTGTGGTTTTGATTTGCATTTCTCTGATAATGAGTGATGTTGAGCATCTTTTCATGTGTTTGTTAGCCATCTGTATGTCTTCTTTGTAGAAATGTCTGTATAGTTCGTTGGCCTATTTTTTGATTGGGTCGTTTATTTTTCTGGAATTGAGCTGGAGGAGTTGTTTGTGTATTTTTGAGATTAGTTGTTTGTCAGTTGCTTCATTTGCTATTATTTTCTCCCATTCTGAAGGCTGCCTTTTCACCTTGCTTATAGTTTCCTTTGTTGTGCAGAAGCTTTTAAGTTTAATTAGGTCCCATTTGTTTATTTTTGCTTTTATTTCCAATATTCTGGGAGGTGGGTCATAGAGGATCCTGCTGTGATGTATGTCGGAGTGTGTTTTGCCTATGTTCTCCTCAAAGAGTTTTATAGTTTCTGGTCTTATGTTTAGATCTTTAATCCATTTTGAGTTTATTTTTGTGTATGGTGTTAGAAAGTGTTCTAGTTTCATTCTTTTACAAGTGGTTGACCAGTTTTCCCAGCACCACTTGTTAAAGAGATTGTCTTTTCTCCATTGTATATTCTTGCTTCCTTTGTCAAAGATAAGGTGTCCATAGGTGTGTGGATTTATCTCTGGGCTTTCTACTTTGTTCCATTGATCTATATTTCTGTCTTTGTGCCAGTACCATACTGTCCTGATGACTGTGGATTTGTAGTAGAGCCTGAAGTCAGGCAGGTTGATTCCTCCAGTTCCATTCTTCTTTCTCAAGATTGCTTTGCCTATTCGAAGTTTTCTGTATTTCCATATAAATTGTGAAATTATTTGTTCTAGCTCTGTGAAAAATACCATTGGAAGCTTGATAGGGATTGCCTTGAATCTACAGATTGCTTTGGGTAGTATACTCATTTTCGCTATATTGATTCTTCTGATCCATGAACACAGTATATTTCTCCATCTATTAGTGTCCTCTTTGATTTCTTTCACCAGTGTTTTATAGTTTTCTATATATAGGTCTTTTGTTTCTTTAGGTAGATATATTCCTAAGTATTTTATTCTTTTTGTTGCAATGGTGAATGGAATTGTTTCCTTAATTTCTCTTTCTATTTTCTCATTATTAGTGTATAGGAATGCAAGGGATTTCTGTGTGTTGATTTTATATCCTGCAACTTTACTATATTCATTGATTAGCTCTAGTAATTTTCTGGTGGAGTCTTTAGGGTTTTCTAAGTAGAGGATCATGTCATCTGCATACAGTGAGAGTTTTACTTCTTCTGTTCCAATTTGGATTCCTTTTATTTCTTTTTCTGCTCTGATTGCTGTGGCCAAAACTTCCAAAACTATACTGAATAGTAGTGGTGAGAGTGGGCACCCTTGTCTTGTTCCTGACTTTAGGGTAAATGCTTTAAAATTTTCACCATTGAGGATAATGTTTGCTGTGGGTTTGTCATATATAGCTTTTATTATGTTGAGGTATGTTCCTTCTATTCCTGCTTTCTGGAGGGTTTTTATCATAAGTGGATGCTGAATTTTGTCAAAGGCTTTCTCTGCATCTATTGAGATAATCATATGGCTTTTATTTTTCAATTTGTTAATGTGGTGTATTACATTGATTGATTTGCAGATATTGAAGAATCCTTGCATCCCTGGGATAAAGCCCACTTGGTCATGATGTATGATCTTTTTAATGTGTTGTTGGATTCTGATTGCTAGAATTTTGTTAAGGATTTTTGCATCTATGTTCATCAGTGATATTGGCCTGTAGTTTTCTTTTTTTGTGACATCTTTG
Source organism: Bos indicus x Bos taurus (assembly GCF_003369695.1). Classification (NCBI taxonomy): domain Eukaryota; kingdom Metazoa; phylum Chordata; class Mammalia; order Artiodactyla; family Bovidae; genus Bos; species Bos indicus x Bos taurus. The sequence continues at coordinate 39,652,608 of NC_040095.1, forward strand.
TCAGGTTTTGGTATTAGGGTGATGGTGGCCTCATAGAATGAGTTTGGAAGTTTACCTTCCTCTGCAATTTTCTGGAAGAGTTTGAGTAGGATAGCTGTTAGCTCTTCTCTAAATTTTTGGTAGAATTCAGTGTGAAGCTGTCTAGACCTGGGCTTTTGTTTGCTGGAAGATTTCTGATTACAGTTTCAATTTCCATGCTTGTGATGGGTCTGTTAAGATTTTCTATTTCTTCCTGGTTCAGTTTTGGAAAGTTGTACTTTTCTAAGAATTTGTCCATGTCTTCCACATTGTCCATTTTATTGGCATATAATTGCTGATGGTAGTCTCTTATGATCCTTTGTATTTCTGTGTTGTCTGTTGTGATCTCTCCATTTTCATTTCTAATTTTATTGATTTGGTTTTTCTCCCTTTGTTTCTTGATGAGTCTGACTAGTGGTTTGTCAATTTTATTTATCCTCTCAAAGAACCAGCTTTTGGCTTTGTTGATTTTTGCAATTTTTGCTATTGTCTCTTTTGTTTCTTTTGTGTTTATTTCTGCCCTAAATTTTAAGATTTCTTTCCTTCTACTAACCCTGGGGTTCATTATTTCTTCCTTTTCAAGTTGCTTTAGGTGTAGAGTTAGGTTATTTATTCCAGTATTCTTGTCCAGAGAATTTCATGGACAGAGGAGCCTCAAGGGCTGCAGTCCACAGGGTCACAAATCGACTAAGTGATTGACACAACACTAAGTAGGTATGAATTGATCAGTTGTTAACAAGGAAGTTATTTTGACCTCTAGGGGATATTTAACATTTTTGGCTGTTATGTTTCAGGGGGAAGAGTTTCTTATGGCATTTAATGAGTAAAGGCCAATGATGCTGCTACAGTCTGATGCATAGACCTCTCCACAGCAAAGAATATGCCAATAGTGCTGAGGTTGAGATAACTTTTTCTAGATACATGTACAGTAGTCAGAGCTAGGGTTCTTTAAAAAATATTTATTTTTATTTATTTACTTATTTGGTTGCAGCAGGTCTCAGTTGTGGCACGTGGAATCTTTAGTTGCAACTTTCAAACTCTTGGTTGTGGAATGTGGGATCTAGTTCCCTGACGAGGGATCAAACCCAGGCCCCCTGCCCTGAACCACAAGGAAAGTCCCCAGAGCTAAGCTTCTGACACTCAGTCCTTTTATACTCTTTGCCATTGAAATAACTTTATATACATATATACACATTGGGGTATAGTTGATTTACAATGTTGTGTTAGTTCCAGGTGTACAGCAGAGTGATTCAGTTATACATATCCATATATCTATTCTTCTTTAGGGTCTTTCCCCATATAGGTTATTACTCATTTCTCAAGAGTATTCCTCTTGAGAAATGGAGTGAGTAAGTAGCCCTCCAGGCTCTTCTGTCCATCGGATTCTCCAGGCAAGAATACTGGAGTGGGTAGCCATTCCCTTCTCTAGGGAATCTTCCTGACCCAGGGATTGAACCCAGGTCTCCTGAATTGCAGGCAGATTCTTCATCATCTTAGCCACCAGGGAAACCCTGGAGTATTTCCTACCATATCAGTAAACAAGGATGTCACAGTCATCAGCACTTGCAGCCCTCCTACACGAATTCCTGAGCCCTAAGGGCAGTTTCTTAAAGGAAATCAACTCTGTAATATTCATTGGAAGGACTGATGCTTAAGCTGAAGTGCCAATACTTTGGTCACCTGATGTGAAGAGCTGACTCATTAGAAAAGACCTTGATGCTGGGGAAGATTGAAGGCAGGAGGAAAAGGGAAAGACAGGGAACAAGATGGTTGGATGGTGTCACTGACTCAGTGGACTTGAGTTTGAGCAAGCTCTGGGAGATGGTGAAGGACAGAGAAGCCTGGAGTGCTGCAGTTCATGGGGTCCCAAAGAGTTGGACATGACTGAGCCACTGAACAACAACAAGGGCAGTCAGGAAGGAGAATACTGGCAGCCATCAGAACTGCAACCTCTCCCTATGGTAAGCCCCAAGAGAGTTCAGGATGTGAAAAACACGGGGTGCTGGCTTCAAATAGCAGAGATGCATATGAAAGGAATGACTTCAGTGAGCCTAGACTGTTTGCATCTTTCCATACAAAGAACAGCACTAAATTCCTTAACTTGGGAAGTGTGGTTTTCTTTAATTAACAATAATTTTTGATATTAAGATTACCTGCCCTTTGTTGTAAAACTTCTATATAATCTGGCTCCTCCCCTCCCCTCCTCTGAGCAGTTCTCTCATGGTTACTTGAGATTCTATCTCCCAGGCTTGAAGTCCTAAAAATTCCCACTAAGTAAAATAATAACTCTCAACTTTTAGATTGTGACTATTTTTAAAGTGGACCCTGTGTTAGATGTCTCAAAATTATGACCCTAACGCCATGAGTCATCCACTGTAGTCATCTTTGCTCTGGGATGCTGCATTGAGGCAGGTTCTGAACACTTCTGAAATCTCCAACCTTCCTCCTATACCACTTCCTAAGGTTTGCTATCTTCTAGGTTGAGCACTTCCTTTGGTAGTTTGTTGAAATTCCATTTCTTTCACAGTTGAGAAACTCAACCTAATCACCCTGTGACCTCTGAAATAGTGGTTCTCCAAATGGGATTGCAGCCAGTAGCATCAGCATACAAATTTTCAGACCCCATCTGATACCTACTGAATCAGAAGCCATAGGGATGGGGTCCAGCTATCAGGGGTCAGCAAGGCCTCCAGGTGATTTTGATGTGCTAAGATTTGAGAACCAAGTTCTAAAACAAAGAAGTAGCTTTTCTCCAACTCCTACTCTGAAGCTCATTTTTTAAAAAGGCTGTTAATCTCTCTTTCCCCAAAGAAACCTGATAATGAGACAAGGATGTGATAGGAGGGAAGGAGGGACAGTATGGGGACTATCTTTCCCTTCTAAGGCTATGAAAGCCAGTAAGAGGAAAAAATTAAACACAACAAAATTTCTGTGGCAGAATGACCTATTGATGTCTGTTTCTTGAGTTGTCTTAGACTCTCTTGAGGAGCTTAGAAACATTCCAATCCTTGGATTCCTCCCATTAGGAATTCTGATTAAATATGTCTGGAGTGAGATCCAGATGTTATTTCTGCAAAGTTTCCCAGGTTATTCTTCTGTGCAGCCAAGGCTGAAAATCATTGCCCTGGAAGCCCTATTGTTTCCTTGTTTAAGGAGGACACAGGTATTTTAACTATCTATTATCTTCTAGGCTTGCTTGTAACTCAATTTGGGGTGGAATGGAAACCTTCAATCCTAGGTTCTCCCAGTTGCCTCCTATTCAGTCAAGCGTGGACACTTCTGTTCTTTTTCTTGCTTTTGGCATTCACATATAGGCCTAACAATTACAATGTCAGTGAGGAATGCTTTTGAGTATCAGCCCCTATGCTTTTCTCACTCCCAGCATCACAAATGAACTTCAGCTGACTTTTCCTGTATAGCTTCTTGGTTTCTTTTGCTAAAAATCAATAGTCACCTAGGGTTAGAGGTGGGTAAGTCATGATTGTGGTCTCTGCCCCACCACCTCTATACCAGATGTCCAAGAAGCTTATCTCAGTCCACATTGTGCCACACACATTTATCTGTAAAGCAAAGACATACAACCCTTTTTGTAGGCCCAGTGCATCCAGCCAGCATGTAGGGTAAAGTGTTCAACTGAGGAACACGCAGGATATTACTAATCAGTAGAGGATGCTGTTGTTTAATCACTCAGTTGTGTGTGACTCTTTTGTGAATCAAACTAATAATCATCAGAGACCAGAGGTAAATCTATTCATCGATCAGGGCAGTGATGTCATTTATAAAGATGGATTATTTTCTAATTTCAAAACATGTTTGAAAAGTGATATTTGTGATATAACTGACATATAATAAACTGTATATACTTTTAAAATTTTTTTCTATCATGCCCAAAAGTTTCCTCTCGAATATCATTATCTATCCTTCTTTCATAGTCACTCATTCCGATTGGCTTTCTGTCACTACAGATGATTTGCCTTTATAGGATTTTATGTAAACCGTAAAGTATGTATCTATGTTTATTTGTTTAGTCTGCTTTTCTTTCACTCAGCCTAAGCATTTTGAGATTTATCCATGTTTCTGACTGTAGCTTGCTTCTTTTTAACAGTATGGATATACCACAATTTTTAAATCCTTTCAAATGTTGATAGATTTAGATTGTTGCCACTTTTCAGCAATTACAAATGAAACTGCTATGAACATTCATCTATAAATATTTATGTGCACATATATCTTCATTTTCTGTGGGTAAATACCATAATGGGACAGCTGGGTCATCTGGTAAGTGTACAGTTAAATGATCCTGGTAAGTGTACAGTTAGTGATGTGGGGTGGCTGGAGTCTGTGGGCAAACTCCTAATCCCCCCCTCTCCCAGTCCTCACCTTGGAAACCACAAGTCTGTTCTCTGTGTCTGTTTCTGTTTCATGCATTTGCTAAGTCGCTTCAGTCGTGTCCATCTCTTTGTGACCCCATGGATTGTAGCCCCTCCAGAATCCTCTGTCCATAGGATTCTCTAAGCAAGAATACTGGAGTGGATTGCCATGCCCTTCTCCAGGGGAACTTCCCGACTCAGGGATCAAACTGTGTCTCTTAGTCTCCTGCATTGGCTGTCGGTTTCTTTACCACTACCACCACTATATAGAAGGTCATTTGTGTCGTATTTAGATTCCACATATAAGTGATATCACATGGTATTTTTCTTTATCTTTATGACTTACTTCCCTTCGTATGATAATCTCTAATTCCATCTATGTTGCTGCAAATGGCATTATTTCATTCTTTTATGGCAGAGTAGTATTCCATTTTATATGTGTATGACATTTTCTTTATCTGTTCATCTGTAGATGGACATTTAGGTTGTTTAGTTAATTTTTTTAAGAAACTAGCAAGCTGTTTTCCAAAGTAGATATACAATTTTACAGTCCCACCAGCAGTATGTGAGAGTTTAAGTTCCTCCATACAGCCATGCCAATATCAGTATAATCAGACTTTTAAATTTTAACCATTCCACTATTTAATGATATCTTAGTTTTAATTTGCAATTCCCTAACTGTATATAAATGATATTAATAATATTTCCATGTGTTTATTAGCTATCTTTTATGTGCAGTGCCCATTCAAATATTTTGCCTATTTTTATTGGTTGTTTGTCTTTTTCTTATTGAGTTATAAGAGATCTCTATGTATTCAAAAGAACATGCTGTTTTTCAGATATATGTTTTACAAATATTTTCTCAGTGTCTTTTGAAGATAAGAATTTTTTAATTTTGATGAAGGCCAATTAATTGATTTATTTTCTTTTGGAGTTTGTGCTTTGGGGTTGTTAGTTAAGAGAGCTTTGCCAAACTCAAATTTACTAAGGATTTCTCCCATGTTTTCTTCTAAAGTTCTATTTATTTAGCTCATAAATTTCACTTGAAAAAAAAATATGATCCCTTTCAAGTTAATTTTTGTATATGGTATGAGTTCAGGGTCAAAGTTAATTTTTTCAGACAGTTACCCAATTCTTCTCACATCATTTACTGAAATGATTTTATATATATACACATATGTATGTATATGATTATATGTATATGTATGTATGTACTTCTATTTTATTTCAGATTCTTTTCCATTATAGGATATTACAAAATATTGAGTATAGTTCCCTGTGCTATATAGTAAGTCTATGTTGGTTATCTATTTTGTGTATGCTGCTGCTGTTGCTGCTAAGTCGCTTCAGTTGTATCCGACTCTGTGCGACCCCTGAGATGGCAGCCCACCAGGCTCCCCCGTCCCTGGGATTCTCCAGGCAAGAACACTGGAGTGGGTTGCCATTTCCTTCTCCAATGCATGAAAGTGAAAAGTGAAAGTGAACTCGCTCAGTCAGTCGTGTCCAACTCTGTGCAACCCCATAGACAGCAGCCCACCAGGCTCCTCCATCCATGGGATTTTCCAGGCAAGAGTACTGGAGTGGGGTGCCGTTGCCTTCTCCAATTTTGTGTATAGTAGTGTGTATATGTTAATCCCATGAAGTCTTGCTTTTAAGTTTTGTTAAGTGAGACCAGGAAAATGTTTATTCCAGGTTTAATTTTGCCTCACTATTGAGGCAACATTTGTCTGATGCCCTGTGTATTTTAAGTTTTTTTTCCAGTTTGACTGGTGGGAAAGCAAACTATTCCTAGCCCTGTGTAATCATTTGAGTTGTTCTACCTGAATCTTTTCAGTGTTTTTTTGTTTTTGTTTTTAATTTTCCTCCTGCTTCAGATAGTTTGTTCTCATGTATGGGCTGAGGAGTATTCCGTTTAAGCCTTGCAGGGAATTTGCTGTACAATTCTGAAACTATATATGCAGCTCTCACCTGTCTGTGTAGGTCTCTCCTCCTCCATAATATGACCCGTAAACTCTTAGCTGCTTTGGCTTACTTGAGTCCTTAACGGTTTCCTCAATTCAGAGAGACCATTAAGCAGTTTGGGGTCCCTCCCTGAACTGGAGCCTGGAAATTCCCTCTAGACTGTCATTTGGGTAATTGCAGGGCTCACATCACTTGTTTGTCTTCCTTCAGGGATTGTTGTCCTATACTGCTTGTAGCGTCTGAAACCATTGTTTCGTATATTTTGCCCATTATATATTTAGTCATTTACACTGAAAGGGAAATTGCATTTCTGTTACTCCATCAAAGCTGAAACTGGAAATCACTTTTGCTTGATATTGCATCCTGTTTGTATAAGGTTGGGAGTGTTTCTACAATATCTTTTTCAAGCCACATATCTTTCTAGTTAAAGAAAAGAAAAAGGTGTTAAAAAAAATTCTAGTTTAAAAAATCTGACCTTTGTCAGAGATGAAGGTAGCTAAAATACTTTTAAATGCTGACTTGTCCTGTGAACCTTTGGTTAAACATTACCTAACAGTGGGGCATCCCTGGGGGTCCAGTGCTTAAAAGCCACAGTCCTGTGAACAGCGGCCGACATCCCCCTTCTGCTGAGGTACGCCTGGTGCTCTTGCTGTCAGAACAAGCGTCAACATTAATAAACCTCCCTTTGCTGCCGTGACTGGTGATTTCAATAGTTACTTTTGCTTTTAGGAAATACATGGAGAGTGCTTTTTTCCTGAGGGCAGAAAGAGGAGTGGATAGTCTAATACTCAGACCAGAATCTATTTCTCAAAGTAAGGTGGGATTAGAGAGAGGAAGTCAACTCTTTTTTCGGGTCGTGCCCTGTGGCTTGCTGGAGCTTAGTTCCCAGACCAGGAACAATCCAATCCGCACCCCCTACATTGGAAGCACAGAATTTTAACCAGTAGATGGCCAGAGAATTCCCAGGAAGCCAACTCTTTTTTTTTTTTTTTTTTAATTGAATTAATTTTTATTGAATAGAATTAAAAATTGAATTAATTTTTATTGGCTTTTACTTGCTTTGCAATGTTGTTAGTTTCTGCTGTAAGGCAAAGTTAATCAGTTATCTAATACATATACAGATATCCACTCTTTGTTAGATTTCCTTCCCATTTAGGTCTCCACAGAACGTTGAGTAGAGGTCCCTGTGCTATACAGTAGGTTCTCCTTAGTTATCTATTTTATACATAGTATCAATAGTGTATATATGTCAGTCCCAATCACCTGCTCTTAATAGAGGGGTGTTCCATGAGCCTCAAGGCAGATCATTCCTCAGAATATTCTCCACTGTCACCCACCCACACACCCATCCTCTGATCAGATATTCATTTACCATTTTTATCTTTGAGGGAAATGCAGAAATAAAAAAAAACATCATCCTGTACCTACAGCTTTTAATCAAGTGGAAAATCAATCATAACAAATCTTAAGATTCATTAACTTGAATCTCACTGCATGAAATGCAGCTCGGCTGCCACTTTCTAATTCATCACGTGATAACATCAGTTCTTTCTGAAAGTCTTTCATAAGTTTTTGCTTGTCTTACACTCTTTGTGTGCATGTGTGTGTGCACTGAGTTGCTTCAGTTGTGTCCATCTCTTTGCAACCTCATGGACTGTAGCCTGCCAGGCTACTCTGTCCATGGGAATTCTTCAGGCAAGAATACTGGAATGGGTTGCCAAGCCCTCCTCCAGGGGATCTTCCTGACTGAAGGGTCAAACCTGAGTCTCCTGCATTGGGAGGCAGGTTCCTTACCACTAGTTCCACCTGGGAAGCCCACCTTACACACTAAGCCATGTATTTATTAAACATACCCTGTGTACCAAATTTCTCACCCTGGGTTTCAAAGGATCCATCTGTCTAACCATAGACAGATCACCTCTCTCCCCTTCAAAAGATGAATCACAACACCTTAATCTGATCATGGCTACTGCTTTACACAGGAAACAATGACTGAATCAATACAACTCTATGCTCTTGGGGGTTTCTCAGGAGACTTGGTACAGACTTAGCAGGACAGCAAAACAAGTAACTAACAGTGTGAGCCTGTGTTATCAGCAACACTCAGAGGGACTCTGAACCAAGAGCCTTCTTGTTGCCAAGGAGAAGACCCTGGCAACATCATTTGGAGAGCCAAAGTGGATAAAGGTATTAGCAGGGCATCTTGCCCTCAGCCAGCCAGCCCCTGGGCTTTGCAAGAGCAGAGAGTCTGACTCTCTGTGCTATGGAAAATCAAAGGGTTGCAAAGACTTGTTATCCCGTGGCTGTGGAGGTAACCTCCCCCTGGATCTGGCAGTGTGAGCAAGCTATGTTGAAACCCTCTATGACACCACTGAGAGATCTTTCATCTTAAGCCAGTGTGCTCAGTCACTCACTTGTGTCTGACTCTGCGACCCCATGGACTGGGGCACATCAGGCTCCTCTGTCCATGAAGTTTTCCAGGCAAGAATAGTGGAGTAGGTTGTCATTTCCTTCTCCATCTTAATCTAGGGTCGACTTCAAAGATGAGCTTTCATTATTTGGATGTGCAACTTTTAAAGGCACTTCATCCTGAGGAGAAATGTACACTGCCCATGGAAATTAGGGCCCTTACTTCATAAATGGTGAGGAAAGGCCTCTAACATAAACTAGTGTTACGCATGCATCTGCCTGATTTTAGACTAAGTGCTTGGGACTAAGCTTTCTTGCCATCATTTCCCCAGTGGTTATCAGATAAACCAGTAACAAGATGAATGAACAGACCAATTATGGTAGATCCATATGATAGAAAACTATGCAGAAGTAAAAAGGAAGAGTATTGGCACACAAAGCACATAAGTAATTATGCTGAGTGAATGAAGACAGATAAAAGTGAGTACAGCCACTTTCCTGGTGGTCCAATGGCTAAGACTCCAAGCTCCCAATGCAGAGAGTTTGGGGTCGATCCCTGGTCAGGGAATTAGATCCCATATGCCACAACTAAGAGTTTACATGTCGCAGCTAAAGATCCTGTGTACTGCAGCTAAGACCTGGTGCAGCCAAATAAATAAATGTTTTTAAAAGGGGATACAAATTTTAGAAAATGCTAATCTCCAGTGATAGTGGAGGAACAGGATAGTGACTTCCTGCGGCTGGGGGTGATGCAAGTAGGGATAGGAGGAAGGAAGTGCAAAGGAGCAAAAGGAAACTTCTGGTTTGACAGATACACACATACATGTCCATACACACACTTGCACACACACACGCATATATGTCAAAGTTTATTGTGGTGATGGTTTCACAGATGTGTATGAATATACATATACATATATATATATGCAAACACATAAAACTGTACACTTTAAACATTGTTCAGTTCATTGTATGCCATTTATACCTCAACAAAGGGGTAAAAAAGAGTAGGTACTATTATGATATATCCTACTGCTATGTGAACTAATCTCATTTACTCACTTCAAAGTTTCTGGGAGCACAGCTGATGTTCTGCTCTTGGTGGCTCCAGGAAGAGATCAAAAAACAGTGATACTGACACTTAGCTGGTCTCCTCTGATGAGGACCTCAGTCCAGGACACTCATAGGATCTGGTTGGGCTCAACATGTTAAGAGAATATAAATAGTGAGGTGAGCTAGGTTTGTGGACATTCCTTGGTGCTCTCGTCCCTTCCTGACACCACTTTTCATGACAAAATTTCTAATCTGGTCAGATTTCAAGGACATCGATTGGGCTGCATTTATTATTAGATGGAGTTATTGTTTATTAACTGAACAAACACAATCTTTGGTCTCTTTCTTTTACTTTTTCTTCCATGCAGGTGAGTTTATAGATCTAGGACTCCTCTTCTGTCCCTACCTCCAGTCTGAGCTAGTGGATCATTGTGGTATCTTGGTTTCAAAGATATCACACTTTCTTGATTTTCTTCTTGTCTTGTTGGTCATCCCCCACTCTTCTTTGCTAATTCCTCTTTATTTCCTAGAACTCTAAATGTTGGAGTACCACCCCTTCCGCGTCAATATCTTAGTCCATTAGGGCTACTATAGCAAAAATACCACAGACTGGGTGGCTTATAAATAAGAGATATTTATTTCTCCCAGTTCTACAGCTTGGGAAGCCCACAACAACAGCAGCACCCAAGGTACAGTCCTCCTTCCTCTTTTCTTCTCTGGTACAGTCACACATTCTATTTCATGGTGGTCAGTAATATGCATATACCTATGATGTCCATATGTACACCCAATCTGAATGTCTCTGAACTCCAGGCTTGTATATCCAATGCCCTTGTTGACATTTCATATCAAATATCTCAGAGACATCTTAACAAGTCTCCAACTGAACTTCTGATCCCCACCCCCCTACCAAATCTATTCTAACTTCCATCTTCCTCATCTCAGTTCTTGGCAATTCTGAACCTTGGAATCATCCTTTAGTTCTTTCTTTCTCTTGTCCCACATGTCCAATTAATTAGAAAGTCTTGTTGGCTCTACCTTCAAAATAAATTCAGCATCTGAGTAATTCCCACCATGCCTTTTGCTACCACCTAAGGCAATCCACCTTTATCTTTTACCAGAGTTAATTCAGTAATCTCCTAACTGCTCTCCATGCTCCTGCCTTTCCCTCTGTATAGCTATTCTCAACCCAGCAACCAAAGAGATCTTTATAAATTCTAAATCACTTCTCTATCCAAAACTGGCAGTGGCTTCTTAATTTGCTCAGGGTAAAATTCAAAGTCTCTACTAGGGACATTCAAATCTTTCCCTCTCCCCCTATCCCATCACCCTCCCCTTGCCCACACACTCCAGCCACACCACCCACTCCTCAATTTTCCATGTCCTCCAAGCCTATGTCTTCCCAATCGAGGATCTTTGCTGTTACTGTTTCCTTGGCCTGGAATATTCTTCTGCCAGATAGCTAATTTTTTAAAGTTTTTTTAATATCACCTTAGTAGAGAGGCCATTCTTGGTCCCCTTATATAAAATAGATATACACCCCTTTCAACCACTCCCTGTCCTCCTTAGCCTGCTTATTGCTCTCCATTGCTCCTACCACTGTCTTGCTGCTGCTGCTACTGCTGCTGCTAAGTCACTTCAGTCGTGTCCGACTCTGTGTGACCCCATAGACGTCAGCCCACCAGGCTCTCCTGCCCCTGGGATTCTCCAGGCAAGAACACTGGAGTGGGTTGCCATTTCCTTCACCAATGCATGAAAGTGAAAAAGTGAAAGTGAAGTCGCTCAGTCGTGTACAACTCTTAGCGACCCCATGGACTGCAGCCTACCAGGCTCCTCCGTCCATGGGATTTTCCAGGCAAGAGTACTGGAGTGGGGTGCCATTGCCTTCTCCGACCACTGTCTTACGTACTATATATTTACCTATTTATTTCCTTTCTCCCTGATTCACACATTCCCAAACTAGAACTTAACTCCAGCATGAAGAAAGAGTCTCTGTTTCCTTCATTGCTATATTTTCAATGCCTGGATATGATAGGCAGTCAATAAATATTTGTTGAATGAATACATGAAGTATTCTCTTCTTGCTAAGGTAGTAGTGTTCAAAGGTTCCCTAGTACATTCCATCCCTAATTTCTTCCTCTCCTTGGGAACAATGAGAACACTCTTCTTTAATTTAGACTTAATAACAATGCAGAGTGACAGACAGGACTGGTGCCTAAGTGGCTCAGGACCAACACATACCAGTCTGATTAATAGTAACATTCACAGCTGTCTGCATGGGTGCTCAGAGACTATCATACATGAGCATTTAATTGGCTACTTTGTTGCTTGTTTTTCAGGCATTCAGTTGTATCTGATTCTTGGCAACTCCACGGACTGTAGCACGCCAGGTTTCCCTGTCCTTCACTCTCTCCCAGAGTTTGCTCAAACTCATGTCCATTGAATTGGTGATGCCATCCAACCATCTTATCCTCTGTCACGCCCTTCTCCTCATGCTCTCAATGTTTCCCAGCATCAGGGTCTTTTCCAATGGAGTCCACTTTTTGCATCAGGTGGCCAAAATATTGGAGCTTCAGCTTCAGCATCAGTCCTTCCGATGAAAATGCAGCATTGATTTCCTTTAGGATTGGTTGGTTTGATTTCCTTGCTGCCCAAGAGACTCTCAAGAGTCTTCTCCAGCACTGTAGTTTGAAAGCATCAATTATTTCAATTATTTGGCGCTCAGCCTTCTTTATGGTCCAACTCTCACATCCATACATGACTACTGGAAAAACCATAGCTTTAACTAGACGGATCTTTGCTGGCAAAGTGATGTCTCTGCTTTTTAATACACTGTCTAGGTTTGTCATAGCTTTTCTTTAAAGGAGCAGGCATCTTTTAATTTCATGGTTGCAGTCACTATCCACAGTGATTTTGGAGCCCAAGAAAGTAGTCTGTCAATATTTTCACTTTTTCCCCATCTATTTGCCATGAAGTGATGGGACTGGATGCCATGATCTCAGCTTTTTGAATGTTGAGTTTTAAGCCAGCTTTTTCACTCTCCTTTTTCACCTTCATCAAGAGGCTCTTTAGTTCCTCTTCACTTTCTACCAGGAGGGTGGTATCATCTATCTTCTCATTGTTAGGCTTCTCTAATTTCCAATTCTATAGCATTGCCACCAGGTGTTAAATACAGAATGAGAACAGACTGTTACATTTGATGTTTTTTACTTAGAATCATTCTCAAACTTACAGAAAAGTTGAAAGTTAAAAAAAGCAAAAAACCATTTTGTGTTCTAAATTATTGATGAGGAATTTATCAGCTAGATGCCCCATCACTTTCATATACTTTAAGGTGTACCTCTAAAAAACAAGGAAGCTCTTCTACAAAACCACATCACATTCAGAAAATTAAATGAAACAATACTACCATCCAATCCTCTGTCCTCTTTCAAATTTCACTAATTGATCCAACAATGTCTTTTGTAAGCCAAGGATCCTATTCAGACTCATATGTTGGATTTAGTTGTCAAATCTCTTTGATCTCCTTCAATCTAGAAGAGTTTTTCAGTTTTCCTTTGACTTTCATGGCCTTTTGAAGATAAAAAGCCAGCTGTTTTGTAGAATGTCTCTCAATTTTGGTTTATCTGATATTTCCTTCTTGTTATATTCAGGTTATGTATCTCTGGCAGAGATTTCACAGAAGTCATGTTCTCACTGAAGCCTATCAGGTAGTGCACAGCTTTGATTTTCCACATTGCTGATTCTGCTTACTTTGTTAACTTAATTAAGGTGATACCTGCTAGGCTTTTGCAGTCTACTCTTCGAGTACTTCATAATAAATATTTGGGAGGAGGTAACATAAAATTATATAAAGTTTCCATTCCTCATTGACCTTTCTTTCTATTCATTTATCTATTTGTATCAGAATGGATTTGAGGTTCTTATTTTATTGTATGTCTAATAATTTATTACTATTGTGTATTTTTGCTTAAACTTTCTTAGATTTGGCTAGTGGACACTGTTTCAGGCCAGCTTCTCTCTCCTTCTGATGTGCCCTCATCTTTCTTTGAGTCTTTCCTTGTTGTTGTTGGCTGTTTCTGTTTGTTTGTTTTTTGAACAATAAATTTTTTTGGAACAATTCAGGCTGATCTTCTGTTTTTTCCAAGTCTTAGTTTTGAAATCAGTCATTTCTTTAAGGATTCTTAGTTCTTTTAGGGGGAAATGGTATTTTTAGAATTTAAGACCTTGCTGTCAGATGCGCTCATTGCTTTTGGGGTATTGTTGCTCCAACATATTCAAATGGACAGGCCTAGGAAATATATATATATATATATATATATATATATATATATATATATGCATATACACATATATATAACACTTTCACACAGTCATATCTTTATTTCTGCACATATCTATACAGACATCAACAACTATGGGTTCCAACTATGGATTCAGTTACAAAACAGCATCCCTGAGTTCATTCTGCTCTTCTCTTTTCTCTTACAGTTACTTCTCTTCACTGGCAGTGAGAAACTTGACTTCCATTATCCTTGTTCTGTTAACATATTTGATCAATCCCCCTGCATCTAAATACTCTCCAGTCACTGCCTCAGTTGCCACCATCATCCCACTACCCTGTCAGTATTTCAACACTCTGCTGGGGCATCAGCTCTTAGGTGGGTGCCCTTCTCCCTCTGCCATGGTTCTGATACACGTCCTGGGCAGCTGTCCTACAGGGATACTCTCTTTACACTGCTGAGGTTCTGATATCTTTTACCAGGCAACACCATATTCCCCCTCACCTCACCTGGACTCCCTGTGACCTATGACCCATGTAGATCTCCTTCCATCAACCACAATAAACCCTTGTTATATTTCATTTTGATTAGGCTTAAGATGTTTCCAAACTAACTTTAGATTCAATTTGCTGCAGCATTCTGATTCAAGTGCTACACAATCTTTTTCTGAGAAGTGCTCTTTTCTTTCAGCCAATAATATGTTTCATTAATCAGGGATCCATAGCCTTTTCAGCCATGGCTTTAAAAGAGGCATTGACATGACATTGTTTCTTTAGTCAAATGGATTAATTACAATGTCTGAAGAATGGTTCAATGGCATTCATTTAATACAGAGCCAAGTAGGTTCCAGGAGCTTCAGGCTGAGTGAGGAAGACAGGCTCTCTTGGTGATGGGAATGGGCAGTGCTAATTATTGATAAAAGTATACATTGACTACAAGTAGGTGGAAAAATAGAAGTGAACTGACAATCCCGAGGGTTTCAAATACCATCTCCATCTACTTGAAGGAATGCAGAGAGGTTTAAAAGAAAATAGTACATGTGACAGCAATATTAAAATGTATGATTTTTGAAGACATTGTTTTTTGACTTCTAAGCAGAGTTAAGGTCTAACTATGCTTGAAAAGTTCAGAGGAAGACTTTTCTCCCTTTCATCCTCTAACTTGGCTTACTAAAGGAATCTTGTAAACTATAAAGCATGATACCATGATTGTCATTATGAAGTGGTGCTGATGATGGTATTAAGGTAGGGTTAACTTTTCGTAGTATTAATTTGTGATTCTTGGGGCCAAGTCAGAGTTGGTCTTCTTGGTCTATGTCAGTTATTTTTGTCTTTCCAGTGTTAATAAGAGCTGTGAAAAATGCCTTGAGCTAATGTTCCTTGAATTTCAGCCATCCCTTGTTCTTCTACAGGTTTTAAAGGAAAGTCTGAACTTCGTTATGCCTTTTTAAGGTAAGTATGAACTTTGCTGTTTGCCTATGTAACAGAGGGAACTCTTTGTGAGGCATTTTATCTTTTGACCCAATTTGTATTTTTACATGGAAAACACTTTACTTACAGACTGAACCACTGCCTGGCACACATTGGTGATGTCTGTACATCAGTATTAGTCCCTCCACGCCTTGTGGATGAAGACACTGCGAGTAAGTAAGATACATCTATATTTGGTTCTACTTAGCATCTTGGCTAAGTCTTCATTTTTTCTTACCTTCACTGCTTCACCCTGATTTTCCACTTCATAGTGATGTGATCCTAGGCAAGTTAAGTAACCTTTCAGTGTGTGTTTTCTCATCCACAAATCAAGGCTAATAATAGTAACTGTCTAACTAACGTGGTTTTGTGAAGAGTAAATAAAGTAATACAGATACAGGACAATACCCAGTAAATAGTCAGTGTGTGATAAATATTGTGTTTACTGTCCTGACCTCTTATAAAACACTGGCATTCTGTATGTGTTTGTAGTTTTTCTTCAATGGGAGCATATTTGCATCAGTCATGGGAGGTTTAGGAGACGATGCACTGCTTCACAGCTGTGCTCTCTTTTGAGGACACACCAGGAAAGACTGTGAGCTCTTTTGCTGCTACAGCCTTGGTCACCAAAAGGATCTGTTTCCTTTTCCCATTGACAAGAAGAGGGTTAATTCTTCCCTCTGCTCCCAGGTAACAGCAGGCTTTGGAGGAATTTCATAAATTCTGGTGACAGTAAGAGGAACTCAGTCTTAGAACAGCAGCAGGATGCATAACTGTGCTGAGCCATGTTGAAAACTTGCTGAAGTTGGAAGATGAACTGGTCGTTGCACCACTAGGGACAATTATGTGAGTCTCTTCAACAGCACTTGGGGAAAAAGAAGGAAAAAAGAAAAATAGAAAAGACACTGAAAAATAATAAATATAGGTATATGTATAACTGAAACACTCTGCTGTATACCTGAAACTGACACAGCATTGTAAGTGAAATCCAGTAAGTGATTACTCCAGAAAAAAAATTCTTTTAATGGCAAAAAGTATAAAAGAACTCTGACTGCTGTACATGTATCTAGAAAAAGTTATCTCAACCTTGGCACTATTGGCATATTCTTTGTTGTGGAGAGAAGTCTATGCTTTGCAGGTGGTTTAGCAGCATCTCTGGTCTTTAAATGCCAGCAAGAAACTCTTTTTCCTCACCCTTCAGGTGAGACTCTGCTTGCTATTACAAGAAGAAGAAGAAACAGAAGGAGGAAGAAGAGGAGGAGAAGAAGGACAAGAGGAAGAGGACAAAAGGGAAAGAAAGAGTTCTAGCCCCAAATGGTTCTTCAACACCCTTGCAATTGCCTTTCTGTTGGATCTTCATGACATTTCACTAGACATGCATGTCTTATCTGAATCTCCTTTGGACTAAAGTTATGCTCTTCTTAACTAATATTTATATGAAAGGAACAGAGGCTCAGAGCAGTTCTATGACTGATCTATGACATCACAACATAACATGTAATGTTGTATGGCAAGGAGGATAAAAGTTGCAGATGGAATTAAAGTTGCTAATCATCTGACTCTCTTGAGAGTCACTTGGGCTGTAAGGAGATCAAGCCAGTCAAATCCTAAAGGAAATCAATCCTGAATGTTCATTAGAAGGACTGATGTGAAGTTCTTCCATTTGGCTACCTGATGCAAAGAGCCGACTCACTGGAAAAGATTACGGGCAAAATAAGAAGGCAGAGGCAGAGGATAAGATAGTTAGATAGCATCACAACTCAATGGACATGAATTTGAGCAAACTTCGGGAGATGGTGGACAGAAGAGCCTGATGTACAGTCCACAGTGTCACAAAGAGTCACACATGACTAAGTGACTGAACAATAGCAACAATCAGCTGACTTTTCATAAAAAGATGAACCTGGATGATCTGGGTGGCTTTAGAATGCAATCACAAAGGTCCTTATACATGGAAAAGGGAGGAAAAAGAGGTAGTGTCAGGATGATGTGACTTAAGAGATCCAACTGGCCCTTACTGTCTTTGAAAATGGGAGAAGATGGCCATGAGCCAAGGAATGTGGGCAGCCTCTCAGTTCAGTTCAGTAGCTCATTCGTATCCACTCTGAGACCCCATGAATTGCAGCATGCCAGGCCTCTCTGTCCATCACCAACTCCTGGAGTTCACTCAAACTCATGTCCATCGAGTCGGTGATGCCATCCAGCCATCTCATCCTCTGCCGTCCCCTTCTCCTCCTGCCCCCAAGCCCTCCCAGCATCAGGATCTTTTCCAATGAGTCTACTCGTTGCATGAGGTGGCCAAAGTACTGGAGTTTCAGCTTTAGCATCATTCCTTCCAAAGAACACCCAGGACTGATCTCCTTTAGAATGGACTGGTTGGATCTCCTTGCAGTCCAAGGAGTCTTCTCCAACACCACAAGTCAAGAGTCTTCTCCAACACCACAGTTCAAAAGCATCAATTCTTCGGTGCTCAGCTTTCTTCACAGTCCAACTCTCACATCCATACATGACTGCTGGAAAAACCATAGCCTTGACTAGACGGACCTTTGTTGGCAAAGTAATGTCTCTGCTTCTGAATATGCTATCTAGGTTGGTCATAACTTTCCTTCCAAGGAGTAAGTGTCTTTTAATTTCATGGCTGCAGTCACCATCTGCAGTGATTTTGGAGCCCAAAAAAATAAAGTCTGACACTATTTCCACTGTTTCCCCATCTATTTCCCATGAAGTGATGGGACCAGATGCCATGATCTTCGTTTTCTGAATGTTGAGCTTTAAGCCAACTTTTTCACTCTCCTCTTTCACTTTCATCAAGAGGCTTTTTAGTTCCTCTTCACTTTCTGCCATAAGGGTGGTGTCATCTGCATATCTGAGGTTATTGATATTTCTCCCGGCAATCTTGACTCCAGCTTGTGCTTCTTCCAGCCCAGGTTTCTCATGATGTACTCTCTAGAACCCAGAAAAGGCAAGGAAACAGCCTTCAGTGAGGAATGCGGCTGTGTTAACCTTGATTTAGCCCAGCAAGACCCATCTCAGACTTCTGACCTCCAGACCTGTAAGACACTAAATTTGTGTTGTTTCATGTTGCCAAACTTATGGGCATTTGTAATGGCAATAACAAGAAATGTGGTATGTATGTATCCAGTCTAAAGTCCTTCAAACTACCCACCCCGGGTCTGTGAGCACCACCTTTTGCTTCGCTCACTGCTTGGCCCTGGGCTAGATGAGTTGGTACCCACTCCACTCACTGAACACATATGGGTGCAGGAAGCCACGGAGAACCAGTATGGAGCCAAATTCCTCCTGAATGGAATAAAGAGGCCTGTTTCAGCCCTGAGGTGCAAAACTTTGAGTGAATTATCCCAGGAAATTCTCAGGATGCCTGGCAAGCACCCTAGTTTGCAGCAGTCTCATTGATGTAAAGCTTGAGCCTCTGGATGGTTTCGCCTTCCATATGCAGGTAAACTGGAGAAACACTTTGACACCTTCTGGGGCTGACTGACTTCCTCTACTCTTCCGGTTTCCTTTTGGGTGAGTGGAGGTGGGCTTAGGAAGATTAGAAAAGCCCCAAAGAGGCCTGCAGACTACAAGCTGTTCCTGGTCCTTTGGTCCCATCACCTCATGGCACAGAGTCTTGTCCAGGGTTGCACTAGCGTGTGAACACACCATTTCCCTTTGTGTAACCGGGCAAAAGGAAAAACTGCTTGTTATGTTTTTGAAAGGTAAGCCCTAGCCGGCCCTGGAAGAGAATCTTGGAGACAGAGGGCCGGCAGAGGAGGCTTGGTAGGGGTAGGAAAAGTTCAGGAACGGGGAGGAGAAAGGGCGGAGAGGGGGCAGCACTGAGCTGAGGAGGGTCAGGGAGTGGGGTCCCCTCTACCCCATCTCTGCCTTCAATGTTTTCCTCGTGTATGAGGGACTGGCCTGGGGGCCTCTCACTCGCGGTCACGCCCAGGGTGACTCTCCCTGAGCTCCCCTATTTGGCCGGCTCGGTCGGGCTCTGGGCGGGGCGGCGAAGCGCGGGGGTGGGAGTCCGGGAGGAAGATGCGCGGGGCTGGCTTGAAGGAGGCCGGGCGCCCAAGGCAGAGGGGTGGGGATCGGGGGTGGGCTGCGGCCTCCCGCTCCGACCCATTCCACAGCCCTCGGAAAGCAGACGCTGTCAGCTGAATCACTCCCCTTTCAGGAGGAGGGAGGGGACGGAAAGGTAACAAGCCCCTTTCTGCTTAAAAAAAGCAAAGGGAGCTCGTGGGCAGCCTTGCAGCCTCCCTCTCCCCACTCCTGGACCATGCACCCCTGCATCTTCCTGCTTGGCCACGGGCGAGGACTTGATTTCTTGAGCTGAGAGCTACAACTTGTTGACTTTTCTTCTCCCCAACGACTGAATCATGCCATGTGCCCAGAGGAGCTGGCTTGCAAAGCTCTCCGTGGTGGCTCAGCTCCTGAACCTGGGGGCCCTTTGCTATGGGCGACAACCTCAGCCGGGCCCGGTGCGCTTCCCAGACAAGAGGCAAGGTTAGTGTCTTTTCTTTATTTCCTTTGAAAACCGCAGGCTAAGACGCATGCAAAGTTGGTTGCTCTTTTTCCCCTTCCCCCACTCAGCTGAACTCCGCAAAGCCGTTTGGCTGAGTTGCAAAGAAATCTGGGCTGGGAGCTGGGTAACCCTGGGCATCTCGGAATTCAGTGCTTAACGTGTCGAGTCCTTACTTCTTACGGAAACCGAAGGTCGGGACTCTTGTACACGAAGGATGCTGCTGCGAAGACTCGAGAGTTAGCTAGTAACTCCTTACCGCCTTTTTCTCCTCTGAACACTGCACTGTTTCAATCCCTGTTTTTCAGACTCTGAACACGGAAAATGACTTTTTTTTTTAAAAAAAAAATTAAAGTTCCAACCGGCCGCTGGCAGTCGTTGCCATTAGTTTGAAACTTCTGGTGAGGGGAAGGGAAATGCGATTCCGCACCCCCCCTGCTGAGTGAGCTTGGCTGTGTTTTCCTTTCCTGGAAAGATTTAGGGCTGTGTTGTAAAAATAACAGCCCTTTTAGAAAATGTCCTACCGTAGGAGCTCACCTTTCCCTGTTCTGTCCTGCTGATCGCCTCTGGCTGCTTCTCTTCCAGAATTTCATGAATCTCTATAATGCGAGAGAAAGCACTGGAATTGTGATGGAAATTGGTGATTATACTCGTTGTTGTTGTTATTATTATTATTACATGTTTTTAAAATCTAACATCCTGAGCAGGATGGTGTTGTCATCTCTGCCTTTTCTTTGGATTTGCGAAGGCCAGACACACATTCCCATTTGGTGGGCAGTTCATTGGGCTTCTGAGAGCCAACAGTCATGGCAGCAGCCATGGCTGGTGTGGTTGGATGTGGGAGCACTCTGGTGTGTCAGCCTCTTGACTGCTGACAACAGCCTCCTGGGTGCAGGCACCTTTGTTACCACCTCTGCTTTACACACAAGGAAGCTGAAACCTGGGGAGTTTATGAGCTTAGCTATGGTGAAGTGAGGCTGTAAACCCAGGTAGCCTGACTCCAGCGGCTGGCTTCTTACAGTCAGGCAGCATTGTCCTAGAGCAATAATAGGGACAACATACACACACACACACACACACACACACACACACACACAGAGCATGGGGGTTAGTGTCCATTAAGTCCTGTGTCTGCGGACTGTGCTCAAGTCTGCTATAGCTTCCTGGCCCCCTTTAATCCCCAAGACCACTTGGGTGGTAAACATCACCAGCCTGACCTTGTTGAGGATTTCTGCCTACGTTGCAAAGTTCAACTACAGCTGGAGAGCTCATATGCTGACTCCCAGAGCCATCAGAAGCGGGACCCTTTGCTTTCCTTGGAAGCCAGAGCTGCAGACACTGGGGTGAGATGTCAGTCAGCCAGCACTCGCTTGTGTAAACGGTCCAGGTCCAGATAGATCTCCCACCCCCAAGTTTAAAATAGCAGCATTTGTTGTTCTTTGAAAAACAGCCCTTTTATGAAAAGTCTCTTTTGCTGGCAGCACAAACAAAGCTTGCGAGCACTTCCCAGGGCATTTGGAGATGGTTTGGTTCAAAACCACACATTCTCCTGGGCTGGTTTTCAGCTCTGCTTGCTCCACATCTTCTTTGTAAGTGAATTCAGCTTAGTGTGGAGCAGACTCCACTGGGACTTGCTTTCTCCTCTCTGGAATGCAAGAGATAAGTCACCTTTAGGGTTGTGTGCTGAGAGGCGTTGATACCAAAAAAGAGCTGTACAGTACTCTGAGCTTATTGGTGATGCATAGATATTAAAAATAATTTCCAAAAATTTTTTCGATTTTAGTTGAAGACCTAAATGTCAGATTTGAAACCATTCAACTTCTAGAAAAGAACATAGGCAGAACACTCTTTGACATAAACCATAGAAATATTTTTTCAGATATGTCTCCTAAGGCAAAAGAAACAAAAGCAAAAGCAAACAAATGAGACCTGATTAAACTTAAAAGCTTTTGCACAGCAAAGGAAGGCATCAACAAAATGAAAGACAATCGACTGAATGAGAGAAAATACTTGCAAATGCTGTAACTGATAAGGGGTTAAAATCCAAATATATATACATATAAATATTACTCTCTATATAAAAAAAGCAAACAACCAAAAAATGGGCAGAAGACTTGAATATATGTTTTTTCTAAGAAAGATGGCCAACAGGCACATAAAAAGATGCTCAACATCACAGATCATCAGAGAAATGCACACCAAAACTGTGATGAGACGTCACCTCACACCTTTCAGGATAGCTATCATCATAAAGTCAGCAAGTCATAAATGTTGGTGAGAATGTGGAGAAAAGGGAGTCCTTGTATACTGTTCAGTTCAGTTCAGTCGCTCAGTCATGTCTGACTCTTTGCGACCCCATGAATCGCAGCACGCCAGGCCTCCCTGTCCATCACCAACTCCCGGAGTTCACTCAAACTCACGTCCATCGAGTTGGTGATGCCATCCAGCCATCTCATCCTCTGTCGTCCCCTTCTCCTCCTGTCCCCAATCCCTCCCAGCATCAGAGTCTTTTCCAATGAGTCAGCTCTTCGCATGAGGTGGCCAAAGTACTGGAGTTTCAACTTTAGCATCATTCCTTCCAAGGAACAGCCAGGGCTGATCTCTGTTAGTAGTAACATAAATTTGTACAGCCGCTCTGGAAAACAGTATGGAGATTTCTCAAAACAATAAAAATAGAACTACCTTATGATCTAGGAATTCCACTCCTGGGAAAATACTGGAAGAAAATGAAAACACTAATTCAAAAAGATACATGTATCCCAATGTTCATAGCAACACTGTTTATAACAGCCGAGATATGGAAGAAACCTAAGTGTCCATCAGTAGGTGAATGGATAAAGATGTGGTACATAGATACAATGGAATACTACTCAGCCATAAAAAGAATCAAGTTTTGCCATTTGCAACAATGTGGATGGACCTAGAGGACATTTTGCTTAGTGAAATAAGTCAGACACAGACAAACATCATATGATATCACTTATATGTGGAATCTAAAAAATAAAATGATTGAATATAACAAAACAGAAACAGACTCACAAATATAGAGTATGAATTAGTGGTTACCAATGGGGAGAGAGAAGAGGGTAGGGCAAGACAAGGATAGGGGTTAAGAGATACAAACTACTATATATCAAATAAGTAAACTTCAAGGGTATATTGTACAGCACAGGGGAATATAACCATTATTTTGTAATAGCTTAAAATAAAATAAAACCAGGAAAAAATTCAGATTTTTAAAAGTCTTTTCACCAAAATATTTGTTCTCAGTCAACTCACTGGTGGATTTACAAGTAATCCCCATTTGGTGCAAAGGAGACATGGTTGAGCACATTTCCTTTTAGAACTTAGAGAGAGAGAGAAAGAGGGAGATAAGTGAGAGAATAAGAATGAAGGTAAATTAGATAGAAAAGGAAATTCTTTTTTAAAAAATTTATTTAATTGAAGTATAGTTGATTTGCATGTTGTGTTAGTTTCTGCTGTATAGCTAAGTGATTCAATTCCACATTCTTTTCCATTATGGTTTATCACAGGATATTGAATACAGCTCACTGTCCTTTACAGTAAGACCTTGTTGTTTATTCATTCTATATATAATAATTTACATCTGCTAATCCCAAATTCCTAATCCATCCACCCCCTATTCCTCTTTGGGGTCTGTTCTCTATGTCTGTGAGTCTGTTTCTGCTTCATAGATAGACTGATTTGTGTCATATTTTAGATTCCACATATGTGCGTGAGTGCTCAGTTGCTCAGTTTGTCCAACTCTTTGTGACCCCATAGACTGTAGACTGCCAGGCTACTCTATATATGGCAGTATATACAGGCAAGAATACCGGAGTGAGCTGCCCTTTCCTCCTCCAGGGCGTCTTCCTGACCCAGGGATCGAACCATTATCTCCCACATTGGCGGGTGGATTCTTTACTACTGAGCCACATGGGAAGCCCAGATTCCACCTATAAGTGCTTCCAGATGATGTTTGTTTTCTGACTTACTTCACTCAGTATGATACGCTCCAGGTCCATTCATATTGCTACAAATGGTATTGCTGCTGCTGCTGCTAAGTCGCGTCAGTCGTGTCCGACTCTGTGCGACCCCATAGACGGCAGCCCACCAGGCTCCCCCGTCCCTGGGATTCTCCAGGCAAGAACACTGGAGTGGGTTGCCATTTCCTTCTCCAATGCAGGAAAGGGAAATGTGAAAGTGAAGTCACTCAGTCGTGTCCGACTCTCTGCGACCCCATGGACTGCAGCCCACCAGGCTCCTCCATCCATGGGATTTTCCAGGCAAGAGTGCTGGAGTGGGGTGCCATTGCCTTCTCCACAAATGGTATTAGTTCGTTCTTTTTTATGGCTGAGTAATATTCCATTGTATATATGTGGGCTTCCCCATGGCTCAGTGGTAAAGAATCTGTCTGTGATGCAGGAGACCCAGGAGATTCGGGTTCTATCCCTGGGTCAGGAAGACACCCTGGAGGAGGAAATGGCAACCCACTCCAGTATTCTTGGCTGGAAAATCCCATGGACAGAGGAGCCTGGAGGGCTACAGTCCATGGGGTCACAAAGAGTCGGTTTCGACCAAGCAACTAAGCACACATGCGTGCAATATTCCATTGTATCTGTATACCACATCTTCTTTATCCATTCATCTGTCCATGGACATGTAGGTTGTCTCCATGTCTTGTGAGTAATGCTACTATGAACATAGGGTGCATGTATCTTTTCAGACTTTTGTCTGGATATATCCCCAGGAGTGGCATTGCTGGATCATATGGCAACTCTATTTTTAGTTTTTTGAGGAACCTCCAGACTGTTTTCCGTAGTGGCTGCACCAATTTACATTCGCAGCAGCAGTGTAGGAAGGTTCCTTTTTCCTCCACATCCTCTCCAGCATTTGTTATTTGTATATTTTAATGATGACCATTCCAACCCACGTGAGGTGATACCTCAGTGTAAATTTGATTTGCACTGAAAAGGAAATCTTTAAAGCTTTCTGGAAATAAGAAGACTAGAGCTTTGCCTTACTGCCTGCTGCTTCACAATTACTCAAACTCTATAAAGAGTTCCATTTCCACTCTGACAACATTTTTCAATTGCACCCAAGTTCGAAACTTTTAAACTTGGAAATTACTTCAGATATCATGTCTGTCATCCTTTTTATTTCTGCAGATGAGAAATGGGAGGTCTGGTTGGCCAGTCAGTCAACATGCATTTATTGAGTACCTGCTAACTGCCACTCCAGCAGCAGGTTGAGGGGCATCACACAGGGTCCCGCAGTGGGAGGCAGACTCAGAACCTTGATGACTATTAACGTTCCTTCTAGTTCTCAGGGGCAGGGCAGGAGAGTCAACATTATTGTTTTTAAAATAATTTTGTTTATTTATTTATTTTTGGCTGCACTGGGACTCTTTTACTGCCTGGGCTTTCTCTACTTGCTGCGAACGGGGACTACTCTTTGTTGACGTGCATGGGCTTCTCCTTGCGGTGGCTTCTCCTGTTGAGAAGCACAAGCTGTAGGGCACAGGAGCTTCAGTAGTTATGGCTCGCAGGCTCCAGAGCACAGGATCAGTGGTTGTGGCATATGGGCTTAGTGGGAGCTCCCTGTGTCCCCTGCCCTAGCAGGCAGTTTCCTGTCTACTGTACCACAAGGGAAGTAGAAAGGACCATGGAGATGAATCCAATACTTTCTAGGACTACAAACAGGTAGATTGGACAATCTCTGCCTAATATTCTTGCCTCAGTGATCAGTGGTGATATACACGAGTGTGTGATGACTTCCACAAGGCTCCCAACCTAGTATCAGAACCATTCAGTTCAGTTCAGTCGCTCAGTCACGTCTGACTCTTTGTGGCCCCATGAACCGCAGCATGCCAGGCCTCCCTTGTCCATCACTAACCCCCGGAGTTTACCCAAACCCATGTCCATTGAGTCGGTGATGCCATCCAATCATCTCATCCTCTGTCGTCCTCTTCTCCTCCTGCCCTCAATCTTTCCCAGCATCAGGGTCTTTTCTAGTGAGTCAGCTCTTCGCATCAGGTGACCAAAGTACTGGAGTTTTAGCTTCAACATCAGAACTATAGGAAATATTAATCTTGCGCACAACATACTGCCTCTCTTCTGCAGCTGGCAATCTCCCCTCAGGTTCATACACCTTATACTGTTTACAGGTCACGGGTCCTTCCATGATCTCTTTTGCTGCTGGCAACTCCATGAAGCCCATCCCCTGCATGGGCTTGTGCAGAACTGAGGGAGAGCTACAGTGTGTTTCAAGACCAATGTCATGATCATATGCTTACGCCATTTGCAAAAGATAACTTCTGTAAAGAGGAAATGATTTCAGATCTTAACGTAAGAAGAGCCTTCACAGTTTTGGTATGGGATTTGTCTCCATTCTCATCAGCATTTACTGTCTGTGGGTTAGTTAACGTAGGGCTGGTGAGCAAACTCAATTTCTTCTGGTGTATTTTACAACTTTGAGTCAAAGTTTTGAATCAGTACGATTCTCCACAACCTTTCCATGCATGTAGTTTTCCTTAATAAAAATACAATTGAAAGGTTACAATAACACATGGAAGAGAATTATGAAAATAAACTTCCTACTATTACAGGTAGTGATATCATTGCCCTTTGTAGGAAGGAGTCTTAGAAACTCAATTGTTCTCTCATATAGAAATAAATATAAAGAATAAGTATAGATTTAACTTAAATTTTACAAAATCTGGCAGGTCAATAATTTCTCACCTCTCTCCTTTCTGAGAGAGGGTAAAAGGTCGGTTGGCAGTTTGTATTTTCAAAAGTGCTTATAACAACAGGCTTTCCCCAAAGTTTCTCGTGAAGTATCATCTAAACTTGTGGCCTAGGGTTTCAAATCTAATCTTAAACAAGGCAAATCAAAGTATTTGTGGCTTGTGTTTTACACCCACCAATCCTAGTGCAGACTGTGCTGTGATTACGGCGTGTGTTAGTCCCACCCACAGCCTTGTTGATGCCCCTCCTCTTGACTTCTGGCTCTCAGTGGTAGACCCTTGAGAAGTAGTGAGGGCAGAAGTTAGGAGGGTGTGCTCTGGGTTCAGGTTGCCCCAGCCTGAATCCTTACTCCTCTTTATTGCCTTTTATAGAGGTGGGAATGAAGGCTCAGACAAGGAACACAGTCAGTAATAACCCAGACAATTGTGAGGATTAGAGGAAACCAAGTTGCTGCTGCTGCTGCTGCTAAGTCGCGTCAGTCGTGTCCGACTCTGTGCGACCCCATAGACGGCAGCCCACCAGGTTCCCCCGTCCCTGGGATTCTTGGTATACTCTAAAAGTCATGTTTGATAATAGAATTGGTAAAAAAAAAAAAAAAAGTAGGAGTTATTCTTATTCCTTGACATCTTGTTTCTCCATCTTTGTCATATCCCTTCTGAGCTCTGCTTTCTATTGGCCAAGACAATAGCTAACTACTCCTCCAAACTAAACGCCCACTGAGAGAAAGCCAAGATGAGCTTGGGCCTCTCCCCATCTCTGCTTGGAGCTTATATATATTTAAGGCCACAGGGGTCACTAGTAGCCAAGTCTCTATATTTAATACCAAGAGTGAGTAGCTAGTATTTAGATAGTGAGCATTATCTGTTAAGCACTGTTCTAAATCTATTATGTGTGTGTATATATATATTTGCTTTTATTTTTATTATTATTTTAATATAAATTTATTTATTTTCATTGGAGGCTAATTTCTTTACAATATTGTATTGGTTTTGCCATACATCAACATGAATCTGCCACGGGTGTACACCCCCTCCCATCTCCCTTCCCCTACCATCTCTCTGGGTCATCTCAGTGCACCAGCCCTGATTGTCACAACCACCCTGTGTGCTGTGCTTAGTCACCCAGTTGTGTCTGACTCTTTGCGACCCCATGGACTGTAGCCCACCAGGCTCTTCTGTCCATGGGGATTCTCCAGGCAAGAATACTGAAGTGGGTTGCCATTTCCTTCTCCAGGGGATCTTCCCAACCCAGGGATCGAACCCAGGTCTTCCCCATTGCAGGTAGATTCTTTACCATCTGAGCCAGCAGGGAAGCCCCACAACCACCCTAAGATGCTATTATTTTTATGCCCATTGTATAGATGAGGCTAGTGCAGTTGGACTGCCCACATAAAACACACTCCATTAAGTAGCCTCCTAATTCCGTCCACATCTATTGGCTGCTGTGGCTTAGCTACCTCCTTTGCAGTAAAATCAAGGGTGAAGGTGATTTTATCTCCCCTTACTTCACCAGATAAAGAGCAGTTATTTTCTCCATTTACTGCTGAGTGACTTGAGGCCTCTCAAAGAAGTCAGCCAGTTCTTCTCTTGTCAGATCATCACCGTCTATGGGGTCGCACAGACTGATAAGATTTAGCAGTAGCAGCAGCAGCATCGTGCTCGGGGGCAATGTTCTCGCCTCTACTCTCTGTACCCTCTGCCAAGTGCAACTGCTTATGTACACGAAGTGTGGAGGCTAAGAACATGATTTTGAAATAGGAATCTCAAGATTTTAATCTAAGTTTGTTGCATATTGGCTCTGTGACCTCTCTTAGATTCTGTTTCTTTTTTTATGAAATGATAGTAACTGAATCTGTGACACAGAGTCTTGTGCGGATAAAATGAGCACTATTGTAGCAAATGCTTCCCTGGTGGCTCAGTGTAAAGCATCTGCTTGCAGTGCAGGAGATGTGGGTTTGATCCTTGGGTCAGGAAGATCCCCTGGAGGAGGAAATGGCAACCCACTCCAGCATTCTTGCCTGGAAAATCCCATGGACAGAGGAGCCTGGTGGGCTACAATGCATGGGGTCTCAAAGAATCGGATACAACTGAACACACTCACATGCACAGTTATAGCAAGTGTTCATTAAATGGTTACTATAATTGTAATCATTATATTATTACACAGGCAGCTTATGCTGACTCTCTTAAGAAAACCCAGTAGATCAAAAACAACTAGGTCAAAAACTGCAAATGTATTTGCTTTTCTATTCTTTGGGCAATAGGCGCTGGGGTTCAGGCAAGTTAGTCTTTTATTTTATACCTGCCGTGTTTAATTCTTTGGATGTATCTTTAGAGACAGGTCCTCGAAGGTACATAAGCTTCTCTTGAGAGGAATCAGCATACAGGGGTACCGTTGCAAGGTGATGGTTGTACTCAGTTGAATAAGACTTTTTCTACCCCATTCTGCTCTCCACTGCACCAACCCTGGGGGAACCAGAGATATTACGGAATCATAGAAGAAGAGAGCAACAGGAGGGAAATACTAGAGCTACATCCATCCTCAGCCAACCTGGCCATTCCTTTCCTGAGATCTGAATGTGAAAGGGCAGTGAAGTTCTGATTCTTACGAGGCCCACATATTCCTTGGAGATGGGAAGTACAGAGGCCCGAGTCAATCTGACTCCTAGTTCATGGTACATTCACATTATTAATTTGTGCAAAATGCCTTTCTTGTTTTGTTTATTTATGCCTTTTGGTCCCCATTCTCCACTCTCAGTCCTCTGCATAGAAAACTGTTTTAATGGGTTCCATATGTGTTTTTTTTTTTGTTGTGTATGTCCTGGCCTGGGAAACTTTGTACTACTGTTTTTGCATGTATTTTCCCTGAATGTAAATGGCTCTGTATTAAGTTGTTTTTATTCTTACTTTGCACTGAGGATTGTTGTTAAGGTTTGTTTGTGTTGCTCTGTGCTCTGGTGCTCTTAGTCACTGCAGTCAGAAGCAAGGAGTCTAGAGTTTTTACTCTTAAAAACTGAGACTTTGTTAGGACCTAGGAGTGAAAGCTGTTCTCTGTCTCATGTTTCCTTCTTTCTTTCTTTCCTTCTTTTTTTGAAGTATAATTGACCTCTGTTAGTTTCAGGTACATAACGTAGTGATTCAGTGATATTTCTATACATTTCAAAATGATCACTGGTGGGTTTAGTTACCATCTGTTACTGTACAAAGATATGACAGTATTATTGCCTATATTCCCCCCACTGTGTATTTCTTCCCCATGACTCGTTTGGTAACTGGAAGTTTGTACCTTTTACTCTCCCTCATCTATTTCACTCATCCCCTTCCCTCTTCCCCACTGGCAACCACCTGTTCTGTCTCTGTATCTGTGTGTCTGTTCCGTTTTGTTATGTTTGTTCATTTGCTCTGTTTTTTAGGTTCCATATATAAGTAAGATCATATGGTATTTATCTTTCTCTTATTTTACTTATCCAAGGCACAGATGAACTACAAGTATGTTTGAAGAGAGTTTTCTGCAAAAAAAAAAAAAAAAAAAAGCTCTTTTATAGTTGTATCCCATTAAATCAGGTTTTTTTGAATAGTCAGCTACAAATATGTTCAGTGTTACATGCACACAGATGAGTTGGGCACTTGTGATATGCAAGATTCTGACCTCTAAAGGGTTTGGGAATCAGTAATATAATAAACAATGGAGAAGGCAATGGCACCCCACTCCAGTACTCTTGCCTGGAAAATCCCATGGATGGTGGAGCCTGGTAGGCTGCAGTCCATGGGGTCGCTAAGAGTCGGACACGACTGAGTGACTTCACTTTCACTTTTCCCTTTCACGCATTGGAGAAGGAAATGGCGGCCCACTCCAGTGTTCTTGCCTAGAGAATCCCAGGGACGGGGGAGCCTGGTGGGCTTCCGTCTATGGGGTCGCACAGAGTCGGACATGACTGAAGGGACTTAGCAGCAGCAATATAATAAACAAACGGCTCTGTAGAATCAGGCTGTTCTGGGAGCTACAGAAAATGAGGACATGGCAGTTCAGAACAGAGGGAGAACTTTAAGGACTTTAGGAGAAAGAAGAGGGAGGATTTGAGTTGAAACTTCAAAAAATAAGCATAAGCTGGGACTTCCTTGGTGGTCCAGAGGTTAAGACTCTGCTTTCCAATCGGGGGGCATGGGTTCAATCCCTAGTCAGGGAACTAAGTTCCCACATGCCACGGGGTGAGGCCAAATTAAAAAAAAAACAAACCATGTTGTTATTGTTGTTGTTGCTCAGTTGTGTCCAATTCTTTTGTGACCCCATTGACTATAGTCCGCCAGGTTCCTCTGTCCATGGAATTTCCCAGGCAAGAATAGTGGAGTGGGTTGCCATTTCCTTCTCCAGGGGATATTCCCCACCCAGGGATTGAATCTGCATCTTGTGCATTGCAAGTGAGTTCTTTACCACTGAGCCACCAGGAAAGCTAAAAAGGCATAAGATTATGTTAAATATAAGATTTTGATAGAGCAAAAGACATTTTAGCTGGGGAAAATAAGTCGAAAAAGTAATGCAAGTTACAAAGTGCAGGGGTACAGCTGGAGGGTGGAAACAGAAAAGTAAAATTTTTTCCCCTTTGTCTCTCTCCTAGTCCCTCTCCCTCCCTCCTTTGTTTTCTTCTTCCTCCCCCGCCCCCACCCCCACCCCGCCCACACCACCCCCCACCGCCACTTTTTTTTTTGGCCTGAAGCAAAAGATTAGTTTATCAGCTCAAGTGGTTAATGGCTTGCTTAGGTAGTCTGTAATGTGGAACCTGCTGCTTACTCTCTACTACATATAATAGATTTCTTGTTTTTATCAAATAGGAAAGTGAAGAGGCAGTGGTAGGGATTTCAATTTAAGGAAATCAAAAGATGTGTTCATTCTGATGTGTGGAAGAAAGGAAGACGTGTTCATTCTTGCATTTTTGAAGTGGCGGTTTTCTAGATTCCACATATATGTGTTAATAAACAATATTTATTTTTCTATTTTTGATTTACTTCTCTCGATCCATGCACATCTCTGCAAATGGCACAGTTTTGTTCCATCTTATGGCTGAGTAACTTTCCATTGTATATGTATGTACCACATCATGTATATACATACATACAGCTGATTCACTTCACTTTACAGCAGAAACTAATGCAACATTGGAATGCAACTATGCCCCAATAAAAAAGTGGAAATTTTTATATTTTGATCCCATGCTTCTGAATCTAATATGTTCACCTACCATTTTATTTTGTATATTTTATAAAAATAAAAAAGAAACATCGAAGTTCTTTTACGTACTCATTGTCACATTACAGAACACTTATGCTGTAACTATGCAAGGTTTTTCAGGGTCTACTTGATGGATTTACTGTGCTTTTGCGTTTTTCCTTCAACCCGACTTAACTGAATATTTTAGAGGCATTTACATTCCTTATGATCAACGGTGAAGCTCTGTGATTTGTCTGAATGAACTCTAGACCTGAAATGTTCCTGTTTGCCATACTGATCTTGCCACTTTCCTAACCATATTCCTCATGCATTAATTCTCATCTTAGTCTGTCTCAGGTGAAACATCTGACATCCAGAGCTATGTCTTGATGTCAGCTCAGACAGTTGCCTGTCATCTGTGAGAGAGCCCTGGGTCCATCTGAGTTGTTTAGGGAACTTGATGTGGATGGAGTTCATGCCATGGAAACGATCTCTAAACTTCAGGTCAACAGTAGAATTTTGAAATCAGCAAGCTAAAATCCAAGTTCAAACAGGAGTGTATTTGTCTTAACCATCGATTCAGCAGGGATCTCTTAGTCTCTCTCTCTTTTTTTTAACTGGTTATTTTATATTGGGGGAGAGCCGATTAACAATGTTGTGATAGTTTAGGTGGACAGCAAAGGGACCCAGCCATACATATACGTGTATCCATTCTCCCCAAACACCCCTCCCTTCCAGGCTGCATATAACACTGAGGTGAGTTCCAGTGATTTACAGTAGGACTTTGTTGGTTATACGTTTTAAACATAGCAGTGTGTACATGTTGAAAGGATCTCTTCGTCTTATTCTGTGTTTCCTTTTTGCCCCCAGAGCATTTTATCAAGGCCCTGCCAGAATACCACGTGGTGGCTCCTGTCCGAGTCGACGCGAGCGGGCGTTTTCTGTCTTACGGCTTGCACCATTCTGTCTCCAATGGCAGGAGAAAGAGAGATTTGGATGATCCAGAGGGCCGAGTGTACTATAGAATTTCACACCATGAGAAGGACTTGTTCTTTAACCTGACGGTCAATCAGGGATTACTTTCCAAAAACTACATCGTGGAGAGGAGATACGGGAATCTCTCCCGTGTGAAGATGGAGGCTTCCTCGGGGCCCCCCTGCCATCTCAGGGGCACAGTTCTGCAGCAGGGCACCAGGGTCGGGACTGCAGCCCTCAGCACCTGCCATGGACTGGTGAGTCCTCTTTCTTCTCTGCCCTCAGTCCCTGGCTGTCATGGCCTGGAGAACCCACTGTAGACAGATTCACACACACATTCAACACATATGAGTTGAGCACTTGTGATATGCATGATCCAGGTTCCCAAACAGGCTGGAGAGAAAGTGCATACAATTAAAAGTCAATCCATCTGGATGGAATGGAGAGAATAACGGAACTGAGGGTCCAGGGAGAAGTTCAACCAAGAATATCAGAGCAAGAAGTGGTGGTGGATCAGAGTTGAGTCTTCAACCTCTGGGGCAGCTCTGAGGGTGTTGGTGACTGGTTGGCTGGCTAGCCCCTTTGGAGTTAGGAAAACCTGGACCTGCACTGGGTGTGTGGCATATAGTAAGGATGGTGAGGGACTTCCCTGGTGGTCCAGTGGTTAAGAATTCGAGCTCCCAGTGCAGGGGGCCCAGGTTTGATCACTGCTCAGGGAACTAAGATCTTGTATATCTTTTGGCACAGCCAGAAAAAAAAAAAGATGGTGAGCTGCTATGAGCTCATTGTTGATTCTCAGTTCAGTTCAGTTCAGTTGCTCAGTCATGTCTAACTCTTTGCCACCCCATGGACTGCAGCATGCCAGGCCTCCCTGTCCATCACCAACTCCCGGAGTTTACTCAAACTTATGTGCATTGAGTCGGTGATGCCATCCAACCATCTCATCTTCTGTCATCCCCTTCTCCCGCCTTCAATCTTTCCCAGCATCAGGTGGCCAAATTATTGGAGTTTCAGCTTCAGCATTGCTCCTTCTAATGAATATTCAGGACTGATTTCCTTTAGGATGGATTGGTTGGATCTCCTTGCTGTCCAAGGGACTCTCAAGAATCTTTGCCAACACCACAGTTCAAAAGCATCAAGCATCAATTCTGGCTAGTTTATAGTCAGACTGCACACGGACCCTTGGGCTGTGCCTCTGCTTTCTCCTCTGTGGAACGGAGATAATAATAGCCCCCAACTCACAAAGCAGGGGTTGGTAAACTACGGCCCATGGGCCAAACCTAGGCCACCTTTTGTTTTTATAAATAAAGTTTTATTGAAACACAGTATGCCCATGCTTTTGACTTACAACAGCAGAGCTGAGTGGTCAGGATAGGGACTGTGTGGGACTATGAGGCCCCAAATATTTGCTATCTGTGCTTTGCAAGAAAAGTATGTTAATCTCTGTAATACAGGACTGTGAGTATTAAATGCATTTGTATATATAAATATATATATATATAAATCTTAGAAGAGTATCTGGTAAATAATGGACATAATGAATATTGGCTGCTATTATTATTTATGTTTCTAATATACCAAGCACCTGAATGTGTGGTTTATAAGCTTATTGTCCTCTTTACAGCATTACCCACCTCACCACCATTTTGGTTATGTTTTAACAGATGATGAAGTTTGGAGATGTTGAATATCTTTATTGTGCTGTTTTTAATTTCAGCCTACGTCTTTCAGGTGTTCTGTGCTACATCTCAAAATGTGACCAAGTTTGTTTTTCAAAATTTAAACTTTAAAAAAAAAGTGGCCCCTTTGTTCCCCTGTACTTCTAGCAGTGACAGCAGTGACTGCCCCTCTGGCAGAGGCCTGGCAAACAGTGCCTAAGAATGATGTTGAGGTTTTTGTCACACTGGAGTAGGAGTCAGGGGTCAGTACCAATCAAGTGTGCTTAGGGCCCGAATGCAGGAGGAGAGGTGCTGGAGTCCTGGAGCCAGTTGTTGGCAGAGCCTAGGGCATCTGCCTTGGCACTGTGCCAGAACTGGTTTTTGCAAAAACTCCTGAGTGGCATTCGCATTCCTATAGGAGGCGCTCATTTCAGGTTTTCCATCCTTACTGCCTGTTTCTTGGGAATCTTGTTCTTCATAATTTAAGTTTGTTTATCCTGTACCTGTTTGAGTTGGCTTTGCTAGAAAACTGTGGGAAGATTAACATAAAACATTGTTGTTGTTTAGTCATTAAGTCATGCCCAATTCTTTTGGGACCCCATGGACTGTAGTTGACCAGGTTCCTCTGTGCGTGGGATTTCCCAGGTGAAAATACTGGAGAGAGTTTCCATTTCCGTCACCAGGGGATCTTCCTGACCCAGGGATTGAAACTGCATCTCCTGCGTTGGCAGGTGGATTCTTTAGCACTGAGCCATCTGGGAAACCCCATAAAACACTGCATCAGTGTAAATGTCTTGAGAAAGTTCAACTTTCTGAAGGACCTCTGGGGATGAATTGTTTTGTACAGAAAGTAGAAAGTCTTGCTTTGCCGTTTTTTAGTATATCTAGATTTTCATATATAGCCGTGTATCATTTCCCCTTAATTGGATCATAAACAGCACAATAAATTATGCCCTCTTCGTCTCCCTAGGCCTCATTCATTGCTCGGGTGAACTGCAGGATATCTCCTGGCTTCGTGGTCCTCATCTTCTCAGTTTCCTCTAGGTTCATATGATGTTTTCCCTGTGCTCCCTGCTCTCATTTCTATGACACAACCCTGGAAGCCTCAGTGTCACCTGATCTTCCCAGAGTAACAGAAGAAAGAGCCTTTGTTCTAGGAAGACAGGCGCATAAGAGTGAAGTGATCCACAAGACAAGCATGCAAAGGCCACACTGCTCCAGGAAATACTCGTGTGGAACCCACACATAGCAATTAACCATTCCTAAACCATTATTGTGCTCATGAAATTTTAGAAAGTTTAAATACCATTGCCTTTCTGTGCCCTAGAGCCGTTTGGTCTATGACCTCACAGAATCAGTATCACCTGAGATTTCTCCGCTTCACACCCACTGCATCAGAATCTCTGTGGGAGGGCAGAAACCTATATGAGTGTGTTTTAACAACTTTGTGTGTATATGTGTGGGTGTGTGTGTGTGTGTGGGTGTGTGTTTTTGTGCTCAGTTGCTCAGTTTGTCCCACTCTTTTGTGACCCCATGGACTGTAGCCCACCAGTCTCCTCTGTCCATGGGAGTTTTCAGGCATGAACACTGGAGTGAGTTGCCTTTTTCTCCTCCAGGGGAGCTTCCCGACCCGGGAATCCTGCATTGGCAGGTGGATTCTTTACCACTTAAGCCACTGGGGAAGCCCTTGAAGCTTTATTGAGATATAATTCACATACTTAGAATTTACCACTTAATGTGTATAATCCAATGACTTTAAATATATTCACAGGGTTGTGCAGTCATCACTACAATCAATCTTAGAACATTCTCATTAGCCCCCAAAGAAACTGTTAGCAGTCATTCTCCAATCCTCCCATCTCCACTCCTCCTCGGAAACCATGGATCTACTTTTGATCTCTGTTATCTGCTTTATTGAATAATTGATTTATTTGGCTGTGCTGGGTCTTCATTGCAGCTCATGGGCTTCTTCAGTTGCCGCGCGTAGGCTTACTTGCCCTGCAGCTTGTGGGACCTCAGTTTTCTGACCAGGGATCCCACATCTCCTGCATTGGAAGGTGGATTCTTAATCACTGGACCACCAGTGAAATACCTGAAATTTTGATTTAATGAACTCTTCAGGAGACTCTGATGCTCACTAAAGTATGAGTGAGCTAGGCAGTCACTGCTGGGCTACGGCAGTCATTCTTAACCCAGGTGGATCATTAGGATCAATTAAGGAGCTTTTTTTTTTGGATTGAAGTATAATTGATTTACAATACTGTGTTAGTTTCAGATGTCCGGCAGAATGATTCTGTTTTATATATGTATATTTTTCAGATTATTTTTTGTTTAGATTCTTACAAGGTATTAAATATAGTTCCCTGTGCTATATAGTAAATAATTAAGAAGCTTTAAAAAATTACCTATGCCCAACCCCATCTCCCAGATTCTCTGATTTGACTAGTCAGAGGAGAGTGGGGCCCAGATCAGTGTTTTTAAAAGCTCTTTAGGAGAGTCTGATGTACCTTAGGTGTTGCCAACCACTGAATTAGTGTGAGTGGGTGTTAATTAGCAGTACTAGCCAATATTGCTGTAAAGTAGCTGCTCTCCCCAGGATTCTAGTGTGCAGCCAGGATTGAGGACCATTGCCTTCAATTGCTCCCTAATTTCGCCTTGTTTTCTCTAGAGGAAATTGTATATAGTTTAGAATTAAACTTGGGAATAGAAGAGGAGCTTTGCAATTTTTAATGGCCCCAGGGAGCTATGAGAACCACCATGTGGGTCTTTTCAGATTCAGATTCATGTTAAACACAGGAGCACAAAGAAGCAATGTGAACTCATAGACTTACGTGTTGGCTAAGGTGATGGGAAATTTGAGATTCAAATCATTGAATGAGTTTTCCAGGAGAACCAATCCACTGGGATTGTTTAAGAGCTTTTGACACATAATCGGACAATTAGTGGATGGTTATAAAAAAAAAAAGGCACCAAAAGCCAAATGAGTTTCTTTGGTGAGCACACAAGCTAGCTGGCTTCGGGTTCAGTTGCTTATGCACCATTGTTCAACAACACTCACCTACAGTGGATCTAGTCAAGTTAGTGGTTGGACTTGTGTCTGATTTTTTTGACCAGTTGTCTGGGGGCTGATCTCCAGGGT
This sequence comes from Bos indicus x Bos taurus, assembly GCF_003369695.1. Taxonomy (NCBI): domain Eukaryota; kingdom Metazoa; phylum Chordata; class Mammalia; order Artiodactyla; family Bovidae; genus Bos; species Bos indicus x Bos taurus. Next base: position 39,690,417 of record NC_040095.1, read on the forward strand.
GTTTCTCTTCCCTTTCACCTAGGGATGACCCCACACTCAGATTCGCAGGATGACCGGCTTAGGATCTGCCAGCTCTAAGCCTCCCCGCACTCCTGAGGACAGAGGTGGCATTTGGGAAGGCTTTCTGATGCAGGAAACCCTCTTTTGTGGAGCAGGACATCTGCTTCTCATTCTTATGGCTCAGGGCTGGCTTATTCTTTGCTTCAGATGTGGTAATCCTAATGTTAGGGGCTGTGTTCCCTTGGAGTTGTCTATAATTTGAGGTTCCTTTAGTCTGCCTTAGAGAAGACTCAGCTGGTTGCAAACTGAAGCCCCAAGAAAGGTCACCCATGACAAGATGGAGATGACCTCCTTCCTGCAGTTAGAATCTTCTCACACGACCCTGGTGCCCATCCTCTTGGAGGCTGCTTGCAGATCAGGTCAGCCCACGTCCTGACTCAGCGACTCTCCCTCTGTCGTCTTCCCCATTTTCACCCTCTATTTGCCCTCAATACTTGTCTAACTTTGAAGTTATGGAACTTGTTTCATTTGAACAGTTTAGTTGATTTGTTTAATTCTGTGTTCTTTGGTGGAGAAACTGTATTCTTTAATCAATTAGATTAGGAATTCATCCTCAATGGGAGGTGTTACCTGTGAGAACCTTGGGGTGGTTTTGGATTTGCAGTTGCCAAGGGTGGTTCAGACGGTAAAGAGTCTGCCTTCAATTCCGGTGACCTGGGTTTGATCCTTGGGTCGGGAAGATCCCCTGGAGAAGGAAATGGCAACTCACTCCAGTATTCTTGCCTGGAGAATGCCATGGATGGAGGAGCCTTCCAGGCTATAGTCTATGAGGTCACAAAGAGTCGGCTACCACTGAGCGACTTCACTTTGCAACTTTGCAAGGGCCCTACAGGATTTGTTGCAGGCTACTTTGTTGTTCATCTTTCAGTTTAGTTTTCTGGACTGGGAGGACAGTGCAGAGTGTTAGGCTCCACACTTATGCATGATGCAGGATTGGGATTCTGTCTCTTCATGGGGTACCCCACTTCCATCAAGGGCTTGAGCTAGGCACCATGATCTGGACTGCATACTGGAGTCAGTAAACAAATACTTTTGATTTTTATTCACAGTCAGGTACAGTATTTCTCAGTTCTTATTAAGGTGAAAACAGTTCTTGGCTCCATCTTAAACCCTAGCCTCAACTCCAGCCCCTGCTAGAGAGTTAAATGCTGATTCCTAATCTGAATAATAGGGTTATTCAGCTTCAACTCCCAGTTAACTCTCTTTCCCTTTCCATTTGGACATATTGAGATTTCCTGTCTTGTTTTGACCTCAACTATGAATTAAAATTATGAGAAGGTATTATTTTTAGTTTTTTTAAAGTTAAACTTTTTATCTTGAGATAGTTGTAGATTAATTTGGTGTTATAAGAACCACTACAGAGAATATTAAAAAGCAGAGACATTACTTTGCCAACAAAGGTCCATCTAGTCAAGGCTGTGCTTTTTCCAGTAGTCATGTATGGATGTGACAATTGGACTATAAACAAAGCTGAGTGCTGAAGAACTGATGGTTTTGACCTGTGGTGTTGGAGAATACTCTTGAGAGTCCCTTGAAGAAGATCAGTCCTAAGTGTTCATTGGAAGGACTGATGTTGAAGCTGAAACTCCAATACTTGGGCCACCTGATGCACAGAGCTGACTAATTTGAAAAGACCCTGATGCTGGGAAAGATTGAGGGCAGGAGGATAAGGGGATGACAGAAAATGAGATGGTTGGATAGCATCACTGACTCAATGGACGTGAGTTTGAGTAGACTCCGGGAGTTGGTGATGGACAGGGAGGCCTGGCACGCCGTGGTCCAGGGGTTGCAGAGTTGGACACGACTAACTGAACTGAACTGAACTGACAGAGAAGTCCCATGTACCCTTTCCCCACTCCCCTGCCGCTGCCCACCACCAACGGTAACATCGTGCAAAATTACTATCCAGTATCACAGACAGGATTGGCAAGTCAAGATGCCCGAGATTATCATCACAACTATCACTCACGTTGCTGTTTCAGACACACTTATTTCATTCCTGCCTCCATCCTTTCCTTAGGTTTTGAAAAGTGAAAGTAAAACTGTTCATTGCTCAGCCGTGTCTGACTCTTTGCCACCCTATGGAATTCTCCAGGCAAGGATACTGGAGTGGGTTGCCATTCACTTTTCCAGGGCATCTTCCTGACCCAAGGATTGAACCTGAGTCTCCTATACTGCAGGTAGATTCTTTACTGTCTGAGCCACTAGGGAAGCCCCCCTATGTTTACATTTTATATTTAAATTCATGATCCATTTTGAGTTAATTTTTGTATAAAGTGTGAGACTTAGTTAAAGGTTCATTTTCTTTCTTTTCTTCCTTCCCTCCTTCCTTCCCCCACTCCCTCCCTTCCTCCTTCCTTCCTTTTTCCTCTTCTTCTCCCCCTACCCCACTTTCCTTACTTTCTCTCTGTTTTTCAAAGTATCATGCCCACTCTGGCCTTATTGTCTTTGCATGGACAGTTTCCTGTCTCCATAGAACACTCTTCTCTCAGTTTTCTACATAGCTGCTCCTTCTTATCTTTCAGATCCCAGCGTGTGGTCTTTCCTGACTGCGCAGTCTAAAGTCTACACTCCTCCAATATTCTATCACATTGCCTAGGTAACCCAGATAATGTAGGTAACCTACAGTACCTGATATTTTCTTCTCTTTTCTGCTTAACTTTTCTTTCCCTCACCCTGTCTTGTTCACACATGTTAAGCTATGTTTCATAATAAGCACTCAGTAAATAGTAGTTGAATGAGTGAAAGTGTTCATTTCATTATTTCATCTTTATACTGCTCCAGGTTTCTGCAGACCTTTCCAGCCTGTGGCTTCACAATGAGATTATAGATCCTTACCTACCCAGGCAATGGTTTAATGCCACTTGTTGAATTCCAGAATTCAATCTGCTTAAATGGTCCCTGTGCCCCTTCTGGTGGGTTCCCAGGGCTCTGGCTCCCCATCATGGCAAGGTGATGTTGCCTCTGCTACAAGGCCCTCCTGGGTCCATCACTCTATAAGTGATGGTGGTGTGGTGACTGCCACCATCATGTTGACTTTGGCAAGTGGATACTGCGGTCAACTTTGCTATTCTCATTCAGGCTTTTCCTTAGTTCTGCAAAACATATCAGAGTCCATACTATAATTTTTATTTATATATTTATTGGCTGTGCTGGATTATCACTGCTTCGTTGTGCAGATTTTTTCTAGCTGCATTGAGCAGGGGCTACTCTTCATTGTGGTGGGTGGACTTGTCACTGCAGTGGCTTCTCTTCTTGGGAAGCCTGGGCTCAGTAGTTGCAGTTCTTGAACTCTAGAGTGTGGTTTCAGTAGTTTTGGCACATGGGCTTAGTTGCTCCTCGGCATGTGGAATCTTTCCAGACTTTTCAGCAAGATTTCTTTAAAGGTTTGCATGCAAAAGGAAGGAAAGTACAAAACAAATAATAACCTAAAACCTCTGCTCACCTTGGTTGTGCTTTGAGCCTAGGCTGAGCTTCAAGAGAATCTCTAATCAAGCCCTTGGCCTTTTGCTGTGTAGCAAGAATTGCCCTGGACTTCCCTGGTGGCCCGGACAGTAAAGAATCTGCCTGCAGTGTGGGAGAATTGGGTTTGATCCATGGATTGGGAAGATGTCCTGGAGAAGGGAATGACTACCCACTCCAGTATTCTTGCCTGGAGAATTCCATAGACAAAGGAGCCAGGCAGGCTATGGCCCATGGGGTTGCAAAGAGTTGAACATGACTGAGTGATGAATACACACACACACACACACACACACACGAACCACCCAACACCAGTCTCCAGGGTAAGGGATGCACTGAAACATAGTTTTCTTCTGAGGCCTAGGCCCCAGTCATGAGGCCTCTGAGAAAGGGGGACTTTTCCCCATCTTTGTTTCTAGTTCTTCTTTCTAGAAGTTTCTTTCAAAGAATAGAAAAGAAGAGAATAGATATTCTTTTTCAAAGAATATCTAGTGTCTTCAGGGAAATTCCCAACATAAAAGTGCTATAGGGTCCCATCAGGCAGTTTGTGTTACAAACCCTAAAAGATACCCCATCTAGGGGACTCAGGGCTGGAACCTAGCTCAGGCTCTTCCAGCTAAACCATGTCCTGGCTCTAGGAGGAAGAGGGGTCTTTTTATAATCCCTTTAGCCAAAGAGGAGCATCTTTTTGTACTTAGCTTTAGATGAGGTGACTTTTAAATTCATTTGTCTCAAGGGGGCATCTGTTAACATTTCATCTGCCTCTCTTGCAATCGACCTCTCTTGCAATGTGCACAAACATGTTCTCTGCAGTAGTTCCAGAGCCCTTCTCCCATAGGACTTAACTCTGCAGACTTCAGGTGACAGTCACAGGAGAACACACCCATTCATCTTCAGCATGTTTCCCAAAGCCTGAGGTGTTCAGTTTCAAATAACAGTGTGGAGAGTTGGGGGCTGTGTGCATTAGAAACAGATCTTTTTCAACTGAGCTACAGTAAGTCCTGACTGAGTGCCTTTCCCAGTCTCCCCTTTGATTCAAGGTGAAGAACAAGCCTGTCTTATTGCCTGAAACTCTGGAGTCTTTGCTTCTAACCTCCAGTGAACAACAGCTTAAGCTGGAACACAAGGGAGGGGTCTTCTCATGAAGAAACAATTCCATGAAGGGTCAGTTCCTGTCAATATATGCAGAGAAAAAACATGGCTCTGTAAAGACACCCAAAACAGTGAAATATTTCTGCTGAGATAAGTAACCCACGAGCTGCGTTTGAAGGCATCCTTTTCATTCTTTGTTTAGCCATCTTCACATCGAAGTGAAAGGATTTTAATCTTTGTCCCTAGAACAAATGGAAAAGATACTCTGAAAAGAAATTCAATCTTTGGATGCAGGACAGTATGAAACTTTGGAATTGTTTTCCAGCTTCTAACCAGCCAGGTATCAGCTTTTTTGCTAGAAAGTGCTGTTACAGTAATTTTAACAATTTAAATTTTGTTAGGTTCTAATGTTCAAAGACATTACTTTGCCAACAAAGTTCTGTCTAGTCAAAGCTATGGTTTTTCTAGTAGTCATGTATGGATGTGAGAGTTTGACTATAAAGAAAGCTGATCGCCAAAGAATTGATGCTTTTGAATTGTGTTATTGGAGAAGACTCTTGAGAGTCCCTTGGACTGCAAGGAGATCCAACCAGCCCATCCTAAAGGAGATCAGTCCAGGCTGTTCATTGGAAAAACTGAAGGTTCAGTTTCAGCTGAAGCTGAAACTCCAATACTTTGGCCACATGATGCGAAGAGCTGACTCATTTGAAAAGACCCTGATGCTGGGAAAGATTGAAAGCAAGAAGAGAAGGGGATGACAGAGGATGAGATGATTGGATGGCATCACCGACTCAATGGACATGAGTTTGAGTAAGCTCCAGGAATTGGTGATGGACAGGGAGGACTGGCCTGCTGCAGTCCATTGGGTTGCAGAGTTGGACACGACTGAGTGACTGAACTGACTGAATGTTCAAAAATGTGAAAATTAAGTGTTCCTTGCATTTTGCTATGTGAATGCTACAAATGAGGTTAGTGGTGTTTAAGAATCTCTGCTTTATGATGGTGTGTCTACTGAGAAGTGCTTTATACTACATCACTTACTCCCTCAAGTGCCGTTGAGTTCTTGGCCCAGATGAAAAGTCCTAGTGATTCTTTGCTCTACAACCAAAAAATGTAACTGTTTCTGCCTTCGTGTTCTTGGACCGCGGCTGAAGCCTGGGGTGCTGGAGCTGAGGAATGAAACCCGTTGGCAGAGCTGTGTGGGAAAACTTCCTCAGCGTGGCTTCTTGCCTGCTTCACCATGCGGAACTTGGTGGCTCATATGCAGAAAGCACGCATTTGAGTTGCAGGATGCCTGTGTGTCAGAGTCTGTTATTCCTTGCCAGGGGGAGGGACAGAAATGTTCTGTGTATCTCCTGACTCTGCTCCCAGGCTGAGGAATTCTCCATGACCCCTGACCTTTGGGGGTTGCCTGATAAGACCCATGCTTACTCAGATATGAGACTTTGGAGTGGGGCCCCTGGCTGGTGGGAGAGTCCTTTCATCACTATTAATGCTTTATGTTACAGGCTTATAAACATGAGCATTTCTTTCCCTCCCTTCTCTCCCTTTTTGTCTTTCTGCTTACTTTTCAGTTCATCAGGTTCATTTTGTGACTCCCCAGCTTGATAGACTGAAAGTGGGAGAGAGACCTGAAGAATCAGTAGTTCAAGAAACAGTGATCATGAATCACTTCTTCCCTATGGTCCAGGCATTGTGCAGGAGAGAAATGACCATCAGCTGTGATGGGAGATGAGTGCCTGGATGTTCTGTTTATTATCAGGTCAATTACTTGGCTCATGGTCCACACAAATACCGTGTAGAGACGTTACCCGCCTCTTCTTTGGAGACTTGACTTTGAATCTCATTTCTGTTTTCATTACAGAAACTGAAGACTGGGTGTCCAGCGTTTCTCATGAGATGTTTACATATTAATATTTATCTTCTTTCTTTTTGATCTAGCATGACTCTTAGGTTCATGGAACTTAAATATTAGCTTTCAGAAAGATCTGGTTTCCTTCAAAAATATCTCCATTGATTGACAGATATTAATAAGAATTTTGAGAAATGAGAAAACAGGAGGCCTGGGTTTTAGGCTTTGTAATTGAAAAAATGTTTTACTTGACTTTTGGAGATGGTCATTCAGTATGAGAGGACCGATTTATTTTTAACCACCAGATAACTCATGTCAGAGAGACACAGCCAGGTTGGGGGTGATGGCATATTTTTCACATGGAGCAATCTCACTGATTTGGGAGTCAGAGGAACTGAGATCAATGCTTACTAACCATGTGACCTTAGATGTGATCCTTTGCCTCTTTGGGTCTCTTGTTTGAGTCGACTGTGGCCTATGGACAGCAGAGTGAGCACCACCTGGGAGCTTGTTAGAAAGGCAGATTCTTAGCTCCTACCCCTCATCTGCTGAAACAGAACATAAACTTTAACAGGCGTCTCATGGAATTTGCATGTGCATTAAAATCTGACAAGCACTGGCCTGTCAAACCCAGAGACCTTAATTCTTCTTGAGTTCATTCTTTTACAAATTACATCCTTTTGTCAAATTGTTTGCTCAGATGCCTAATGATGCATAGATGTAGTCGGGGCTGGAGGACGCTGCTATTCTAATCAGTGTTGATGACTCAAAGGGTATAAGAGGAATCTTAGATGCTGTGATATAACAGAAAAAGATGGAAAAGATACATGGCCCTTGGATGCCAGGTAGGATGGGTTATTGTGGTCAGGTGTACCCATTGTCATCATTTGCTGCTCTTCTGTTCTCTGCAGTCTTTTGTTATGTTAGAGTCCATGGACAGCTTCCGGTGATTCTCAGGCTCTTTCGTTCTCATCTCTCTGGTGTGTGTGCTAAGTAGCAGTCTCTTGCTTCCATATTTCATCTAGGCTGTTGAGAAGAGAAAAGCTTTCTGGGCCTCGGAAACCTGAGGGAAATAATAATAACCAACACTGTTCTGACTTTCATCCCCTTCCCAAAGAGATGGAGACTTGCTGATGCTACATTTCAGAATGGGTTCAGAATGAGAAGATCTTGATGTTTATAAATGTTCCCTTATGAGATTGTAAGTGTGGCATTTTCCAGAATATTCATGAAAGTCTAGGTATAAAAGGCAAAGCAAGAATGGGGCTCCCTTCTCAGCTCTGGGAGGACACTGCCCATGCAGACAGGACTGCTTATAATAGTGCCCCTGCCCGCTCAGACCACAGGGATGGGAGACATGACCTCTGCTCCTGGGCTGGGCCACCTTACTATCATTAAATTCTAATCTTTGACTGAATACATTGGGGCCTGAGAGAAAGTGCACATATGTTTCTTTTTCCACTTTTCCATAACCATTTGTTAGTACCAGGATGTCCTGTTTGCCTTCTTCATGGATTATACCTGGTTATCTGCTTTTAAGGCTTTTCAAATAGTTTAGCACTGAAAATCTTCCGCTAAACAAACACATTAAAAAAAAAAAAAAAGACCTGAGATTTCCCAATAGTGTGTGTTGTTGGATTTGCTGATTTCCCTGCTTGAGATAAGCCAGGAGTTCACTTAGAGTGACTTTCCTACGCCAATGTCTCCTTCCAGACCACACATCCTCACTGCGATCCCTTCAAGGCTTTGCAGTGAAACTGGCCGGGAGGACACTGAGCTATTCTGAGAAACTGATTTATCAGTTACAAAAGTTCATACTAAGCAGTCCCATTTCGTGTCATTGACTCACCCCTTCACCAGGCCCTGACTACCCGCCACCCTGTTTACAGACAGATTTTTCTCTGGAAATTTTTTCCTCACTTGCTTTCTGCTTTGGTCCCAAGGAATGAGTCACACAATTCAAAAAGGCACAGCTTCCAGCCTCTGACTAAGTCATCAGATAGCACTACTTTCCTTCCACGCAGGCTTCCTTTCTTCTAACAAGTTTTTTTTTTTTTTTTAAAGTTTACAACTGAACTTCTCTCTTTGCGATCCTCCAACATTCTTGGCTTATCTCTAAGGACCAATTTTCTCCCCCAGTTGTGGGTTTTCTGGGCTCTCTCTTTGGCTTTTCTTTTTCTTATAATTTTTATTTTTATAATTTTTAAAAGCACGTCTGCAGAACAAACACACAAGTTTGAGCTGTTTGTTCAATAAGGCTTATTTAACTTATGAGACATGTGTATATAGAACTTTGAAAATAATTTATATATTTCAAATATCCATTGATACTTTATCTAATTTTAAATATACATAACTCATATAATTTATATAACAAGTTATTTAACTTATTTATATAAATTTCTTTCCTCTTTTCTAACCTCTATGTAGCTTGATATGGAAAGAACACTGCAAATGATCTGCTCATAGAGTTTCCAGACAACTTGGTGTTCATTGCAAATACAGGAGCAGACTGTGTGTGTGTGTCTTACGAGTGGGGCAGAGAGTTGTTGTTCAGTCTCAAAGATGTGTCTGACTCTTTGAGACCCCATGGATTGCAGCATACCCGTCTCTTCTATCTTCCATTGTTTCCTGGAGTTTGCTCAAATTCATGTCCATTGAGTCAGTGATGCTGTCTAACCATCTCATCCTCTGCTGCTCCTTTCTCCTTTTGCCTCCAATTTTTCCCAGTATCAGGGTCTTTTCCAATGGGTCAGCTCTTCACATCAGGTGGCCAAAGTATTGGAGTTTCAACTTCAGCATCAGTCCTTCCAATGAACACTCAGGACTGATATCCTTTAAGATTGACTGGTTTGACTTCCTTGCAGTCCAAGGGACTCTTAAGAGCCTTCTCCTGCACCACAATTTGAAAGTATCAATTGTTTGGCACTCAGCCTTCTTTCATAGTCCAACTCTCACATCCATACATGACTACTGGTAAAACCATAGCCTTGACTATCTGGACCTTTGTCAGCAAAATGATGTCTCTATCTTTCAATACACTATCTAGATTTGTCTTCTCCAGTGGCATGATGCCTAATATGCCACAGGCATATTAGGCATCTACCAACTTGGGGAGTTCATCTTTCAGTGTTATATCTTTTTCATACTGTTCATGGGGTTCTCAAGGCAAGAATACTGAATGGTTTGCCATTCCCTTCTCCAGTGGGAGAAGTGTACAGGAGACAGTGATGAGGACCATCCCCAAGAAAAAGAAATGCAAAAAAGGCAAAATGGTTGTCTGAAGAAGCCTTACAAAGAGCTGAGAAAAGAAGTGAAAGGCAAAGGAGAAAAGGAAAGATACACCCATTTGAATGCAGAGTTCCAAAGAATAGCAAGGAGAGATAAGAAAGCCTTCCTCAGTGATCAGTGCAAAGAAGTAGAGGAAAACATCAGAATGGGAAAGACTAGAGATCTCTTCAAGAAAATTAGAGATACCAAGGGAACATTTCATGCAAAGATGAGCACAATAAAGGACAGAAATGGTATGGACCTAACAGAAGCAGAAGATATTAAGAAGAGGTGGCAAGAATATAGAAGAACTATACAGAAAAGATCTTCATGATCTAGATAACCACAATGGTGTGATCACTAACCTAGAGCCAGACATCCTAGAATGCAAAGTCAAGTGGGCCTTAGGAAACATCACTACGAACAAAGCTAGAGGAGGTTATGAAATTCCAGTTGAGTTATTTCAAATTTTAAAAGATGATGCTGTGAAAGTGCTGTACTCAATATGCCAGCAAATCTGGAAAATGCAACAGTGGCCACAGGACTGGAAAAGATCAGTTTTCATTTCAATCCCAAAGAAAGGCAATGCCAAACAATGTTGAAACTACCACATGATTGCACTCATCTCACATGCTGGTAAACTAATGCCCAAAATTCTCCAAGCCAGGCTTCAACAGTACGTGAACCGTGAACTTCCAGATGTTCAAGCTGGTTTTAGAAAAGACAGAGGAACCAGAGATCAAATTGCCAACATCCCTTGGATCGTTGAAAAAGCACAAGAGTTCCAGAAAAATATCTACTTCTGCTTTATTGATTATACCAAAGCCTTTTACTGTGTCAATCACAGAAAACTGGAAAATTCTGAAAGAGATGGGAATACTAGACCAGCTTACCTGCCCCCTGAGAAATCTGTATGCAGGTCAAGAAGCAACAGTTAGAACTGAACATAGAACAACAGTCTGGTTCCAAATAGGAAAAGGAGTACCTCAAGGCTATATATTGTCACCCTGATTATTTAACTTATATGCAGAGTACATCATGAGAAATGCTGGGCTGGAAGAAGCACGAGCTGGAATCAAGATTGCCGGGAGAAATATCAATAACCTCAGATATGCAGATGACACCACCCTTATGGCAGAAACTGAAGAGGAACTAAAGAACCTCTTAATGAAAGTGAAAGAGGAGAGTGAAAAAGATGGCTTAAAACTCAACATTCAAAAAACTAAGATCATGGTATCTGGTCCCATCACTTCATGGTAAATAGATGGAGAAATGATGGAAACAGTGACAGACTTTGTTTTTTTGGGCTCCAAAATTACTGCAGATGGTGACTGCAGCCATGAAATTAAAAGACGCTTCCTCCTTGGAAGAAAAGCTATGACCAACTTAAACAGCATATTAATGTATACCTGTGGCGGATTCATTTTGATATTTGGCAAAACTAATACAATTATGTAAAGTTTAAAAATAAAATAAAATTTAAAAAAAAAGTAGAGACATTACTTTGCCAACAAAGATCTGTCTAGTCAAAGCTATGGTTTTTCTGATAGTCATGTATGGATGTGGGAGTTGGACTATAAAGAAAGCTGAGCACTGAAGACTTTATGCTTTTGAAGTGTGGTGTTGGAGAAGACTCTTGAGAGTTCCTTCGACTGCAAGGAGATCAAATCAGCCAGTCCTACAGGAAATCAGTCCTAAATATTCATTGGAAGGACTGATGCTGAAGCTGAAGCTCCAATACTTTGACTACCTGATGAAAATAACTGACTCAGTGAAAAAGACTCTGATGCTGGGAAAGATTAAAGGCAGGAGGAGAAGGGGACAACAGAGGCTAAGATGGTTGGATGGTATCACTGACTCGATGGACATGAGTTTGAGCAAGCTCTGGGAGTTGGTGATGGACAGGGAAGTCTGGCATGCTACAGTCCATGAGGTCGAAAAGAGTCGGACACGACTGAGCTACTGAACTGAACTGATGTAGGTTTGTCATAGCTTTCCTTCCAAGGAGCAAACATCTTTTAATTTCACAGTTGCAGTCACTGTCTGCAGTGATTTTGGAGCCCAAGAGAATAAAAACTGTCACTGCTTCCATGATTCCCCCTTCTATTTGACATGAAGTGATGGGACCAGATGCCATGATCTTAATTTTCTTTAATGCTGAGTTTCAAGCCAGCTTTTTCACTCTCCTCTTTCACCTACATCAAAAGGCTCTTTACTTCCCCTTCACTTTCTGCCATTAGAGTGATATCATCTGCATATCTGAGGTTGTTGATATTTCTCCTGGAAGCCTGGATTCCATCATGTGCTTCATCCAGCCTGGCATTTCGCATGATGTACTCTGCATTTAAGTTAAGTAAGCGGAGTGACAATATACAGCCTTGTCGTACTCCCTTCCCAATCTTGAACCAGTCAGTTGTTCCATGTCCGGTTCAAACTGTTGTTCCTTGACCTGCCTACAGATTTCTCAGGAGGCAGGTCAGGTGGTCTGGTATTCCCATCTCTTTGAGAATTTCCCACAGTTTGTTGATAAGATGTCCACAGAAATGGATTTGTATCTAAAGCTCTGGTTCAGAATATGGATGAAATCACAGTGACAACTATAGGTGAAGATGTAAAAGATCCTCGATCGTCATTTGTTTGAAATGGCACTAGAGCAGGGAGCATGTCTGAACCTGGAGGATGGATGGAAGGCACTCATCCAGTTTCTCTTCTGACTAGTTTCCCTTCCCTTTCTCTCTGGAAGATTGTGATGCCATTTGCCTTGTCCAATGAACGGGAAAGGATTTGAGACCTACTGATAAATGCTTTACATCCCTTTTCTGGAAAAGATTCAGTTTTTTTAAACTAGTTAATTCTGTTTCCATTCAACTGTTTTAATAAAGAGATGCAAGTCTGATAAATGGATTGTTCTTCCCTTTTAATTCAACCTCTAGCCCAGCCCATTGTGATTTAGGTTTATAGAGAATATTATTTTTTTATTAATCAAAAGCTTTGGACTTGGAGTTGAGAAACCTGTACTTTATGCCTCACTGCTCCTAGTTCTCAGGAGTTCTGAGGCAAGTCCCTTAATACACCACAGTCCAAGCTTCCTTGTCTGTGAAATGAAGGCTGAACAATTTCCAGGGTCTCATGGAATTCAGCACTGCTGACACTGTGAGCAGTCTGTGGCCAAGGTACTTCCCATCGTTAATGTACCATTGTTTACCAATGCAGGGTTCATCCGTGGTGTCTCAAATGGTAAGATTTCCTTCTTTTTAAAGGCTGAATACTATTCCATGGTGGTGTGTGTGTGTGTGTGTATTTCATATTTTCTTTGTCTGTTATCTGTTGATGAACATTTGGTTATTTTCATGTTTCTGCTTTTGTGAATAATGCTGTGATGAATGTGGGAGTGCAGATAGCTCATTGTGATCCTGATTTCAATTCTTCTGAATATCTACCCAGAAGTGGCACTGGTGGATTGTATGGTAGTTCTCCTTTTAAGTTTTTATGAAATATCCATACTCTTTTCCAAAGCAGGGGCACTGTTTCACATTCCCACCCACAGTGGATAAGGGTTCAGTTTCTCCACATCCTCCTCAACCTTGTCAGCTTTTCTTTTTTACTCCCCATGTTGTACAACACATTCTTTTTTTTAATATTTATTTGGCTGTGCTGGGTCTTGAGGCACACAGGATCTTAGTTCCTGGGCTAGGGATTGCACTCACATGCCCTGCATTGCAAGGTGGATTCTCAACCACTGGGCCACCAGGGAAGTCCTAACTTTTTTTTTTTTTTTTGCTAATAGCCATTCTGACAGGTTTGAGTTGATACCTCACTGAGGTTTTGATTTGCATTTCCCTGATGATTAATGATGTTGAACATCTTCTTATATACCCTTTGGCTATTCGTAGTCTTCCTTTAAATGTTAAATAGTATAAGCTATCAGTCAGTCTTAAGAAGGAAGGGAATTCTTACTGTAGATTTTTAAAGGCTTAGTGTCTCTGTGGAGAAGTTGTATGTAAATTGGGCACTGTGGAATTTCCAGAAGAGAGCAGGAGGCTTGTGGCATAGCTCTGAACTTGGAGCTGGAAGATCTGGATTTTAAGCCTGTGACTATAGCTTGCTTCAGGGAGTGTGCAATAAAGCATCTGTTGACTGTTTTCTCTAAGTTCTCTCTGCATTTTGTCAAAGTCTACCTTGGGAATATTCCACAGCGAATGCTTACATGGAAAAGTGCAAATATCAGCATTTACTGCTACCACTAATAAATGTCTGTAGCATAAGAAGGATGTCGGTGTGCCTAGCTGTTGGTATTAGATATTAGATAACTAATTGCAAACATAATTGGGATGTTGGTAAGTGCTATGAATGCTACAGGAGCATATAAAATAGGGACCCAGTAAGGTCTGGGATTTGGGAGAAGGCTTTTGGAGAAGATAATTTTTGATCTGAGTTTGAAGGACAAATGTGATAAAAGGAAGAGAGCATTTCTGGAACATGTGAACAGGTCATGGAGCAGGAAATATGCAAGGAAGCACCTTGGAGGAACTGAAGAAAACAGTGTAAAGCGGAAAGTTTTTCTACTCTCCCTAATTAATAAATATTTAGGGGGAAAGGACTTTGAAAATATGTAAACATGCTCTTTCTCATAGACATTCATTTATTGATGTTAGTATGAACGTGCATCCTAATACATCATTATTTATTGTGTTGCTCATGTATCTCAATTTGGTCAGTGGAAGTCCTTCAGCCCGGCATCTGTGTCCTTTTTTTTTTAAATTTTATTTTATTTTTAAACTTTACATAATTGTATTAGTTTTGCCAAATATCAAAATGAATCCGCCACAGGTATACATGTGTTCCCCATCCTGAGCCCTCCTCCCTCCTCCCTCCGCATACCATCCCTCTGGGCCGTCCCAGTGCACTAGCCCCAAGCATCCAGTATCGTGCATCAAACCTGGCCTGGCGTCTCGTTTCATACATGATATTTTACATGTTTCAATGCCATTCTCCCAAATCTTCCCACCCTCTGCCTCTCCCACAGAGTCCATAAGACTGTTCTATACATCAGTGTCTCTGTCCTTTTGACCTGATCTATCACTATTTGAGCAACTCTGTTGCTCAACTCTGTTGTTTTCGGGTACGGTAAGATATTCTAGACTTATCTTGTACTTTCCTAGCTCTAGAATCAGCCATTACTTCAGGGAACTTTTTCTCCCTTTCCTGAAAATGGTACATAGAAGCAAAGATCTGGACATTAGATGTGCTCACTGCTATTGGGTGTTACTCTTCCAGGTCCACTGAATGGAATAGGTGAGTCTGCATAGATACACACATGTAAATCAAAACACAGTCACATCTGTAGCTATTAGTATATTTATCTGTACATTTAGAAGATTATGAATTTATACTAATAAATTCAATTCCAGTTCAACAACATAAGACTCATTCTTGTTTTCTCTCTTTACAAATTTGTAAACTGTCTTCTCTGACAGTGACAAAACTAGTTCCCGTTATTCTTAGTATATTTAGTCATTTGATGAGCCCCCTATTTATAACCAATATTCCACTGCTGTTATGGCTACAGCCACCTCCTTTCTTGTGTAGATGCTGACTGAATTGGGCTCCTCCATCCCATGCTAGTGACCCGCCCAGATGCCTCATGTGAGTGCCCTCCTCACCCTACTTGGGCTCCAACCATCATGCCTGCCCACTATTGATTCCCTAGCTAGCCTGTCTCCCTCTGGGGTTGTCACTGTTCTCTGTTTCGGCTCTGACACCCAGCACTGTACCACTTTCCCATCAACCTGGATGCCTGTTCCCTTTGTCTGGGTTCTAGGTTCTGTTGCCCTGCATCACACATCCATCCTGTGCCTGTTTTCTTTTTCACTCTGCTCCATTCCCACCTCTGCTCTTCTCATACCTTCAGTCTCCTGACCCTAGTCCTGCAGTTGCTTACTTCACTTTACCCTACTTTTGAGCTATCAAACTGAGTTGTTTAGGAAGAGAAAAGTAGAGAGAGACTAGGGAGAGGGAAGGCACATTGTCTGTAATTTGACCATGTTTGTCCCAGTGGCCACCAAATACCTGTCCAATTCAGATATTCTGCGCCCCCAAGCTGGGTTGGTGACAGATTTCCAGTTCTTCCCTGGTATTTCTTGTGTGCCTGCCTTCAAGTGTGGTTGTGTCCTTGGTAGCTGTCCTGGCCTTTGTTTCCATCATTAGTGTTCACATCTCACTGTTACACTAGCTATTGTTGTTACACCCACCATCCTGTTATCTTGGGGTCTTCTGTCTTTATATGAATCATCTGCAGGGTGTCTCCACCAACTGTTATATGACTAAGTTCCCCCAGTATCCAGAACTATGCCTGCTTCCTATTTCCCTGTGTTTTTCCAGCCACCTCTGGAGTTTTCTCAATTGTTCTTTATGAAGCATTGTGGATATAAAGTAACTTTTAATTTTATTAACATTAATTTTAATAAATTAACAAAAATAATATATAATAATAATATTAAATTAATAAAAATTTAATAATATTATTAAATATTTAGTGTGAAGAGCTGTTTAAAATCACAGTGTGGACAACTCCTGTTTTAAACTGCTTTTGCTCTAAAAAGCTTCTTTGTTAACCCTCCCTTTGAGGCTAGATGCAAACCTAGTTTACCTATAGGGGAGCCATCCCCAAGTGAGTTCTATTTGACCTTCAACTCAGCTGTATAACTTGAAATATACCCCAAAGTATAGCACCCTGCTGCTGCTGCTGCTGCTGCTGCTAAGTCGCTTCAGTCGTGTCCGACTCTGTGCAACCCCAGAGACAGCAGCCCACCAGGCTCCCCCGTACCCGGGATTCACCAGGCTCCCCCGTACCTGGGATTCTCCAGGCAAGAATACTGGAGTGGGTTGCCATTTCCTTCTCCCATGCATGAAAGTGAAAAGTGAAAGTGAAGTCGCTCAGTCATGTCTGACTCTAGCGACCCCATGGACTGCAGCCTACCAGACTCCTCCGTCCATGGGATTTTCCAGGCAAAAGTACTGGAGTGGGGTGCCATTATGTAAACATTGAAAAGGAAGAATGGGAATCAATGAAAGGAAATTGAGATTGAAAGGGCACGTGGAAAACACATTTCACTTCTGTGCTCATTACACAGGATTTTCTCTCTGTTGTGAGTTACAGACGAACCTGTATCCCTAGATGCCCTAACAACACAAAATCATAATCCTTTTGTTCTGGTGATTGAGAAGCACTGCTGAGAGATGGTTGAAGGGGTGTGACAGGGTTATCTGATGCATAGATGTTGTTAATTCTGTTCACCTGGTTATCCAGGTGTGTGAGATCACGGGGTCAGGAAGGATGTGGGGTTAAGAGGAAAATGAAGAGGTGTGTCAGGGCCTAAAAATCTTAGGTATGCATAACAGTGATGTGGGGAGGGCAGAAACCCCAGTGTATTACACGGTAGAGTGAATGGGAGGAAATTAAGCTCCAAATTCTTTTTAAAGAAAAAGAAGAATACAGGTCACTGGATGGAGAGGAAGCAAGGGTTATGTGTGAGCTGACTTTCTCTTTTTGGAAGTTGGGAGGGGCTTGAGAGAAGGCACTGAGAGCCTCTCACTACACAGAGAGAGGACCACCGATGAAACAGGGACCCTGAAGAGCAAGGGGGTCCAAGACTCGGACGCAGTGAGAAGACAACTTTGCCTTGGATGGGAATTTTTTTAATTGTAAGTCCCCCCCACTCCACATTTTAAAGTTTTTTTTTTTTTAAACGACTTTTTGAGGGTGTCTGTGGTTTTGTATATTTCTAGCTGAGAGAAAATAATGCCAGGGCCTCGGGCGTGGATGGGGGTGTTGGCGTGGATCTCGGGCACATGGCCTGCGCCCAGGCAGCAGCAGGTCACTGATGTGCAGGCTGCACCCCCACAGCCTTGGAGACGCCCCCCTTGAAGCTGAACCCTCCTAACTTCCGCAGAGCTCGTGAGTACATGGCTGCGTAGGTCTCTGCGCTCCGCCTGCTGCTTTCCTGAGGACGGCAGAAGTCCATCTCAGCTGGCTGCTCCAGAGCTGACCTCTTCAGGGTGTGCTCGAGCGGCTGCGCCGGGTGGGAGGCTGCACCCTTCTGGCCACAGCACCGGTTCCCGCAGATCCTGGGCCCCTGACAGACATCTGGGGGCTGTCCTAACCTGAACCGAGTCCTTCCACTGCTGCTGCACCTTCATTTTGATCTCCAGGGCAAAGAGCTGCTTGGTCTAGTAGGTGGGGTTTGGGAGTGGGGAGCCCAGGAAGGCATTGGGCTCCCTACTCCGCGTTCCCTCCGCGTGCACCGCTGGAGGCAAGTTAGTCCGGAGGCTGGCGTGAAGCCCATGAAGTTGACCCGATGCTGCTTTTCGAAGGCAATGTACCGATCCCTGTTCACGGGGCGCAGCTAAGGTGCAAGCGTGTCCACGGGCAGGCAGAGCATATTCAGGACAAGGGCTTGGTTTGGGTGGATGGGGAGATGCTGGATGCCAATGTCAGATCTGTTCTGCTAACACAAGGAGGATAAGGGTGAAGCTGCAGAAAAGTGTGAGGTTAGGGTTCACAAAGTAAAGGGAACTCCAGCAGTGTCCCGAGCTTCTGAACTCTGGGATATCAGGGCTCTGAATTTCAGGACCTGCCTGAGAAGTCTAGAGTTCCCCTTGACAATCCAGGACTGACTTATAAACCAAGAGATTGTGCTGAAGGCTGGTCTCAGAGATTGGGCAAACATTCCAGGACCAGGCCTGCAGGCAGCTCAGCTTAGAAGACGTGGGAGTTTCTAGCCTCCTGAATCTTTGCGTTAAACTGCAGGCCTTGGTAGCTTGGGGCCTGAGGCTGATACACAGGCTAGATCAGAAATGGGACAGAGGCTGCATCTGTGGGCTGAAGATCATTCCTACAACTATTGGTTGGCCTTGGGGATACAGGGTCTTAGTGTGGCAGAGGACCAAGGTGGGAGGAAGACTGCTGCATTCCTAAGGTCTTGAGCAGAGAGCTGATACTGTGATTGCTAGGACAGTTACTGTTAACCTAGTCCAAGCTCGATCTGCTCGCTGCAGAAGGAGCCAATGAATCCAGGAGACAAAGTCTTGAGGCAAGGAATACAACTTTTTTTGGAAAGTTGGCTGACGGAGAAGATGGCAGACTAATTTCTCAAAATAACCATTCTATCGATGTCTGGATGCCAGGTTCTTTTATGGATTAGATTGGGGAGAGGTGTGGAAAACAAAGTGAGAAGACCATTTAATTCTTGCAGCTATCTCCTAGAATGGCAAGCCTCAGACAGGACTATGTATTAATTTCTTTATTCCTGTAATCTACAGGTGGATCGGGTTATGAACAAAGGCACTTTAGCTTAACAGGCAGAGGGGCAGGATTCTCTGAGGCAGGCCATTATGTATGATTATAATAACTAAAATGACAAAAGGAAAAAAAGCAAACAAACAAGGCTTAAAGTTAAAGAAACAGATCTAGCATGAACGAGTCAAAATTGACTCTTCCCTGTAACATTACGAGATGAACCCTACTCTAGATGCTTTATTTCATTTAACTTCAACTATAATTTCCTGGAGAATCCCATGGACAGAGGAGCCTGGCAGGCTACAGTCCATGGGGATGCAAAGAGTTGCCACACACACACAAATCTATGAGGTGGTACTATAGTATTCTCCACTCTACAGAAGCAAAAATTGAGACAAAGAAAAGTTAAGGAAGTTGAATTTTTGCATCTAGTAAGCAGCTGAGTGAACTCAGGTTGTTGGGTTTCTGATTCTGAGCTCTTAGAATGCCACGTGAACCATGGTCAGTTCACAAGTAGGGTGAAGAAATGGAGGCAGGGGAGTGGGTAGGAAACCTGCCTGTTCACAGCTAGTGAGAAGATAGGAATCTGAACACTGCAGGGGACCCTAGAGTCTGAGCATTGTTATTTCTTAAATTAAGCTCTTATAAAGATGGAGGTGAAGAAAGAAAAAGAATAAAATAGGCTGTGCTAATCTTTTGAGTTCCGGACCTGGGTCACACTGCTTTTGTAAAGCTTTAGAGAAAATGCATTAAGTGAACACCTTCCCGGGGCATGTACTCCTTCATCAAAGTTTAGCCTCTTTCTGCAAATAGTACACACTTAGGATCTATCCAGGAATGTCAGTGAATGGGGACCTTGGCGGTAGCTTAGAGAATAATCTTTTCATCAAAATACATTTAGAAAAATAGCTTTGAATTCTTTGATGCCAAAGCCATCTTTGTTTTGTAGCATCTTTCTCCCCCACAGCTAGTCACTTTATTCGACCCTATTGAAACACAGAGAATTTTCTTCTTCCCATTTCATGAAAGTACCAAGCAAAATCCTGTGGTGTATTTATAGTGAACATAAAAGGATGGACAAAAGCAGGGGAGCAGGGCTAAGTTATTATGCTTTTACTGCTTGTGTTTCAGTGAACAACTCCATACAACTTTTTTTCAGTGATCAAGATGGTGGAGATAGGGGCAAGTGAGCACAGTATTAACAGGATTTTTGAAGTGCCAGGTAGACAAACCTAGGAAGTGAGAAGCTTGACCTCAGTGGGAACCAAGCAAGGATGCCCCTGTTCAGTCTGCTTCCCTCAGTGTGGAGTGCAGACCCCTGTTCTCTTAATCCCTCCCAGGGTTGGAGCCAGGAGTGCCAGCCACACATCAAGGAGGCTGTCCTGAGATTCTCTAAAGAAAGGACTGCATTTTGTCTCAGTGTGATCCAGTAATGTGTAGACTTGAGAAGTATAAGTTGCTCAGTCGTGTCCAACTCTTTGCAACCCCACAAACTGTAACCCACCAGGCTCTTCTGTCCATGGGATTCTCCAGGCAAGAATAATGGAGTGGGTTGCCATTGCCTTCTACCAGGGATCTTCCTGACCCAGGGACTGAACCAGGTCTCCTGCATTACAGGCAGATTCTTTATCATCTGAGCCACCAGGAATGGCTTAGAGGGGCACGTGCCCATTAGTTCAACTGTCAAACATCTAATGAGAGCAGGCAGCAAAATTCTGATCTAAATCAAGGTTAGCCTACACCACCTGCATATGGGTTAGTAGATACTTGAAATTTACAATAAAAGATCTCCGCTAACAAATAACTCACCCTTCTGACCAGGCTTCAATCTAACTTAATCTTTACTAGAAACTTATAAGATAAATATTATTACCACCTGCCATTTCTAGGCAAGAAAACTGAGGCACAAATGAGTTTAGTGACTTTTTAAAGGACACACATCAAGGAGATTGAAACAGCTGACCTCCTGTTACTGTGGTCTTAATCTCAGCACTGTTCTAATTTTTTTTTTTTTTTTAATTAGAGAAGAGTCGAATTTGCAAAGACCTGTTTCACTTTATAGGTGAGGGAACTGCGGTTGAGGGAGGCTGGACTCAGAGCTGGGGTAACATCAGTAGGTATGTCCTGAGTCCATTGTTTTTCAGTCAGAACAAGAGGAAGTTACTTTAACCATGCTGTCCTTCCCAACTGTTTTAGTCAGTTGTCTAGCCGAGGGACACAACTTCTCTTAGGAAATGACCTGTATTCTATGATGAGCCCCTCCTGTTCTCCTTTCTCCTGCTACACACTTCTGTCCCCTCATCCCCTCCGCAGTGGTTCTCTCCCTCACCATCCTTCTTTCTCCTGCTTCTGCCTCTTCCTTTCTTCTCTCTCCTCTCCCCAGTTTCTTCTCCTCCTCTAATATCTTTGTTCTCCACAATTCTCTTTGTCTGCCTCCTGTTTCCTGCTTTCTCCTCTGATGCTATCATTTTCTATTTTAAGGTTGGTTTTTTTTTTTTTTACCCTTTGACTCAGTTGAGTCTGGCTGATCTAAGACTAATAAACCGTGTAATTGACACTGTTCTTGTGATTGAACCTCTTTCGTTCTTTAGATTCTTGAAAGATGGCCCCACTGCGTCATATTTTCTCAATTGGTGTAGTCTTTGCTCATCATGGAAGTCTAGACACCTATATGAATCCACCAGAGTCAATAGGGGAATTTCTATGTAAGCATTTCTGTGGTGATGTTGTGGAGACTAATTAAAATGCAATCATGATGATTCTTACTTTAAGAAAATGAGAGAGATATTAAGCTGAACTGTAAATTCTGATTTAATTTAATTGTGACATTTCAATGTTCTTAATAAATGATAGTGTTGTTTTTTTTTTTTTTCCTTTTTAATCATGGGCTTCCCTGTAAAGAATCTTCCTCCAATGTAGGAGACCTGGGTTTGATCCCTGGATCAGGAAGATCCCCTGGAGAAGGGAATGGTTACGCACCCCAGTATTCTTGCCTGGAGAACCTTATGGACAAAGGAACCTGGTGGGCTATAGTCCATGGGGTCACAAAGTCAGATACGACTGAAATGACTTAACACTTTTTAATCATACGACTGTATACAACTTTTAAACTTTTTAAACATAAGTTTTCTGAAAGGCAGGCCTTGCCCAATAGAAAATCTGCTTCTCTGGTTAAAAGCTTTAAGTGTGGTTTCTTCCAGTAATTCCTTCTCAGCAGTGTTCTAGTTGTAGGAAGTGTGTGCTGACAACTCCGTGATTGAATCCAGAGAGTCACTGTCCGGGATCTGTCTCCTTGGCTGTATTCTGTCACACTCCACTCATTCTTTAAAACTTTCACAAGATAATAATACCCTCCAAGGAGCACCAAGCAGAAAAGCATCTGCAGATGCTGGAAGAGGTAGAGGAAATACTCATACCTGAGCCCAGGAATCCCGTTCATCTAGAAACAGAGGCATTCCCTGAAACAAAGGCATTCCCTGCTCTATGGGGTCAGATTCCTATAAGAAATGTATGCTTTTGAAGACTTTCCTGGGGGACCCAGGTGGTCCATTGTCAAAGGAATTTATTTGTGTGAGTGTGGTGATTAGGGCTCTTATGATGACTTTCTTGTAATATTATTATTACATTATATTATTAATACATACTTGGCTTAATGCATGGGGACTGGGATCCCTCCCCCTTCGCACCGTCCACCACTGCGGCCCGGCCATCATTAGCCCCATTGATTCTGGCTCCAAAGTTTAGTTCAAGTCCTTCCTTCCTCCCTAGGTCCCTTCTCACTCTAGTCCATCCCCCCCCCGCCCCAGCCCCACCTGGGCTCATTACCTCTGTATGATTTATTCTGCACAGAACAGCGGCAGCCACCTTTTAAATACATAAACTGGGTTTTCTCCAGTGCACTTCAGCCCCTCCAGTGGTTCCCCAATGACAGGCTAAAATCTCCCGCCTGCTGCAGAAGCTGACATGACTTCTCTTCAGGGTTTTGTCCGCTCATTTTGCATACCACTCCTCAGGTCTCCAGCCTTCCTGCCTGCCTTTGATGTTTTGGGGATACCTCAGGCTCTTTGTGTGTGTTGCTGTCTTTGGCGAGAATATTCTTTACCAGCATCTGGTTCCTTCTGGCCCTTCAGTTCTTCATTTGCTTGCTTATCACCTCCTTTGAGAGTCAGCTGAGCACTGGCCTGCCGTACCACTCCATTACTGCATTGCTTTCTTTCCCAGCAGAGAACTTAATTTTTGTTTCCTCATTTCCTGAGAACTATTGTCTGTCTCCCCCACCGCCCTAGTGAGAATGGAAGTTCCCCTCAAACCAGAGGAATCCTTGTCTTGTCTTATTCACGTGTGTTCACTGTTACATGTTTCATATCTAGTGAATATTGAAGATTCGCTGAATGAATGGATTTGTTTCCAGCCTTGCTGGTTGTCCTGACTTTCATCTTCTTCTCCCAGAAATTTAATGTGCCACCTGGATGGGGATTTGCATTTTAACAGAGGATATTTGAGGAAGGCTGACACCAATGCAGGAGGTGAATCACCCATTGGAGAATGTCTGGGTTTAAGGGAGGGACATTTTTATAGGGGTTGGAGGAGCTACCTGAATGTTTTCAGTTAAGTTCAGTTGCTCAGTCGTGTCCAGCTCTTTGCAATGCCATGGACTGCAGCATGCCAGGCTTCCCTGTCCATCACCAACTCTTGGAGCTTGCTCAAACTCGTGTCCATTGAGTTGGTGATGCCATCCAACCATCTCATCCTCTTCTCCTGTCTTCAATCTTTCCCAGCATCAGGGTCTTTTCCAATGAATTAGTTCTTTGCATCAGGTGGCTGAAGTACTGGAGTTTCAGCTTCAGCATCAGTCCGTCCAATGAATATTCAGGATTGATTTCCTTTAGGATTGACTGGTTTGATCTCCTTGCAGCCCAAGGGACTCTCAAGAGTCTTCTACAATACCACAGTTCAAAAGCATCAATTCTTCGGCTCTCAGTTTTTTTATGGTCCAACTCTCACATCCGTACATGACCACTGGAAAAACCATAACCTTGACTAGACAGACCTTTGTTGGCAAAGTAATATCTCTGCTTTTTAATATGCTGTCTAGGTTGGTCATAGCTTTTCTTGAAAGGAGCAAGTGTCTTTTAATTTCATAGCTGCAGTCACCATCTGCAGTGATTTTGGAGCCCCCCAAAATAAAGTCTGTCAATGTTTCCATTGTTTCTGCATCTATTTGCCACAAAGTGATGGGACCAGGTGGCATGATCTTCGTTTTCTGAAATTTGAGTTTTAAGCCACCTTTTTTACTCTTTTCTTTCACTCTCATTAAAAGGCTCTTAAGTTATTCTTCACTTTCTGCCATAAGGGTGGTGTCATCTGCATACCTGAGGTTATTGATACTACCTCTTGGCAATCTTGATTCCAACTTGTGCTTCATCCAGCCTGGCATTTTGCATGATGTACCCTGCATATAAGTTAAATAAGCAGGGTGACAATATACAACCTTGACATACTCCTTTCCCAATTTGGAACCAGTCTATGGTTCCATGTCCAGTTCTAACTGTTGCTTCTTGACCTGCATACAGATTTCTCAGAAGGCAGATCAGGTGGTCTGGTATTCTCATCTCTTTAAGAATTTTCCACAGTTTGTTGTAATCCACACAACAAAGGCCACGTCAAAGGCTTTGGTGTAGTCAATAAAGCAGAAATAGATGTTTTTCTGGAACTCTCTTGCTTTTTTGATGATCCAAGGGATGTTGTCAACTTGATCTCTGGTTCCTCTGCCTTTTCTAAAACCAGCTTGAACATCTGGAAGTTCATGGTTCACATACTGTTGAAGCCTGGCTTGGAGAATTTTGAGCATTACTTTACTAGCGTGTGAGACAAGTGCAATTGTGTGGTAGTTTGAACATTGTTTGGCATTGCCTTTCTTTGGGATTATAATGAAAACTGGCCTTTTCCAGTCCTGTGGCCGCTGCTGAGTTTTCCAAATTTGCTGGCATATTGAGTGCAGCACTTTCACAGCATCATCTTTTAGGATTTGCAATAGCTCAACTGGAATTCCATCACCTCCACTAGCTTTGCTTGTAGTGATGCTTCCTAAGGCCCACTTGACTTCACATTCCAGGATGTCTGGCTCTAGGTGAGTGATCACACCTGGTTATCTGGGTCATGATGATCTTTCTTGGATAGTTCTTCTGTGTATTCTTACCCACTGGAGAAGGGAATGGCAAACCACTTCAGGATTCTTGCCTTGAGAACCCCATAAATAGTATGAAAAGACAAGAAGATATGACTGATTTCAAGCCATTTTAGCCTGGTACCACCTGCTTCTCCAGGCTGAGGGGGCAGTCTTGTAGCTGGTGAACAGCCTTCTCCCTCCACTCAACCAAGCCACAGCAGTCATGGCCCAGTGGTTTCCAGATTTGGTGCTTATATTTGCTGGGCTTTTTCCGTTGGAGGAATGCATTTCTACAAGTGAATTTTCAAGAAAATACAAACAGAATCAGGAATATTTGTATCTGTACTGAGCTTCTGAAGTACATACCTTGCATTTGAAGCTTAACATAAATGGCCTAGCTAGACTGTAGATGGAGAAGGCAATGGCACCGCACTCCAGTACTCTTGCCTGGAAAATCCCATGGACGGAGGAGCGTGGTAGGCTGCAGACCATGGGGTCTCGAAGAGTCGGACACGACTGAAGTGACTTAGCAGCAGCAGCAGACTGTAGATAGATGGATGATGGATGATAAGTAGGTGATAGCTGCTGCTAAGTCACTTCAGTCGTGTCTGACTCTGTGCGACCCCATAGACGGCAGCCCACCAGGCTCCCCCGTCCCTGGGATTCTCCAGGCAAGAACACTGGAGTGGGTTGCCATTTCCTTCTCCAATGTATGAAAGGAAAAAGTGAAAGTGAAGTCGCTCAGTCGTGTCCGACTCTTCGAGACCCCATGGTCTGCAGCCTACCACGCTCCTCCATCCATGGGATTTTCCAGGCAAGAGTACTGGAGTGGGGTGGATAGATAAATGGTATATTCCTCAGTCTGATCGTAAATTCTCTACATGCAGGGGGAAAGTCTCATACTGTTCTCTATTTTCCAATCCTGAGGATGTTGCACAGATTTTCTCCAATCCTCCATTATCTCAGTTCTAAAATGGGAATAATAAGACTGATTTTGCAAAATTAGTGTAAGAACTAGAGCTAATCCTTGACAGATCCTTACCTGGGAGTGTAGGTTCTCAGTAAATGGTGCTAACTTGGGGAAGGGGCTGGCTATTTGTTCTTTCATTTTTCAGTAGATGCTGATCATGGACCCCACTGGGGACCTGACTTTGTGGAGCTTATGGTCCTGAATGCAAATGACAGGGGCTCTGGAATTAGCCTGGGGTTTTGAACCTGGCTCAGCTGCTTTTTAACTGTGCAGTCTTAGGAAAGTAACTTCTCTGAGTCTCATTTTCCTTGTTTGTTAAATTGTTGTTGTTCAGTCACTAAGTCATGTCCAACCCTTTGAGACCTCATGGACTGCAGCATGCCAGGTTTTCCTATCCTTCACCATCTCCTGGAGTTTGTCCAGACTCACATCCATTGAGTTACCAATGCCAACCAACCATCTTGTCCTCTGTTGTCCCCTTCTCCTCCTGCCTTCAATCTTTCCGAGCATCAGGTCTTTTCCAATGAGTCAGAAAGCATTTGTCCTGAATTTGAAAACTGTCTCATACCATTCCTGGGTTACAGAGTGCCAGA
Organism: Bos indicus x Bos taurus; assembly: GCF_003369695.1. NCBI lineage: Eukaryota > Metazoa > Chordata > Mammalia > Artiodactyla > Bovidae > Bos > Bos indicus x Bos taurus. Next base: position 39,717,183 of record NC_040095.1, read on the forward strand.
GAGATGGTGGTTGTTATTTCTGTCCCACTGATATTACTGTGGCTCATGTTGACACAAAGGTTGATGACTTTTCTGCTTCTTGTTTTCTTGCCCCCGAGTGCCACCTTGGTCTTGATTATTCCCAAAATTTTAGGTGAGTTGGAATCAGTCTGGTCCTCCTCCTTGTACTTGTGACCTAAATCTGTGTTTTAGGCAGGCATTTGAAAGCTGCATTCTTGGCCAGCGTCTGTGTCTCACAGTTGGAACGCTGTGTTCTCATCCTCCAAGGATCTGGTGACATCTGTCTTAAATTCCTGTCTGCTCAGGGAACTTGGGTGAAATGTGTGTGTGTGGGTGTGGGTGTGTGTGCAGTTAGGAGGGGTTGATCTGACCTTGGCAGGTGGGCCTTGCCCTCCTGACTCCTGAAGTGGAATTGTGTGGAGAAGGGCAGGCCCTAGCCCTCTGGAATGTGAGCCCCTGGTTCAGAGCTGGTCATGGGTTCCCGAGTAAGGGCTCAGTCACTCCCTGACACATACCTGGCAGGCAGCTCAGTGTTAAGGAGGTGCCTTTGCAAGAAAACCGTTCCATTCTCAAGAATGTGAAGAACTTGTTTTAAAAATAACCTTCATTGTTTTTTCTAAATATGAAAGTAGCACATCTTATTTAATAGAATATTTGCCACATTCATAAAAATACTAAAGAGAGAAGTGAAATCCCCCTCTCATTCTGCCCCTTTTGAGCTTAAGTCCAAAAAAAAAAAACAAAAACACTTTGTCTAATGATTTAAGAACTAAAAAAGCAAGTGCTCTGTGCCCTGAGGCAGACTTGGAACTTTTCAAAGCAGAGTTTTTTTTGTTTTTTTTTTTAACAGAAATTGTATTTCCTCTCCTCCCCCATCACAGTCCTACCTTCATTATTCATCCTTATCATTTCACACTGATGTCCTGTGTGCCTTTATAAAATGAGGGGGCAATGACTCACATCTTTTATTCATAATGACTTATTCACTGCTGTTGTACTCCTGGAATAGCTCTTAATAGAGAGAAACAAGTATGTTCCTGAAATCTATGCTAATAAGAGGACTGTATAGACCTGAAGACAAAAAAAAAGGAAGAAAAAAAGTTGCCCCAAAGGGTGAACAAATAAGCAAGTGGCCTTATTCTCCTTCACTTTTTGATGCAGGGCAGTTTTCAGTCTGGTCTCTGCCTCCCACGGTTGTCTCTGATGCATGGGTGAGAGTCAGATGGAGTGAGCCATATATTTATATTGATTTAAGTGAGGCAAAGTATGGGTTCTATTTAAAGGGGAAATTCAGCTCTTTCGTAAACAGTTATTCCAAATAAGCAGACATTGAATCATTGTCCCCAAATCCAAACATATCGAGGGAAGACACCACCACCTCTCTAGTGCTGAGTGGAAATTTTCTTCTTGCACATATGCTGACCGAGTGGGAGAAATTGTCCCATTACGTGTTGTGAAGTTTTTGATGTATAACACATTTGCCTGCCTGTCAGTTTAATGGAACTCAATTGAAACAAGAAAAGGAAATTCCATTTTGTGTTTGTGAAAATTCCAACTACATTGATTATTTTTGCTTTTCAGGCTGTAACTTTAAATAGGTATACAGTGCCCATGCCCGTAGATTTTTTTTTTTTCCTCACAAAATGATCATTTATTTATTAGATCACTGTCTCTGCAAAACACATCCTCTCTTTGTACAGTGCCAGTGAGGAAACGGAGGCATGGGAAGCTTCCAGATTTTGATGAAGCTCACAGGAGTCCGTGGTACAACTTAGAAACGAATAAAAGATCCCATTTCCTATTTAATTACTCTACCATTGGTGTTTGCACAGACTTCCAGATTTTGCCTTTAGAAAGTAAATGGCAGATACTCTTTCTCCTTCTTCCACATGAAACTTTCCAGGTGATTTTAGCAAGAGGTCATCAGTGGTGGTCTTGGTGAGCACCTGAAACCCATGGAAATCGCTGCATTCTTCAGAAGGGGAGGAACTATGTTTGGTACCGCTTCCCTTCAAGGGTCCTGTGATCCCCTTTCTCCTGATAGGGAACATGCCCTACCTTATCATTCCTGGCAGGACTCTCCCTGGGTGTCTGGAGATATTTGAGAGGACCTGTGTACTTCGAGCTCCCAAAGTCACCTTGGCTTTGGGGCAGGGTTTTCACCATTGTCTCCGTCACCTGGAGTTTTCATCTTGGGGCCCGTTCATTTGCCATATTTTGTTTCCTGTGAAGGTATGTGGGCTAGTAATTAGGAAAGCAGCCAGAATAAAGAGATGATGGCAGGGCCAGATTAATTTGCACCTCTCATTCTGTCAGTAATTAAGCTGTACAGGAGATTCAGATGGAGGCAAGCTCTTGGCTTGGTAGTGCTGTCTCCCATGTGGTCTGGGGGGTGAGAAGTCATCCAGGTTGAGGACCAACTAGATACAAGATGGAAAGAGGGTGCTTCAATTGGAACCAATGATGTGCCTCTTGCTCTTAGTTACTTGAGATACAATAAGTCACGCAAAATATTTGCCTTTAGCAGCTAGACTACTGTATGGGCTGATTAGTGAGGAATCTTTCACAAGGAAGCTTGACTCAAGGTCATTGTTTATTTTTGCTGGACAGATGAATCACCATTATCGAAAAGGCCGTGGGACAGACTGGTTTTAGTGATGAATTGTGGAGCCAGAGGGCATGGATGGAATCCCAGTTCTGTCCCCTTCTCACTGTACGGTCTTAGATGAGATAGTCAATCTCCATCTGCCTCGATATATGGGAATGTAAACAGTAGCTATTTTATGGGGTGTAGATTCAGTGAGTTAACATATAACATGTGCTTAAAAGAGTGTCTTGAATGTCATAAATATTATCTATTGTTTTCTCTTATTATTATTGCCATTATTTTTTTCCATTTGTATTCTGGGGCTGTTTTGAGTTATGTATGTGTGCATGTGTGCATGCTTCATAAGGCAAGAGTCTGTAACATATTATGATGGAAATCATTTTGAAGATGGAATTAAATCAGGAACCAGAGGCATGAAGCCAGCAACTGTCAACAGTTATAGTGTGGCCTTTCTTTTGCAAAAGGAGTTGACGAGAAGGCAGAATTCTTTCATAAGTGACTTTTAAGTTGTTACGATGCTCTGCCCCGAGGCCTTTCTTTGTTCTATATCAATCAGCTGCTTTCTTGGTGGGCTGACCATTTTGTGATTATCTTCCCTTTCGAAAATAAATATCCTCATGTAATTAGACTGGACTTAGGTCAGTTGCTCTGTAGATCAAATGTGCATTCCAGTTGTCTTAACCCCTTTTTGCTACTCATCTCTCCCTACTACTCCTCCCTCTACCTCTCTATTTGGGCAGTTTCGCTCAGGTCTGTTTCCTCATAATCCCTCCCCTTTGCCCCACTAATGCCCCATGCTTTCTTCTCCTCTAATCCATGAAATCCATGACTGCCACATCCTCTTCCTGGCTGTGATTTACATCCAGTGACCCTGGCCTCTTTCTAGCCTGCGATGTCTTGCCTGCCTTCCTTCATAATGTCAGGGTTTAGGACACTAACGTTTTATGGGGTCAGAGATAGAGACTGACCAAGAGGGCATGGACAGGAGGTACTCTCTGAGTGCCACCGAGGAGCCTTGAGACTGGTGACTCTCCTGGGAAGGCCCTGGACTTTCCGTCATGGGTGCCAAGTGGATTCCTCAGTAAAGTGAGGCTGAATTCCATGAGAACTGAGGAGAGCTGGTTGACATTAGCAGGGCTTCCATAGGCGGCTTTGTGCTTGCTAACCGTGGTCGGTTGGCTTAGTGGAATCTGCCCACAGCTGTGGAAGGGAACTGTTTCCAGGCAATGAGTTCAGGGAACAGAAAGGCCTCAGGAGGACCTAATTATTAAAGTCCATGGGGGTTAAGGAAGGCAGGGGCAGCTCAAAGGCCAGGGGTCAGATCCTCTTTCCATGCAATTCCTGGGAAATCACTTCTGAGTTTCCAGGCCAAATTAGAAGTTGAGGGTCGGAAAAGATAGAGCAGAAAGTCAGTTGTGTGCTCTTTGAAAAGATGGGGAGGGAAGGGCCTGGATGAGTGAGAAGAGGAATGGAAAGCTTTCCCCCCAAACTTTAAAAAAGAGCAGTGAGATTAAAGTATACCATGAAAGATGAAGGCCTTTTTAACCAGGCAATTCAGGATGCCTGGTCTCTGAAACCAAGTCCTACAGTCCTTCCTTGAGGGAAGGCCCCAGGGTCTTCCCTCTTGTTTTGTTCAGGGAAGGCCAGCTTGGGGAGGTGCAGCTCACTAGTGTGGTCTTTTTAATGGATTCTTCACCCATCACTGGCCTAAGAAGTTATGCCATTTTTTAATTTTATTGAGACTTTATCAGTTTTGTGATGAAAAAAATTTGAAGATGAATTGGAACACATTCAGCACAGCGTGGGTAATGCCAACTGCTGATGTAACCAAGGCTTACGTGGTTACATAAACATGTGTCTAACCATATGTCAGCATGACCCTCTCTACCACACCCCCCAAGTGGAAAAGAACTATTGTTTTCAATAGAAGCAGACAAATCAGAGGTTAGTAATGATAGCACATGGGCCAGAGAGGATGTTCAGGACAGTATCTCCTGGGATGGACCCTTCCCTTTACATCTTCCACCACCAACATCTGAGTCACTGCATCATGCCCTCCTCCAGAGCATGGTGGGATGACTTTGGCTTTCCAGCCCCACCCACATCCATATTTCTCATCTTGCTTCTACCCAGGGTGGATTGTTGAGCAGATGGTGCTAAGAAAACTGGCTTACAATATGGAGAAAAGTAAAACTAGAGTCTCATACAGATCTGGACTCTAGGTGGATTAAGGACTGAAATGAAAAAGGTAAAAATATGAAGTCCAGAGAAGTACTGAATACTATTTCAGTGACTTAATGCTGGGAAATATTTCTTAATAAGTATTCCAGTAAAGCACAAGCTATAAAGCAAAACATTGATGAATGTGGTTATATAAAATTGAGGATTTCCAGGTTACATTGGGAGATACCAGAAAAGTCTGATCTCCAAAAGATACAAGAACTTTCTAGAAATCAATTTCTAGAACGTATAGCTAATCAAATCTAGAAAAAGATGGGAAACATAAAAATAATTGGAAAAGCATACAAGCAGGAAATTCACAAAAAGGGAAATCCAAATTGTTAATACATATTATTTTTAATACATATAACCTATATGAAGTAACACTCAAAATTATTGATTCAGAGAAATGCAAATTAGAAGAACTAGATAACACTTTATACCCGGGAGACTGACAAAGATTACAAAGTTGGTCATGTCAAATCTTAAAAGAGGTAGAAAATAGGAATCCTTGCACTACCTAGCAAGTATCCTGGTATAACATTTGGGACAGTGATTTGATAACTGTCATATAGTCTGTGACATGTTTATCCAATTCCTGGGTATGTACTCCAGGGGTATTCTAAGATAAGATCATGAGGAGACATACAAGGGATGCTTATTATAGTGCTGGTTTTGGTATCAGAGAATTGAAGGCCAACTTAGAAGAATGCATTAATAAAAATGTAGTTGATACTACAGAATACATACTTTGTAACAGAAGAAACTTGCTAAATATCACCATAGCAACATGTATAGATCTTAACAACATAGATGTAAAAAAAGTAATAAATAGTGTGGGGTACATGGCACAATACTATTGATGTAAATTCAACTACAGGGCTTCCCTGGTGGCTCAGTGGTAAAGAATCTACTTGCCAGTGCGGGAGACACGGATTGGATCCCTGTGTCAGGAAGATTCCCTGGAGAAGGAAATGGCAACCCAGTCCAGTATTCTTACCTGGGAAATTTCATGGACAGAGGAGCCTGGTGGGCTAGGACTTGGACACGACTTAGCAACTAAACAACAGCAACAACTTCAACTACATATTCAAAATAAGGATCTATCTATTTTTTAAGGAACCTATACAAATTAAAATCTACATGTTAATCACAGAAATGCATATGAGTGAAGAGAAGTGGGTTTCAAGGGGAAATTTGCTGAGAATTAGTTTTCTAATTGCTAAAACAAATTATCACAAACTTAGTGACTTTGAAACAACACCTATATATTAACTCAGAGTTCTGTAGGTGAGAAATCTGGCAGAACATAGCACGGTTCTCTATTGAGAGGAACACATGTCCAAAACCAAGATGTTTTGTTGGCTGAGTTTTTGTCTAAGGCTCTGGGGAAAAGTTTGTATCTAAGCTTAGTTCATTGTGGTTGTAGGACTGTGGTTCTTTCTGGCTGTAAGTCAGAGACAACTGGCTCCTAGCATCTACCTGCATTCCTGGCCACATGGCCACCCTCTTGTCTTCAAACTAGCAATGATGCATCAAATTCTCTCATGCTTCCCATCTCTTCTTTCTTCCCCCATGACAAGTCAGAAAAAACTCTGATGTCAAAGGGCTAACATGATTATATCATGGCCACTCTGATAATATCCATATTTTAAGGTCAACTGATTTGGTACCTTAATGATGTCATCAAAATTCCTTTACAGTAGCAACTAGATTAATGTTCCATTGAATAACTGGAGATGATCTAAACTTCTAAAGTGGCCTGGGACTATCAGGTAAGTTTTATTTCAGTGTCCTTGATCTCCTGGAGAGAGTTTCACAGTTGTTGTTCATTAGTTTGTCCATTTGACATTTTTAGCCAGCAAAGACCTCATCCTCATCTTAAATCTTGACTTGATCTGGAAGTAAATATATCATAGACTATGCCATGAGGAACTTGATCTTACCTTGAGTATAATGAGCTGGATGCAGTCCAGCTACACAGGGAGCCAGTTTAGGCTTATCAAGCTGAAGTCCATGTTCTGAACGTTACAGAACACCATGTTCTTGTGAGTGACTTGACTTTGTCAGGCTGCCTTATCTGTTCTCAGCAGCTTGCCAAGTACGGCAGGTGCATTCCCCAAAGAAGGGGCTGAGTGTTGTTCACCACTGGCTTTGAAGAATAGCTTTTCAGTTACATTTTCCAGGTCCTCTTAGCCTGGGGCTGTTTTCTTGGCCATCTTGGTACTCAGCCTTCTTTTGCATCTAGTGTTTGTCTGCTTGATATCAGAAATTCAGCTTCCTTACTGAAAAATCTTTCTCAGAATACAGATTCTGCCTGAGATGTCAAGATTTCCTCCTGAGTCCACACTCGAAAGTTGTCAAGCAAGTAGAACATCTGCCCATCTTGTTTTTTTTTTTCAAAGTGGTCCCTTTGGCAATGCATAGAGTAGAAAATATGAGGTAAGGAAGAGACTTTATGCAGCCAGAGTAACCTAAGAATCCATTGATTTGTCTCCATTTGTTCTAGGAGGGCTATTAGGGATGTACTTACTTTATGCTATTGCTAGTCACTGCTTTTGTGCCTTTCTAGAGTAATAGATGAGAATAAAAATGCACATGAGAATCAAAGAAAAAGCCCTCTGGCATTTAGACTTTGAACTTCATGTTTTCAATTACTTTGTATTGGTTCTAAGGAACATCTACATAATTATGTGGTATTTTTCCAGCCCTCCCGCCATGGCTCCAATCAAAGTAACTGTTTTCTCAATTAAAAATTTTTTAATTTGAAGTATAGTTGATTTACAATGTTGTGTTAATTTATGATGTACAGCAAAGTGATTTAGTTTTACATATATGTATATGTTTTACTAAATCATTATATGTAAAACTAATGGTAAAGCGTCTGCCTGCAATGCAGGAAACCTGGGTTCGATCCCTGGGTCGGGAAGATCCTCTGGAGAAGGAAATGGGAACCCACTCCAGTGCTCTTGCCTGGAAGATCCCATGGACGGAGGAGAGTGGTAGATTACAGTCCATGGGGTCACAAAGAGTTGGACACGACTGCATGACTTCACTTTCACTTTAATGCCTATATATGTGTGTGTGTGTGTATAATATAGGTTTCTCAGGTGGCACAGTGGTAAAAATATGCCTGCTAATGCATATATCTCTGCTTCATATCTCCTGATAATTCATGAGTTAATTTTCATAAGTAACAGAATGCAAAAGCCTACATATGAAACAATAACTAAATGTTTACATACCAGCAGTAGTGCAAAATGATGTATGTGGATTCTGTCAGAGAACACATTTTTTGGGTGAAGGGTTAGATAGCAAGTTTTTCAGTCTTCGGGAGCCACACAGTCTCTGTCACAGCTCCTCAGCTTTCCTGTTACAGTGTGAAAGTAGCCATAGACAATTCATAAATGAATGAATGTGACTGTGTTCCAATAAAACTTTATTTACAAAAACAAGTGGCCTGGGTTTGGCTCATGGACCAGAGTTTGCCAATCCTTGAATTATATCCTTTAATTCTTATAGGAGCCCTGTATATAGAGACTATTATTATTTCTACTTTATGGATAAGGAAACTAAAGCCTAGAATAGTTAGCTAGTTTGTCTAATTTCACACTAAAAATTAGAAAATCCAGGATTTGATTTTCCATTGTGACTTCAGAACTCAGCTCTTATCTTTGAGCTATAAACTACTTCTGACTACCACTAAAGAAATAAGTAAACAAACATTTGGGTCTTATGTTTTATTATTGTTTATTGACTAGGAAATACAGTTTTCCTGAGCTACAAGTACAAAATTCTATCTATAACTTTTCATCAGTTTCTTTGATGTAAGTAAGACTGACCTTCCCCTGCTTATGCCCCACTATGTGATCTGATCCTGGTTGAAGGTGCTCAGAAGTAGGGGCATTTCATCAGGGTTGATCTTGAACGGGCTTCCCCTGTGGCTCAGAGGATGAGGAATCTGCCTGCAATGCAGGAGACACAAGAGATGTGGGCTCGATCCCTGGGTGGGGAAGATCCCCTGGAGAAGGAAATGGCAACCCACTCCAGTATTCTTGCTTGGAAAATCTCATCAACATAGGAGCCTAGTGGGCTGTAGTTCATGAGGGTCACAAAGAGTTGGACACGCCTGAGCACAAGGTACATGCTGAGGCTGATCCTGAAAGCACTGTTCCAGGTCTACTTGTTAGCCTTGAACAGCCTTCTATTGGGCCAGGTCTTTATGAGGGGAGTGATGCTTGCAGTTCCATCAGTTTTAATTTTTGTGGATGACTGGTTTAGTTGGTAAGTGGATGACTGAGAACTATTTAATAGCAACCATTCCTGTATGTTACTAAGGGTCATTAAGCTTCAGTATTCATAAACTCAAATTAATGCATTGTTGGAGCTTATTTTAGACTCTGATTCAGTATTTTATGAAGAAACCTGGTGGCCCTGTAATGCTTGGCAATGTAGCACGGGACCCCCTGCCCTCCAAATGGGGTGGCTGCAGTTCTGCAGTTTTGGAACAGAAGCTTCTAACCAGTTACCATCAGGGTGGTACTTAGCTTTTTGTATTTGCTACTGCATGAGTGCGTGCGTGCTGAGTCACTTAAGTCCTGTCTGACTCTTTGTAACCCTGTGGACTGTGGACTGTAGCCTGCGAGGATCCTCTGTCCATGGGATTCTCCAGGCAAGAATACTGGGAGGGCGTTGTCATGGCTTCCTCTAGGGGTTCTTCCCAACTCAAAGACTGAAAACTGTGTCTCCTGTGGTTCCTGCATTGTATGTGGATTCTTTACCATTGAGCCACCAGTGAAGCCCGTACTTGCTACTCTTCTTTTTTAAGATATTTATTGATGCCTTTATTTATTTGGCTGTACCAGATCTTAGTTGTGGCATGCAGAATCTTTAGTTTTGGCATGTGAACTCTTAGTTTTGGCATATGGGATCTAATTCCCTGACCAGGGATTGAACCCATACCCCCTGTATTAGGAGCGTGGAGTCTTAGCCATTGGACCACCAGGGAAATCCCTTACTATTATTCTTGATTTTTAATTACAAATTGCCCTTAAGTTTAGTTTATTATCTGTTATATAATCAATCAAGTAATGTGTAGTGGTACACATTTCATCAGGAGTGTTTTTGACATGTTTTCAAGCAGTTAGACATGTATATGTATTTATGTACCTATAAATATAGGTACATAAATGTGTACGCATGTATATGTTGAAGTGCAAATTGAACAACCCCATATGCTATTGTTCATACTGATGGTTTTCATCTTCCCCAAATCCACATTATTTTCCATTAACAATTTAAAACATGGGAAAGTTAGGTGAGCAGTGAATCCTTTGCCTCCGCTAAGTAGACTTCCATTAAAAAAAAGTTTCAGTTCCATGGATCAGGAAGAGAGCTCTTCTTTTCTGAGCATACTATTGCAGACCTTACCAAGAGGCACAAATCAAATAAAAACTTTTAGAAGAGAAGTAGAAAACCAATTTATTTTTTAAATTCCCTTGGAAATGTCTTTCTTATCACCAGCAGAGCATCTAGCAATACACGGGTGAAAATACATATATTTTCATCTTCTTTTCAGGAAGGAGCTTTTTGTAGCACCTCCCTCTCCCCTAACTGCAGTCAAACAGCTGGGTCAAATGATATGTATAACCTATTCCTCTGTGGCTAGGGAGGGATCTGTTTCAGCGTAGCATTTTTCTAAATCCAATTTGCAGACGTGACCTGGCTCAGCCTCATTCTCTAGAATAAGCCTGATTCTAGTAAGGTGCATACTCGTCAGCTTACATAATTGAGGACCCGAATCACAGAAGTGCTTCCACTAATTTCTCTATAGAACTATAAGTCCAGCAGAGGATTGTATGGGGAAGAGTTGTTTGCAGTTTGGTCCAACTATCTCACTTCCAAAGAATTTTCATATAATAAATTATCACTTCTTTCTCAATCATAATTTGCTGAGTAAAACCCCATGTATTTAGAGCTATCCACTGGAAATTATCTGATCTGTTTTTGCCAAAATAAAAAACATATCTGCTTGCATATAAATTTCCAAGTACTACATTTGCATCACTAGTTAAGAACCTTATGGTTTTGTGTGGCATTTGAAGCCCAAATCCTAGATGTACAAACTTACCTCTTGGCAGAAGGTTCTGCCACATTCATTGCTCTGTCATTGAAAGTCATCAGAGTTTGCCACTGGCTAAAACTCCTGTCCAGTGAAATGACATACCAACCCTAGTTTTCCTCCCTGAAAAATGTGGGTCCACAGTGTGTCCTGAGGTATCTCTAGATTCCTGACCACTAACTGATTTCTTTTGGGTGCTCTGTGTTCTTACATTTGGCTAAGAGGGCTGTGCAGAATTTCAGTAGATGATTTGACTCTTTACAAAGATAAGGGTATTTTAAGCAGGTTTTGTGGAGTTACTTCTGAAGACCTCCTCATGTGTAACTCTTTGATTGTTTGCAGGACAGAAAAGCTTGTGCAAACTTTATCCTTGATTGTTGTTCAGTTGCTCAGTCATCCGACTCTTTGTGATCCCATGGACTACAGCACACCAGGCTTCCCTGTCCTTCACTATCTTGCAGGGTTTGCTCCAACTCATGTCCACCAAGTCAGTGATGCCATCCAACCATCTCATCCTCTGTCATCCCCTTCTCCTCTTGCCTTCAATCTTTCCCAGCATCAGGGTCTTTTCCAATGAGTCAGTTCTTTGCATCTGTTGGCCAAAGTATTAGAGCTTCAGTTTCAGCATGAGTCCTTCCAATGAATATTCAGGGTTGATTTCCTTTAGGACTGGCTGATTTGATCTCCTTGCAGTCGAAGGAACTCTCAAGAGTCTTCTCCAACACCACTGTTCAAAAGGATCAATTCTTCGGTGCTCAGCCTTCTTTATGGTCCAATTGTCATATCCATACATGACTACTGGAAAACCATAACTTTGACTGTATGGACCTTTGATTAGGCATAGATGAAATCTCTCTAGTTTTCCTTGCGAACTCTGTTACAATGTGCTTGCCAGCTGCTTCTAACACATAGCTCCCAAATCCTAATGGCGAGTCACAATAAATATCGTTTCTCATTCACATCATTGCCTAGTCGGGTCAGCATCTCTTCCAGATGGCTCTCCTCCAAGAAGTGGCGCCCCTTCCAGTGATGACTCAGAAGTATAGCCTCATTCATCAGGTGGCTTTGCCATGTTGGAATCCTTTACTTTCCACCTGCTGAAAAACTATCAAGGTGTGAACTGAGGATCTCCTAGGGGCCAGACTAGGAAGTGTCATCCTAGCCATGACTACATAACTTTACAGAGCAAGGCATGCTGGGAAGTGAGGCTGTTTTGTGTGGACAGAAAGAATTGGGATTGGTGAACACAGGCAGGCTCAGCTACAAATACCATCGCAGGACCTTTCTCCCACATTTGTGTTCCTGAACTGATGGCCAATTCCTAGACAGCCATTCTTTGGAATGTTAAAAGATAAACTGAGGCATATTAAAATGTAGAAGAGTTTAAAATAAAACAAAACATACTCATAGAATCAGAGAACAAATGGGTGATTGCCAGAAGAGAGAGGGGTGCAGGGGGGCAGTTGAGGGGAATAGGTGAAGTGGCCTAAGAGGTACAGACCTCTGTATATAATGAATAAGTCATCAAGATGTAATATACATCATAAGGAATATAGCCAATAGTTTTGTAATAACTTTGTAATGGGATAGATGGTTATTAGATTTATCAAGCTGATCATTTCATAGTGTATGCAAAAGTCAAATCATTATGTAGTACACTTGAAACTAACATAATATTTTACATTAGCTATGTTGTTTGGTCACTAAGTCATGTCCACCTCTTTTGTGACCCACCCATGGACTGTAACCTGCCAGGGATACCCTGTCCATGGGATTCTCCAGGCAAGAATACTGGAATGGATTGCCATTCCCAACCTGGGATCAAATCCGCATCTCCCATGGACAGAGGAGCATAGCAGGCCATAGACCACAGGGCTGCAGAGAGTCTGACATGACTGAAGCAATTTAGCACAGCACAGCACAGCTTAAAGCCTAGTTGGCTAATTGGCATTGGTTATCCTTAAGTTTCAGTGTCATAAACTTGAGGCATTTTACAGGCTTAAGTTTTGGTTTGCTTACATGGACCACCATGGCATTGGGGCTCCCTCAGGATAATGACTTCCTTGTTTAATTGCTGGAACAAGAGTTAGCTGATTGGCTCTGCATGCAACCAGCAGGGCACTCTTCTGCTTCACCCCTGCTCTGAATAAAAACTGGATGACTTGGAATGAGGAAATCTATTTTTTTCAGGCGTGTTTGTGTTCTTATTCATGTTGTTTCTTATTTCTACGTGGACTAAATTGCCTAGCTGAAGCTTGCAAAAATGTAAACTTCAGGGCCATTCCTCTATTAAAATGAACTGGCAGATGGTCTTTACTGGAGAAAGGAGGCTGCCTTCCAGGGCTTCTGAGACCCACAACTCTCCAGTGGGGCTGCTACAAACCCACATGTAATCACACTTTGTTCCTTTCCCCTGGCAGTGGCTTCATGGGGGTAGAGCATAGAAGTTAAGAGCATAGATTGGGTTTGAGTCCTGGGTCAGGCACTTGAAACTATTTGAACTTGAAATATAAGTGAACATAACTAATGGCACCCCACTCCAGTACTCCTGCCTGGAAAATCCCATGGACAGAGAAGACTGGTAGGCTGCAGTCCATGGGGTTGTGAAGAGTTGGACACAACTGAGCGACTTCACTTTTCACTTTCATGCATTGGAGGAGGAAATGGCAACCCACTCCAGTGTTCTTGCCTGGAGAATCCCACAGACGGGGGAGCCTGATGGGCTACCGTCTATGGGGTCGCACAGAGTCGGACACGACTGAAGTGACTTAGCAGCAGCAGCAGCAACCATTTAACTCAGCCTGGGAGGTTATCATCTCCACCCAGGTCAGGCTCCTCAAGACCATCCCCATGGAAAAGAAATGCAAAAAAACAAAATGGCTGTCTGGGGAGGCCTTACAAATAGCTGTGAAAACAAGAGAAGCAAAAAGCAATGGACAAAAGGAAAGGTATAACCATCTGAATGCAGAGTTCCAAAGAATAGCAAGAAGAGATAAGAAAGTCTTCCTCAGTGATCAATGCAAAGAAATAGAGGAAAACAACAGAATGGGGAAGACTAGAAATCTCTTCAAGAAAATTAGAGATACCAAGGGAACATTTCACGCAAAGATGGGCTTGATAAAAGACAGAAATGGTATGGACCTAACAGAAGCAGAAGATATTAAGAAGAGGAGGCAAGAATACACAGAAGAACTGTACAAAAAAGATCATGGCCCAGATAATCACAATGGTGTGATCACTGATCTGGAGCCAGACATCCTGGAATGTGAAGTCAAGTGGGCCTTAGAAAGCATCACTACGAACAAAGCTAGTGGAGGTGATGGATTCCAGTTGAGCTATTTCAAATCCTGAAAGATGATGCTGCGAAAGTGCTGCACTCAATATGCCAGCAAATTGGGAAAACTCAGCAGTGGCCACAGGACTGGAAAAGGTCAGTTTTCATTCCAATCCCAAAGAAAGGCAGTGCCAAAGAATGCTCAAACTACCACACAATTGCACTCATCTCACACGCTAGTAAAGTAATGCTCAAAATTCTCCAAGCCAGGCTTCAGCAATACGTGAACCGTGAACCTCCAGATGTTCAAGCTGGTTTTAGAAAAGGCAGAGGAACCAGAGATCAGATTGCCAACATCCGCTGGATCATGGAAAAAGCAAGAGAGTTCCAGAAAAACATCTATTTCTGCTTTAATGACTATGCCAAAGCCTTGGACTGTGTGGATCACAAGAAACTGTGGAAAATTCTGAAAGAGATGGGAATACCAGACCACCTGACCTGCCTCTTGAGAAAGCTATATGCAGGTCAGGAAGCAACAGTTAGAACTGGACATGGAACCACAGACTGGTTCCAAATAGGAAAAGGAGTACATCAAGGCTGTATATTGTCACCCTGCTTATTTAACTTCAATGCAGAGTACATCATGAGAAACGCTGGACTGGAAGAAGCACAAGCTGGAATCAAGATTGCCAGGAGAAATATCAATAACCTCAGATATCCAGATGACACCACCCTTATGGCTGAAAGTGAAGAGGAGCTAAAGAGCCTCTTGATGAAAGTGAAAGAGGAGAGTGAAAAAATTGGCTTAAAGCTCAACATTCAGAAAACAAAGATCATGGCATCTGGTCCCATCACTACATGGGAAATAGATGGGGAAACAGTGTCAGACTTCAGTTTTTTGGGCTCCAAAATCACTGCAGATGGTGACTGCAGCCATGAAATTAAAAGATGCTTACTCCTTGAAAGGAAAGTTATGACCAACCTAGATAGCATATTCAAAAGCAGAGATATTACTTTGCCAACAAAGGTCCATCTAGTCAAGGCTATAGTTTTTCCAGTAGTCATGTATGGATGTGTGAGTTGGACTATAAAGAAAGCAGAGTGCCGAATAACTGATGCTTTCGAACTGTGGTGTTGGAGAAGACTCTGGAGAGTCCCTTGGACTGCAAGGAGATCCAACCAGTCCATTCTGGAGATCAGCCCTGGGATTTCTTTGGAAGGAATGATGCTAAAGCTGAAACTCCAGTACTTTGGCCACCTCATGCGAAGAGTTGACTCATTGGAAAAGACTCTGATGCTGGGAGGGATTGGGGGCAGGAGAAGAAGGGGATGACAGGGGATGAGATAGCTGGATGGCATCACCAACTCGAAGCACATGAGTTTGGACGAACTCCGGGAATTGGTGATGGACATGGAGGCCTGGCGTGCTGCGATTCATGGGGTCGCAAAGAGTTGGACATGTCTGAGTGACTGAACTGAACTGAAGCCTCAGGAATGAGTTTTTCTTTTTTTTTTAATTTAGAATTTTAAGTAAAATGTATTTTCTGCGTATCAGATTTCAGTTACTTTAAAGTTACTGGGTATTGGCACTGTTAGGGGGGAGGGCACACTCATGTCCAGCTACTTGGAATGGATTATGGTACAAGTGTTCAGAGGGATGTGTTTTAATACAGATCAAAATAAAAATTTGTATGATTTATGACCTGATGATTCCATTTCTAGGATTTTATTTCCAGTATATCCTCTAAAGTTCAGCTACCAGAATATTTACAAAAGCACTAATCATAATAATAAAAAGACATAAATAGAAAACAAACCAAATGCCCAACAATATGGAAATGTTCAAACAAACAGATTTTCTTCATGCAATAGAAAATTAAGGAGCCATTCTCAGTATCTTGGGTGATAATTTGATGATGAAGAAAAGAATTTATAATACTGTTAAATGTGAGAAACATCATGATATGAGTCAAAATTTTAAATTATAAAGACTATAGATATTACGAAAGCTACAGGAATGTCACCAGGTATTATAATATTACCTGATATTACTTTCCTGAGGTATATTTTCCAAACTTTCTTTATACTTAGCAATAAAAAATTATAGTTCAGTAATTAAAAAAACCCAACCCTACAAACTAAAATTTCCTCTCTCAACTGATACTAGCTTTAGTTCTATTGACTTCAGAGCAGTTTATTATCTCCTCTACCCATTAATTGTTTTCCAGTTGTCTTAAGATTGTGTGCAAATGCCAAACATGATCTACTGAACACATTTTTAAAGGTTGTATGTGTAAAGCTATTCTCTAAGAGTTCCCAGATGGGCCACACATAAAGCATTATTAGAAGGGAACAATCCGTGTGGCTCTTTTAGTCTCTTTTAATGTGATAATAGCTAGATTGTTGTTAGCAGTCCGCTCTACATTTAATTTAAATCTACTGCTCTTGGTGTCAAAGAATGAAATTCCCCCTGCAGGGGAAGCCCTGAATTTTTAATTTTATAAATATTATCAATAGTCCTGGCAATTTCAATTTTTTGTTTCAATATTTTGAAAGAAAACAAAGAACGTTAGCATTTGAAAAGTCTCAAAATTTATAGATGGTACAGTTGAGACTCAGAGAAATAAAAGGATTTTCCCAAGGTCACAGTCAATGCCACATATGCCTAAGTAAATGTTAGCCTCCTGTGGTGCACTATATCTTGAAGAGTCTGCATATATAATTCATTAACAGAAAGGAAGTGAAATTACTGCTCGATAATCACAGATACAAAATGGCAGCCGGAAAATGGTGACTCTTTCTTTTCCCTTCCCAGCTGGTCAACTTTTATCTTTATGTGAGTACTTCTCTCTCTCTCTGTACTCTGTCCTTTTCTCTTTTCTGCCCTTCTGCTCTGCTCATCCAGATCAAAAATAGGAAGTATGTCACTGATGACACCATTGTGGGATGGCCCCTTGATGCTTCATGCGGGAAATATTTGGGTCTCTCAGATTCTTCTGAGTGGAGTATCTATCTCTAGGACAAGTAAATCTCAGTTTTCTTTTCATAAGAAAAAAGCTCATGTTTTATTATATTCAAAAGCTTGCCTTAAAATCTCTGTATAGTACTAAGGGATGATTTGCATGATATAACATTAGATGAGAAAAGAAGGTGGAGAAAAATTTACAAAAATTTGCAAAATAGATCTTTTCTAGGCTTGTAAAGTGGTGCTGGATGCCACATGGGAATTCAGCAGGGGCTTTTTGTCAGCAGCTTTAATTGTCCTCCATATGGGCCTTTCTTCATGGCTTCTTGAGCTTCCTTAAGCCTGGTGGCTAGGTTCCAAGTGAGAGGACACAGTAGCCGTCAGCCCTTCTCAACGGTAGGTCCAAGACTGCCACTGCATCACTTCCACTATATTCTGCTGATCAGAGTAGTTGACGACCCAGTGAAGATTCAAGGGGATAGAGAAGTATCTTCCATCTCTCACTGTGTCTGTGTGTGTGTGGGGTGGGGGGTGGGTGGTTACAACAAATTTTAGCCATCTTTAATCCACTAAAAGATCCAGTTAAAGACTGGCAAAAGACTTGAACAAGTACTTTGCATAAAAGGGATATTAGCATTACCAATAGGCATGAAAACGTGCTCAATAATTTCTCTGATTCCTTATCAGAAAAATACAAGTTAAAGTTGCAAGATACCACTATATATCAATCAGGAGGGCTAAGATGAATAAACAAACACACACACTTGACAGTACAGTCGTTGGTGAGAATGTAGAGTAATATGAACTCTTAAATATGGTTCATGGGAGCTTAAATTAGTATATGGCATTAGGAATTTGTTTGGCATGATCTGTAGACCACTCACATTCCAGGATGTTTGGACTAGATGAGTGATCACACCATCATGATTATCTTGGTCATGAAGATCTTTTTTGTACAGTTCTTCTGTGTATTCCTGCCACCTCTTCTTAATATCTTCTGCTTCTGTTAGGTCCATACCATTTCTGTCCTTTATCAAGCCCATCTTTGCATGAAATGTTCCCTTGGTATCTCTAATTTTCTTGAAGAGATCTCTAGTTTTTCCCATTCTATTGTTTTCCTCTATTTCTTTGCATTGATCACTGAGGAAGGCTTTCTTGTCTCTTCTTGCTATTCTTTGGAACTCTGCATTCAGATGCTTATATCTTTCCTTTTGTCCTTTGCTTTTCGCTTCTCTTGTTTTCACAGCTATTTGTAAGGCCTCCCCAGACAGCCATTTTGCTTTTTTGCATTTCTTTTCCATGGGGATGGTCTTGATCCCTGTCTCCTGTACAATGTCATGAACCTCCATCCATAGTTCATCAGCTAGAGCCAGACAGCCTGGAATGTGAAGTCAAGTGGGCCTTAGAAAGCATCACTACGAACAAAGCTAGTGGAGATGATGGAATTCCAGTTGAGCCATTTCAAATCCTGAAAGATGATGCTGTGAAAGTGCTGCACTCAATATGCCAGCAAATTTGGAAGACTCAGCAGTGGCCACAGGACTGGAAAAGGTCAGTTTTCATTCCAATCCCAAAGAAAGGCAGTGCCAAAGAATGCTCAAACTACCACACAATTGCACTCATCTCACACGCTAGTAAAGGAATGCTCAAAATTCTCCAAGCCAGGCTTCAGCAATATGTGAACCGTGAACTTCCAGATGTTCAAGCTGGTTTTAGAAAAGGCAGAGGAACCAGAGATCAGATTGCCAATATCCACTGGATCATGGAAAAAGCAAGAGAGTTCCAGAAAAACATCTATTTCTGCTTTAATGACTATGCCAAAGCCTTGGACTGTGTGGATCACAAGAAACTGTGGAAAATTCTGAAAGAGATGGGAATACCAGACCACCTGACCTGCCTCTTGAGAAAGCTATATGCAGGTCAGGAAGCAACAGTTAGAACTGGACATGGAACCACAGACTGGTTCCAAATAGGAAAAGGAGTACATCAAGGCTGTATATTGTCACCCTGCTTATTTAACTTCAATGCAGAGTACATCATGAGAAACGCTGGACTGGAAGAAGCACAAGCTGGAATCAAGATTGCCAGGAGAAATATCAATAACCTCAGATATCCAGATGACATCCAGATGGCAGAAAGTGAAGAGGAGCTAAAGAGCCTCTTGATGAAAGTGAAAGTGGAGAGTGAAAAAATTGGCTTAAAGCTCAACATTCAGAAAATGAAGATCATGGCATCCGGTCCCACCACTTCATGGGAAATAGATGGGGAAACAGTAGAAACAGATGGAAACAGTGTCAGACTTTATTATTTTGGGCTCCAAAATCACTGCAGATGGTGACTGCAGCCATGAAATTAAAAGACGCTTACTCCTTGGAAGGAAAGTGATGACCAACCTAGATAGCATATTCAAAAGCAGAGATATTACTTTACCAACAAAGGTCCATCTAGTCAAGGCTATGGTTTTTCCTGTGGTCATGTATGGATGTGAGAGTTGGACTGTGAAGAAGGCTGAGCGCTGAAGAATTGACGCTTTTGAACTGTGGTGTTGGAGAAGACTCTTGAGAGTCCCTTGGACTGCAAGGAGATCCAACCAGTCCATTCTGAAGGAGATCAGCCCTGGGATTTCTTTGTTTTTTTTTTTAAATTTTATTTTATTTTTAAACTTTACATAATTGTATTACTTTTTCCAAATATCAAAATGAATCCACCACAGGTTCTTTGGAAGGAATGATGCTAAAGCTGAAACTCCAGTACTTTGGCCACCTCATGCGAAGAGTTGACTCATTGGAAAAGACTCTGATGCTGGGAGGGATTGGGGGCAGGAGGAGAAGGGGACGACAGAGGATGAGATGGCTGGATGGCATCACCAACTCGATAGACGTGAGTCTGGGTGAACTCCAGGAGTTGGTGATGGACAGGGAGGCCTGGCGTGCTGCGATTCATGGGGTCGCAAAGAGTCGGACACGACTAAGGGACTGAACTGAACTGTAGACCACTCATAAGGCCTGCAAGTTCATGCTGTCTGTCCCTTGAGAGTTCAGCTGGGATTATTGATTAGGTAACAATTCTTCTTCACTTGAGTCTTTCTATACAGCTTCTTAGGCTTGCTTATAGCATGGTGGCTGGGTTCTAAATTAGAGGAAGCAGCGTGTGTGTACATATGGATGTGGACCCAAAAGAAATGCATATATTTGTGCAACAGAAGATACATGGTGCAAGACTGTTCATGATAGTTGTGTTAGTAATAGAATCAATCTAGAGACAAACCTAATATCCATCAACAACGAATGGATATATAAACCATGGTGTATTCAAGCAGTGGAATAATATACAATAATAAAATAAACTGTTGCTATACTTAACAATGTGAATGCTTCTGACAAAATTAATATTGAATGAAAAAAGCCAAGCACAAGAATTCTTATTCTTTGATTTCTTTTATATGGAGTTCAGGGTTGATTTCCTTTAGGACTGCCTGGTTTGATCTCCTTGCAGTCCAAGGGACTCTTAAGAGTCTTCTCTTGAGAATTGCACCAAAATTCAAAAGCATCAATTCTGCTTCACTCAGCCTTCTTTATGATCCAATTCTCACATCCAAAAATGAGTACTGAAAAAAGCCATAGCTCTGACTACACAGACTTTTGTAGGCAAAGTGACATCTCTGGTTTTTTAATATGCTATCTAGGTTTGTTATAGCTTACATTCCAAGAAGCAAGCATCTTTTAATTTCATGGCTGCAGTCACCATCTGCAGTGATTTTAGAGCCCAAGAAAATAAAATCTTTTGCTGCTTCCACTTTTCCCCTTTTATCCACCATGAAGTGATGGCTTTCCAGGTGGTGCTAGTGGTAAAGAGCCCCCCTGCCAACGCAGGAGACATAAGAGATGTGAGTTCAATCCCTGGGTCCAGAAGATCCCCTAGAGGAGGGCATGGTAACCCCCTCCAGTATTCTTGTTTGGAGAATCCCATGGACAGAAGAGCCTGGTGAGCTACAGTCCATAGGATCCCATAGAGTTGGACACAACTGAAGCAACTTAGCATGCATGCATGATGAGACCAGATGCCATAGTCTTAGTTTTTTAAATGTTGAATTTGAAGTCAGATTTTTCATTCTCCTCTTTCATCCTCATCAAGAGGCTCCTTAGTTCTTCTTTACTTTCTGCCATTAGAGTGACATCATCTGCATATCTGAGGTTGTTGATGTTTCTCCCTATTTTTGATATCCATTGGAAGGATTATTGCTGAAGCTCCAGTACTTTGGCCATGCGATGTGAAGAGCTGACTCACTGGAAAAGACCCTGATGCTTGGAAAGACTGAAGGCAAAAGGAAAAGGTGGCAGCAGAGGATGAGATGGCTAGATAGCGTCACTGACTCAATGGACATGAATTTGAGCAAACTCCAGGAGTTAGTGGGGGACTGAGGGACCTAGCATGCTGCAGTCCATGAGAGCACAAAGAGTCAGATGCATCTTAGTGACTAAACAAACAACAAATGTGGAGTTCAATAAACAAAACTAATCTATGATAACGAATGTCAGAATAACAGTTACCTTTAGGGTGAGTGGTGATAAGCGGGGGCATATAATAAAAGCTTCTGTGTTGGCAAAAATATTCTACTTTTTCATCTTGGTAGTGAGCACCCTGGTATGTTCTTTGTATACAAATTCATTGGGCTGTCCCTTTAAGCTGTGCGCATTTTCCTGTATGTTTGCTTGAGCTAAAGGTAGTAACTTGTCTAAAACTGAACTTCTCTTCCTCCTACCTAAACCGGATGTTTCTCCCTATTTTTGATATTCAGATCTTCCATCTGAGCTAATGGCTCAGATCTTCCCATCTGAGCTAATGGCTCACCTATCCTTTGGGTCATCTCCAAATTCACTCTCTTCCTCTCACATGCCAAATTCATCTGTAATTCCTATTGGTTGTTCAGCATAGGTCTAGCTTCCAGCTACTTTGTCTTCCTCCACTGGAACTGACACTTTGGTCCATTATGACCTCCTAACTGGTCTCTCAGCTTCCACTCTGTCCCTTGCTACATGCTGTTCTTAGAAGTGCAGCCAGACATCCGCTCAAAGCTAAGTCACTTCTTGGCACTCCTCCTGTGGCCCCCGTCTCATACAGAGTAAAAGCCAAAGCCCTTAACATGCTTTATGGGGTCTGGTTTATGGTTTATGGGGTCTGGCCCCATTTCCTCACTGTTTTTCTTATATCCTTTCACTGTCAACCACTCTGGTCTTCTTGTTGTTCCTTGAACACAGCCTGTGCACCTTCCCCATATGGCCATTGTCCTTCCCATTTCTTTTTCCTGATCACATTTCCCCCCAAAAAGCTGCATGGCTGTCACCTCTTTAAGTCTTTTCAGACATCACTTTCTCATGAGAGTTACTCTAACCATCCTGGTTAAGATACCTTTCCCTCATATTCCCCTGCCATGCTTTGAATTTTACCTTTGTACTTCTTCTTATCTTCTGATAAACTATATATTTTACTTATTTATTTTGCATATTGTCTTTGCTCTTCATACAGACTCCCAGGAAATTTTGAAGCAATTTATAGTTTGGGAAGGGCTTCCCTGGTGGCTCAGCAATAAAGAATCCACCTGTAAGGCAGGAGCCACAGAAGATGCAGGTTTGATCACTGGGTAGGGAAGATCCCCTGGAGGAGGGCATGGAAACCTACTCCAGTATTCTTGCCTGGAGAATCCATGTACAGAGTTGCCTGGTGGGCTACAGTCCATGGGGTTGCAAAGAGTTAGACACAACTGAAGCAACTTAGCGCACATGCAAAGTTTGGGAAGCTCTAGTTTTGACTGTCCTGCTTTCAGAGTGCTTTTGCATCCTGTTATTGGGTTTGGTTTTACCCTATGAATTGGCAGAGCACATGCTTTTAGCACCAAATTTATTGTTTGTGGAAATGAGGAGATTGGAGCTTAGAGAAGTAGGTCGTGGTGCTAGAAGTGGAAGGGCCAAGACTTGTACATTCATGTTCAAGGAACTGATTCCAAGGCCAGTATCTTTGTGTATCATTCCCTATGGCCAATGACTCTAACTAAAGGGCAGATGAGATACTGGAGAGAGCCCAGTGAAGAGGTGGGCCAGTGGGCAGAGGAAGTGACTGGGACCTAATTTAGTTATGAAGCAAGATAGTGGTGGTGACTATGTGGACATAAAAATGACAGACCCTGGCTTAGAGATAGCTAGCCCGTTGTCCCCAGTGACTGCTGTGGAGTCAAGTAAGGACAGTCCTGGCTTGATTCCACGTCCAGAGGCTGAAGTAGAGCAGAAGAAGGGCAGATTCCTTAGTGACCAAATACCTCAACTTCAGAGCAATGTTCCTGCGTTGTGAAGTTATATTCCTTTTTTTTTCTCTTAAAATAAAACTTTCTTTAATTATAGATTAATGAATTTTACAACACTGCAAGATAAACAGCTTATTATGCAATTATTTGTTGCATTTCTGTGTACAGGCAATAAATGCTCAGTCATGTCTGACTCTTTGTGACCCCATGGACTGTAGCCTACCAGGCTTCTCTGTCCATGGGATTCTCCAGGCAAGAATACTGGAGTGGGTTACCATTTCCTCCTCCAGGGGATCTTCCCGACCCAGGGATCGAACCCGGGTCTCCCACATTGGAGGCAGATGCTTTAACCTCTGAGCCACCAGGGAAGTCCAACTTCTTTAATTATAGATTAATGAATTTTACAACATTGCAAGATAAACAGTTTATTATGCAATTATTTGTTGCATTTCTGTGTACAAGCAATAAGTAACCCAAAAATGATATTAAGAAATCAGTTTCAGTCACAATAATAAGATACTTAGTAATGCATTTAAGAAAAGCAATGCAATATATCTGAACACTAAAAGGTATAGAGCTCATCTAAGAGAAATTAGAGAAAAATCTCAATAAGTGGAGAGATGTTTCAATGTTTTATAAATGGATTATAAGATAGTCGCATAGCTCTGTAATTTAATAAAAATTTCTAAGCTGTACACTTACAACTGGTGAATTTTATGGTCTGTAATTCATACCTCAATAGAGCTATTTAAAAAGATTGTTTTTTTTTACATCACCTGTCTGGGTATAGGTGCTAGGATGTATTCATGTCAGAAAGCTAATTTTATGTTTGTGCTTTTGAAATAAAGACTGTTGAATATATATGAGTTTATTAAAACCAGGATTTTTAATATTCCTAATTCCAGTCTCTAACTGTTAAACTCCTTAACATTCATCCTCATAGATTTCGGCTTCTAAACTTGTACAAGCTTTTATTTATGTCCACAGCTAAGAAAACTTGCAAAGTATGTTTTTTGTGTTATTTGTTAAAACTATTATGGTGTTTACTATGAGGAGAAGAGGGGAGGAGAAAATAGGGTGCCATGGATAAAAATGAAGCCAAAAGCTGTGGCTCTTATTAGGGTACAGTCATTTCAGTAGCCCGCATGGCAATTGAATAGTTATATTGGGAAGTTTTCTTCACTAAATGGAAACCGGCGATTAGATTTTCCATAGTGAGGGCCTCTTTAATATTGCTAGACTTCTCAGTGTGAGAAGTCCACATATCATCTAACCCCTCTATTAAATATCTTTCTCTTAAGCTGTGGGGAAGTGCCCTGTGAAGCAGCATCTGTCACGGTACTTTTATTTTTGGGGGGAACATGGTTGCTTTACACTGCCATGTCAGCTTCTGCTGTACAGCAGCATGAACCAGGCGTAGATATATATATATCCCCTTTTCTGGCTTCCCTTCCCATTTAGGTCACCACAGGGCCCTGAACAGAGCTCTCTGCCCCACACAGCAGGCCCTCATTAGTCATCTCTTCTTTACAGAGCAGTGCATATATGTCAATCCCAGTCTCCCAGTCCATCCCACCCCTCCCCCCATTCTTCACGCCTGTGACTCTATCTCTGCTCTGCTAATAAGATCACCTATACCATTTTCCTTGGTGGCACTTCCCTGGTGGCTCAGAGGTTAAAGCGTCTGCCTGTAATGCGGGAGACCCGGGTTCGATCCCTGGGTCGGGAAGATCCCCTGGAGAAGGAAATGGTAACCCACTTCAGTATTCTTGCCTGGAGAAATCCCATGGATGGAGAAGCCTGGCAGGCCACAGTCCATGGGGTCGCAAAGAGTCAGACACGACTGAACGACTTCACTTTCACTTTCACCATACCATTTTCCTAGACTCCACATATAGGCATCAATATACAATGTTTGTTTTTCTCTTTCTGACTTACCTCACTCTGTATGACAGACTCTAGGTCCATCCACGTCTCCGCAAATGACACAGTTTTTTTCCTTTCTGTGGCTGAGCAGTACTTCATCATATATATGAACCAGTCCTCTGTGGATGGACATCTAGGTTACCTCCCTGTTCTGGCTGTAGTCCTTGTTTTGCTGGTGCCCACAGACCTCTTAGGGTGTTCCAGGTGGCACTAGTGGTAAAGAACCCGCCTCCCAATGCAGGAGATGTAAGAGATGTGGGTTCAATCCCTGGGTCGGGAAGATTCCCTGGAGAAGGGCATGGCAACCCACTCCAGTATTCTTGCCTGGAGAAACCCATGGCCAGAGGAGCCTGGCAGGTTGGACGCGACTGAAGCGACTTAGCACGCACAGACCTCTTAGTGGTCTCAGATATCCCATAGGATTTACGTAAGAATCAGGTCCAAATTTCTAAAGATTATTTCATTTACATTTGTATATTCTCTCCATCCAACTTTCCTGGTAAATAGATTTGAGACAGCTTACAATTTAACAGGACTAATAGCATAAACATAAAAGATAGTGTATGTGGGGGTGGGGGATATGTAAAAGCCAAAAATATTTTGCTAGTGGATTTACTGTGTTGGAAACATCTGGTTTTTGTCATTCTGAAATCTGGAGAGAAAATGAAAAGTAGCAGCCATTGTCTGATTAAAACTTGCTTAATATTTGGTCACAGGGAGCTGGAAATTTTAGGAGTATGCAATCTAAGAGAAATTCATCACACAAATCTTATTTAAGGGATGTTGACTTCATTAGTGGATTTTTATTTTTACAGATCTATTTTAAAGCATTTTTTTCCTGCTACCAGGTGAATGTTCTGTTTATCCAATAGCATTCTCCAGAGAGTAAAATGCAGCATGCTTAGGGTGGGGGTTTTGTTGGGGGAGCTTTGCATTGTGAGGATCACACTTGTGTTTCCATTATTGCTGCTGCATTCTTAGCACTCCATGACTTAGCATCATTCTGTGCATCACTGTCTTCAGTGCTTTTCACCTGAGTGTGCAAGTTAAATTTAAACTTCTTGAGGACTGAAATGTCTTCCTCTTATGTACTCCCTCACTTCCAGGCCCCCAACATTTTAAAAACTACAAAGTCTTCAGCCATCTCTCAAATGAGTTTGACTATAGAGTCAGATCAATGAAAAGATTTGAACTTGAATTCTCCTCTAAGATTATACTGGGTGAGGGATTTAGAGACAAGAAGGTTTGGTTTGGGTACTGGCTCCAACACTTACAAATTGTGAACCTCAGTTTCCTCTTCTGTAGAATGGGGCAGTTAGTGACCCATTTCTCACAGGACTGTTACTGTCATAAATTTTGTAGTCAGATCTTAGTGAACCCATCAGCAGCACTTGACATAAATAACCCCTTTCTCCTTTCTGTTACACTGTGTTCATATGGTTTCCAGGACACCAAACTCTTTCTGTATCATTGGTCACTCCTTGGTTTCTTTTGCTAGTCTCTTCTTGACCTCTAAAACTAAGTAAGCTCTAAAACTAACCTGTAGCCAACTTTTATTTCTCTCTATCTCTACTCACTGGTGATCTAACCAAACACAAATATAGGCTGACATATGCTAATGACTCCCAAGTTCATATTGGCAGTCCTCATGTTCATTGAACTGATTATTCAACGTCTCCACCTGGAAGTCTCCTAAAAATCTCAAACACATCCAAGACTGAACTCTGGACCTCCCCACTCCTCTCTCTCTAAACTTGCTTTCCCTACAGCTTTCCCCATCTCAGTTCATGATTACTTCATCCTTTGGTTGCTCAAGCCAAAAACCTTGGCATCATCCCTTTTATCTTTCTCTCACTTCCCATGCAAACCATTGGGAATTTGTTGGCCCTATCTTTTAAGAAAACTGCTGATAGTTGGAACATCCTGATTTCAACCTCAGTATTTTTCTCACCAATTCCAATGCCAATATCATAGTTAAACCCCATCCTTATACCCCTATATAATATCTTTTGAAGATTATTGGAGGAAAACGTGTAATTGTCTCCTTGCTTCTAAAAGAAGCTCTCCTACATGGCAGTCATAGTGATTCTTTGAGAAAATGTCAGCTTATGTCACTTCTTGCTTAAAATTCTGCAATAGCTCCTCATCCCTTCCTAAATAGAAGCCAAAATCCTCCCACACATTGATCTACAAGCTAGTACCTCTATGGTTCCCACCCTCAAACCATCTCCACTAGAGGATTTGTATTGGTTTTTCCCTCTGCCTGGAATGCTCTCCCCCTGGACCTCCTGTTTATCTTCATTAAAATGTCATGTTCCCCGTGGGGCTGACCCTGACCTCATATTTGAAATTGCACTCCCTCACATCCAAATAGCAACTCTGTCTTTTTCCCATAGCACCTTTATATCTTCTGAGTTACCATTTTACTTATTTATGTTGGATGTTCCTTCTGTTGCAATGTAATGTAAGATTAAGAAGTCCATATGGGAAGAACCAATGAGCTCATAATTTTCCAGAATTGACAAGAGGCTCAATCCTCAGATGGAAGAAGCATCCCAAGCCTTGAGTAGGACAAACAAACATAAATCTAGGCGCATTTCATCAAAAACACTTAACGTCACCAAAAGCAAATACTAGACTGGTATAGAATTTCTCATTAGTAACAGTAGAGGTCAGAGGACAATACAACAGGGCCCCTGGGGGAAAATGACTGTTAACATTGAATTCTGAATCTGCCAAACCCTTGTTACTCAAAGTGCGATGGAGGACCAGCAGCACACCGTCATGGGGAAAAAGTGAGAAATGCAGGGTCCACCCCAGACCGACCGAATCACAGTAGTTTCATAAGAACTCCAGGGGTTTTGTTTTATACGTTTGTTTTAAAAAGCTTATAAAAGTTTGTGAATATTCACAACTTATAAAGTTTGTGAATCCTTGAACTAGATTATGACCCAAATGAGACCAAAACAAATAGATTTCAAACAAAGAATAAGAGAACCTTGATAAAAAAATTATTTCAATAAGCACATCCAACCCGAAGGAAAGAAGGATGTGGGAAACAAAGAAGTTGGCAAATGTAGGTAAACCTTAAGAATTTAAGATGTAGCCCTTATTCTCAGGGAGGTTACAGTACTGCTGAGAAGAGGAAACCAACATGCCCAGGAAACAGGGGACCATTAGGTACCCTGGAAGTAGTTGTCAGGAAACCTCGATTCTGGTCTGGAATTTGCCATCGTTCACGTGTGTGTTTGACTTTAGAGTAGCCTTTTAATCTATTTGAACCTCAATTTTCTCATTTATGAAAGGAGTTAAGTCACTGTTTTCCAAACTTGTTTGACCCTGACCCACCATAAGAAATGCATTTTACATCTTGACCCAGTTCATTCATATGAAACCATACAATTAAATGTTAATCAGAATTGTGCTTTCCCTTTCTGTGGGCAGTGCACTTGAATGTTTTCTATTCTAATTCCTTTATTAATTTGCTGCTCTATTTTGACTTGAAAATGATAAAACTGAAGGCTCCCTAAAACTCTTTTTGGTTCTGCTGCTGCTGCTGCTAAGTCACTTCAGTCGTATCCGACTCTGTGCAACTCCATAGACGGCAGCCCACCAGGCTACCCGGTCCCTGGGATTCTCCAGGCAAGAACACTGGAGTGGGTTGCCATTTCCTTCTCCAATGCATGAAAATGAAAAGTGAAAGTGAAGTTGCTCAGTCGTGCCCGACTTAGTGACCCCATGGACTGCAGCCCACCAGGCTCCTCCGTCCATGTGATTTTCCAGGCAAGAGTACTGGAGTGGGGTGCCATTGCCTTCTCCGCTTTTTGGTTCTGACCATATACAATTCATTCTTAACGGTAAATATTAAATCACATACAATCTCTAGATGACTCGTTCTTAAACTTGACTGCACATTAGAACCTCTTGGGTTGGTGTTTCCTAATTACTGATGCTTGTGTCCCACCTTAGAGATTCTCATTTAATTGATATGGCATGTAACCCAAGGTCAGGCTTTGTAAAAGCTTCTTGCATGGTCCACAACTAAGCCAACTCTTGAGAGCCATTGCTGACAGAGAGTCCCCTGTGTTTGAAGCAACTTTGCAAATAGAAATAGCTTTTCCCAGGCTCTACTTTTTGGTGGCTCCTGACAGCCTTTGTAAAAAAAAAAGTCACACTAGTGTGCATAAAGATTGACATTTTTCTAATTCCTGAATCCTTTCTCCTGCTTGCCCTCTTTGCTTCTTTGGGTGCTTTGCAGAATCAGTTGTCACCTCTCTGCCCTGTACTCTACTTTGTCGTCTCTAGCTCTAGCTCCATCCTCATCCCATTGTCCCTGGACATTTAAGCATGCCCTAATCACCAGAGGAAAAAACAATTTCTCCCCATCTTCTCTTTTCCTCTCTTTTGTAGTAAAACTTCCCATGTGAACAAAGATGTCGGCTGCCCCCTTCACTCTCTAACCTCTCACCAACTAACTATACCCTCTGCCTTCCACCCCTGCCCCTTTCATCAAAACCTCTTTTGTCAAGGTCACCAGTGCCTCTTAGACTGTTGGGTTCAATGAACACACTTCAGGGCTTAACTTGCTTGAACTCTCAATAGCATTTTATACTCTTACCTGGGTTTTCTAAGAACTTCATACTTTCTTAGTTTGTTAGTTTCAGGTCACTTCATCTCTCATTCACCATCCCCACCCCACCCCCACCCCCCACCACTTCCTGGCTTTACTCTTTCTCAGAGCTTAGTTCCATTTCTTTGATTTCATTTTTATGCCATGCTTTCTATATCATCTTTTTCCATTTCTATCTATATGAAATAACTTGTAAATTCCTATTTTTTGCCCCCAATCTTTGTTTTGAGCTCCAAGTGCTTCCTTACTGATAATCTCCGTGTGGATGTCACACAAACTCAATTTGTCCAAGGCTGAATTCATTGTCCTTTCCAACCTTTTCTGTCAGTTTCGCTCTCAGTAAATGGTATCAGTATCACCCAGTGGCACAAGCTAGAGTCCTGCACATCCTCCGGGCTCCTTCCTCTGTTATCTTCCACAGCCGATGAATCATCGCATCCTGTTGATTCTACCTTGTACGTTTCTCTTTTCTCTCTCACTGTCACCCATCCTGTTACCGCGTTCCCAGTGCCATCCACCACACCCTGACTGCAGACTGAAGATCTTCCTGCCTGCACTCTAACCCCTGGGATTCATTTTCCACTTACTGCCTCTGTATATTTTGAAAATGTACATCTGCTCATGTCATTCCTTGTTTAAAACCCATTAATGTCTTTCTGTGACCTCAGAATACAGTCTAAACCCTTTCCCACTGCTTACAGAGCTCTTTCCATCTGGCTCCTTTGTGTCTCCAGTCATTTTTCTCTGTTCTCATTCTGTTTCAACAATACTGGAGTTTTATCTCCTCCAGAGTTCCACATGCCCTTCTGCCTTTGGGTCTTTATCTTTGCTACTTTTTGTCTCCCTCTTCCTACAACAGTCATTATGTAGATAAGAAAAATAAATTTCAGAAGAAGAAAGTGACTTGCTGGTGGACATTTCATCTGTTTGCCTATTAGAAGAGAACTGAAATTCCAAAGTACAACAAAGAAAGATAATAGCATGGAATCAGACACATTTAGAATGTGTGTCTAGAATCCGACACACTTAGCTCCAACTTTTAGCTCCATCACTTACTGTGTGACCTTTGTCAAATGACATAACTCTTCTGTGATCTTTGCTTTCCTCATCTGTAGAATGGAGATGATGGTCGATCCTTTATCATTAGGTTCCTATGAGGAGGAAGTGAGAAAGTAGATGTAAATGTCTTTTGACAAAGATTGGCACGTAATAAACATTAAATGAAAATCTGATATTGTGTTGTTGATTTGTCATCCTCCTCCTCAGCATCAGTTGGCTTATTTTTTTATTTTTTTGTATGGACTAGAAGGAGAGCCAGAGGCCACGTTCTTTCCTAAGTATGGCTCAGTCACTGGCAGCTCCCACAGCAGGGAGGGAAGCATGTTACTGAGGCAAAACCCAGAAGAACTTACACCTTGTGACCATTTTTAAAGAAATAGTGGTTTTTAGTATAGACTCTAGATTTTATTTATTTTTTAATTGAAGAATAATTACTTTATAGAATTTTGTTGGTTTCTGCCAAACATCAACATAAATTGGCCAGAGGTATACATATGTCCCCTCTCTCTTGAACCTCCCTCCTGTCTTCCACCCCATCCCACCCCTATAGCTTGTTACAGAGCCCCTGTTTGAATTCCCTGAGAAATACAGCAAATTCCCACTGGCTATCTATTTTACATATGGTAATGTAACTTTCCATGTTACTCTTCCAGGCATCTCACCTCTCCTCCCTACCCCTCTGCCCCATGTCCATAAGTCTGTTTTCTGTCTGCATCTCCATTGCTACCCTGCAAATAATTTCATCAGTACCATCTTTCTAGATAGAATCTATGTTCTAAATCCTCTAAATGTGCTAGTTATGTGCTGTTGTTGTTGTTCAGTCACTAAGTCACATCTGACTCTTTTTAACACCTGGACTGCAGCATGCCAGGCTTCACTGTCCTTCTTTCCCAGAGTTTGCTCAAACTCATGTCCATTGAGTCGGTGATGCCATCCAACCATCTCATCCTCTGTCATCCATCAGAGGGCAAACAAAAGAAGCAAGAACTACAACCCCACAGCCTTTAGAATGAAAGTAACGTGCTAGTAATTATAGAATTGGGCTTCCCAGGTGGCTCAGTGGTAAAGAATCTGCCTGCAATGCAGAAGGCACAAGAGACGGGGGTTTGATCCCTAGGTCAGGAAGATCCCCTGGAGAAGGGAATAGCTACCCAGTCCCAATCCAATATTCTTACCTAGAAAATCCCATGGACAGAAGAGACTGGTGGGCAACAGTCCATATGGTCAAAAAGAGTCAGACACCACTATGCATGCACACAGTAAAAAATGAATATTCTCCATGTTATATATTTCTAATGTATCCTATGTATTTGATAAATAGTACCTGCCTCAATACTGTGGTTTTCCCCATTAAAAAAGCTCTAACAGAGACTGAAATGTATTGTTGGCAGGATTCACGGAGAAGGGAGTTTAGCACCAGTTCCATCATTGACTAGAACTGAGATTCTTCAACTTGGATTTCAGTGAATAGTTTTTAAAAAGTAAAAAGTTGGCATGAGGTTGTTTGTTAATGGTTTTGCATTTCCATGTAGGGATATTAAAAAGTTACAGCCACTTTCAGCTGTAACTGACCAGCATCATTTTATTCCATAGACCATTGTTGAGAAAGGACTTAGTTAGGCAGCCATCATGAATGGTCTTTACATCCTTAAAAGACTGTGTATGTACTGAATACAGTTGTGTATGTACTGACTATAGCTGTCCCTTGGTATCCATGGGGGATCCCCAAATCCATTATTGCTCAAATTCCTTATATAAGATAGTGTGGTACAGCAGGTCCTCCATATCCACAGGTCCCCCATCCATGAATTCAGCAATGTGGAACCCGAAGATATGGAGCATCTACTATACATTTCTAGATTCTTTAGTGACTTCTATATATTGATAGAGGGAGCAGGGGAGAGAGGGAACTAATACTTTTTGAAAATGCACAGTGCCTCTTCCTGTGTTCGGGATCTATTCTAAGGTCTCTTAGTCAGTACTCTGTGTGTTAGTTGCTCAGTCATGTCCCATTCTTTGCAATCCTATGGACTGTAGCCCACCAGGATCCTCAGTCCCTGGAATTCTCCAGGCAAGAGTACTGGAGTGGGTAGTCATTTTTTCTCCAGGTGACCTTCCTGACCCAGGCATCAAACCAAGGTCTCCTGCATTGCAGGCAGATTCTTTACTGTCTGAGCCACCAGGAATGCCCCTATTATAATGCATTATCCCATTTAATACAACATTCCTTTAAAAAGATTATTTGATTATCTATTTGGTTGCATTGAGTCTTAGTTGCAGCATGCAAGATGTTCAATCTTCATTGCAGCATGCAGTATCTTTAGTTGTGGCATTCAGACTCTTAGTTGCAGAATGTGGGATCTCGTTCCCTGACCAGCAGTGGAACCTGGCCCCCCTC
The DNA here is from genome assembly GCF_003369695.1 of Bos indicus x Bos taurus. NCBI lineage: Eukaryota > Metazoa > Chordata > Mammalia > Artiodactyla > Bovidae > Bos > Bos indicus x Bos taurus. Next base: position 39,750,682 of record NC_040095.1, read on the forward strand.
CATTGAGAGTTCAGAGTCCTAGCCACTGGACCCCCAGGGAAGTGCCAGTATAACACTCCTTTAAGATATAGATGACCTGTGTACTACAAATGAGCAAGCTGACGCTCACAGCAGATCTATAGCTCACTGGTGGATGAACCAGGATTTATATGACCTTAAAGCATGAATTCTTTTAATATTTCATCATCTTATTTTGAATTGCAAACAAATCTAATTTTATACATTTGTATTTATTTACTCCTTAAACTGCAGTAGGCTCTAATTAAACATAATTATATTTAATTTATTTTTAAGTGTTCTGTAATTTACATTCTTTACAAAGTCATTTTTTTTCCAAATTAGAAAAGGCTTCTTTTTTTCTTTTATAACACAGGCATCATGACTTCTTTTTTTCTGTCACACATATAGACATTTATTAGACAAACATTAATTAACAAGGCAGGCAGAAAACAGTGTGCAGATCTGTGCAGTAAACTCTGTCTCCTCTTCGGGATTCTGCCCCCTCTCTGAAGCTGCTCATTCTAGGCAGACGTGGCTGCATTCCAAGGCAGGATGGTGTGCAGACAGTCATCCTCCTAATCCCATCAGTGGGTGTGGGGCTGACTGAAGATTAAGCCCCACGTGCCCTGTCCATGTTTCTGGTCATGCTGGATTCTTATACTTTGTTCATGTAAGAACAGAGAGTGTTGGTCAACTGTCTTGGCAGTTTATACATTTTCAACCTCTTTTTATTTCTTCAATGAGATTACGTTTCTAATACTCATCATGCTAATGAACAGGACCCTGGTCTCATTAATAATTTTTATATACATTGTGCTAATTAGCACGGTATAGACTGTTGGTGTTGACACAGAGAAGAGGATTAGCAGGAGCCCCTCAGGGAGTGTGGCTCTTCATTTTAATGCCAACTGACCACCCCACCAGTGACACTTGCTGAGGCTGGGTAGGTCTCCTTCTGAAGGCAGGGGTTGCTTTTTAAATGTCTTAAATCTCCAGAACCTTGTTCAATCCTGGCACTGAGAATTCCTCAATAAGCATTTCTTAAATGAATGAATAGATAAGATTTTGCTGCAAAGAGATCTCACACCTGGAGGATTAAATCTGTTACCCTGTGCAAATTTCCCAATGATACCAATTATAGTACCTCTCCCATTAAAGAAATGAATCATGAGATATTCACTTTGCTTGGCTGTTGCTAACATCTACAGTTTGAAAGAATGTTCAAGGCATTTATTGGGGTGGTTAGATGAGGAGAGGGTAAGGATTCAGAGGAGCAGTGCCTTAGAAAGAGTAGGTTAGACTGTTTTCTATTAGCTCCTCCTGGATGTTAACTTCAGATGCCACCAGAGGAGACTGCCTGAGGTCTTCATGGTGAGGACATTTATGAGGAGTAATGGGGGAAGATGCAGGGAACAGGGAGCCAGGTAGCCATCCAAGCCATGGTTGCTAAGTTGCTGTTACCATAGTATCCCAGAGCAGAGGCGTCTTTGGTGATATGTACCACCCCTGCAGAGATACTGTGGGCGGCATCCTCTTGTTTGACAAATGCGACCTGCCTGTGGTTAGGATTCAGTTTTGTATTTGGCCCAGCATAGTTTTTTTTTAGGAGATAGTAGTTTGGGCATATGTTCGACAGAGAAACAAACGTTTCAACTCAGCCCCTTTCAGAAAGCTCTTTGATTAGTCTGGGAAGGAGGTTCTCTCCTTTCCCAGTGACAAACTATCTCAGTGATTTGGCACTGGGATCAGAAAGAGTGAAAATCATGGAGATGGGAACACCTTAGCAGTTATCTCTGACTTTCCCTCACAGGCAGCTTTTGATCATGGCTATTTGATGCAACTAATGGCATCTCCTCCTCAATGACAGACATCATGTCTTGCTCATCCTTGTACCTTCAGCACTGTTTCTAGTACACAGTAGGTGCTTAATAAATGTTCCTAAAGTGAATGAGTTCATTTTGAGGCTTTTATTTTTTCAAGAAGGAAACCACAGAGAAAGGTAAAGAGAGCTATGTAAGGACAGATAGAATCTGTTTGAGGGAGAATCAGGAGCCTGGTCACAAGTGCTTTTTCTGGTGTATGAAGTCACATGACATCATATGACATCATAACATAGTACATCATGCTATGTCATGCCATGAAGCATGTTCTCTGGTTGTTTGTCTCAGGCTAAACTGCCCAGGTATGCTTTGAGAACACACCAGCTCTCTGAAACGTAAAAGCTCTGATTTTTTCATTGCCTATTTCTGTGGTATAAATACTCCACCACGGTTGGTTTTAGGCTTCTCAGGTGGCTCAGTGGTAAAGAGTCTACCTGCCATATAGGAGACACAGGTTCAATCCCTGGGTCAGGTAGATGCCCTGGGGAAAGAAATGTCAACCCATTCCAGTATTCTCGCCTGGGAAATGCTATGGACAGAGGAGCCTGGTGGACTCTAGTCCATGGGGTTGTGAACGAGTCAGATAGGAATGAGAAACAAACAACAACAATGAGAAACTGGGTTTTAAGTGTTAGTTTCCTGTGGCTGCTGAAACAAAGGACCACAAATTTAGGAGCATAAATCAACAAAAAGTTATTCTCTCTCACTCCTGGAGGCCAGTATTCGAGAATCAGTTTCACTGTGCTGAAATCAGGACGTCAGCAGGACCTCTGGAGGCTCTAAGGGGTCATCTTATTCTTGCCTCTTCTACCTTCTGGTGGCTGCTGGTAGCGCTTGGCTTATGACCACATCCCTCCACCTTCTGTCTTGCTGGTCACATGGCCTCCTCCTCTTCTGTATCAGATCTCCTTCTGCACTCCTCATAAGTCTTTCTGTAAGACTGCATTAAGGGTCCACCCAGGTAATACTCCCATCTCAAGATTCTTAACACATCTTCAAAGTTTTTTTTTTTTTTTTTTGCCATATGAATTAATATTCTCCAGCTCTAGGAATTAGGATGTGATATCTTTTGGAGGGCAATTATTCAAGAAATCACACTTCTGTTTAACAGCTTGCTCACAAAATGCCTAATTATTTAGCAAATGGTACTCACAAGCAGGTACAAGAGACAGGATACCACTGAATGTGAACTTCTCTCAGGAAGAGATTGCTGCTGCTCCTTAATTTGTATCCTCTACAATCCCTGGTTGGAGCCAGCCAACATGAGCTAGTGCTTAAAAAGTACCTTTAATTGGCTAAGGGAGACCTTAGTGTCATCCCCAAAGCCAGTTAATGTAAAACCACATTGGTCATTTATTTCTAGGAAAAACCTCCAGACTGTGAGGCTTGTAGTAGGAATAACTAGTTGAAGGCTCTTGAACATGGTCAAAACACATAGCTTGGTAAAAGAGTTTAATGGGCCATGGCCAAAACTGACAGTGTTGAGTACTTTGGAAAACTCCCTAGTCTGCAATGACTCAGTTTCTGAATGTTGCCCTCAGGTCAGATTTTCCAGCCCTGATGTTTTTTTTCCCTGTGTCCTTTGTCCTCTTAAGACTACGCTCTTTGAGCAGGGATTTTGTGTTCAGCTTCCCCTCCCCATCTACCTGCATCCAGTCCTGCAAAGCTAGTATAATGCCTTGAATTTCATGTCTCCATGATGATTTTGATCTGCATCAAATGACTGAGCCCCTCACCAAATTGATGTGTGTGTCCCTGTGTATGTGTGTAAGACCACTGAATGAGTGTAAACTAGAGCAAGTCTTGTATTTTTCTAAAGTGATCAAGTCCATGCATCATAATGGCATCTCCTTCAGTTCCTGTGCTTGGTTGATACAGGTTGTGTCACCTGGGCCCTCACAGGAGGCCACAGTCTTGGTGTTTAGAACATCTTCAAAAATGTTGGCCCCACATCCCTCTAGTCCTGGGACATACTCTGGCCTGCTCTCTACCACTCCATCTAGGGACATCACCCCAGTTCCCCTCTGTCTGGTTTGAGGGGGAGATGGTGAATGCATCATATAGAAGGGGGGCCCTCTGAGTTGCTTGGTCTTTTGTCGAAACCAGGGCGTTGACTAAACAACGAAGGCCTTTTACCGTCCTTTGAAATCTTGCTTTCAGATGGTCACTCAATCCTTCTAATAGCCAAGAAAGAAAGAGAGGAAATACATTAACTAAACATATACTTTATGTAGGCATTGGGTAAGGTGGTTTACAGTATAGTTTTCTGTTGAATCTGTTTGACAACCTAGCCAGTGGGGCCTTATCCTCATTTTGTGGATGACGAGGTTCGTGCACGGCCAAAGAAGTGGGCAAGTTAGTAGGTACATAAAGTAGTTGGGGAATGAAGGTGCCTGATGAATGATGGTCAGTCAGTAAACCAGGTATTACAATTCCCACTTTACAAAAAATGTGTTCATAGTCCAGAGTGGTTCAGAATGTGCCGAATTTCTCTTGTGGGGAACCCCACCCCTACCATCATCTGCACCTTCTGGCATTATGAGCCAGCTCACTTTGGCCTCTGTGCTCAGCTGTGGTCACCTGCAGGTCAATATTCCTGTGTTCCTCTGGGTTCCAGAGTTTTTCTCCTGGGAAACTCCATTTGACACTAGTTGGAAGGGGTCTTATTTTAGAGAGAAGGCTTATCAAAGTGTGAGCAGTTTATTATGCTATTAATGACTCTTTTAATCCCAGTGTTTACCAACCTTTATTTCTTGTAACTCCAGGAAATAGTGTGGGTTTTTTTCCCCCAGCATTACTGACATAAAATTGACAAAACTGTAAGATGTTTAAAATATAATGATTTGATGTATACATTGTGAAATGGTTCTCCCATTGAGGTAATTTTTACATCTGTTACAACACACACTTATCTTTTTTAAAGTGAGAACATTTAAGTTTTACTCTCTAAGTCAATTTCAATTATACAACACAGTCTTATCAACTAGTCATTATGTTATATATGAGATTCTCAGACTTTATTCATATTGTATGTAATAGAAAGTTGTACTTTTTTACCAACCTCTTCCTATTTCTCCCACCTCTCAGCCCCGGCAACCACTTTTCTGTATTTGTATGAGTTCAACTTTTAATTTTTTTAGATTCTACATGTAAGTGATGCATACCATTTAGTACTTATCTTTTTTGGTCTGGATTATTTTACACAGCAGAATGCCTTCCAGGCTCATTCATGTTGTCGCAAGTGTCAGGATTTCCCTCTTTTTAAAGGCTGAATAATATTCCACTGTTTGTGTGTATCATACATACCACTTTTTCTTTTATATTCATCCATTGATGGATCCTAAGGTCATTCGCATGTCTTGCTTATTCTGAGTGATGCTTCAGTCAGTATGGGATTACAAGTACATCTTTGAGAGAATGACTTTGTTTCCTTTGGATATAGACCCAGAAGTGGGGTTGAGGGACCATGTGTTGTATTTTTCATTTTTTGAGAAACTTTCATACTGTTTTCCATAGTGGTTGTAGAAATTTAATTCCCATCAGCAGTGCACAGGGTTCCCTTTTCTCCATATCCTTGCCAACACTTGTTATCACTTGTCTTTTTGACAGTAACTATCCTAAAAGGTGGGCTTCCCAGGTGGCGCTAGTGGTAAAGAACCTGCCTGCCAATACGAGAGATGTTAAGAGATGCAGGGTTTGATCCCTGGATCAGGAAGATCCCCTGGCAGAGGGCATGTCAATCCACTCCAATATTCTTACCTGGAGAATCTCTTGGACAGAGGAGCATGGTGGGGCCTGGTAGGCTATAGTCCATAGGCTCCCAAAGAGTTGGACACAAATGAAGCGATTTAGCATGCCCGCATACATCCTAAAAGGTTTGAGGGGATAGCTAACCCAGCAGGTGTTAGGTGTTAGAAGGATAGAGCTAACAGGTGTGTGAGTTTCAGGTGATAGTATTTAAATAGACCACAACATAAATGGCTTTTTCTCGAGTTCTGCAGGGCAGGAGGCCTCCTCAACTCTGTTGGCCAGGAAGGTCACAGGTCCTTGACCACTTTTAAGAGTATAAAAGTGAAGGTAAGTTCTTTTTGTCTAGTGACTGGGACTGTGGGAGGCCAGGCATCTAAATTTTTCAAAACTTTTTGCTGGAGCATAATTGCTTTACAATGTTGTGTTAGTTTCTGCTGTACAACAAAATGAATCAGCTATATGCACTCATATATCCCCTCCTTTGTAAACCTCCCTCCCATCTCTCCCCTGCAAATTTGTTGCTATGAGATAAGCTAAAGGTTTGCTTGCTGACACTCTTGTTATCAGAATATTACCTTATCATGCCTGGATATAGAGGTTCTTTTATGGAAGAAGGTTTCTCAGATTCCTTTTAATCCTGCCTTCTGTGAATTCTTTGCTTTTCATTTTGGACGTGATTCGATCCTGTAATATCTGGACAGAAGTCAGGCTGCTTTGAAGGGCTCTTGAGGCATCAGTCATCACAAAGGTCATCCATCATCCAGTGTTCATTCCCGAAGGCAGGTAAATCCACACAACTCTCATTTGAAATCACAGGGTTTTGATTTGTATTTATTTTTATTGAAGTATAATTTATATATAACATTAGTTTCTGGTGCACAATATAATGATTTGATATTTGTATATACTTTGGAATAATCACCATTATAGGTCTAGTTAGCATCTGTCGTCATACCTAGTTAAAAGGTTTTTTTCTTCTGATGAGAACTTTTAAGGTCTACTCTCTTAGCAGCCGTCAAATATTCAATCTGGTATCATTAACTATAGTCATCATGCAGTTCATTACATCCCTATGACTTATTTTGTAACTCTAATTTTATACCTTTTGACATCCTTCACCATTTCTCTCCCCGACCAAAGTTTTAATCTCTCAAATAAAATGAAGATATGGCTAATATTTGGGCTTTTAATGGGGTTTTGAAACTGCCCTTTGCACTACCGCTTTGTCAAGGAATTGGAATGGCAAGTAGCAGCCCTGATATTAACAAAGTTGGAATCGACATAACTTGATTTACAATAAAAAGGTTCCTGTTTGTTTCGATAGCAGGCAAAGCTTGGCTGTTCAGGATGCCTCTTCATCCTTTCATCCCATCTTTCCATTTACTTATTCTTCCAGGAGAGGTGGGAGGGACAGCCTCTGGTTTCTGGAAACATTGGGCAGGTTCCATTCTGTGTAATCCCTTTGCACTTCAGTTTTCTAACTTCAAATTTGTTCCCTGTGAAAACATGCTTTCTCCTTGGAGGTGGTCAACGAAACTGTCCGAGCTGTTTTCAGTTTGGAGTAGTGGTTCTCCCTCAGCTCCTTTCCCCAAGGCAGTTCTTAACCTTGGTTAGAATCACCGGGGGAGCTTTGGAAACTCTTGGCACCTCTATCCCACCACTAAATACGTGGATTCAGTTGGTTGGGAGGCAGCTGACACTGGATGTGTGCAGTCACCAGGTGACTCTGATGTACAGCCAAGCTTAGAATTGGTGGCTTACAGGAAGGAGCCAGTGGAGGTCTAGATGGGGCTGGAGGAGAAGCACAGTGTTTGGGTAGCTAGGGAGTAGGGATGATAGGGAAGAAAAATAAGGAAAGAGCAGAAATGAATAAGGCATAGGTGAGGAAAGCTGAATGAGGGAAAGACGGGCTTCTCAGATCTCACTTCCGCTAGACTGGTCCAAGGAGAAAGCTTCCCTCTATTTTAGCTTCCTCAGTTAAATGATTTCCAGGGATGCTAAAGCTGCTGATGCCAGGAGATGAAGGTATCAGACGAAAGAGAACTACCACTTAAGATTGCCCGTTGGCTGATTTGGATTTATGCATGGACAAAGTCAAGAGGAGGGAGCAATCAAACTTACTAATTACAGATATGACTGTGTTTAGTGTAAAACAATTTTTAAAATAGAGAGTTGCATAAAGCAAATAGTGGAAGTCCCTAAGCTTGCCTTCAGAGATGAAACTTCATCTGATTATTCTTCCAAAATTTTTATGCATTTTGATACTTGCCCATATATATTTGTAAATACACATATATATGTATGCATACATGTATAGATATATGTACGTGTGTTTGTGTGTGTGTCTTATAGTTGTCAGAAATGGGTATGGTTATGCTGGGGAAAAGACCCTCATGCTGGGAAAGACTGAAAGCAAAAAGAAGAGAGGGCAGCAGAGGGTTAGATACCATCACCAACCGACTCGATGTGAATCTGAGCAAACTCTGGAGATAGTGAAGGACTGGGAAGCCTGATATGCTGCAATCCATGGGGTTGCAAAGAGTTGGACACAACTGAAGCAACAGACAGTCGCTTCAGGGTAACAGACAACCCTAAACCTGGTTGAACGCAGAAAAGTTTATTTCTCACTCCAGTACTACATGCATATTGACTGGGGAACCTGTTCATCATAGTCACTCCAAGATCTAGGTTGCTAGAGGCTTGATTTCAACACTTACTTTCAAGATAAACTTGGGAGGTGGGTGAGAACTCTGAGGCCCATGCTGGTATGGAAATGTTCTGGCCTATAAGTGACACATGTCACTTATGCTCACAACTTCTTGGTTATAACTAGACATGTGGCCCCACCCAACTAAAGGGGGCCCAGAAATGTTCAATTTTCCATGTTCCTGGAAAAAAAAGAGTATGGGCATCAGTGAACAACACAGTATAAATGCTGCCTATCTATATGAATGTATGTAATTTAAAAATGAAAAGATATAAAAAAAAAGTGTACATATCACTGAGAGTAAACATGGAGTTGTACTCTTTTATAACTGGATGCCTTTCATACAGCTGGAGAAGGAAATGGCAACCCACTCCATTGTTCTTGCCTGGAAAATGTCATGGACGGAGGAGCCTGGTGGACTACAGTCCATAGGGTCACAAAGAGTCGGACACGACTGAACAATTTCATTTTCACTTTCATACAGCTGTATACCTTGACATCTTTCCATGTCAATATATGTCTTGCCTATTCTAAAGTTTGCATAGTAACATGTTCATTCTATTTGCTGGCTCGTCTCTCCAGAATTTACCATATGCCAGGCCCTCTGCTGGGTACTGGACTGAATAAGATGGACATGGCAGCCTTGCCCTCATGGTGCACTCTGTGGAGCCCCTATGTAGTGTACCCACTGTGGGTCTGTACTACAATCTGTCTTCTTAGATAGCATATTAAAAAGCAAAGACATTACTTTGCCAACAAATGCCTGTCTAGTCAAAGCTATGATTTTTCCAGTAGTCATGTAGAGTGGGACTATAAAGAAAGCTGAGCACCAAAGAATTGATGCTTTTGAACTGTGGTGTTGGAGAAGACTCCTGAGAGTCCCTTGGACTGCAAGGAGATCCAACCAGTCCATCCTAAAGGAAATCAGTCCTGAATATTCATTGGAAGGACTGATGTTGAAGCTGAAGCTCCAATACTTTGGCCACCTGATTAAAAAAATGGACTCATTTGAAAAGACCCTGATGCTGGGAAATATTGAAGGCAGGAGGAGAAGGGGACGACAGAGGATGAGATGGTTGGATGGCATCACCAACTTGATGGACAGGAGTTTGAACAAGCTCCAGGAACTGGTGATGGACAGGGGAGCCTGGTGTGCATCAGTGCATGGGGTCACAAAGAGTTGGACAGGACTTGAGTAACTGAACTGAACTGATGTCCTTGTTGTGGGACATTTAGACAATACAAACAATAATGTAGGCAGCATAATTGTGCATTTATCTTTGGGCACTTGTGCAAGGGTTTTCTCTCTTGCCAACAGTAGGGAATAAATTATAAATCCTGGCAGTTCTCCATGGTGCCCAGAAAGATTCTGTTCATTGTAATGGAGGTGCCAGTCAGTCTTTCTATAGTGGGTCTCTCCAAGTGGAATTTCCAGGTGTTTGTTGCTGGACTACTCCTCAGCTTACTCCAGCATTTAATTGCTACTGAAACAGTTCACCTAAGGTCCTTGGTCCCTTCCTTCTCTTCAGCCTTCACCTTATTTATTTATTTTTTAAATTCATTTATTTTAATTGGAGGCTAATTACTTTATAATATTGTATTGGTTTCACTTTAGATGGTGGGGTGAACATGGTGGATTTCCAGAGCCTTCCATGTCTGGGCTCTTAATGACTGTGGGAGGGAGAGGCTCTGAGAGGAGCATTGTTCATCCCCACTGGACCCCGCATCTCAGCTCCCCTGCAAGGAGCTCTAGGAGTTTGTCTGCCCACTGCTCCTTCTCTGCATAACTTCCTCCCTAGAATCCTCTTCCATTTTGTTCCCAAGTGTGCTTTTGGATGACACTTACTCAAACTTTTGATTTAAGACTATTTTCTAGTCTCAGTTCTGGAAGTAGATTCCACACCACCCCCCTATTATTTCACATGATTTAGAGGGTCTGGTTAGATATAAGATGGTTGGATAGCATCACCAACTCAGTGGACATGAATTTGAGCAAGCTGCAGGATAGTGGAGGATAGGGTTGCCTGACATGCTTCAGTCCATGTGGTTGCAAAGAGTCTGACATGACTTAACCACTGCACCACAGCAGGGGGTCTGGAGATCTATATTTTGTTTCTGCACTCACTTTCCCAGACCCCTCCCATGTATTCAGTGTCCTCCATCACAGAGCATTAGGTGGGGTGACACCTTCTTTATCTCATTCCCATGGGATGTCACTTTAGGGTTGGTGTTTTATAACGTAGTGCTGCTGCTAAGTCGCTTCAGTCGTGTCCGACTCTGTGCAACCCCATAGACAGCAGCCCACCAGGCTTCCCCGTCCCTGGGATTCTCCAGGCAAGAACACTGGAGTGGGTTGCCATTTCCTTCTCTGATGCATGAAAGTGAAAAGTGAAAGTGAAGTCACTCAGTCGTGTCCGACCCTCAGCGATCCCATGGACTTCAGCCTTCCAGGCTCCTCCGTCCATGGGATTTTCCAGGCAAGAGTACTGGAGTGGGGTGCCATTGTCTTCTCCAGTATATATTATAACATATTGAGACATTTCACATCGCTGAGCTGGCCAGCCTCATGATTTTCTTGTCTTTACTGAGAGGGCAGTGCCATCATGTACACTGAGGGCCAGGGCAGATGCTTGTAGACTGGGTTGACTGGGCTCTTTCAGCCCATGGGTCCTACAGTGCTTGCTTTAGGGCTGGAAGTATTGAGAGCATTCTTCCCAGCTTTCTTCTGCTGTGCCTTTAGAGTTTCCCAAGAAAACCCAGACTTTGCTGTACACAAAAGTCCCTTCTTAAAACCAACTGCCTGAAAGTAACAAACCTTTCAAGTGTCTTTTTAAAAATACTTAGAACTTTGTAATTACTAAAAACAAGATGTAAATGTCTGTGTCTTCTCTGGGAGGAAAAGGACATCTTTGGGCTGTCCCCTGAAGACTGTTTCAAGCTGCCAGTGGAGTTATTTTGGGAGCTGAGTTTCTGACGGGTGACAGTTCGAGACATGATTCATAGAGTCGGAAAGTGCACTGCTTTTTTGCTCTTCCTTCTGGAAAGCTAGCCTCTTGCAGACTCTGAGGGAAATATTCAGGTGTGTGTGTGTCTCAGACACCTGCCAAGCCAGAGAGTGCTAAGACAGCCTCCACAGCTGTGAGGGCAGCTGCTACCTCTTCGTCTACTGATGCACCTCCCACAGTGGCAGGACCGAAGGGAAATGGGCCATGGGAAGGGTCTCAGCTAGGCGGTGGGCATACCCCTCCCTACCTGCACCGCTGTCTCCAACCAAGGGGATATCATCTTCTTGGTTTATTTACTTCATGGGGTAGCTGGGCTATAAACTGAGAAGAGAGGACAGCATGATGAGAATCGGCTCAGGCATCAGGCTGGACCCAAAGGAACAAGGTTCTTTGCAGGCTTCCTCCACCACCCCTCCACCAGGCTGGTGTTACCTTGCTTGAGTGCCCTCAATGGCACATCTTCTTAAATAATGAGAACACTTGAAGAGATGGCCCAGGAATCTCTTCTTCCCCAGGAATTCCTTGACTCTTCTAAAAATGTGTATCTGTCCTTTTTTGAAACTTTCCAAGTCTGTGCCACATTCTGACACTTACTTACATGTGTATTCTGTTGTTTCCTCATGTTTTGTGCATCAGCCATGATTCCTCAAGGACAGGTGTGCCCAGAGGTAGAGAAAATGTATCACACATGGCTCAGACGGTAAAGTGTCTGCCTACAATGCGGGAAACCCAGGTTTGATCCCTGAGTCAGGAACCTCTGGTGAACAAAATGGCAACCCACTCCAGTACTCTTGCCTGGAAAATCCCAGGAATGGAGAGCGTACAGTCCATGGGGTCGCAAAGAGTCAGATATGACTTCACAACTTCACTTTCACTTTTGAACTGGAGAAACATTGCACTTGGCCGAAGGATCATCTGGTCAACCTTTCACCTTCATTATGAATATGGAATTTAAGATGGCCAAGGCTGATTAAGTATTAGCCTCCTCCTTTTCTTCAACGCTAATCTTTCACTCCTTCCGACAGCCCCTTCCTTTCCAATCAAACCCAGATATTTATTCTTCTCTGACATTTCTTTCTTTGGACCTTGAGTGCAGTTGTTCCTCTGGTTTTGTATTCCCCTTTCCCAGTGTGTTTTTAAAATTCTATCCTTCCTTCAAGGCTCCTTCTGGGTTCTATCCTCCCTAAGAGGCCTGCATTGCTGATTTTTGTCCTGTATTAACACTGATAATAATTAGTATTTGATGGCTGGTCTTGGTCAAGTTTTACATGTGTCTTTTTTGGTCTAAGATGTCAAGACAGTATCTACTATTTCTATATTATTTTAGAACCAGCAGGATCATTAATAACTATTCCTGGAGCCATCTTGTTGATAGTACCAGACTTTGAGATTCATTTAAAAAAGGGGCTGGTTTGACAAACAGATTATTGTCTAGAATGCTTGTACTGAAAATATGATACAAAATAAGTTGTGGATATCAAATGGAATATGAGGATAACATATGGAGCTTCATGTGGAAATGTATTAAACAAATAAGAAAATGGGGCTAATTTGGGTAAAATTTGGGCAACTTTTAAAGTCTCATTTTGAAACATATAAAATTCAATTAAAAAATATGATTGGATAACCTTCCATGTATATCAGTGTCCAGATGTTAAGAAACCTACCTCCCTAAAGCTTCTGTTACTGGATGGTCATCACGTTTCTCAGTATTTCACACTATTCAGAAAAGTATTTTTAAGAAATGGAACAAAATGGAGTTTATTCTCTACAACTTTAATTACTAATTAAAACAAATAAAAACATTTGACATTTTCCTTTAAAAATTTGAGCAGATTCCCATTTTGTGGGAATGGGCATAGAAATAAGATTATTCTTAATTTTAGACACATTAGAGATACATATGTAGCCATAAAGGAGTAAAAGAGGGGTTTATTAATTCTACAAAGATTTATTGAGCACCCACTAAATGGCAGGCAGTATTCTAGAGACAATAGTGAACCCACATAAGAATTCATACTCTCCTAGAGCTTCCATATTGAAGAAGATATCCAGGAAAAAAACATGATAGAAATATCTACTTTGTTTGATGGTGATCAGTACCAAGTAGAACAATACAGCAGGAAAGGAGGGAAAGAGTTACGGGGATGGTTAAGTGGATAGGGTGGCCAGAGAGGGCTTCAATGAGAAGATAACTCTAAGTCCAGACCCCTGGAGATGAGGGAGGGAGCTCTGAAAGTATATGGGGAAAGGGCTCCGTTGACTGAAAGAGCAGTGTTTACAAGGGCCCTGGGGCAGAAATATGCCTGGTGTTGAAGGCTCAGCAAAAAGGCAAGTGTAGTTGGAGTTGAGTGAGTGGGATGTTGGGTAGCTGGGGGTGGGGGTAGACATTCCTAGGGCCTCAGATCCATTGTTGGGACCTTGCCTTGCCTCTGAGGGGGCTAGGAGCCATGGGGGCAGATTAAGGAGTGCAGTGACATGGCATCACTTATATTTCACCTGCTGTGATGAGCATGGGGCTTCCCTAGTGGCTCAGATGGTAAAGAATCTGCCTGCAATGTGGGAGACCTGGGTTTGATCCCTAGGTTGGGAAGATCCCCTGGAAAGGGAACCACTACTGAAGTGGGACAAGGCAGAGGGCTGAGAAACCAATCAAGAGACCACAGGATGGAGTGAGTGGACCCTCTGACCTGGAGGGTCTTAGTGTCTGAGGCCAGCGGGTTGATAGATGCATGTGGATATGGCAGAAGGGTTGAGCACACACCAGATATCAAGGAAGGGCCTCTTCATAGGTTGTTGTCGTTCAGTTGCTAAGTTGTGCCATAGGTTACATCATTAAATCTTGCAGAAGTCCAGAAAAAGAGAGTGAAGGCTAGAATTAGGGGAGGAGAGAGGGATGGAGCTGGGGATGGCAGGGGGAAGAGAGAGATGTCCTTTGTTTTACAGATAGGTTCTGAGAGATGAAGGAATTGTTGAAGTTCACACAGTGACTGCACTTTTAGGTAGACTGAGGAGCCAGAGAGAAGGACTGAGAGGTGAGGCCCGGGATACCTAAGGGCACGTGCATCTTGCTTTGACTGGTTGCACACATGCAGAGTGATGTCTGAATTCCTACATCTCCAGGAAACAGAACTCAGGTGTATCCTCTGTGGGAACATGTTCCTTAAGTCCTCCTCAGGTCCCAGGAAGATGTCTGGTTGCCCCAGACATCATTTCCACCCTCAGCCCGCCTTGTCCTTGCAGGAGCCATTATCCAGAGAAGCGGGAGAGGAAGGCCCTTCATGCCTACTGCAGCTTCTCTTTGTCGTTTGCTGTCTGCCTGTGAGGGCAGAAAGCACGAGGATACAAGCCTGTAGTTTGAAGAGGTGTATTCTTGCTTAGAGAATCCTATGGACAGAGGAGCCTGACAGGCTGCAGTCCATGGGGCCGCAAAGAGTGGGACATGACTGATGTGACAATGCACACATGTACTGAGGAATCTGAACACTTGGCCTCTGTCCTCAAGAACTTTTTAGTTTGGGGTGGGGGAAGATGGAACATCAAAAATAACCCAGTAGAGAGACAGGAAGCTGGCCTTCACCAAAGTTCTTCAGAAAGGAGGGCGTGGGGCCAAGGCTGCCATGTCACTTCCTTGGTCAGGACCACAGTCTTGGGGGGCAGGAGCGAGGGGCACCGAGTGAGGCAGGGGGGAAGGAGGCTGTGCTGCCAACCTGGGACCCCTTGGCATCAAGTGGGGTTGATGGCTGCTTCTGAGAAACAACACAGAGTCCTGCTTCTCAGGGCAGCCTGCTTAGGGGTGGGAGGGGAAGCAGATGTATGTGCTGGCTCTGTCCTCCTCTGTTCAGAGATCTCTCCGTGTGGTCCTATTCCTCTGCACTTCTTGAGTAGGCATGGTTGAGTGTCAGGAGTGGGTGCCGTGGCATCTCTCACCTCAGAGTCAACAGAGAAGTCTCAGAAGAGGAGGTGAGTAGTAGGCAAACGTGGTTACCAGGTGCCATCTGGCCGTACCCTGCAGAGCTGATCACACTCCAGGCAGCTGATCATCAGAGTGGCTGTGGGGACAAGTGGCTAGAGCCCTGGGACAGGTGAAGCCCAGATGATCTGAACTGTCCAATGCCTTCAGGGCACAGCCCAAGGGAGGGTGACTGGCCAAGTCTGCGGTTGAATCTGATGTTTAGAGAGTACCCAGGGAAGGGGGAATAGAGGCAGTGGTTCAATCCTGGAAGGCTGTCTGGAGAGGCTGACTTTGGTGTCAGTTCAAAGGTGCCAGGGTTGGGCCGTATTTGCTTGATTAGCCTGTGTACTGGACAAAAACGCCAGCCATAGGACAAATAGGAGTTGGAATCTAGCTCGTACTCTGCTCACCATGTTGCCCCCGATGGGTTGGACTGCAGTAGGGAAAAGAAGGGGCATCTTTTAAAATTTACATCAGGATTGCCCTGCAGCCATGATTAGCTTTTCTTTCTTTTTTTTAAAATTTTATTTTATTTTTAAACTTTACAATATTGCATTAGTTTTGCCAAATATCGAAATGAATCCGCCACAGGTATACCTGTGTTCCCCATCCTGAACCCTCCTCCCTCCTCCCTCCCCATACCCTCCCTCTGGGTCGTCCCAGCGCACCAGCCCCAAACACCAGCATTGTACATCGAACCTGGACTGGCGACTCGTTTCCTACATGATATTACACATGTTTCAAGCCATTCTCCCAAATCTCCCCACCCTCTCCCTCTCCCACAGAGTCCATAAGACTGATCTATACATCAGTGTCTCTTTTGCTGTCTCATACACAGGGTTATTGTTACCATCTTTCTAAATTCCATATATATGCGTTAGTATACTGTATTAATGTTTTTCTTTCTGGCTTACTTCACTCTGTATAATAGGTTCCAGTTTCATCCATCTCATTAGAACTGATTCAAATGTATTCTTTTTCATGGCTGAGTAATACTCCATTGTGTATATGTACCACTGCTTTCTTATCCATTCATCTGCTGATGGGCATCTAGGTTGCTTCCATGTCCTGGCTATTATAAGCAGTGCTGCGATGAACATTGGGATACACGTGTCTCTTTCCCTTCTGGTTTCCTCAGTGTGTATGCCCAGCAGTGGGATTGCTGGATCATAAGGCAGTTCTATTTCCAGTTTTTTAAGGAATCTCCACACTGTTCTCCATAGTGGCTGTACTAGTTTGCATGCCCACCAACAGTGTAAGAGAGTTCCCTTTTCTCCACACCCTCTCCAGCATTTATTGCTTGTAGACTTTTGGATCGCAGCCATTCTGACTGGCGTGAAATGGTACCTCATAGTGGTTTTGATTTGCATTTCTCTGATAATGAGTGATGTTGAGCATCTTTTCATGTGTTTGTTAGCCATCTGTATGTCTTCTTTGAAGAAATGTCTATTTAGTTCTTTGGCCCATTTTTTGATTGGGTCATTTATTTTTCTGAAATTGAGCTGTAGGAGTTGCTTGTATATTTTTGAGATTAGTTGTTTGTCAGTTGCTTCATTTGCTATTATTTTCTCCCATTCTGAAGGCTGCCTTTTCACCTTGCTAATAGTTTCCTTTGTTGTGCAGAAGCTTTTAAGTTTAATTAGGTCCCATTTGTTTATTTTTGCTTTTATTTCCAATATTCTGGGAGGTGGGTCATAGAGGATCCTGCTGTGATGTACGCCGGAGAGTGTTTTGCTTATGTTCTCCTCTAGGAGTTTTATAGTTTCTGGTCTTACGTTGAGATCTTTAATCCATTTTGAGTTTATTTTTGTGTATGGTGTTAGAAAGTGTTCTGGTTTCATTCTTTTACAAGTGGTTGACCAGTTTTCCCAGCACCACTTGTTAAAGAGATTGTCTTTAATCCATTGTATATTCTTGCCTCCTTTGTCAAAGATAAGGTGTCCATATATGCATGGATTTATCTCTGGGCTTTCTATTTTGTTCCATTGATCAATATTTCTGTCTTTGTGCCAGTACCATACTGTCTTGATAACTGTGGCTTTGTAATAGAGCCTGAAGTCAGGTAGGTTGATTCCTCCAGTTCCATTCTTCTTTCCAAAGATAGCTTTGGCTATTCGAGGTTTTTTGTATTTCCATACAAATTGTGAAATTATTTGTTCTAGCTCGGTGAAGAATACCATTGGCAGCTTGATAGGGATTGCATTGAATCTATAAATTGCTTTGGGTAGTATACTCATTTTCACTATATTGATTCTTCCAATCCATGAACATGGTATATTTCTCCATCTATTAGTGTCCTCTTTGGTTTCTTTCACCAGTGTTTTATAGTTTTCTATATATAGGTCTTTAGTTTCTTTAGGTAGATATATTCCTAAGTATTTTATTCTTTCCGTTGCATTGGTGAATGGAATTGTTTCCTTAATTTCTCTTTCTGTTTTCTCATTATTAGTGTATAGGAATGCAAGGGATTTCTGTGTGTTTTTATATCCTGCAACTTTACTATAATCATTGATTAGTTCTAGTAATTTTCTGGTAGAGTCTTTAGGGTTTTCTATGTATAGGATCATGCCATCTGCAAATAGTGAGAGTTTTACTTCTTCTTTTGCAATTTGGATTCCTTTTATTTCTTTTTCTGCTCTGATTGCTGTGGCCAAAACCATGATTAGCTTTTCAAGGGCATTGTTCTTCTTGACTTTGCTTCATTGCTATGGAAGCAGCCTGGTAACCAAGGCCAGTGAGCCCAGGGGTAAGTCTCTGGTCCTTCAGTTTTGCAGCAGCTGCAGGACTGATCAAAAGGACTCAAACTCCTGAGAAATTCTGTGGTTTTGTCACCTTTCCTCCCACTCCAGTCAGCGATGGCTCCGCATAAGATCAGGGAGAGTAGTCTTGGCAAGGGGCTGAGTCAGCACATATCTGCCAAGCATCTCTTGTGTGCCCACAGCTGCACAAGTCTCCCTGGAGATAAAAAGAAGTGGAGGAGACTTCACCAAGGCAGTAATTGGAGTGCATTGTCAATCGTGTGAAATGTGGAGTTGTGTTGTTACAAGGTCAGTGAAAACCAGTACTCTCAGATGATAATAGTTTTTGTCCATCAACTTCTGTAAAGGGGGACTGGGTGGAAGATGGGAGCTGGCTAGGTGAAATTCACATTCCTGGTGTCAAGGGGATTTCCTCTGTGTGTGGGGTCACTTTGTCCCCCTTCTAGTGGACTAATAAAGTGTGGAAGCAAGTGGGAAGTCAGTTTCCGTGTGAATACCTCAGATATTTTGAGTGAGTTGCACAGGTGATTAGCCCCATAATACATGGACAGAAAGCCATCACCATGGCTGATGTAGCCATGTAAATACCTTCAGGGAGTGTCAGAATCCGAACTTGGCCTTGGAAGATGGTTCATATATTAATAAAGGTTCTTTTTGTAGCAAACCACAGAAACCGATATGGTTATCCTAAGCCAGACAAAAAAGGAATTTATTGGAAGATTTGAAAATATGTCTGGAATATCTCAGAGAATCACGAATGGAACAACCAAGAGTGAGAAATTTCAGGAACCAAAGTAAAAAGTGTTTGTGGACATTTTCTCCAAAGAATTTCTGTTAATGTGGCTCAGCTGTCACTGTACAGTCTCACACAGGCGTGCCAAGTTCTAATTCTCAGAAGATAAAGTTTTGATCGGCTTGAACGTTCCTCTGGACTCTTCTCTCATTGAGTCCTCTCTGTTGATTCAGAGAAGTTTAAGTGATTGTCTGGGATTACAGAGCATGTGAATATCAAGATTAAGTTTAGGATCTCAAACTTTTCAATACTCTATGCTGCCCAGGCCCTCTTCTTTGCGTAGTTTAAGATTTTAAATCTCCTGATCACTCCTTTCAACCCAGTAGCTACCAGAAAGCTAATTCTTGCTGACAGCCAGGGATTAAGGGTCAATCAGCTATGTTGCCCTGCACAGGAGAAGCTGTGACCAGGTGGGTGAGAAATCAGGGGCAGAGTTTAGGCCGGAGGTGATGCCCTTCATCTCCTAGAAGGCTTTGAGGTCTGGGCTTGGTTTGCCTTCATCACTGGAGCCTGATCTTACAATGGAGGGATCACCTGTTAATCTGGGGATCAATCTGGAACCCTCTGATCAATGTTGTGTCACTCAGTGTGCGTGAACCAGATAGATGTTCAGTTCACTTCAGTCGCTCAGTCGTGTCCGACTCTTTGCGACCCCATGAACCTCAGCACGCCAGGCCTCCCTGCCCATCACCAACTCCTGGAGTTCACTCAGACTCACATCCATTGAGTCAGTGATGCCATCCAGCCATCTCATCCTCTGTCGTCCCCTTCTCCTCCTGCCCCCAATCCCTCCCAGCATCAGAGTCTTTTCCAATGAGTCAACTCTTCGCATGAGGTGGCCAAAGTACTGGAGTTTCAACTTTAGCATCATTCCTTCCAAAGAAATCCCAGGGCTGATCTCCTTCAGAATGGACTGGTTGGATCTCCTTGCAGTCCAAGGGACTCTCAAGAGTCTTCCCCAACACCACAGTTCAAAAGCATCAATTCTTCGGTGCTCAGCTTTCTTCACAGTCCAACTCTCACATCCATACATGACCACAGGAAAAACCATAGCCTTGACTAGACGGACCTTTGTTGGCAAAGTAATGTCTCTGCTTTTGAATATGCTATCTAGGTTGGTCATAACTTTCCTTCCAAGGAGTAAGTGTCTTTTAATTTCATGGCTGCAGTCACCATCTGCAGTGATTTTGGAGCCCCAAAAAATAAAGTCTGACACTGTTTCCACTGTTTCCCCATCTATTTTCCATGAAGTGATGGGACCGGATGCCATGATCTTCGTTTTCTGAATGTTGAGCTTTAAGCCAACTTTTTCACTCTCCACTTTCACTTTCATCAAGAGGCTTTTTAGTTCCTATTCCCTTTCTGCCCTAAGGGTGGTGTCATCTTCATATCTGAGGTTATTGATATTTCTCCTGGCAATCTTGATTCCAGCTTGTGTTTCTTCCAGTCCAGCATTTCTCATGATAGATGTTAGGGATACCTCATTCGGGATGCAGCAGGAAGAACACAGCATTACCTTTGAAGGGTCCTTAGTCATATGTTTACATATATGTGTGAAAGAAGCTGGTATCCACTATTTAACCATATGTCTGTCTATATGCTGGAGAAGGCAATGGCAAGCCACTCCAGTACTCTTGCCTAGAAAAATCCCATGGACAGAGGAGCCTTGTAGGCTGCAGTCCATGGGGTTGGTACGAGTCGGACAAGACTGAGCAACTTCATTTTCATGCATTGGAGAAGGAAATGGTAACCCACTCCAGTTTCTTGCCTGGAGAATCCCAGGGACGGAGGAGCCTGGTAGACTGCTGTCTATAGGGTTGCACAGAGTCGGACACAACTGAAGCGACTTAGCAGCAGCAGCAGCTGTGTGTATGCATATATATATATGTATGTATGTATGTATGTATGTATATATCAAGCTACAAGCTTGATTTGATTCATATATGTGTATAAATCTATGCATGCGTTTGTGATGCACATATATGTATACACACATACATCTACCATATGCTTGAGTCTAATCAAGCTTCTAACTCATTTTAGCACTTTATGGAACAGGGTACAAGGAAGTAAACAGAAAAAATTAGATTATGAGTTGCTTTATAGGACAACTGACCTAGTTTCTGCAGGAAGAAAAGACAGGTCAACCTCCTGTAGGATCAGTCCAGTTCATTCGCTCAGTCGTATCTGACTCTTTGCGACCCCATGAATCACAGCATGTTAGGCCTCCCTGTCCATCACCAACTCCCGGAGTTCACCCAAACTTATGTGCATTGAGTCATGATGCCATCCAGCCATCTCATCCTCTGTCGTCCCCTTCTCCTCCTGCCCCCAATCCCTCCCAGCATCAGAGTCTTTTCCAATGAGTCAACTCTTTGCATGAGGTGGCCAAAGTATTGGAGTTTCAGCTTCAGCATCAGTCCTTCCAATGAACACCCAGGACTGGTCTCCTTTAGGATGGACTGGTTGGATCTCCTTGCAGTCCAAGGGACTCTCAAGAGTCTTCTCCAACACCACAGTTCAAAAGCATCAATTCTTCGGTGCTCAGTTTTCTTCACAGTCCAACTCTCACATCCATACATGACCACTGAAAAAACCATAGCCTTGACTAGACGGACCTTTGTTGGCAAAGTAATGTTTCTGCTTTTTAATATGCTATCTAGGTTGGTTATAACTTTCCTTCCAAGGAGTAAGCTGTAGGATCAAACAGATATAAAAGGCAAAACAACCAAATGCCAAGGGTGGACCTTGTCTATTCCTTATGTGAACAGATGAACTGTAAAGAGATTTTTTTTTTTTGAGAAAACAGCAAAAAGTTGGATTGTTTATAACACTCAGAAATTACTTCTCAACCTTGTTAGGTGTTATAAAAGCATAGTGGTTATGTTTGAAGATGTCCATAAATTTAAGTGTAGTGTTGGGGTGAAATGACAAGATGTCGTGATTTACTTAAAATCATGATGTCTGAGTGTGCATGTCTGCATGTCATCTTGGTTGCTGGAGGGTCCTATTTTCAGTACGAGGGGTGGGACAAGGTATCCAGAGCTGACTTGAGCACACCTGTGGGAAGCATCCTTTCCCCTGAATTGATCAGTTTGTCAGGAGCATTAAGGGGCTTCCCTGTGTGGCTCAGACAGTAAAGAATCTGCTTGCAATGCAGGAGACCAGGTTTGATCTCTGGGTTGGGATGATGCCCTGGAGAAGGGAATGGTCTCCAGTATTCTTGCTTGGAGAATTCCGTGGACAGAGGAGCCTGGCAGGCTATAGTCCATGGAATCACAAAGAGTCGGATGCTACTGAGCAAATAATGCTTTTACTTTCAAACCACAGCCCTAAAATACCATTGAGAGGGTGCCAGGAGCCTTGTCTCTGTGTTACTTGCAAAACGTCACTGCTGCCAACATGTTCATTATTTCTTTTCAAACCTGCTGGGAATGTGGCTGCTGGGCATCTTTTGGCCACCAGCAGCATCCCTTCTCTGTGGACTGCTGATTACCTCCTGCTTTCTTGCTGGAGGGCCCCATGGGGGACCATGGAAAGCTCCTGTCAATTTCTCCATTGCCCTGGGGAGTGTAGGCTTCCCCACTCTGCACTCCCCTCGGGGTGGCCCACTTGCGACCTGGGGACCTAATGCCTGGGCAGTGCCAGCTGGCATTTGGATGACAGGTGTGTCCTTGTCCACAGTTCACGACACCCACATGGGGCAGCAGCTGGTTCTCTGAAGATCTGAGCACCTGGGTCCAAGACCCGGCAGCTGTCATGCCATCTCCTGGCTGAGCTTGTGTGGCCATCCAGTCTGGTGGGAAGCTCACATGGTGTCCACAGCCTGAGAGAGCTCTCGTGTCCCTGTGGATCCTGAGATTTACTCAGAGCAAAACCACCCTTGGTTTATAGGATCCATGCATCCTGAGTATGTGTGTCTGTGTGAGTCAGCCTTCTGTGCCCTGAATCACATTTTTGGTGAGCTGGGACTCTGCTCTGAGGGACTGGAGTTTCCAGGCTCCTGGAGTGAGTGAAGAACTCCCTTGCAGAACACTCTGGGGACAGTCAGAGGACCTGGAGGAAGTGTAATTGCCATGTCTGCACAGAGAGGGTGGTGATGCCTGCCCTGCCTCTCTCACAGGGTTATTGGGGGAGTGAAGGACAATGTGTGTGGAGGTGCTCTGCTAACATTACACGGGCTTTTTGAGGACTAGACTTGCTTATGCTGAGAGTCACTTCCTCCTCACTAGGAGCCCCTCTCTTTCTCTCAGGCTGTGATCCAAGGATCCGCTCACAACTGAAATTGAAACTCGCTGCCTGGGGCACCTACTTCTGGCTTTTCGAATCATGCCCCATTCCGTTCCCTACTAACTGCGCTGGGGTGTGCGCATGCTCAGTAGCTTCAGTCATATCTGACTCTTTGCGACCCTATAGACTGTAACCTGTCAGACTCTGTCCATGGGATTCTCCAGGCAAGAATACTGGAGTGGGTTACCATGCTCTCCTCCAGGGGATCTTCCCAACCCGGGAATCGAACCCACATCTCTTATGTATCCTGCATTGGCAGATGTGTTCTTTACCACTAGTGCCACCTGAGAAGCCCTGGAGTCCCTGGCAAATGAAATCCCATGGAACTATCCAGAGAAGGACAGCATTACTTCTTTCTTGTACCTCCACCTGGTATATTTTAGTAGTCTTGCCTTTCCTTCCTCCCTCCCTCCCTCCCCTTCCTCCCTCTCTTTTCACCTTCTTCCTTCCTTCTATTACTAATCAGGGTTTGTGGATTCTTTAATCAATAGAAATTGATAAGAGGTCAGGCAAGTCTTTATTGGAACCCATACTGCAGTACAAGGGAGTGAAAAGAAACAGGTTCCCTTGTTCACTCCCTGAGGGGTGGTGAGCTGGTCTCTTAAATGGTATGAGGGAAGGGGCAGGTTCAGGGATCTGGAGGGAGGGTGGTGTGGGTGGTCTGCCCACTTCCTGTGCTGTGTGAGGGACCATGCACAGTACCCTGCTTCTGCTCTGGACACCTCAGAACTGGCAGTTAGGTTTTGGTTCTTTTGTATCTTGCTGTTCATAATTTGCCTCAACTGCACAAGGGGCTCTAGTGGTAAAGAACCCAGCTGCCAGTGCAGGAGATGTAAAGGACATGGGTTTGATCCCTGCGTTGGGAAGATCCCCTGGAGGAGGGCATGGAGAATCCCATGGACAGAGGAGCCTGGTGGGCTGTCATCCATAGTATTGCAGAGTTGGACACAACTGAAGCGACTTAGCATGCTCATGCATACAGTTATTTTTAGTTCCTTTGTATTCTGTTACTGGAGGAGACATTTGTCCAGGTGCAGGCTCTGCAGTAAAAAGTCCTGGATCCCAGCCCATCTCACTACTTGGGACATTTTTATTTATTTATTTATTTACTTTTTATTGTCTAACAGCTTTATTGATGGTTATGACTGACAAATAATAAACTACATTTATTTAAAAAGTGTACAATTTGATAAAATCCAACACACACGTATCCCTGTGAACCCAGCACCACAAAAAACAATGAGCACATCCATCACCCCCAAAAGATTCATTTTAAGCATGCCATCATTCCATCCCAATTCCCATCACCAGAAACCCACTGATCTGTCAATAAAGATTAGCTACATAGTCTAGAGTTTTATACAAATGGAGTTATAAAGTATTTAGTGATTTTTACTTTCTTTTTTCTTTCCCTCAGCACAAATTTTTCTTTTAGATTCATCCACATTTTTTTTAAATTTTATTTTTAAACTTTACAATATTGTATCGGTTCAGTGAGTTAGCCTCAAGTGTAATTGCATTTATTATCTTGAATATGTACTCATTTATTGGACAGGCAGAGAGATGATCCAGGCCTCTCTCAAAATGGCTTGTTTGTTTCAGTTAGAGGAGGTATGTTAGTCCAATTTCTGTTATGTGATGGCAACCACTGATGACTGTTCAGAAGGAACCACCTGTGGGCAGGTGTTGGTGTCCCAGCACAGATTGCAGGGCAAGGACCTGGGTGTGCTCCACAACCATTAGCTGGTGATCCAGGCAAGGACAGGGGCACCCATCTGCTCTGAAATTAATTGGCTTCCTTATGAGATCATCTTGATCGGAGGTGACTAAGAGTTCCCTGTTCCCTCCCATGGAGTGAAGCTGGGAGCTCCATGGTGACAGGGGTTGTGTTATGTTTTCTCACTTGCCTTGCACTGGAGTGCTCCCTTACACGTGGTAGGTCCTCAGTAAGTGCCTGTTTAATTCATGGCAAAGAGTCAGAAGAAAACAGCTCTGTTTCCAGTCCTGCTTCCCAGGGTCTTTGTAAAATGTTAAAAAAAATTATCACTCTCTTTTCTATATAGGAGACTCTCTGTACCCCATAGTGACATAGTAACGATTCCTAGAAGTGGTCCTGTCTGAGGGTCCTGCCAGGACATGGAAGGGTTCAGTGTGGGCAGCTGATGTGGAAACCAGGAAACAGGCTTTCCTAAAGATGGACCCACAGGCTTCCCTGGTGGCTCAGATGGTAAAGAATCTGCCTGGAGTGCAGGAGACCTAGAATTGATCCTTGGGTTGGGACGATCCCCTGGAGAAGGGCATGGCAACCCATTCTAGTATTCTTGCCTGGAGAATCCCATGGACAGAGGAGCCTGGTGGGCTACAGTACATGGGTTCTGAAAGAGTCAGACACAACTGCGTGACTAACACTTCAAGGATGGACCACAACACGGGGGTCCTTTCAACTTGATGCCATTCAATTCTCGCTTTTGATGACTCATGTCACCACCAAATCACGCTTATGTATGTAGTAATTTCACGCCAGTCAGAATGGCTGCAATCCAAAAGTCTACAAGCAATAAATGCTGGAGAGGGTGTGGAGAAAAGGGAACTCTCTTACACTGTTGGTGGGCATGCAAACTAGTACAGCCACTATGGAGAACAGTGTGGAGATTCCTTAAAAAACTGGAAATAGAACTGCCTTATGATCCAGCAATCCCACTGCTGGGCATACACACTGAGGAAACCAGAAGGGAAAGAGACACGTGTATCCCAATGTTCATCGCAGCACTGTTTATAATAGCCAGGACATGGAAGCAACCTAGATGCCCATCAGCAGATGAATGGATAAGAAAGCAGTGGTACATATACACAATGGAGTATTACTCAGCCATGAAAAAGAATACATTTGAATCAGTTCTAATGAGGTGGATGAAACTGGAGCCTATTATACAGAGTGAAGTAAGCCAGAAAGAAAAACACCAATACAGTATACTAACACATATATATGGAATTTAGAAAGATGGTAACAATAACCCTGTATTCGAGACAGCAAAAGAGACACTGATGTATAGAACAGTCTTGTGGACTCTGTGGGAGAGGGAGAGGGTGGGGAGATTTGGGAGAATGGCATTGAAACATGTGTAATATCATGCATGAGATGAGTCGCCAGTCCAGGTTCGATGCAGGATACTGGATGCTTGGGGCTGGTGCACTGGGACGGCCCAGAGAGAAGGTATGGGGAGGGAGGAGGGAGGAGGGTTCAGGATGGGGAGCACAGGTATACCTGTGGTGGATTCATTTCGATGTTTGGCAAAACTAATGCAATATTGTAAAGTTTAAAAATAAAATTAAATTAAAAAAAAAAACCTTAAAAAAAATAAAAATAAAGTGCCTATAGTTGCTTTTCTTCTCTCAAGAAACATGCAGTCATCATGAACCAGCCTTTGTGGGAGTGCTGAAGTTTTTGTCCACAATGCTGAACAAGGGTAGAGACCTCAGCCAGTTTGCTACACTGGAACCTTTTGACATGCACAGAGCTGGCCTTGCGCCTTGGATGGATAGCATTTTAATTTTGTTTAAGCCCCTGTGTTCTCTCTCTCTCTTAAAGCTGTACTTTTTCTAAAAATAATAGGAACCTTTAGCCTTCATCTCTAGCAATCTGATTTTTTTTTTTTTTTTGGCAAACCTGACAATCAGGAAAATAAAGCAGTAGGTTGTGACTGCAAATACTTACATTTTTTATGTTGCCTAACTTTTTCCAAGAATAGGAAACTTCTCTTGACTAAGAAATGACAAAATGCTTCAAAGGAAGAAATATTACTTTTTAAAAGGGGAAGTATGGTCTCACTGTCTCATAATCATGCAAAGCACTTCTCAACCTAGAGGACCACAAATAGGCATAAATGGAGCAAATTATCTCATAGCTAACATGTGTCATGAGTACGATTAGGTCATAATCATGACAAAATGGTTGGCCTTCTTGTTATTGAGCTCAGAGAGATTCCTTTCCAGGGACAAGAATGCCCACCAAAGATGGAGGAATTGGAAGTCTTCATTGTTGGTTTAATTCATTAAAATCTTTAGGTATTGGCTGTCTCTGGTGTCTGGCAGAGGAGGTGACTGCAAATGCTGGGTGGATGGGTAGATGTGATTAAAACAGGATCAGAATATAGGTCTTCCCAGAGTATCATTTATCCCACTGTGTCCTGCCACAGTGCTGAAAGTTGCTAGCATTGTAGAACGTGGGCAGAGTCTCTTAAACTTACACTCATTTTGCTTATTGAAAACATATACTCCTGGGACCCAATCTGATCAAGAGGAGATTCTCAGGGGTACTTATGTGGGTCATGTATTTCAGAGTCATTTGAAGGAGTGTTTGCAAACTGTATATAGCCTTTCCTTAATAGATGATGATATTATTTGATTTCTAGCATTATATGCAAGGAAGAACAAATACATGTATGCTACAAAAAACCTTCTTAGAAATTCTAGCATGCTGCCTCCTATGTTCCTCACTACCCCACACCCATCCCTTTCTATCCTCATTGGAGAACCGCTAGCCTAAAAAAGGAAATTATGATTTTAGAAATGTTTTTTGGTAGGTTTATTGAGGTATCATTTATATGCTATACAATTTACCTACTCTAACTATACAGTTCAGAGATTTTTGGTAAATATATGCAGTTGTTGACTCATCACCAGAATACGTTTTGGAATATTTCTGTAATACCTAAAAGTTCACTCTTGCCTATTTGCATGTCAGTTCTCATTCCCATCCTAGCTCAGGGCAAATTCTCTTTTCCAAGAGATGTGCATTTTAAAGAAATTTTATAGAGTAGAATCATAAAGACGTAGTCTTTTGTGTTTGGCTCTTTTCACTTAGCATAATATTTTTGAGGTTCATCTTTGTTTTTGCATTTATAAGTGGTTTGTTCTTTTTATTGCTGAACAATATTTCATTGTATTGATATATAATAATTTGCTTATCTGTTTACCAGCTGATGGATGTTGGATTGTTTTCAGTTTTGAGCTATTGTGAATAACGCTGCTGTAGATATTTGCATACATGGCCTTGTGTCAATATGTTTTCTTTTCTCTTGGGTAGATACTTAGGAGTGGAATTGCTTGGTTATATGAAAAGTATATGTTTAGTCTTCTGAGCAAACCTTCTGCCAAACCTTTTTCCAAGTTAAGTGTGCCATTTTACCTTTTCACCAGCATTATTTGTGGGTTTTGGTTTTTCCAGATCCTAGTTAACACTTGGTGTTCCTAGATCTTTAAATTCTTGTCTTTTTCAATCACTAAGTTGTGTCCAACTCTTTGTGACCCCATGGACTGCAGCATACCAGGCTGCCCTGCAGCCATCCGACCATCTTATCCTATCTCCCCCTTCTTCTCCGGCCCTCAGTCAGTCTTTATTATAGAAAGATTTATTATAGAAAAATTAATAGTAATGCTGACATTTTTTTTTAAAAGTATTTCTATACTAGAAACAAACCAAAAATGAAACTAACATTTCTATTCACAGTATCATCAAAAAGAATTGAAAAATTACAAATCGGTTTTTAAACAGATGTTCAAGATGGGTGCAGATGGGTATGTGGTGGTATATAATTATGGTTTTCATTTGTATTTCCCTAGTAATTAATGATGAGCACCTTTTTATGAGTTTAGTAGGTACACATATCTTTATTGAAGTATCTATTCAGATTTGCCAATTTTGTAATTGGCTTGTCTTATTGACTTATAAGTATGTGTGCATGTGTGTTAGTATTCTAGCCTGAGAAATCCCATGGACAGAGGAGATTGGTGGGCTCAAAGGGGGTGGGTCCATGGTGGGTCCATGGGGTCGCAAAAGAATCGGACATGACTTAGCAACTAAACAACAGCAACAATATATAAAATCTTACGTGTAATATATGCATATGTATGTGTATATACACATACATGCACACTTTATGTACAAGTCTTATCAGATATTGTGCACATATTTTCTGTGTGTCAGTTTTTTTTGTTTTCTGAAAGGTATTTTTTGAATATAAAAATTTTGCTGAAGTTCAGTTTATCACCTTTGTCTCATGATTTGTGCTTTTGGCATCATATATAAGAAAATTTTTGCCTTATCTGAGGTCACAGTGATGTGCTCCTCATAGTTTTCATTCCTGCATTTAGGTCTGTGATCCGCTGTGAGTTTAGTTTGATATATGGTGTGAGGTAGGTGTCCGCCTTCATTCTTTCCCATATGGATATCAGCCCCATTTCCTTTTCTGGTTTTCCTATTCTCTCTGCATTAAGTTGCCTTGGCAATTTCATTAAAAATTAATTGACTTAAGAGTAAGGGTTGATTTCTTAGCTCTTTATTCTCTTCCAGTGATCTGGATATCTTTCCTTACACCAGTACCACACACTGTCTTTGTTACTGCAGTTTTACAGTAAACTTTGAAATAAGGGAGTCCTTTTCCAACTTTGTTCTTTTTTATAAAACTTATTTTGGCTGTTCTAGGTATTTTTCATTTCAATACAAATTTTAGGATAATCTCCTTAACTTCTCCAAAAAAAATTCACTTGAAATTTTGATAAGGATTATGCTGAAATACAGGTCAGTTTGGGGAGAATTTCCCAAAACTGTGTCCTCAATCGTTAAACATTGTATGTTTTCCAACTCTTTAGAAATTCTTAATTTATCTCAGTGATGTAGTGATGTTTTATAGACTTGAGGGTATAAATCTTTTTTTTTCAGTTTTATTTATTTTTTACTTTACAATATTGTATTGGTTTTGCCATACATTGACATGAATCCACCATGGGTGTACACATGTTCCCCATCCTGAACCCCCATCCCACCTCCCTCCCCATCCCATCCCTCTGGGTCATCCCAGTGCACCAGCCCCGAGCACCCTGTATCATGCATCAAACCTGGACTGGCAATTCGTTTCACATGTGATAATTTACATGTTTCAATGCCATTCTCCCATATCATCCCACCCTTGCCCTCTCCCACAGAGTCCAAAAGACTGTTCTATACATCTGTGTCTCTTTCACTGTCTCGCATAAATCTTGAACCTCTGTTTAAAAATTGATTGGTAATTTTTCAATTCTTTTTGATGATACTGTGAATAGAACTTTTAGTTTCATTTTTGGTTTGTTTCTATAACTTAAAATAATTTTTTTAGCATTACAATTAATTTTTCTATATGTTTTGATGAAAGTCTATATTTTTTCAGTATTTCAGTGTGTCCTATGGTCCCTAGGTGATATGCACTGTCATAGAGTCATTTTCAAAAAGTTGAAAACATAATTTTCATGTTTAATTGATTTAATTAAAAAACTCAGTTCATTAAAGCAGGAACAAGCAGCATAGTAAAGCTGGTTAAAAACAAAAGCACATGATTCAGGTCGATGTATGGCAAAAACCACTACAATATTGTAATTAGCTGCCAATTAAAATAAATAAATTAAAAAAAAAACACAAGAGTTAATGGCAAAAGAGAATCCTGGGATTAGAATGTCAAGTCAGATACAAAACAGTTTAATATTATACAAGTCAATGAAAGTTAACCTTCAGGGTTCTCTTCTGTACTGACAAGTAACTATTCACATTTCTATGTTCGGTTTTTCACTCTTCTACAAGTTAATTCTAACTTCACAGAATCTAGACTCTTATCAGAGGTAAAAAGTAACTCAAATAAGAGTACATTCCTTTAGAGAATTAGACAGCCTCTGAGTGGGCCTGTTTGAGTGAGCCAGTGTGAGATCACAAAGACACGTTGTCATCCTTTTGCTTTATTTCCAAGTTTTGGGTAATTTTTCATAAAGTTGTGTACAATCATGGTTAGAAAAAAACCAGCATAGTTCACCCACATACAAGCAACCCCAAAACATGTTGCTGCTGCTGCTGCTAAGTCGCTTCCGTCGTGTCCAACTCTGTGAGACCCCATAGACGGCAGCCCACCAGGCTCCCCTGTCCCTGGGATTCTCCAGGCAAGAACACTGGAGTGGGTTGCCATTTCCTTCTCCAGTGCATGAAAGTGAAAAGTGAAAGGGAAGTCGCTCAGTCGTGTCTGACTTTGATCGACCCCATGGACTGGCGCCTACTAGGCTCCTCCGTCCATGGGATTTTCCAGGCAAGAGTACTGGAGTGGGGTGCCATTGCCTTCTCCGCCAAAACATGTTATTTGGTGCCAAATTATTGTGTCAGTTTCCTGCAAACTCTAGGTTCTCATGTGCTCTCATAGAACCCCACATATTCCTAGTCAGGACTTTTATTACAATGCATGTTAATTGCTTATTTAATTTTCTGTGTTCTTCACTAGACTGTAAGCTTCGAAAGGACAGGAATGTCTAGTTTATTCAATGTTACATTCTCAGGGCTCTGATGGAGAAGCTGGCACACAGGAAACAACTAAGAAATGCTTCTTGATTGGGTAGATGAAAGTGATGATCTCAGATCATGTTAGTGTGAAATTAAACAAAAGCCTGACATAGTGGATTCAGAGGAAGCCCAGCCAGCTGCTTTCCTAGGGCAATGCTTGATGGTCAGCCGCTTTTGAACAATGTTTCTCTTAATAAAGGGCCAACTCAACCCTATTTTTCCCCATCAGCAGAAAGAATTGGAGGTTATTTGTGCATGTACACCAGCATCCTAACAAAAGATATTCTTTTTCAGTAGCTCAGTGTGTATGGTGCTATGCTAGCTTCTGGAAAGAAATCACTCAACATCTGCTTGGGGTTAAGCGGAATACAAGGTGCAAGGGCAGACAAAAAAAAAAAAAAAAAGATTTTTTTTTGCCTGTTTTCTTATCAGTTTTACACATATACTTAGGTCCATGCTACTACTAGGAGGCAGATAATTTTGAGTCTAGTGACTACTAATTCACATAGAAACATAGGCCGTGGTTTATCATCTTGATGGCCACAGTGGTGGAGCTCTGACGAGCCACAAAAGAGGCTCTGTAGATGACACACACGTACATCTAGAGCAGCGGTCCCCAATCTTTTTGGCACCAGGGACCAGTTTCCTGGGAGATGATTTTTCCGCGGACTTGCGGGGCGGGTAGGGTGGGAATGGTTTCGGGATGACTCAAGCACATTACATTTATTATACACTTTGTTTCTGTTATCATTACATCAGCTCCACCTCAGATCATCAAGGTCCACCTCAGATCATTAGGTCTGGAGAATGGGGACCCCTGATCTAGAGTACACGCCAGAACATAAATCGTTTGGCAGCCTGTTTTCATTTTATAAGGACCATAGTTCACTCATCAGCAGCCAGTTC
Organism: Bos indicus x Bos taurus; assembly: GCF_003369695.1. Taxonomy (NCBI): domain Eukaryota; kingdom Metazoa; phylum Chordata; class Mammalia; order Artiodactyla; family Bovidae; genus Bos; species Bos indicus x Bos taurus. The sequence goes on from NC_040095.1 coordinate 39,783,080, forward strand.
TCACTTTAAACTCCCTAAAGAAGAAGAATGAAAACTAAAGGGAGTATGGTTCTTAAAACTGTGAATACTTCTCTACCAAGCTCCAACCCAAATCTCAAGAACTGACTGTTCTTACTGTTGAGTAGACCAATGATTGGAAAGTTGGCCAAAGAGTTACTGTGTTGAGCCTGAATTCAAAAAGGGAGGAGGCTTAGAACCTGAAATGTCATTGAACAAAAAGATAAGTAGTGAAAGCTGTTCTCAAAAGGACAAAGAACAATTAGAACAGAAGATTCAGTCAACAACAACTTCTGAGTGCTGGAATCCTGGCTATGCCTCTACCTTCCATATCAGAACTTCATGCAAAGTCTTTTCAGCTGCCTAAAAGATTTTATTCCCAGACTGTAAAGCAGTCCTCATTCTCCAAGGCCCAGACTGCAGACACCTCCTTTTCGAAACCTTCCCAGATGGAATCAATTGCTTTCTCATTAGTACCTCCACAGCATGGGATCTGTTCCTTTTCACTGCCTGCTTTGTATTAACAGTTATTCATGTCTGTATCTAGAAGGCAATATGCAAGCCTTATTTAAAAATGCATCACATGTGGGGCTTATCTTAATGCACTTCAAAGAGTAGGTGCTCAAAAGAAGTCAAATCCAGTGGAAATGTATCCAGTGCTAGCTCAGTTCTTAAGAGTCATGCAGAGCCGCCTTTAAGACAGGATTTTCATTATGCAAAGGGGTGAAATACAGCCCAGTGATTCCTTTTCAAGAACTCTGGAGAAAGAGGATCTCATGTTTCACTCACATGGATATACTTTATTACGTATGGATGAAGGCACACACAGGAACTCTTTTTCATCTCTTTTCCTAGAATATATATATATTTTAAATTCTGCCATTATTTTTGCTCAATTTCCTGACCTTCCATATGTTTTCCAAATGAGTAATACAACACCGTAGGAAGAGTTATGTCCAGATTATAATGGTAAATAAGTTTCATTTCTCATTTCAAATTTGATGAATTGAGAGAAGATGCCCAAACCACTGTAGAGAGGGTCTATAAGGTGAATAGACGGTATGGACAGTGTACCAAGAATGAATAGCAGTGTCTGCTGTGAACCCAACACAGGGCCACGTAGGTGAGGCAGGTGGCAGTGTGTGGACCAGAATTTTGCCATCTCTGGTCTAGGTGGGTTATGGTAGCTCATGTGCAAGGAGATGGCTCCTGAGTCTAAAATTAAATCCATGCAGAATTTACTTATTGAAAGAGACAGCAAGACTGTCTACAACATAATTTTATTTGACAGTTCTCATTTTTAAGGACAATGGATTTTTCTTTTCTCTTTTTTTTTGCAGTTTTTTATATTGTGCTAAAACACACAATATAAAATGTATTGTCTTAACCATTTTTACATAGGCCGTTCTGTGGCATTAAGTGCATTCATATTGTGAATACAACCATTTACCAAACTCTTTTTATCTTGCCAAACTGAAACTTTATACCTATTAAACAAACTTGGAACTTTTTTTGCAATTTAATTTTTTAAAGAGTAGTCCTAAGTTCACAGTAGAATTTTAAGAGAAAGCTACAGAGATTTCCTGTATACCCACATGCCCCCTACTACATGCATAGCCTACCCCACTGTTGACATCCACCACCAGAGTGATACATTTGTTACAATTGAAGAACCTATATTGACAATCATAATGGCCCAAAGGCCACAGTTTTGGTTTTTTTTTTTAATTATTTCTTGATCACGCCATGTGGCAAGTGGGATCTTAGTTCCCCCACCAGGGATTGAATCCATGCCCCCTGCACTGGAAGGCAAATTCTCAACCAGTAGACCTCTAGGGAAGTCTTCACTGTTTTTACCTTAGGGTTCATTATTTGTTTTGTACATTCCATGGATTTGGGCGAATGTATAATGACGTGTACAGGTACACCTGATGTTATCCTACAGAGAATTTTCACTGCCCTAAAAATCCTCTGTGCTCCACCTATTCAACTCTCCCCCGACTCCCAGTCTCTGGAAACCACTGATTTTATTACTGTCTCCATAGTTTTGCCTTTTCCAGAATGTCATATAGCTGGAATCATACCTATAGCCTTTTCTGATTTTTTTCACTTAGTAATATCCATTTAAGTTTATTCCATGTCTTTATATGGCTTGCTAGTTAATTTCTTTTTCATTTTGAATAATATTTCATTGGATGGATGGACCACAGTTTGCTTATCCGTTCATCTACTAAAATACATCTTGGCTGCATCCCAAGTTTGGGCAATTATGAATACAGCTGCTATAAGCACCCAAGTGCGGGTTTTTGTGTGGACATAAGTTTACAGTTCTTTTCAGCTAATAATAAGGAGTGTGAGTGCTGGATTGTATGATAAACATATGTCTAAGTATTATAAGGTACCACCAAACAACCAAACTGTCTTCCAAAGTTACTGGACCATTCTGCATTTCCACCATCAAATGAAAGTGAAAGTCACTCAGTCGTGTCCAACTCTTTGCGATCCCATGGACTGTCCATGGAATTCTCCAGTCCAGAATACTAGAGTAGGTAGCTTTTCCCTTCTTCAGGGGATCTTCCCAATCCAGGAATTGAACCAGGGTCTCCCGCATTGAAGGCGGATTCTTTACCAACTGAACTATCAGGGAAAGTACCAACAATGAAATAATTAATTTCTGTTGCTTCATAAGCTCATCAGCATTTGATGTTGTCAGTGTTCCAGATTTTGGCCATTCTAATAGGTGTGCAGTGATATTTTGTTGTTTTGATTTGCATTTCTGTAATGACATATGATGGGAAACATCTTTTCATATGATTGTTTAACATTATATATCTTCTTTGGTAATTTCTGTTAAGGTCTTTGGCCCATTTTTAAATCAGATTTTTTTTTTAAATTGTTAAGTCTTAAGAGTGCTTTGTATATTTTTGATAACAATCTTTTAGCAGATGTATCTTTTACAATATTTTCTCCCAGTCTGTAGCTTGTTTTCTCATTTTCTTGACATTGGCTTTTTTGTTTTTTTGAAAAGTAGAAATTTTTAATGAAGATCAGCTTATCAGTTATTTCTTGGATCATGCCTTTACATTATATCTAAAAAGTCCTCATCATACCCAAGGTAATCTAAGTTTTCTCCTTTGTTATTTTCCAAGAATTTTATAGTTATGCATTTTAATTTATGTCTATTATATATTTTGAGTCAGTTTTTGTGAAGGATATAAGGCCAGTGTCCAGCAGAACCATTTATTGAAAAGATTACCTTTACTTCTTTGTTAAAGATTGGTGGACTATTTATGTGGGTCTTCTCCTGGGTTCTCTGTTTTGTTCCATTAACTGTGCTTTTGTACTACTACATTATCTTGACTACTCTAGTTGTGTAGTGTCAACTCCTCCAACTTTTCTTCTCCTTCAGTATTGTGTTGGCTATTCTGGGTCTTTTGCCTCTCTATATAAACTTTAAAATCAGTTTGTTGATTTACATAAATATAACTTCCTAGAATTTTGATTGAAACTATTGGCAATGCAGAAGACTCAGGTTTGATCTCTTGGTTGGGAAGATCCCCTGGAGAAGGGAATGGCAACCCACTTCAGTATGCTTGCTTGGAAAAGCCCATGGACAGGGGAGCCTGGCGGGCTACAGTCCATGAGGTTGCAAAGAGTCCGAGATGAATGAGTGACTAACAGTTTCACACTTTTCTGTAACTGGATCCCCCTAGAGTTAACTCTCAGAGTTGCCCACCTGAGCCTCCAGCAATTCATCAATCACAGTTTAGGTTTTTCTACCTCAGCACTGGGTTCCCTAGTGGTTTCCACCCGTGAGCCTCTGCTCTCTTAAGCTGCTCCTTCCTGTATTCACCATCTGACCCTTCAGTCTTAGAATCAGTGGTTTGCTCTGTGTCCTTCCTTCTTTTATGGGTCCAAGAAGCATTGTTGATTTTTCAGTCTGCTCAGCATTTTATGTGTTAGGATGGAGTGGTGACTTTCAAGCTCCTTTTATGCAGAGCCAGAAACCAGAAGCCCTTTTGTACCTATTTGAGATATTTCTTTTTTTAGTTAAAATTTTTAATAATCAAATTACTCATGTTAGATTTAGAATACACACAAAAGTAAGAAAGAGGAATAATATCGTTGTTTAGTGGCGAAGTCGTGTCTGACTCTTTATGATCCCATGGACTGTAGCCTATCAGGCTCCTCTGTCTATGGGATTTCCTAGGCAATAATACTGGCACAGGTTGCCAGTTCCTTCTCCAGGGGATCTTCCTAACCCAGAGATGGAACCCATATCTCCTATATTGACAGGCAGATTCTTTACCACTGAGCCACCAGGGAAGCCACATAATATCTTTGCTGCTGCTGCGTTGCTTCAGTCGTGCCCGACTCTGTGCAACCCCATAGCCAGCAGCCCACCTGGCTCCTCTGTCCCTGGGATTCTTCAGGCAAGAATACTGGAGTGGGTTGCCATTTCCTTCCCTAATATCTTTAGAATGGTACAATTAATGTCTTGGTGAATGCCTCTCCACTTGGATACTGAGGCTCTTAGTTTTTCTCTGGTTTATCAACCTCTGTTCCCAGAAAAGGACCGAGACCCACTCATTCATACAGATTGAAAAACTTTAGTAAGATACTGCTTCCAAAGTCATTTACCTTAAGTCAAAGGAGTAAAGACCTAACTGTGGATTTTAGGCATCAGTTAGTCAACATTTATCACTGAGCAGATATATGTGGAACACTTACCATGTGTTGAGTTGTATTCCAAGCAATGGAGATGTACAGTGAACACAATAGATACAAACTCCTTCCATCATGGGACTGGATTCTAGGGTGGAGAGTGATGTTAGACAAGAAGAAACTGGGAAATATATGCCTATAAAGGGTATGTAGTAAGTGCTTTGTAGAAAAATAAAGGACGTGGGGTGGACAGGGAGTGGTGGGATGGGAGCTCTGCTTTGGTTTGCATGGTCAGGAAAGGACTTTCTAGATGACATCAGAAGTGCACATTTGTCAGGGGAAAGAGGATAAGAATGCAATTTGAGGGCAGGGACCCTGAAATGACTTTATTTTAATCATCCTGCCTGGGTCTAATCCAGAACCGACCATGTGCTTAGACCCCTGAATTTTTTTGAATGTACATTTCAGACTGGTTTGAGAAACACTTTATAAAACAATTGGTACATTGCTGCAAAACCCCCGATAAGCTGCAGACATAGAATCAGTAAAAGCTGGACTGACTTAGATTTCCTAATATGTCCTGGGAGAAGCTGAATCACAGGCAGTTGAAAACTCCTTCTTCTCCCAATGTGCAAGTTACCAATTAAAAAATGGTGAGACAGGATCCAGCAATGTCCCCACAATTTCCCAGTGGGCTCCAGGAAGGCTAAAACTTGATCTGAACAGGCTCTCTTGCTCCCCACAGATTCCACATTTTCCAGTGCTCAGTTCATAATTGGAAACAACCAGGACCCGGTACAGAAAGGCCATTTCCTCTTTAATGCCCTTGTGGTTTAACAGATTGTTGTGTTTGGAGCCTTTGGAATGCAGCCATGTTTAAAACCATGAGCTCATGCTTTCCATAGATGAGACTTTGTGTCATTAGATGAGACTTTATGACAGATAGACTGTCACATTTTTAAAAAAACAAAAGACAGCAATCAGCCACAAGCTCCAGGCATGAGTTTATTTGAAAGAAAACTATGTTACTAAAGCATAACTGTGATTTGCAGCAAAACAAATGATTGAAATTATTCAGCTTAAAATGTTAGAAGGATATATGTATGTGTGTATGTGCATTACTTACAGCTTCATATATATAGTTTTGTTTGCCTTTCACGATATTCATGGGAAGAAGGCAGGACAGGTATTATCATTTTCACTTTTCATTTGCGAAACTTGAGATCCAAGAGGTTCCATGACTGCATAAGTTCACATACCAAGGTAACACTGCATCTCCTAATTGTTAGACCAGCTTCCTGTGTCATTCTTTTTCACCTCTTGCATTCCATCTCAGAGTCCTAGATCATATGTTAAGATTTCTAGAAAGACAACAAAGTATCTGAATGCTGTCTCTAATTTTTCTTCCTAGTAGGGAAACTGTGTCTGAGAAGGCAATGGCAACCCACTCCAGTACTCTTGCCTGGAAAATCTCATGGACGGAGGAGCCTGGTAGGCTGTAGTCCATGCGGTCGCTGGGAATCAGACAGAACTGAGCGACTTCATTTTCACTTTTCACTTTCATGCATTGGAGAAGGAAATGGCAACTCACTCCAGTGTTCTTGCCTGGAGAATCCCAGGGACGGGGGAGCCTGGTGGGCTGCCGTCTATGGGGTTGCACAGAATCGGACATGACTGAAGCGACTTAGCAGCAGCAGCAGAGAAACTGTGTTTTCAGTCTTAACAAGCTTGACATTTTCTTTGTACTTATTTGCAAAAACTCTGGGGACTGAGATATTCCTGTCACTGTCATTGATTTAAGGTGAATACAATGGCCTCATTGTAGCTTCTTACAAACGCTTCAATCTGGATCAAGCAACTACAATTTCCAGGGAGCAAAGTAAGCTCTTTCCATCAATCTCAGGATTAAGTACTTGCTTCCATCAGAGTTTAGGTAATCTTTTATTTGGAGCTGGCATGCTAATTCTAGCTGGCAGCCTCTCCTTTGGCACTTGATGTATGTAACTATGGGGCTTCCCAGGTGGCACTAGGGGTAAAGAATCCGCTTGCCAACGCAGGAGATATAAGAGACGTGGGTTTGATCCCTGAGTCAGGAAGATCCTGTAGAGAAGGAGATGGCAACCTACTCCAGAATTCTTGTCTAGAGAATCCCATGAACAGAGGAGTTTTGTGCGCTCCAGTCCATGGGGTAGCAGGGTCAGACGTGACTGAAGTGACTTCGCACATAGGTATGTACCTGTATTGTATTAGTTTCTTGTTGCTTCTTTTATGAATTATCATAGGCTGTGTGTTCTAACGCAACACACTTTTCTTACCTTATAGTTCTGGAGGTCAGTAGTTTGAAATGGTTCTCAGTGTCAAGGCATCAACCGGATTGCATTCCTTCCAGAGACTTGAGGATAAATCCGTTCTTTGCTTTTTCCAGTTTCTACAGGTCACTTGCATTAGTGGCTCATGGCTCCATTTCTCTATCTTCAAAGTCAGCAACATGGGGCCGGGTCTTTTTCACACTGCCGCCTCTCTAGTTATACTTCTCTCTTCTGCTTAAAATAATCCTTTGGATTACATCAGTTCCACCTGGATAATCCAGGCTAATTTTCCAAATGCAAGGTCAGATGGTTAGCAGTGTTAATTCTATCTGCAGTCTTAATCTTTGCTGTATAATCTGCACATTCACAGTTTCTGGGAGTTAGGATGTGGGTATCTTTTGGGGGCATTATTTTGCCTACCACCCATATATTGTTTTATTTTCTTGTTGTCTTCTTTCAAACAGTACACATTTTTATAGTGTATGACTTGGGTAGTTTTTTATTGCACCACTAAATGTTCTTGAACATGGTAATAAATGGCATTCTATTTTCTCATGAGGAACATTTAAATCAAATGAATTATAACTAAAACCCACAATATGTTATAAAATGAAAAGCACAGATATTTAAAAAATCTTTTACATTAGTCAGAATAACATTAACCTATAAACCCTGTAAAAGGAAGCATGATTGTATGCTGTCCAGTAATTGCATTTTCCTTTTTCAATGTACTGAAAATTATAAAGCAGGCAATGTACAATTCTCCTGCATCAATTAAATATGATTGAAAACTAGTACCTTGGCAAGTGAAACACCCAGAAAATACCTAGTGAGTAAGAATTTCCCTTTCTTCATGGATCAGAAGGACTTTGAAAATGGTAATTTTTGATCACCCAAAGTCTCCAACAGCTTCCTGGTGTTATTTCCTCGTGGCTAACAGTCTTCAAAAGCTCCCCTCCAGCTTTAGAAAGTGGCTTTTCAAAAATTAGCTACACTTCTCCCTATTGTGTTGTGACGTAAACAAGTGAAACAGAGAGGAAGTGGAGGTGGGCGAGAGGCCTGGAGTCGCATTCCTGGGCAAGACAAGCCACTCAGACGACAACACGGGGACAGCCTGTGTGTCTCGTGTCACACACAGCTCCTGTATAGTGACAGCACAGGCGTGCACGGGCACCTCCCCAGGACGTTTTCTCACAGCCATTAAATGTCTTCAAACATAAGTGGTACCTGATAAACCCTGTTGTTTTATCTACTGACTTAAGGACGTTTCTAAGCCTGTATTCTTACTGCCTTTTAGTGAATTTATTTCAGGTATTTTCCCACTTCCTAGATTTGAGAGCGGTACACGTTTCGCTTTTCTTTCTTGTCTTCTTCCCAGCCTTCCCACTCTTTCCTTTCTCTCTTTTTCTGTACTCCTTTCCCCTTATCTTCTTTTCTGGTGTGTTTGTCCTTTCCCTCTTCTCTGTCTTCTTCTCAGTGTACATTCACGTTCTCCAGCCCTACCTGCTCTTCCCTGCTCCCAGCCAGTTCATCTCCAAGAATATCACCCTCATCAACGTTAAGGTTACTGCAAGGTCAAAAATGATGAGTAAACACAAATGATGAGTTATCACTTAGGTGCTTCAGAAAGTTCTATAGAATTCAGCACATGCTTTCCAGAATTAACTAAATTGTTTGTGCTGCATAGAGTTTGATAAGAATGCCATGTTATTTTAGTGTAAAATTATTCTATTTAGTGTACAATTATTCTTTTGGTAGGGATTTTTAAAATGTTTTATGCCGCTTATCATTTCTCTATTATGAATTATTTGAATATAAATAGTTTCAAATGGCAAATTGAAAGAAAAGTAGACTTATTTTCTGAGTTAAAAAAAGGGTGAATTTCAGTGTTATAATCTCTTTGTTGGTGTGAAGGTTTAATTCATTGTTTATTTAAATCTGTTAGAAGTATGTCTTATTAATCTAATTATTTTTATTTTGAATGTTCTTGGAACCATCAACAAGTTGTCAAAGATGACAGGTGGAACAATAGGTTTCCTTTCCTTCCTAATAATAATGGAGAATAAGAGAGGAGCTCTCTTAGGATATGCTATTTAGACAAAATTCCAGAGAATGGAAAGTGGGACAAGTAATAACCGATATTTCATGCTGAGTGAGCCTGACCCCAGACTGTACATACGGGTGGGATATAGACAAGGAGGAAGTTGATTTGACCACAAAGCATTTTGGGACTTAGAAGCGCTGGATATGTGGAGGGCAGGGAGGATGAAGGCATGGGGCTGAAAATAGAATGGTTGTCGGCTTCTAAGCAGAATTACTGCAGGCAGATGTCTGTCCCCTAAGCCGTAGGCTAGACTTTTCTTCTCTGCATGAATTAAGTGGTTCTCCCCAAAATGACCATTACATTCTGGCATTTAGGAAAGCCTCCAGCCACACGGATTAGGCACCTATCAGACCCCTCACTTAAACAGTCAAAAGTCCTCCATACATGCACAAAGCACTTTACCAGCTTTTCAGCACTCCCTCATAAATGTGGACGGATAAGCAAGGAGGTCAAGACATTTTAGGAAAGCTTCCAATAAGAAAGCAATAGAGTAGTGTAAACAGGAAAAATTAACTTTGGAGAAAACAGATGCAGGAAACATGAAGGAATGCAACAAACCAATAGGCAAGCCATAAAACCTATAAAGAGAGTCCTTAGAAGTATTCTAAAGTTGATTGTGCCCATAGAACAAGAAAATGATACTGTGAAAAAGAAACAGCTAGAGGCCAAGAATGAGAAAAAAAAGATTGATGCAATTTATAAGAAATCAATGGAAACGTTGGAAGATAAAGTCAAGATCATCTCCCACAAAATTAATAAAGAACACTAAGAGTTAGAAAAGATGGGAGAAAAAATAAGGAAAATGGAGGAGCAATCCAGAAGATCCAACATCCGAGAGTATTTTTCATAACTGAAGAGCTGAAAAATGCAGTAACCAGAGTGAGACAGACCCCTGAGTGTCCCATACAATGGACGAGAGAAGATTCACTCAAAGGCATATAAATTTGAAAATTTTCAAATAGCATAGGTCAAGAGATGACCCTAAACTTTTGGGGAGAGAAGAAGGGGGCACCCAGAAAGGATTGATGTTTAGAAAAACTTCTGACTTTTAAAAATGGGTGCTAGAAGAAACATAAAAAGGTGAGAACCAAAAAATCCGTGGCTCTAACTTAGAGGTATGATCAAGGGAAGTCCCTGCATAGCATACATAGCCCAGAGCAGAACTATGAACCTCTAGGCAGGAGCAGACTCTTGAGAGTCCCCTGGACAGCAAGGAGATTGAACCAGTCCATCCTAAAGGAAATCATTCCTGAATATTCATTGGAAGGACTGATGCTGAAGCTGAAACTCCAATACTTTGGCCACCCGATTTGAAGAACTGACTCATTTGAAAAGACCCTGATTCTGCGAAAGATTGAAGGCGGGAGGAGAAGGGGATGACAGAGGATGAGATGGTTGGATGGCATCACCGACTCAATGGACGTGAGTTTGAGAAAACTCCAGCAGTTGGTGATACACAGGGAGACCTGGCGTGCTGCAGTCCATGGGTGGCAAAGAGTCGGACACGACTGAGTGACTGAACTGCCGACAGATGGAGAGCTTCAGGGGATATGTCCAAGGAAAAACAGGAGTCCATAGAACAGTGCCTTATACATCGGGGATTTAAAAATAATGGGTTATTATAACAGGAAGCCAGCACAGTAAGAAAAGTAAAACAAGCAGAAATTCCAGGGAAAACAAATGGCTGTACCTAAAGGAAATACTAGTACCTTGTGTGGCTTGGAGACCAACCTAATAGAGTAGATACTGGTCAGTGTCTTCTGGCTGAGTTTCAGGTTTGCCTTTACGTTGTTTTAGAAATGGAACTACAGTTATCTATGTGGCTTCCCTGGTGACTCAGGGGTAAAGAACCACCTGCAGTGCAGGAGTCACGGGTTTAATTCCTGGATCGGGAAGATCCCCTGGAGAAGGAAATGGCAACCCATTCCAGTATTCTTGCCTGGAAAATCCCATGGACAGAGGAGCCTGATGGGCCATATAGTCCATGGGTCACAAAAGAGTCAGATACTACTTAGCGACTAAATAAGTCATCTCTATTGGTTTGACAGAAGTAATGATATTGAGAAAATGGCATGGGCTTTGTGTAAGGAAGCCAGTCCTCATCTATTATAGCAGGCACAGTACTTTAGATAATGCCTAAAACTGATTTTTAAAAATAACAGCATGTTATTGAGAAAACATAGAGATAATTTACAGAAGAATAAGGTTAAAAAGTCAAGAATCATTACCTTTGGGGATTGGGAGAGGTAGAACAAAATATTATTGCTTTTCATAACAGGCTTTAAAAATATTCCACTTTTTAAACTTGTGTGCTTGAGGTACATTACTTTTTTAAAAAAATTATTATAAAACAACCAAAATGCATTGTATTAAACTCAACTAGTTCTAGATTACAAACAATGAAATAAAGAAACAATGAATAACTCTAAAAGATTTTGGAAGGAACAATATGGGAAATTTGAACATGGAATGAAATTAGGATTATGTACAATGATTGCTAATTCTTAGGTGAGGTCATGGACCTGTGGTTATGTAGGAAGAGTACCTGCTTCTTAGGACAGGCTTGCTCATGTATTTAAAGCTGAATTGCCATCCTGTCTGCAAGTTACTTTTCAAATAGTACAGCCTATATATTTCAGACGTGGCAGAATATTAGTATTTTTTAAATCCAAGTGCAACTGTATGGATGTTTATTTTACTCTTCTTTGAGTTTTTTGTATGTTTGAAATTCTTCAAAGTAAAACGTTGAAGGGCTTCCCTGATAGCTCGGTTGGTAAAGAATCTGCCTCCAATGCAGTGGGGGAAAAAAAAAAGCCAACTCACTGTACTCTTAGACCAACTTTTCCCATGCAGTAACATTGAGGTATTGCCTGCAGATTTTGCAGAGAAATTGGAACTGTTTTTACAGAGGGCTGGTTTTGGTGTGGTCTGGTCATATTCCAGACAGCACTGCCATAAACTGTTTACTGGTCATCTGCACCTCAATGCTGAAATAAGGGTCAGAATGTCAGGGAAATCAAACTCTAATGAAGGAGATGTCTAGTCAACTCAGGGCCGTGTTTAAGAAAAAAAAATCATTGAACTTCAGGGAGTACTGAGACATTCTGTCCTCAGTGTTGTTACTGTGTTCCCCCAATTCTGAAACCTATTTCCTGGCCCTTCATTTAACTCCCTGGAGAAAATAGATCATTTCTTTAAGCCCTAGTAAAAGGAGTAAGTCCTTATTAGACCACATTTTTGCCTCATCAATTTCTCCCCTGAAGAATTTGATTATTGTGAAGGGAGAAAATATATATACTTTCCCCACTATTTCATTTCTCCAAAGTTGATGGCATTGATGTGCTGGGATCTCAATGTCCAATTCTGGTGTGATTTTTGGAGAGAAATTGACAAACTGTAGTACTATTTCAAGGAGCTTAACCAGGTTGCTGAAGGATTAGCACAATAAGAAATGAAAAATGGTTGAAGGAAGTGCAAATATTTAGGCTGAAAAGAGAAGTCTTAGTGGTGCATGATAAATATTATCCAGTATACTTAAGTAAATATTATATATTTTGTTGTTGTTGTTCAGTTGCTAAGTCGTGTTCAACTCTTTGAGACCTCATGGACTGCAGCACACCAGGCTTCCCTGTCCTTCACTATCTCCTGGAGTTTGCTCAAACTCATGTCCATTGAGTCAGTGATGTCATCCAACCATCTCATCCTCTGTCACCCTCTTCTCCTCCGGCCCTCAATCTTTCCTAGCGTCAGAGTCTTTTTGAATGAGTCAGCTCTTACCATCAGGTGGCCAAAGTATTGGAGCTTCAGCATCAGTTCTTCCAGTGAATATACAGGGTTGACTTCCTTTAGGATTGACTAGTTTGATCTCCTTGCAGTCAAACAAACTGTGGTGTTTTGAACACCACAGTTCAAAAGCATCACTTCTATGGTGCTCAGCCGCCTTTATGGTTCAACTCTCACATCTGTACCTGACTACTGGAAAAACCATAGCTTTGATAATACAGACCTTTATTGCCGAAGGTGATGTCTCTGCCTTTTAATATGCGATCTAGGTTTGTGATAGCTTTTCTTCCAAGGAGCAAGCATCTTTTATGTATAAAAGATATTAGACATATTCTGGTATAGCTCCACAAGGCAGAACTAAGATGATGAATGGAAGTTATGGCACACACACCATAAAGGAAAGAGATTTTTAATAATTAGTTTAGCAATAGTGGATGCCTTGAGAACTATCTTTCCTCATTAGAAGAACATTTATGGTGTGGATGAGTGGAAGTGAGGAAGCAATTCCAGTATCTACTGAAAAATTGACCCTTGAAGTATCTTAGGATAAGCTTCTCTGATTTCACAAGAAGCTGCTATTTTTGAATTAATGCTACATGCCAGCCACTGTAATAGGTGCTTCCTCACAACAATTCATTTATTCTTAACAGCTTTAGCAATTGGGCATTCTCCATTTCTCATAAGAATGACCTGAGACTCATTGGTCAGCCACTTTGACCAAGGTCACACAGGAAGAAAGCATAGAACTAGAATAAGAACTCAGATCCAGGTTTAACAATAAAGTCCAAGTTCTCCCCACCATATCAGTTTTTGGATCTGCAAGTTGTAATCCATTACATGAATGTGAAATCAGCTTAGTGTTTTAGAACCAGGATTTAAATTGATTAAAACAAAACAGAATGTATCAGAATGCCACCTACATAGGAAAATAGGGAAGCACTGCTTCCAGAAATTGTTGGTTATATACTGGGCTCACGATGTGAAGGGTCTTTTTAGCTGCAAGTCAAGATGAACATCTTAACTTCATGGACCCTTAACCTTCTTGACTTCTCTTTCCTAGACTCCTTCAGTGGGGTTCACTTTGGTGACCTTTTCCCATGACCAGTCTCCCATTAATGAGTTTCCTGAGGCTGCTCTAACAAATCTCTACAAATGCAGTGGTTTAAAACAACAAGTTCTGGAGGTCATGACTAATGAGTGTCCTTGTGGTCACTTTCCTTCTGGATGCTTCAGGGGAAATCTGTTTTCTTACCTTTTTCAGTTTCTAGAGGCCACCTCTGTTCCTTGGCTTGCGGCCCCTTCCTCACCTTATTACAACCTCTTGCTTCTGTCATTACCTCCCCCACTACTCATTCTGATCCTCCTGCTTCCCTCTTATAGGACTCTCCCGAATACAGTGGGTCAACAGTCTCCCTCTCTCAAGATCCTTAACTTAGTTACATCTGCAAAGTCCCACACACCATGGTAAGTAACCTACTCACAGGTGCCAGGGCTTAGGCTGTGGATGTCTTTTGGGGACTAGATTCATTCCACCACACCACACTTATATTATAAACTCTAAATGCTTAACTTTAATACTCCTCTTTCTGATCACGACCTCTTCTGCATTTGCCCTGTTTGTCATTTCCTTTGACTTGCTTTTCAGTGGCTCACAGTCTCAGCTGAGACTTCAACTGGGCTCCATCGAAGGCTGGTGGCTTCTCCCGTTCTTCAGAGCAGTTTTACAGACGCCTTTCCTGCTTGCCTCAAGTCGATGTTTTTACCCTCTACCTAAAGAGGAAAAGAGATTCCTCCTATGTATCATTTAGTGACTCTCTTTTCTTCTTGTACCATCTGTGGTGGAGAATACAGCATTTCTAGTCACAAAAAGTATTAGAGAACAGTGTTTTATTGAAGGTTTCACAGGTAGAAGAGACACAGGAGTTTACCTTGTACATTTCTTATGATGCTAGCAAAAATCCCCATTTTCCTTTTGCATGTCTTTCTCATTGACCACTGGCTGATACATCTTCTCTTGTGGGCTTTTTTTTTTTATTTCCTTTTCAGCCTCTGCTTCTCCAGGTGCCACTTTGTCTACATCTGGATTATTTCTGGGACTCCCAACTTGTCCCTTCTCTCTTAAACACAGTTGTTTAAGACTTCCTCAGTTGCTATTTCCCTTCCTCCTACCACTTAAATGTTGTCTTCAAGGATGTGAAAGTCTATTCTATTTTCATAGTAGAAGTCTATTCTTTTTTCTAAAAAAAAAAAAGATTTTTTTCTTTTGCCCTTGGTTGAAAAGTACTAAAGTTACCCAGACCCATTCTTCTTACAGGGTAGTGGGAGATTACAAATAACTAAAATAAGTTTGTCCCACTATAGTTATGACTTTGGTGTGGCATATAAAGTGGAGACAATGAGTGTGGACTTATTCTTTCATGAAGAGCCTGTGGAAAGGCAAATCTTGCTTTAACTAATTCCATTTTAGAATACAATGAGGATATAATATTTCCTAATGCTCACATTCACGTCTTTAGCATCTTACACTAGACCTGCTCTTTATTTTTTTCCCTTTCTCTGCTGTGGTACTTAGTGAAGTTAACATGCTATGAAATTCTCTCCTGGTTTGCCAGCTCCCATCACCAAGCCACCAGAGAAGGCATTCCCCTCTGGCCCTGAGCCATTGGTAAACATCCCTGGAAAGCTCTGTTTCAGTTCAGAATCACTTTGGTGGCCATAGCAACAGTCTTGACAGCCTGCTGTGCTCTTTCTGTTGATGGGAGCTCTCCCTGATCAGGGATTATTGCCCATCAGAGATTGTCACAGTGAGAGAAGCAAGACCAGGGCTGTGTTCTCCACAGCCCAGGGAGGGCTTTGCATCCTTAGGGTAGTTTCTGACGAGAATGATGGCCTGCTGGGGCATCATGAAAAAAATAGTGCTGTGCCTCAGCCGAGCCTACCCTAATGGTTTTCTGCTCCCGTGGGAGACAATGCTTTCACTTGTTCTCCCTAATAACATGTTTCCTGGGCTCCCAAGGTGTTAGCTGTTTTTTTTTTTTCCTCTCCCTTTTGGTTGGACTTATTTTCTAGAGTTGACAGACATGGATTACTGCTTAGAGAGACAAAAAAAAAAAAAGCAAAGACATAGAGAAATTTTGAGAAACAAAAATTGTTCTGATAGAAGATTTTTGGGAGAAAGAGAAGAAGTCAGAAATGACCTTAGGAGACTCGGCGCCACCATGGAGGAGTACCATCGCCCCTGTGACGAGGTTGGCTTCAATGCTGATGAAGCCCACAATATCGTTCAAGAGTGTATAGATGGGGTCTTGGGAGGTGAAGATTATAATCAGAACAATATCGACCAATGGACTGCAAACATAGTGGAACAATCCCTAGCACATCTGGTTAAGTTGGGAAAAGCTCATAAGTATATTGTGACCTGCGCAGTGGTCCAGAGGAGTCCATATGGCTTTCACACAGCCAGCTCATGTTTTTGGGACACTACATCTGATGGAACCTGCACTGTAAGATGGGAGAACCGAACCATGAACTGTATCGTCAACGTTTTTGCCATTGCTATTGTCCTGTAGCTGGCTAAAAATACTTGGCCAAAGCCATTAACCTAAGAATTTGTCAGTGTATCCTTTCTAAAAAGAGTAACAGTTACTTATTCATATCCTAGATGACAAGTGTGCAATATGCTTCAAAACTATCAACAAAAACAGAATAGTGCAAGCAAGCAGTCTCGTAGGAAGTTGGCAGATTTTCTCATCTTCCATACAGAATCATTTAAATAGGGAAAACTTAATGTTAGCAAAAAACAAATATAGAAATATGGCGTGACATGAAAACACACTCTTAAATTTACACCAGCTTTTCACTAACAATATGTACATAAGGAGATGGGGAAATCCATGAAGAAAATTAAATTTTCTTTCAGCTAGAAAAGTTAACAGGGATAAATATATGAACAAAAATGCTGCAAGGATAACTGTGGAGAAAATGATAAAAATCAGTTAATGCTTAGTTTTTTATTTCTCCTCAGTTGTATGTATGATTTAGTGGAAAGTAATCCCATCCTTTTTTTTTTTTTTTCCATCAACTAGTAGCAACTGTTATTATTAACTTGTTTACCTTTTCTGAGAATAGCTAAATCACTTTTTAAAATTTGAAATTCTTAGATTTACATCTGAGGGCGAATTGAATTGGGTAACCTGAATTCCCTAGGTAAAGAAAATTAGCAAAATAAAATAAAATACAAAAAAAATTAGTTACAGCATATGATGGAAAGTATAAGACTCCAACAGCTGCCTTACAACTCATTCATTCCGGATAGAAGACACATTTATTGAATGTCTATTATGAGCTAATCATAGTTATCAATATGCTGTTCAAACTTTCTTTTGGTACCTAGTCAGTTGGACAACATTTATGTCTGGGAAAGAGAAAAAAATGTTGTTTTACAAGAGAGGAAAAAAGTAAATCTGGTTATCCAAGTAGGAATAAGCAAATGAAAAGCAATTATTACTGACAGAGAATCATTGATGTAATTTTAAGAATGGCTCCTAGCAAGCAAAAAACTGCATAAAATATGCAACTCTTAGTTAAAGGCCTTATTATCAGTCTAATACACAAGTAGTAAATTCCATCATTGTTTTAGTTACAATCATCTGTAAATAATTTTAAGTACTTATGAGGGGTTCAAATTGAGTAAAGTGTAAATTAAAAGTATACAATCATTAGCAGGTTATTGAATATCTCAGGGCTTATGAAATGTAGTTAAATTTGTGAAATAAATAACTGATAAAAAATTAGGGTACACAGCTGGCCACCAAATGCAAAGTCAATCTGCTATTTAACCTTGAAAACAAAATCAATTTTGTATATTACCACTAATACATGTAGGGAGTGGAACCATGAGTCATTGAATTCCAGGGGGAAAGGAAGCCATAGTGTTGACAATGTTAAGAGAGTATTCTTGTAGGCATGCTATGTGCATGTTTGATATTTTGCCGAGTAACAATAATTGTTCAGTGTTGAAGAAGATGATTAAGAAAATACAAGGATAGAGTTTAATGCAGTGATCTACACTTTGGCACATTAAAATTTTCAGTGATTACCTTTATGTTACTTTACGCTGCTGGCTTTGGTGCCCTTGAAGATTTTAATAGTGACCAAAATATATCTGTGCAGTTAAGGCTCGCTTTTGACTATTGTTATTGAAGCCTGATTTTAAGAGAATAATAATCAAAAATACCTCGTGAACTTGCTATCTGCTCTGTTTCTAGTTAAAATGTAATAAAGATTATCTTCCTGCACTGTAAAAAAAAAAAAAAAAGAAAAGGAATAACCTTAGGTGTCTGGTGGGACTAGAAAGACCATTTTGTGAAACTGTCAAACTGCCTGTCCCTGAATACAGCTTGACAGAGAAGTTCTGATGAGTTTTTGGTTGCTACAGGCTCTTAGACGATCTTGCTGATTCTGATGGCTTATCTGGGAACACATGGTTTGAGATGTGATAAAAACTCCCTTTTTAATTTTTGAGAATAGTAGGTTTGGTGGGGTTCATCAGGATTTGTGTCAGGCCAGCTTATTTCAGTCTGCATATTTCTCCTGTGAAATGATTTCACATTTATTTCACATTTCAAATCCAAAACATTTATTCACCCATTTCCTAGAATGACTTAAACTTTTTTATTTTTTGCATCTTTAAAGTGTCCTGGTCTGCCAAAATGTTATGGGCCTTCCCTGCAAACTTCAGGGAATATTCTTCATAAACTGCAATCAACAATCATTATTGCAGAAACTTCTTTCAATTGAGATGAACTGTTTGATTAGAGTCATTATGAGTATTTCATCATATTCATAGTATTATGCCTATTTGTTGGTGGGAGAAGTTAAAAAGCAATCAAGCACCACCTAAGGGGAAAATGTAGTGTTTTCCAAAGTATAGTACACGGATTATCTGTCAGCAACCTCAAGGTGCTTGCTAAAATGTGGATTCCTGGGTATCACATTAAACTTACTAACTAGAATGTCTGGACAAGGCTTCCCAGTGTATGTGTTTTTAATAAGCTTTCCATGTGGTTCTTCTGCACACTAGAATTGGAAATAAGTGGATCATCTGATGCCTCATTCTCTTTGGTAGTTACATTTTAAATTTCTAAAAATCCACTTAATTGGGCTGAGTGGCTGTCCTACCTATCTATCTATCTTCCATAAGAAAAATAGTGAATCTGTGGAGAGAGCTCTTGGGAACTATAACTGAATAAATGCACTCAGTTCCAAGTACTATCAAGTAAGAAATGAGGAAAACTAGTTACTAGGCAACTTTTCTGCTCTTATGTAAGCCAAAGGTTTTCTTCTGAAACTCAAAACTGGGACAACCATGAAACAAGCATGTTAACCATGCCTGCCAGATAGCAGACTGAATATACGTGAATTTGAGCAAATTCTGGGAGACAGTGAAAGACAGGGAAGTCTGGCATGCTGCCATCCATGGGATCGCAAAGAGCTGGATATGACTTACCAACTGAACAACAAGGTATGGAAATGATTGATTGAATCACAGGGAGGAGTCCAAGCACATCACTTAGAAGGAATCCATGAAGACAGCAAGGCCTTATAAGAATTACCTTATTCTGTTCTTGTCAAAATTCTTTAGCAAAGAATATGTTGTCAACCTCATTTTATAGGTGAGGAGAGCGAGGCTCAGAGAGACTAAATGACTTGCGTAAAGCTACCTTGCTTAATCGTGCTGGAGTTGAGGGTTGAACTCAGCCCTGTCCCCAGACTTTTCTGCTAGGGGAACACAAATTCTGCTGTAGATTATTCTGTTTCCAGTAGGAGAAGGGGGAAGGTCGGATCTGGCACCCACTGTTGACCTAGAGACTTTATTATATATACTATGTGCTGACACTCACACTAAGTTTACTGAAGATTTCAGCCTTGGTTCATTTGAAGAAATCCCAGCTTGGAATTGGGCTTGATTATTCCTAAGACATGCTCTGAAAACCAGCCTCCCAGGCTGAGAGGTGTGTGAAGTTTGAGAAGTCTCCCACCATCGCTTCCAGCTCTAAGACTAGCAAACAGCAAGAAAGAGAAATCTATCAATTCTGTCTCCTCTCAAAATTTCCAGGCAGCTCAATTTACATCCAGGCACCACTGATTCTCCCCTAATTAATGTAATTATTATGAAGAACTGGCTCACACGATTATGGAGGCTGAGAAATTGCACAATCTGTCATCTGCAAGCTGGAGAACCAGGACAGCTATGGTGTAATTTGGTCCATGGCTGAAGGCCTGACAACCAGGACAGCTGAGGTGTCAGCTCCAGGCTGAGGGCCAGAGATGATCTGACCCTGAAGAAATTGAATGATACCCACCCACACTGGGAACAGCAGTCTACTGAGTCCACTGATTTATATGCTAATAACATCTGGAAACACCCTCACAGACAGACCCAAGAAATAATGTGTAACCTGGGCACCTCGTAGTGTGTTACAGTGACATAAACCATCACATCAGGCATCTGGGATGAGTTTTCCTTATACTATCATAATAGCTAATAACTCACATTTATTAGGTACATGCTGTGTGCTGACAGTTGTGCAAGCACTTTATACTAACTCATTTAATACACATGACACCTTTTAATAAGCTAATTAGCAAGTTACTACCACTATTTATATTTTTCACATGAGAAAACTGAAGCCAAGAGAACTTGCAGCTAAGAGATGAAACAAAAGGCTGAACATGACAATAATTGCTTTCAGTCATTCCTTTATATTCATCTTCACTGTGGATGATGCTATGATAAAGTGAGCTACTTGTAAAGTAAAAAAATATAAAAAGTGGAAAAAAATTAAACAATAAAAAAAATAAAATGAGCTACTGTACATTTATGGCTACCTACCATATGTATGTCAACTCTTCTGCTAGGCATTTTATAGAAAATGTCTGTAATAGTTACAACTGTGCTAATTAAGATAGATTTTGCCCCATTTTACAGATGAGAAAACAGAGGCTCTATGTATTAACTAATTTGACCATGCATGCTGTGCATGGTAAGTCACTTCAGTCATGTCTGACTCTGTGACCCTATGGACTGTAGCCCAACAGGGATTCTCTGTCCATGGGATTCTCTGTCCATGAGATTCTCCAGGCAAGAATACTGGGGTGGGTTGCCATGCCCTTCTCCAGGGGATCTTCCTGCGTCTCTTATGTCTCCTGCATTGTCAGGCAGGTTCTTTACCACTAGTGCCATGTGGGAAGCCCAACTTGACCGTAGCTTGTGCTTTCAATTAAACCCTGTCATAACTTTTTGATTGTATGTATTTTTTGAACCCATCTCATCAATTTTTCAATGAAGGGATATTTTTTCTACTACTTAGCCTCTGAACTGACAGCCAGTGATTGGCATATGATCTTGTGTGTATTAGGGTTTAGACAAGTTCCTCTTATGAGCATCAGAGAGGTATGAGGACACGTAGGTTGATATTCTAGGGCTCTCATGGGAACAGCTCCTTCTAGAAGTAGAGCTGGGGTTTTGATGCTGTCTGATCATAAGCCCAGTCCCAGGCTTTTCCTGGTACTTTCATATCCCTTCTGATCTGGCCTCACGATGATGGCAGCCCCTTCACACAGCCCTTGTTCTGCCAAATTGTTCCTGATGATTCATTTTAATCTTGGTAAGTGTTGCATTTTTTATACCTGGTTGCCCTTTTCAATTCTCTGAAGTCTGTGTGCATTACACTGGTGTTTCTAAGCCGGCTCCTGATTGACTTGATTACAGAAAACAAACTGTGATCAGTGAAATGTCACATATTTGTAGCCTGTTTTTAAAACAAGTCTTCAGATTTGCCCTTGATTCTAGCACCTGTCACTGTGTGATATAAACGTGTATGGATCCCTTTCTTCACTAGTCAGCCACAGTCTAGATATATGCTGTTCAGAATCCATGGACGGAGGAGCCTGGCAGGCTACAGTCCATACGGTCACAGAGTCGGCCATGATTGAGCAACTAACACACACACACATATGGTAGCTATTAATCACCTAGGGCTGTTTAAAGATAATAGAGTTTAATGAAGTTAAGAATTCAGTTCCACTGTTACATTAGCCACAGATCAAGTGCTCAGCAGACACAGGAGGCTAGTGGCTATCAACAGTGCAGATGCATTTGTCATGTAAAGGACTAGTTTTAAACTAGATTCTGATGAGTAAAGGGGGAATGTTATAATCTCTAAGGTAATAACTAAGAGAAACTGCATACATAGGTAATAGTATTTAAAAGAGAGTCATAATTGATTAATTCAGAAAAGGCCAAAAAAGATAGCTAAAGAAACATAAGAACATATGGGACAAACAGGAAACAATACAGTGGTCTATTTAAACCCAATAATGTTAGTAATTTTATCAGATGTAAATAGGATACATTCTCCAATGGAAAGACAAAGAAACCAAAACGCAAATACATTCTTTGGAGTATAGAAAGGTTAAAAAAAATAAATAAAAATCTTTAAAAACAAACAAACAAACAATGCAGATGTAGAACATTTCTGTCATCGCAGGAAGTTCTATTTGACAGCATTGTTCTAGGAGGTAGGGGCCAGATCTGACTGTTAGCGATACCTGCCTGGCATATGGGTGACTAACAGGTGGATGAACCAGATACATGTTTCTGGCCTGAGCTTTATCTAAGGCTGCTAAGACTAATATGTAGAATCTGTGAATCAATGACATTACCAGTTACACTCCCTTTTGGCTCCATGGGGGCCTGTCAGGGAGCTCTTGGCGTCACGGCAGGTGGGAGAGGTTATTCCTGGACTAATCTTCCCAGTGGTCTCAGCTCTGTGTTTTGTGGCTTCTGTCATCCCCTGACTTCTGACTTAAGGTCCTGGCTATGCATTAAATGATAGAAAGTTGTTCTTTCTCTTACAACCCAGCAACGGAAAAGTTAAAAGTTAATAATTCTGGCAGGTTGTCATGGCTTTAGGGCTGGGCCGGGTTTGTTGGAGATTGTAGAAGTTCAGTCTGTCTGTGCCCTCTAAAAGCATTTACCTTCAGTGGCCTTTGTCTCTCCTGGACCACAGCACTGGAATCTGTAGCACTTGGGAGACACATTCCCCACCTTCTGCAAGGATGCTGTGTTTGGTCGAGAAGGGACTGTGATACGGGACAAGGGCTGGCCTCTAGGCCCAGAGGTCATGGGCCAACCTCTTGGGACATGTGAGCACTGTATCCTTTTTTGACACAAAAATTCTAGGTCTTTGCTGTTCTCCTTTCTGCTATTTTATGGATGTCAGTCTTGTCTTCCTGGCTAGGTTGTAAACCTCAAGGGCAGGGGTCACTGCCCCTCTTAGACATCTTAGCCCTGGGCTGGACATGTGACAGATGCAAATTGATCATCAAGAAGGGTGATTGGGGGGGGGGGTCTTATTTTATCTTCTTTCCTGTGTATATAGTAGGCCACAGGTGATATCATTCCCAGTGATCTATGTACTATAATTGAGTGTCTTGGATACATCTTTATCCCAAATCAGTTTTTTTTTGTTCTTGATTTCAGAATATGTTCATGTTATTGTCTTCATCACCACAGGAAGAAACAAACTGATCTGGTAACTTCTGACATTTTCAAATGAACAGGAATTTCTTTCCAGGACAGGCTAATGAGTTAGTGACAATGCTCCATCGCACACCTCTAGGGGGCTCCACTCACAGTTTTATCTATGTGAATATCGCCCCCTTGACTTGTGCAACACAGGGCCCTGAGTGTTGAGTGTTGGAACTGGTTTGATAAGTTTCCCCATGTCTTTTACAATACCATTGTTTTTATTCTTCAGCCTGCTGTTTTTACCTGTGGTA
Organism: Bos indicus x Bos taurus; assembly: GCF_003369695.1. NCBI lineage: Eukaryota > Metazoa > Chordata > Mammalia > Artiodactyla > Bovidae > Bos > Bos indicus x Bos taurus. The sequence goes on from NC_040095.1 coordinate 39,806,783, forward strand.
AAAGCTGAAGGCATGACAGCCTAGACCAGGTGACTCTTCAAGGCCTCATGGCTTTGCAATTCTAGAACAGTCTATTCACAAATTTCTTGTAAGACACTGCCAGTTTCCCACTGGACCCAAAATCATTGCACTAACTGAAGTATAACATCAAGTACATCCAGATGACTAATACTTTGATAGGAGTTGAGGAGAAGGAGGAGCTGTTATAGACAACTATTCTCAGTGGAAGACTAGGAAAAATAAATTGGTCCTAAAGATTCTGAAGGTCCTACCCCTGTTCCTCCTTAGCAGAGAGCAGTAGAGGTTCAATGCCAGATGATTCTCACCAAGGTAGCTCAGCCCTTTGTCTCATCCCCACCGTCTGGGGCTGAGGAGGAAGCAGTAGGAAGAGTCTGATTTAATGGGTCTCAAGACATCTCTGGAGAAGGCAATGGCACCCCACTCCAGTACTCTTGTCTGGAAAATCCCATGGATGGAGGAGCCTGGTAGGCTGCAGTCCATGCGGTCGCTAAGAGTCAGACATGACTGAGGGACTTCACTTTCACTTTTCACTTTCCTGCATTGGAGAAGGAAATGGCAACCCACTCCAGTGTTCTTGCCTGGAGAATCCCAGGGACGGGGGAGCCTGGTGGGCTGCTGTCTATGGGGTCGCACAGAGTTGGACACGACTGAAGTGACTTAGCAGTAGCAGTAGCAAGACATCTCCTTGCCTTAAATTTCTTTCACCAGCCAGTCTCTAACATTTGAAATGAACTAGTAGACATTATTAGGGCTTCCCAGGTGGCATTAGTGGTAAAGAACCCACCTGCCAATGCAGGAGACATGAGAGACATAGGTTTGATCCTTGGATGGGGAAGATCCCCTGGAGGAGAGCATGGGAACCCACTCCAGTATTCTTGCCTGGAGAATCCCGTGGACAGAGAAGCCTGTTGGGCTACAGTCCAGGGGGTCACAAAGAGTCGGACATGACAAGTGACTTAGCACTCATGGAGTAGACATTACTTTTTGTATCAAGTGACCCTTCCTGTAAAGAATTAAGGAAAGATTTAAAATGAATGTATTAGTGTTAGAAATTAGAATAAGGTTACCCCTGGGGGTGATATTGAGTGAGAAGCGAAGCACGTAGTTTCTTGCTACTGGAAAGCTTCTCTTCCTGAATTTAGGTGTTTCTTCTGTGAAAGTTTTATGGCACTTTGCAGTTATAACTTGTATATTTTTCTGCAGGTTTATAGTGCTTTGAAATAAAGTTTATTTAGAATAATTCTTATAAGAGAGCCTCAGGAAGCATTCTCAGGTATTTATAACTTAGAACAATGAGGTGAGTTTATTTCCAAAAGACACTGAGCGGCATGCTGGGATGCTGAGAGGAGAAAGAGATGACGGAGCTGAACGGAGGTGAAAGGGCAAACTTGTGTTCTTTGGGCTTCTGCCAAGGGCTCATCCTGCCCTGGTTCTTTCAGGAATCTGAGAATTCCCCAGAGAACTGGATAGTTTTTCTTCAGGTCCATTCTTGGTCTCCTTCAAAGATATGAGAAGTGACACATACACACTGATATATTTAACATGGATAACCAACAAGAACCTAACTATTTAGCACAGGAAACTGCCTAATGTTATCTGGCAGCCTGGATGGGAGAGGAGTTTGGGGGAGAATTTTTTGTTTGTTTAGTCACTAAGTTGTGTCCAACTCTTTTGTGACCCCATAAATGTAGCCCATCAGGATCTGTCCTGGGATCTGTCCATCAGGATCCCAATCCCTCTGTCTATGGGATTCTCCAGGCAAAAATACTGGAGTGGGTTGCATTTCCTTCTCCAGGGAATCTTCCGGACCCACGTCTCCTGCATTGGTGGGCAGATTCTTTACCATCTGAGCCGCCTGGGAAGACCTTGGGGGAGAACAGATACATGTATGGCTGAGTCCCTTTGCTGTCCACCTGAAACTATCACGACATTGTTAATCAGCTCTACTGCAATATAAAATAAAAAGGTTTTGAAAAAAGATGCAAGAGGTAAGCAGTATATAAAGGAGAGTGGAATGTAGAGCGCCTTCTCTGATTCAGATCCAGAGCTGGCAACAGAAGAAGGTGGCCCTCTTGGGCAGTTAGCTTCAGGGAGAGCATGGAGCCAGTCCTCACTTCTAGTGGAATGCAAAGGGTGTATGATTTTCCAGCATGACCCAGCTCTGGTTAGACAAGAAGAGACCAGTGAACTGTGGCCCCTTGGGTACCAGGTGTACAAAGCTCTGTGTTTATATGTTGCGGGAGAAGGAGATGCAGAGCTCAGCCGGGAAATCTTCTCACCTCACCCTCTTGGAACCAGCAGTATCTCTTCATCTCCTCTCCTGTCCATCCTCTCTCTGCAATACACATGGGGTCCTGAGGCCAGCACCCCCACTTCCTATGAGCAGATGTCCTGCCTCCCCTCCAGCTGATGAGTCACCCAGCTTTCCTTGGGCTCTGTCCAGCTTCTGAGAAGTATTTAGGATGGAGAGGTAGCTGATTTCCAGGTGTCTGCTGGCAAAACTGGCCTTGTGTAAAAATGCAAATGGAGGAAGCAGTTAAGAAAATGCTCATTTGACTTTTGGGCACCCTCATTCGTGTTGCCCATAAAACAGTTATTGTGTTCTCAACTGGAGTCCCATGTGTTTCTTCTGCACCACCTGGGTCCAAAATTTGAGGCTGGAGAAATACCAGTTCATCCTTCTTGTTGGTGTTACTTTTTTTTTCTTCAAAGACTTTAGTATTAGACTGATGGAAGTTGCACAAAGGGACTGCACACCAGCGGTGCCTGAGGAGTCCTTGCCTTCATTTAAGTTCCGTGGAACAAATGAGCTCCATATGCAAGAGGTCCACTGTCTGTTTATGTCCCTGGTCTTTGTCTCCGAGTAGAAATAAAACTGAATCTCAGCCCTACATGACTCTGTTTCTAGCTACTTTACAGTCTGGACCTTGTCAATGCTTCTTGTCCCAGAGGTTTTTTTTTCTCAAAGAAAGATGCTGAGAAAAAAAAACGGTTAGCAGATGTGAGCAAATTTGAAGTCAGATGTCAGCTATTGGTGTCGATAGCTAAAATATTATCACTGCATTTGTAAAGCTGTTTGCATGGCACTTTGATAAGCCTCAGTTCATTTGCTCCTCCTGACAGCCCTGTGAGGTGGTAGGCATTATCTGCATTTTACAGGTTGAGTGACCTATTCAAGGTCACACAGCTATTCTTATGACTTTCAGTAATTTTTTTTTCTAATCTCCTTATTATCGAAGATACTTAAAAGTCAGTAATCAAAATAAGAAGGTGTGAGGTGTATATTCAGATCTGGTTATATTACTATATGAAGAGTCGACTCATTGGAAAAGTCCCTGATGCTGGGAAAGGTTGAAGGGAGGAGGAGAAGCGGGTGATGGAAGATGAGACGGTTGGATGGCATCACTGACTCGGTGGACATGAGTTTGAGTAAAGTCTGCAAGATAGTGAAGGACAAGCGAGGCTGGTGTGCTGCAGTCCGTGGGGTCACAAAGAGTCAGACACGATTTAGTGACTGAACAGCAGCAACAGTGTGGCACCGTTTTGGAAAGACCCCAGAGTCAAAGCCTGTTCAACAGACAGCATTTCCCTTCATGGAGCCCCTTTTGCTTCCTAGCCTGGGGTGAGGGCAGGGGGTGTACTCAGCTCATCTTCAGACTCACCTACGGAGCAGAGCAGCCCTGGCTTGCTGAGATGTGACGAGTGACCTTGAACTTTTGGACCTGTTCACAGTTTTCCTAACCTCAAACTTTCCAGGTTTATTTTTGTAAACAATATTCACTAAACTGTTATATTGACTCTAGAGACCCTAAGACAATGAAAAGACATGAAACCTGACATCTGGAAAGAGTCTAATAACAAATAAGACTGTAGGCCACACCCTTTTCTAGGAGCTTTGCATATATTAACTCATTTAAGCTTCACAGCATCCCTTGATTATCCTCATTTTTCAGTTGAGAAAGCTCAAACTGAGCAAGTCATTTGTCCCACATCACAGAGCTAAAAACTGGAGGAGCTGGAATGTGAACACAGGCTAATTCCAAAGTCTGAGCTCTTGGTCACTCCAGTGTGATGCTGCAAACAGGGTGTCTGGGGCAAGCCATCTTTTTCATCAACGTAGGATTCAGATCCTGAGAGTTAAGTCTGTCATAGGAGGTCACTGGCAAAGCAGCTTCTAAATGTCTTAAATGGGCACTCAGAAACTTTCACAAAGAGAAGACAGAGTTATCGGCTATACCATCCTTCTTCTAGACCTGACCTCCAGAAAGAGTTACTTGTTGCCCATCATTTCCCAACTTATTGCTAATTCCCCTGTCTGTGAGATTAGAGTGTCTGCTTTAGACTCCTGGAAACTCAAGTCTCAGATCAGTATTATATTTCTTTGTTTCCTTGAGAGTAGAATGGCATTAAACACTTCAAGCCAAACCACCATGGGACTTTCCTGGTGGTCCAGTGGTTGAGAATCTACCTGCCAGTGCTGGGGACATGAGTTAGCTCCCTGGTCTGGGAAGATTCCACATGCCATGGGGCAACTAATCTTGTGCACCACAGCTATTGAGCCTGAGCCCTAGAGACCATACTCCACAACTACTGAAGCCCTTACACTCTAGAGCATATGCTCTGCAACAAAAGAAGCCACAGCAATGAGAAGCCTGCATACTGCAATTAGAAAGTAGCCTCTGCTCATCCTGACTAGAGAGGGCTGGCACACAGCAGTGAAGACTTAGTGCAGTCAAAACGAAATAAACAAGATGAAACCACATGTGAGCATGTAGCTGAGCTACCCACATACAGATAAATGTTTCCCAAAAACGTCCATGAACTGTGATCCACAAGTCCTATAACAGGGCACCCAGGAAGCCCTGTTCCTAATTTGAGATTAACCAGCAATGGGTTTGAGGGATAGAGGCAATCCACAAACCTGAAAAATTGTTTGCTACTTTTGGATATGTGTGTATATGTACACTTTTTTTTCATTAGTGCCTCAAAGAGCTCATGACCCCCAAGCATTTAATAACTATGACTATGAAGACATTTCACTGAATTATTTACATGTCACTCTTCTGGGAGACCAAATGGCAGACTATGAAAGTCTTTTGAGTTTCAGAGGTCATCCTAATCTATATAATTTTCACTTTATGAATTTTCTTTGTCCAGATAAAGAATGGATTCAAATAAAACCTTTGTCTTGCATGTATTTACAGACTGGATTTTTCCATCTACCACATGGAGACTTTTTCATTGAGCCTGTCAAAAACCATCCACTGGCTGAGGGAGAGTACCACCCACACGTCGTATACAGGAGGCAGAGGCGAGGCGTCCCAGAGATGAAGGACCCAACCTGTGGATTAAAGGGTATTGTACTTAATCTCCTCACTGGATGGGGGAGTTTGTTTTGCTCTATTTTTTTTTATGAGACCTGTTATTATTCAAATCTGTTTTCTCTTCCCCACTCTGTGGCCAGAAAATATGTACTGTTATACATTTCACTTCTCTGTACTCAAGTCTGTATTCTTAACAGGAAAAGGGAAAGGAATCTCCTACATCCTTGCCACATTGGTTGATGATATTTATATGGGATTAGTAATGCTGAATTTTTTTAAGTCTTTTTAATTCCTTAGAGGAAGATAGTTTAGAGACAGTGCTTTTCAGTATCAGAAATGCTATAATACATTAATGTGGAATATTACTAGACAGCTAAATATTTGATGATGCTGATAATGATATGTGAAGAGAAACTGAAAAAATACCAACATGTTATCAGATGATGAATTCAGCTAAGGTTCTTTAGGCTGAGGTCTTCCTTGAATATAAATCTTGTTCCATCAACTATTTGCACAGCTTCATTAGTGTAGGAACTCCCTCCCCAAACAGTATGTAACATAGTATAGATGCAAAGTAGAAATTCAGTAAATCATTAAAATGAAATGAAGAGTGACTTGTAGCCACATAGATGAATCTAGAGTGCATCCAGTCCACATAACACTGATAAAAAGAAAAATGTGAGGCTTATAGATGTGGAGGAGGTGTCAGTTCTTTGTGACTATCTCTTTCCTAAGACAGTAAGTGAAATGCAGTATTTACGTGATAGCTAGTGACTGCAGAATAAGTTAATGTGCCGGCAATTATTTTTAAAGTATACTTGACATTTGGAATTTTAAAATCTTGGCATATTGGAATGTGCTGGTCTCTCTGAGCCAGGTAATTGCAGTGTTCCTGTACCGTGTTACACTGGAATTCACTGACACTAGCCATGTCATTAACCCACATTAAGGTATACCTTGTGCTTAGGGAGATCGGTGCTGCCAGATGGAATTACTGTGATTATATCGAGAAAGATCACCTTTCCTTGTGGAAAACATTCTATCTTTGTAATGTTCAAAGCAGGAACACCCCTGGTATTGAATAAAAAGATGGAGTTTAAAAGTACTCTAGGACTTCAGGAGAGAAAGTGAATCATTTCCCCTAAAATGTGTCCCTTCATTTACGTTTATTTCCCGAATAGAAAGGTACTCGGGAATTTCACAGTGTCTTTTAATATGGCCCGATGAAATCAACCCAGACCTTTAATGTGATGTTATTTTGTTGTCAATTTGATCAGTTTGAACTAAAATTTCTTAACCAGTTTTGTTTGCTCTTCTAAGCATTATATTTCCTGAGCCCTGTCAAAGTTCTTGTTCAACTTTCTGGATTCCATGTTAAATGATGAGAAAATACAGATTGCTGGAATTAAATCTAGAGCAAATTTCAAAGCCTCATTTTATTGAAATTGACAAGCTCCCTTCTCTTTGGATTTTTGGTGGGAACATATCATACTGGGACTTGAGTGGAGCTTAGATGGAAGTATCTGGGGGGAGTCTGGTTTTTGGAAGCTGTGTAAGTGGAGTCAGGTTAGATGACAACAGCTGCAGGGTCAACTATGGCAGAAAGGGGTCCAAAGAAGTAAAGTCAGGTTTTGGGATTTCATACATCAGGACGCTAGGCTGGAAACACAGGGTCTAGTTCCTGGCATGTGTTTTTGTGGTCAGAAACTATTCATTCAACCAACAAGAATCCGTTGGGTGTCTGTCGGGTACCAGCACTTTATGTCTGGTGCTCTGCAAGATTCTGTGGGTACAGTTGTGAGTAGAATTAGACCTTGGTCTTAAGAGCATCAGCCTGGATTTAGGAGATCCAGTCCAGATTTTATCTTTAGAATACGTGGTAAGATCATGAAAGGAAATGAAATCTGAATGTGTGCATGGGACTTTTTGTTCCTCCACATTGTTTATGCCAGGACGTGTAGCTGTAATTCCTTTTTTTCTGTTGTAGACACTCCCATTATGTGACTTTCACTTGGACTGGTCTTCTGTGAGTGGATCTGAACTGTTTCCAGTTTGGGGCTATTATACCTTATATTGCACAGATCATCTTGTACATGTTTTTTAAGAACACAGGCTCATAGGGTTTTCCAGGGCATGTAACTAGTATGGAATGAAAGCAATGTCTCATAGGATATATACATCTGTGACTTTGCCAGATGTAAAATTGCTTTTCAGAGTTGTTCAGGAGCAGTGAATATAGCAGTTCCCACTGTTACATATTCTGTCTAACACTTGATATTCTCATTTATAAATTTTGCCAGTCTGGGGAATGTGGAATGGTATCTTTCTCCGCTTACTGGTGAAGTTACACATATTCTGTTGTGAAGTCGGGTCCCAAATCTATGGTTTGTGGCTGTAGATACTCCAGGAGAAGTTTCCCGCCCTCTACTCAGAGTTGAAGCCCAGAGAGCCAAGTTTAGGTTTGCTTACTTGTTTCTTTGTTTCTGGGTTCACTTTTTCACTTAATTGCTCCTGATCTGGCTTTTCACCAAGGTGGGTCCTAAACTTGCCTCTTCTTTCCAGAGCAGAAATAGTGGGGCAGCAGTGAGCTCCGTGCACCAATCAGGGGTCAACCAGGGAAGCAGAACCAATAGCAAGTATCTATTAAGAGGTTTCTTGCAAGAAGTTGTCTACATGGTATTGGGGGGCCGGCTAGGCAAATCCAGAATCAATGGGCAGGAGGGGCAGGCTGCCTCTCTCATCCATAGGCTGAAGTACCTGTCCGTGGGCCGAATTTCTTCATTTGGGAAGTCTCAGCTCTGCCTTTAAGGTATTTGACTGATTGAATCCGGCCTCCTAGATTATCAAGAATAATGTTAAATTCAGTTGATTATGGACTTCAATTACAGTTACAAAATGCCTTCAGTCTTCCCACATGGTTCAGCTGTAAAGAATCTGCCTGCTAATGCAGGAGACCCTGGTTTGATCCCTGGGTCACAAAGATCCCCTGGAGAAGGAAGTGGCAACCTACTCCAGTATTCTTACTGGGAAATCCCATGAACAGAGGAGCCTAGTGGCCACAGTCTATGGGGTCACAAAGAGTTGGACATAACTTGGCAACTAACCAACAGCAAAATGACTTCACAGTAACACCCAGATTAGTGTTTGTCTGAATAAATAAGACTGTAGCCAAGGTGAGTTGACACAAAAAAGATCATCACACTGCATCTTTTACCTTTCTCCTGAATTTCTGCTGACTTCTTTTTGATTTATGACTTCCGAGGATTTTTTTGGCCTAGATTTTAAATGCTGTAAGCTTTGTTAGGGACTTAATACTGGGAGAGTTGTTTTGGAATATCTAGTCCGCCATATTGAAGTCCTGGGTGGATTTCTCATCTAAGTCATTTGGAAATGACTAAGTTCCTTTCTGGGGTCTGCCCTGGTGGCTTAGAGGTTAAAGCCTCTGCCTGCAATGTGGGAGACCTGGGTTCGCTCCCTGGGTCTGGAAGATCCCCTGGAGAAGGAAATGGCAACCCACTCCAGTACTTTTGCCTGGTGAATCCCATGGACGGAGGAGCCTGCTGGGCTATAGTCCACGGGGTCGCAAAGAGTTGGACACAACTGAGCGACTTCACTTTCGCTCACTTCACTTAAGTTCCTTTCTAAGTAGTCTGTAAAAATGTTAAATGTTTTATAATAGCATTAACAATTGCTCATTAGCATTAGCATATCAGATCACTAATCTGATATTGTGTGTTTTGGGGGTATTGTTTATAGTTTTGTTCTGATTTAATGGAAATTCAGTGAGTTGAAGATCTAAGCAATCACCATATTTTCTGTTGAGTCTAAAACACACTGTTAATTTTCCTTGGCTAACGGCACACTTTCTTGGTACAACCTGCCTGAGGCTTATCTTGAATTTCTTGAATTCCTGATTGCCATATGATTATAGCTACTCTACAGTGATCCATGCTTTGCCTTGCTATGAGGTAGTTAAATTTTTAATTGTTATTCAATAGTTTTTTCTTTTAGTGAAGTGATGTTTATTTTTGATGACCTGTCTTTCATGACTGGCAGGAGGATTGGCAAAGCGCTTCTAGCTTTTACCAGCGAGAGGAATGAAAAAGTTATTGGAAAGAACTTGGGGAAATACTTCTCCGGGAAAGTAAAATGGGAACCTGCTTAGTTTTGTTTGCTTAGTAAAATCCAAGACCAAGACTGTAGGAATTCAGAGCACTAGCACCTTAAGAAGGAGAAGGCGATGGCACCCCACTCCAGTACTCTTGCCTGGAGAATCCCATGGATGGAGGAGCCTGGTGGGCTGCAGTCTATGGGGTCACGAAGAGTCTGACACGACTGAGTGACTTCGCTTTCACTTTTTACTTTCACGCATTGGAGAAGGAAATGGCAACCCACTCCAGTGTTCTTGCCTGGAGAATCCCAGGGACGGTGGAGCCTGGTGGGCTGCCATCTATGGGGTTGCACAGAGTCGGACACGACTGAAGCGACTTAGCAGCAGCAGCAGCAGCACCTTAGGAATGTTTCTCTGTAGTGATGAGATACTTATTTATCCAGGCAAAAGCCCTTGTTCTTTAGCCAGACCTCACCATGGTAGTTTCTTTCTTTGCATTTTCTCAGCACTTGACAATTTTTTGACTCATTTCAGGTCCATACATTCCCATTCCCCAAACAGGAAACAGCTTCCCTAGGAAGCATGGCATCTGTTCATTTAATCTCCTCCAGGTGCTCTGTGCTGGGCATATGTTGTCAGAGTGAGTGGGACTGTGCTGAAGTTGGGGTAGAATTTGGAAGGCAAAGGACACTGGGGAGTGCATTCTAGGCTGGAAAGGGGATTTGGATCAATAAGAGCAAAGGATCACTTTCAGCTAAAAGGTGATTCTCTCATACAGCAAGAAGTTTTTTTTTTTTTTTCCTTAGAAATCCTATTCCCTTTTAAAAAATAATTTTTATTGGAGTATAGTTGCTTTACAATGTTATGTTAGTTTTTACTGTACAGTGAAATGATCAGCAGTACATATATACATATCTCCTCCCCTTTGGACCTCCTCATTCAGATCACAGAAGAAATGTTAGGTGAGTAGTTAGCTATTAAACTCTTCTTCCCTTCACACAACTCTGTAGGGAAACACACACACAAGGTATCTTGATGAGAAGTGGCCCCTAGCTTTGCCCTTGGTCGTCCTTGTGTTTCCATGTACCTTCAGTGAGGCTGGGAGGAGATTTATCCTGTTCTGACCCACCTCTGGCTCCCTCCTGCTGCCTGCAGAGATGGGGAGGGCTGTCTCCTCGCTGCATCCCACTCTGGTATCCTCACAGCTGGAGCCATCAGTGACCCTTGCAGGACCGTGATACTGTCCCTAAAAAATGAACAACTCAATCTCTAGCTTCAAAGCTCTGTGTGGCAAACAAACTCCTGGGTTTTCTTCTTTGATTCAAGCCTTCAATCAACATACATTGCCAAGTCTTGTCATTTCTGCTACCTAAATAGTTTTCTAAATATGTCTGCCTTCAGCATCGTAAGCTTTCACTTGGATCACTGAAGTCTCCCCACCCTTGATCTCACCCATTAGAAGCCAGAGAAATATTTCTAAAGCAAATCAGCTCATCTCTTTCCCCCGTTAAAAGCCTGCCAGCGTGCCCTCAGGATAGAGACCCAGCTGTTAAGTGAGTTTTAGGATCTCCTTCTCTGTGTGACTTTTACCTGTTTCTCCAGTTTCATCTCTTGTCATTCCAAATATAGTCTGTGCCATCCTGAACGACTGTTTATCTCCAAGAAGCTTTGCTTTTCACTGCCTAAGCCGTTGCACTTAGAGCCCTTCTTCAGAAACACGTTCTCCCCAGTGCCTTACTGGTTCAGAAGTATTTATCTCTAGGACTCATACACGGCTTCCTTTAGAAAACCTTCTTCACTGCCAAAAGATCAGTGTTAGGTTCTGCTGTGGTAGGTGTCTCTCCTGTGACTGTTATCTCCAGCTACTTGCCCTGCCACGGGCTTTATCATATAATGCACGTCTGTCTGTGTCCTTCTCTAGGCAATAAGCTCAACAAGGATGAAAATCAGGTCTGCTCATTCACAGGTGTGTCCCCAAGATTTGGCAGACTTCCTGGCCAGGGTAGGAACTCAGAAATGTTGAACTTCAAAAGTATTGAATTTACTGACCATCTGTGCTGCATCTGGCAGCTGACTGGATACTTGTATTTTCACCTCTGTGGAGCCAGTTTAACCCATGAGAATACCCATGCCTTCCTGAAGGAGTTCAGTGGATACTCCAATACCTTGCTGTTGAAGAGGAAAAGGCAAGACGAAGATGTGGCCTGAGGCTGTAGCTGAAAGCAGCTACTTTGAATTCTTGTTTTGGAAAAAAGAAAAAAAAGAGGATGGAAAGATAGATAAGAAAAAGCAAGAGATGTTTATTTACTTAACAAGCTCCTACCTGGTGCCAGGTACAGTTCTAGATCTGGGGGTGTGATGGTGAACATAACGGTGATCCTGGCAGGAATGTGGAGATGGAGGCCTGAGAGAGCCATCAGCTAGCGATGTTCAGGCGTGCCTTCTCAGTAGAGGTAAAGAAGAGCAGATGCTTTGGGAGATGAGTGGGTCAGAGAGGACCAGGTCATCATCTGCAGCCGAGTGCTGGTCTTTGAACCTCGAGCATGCATGGCTTCCAGCTTCCTGCTGAGAGTGGGAAGGTGAATTCTCAGCTGGTCCACTAAGCAAACCGCTGGCGTTGTTTCAGTCTCATTTCAAATGCTCCTTCCTTATGAGGCCTCTCCCCTCCATGTAGGACTGATGGGTCCATTTCCTGAGCTCACTCTACATCTTACTGTGGCCTCTGGTTGCCATCTATATGCCTTCCTACAGCTCTGCCCCTCCTTCCCTGCCTGCTAGGCATTCCTGGATGTAGACTCACACCAGGGCCTTTGCACTCAATATTCCCTCTGCCTGCAATACACCTCCATAAGATCTTTTCATGGCTCATTCTTTCAAACTAGTCAGGTCTCTGCTCAAAATCACCCAATCAAGGAAGCCTTCCTTGACCACTAAGTAAGATAGCTTTCTCTCTCTCACTTTGTAAACCATTTCTCCTGCTTTATTTATTTTCATAGCACTTATCATCATCTGATGTTATTCTACCTATTTATTATCTATCTCTCCCAAAACAAGAATGTGAGTTCCATGAGAGCAAATATTTCCTCGCTTTTGAACTCTGCTGAATCCCCACTGCCTTGGACAGAGCCTGTCATAGTAAGCACCTGGTAAATGTTGAATGAATGAGTGAGTAAATAAATGAGTGAGTCACAGCTTCATTCATGATTGTTCTGGTGAACTTGTATTCTGTTTTCACCATGAGACTCATCTTTGCATCCCAAGTGTCAGAGATACTTGTATCCAAGGCCAATGTCTGATGCATAGTTGTTTGTTTGATAAACGTTTGTCCACTGAATGAAGGCATGATGTGTGTTTCCAATGGGGTCCTGCAGGTGTGAGCAGGACATGCATCTTACCTGTGCTAGGGGTCTCAGCATTCCAGGAGTGCTCCAAGTCACTGAGGCAAGGCAGATGTGTTCTTTTGGTGATTAATATTAACTATATGTTTGTCCCATAGCTTGATTAATGCCAGCCTTTGGGATAACAAACATTCTCCCTCTCCAGACACATACACTCAGTCAGTCCCATTTCTGTGCAGCAGCTGGGAGTCTTGTTAAATAGCCACAAATTTGTTATGGAGAAGGAAGTTTACTTGTTAGATTTTAAATTAAATATTTGAGAAAATGATAAATGCACTTTATGTTCCCAATTTTCTCCTCCAAAGTCTCAAGAAGTGTGTCCCCAGGGTGTCTCCTGGGTCAGTAAGCCAAAGATTAGAAGGTTCCAGTGTTTATTTCCATTGGTTTGTATGTCATTGATTGGCCTTCCTTCAGTTAGAAAATTTTTATTTGTTGCTTCCTGTTGACCAGATACTAAGGGACAAAGTTCTTAACGTTCATAGTTGGACTCTGCCCTCACAAACTTATATAATTTAGTGGGAGGAGAACTTAAAAATTATAAAAGTAATGTGTATGAGCATTGAGGCTGTAAGAATATCTAGAAGAGGAACTTGATTGATCAGGGGGGTTAGAGAAGGCCTTTCCGAGAGAAGCCATAGTCTGGGTATAGATTCTTAGTGAACTGTTTTCCCTGAGATCACTTCTACAGAATATCCAACTTTTGAGGGTCAGCATCCATCATTGATTGAATTGTGTCCCCCAACGCTTATGTTTAAAGAAGACTGAGCACCAAAGAATTGATGCTTTTGAACTGTGGTGTTGGAGAAGGCTCTTGAGAGTCCCTTGGACTGCAAGGAGATCCAACCAGTCAATCTTAAAGGAAATCAATCCTGAGTATTCATTGGAGGGACTGATGCTCAGGCTCCAATATTTTGGTCACCTGATGTGAAGAACTGGCCCTTTGGAAAAGACCCTAATGCTGGGAAAGATTGAAGACAGGAGGAGAAAAGGACAATAGAGGATGAGATGGTTGGATAGTATCACTGACTCAATGGACATGAATCTGAGCAAGTTCAGGAGTTGGTGATGGACAGGGAAGCCTGGCATGCTATAGTCCATGGGATTGGAAAGAGTTGGACACCACTAAATGACTGAACAACAACAACTCATATGTCGAAGGTTAGAACGTCTAACCCTTAGTATCTCAGAATGTGACTGTAGTTGGAGATAGAATCCTTAAAGAGGTAATTAAATTGAAGTAAGTCCTCCTGGCCTCCTGCTTTGCACTCTGACACGTCTTCTAGTGTGACCCTACCAAGGCAATTACTAGGTTGCACTGGGGTGGGAGAAGGATGTGTTCTCTGGCTGCCCTGTGCTCCCCAGCAGGAGCCTGGGCGCACACTCAGGAGGTTCAGGATGGTATGTGCATCCCGCAGTGTCTTGAGGTGAGGTGACAGTGCTCCTCTCCATCAGCTGGTTGCTTGGAGAGGGACTGCTCCACCACCTCCCATTCAGGTACTGAATATATCTTGGCGTGGTATTTGCAATTCCTGGGGGGTCGCCCTTCTGCTGTGAGTTGGGATGATGGGCTGTGGGAAGGAAAGATTGGTTTCCCTGCCCCTGGCCTGGGCCCTGTGTTTTCATTTTGTTCTGCACTCTACAAAAAGTATAGCTGGACCTGAATTTAGAATTGCTTGGCTTGCAAAAGATTAAAGTGAATCTGACACATGTTAATGACATGCTTGAGATACTGCACAGTTAGCCAGAGGTAGAAAGCAATTATTATGAAGCATTATTTTTAGTTTTGCTCATTTACAGGCAGGGCTTCCCAGGTGGAGCTACTGGTAAAGAACCCACCTGCCAGTACAGGAGATGTAAGAGACATGGGTTTGATCCCTGGGTCCAGAAGATTCCCTGGAGGAGGGCATGGCGATCCACTCCAGTATTCTTGCCTGGAGAATCCCCACGAACAGAGGAGCCTGACGGGCTACAGTTCATAGCGTCACAAAGAGTCGGACATGACTAAAGTGAATTAGCATAGCATGTATACAGGCAAAGGAGATTTACATTTTTCTCTTTCCACAGTAGAACTTAGAAGTGGACTGGAGTTGAGAGAATCAGGTTTTGTGACACCTGGTCCTTCTGTAACTTAGATTAGTTATAGGAGCCCTGGCCTCCATTTCCTCATCAGTAAGATGAAGGGGTTGGAAGATCTTAGAAGATTCTTTTAACTCTCATATGTCATAAGTATGTTTCTGCTTCTATCTTGGAGTATTAAGGAACAAAGTTGACATTCTTCATTCAAACCAGTATGGGTTAACATGACATGAGGTTTGCACACACTGGTGTCTCACACTTAAACAGTGAAGATCTTTCCCCCCTGTATATGTGTGTGTGTGTGTGTGTGTGTGTGTATATATATATATATATATATATATACACTTTATTGAAGTATAGTTGATTTACAGTGTTGTGTTAATCTCTACTGTGGTGGTGGTTTAGTCACTGAGTCGTGTCAGACTTTTGCGACCCCACAGACTAGCCTTCCAGGCTCCTCTATCTATGGAATTTCCCAGGCAAGAAAATACAGGAATGAGTTACCATTTCCTTCTCCAGGGGATCTTCTTGACCTAGGCATAGAACTCAGTTCCTCTGCATTGTGGGTGGATTCTTTACTGACTGAGCCACCAGGGAAGCCACTTTTTTCTACTGTGCTGCTGCTACTGCTAAGTCACTTCAGTCATGTCTGACTCTGTGTGACCCCATAGACGGCAGCCCACCAGGCTCCCCCATCCCTGGGATTCTCTAGGCAAGAACACACACATACATTCTTTTTTCTTATTTATTGATTTATTTTTTCTGCTATAAAATTTGTTGAGCTTTATTTGAGTTAAGAAGCAGAAATAAGTTTTTCATGCTCTTGTTATCTTTTTAAGAAAAAATATAGAGGCACTGTTAAAATTTTGAATCAAATGTTATCAATCTTTCTTTACCAAATCCATACATTCTTTTTTATTTTCTACTCCATTGTGGCTCACCATACGATATTGAATATAGTTTCCCGTTCAGTACTGTAGGGCCTTCTGGCTTCTCCATTCTATATATAATAGTTTGTACCTGCTAATCTCCACCTTCCCCCCACCTCCCCCACTTGGTAACCACAAGTCTGTTTTCTATGTCTGTGAGTCTGTTTCTCTTTTGTATCATTTGTTCATTTGTATCATATTTTAGATTTTATATAAAGTGATATCATATAGTATTTTTCTTTGTCTTTCTGACCTACCTCACTTAGCTTTATAATCTCCAGGTCCGTCCATGTTGCTGCAGATGGCATTATTTCATTCTTTTTATGGCTGAATAATATTCCGTTGTGTGTAAGCACTACATTGTCTTAATCTATTCATCTATTGATGGGCATTTACCTTGTTTCCATGTTTTGGTTATTGTAGTAATAGTTCTGCTGTGAATATAAGCATGCGTGTATCTTTTTGAATTACAGTTTTGTTCAGTTATATACTCAGGAGTGGGATTCCTGGGTTATGTGGTAGCTCTGTTTTTAGTTTTTTGAGGAACCTCCGTATTGTTCTCTATAGTAGGTGCACCAGTTTACATTCCCACCAAAGGTGTAGGAGGGTTCCACACCCTTGCCAGCATTTGTTATTTGTAGACTTTCTAATGATGGCCATTCATTGTAAGCAGCACCTTGTTATAGCTTCGAATTTGCATTTCTCTAACGATTAGTACTGTTGAGCATTTTTAAATAGCAAAGGTCCTGACCCACCTCTCTGGTGCCCCTAGGGCCTGGCTCTAAGTGCTCTATCCTTCTAGGCCTTCTGCCCCTGTATTCCCCTCACCCCTTCCCACACTGCCTGTGTGAAACAGCACAGGCTTCTGCTCCCTTTCTTCACCCTACCCCTGACCTGGCAGGGCCTGCAGGAACAGCATTTCAGGGGCCTTAAGTTGGGGCTGCAGAACTTCAGGGTCATGAGTTAGTGGGTGTTTCTGGTCCATCATCATATTCAGCACATCAAAGGGAAGGAGTGGCAGCCCAGCACTGAATCTGGACCCAAGATCCAATACTGGGAAAGGAGAGAGGTGAGGGCATGATGTGGTACCTAGTTAAAAAGACTCCATGTATATTTGTTGTTGTTCGGTCGCTAAGTCATGTCTGACTCTTTTGGGATCCCATGGACTGTAGCCTGCCAGGCTCCTCTGTCCATGGGATTCTCCATGCAAGAATACTGGAGTGGGTTGCTATTTTCCCCTCCAGGGATCTTCCTGACCCACGGATCAAACCTGAATCTCTTGCATCTCCTGCATTGGCAGGCGGGTTCTTTACCACTAGTGCTACATGGGAAGCTCCCATTTATATGAAAGTGATGTCAAATATGCAAAGAACTGACTCATTTGAAAAGACTCTGATGCTGGGAAAGATTAAAGGCAGGAGGAGAAGGGAACGACAGAGGATGAGATGGTTGGATGGCATTACTGACTCAATGGACATGAGTTTGAGTAAACTCCTGGAGTTGGTGATGGACAGGGAGGCCTGGCGTGCTGCAGTCCATGGGGTCACAAAGAGTTGGACACGACTGAGTGACTGAATGTAGTGAACTGGTGTCAAATACAGTGGGCCTGTTATTCTTAGTTGAGGACCTCATGTCTTATCTACATTCAGAGTTATGTGTGTGTGAGTGTGTGTGTGTGCATGTGCAGGTGTGTTTAAATGCACCCATCATGCACTTTTGGCTCCGGGAGGCCAGGACAGCTCAGCTGTGATGACTCAGGGTTTCGTGGAAGTTCTTTCCATTCTCGTTAAAGATTCCATGCTGAAAGCCCAGTGTTTTCTCTAAGTCAACAGAGGAGCTCTTTGTTTAATTTAACAGAGAAAGGAGAGTCCACGCTCCTGAGCAGAAAGGCTTCCTTTGCTGAGAAGTTGTGCGAGGAACAGTGCTGGCGCCAGTGCTGCCAGCAGACACTCAGCAGGGCAGCCACGCTTCCCAGGGGTCCCAGCTGCTGAAGGTGCACAGCAAGGGGCAGGAGGATTTGTTACCTGTGAGGCCACCCTTCGTCCCTCCACCCTCAGGAAGCATTTATTCAGGAGTCAGCCCTTCTTCCCATTTCATACTGTTCCGGAGTTTGAGCAAACTCCAGGAGATAGTGAAGGACGGGGAAGCCTGGCATGCTGCAGTCCATGGGGTTGCAAAGAGTCGGACACAACCGAGTGACTGAACAACAAGAGCCCTTCTCCCCATCTCCTCTGGAACCCCAAACTTTGGCCCTTTGGTGCTTTCTGCCAGTGGGGACAGTGAGCATGAGACACTGAGAACCATCCCTCGTCAGGCTGTTCAGCGCTCTGATGTGACATCTGCAGTGATTCCTGGGGAGCCCTCGAGAATGTGCAGAAGGCAGACAGTGGTCAGTGCAGGTCTGCTATCAACTCAGAGCTGCTGCAGTGAAGACCGGTTGATACAGGATCTGCAGTTATGGAGCATCCCCAAACCAAGGCTGACCTCAGATGTGAGAGATGAGAACGAGATATTTTTTTCTCGTTAACTCTGTCAGGCTGCAGATCTCCTTTGGCCTCATTTCTCCTAGGAATATGCAGGAGATGTGCCAGGTTGAGAGAATCAAAGACACTTCTAATTTGCATGCTTTCTGTTTCCGGGGACTAGCCCCAGTCGAAAGCAAATGCTTAGTGTTGTGGAGAAGGGGAGAAGAGCTTACTGATCAGAGGTGTTCCTTACCTCAGGCCTAAGAAACAAAAGATCAAAGGACAGTTCCCAGAGATGGGGCGGAGGTCTGTCCTGCTCCTGTTTCTGCCTCTGAGAGGGACATGAATTGGGCTGGTGAGAGTGCATGTCATGGCCAGTGTCCAAACTCCAGTGGCTCCATCTCACACACCTGCCACTAGCACCATATTGGGATAGATTCTTTGGCATCTCTCTTGAGTTTCAACGTACTTCTTTCAGATCCCAGCGTTTTGTTGACCACGTCTGTGTCCATGTTAGCCTAGGGTCAGGGTGAAGGCTCAGCAGGGGAACCAGGCAAGTTTGCATTTCCACAAGTCAACAGGCCTTTGGCCAGTGGCTGTTTTCCTACTCCTGCTGTATCCTGTTTCTATCTTCTCATCTGTGAACTGTGGACAATGAACATTTTGTACTGAGGTGTGGGGTAGGGTGGGTCAGTGGGAGCTATAGACTCACAGTTCCTGAGATGCCATTCCAAATTCCATGGACTGCTGAAACCCTGAAGTCTTTTAGTGAATATTTGGCAGTTTGACAATTAATTGGCAGAATGCCCTGCATTGATGTGAAACTGTATGATTTTCATATATCCTAATCAGTGAGACCTGTTGTACATTTTATTGCAGAAGAATCTACATATTTATTTCAGAGTACTACCCTAGGCCCTAGTAGGGATGCTCAGATCATATGATCCAAATTGCTTTATTATCAAATTGTGGCAAAATAACATAAAACATTAATCCTCACATCGTACAGTTTTTAAGCATGCAATTCAATACTGTTAATGTGTATTCATATGGTTGTGTGATCAATTTCTAGAACTCTTTCCTCTTGCAAAACTGAAACTCCACCTGCAGTAAACAATGGCTCCCTGTTTCCTCTACCCCTGCCCCCCCACCCCTGGCAACCACCATTCTACTTTCCAAATTACATTTATAATTTCAAAAATCTTGACTTCCAACATATAAGCTTTGGGAAGCTTCCCCAAGCTTTGGGAAGAGGGCTTATGGACCTGAATGAAGGAAGGCGATTGGCCAACATTTGACAGAGAGTCCCTGGAGAAGGAAATGACAACTTACTCCAGTATTCTTGCCTAAAGAATCCCATGGACAGAGGAGCCTGGAGGGTTACAGTCCATGGGGTCACAAAGAATCGGACATGACTGAGCACACAAGTACCACTGGTGAGATCATCATCCTCAAGAGCCCAGTTCCTCTCATCTTCAGGAGTCTTCTTATCCCTCTGCTTCCCACATCGGGTGCCCATTTGTAAAAGACTGTAAAGCGTGGAGAACACGTGGCATTGGATTCTGACTAGTAGCCAAGAGAGTGGGGGTACTGAAATACAGTACTTAATACACTATCTTTTTTCCCTCTCTGTCATGCCTTAATCTCTTTCCTGGGACATTGAGGGGCATGCATAGTGCTGGCATCAGCTTTTTAGTCCCATGCCATGAGGCACGATACAAGATGTTTTCACAGTGAGAAAGCGTTCAAACCAGTATGCAGACTGAACTTGTGGGAAGATGCTGACAGCCCACCGAGACCTCACTGGAGACCTTTGAAGCTGGATTTCTCCGTTTTGCAGAGCTCTCCAGGCATGTCAGGGAAAGCTGTACTGCTTACTTTGTTACTCCCCAGGGAGGGCTCAGCATAGAGACCTGCTCTGAGTCATGTTCTAACTGGATAGAGTTCAGAAATTGAACATGTGGGAGTGAAGGGCTCCTCAAGGTTATCATTGGAAAACCCGCCAGTAGCCAAGTGTCATTATTGGAATGTCCTCCGCACCACCAATTTCATGAACTTCCGGGGGGCGGGGGGTGGGGTGGAATGGAAAGGTGGTTCTCTGCATGGGGCTTAGGCTTTCTTCCCCTGCTTGTAATCTCCAGGGACAAAAGTGGGTGCTCAATAAATGAGAAGCCCATGAACACAAAAATTCAGAACATGGATAGATCCTCATAAGTATGGTAAAACCTCAAAACCTTAGTACAAGATCTTCTGCTTTGAGGTTATCTGAAATATGCAAAGAGTGGTGTGCTTTCAAAGCAGATTACATTAATTGAGGTGTCTTTATTATCATCATTCCTGTTTAAAAAAATGATAAGAAATCTACTTCCCCCAAGACAACACTAGAGAACTTTTCATATTATATATAGCCTGGAAAAAATAAAACATGATCAGATTCCAGACTTCCTCATGGAACATTTCTAATCCCTAGTGACCAGGGTGCCTCTGAGTGCCAGAGGCATGGGGTCAGCTCCAGGGCAGGTTTCCTGACCTTAGTGACATTGGTACCATCATCACTGCCATTGTGTGACCTGTGCTGGACACCAGCTGGCCTCTCAGCCACTTGAAGGTAAGGTGCACTTTCCTGATGAGGCCATTGGGCAGAAGGGATCTTAAGAAGGAAACAGGTGTGGGGTGGGGCACAGAGGGACCAAGACCAGGAATTTGTCTAGAGTCTAGGCCTTCCCATTTGCCTTCCCAGGTGGCGCTAGTGGTAAAGAACCTTCCTGTCAATGCAGGAGACAAAAGAGACACAGGTTCAATCCCTGGGTTGGGAAAATCCCCTGGAGGAGGAAATGGCAACCCACTCCAGTATTCTTGCCCAGAGAATTCCATGGACAGAGGAGCTTGGCGGGCTAGAGTTCCTGGGGTCACAAACAGTCGGATACAACTGAAGTGACTGAGTACACATGCACGCACACTAGCTCAAATTTGATCTGAAAGCTAAGATTTTACATTTTTCGATGGTTACATTTAAAATGGTCATGTGAGTACTCATAAAATGAGCTTGATTTTGCTCCTTAATCCTCAAAGCCTAAAGCATTTATTTACTGGCCCTTTCATAAAAAAAATTTTCTGACTCCTTGTCAAGACCATAAAGAGTGGTCCTTGGACCAGGAGCATCAGTATCACCTGGGAGCTTGTTGGAAAGTCACACCCTCAGACATCACCCCAGGTTTACTGAATCAGAAACTCTGAGGGTGGGGCCCCCACATCTGTGTTTTAACTGGCCCTCTGGGCAGTTCAGATGCAAGCTAACATTTTAAGAACCACTGATGAAGACTGATAGGGCCATCATTCATGAGTTCATTGATTTATTCCTTAAAAAAAGGAGGGACCTGGGGCAAATTACTTAACCTCAGTGTGCCTGGGTTTCTTCAACAGGGAGGGTGGCTGTAAGGATTACAAGAGATAAGCAAGTATGACGTATTAAAGTAAATGCTCAGTGCATGTTAGTGGTTCTTTCAAATTTATTGTTTAGGTCTCAGGTCAGTTAAAAATCAAGAAGAACTTACCAGAGATATGAAATTTTAGTAGAACTCATCAAGGCACCTTGCAGCAAGGTAGGTCTGGAGGAATTCAGATACTGGTCTAGAAATTGATTGCTGAGGACTCCAGACCCCACTTCCTCCAGTCAGGCTCTGGGCATGTCTCCAGCCCTGACCAGATACCCCAGCTGTTCTTTCTTCCAAGAAAGTGCCCTCCCAGCCCTCTTTCCCTCTTTTGGCATCAGCACCCTTCCTGTCAGGCCTCTGGGATTCTTCATTCTTCAGAGTAGGGTCCCACCTCCTAACCCCCCTGGACATAAACTTGCATACTGTCATCATGAATCAATATCAGGGAATTTGGGCTCATAAAAATCACTCTTGGGCAGTTGTAAAGGAATTTTAAAAGCTATGTTTTAGCACAGTGAATTGAATGTGTACTACATATTAGCTGCTGCTCTTGTTATGATTTTTTAAAATTTGTAGCTGTTATTCAAAAACATATGGTGGCAGATCTCAAGCTGGTTAAAGACAGGAGAAGCAGAAAGCCCTCTTGGTCAGCTGAGGTTTCTGGCTGATGTTGCTGCTTCCTCAGGGACTTTGGGCCTCCATCCTCTGCTGAAATTCCTGAGGGACAGCTTTGCACGGCTGTGTCCTCACCTCTGACCTGGAAGCATTTTGAGCAGCTCAGGCAGAGCCCAGGTTGCTGGGGGGTGGGGTCCCTCTTTGCCTGCTTTTGCCAGAGCCCCAAGAGTGGCAGGGTGATGGCTACTTCACTTGAGAGACAGAGGGGTGTTGCTCTCCAGTTGCCAGGAGAAGAGGCAGGAACACATCCCTTGGTTACAGAATGGAGGAAAGAAAGGAGGAAATGGGGCCTCTCTTGCTGTCCACTGTCCAGCAGTGGCTGACCACTGCTCAGGGGCTGCATCCCTGCCTGACTGCTCAAGCCATCCTTGGAGGCATCGTGATGTTAAGAGCTGACACGTGTGTGTGTGTGTGTGTTGATGGTGGTGAGAGAGTCCAGGCTTTAACATCACAATGATGTTCATGTGAAATTTCTGAGCCACTCTGTGATTTCAGACAAATTTCTGAAGCTCTTGGAGCCTCATTGTCTTCATCTGCAAAATGCACATGGTCCTCACATGGCTCAGTGTCTCTATGACTCAGAGAGGATGAACAGCTCAGGAAGTGCTTGTCTCTGGTAAGGGGGCTGGGAGAAGCAGTGTCTTGCTGACATGTCTCCTTGACTACGTGTGGAAGGATGGTTTAGGAAATGGCATTGATGGTGATTCTCAGGAAACTCCAGCTCACATAGCTTCTTGTGGCCAACCACAAAGCCAGCTGGGCTTCCACAAAGCACAGCCCTGTGCTTTGTATTTGGAATGTAAGGACCCAGGGTGCACAGCTGCTTTCACTGGCTGAATCCAATCCATCAAAAACTGATGATCAGTTCCCTTCAGACCAGCTAGTAATTGGTATTGAAGTACCTCTTATAGACCAAAAGCAATACTAACCACTTGGGAGTATCTCTTAAGACTCACAGCTGCCTTATGAGTAGGCGCTGTTACTATTCCCATTTCACAGACAAGAAAACTGAGGCTTGGAAAGGTTAAGTGACTTGCCCAAGCTCATGTTGTTAAAGGTGTCAAGGGCCTGTGTAACTGTAGAACTTGTTGTGACCCACTGTGCTCCAGGACTCTTTTCTGTGGTCAGTTTGCTTGAAAAATTTTCATGTGACAGTTTTAATCAAATGTAATTACACTTTTTTCTAAAAAAAGGAAAAAATAAAAAATTATTTTTCACTGGGAAACTATAGAATGATAAAATGAGGAAAATAAAAATTACTCATAGTCACACAACCAAAAATAAACCATTATTTGTTAATATTTTATTTTCTATATGTCATGACATATGACATGATGATATAATCTAATTTAACACTGGATAAAATATAATATGCTATGGTAATGCAGCACACAATTAGGTTTTGTGGAATCTTTTCAGGCAGGTTTTATAGGAAAATTATTCCAAAGCAGTTTTAAGGATTGATTAAAACTCCTCTGTTCGATAGGTTAAATTTTATTTAAACATTTTCTAATTTGAACATTTTAGATTTTCCCCCAAATTTTGTTATTATAAAATTCTGTATGATTATTATTCTTATGTTATAAATTTTGCCATCATTTAAAAATAGTACCTTAGGTTCAGTTCAGTCACTCAGTTGTGTCCGATTCTTTGTGACCCCATGAATCACAGCACGCCAGGCCTCCCTGTCGATCACCAACTCCCAGAGTTCACTCAGACTCACGTCCATCGAGTCAGTGATGCCATCCAGCCATCTCATCCTCTGTCGTCCCCTTCTCCTCCTGCCCCAAATCCCTCCCAGCATCAGAGTCTTTTCCAATGAGTCAACTCTTCGCATGAGGTGGCCAAAGTACTAGAGTTTCAGCTTTAGCATCATTCCTTTCAAAGAAATCCCAGGGCTGATCCCCTTCAAAATGGACTGGTTGGATCTCTGTGCAGTCCAAGGGACTCTCAAGAGTCTTCTCCAACACCACAGTTCAAAAGCATCAATTCTTTGGCGCTCAGCCTTCTTCACAGTCCAACTCTCACATCCATACGTGACTACTGGAAAAACCATAGCCTTGACTAAATGGACCTTTGTTGACAAAGTAATGTCTCTGCTTTTCAATATGCTATCTAGGTTGGTCATAACTTTCCTTCCAAGGAGTAAGCGTCTTTTAATTTCATGGCTGCAGTCACCATCTGCAGTGATTTTGGAGCCCAAAAAAATAAAGTCTGACACTGTTTCCACTGTTTCCCCATCTATTTCCCATGAAGTAATGGGACCAAATGCCATGATCTTCGTTTTCTGAATGTTGAGCTTTAAACCAACTTTTTCACTCTCCATTTTCACTTTCATCAAGAGGCTTTTTAGTTCCTCTTCACTTTCTGCTGGTGATGTCATCTGCATATCTGAGGTTATTGATATTTCTCCTGGTAATCTTGATTCCAGCTTGTTCCGTTTCTCATGATGTACTCTGCATTGAAGTTAAATAAGCAGGGTGACAATAGACAGCCTTGACGTACTCCTTTTCCTATTTGGAACCAGTCTGTTGTTCCATGTCTAGTTCTAACTGTTGCTTCCTGACCTGCATAAAGACATCTCAAGAGGCAGGAATGAGGTTCGTGACATTGTACAGGAGACAGGGATCAAGACCATCCCCATGGAAAAGAAATGTAAAAAAGCAAAATGGCTGTCTGGGAAGGCCTTACAAATAGCTGTGAAAAGAAGAGAAGCAAAAAGCAAAGGAGAAAAGGAAAGATATAATCATCTGAATGCAGCTTTCCAAAGAATAGCAAGAAGAGATAAGAAAGCCTTCCTCAGTGATCAATGCAAAGAAATGGAGGAAAACAACAGAATGGGAAAGACTAGAGATCTCTTCAAGAAAATTAGAGATACCAAGGGAACATTTCATGCAAAGATGGGCTTGATATAGGACAGAAATGGTATGGACCTAACAGAAGCAGAAGAGATTAAGAAGAGGTGGCAAGAATACACAGAAGAACTGTACAAAAAAGATCTTCACGACCCAGATAATCACAATGGTGTGATCACTCACTAGAGCCAGACATCCTGGAATGTGAAGTCAAGTGGGCCTTAGGAAGCATCACTAACGAACAAAGCTAGTGGAGGTGATGGAATTCCAGTTGAGCTATTTCAAATCCTGAAAGATGATGCTGTGAAAGTGCTGCATTCAATATGCCAGCAAATTTGGAAAACTCAGCAGTGGCCACAGGACTGGAAAAGGTCAGTTTTCATTCCAATCCCAAAGAAAGGCAATGCCAAAGAATGCTCAAACTACCACACGATTGCACTCATCTCACATGCTAGTAAAGTAATGCTCAAAATTCTCCAAGCCAGTCTTCAGCAATACGTGAACCGTGAACTTCCTGATGTTCAAGCTGGTTTTAGAAAAGGCAGAGGAACCAGAGGTCAAATTGCCAACATCTGTTGGATTATCAAAAAAGCAAGAGAGTTCCAGAAAAACATCTATTTCTGCTTTATTGACTATGCCAAAGCCTTTGACTGTGTGGATCACAATACACTGTGGAAAATTCTGAAAGAGATGGGAATACCAGACCACCTGACCTGCCTCTTGAGAGGTCTGTATGCAGGTCAGGAAGCAACAGTTAGATTAGGTTAGATTCCTATAAATGAATTACTGGAAATATTTTTAATTATTCTCAAAAAGGCAATGTATATTCCTAAAACAATATATAATTATTTACTTATATTCTTACCAGCTTTGAGTAGTGTATCTTTAACCTTCTCTAATTTTATGTATAAGATATGTTATCTCATGAGCGCTCTAGTTATTGTTTCTTTGAATGTAAGTATGCATGTGTGTAACCTAAGTTTTTGAGTCATTTAAAATTCTTCCTTAAGAATCATCTCAATAAAATACTTAGGAATATATCTACCTAAAGGAACTAAAGACCTATATATAGAAAACTATAAAACACTGGTGAAAGAAATCAAAGAGGACACTAATAGATGGAGAAATATACCATGTTCATGGATTGGAAGAATCAATATAGTGAAAATGAGTATACTACCCAAAGCAATTTATAGATTCAATGCAATCCCTATCAAGCTGCCAATGGTATTCTTCACAGAGCTAGAACAAATAATTTCACAATTTGTATGGAAATACAAAAAACCTCGAATAGCCAAAGCTAACTTGAGAAAGAAGAATGGAACTGGAGGAATCAACCTACTTGACTTCAGGCTCTACTACAAAGCCACCGTCATCAAGACAGTATGGCACTGGTACAAAGACAGAAATATAGATCAATGGAACAAAATAGAAAGCCCAGAGATAAATCCACGCACATATGGACACCTTATCTTTGACAAAGGAGGCAAGAATATACAATGGATTAAAGACAATATCCTTAACAAGTGCTGCTGGGAAAACTGGTCAACCACTTGTAAAAGAATGAAACTAGAGCACTTTCTAACACCATACACAAAAATAAACTCAAAATGGATTAAAGATCTAAACGTAAGACCAGAAACTATAGTACTCCTAGAGGAGAAAATAGGCAAAACACTCTCTGACATACATCACAGCAGGATCCTCTATGACCCACCTCCCAGAATATTGGAAATAAAAGCAAAAATAAACAAATGGGACCTAATTAAAATTAAAAGCTTCTTCACAACAAAGGAAACTATAAGCAAGGTGAAAAGACAGCCTTCAGACTGGGAGAAAAGAATAGCAAATGAAGCAACTGACAAACAATCTCAAAAATATACAATCAACTCCTACAGCTCAATTTCAGAAAAATAAATGACCAAATCAAAAAATGTGCCAAAGAACTAAATAGACATTTCTCCAAAGAAGACATACAGATGGCTAACAAACACATGAAAAGATGCCTAACATCACTCAGTATCAGAGAAATGCAAATCAAAACCACTATGAGGTACCATTTCACACCAGTCAGAATGGCTGCGATCCAAAAGTCTACAAGCAATAAATGCTGGAGAGGGTGTGGAGAAAGGGAACCCTGTTACACTGTTGGTGGGCATGCAAACTAGTACAGCCACTATGGAGAACAGTGTGAGGATTCCTTAAAAAACTGGAAATAGAACTGCCTTATGATCCAGCAATCCCACTGCTGGGCATACACACTGAGGAAACCAGAATTGAAAGAGACACATGTACTCCAATGTTCATTGCAGCACTGTTTATAATAGTCAGGACATGGAAGCAACCTAAATGTCCATCAGCAGATGAATGGATAAGAAAGCAGTGGTACATATACACAATGGAGTATTACTCAGCCATTAAAAAGAATACATTTGAATCAGTTCTAATGAGGTGGATGAAACTGGAGCCTATTATATAGAGTGAAGTAAGCCAGAAAGAAAAACATTAATACAGTATACTAATGCATATATATGGAATTTAGAAAGATGATAACAATAACCCTGTATACGAGACAGCAAAAGAGACACTGATGTATAGAACAGTCTTTTGGACCCTGTGGGAGAGGGAGAGGGTGGGATGATTTGGGAGAATGGCATTGAAATACATATAATATCATATATGAAACGAGTCGCCAGTCCAGGTTCTGTACACGATACTGGATGCTTGGGGCTGGTGCACTGGGACGATCCAGAGGGATGGTATGGGGAGGGAGGAGGGAGGAGGGTTCGGGATGGGGAACACATGTATACCTGTGGCGGATTCATTTAGATATTTGGGAAAACTAATACAATATTGTGAAGTTTAAAAATAAAATTTTTTTTAAAAAATCATCTCACCATGTTCTTTTGTCATTTTCCATTGGATCTTTAACATTTTTCTTAATAATTCATAAGAAAGCTTCCTGTATAAATATATAATACATTTGTCATATTTGTGAAAAAATACTTTTTCTGTTTTATATATTTTTAATATTTTTGATACCTAAACATGTCAGAATTTTGCTTAGATATTTTTCTTTGCAATCTCTCCCATTTCTTTTTTGCTTCCAGAGTTTCTCCTCGTCCTAGTATCAGATAAGTATTCATCTCTTTTTTTCTGGTACTTTCTTCATGGCTTGTCATTGGATTTTGAATGAGAGGAGAGATGATGGGTGTATGGCACATGCATTGCTTCTTCTGATGTCTGGCCAGACATCTAATCTGTCACAGCATCCTTTCCTGCTCAGCCTGGATGCAGCCCTAGGATATTTCTCAGTTGCAGCTTTAGCCAAGACCAGCAGGTCAGAGTTACACCTCTTCACCATCCCTTCAGTTCTGTCAGTTCAGTCACTCAGTCATGTCCACCTGCAGCACTCCAGGCCTCCCTGTACATCACCGACTCCTGGAGTTTACTCAAACTCATGTCGATTGAGTTGGTGATGCCATCCAACCATTTCATCCTCTGTCATCCCCTTCTACTACTGCCTTAAATCTTTCCCAGCATCAGGATATTTTCCAATGAGTCGGTTCTTTGCATCAGGTGGCCAAAGTATTGGAGTTTCAGCTTCAGCATCAATCCTTCCAATGAATATTCAGGACTGATTTCCTTTAGGATGGACTGGTTGGATCTCCTTGCAGTCCAAGGGACTCTCAAGAGTCTTCTCCAACACCACAGTTCAAAAGCATCAATTCTTCAGTGCTCAGCTTTCTTTACAATCCAACTCTCACATCCATACATGACTACTGGAAAAACCATAGCCTTGACTAGATGGACCTGTGTAGGCAGAGTGATGTCTCTGCTTTTTAATATGCTGTCTAGGCTGGTCATAACTTTCCTTCCAAGGAGTAAACATCTTTTAAATTTCATGGCTGCAGTCACCATCTGCAGTGATTTTGGAGCCCCCAAAATAGTCTGTCACTGTTTCCACTGTTTCCCCATCTATTTGCCATGAAGTGATGGGACAAGATGCCATGATCTTTGTTTTCTGAATGTTGAGCTTTAAGCCAACTTTTTCACTCTCCATTTTCACTTTCATCAAGAGGCTTTTTAGTTCCTCTTCACTTTCTGCCGGTGATGTCATCTGCATATCTGAGGTTATTGATATTTCTCCCTTCAATCTTGATTCCAGCTTATGTTTCATCCACCCCAGCATTTCTCATGATGTACTCTGCATATAATTTAAATAAGCAGGGTGACAGTATACAGCCTCGACATACTCCTTTTCCTATTTGGAACCAGTCTGTTGTTCTGTGTCCAGTTCTAACTGTTGCTTCCTGATCTGCATACAGATTTCTCAAGAGGCAGGTCAGGTGGTCTGGTATTCCCATCTCTTTAAGAATTTTCCAGTTTGTTGTGATCCACACAGTCAAAGGCTTTGGCATAGTCAATAAACCAGAAATAGATGTTTTTCTGGAACTCACTTGCTTTTTCGATAATCCAACAGATGTTGGCAATTTGATCTCTGGTTCCTCTGCCTTTTCACCATCTCTATTGAAGAACAAATTCTCTGATGTTGTTCAGAGAATTCACACATTCTAATAAGATGCACTCTTAACATTTCTCAGTCCGGGTCACAAACCATCTTTAGATTTCTGGCATCTTTGCTGAACAGCCTCTGCTAGGACAATCTTACTTCTATCACTCATGCTGCCATTCTAAACTGGCCTTAATTTTGGATTTGTCAGTGTTGTCCTCAAGAAGGCGCTTACTCCTTTCTGCCTTATATGACCTCTTAAGACCTCTTAAGACTTAATCCCTCATCTTAGTAAATATCACTTGTCCCTCTTTTGGAGCTGGATACCATGGCCTGTGGGAATTTGGCTCAGTGGTAAAGAGCTCGCCTGCCAATGCAAGAGATGTGGGTTTGTTCCCTGGGTTGGGGAGATCCCCTGGAGAAGAGAATGGCAATCTACTCCAGTATTCTTGCCTGGGAAATTCCATGAACAGAGGAGTCTGGTGGGCTACAGTCCATGGGGTCTCAAAGAGTAGGACATGACGTAAGGACTGAGTACACATGCACCCCCATGACCCACCCTTTCGTGACTGTCTTGCCTCATTATCAATCAGGCCTTTTCAAGGCCTTAGATAAAGGCCATATCTGAGCACATCCGAATGAAGCTTGGGATTGGATGAAAAGGCAGCAAGGAGTTCTGTATATTTGCCTGTTCTCTTCAATACTTGATATACTGTAAAGGAAAAGAAAGATAAGTAGAGGGGAAACTGATGTTTACTAGTTCATAATAACAATGATTAAAAATAAATGGCCATTTATTTTATACAGTTGTGCATGAGAGCTTCAGTTGTGTCCAACTGTTTGCGACCCCATGGACTGTAGCCTGCCAGACTCCTCTCTCCATGGGATTCTTCCCCAGGCCAGAATACTGGAGTGGGTGGCTGTGCCCTCCTCCAGGGGATCTTCCTGAACCAGAGACTGAGCCCCTGTCTCCTGCGGCTCCTGAATTGCAAGTGGATTTTTTACTGCTGAGCTACTAGGGAACAAATATCATATATTTAATTAACACAATAATATTCTGAGGCCATTTTAAATATTCCTGTTTATAGATGAGAAAACCAAGGCAGGTCAGAGATCTTCCAGTTAGTAAGTGTGGAGTTGGGATTTGTATCTAGGTCAGTCTGATTCCTAAGCCTTGCTGATGGGCATCAGGAAAATAATTAGATTATCCTAAACAAGCAAAGTTAAAGGATTATGTAGAGTTGCTTATCTTTCATGGTTACAATTAGGAATGTGTTAAAATGTATCAGTAGGGTTAATAACATCATCAGTTCAGTCCCTCAGGCGTGTCCGACTCTGCAACCCCTTGGATGGCTGCATGCCAGGCTTCCCTATCCATCTCCAACTCTCAGAGCTTGCTCAAACTCATGTCCATTAAGTCAGTGATGTCATCCAATCATCTCATCCTCTGTCATCCTCTTCTCCTTCCTCCTTTAATCTTTCCCAGCATCAGGGTCTTTTCCAGTAAGTCAGCTCTTCACATCAGGTGGCCAGAGTATTGGAGCTTCAGCTTCAGAGTCAGTCCTTCCAATGAATATTCAGGGTTGATTTCCTTTAGAATGGACTGGTTTGATCTCCTTGCAGTCCAAGGGACTCTCAAGAGTCTTCTCCAACACCACAGTTCAAAAGCATCAATTCTTTGACGCTCAACTTTATGATCCAGCTCCCACATCCATACATGACTATTGGAAAAACTGTAACTTAGACTAGACAGACCTTTGTCCGCAAAGTAATGTCTCTGCTTTTTAATATGCTGTCTTGGGTTGTCATAGCTTTTCTTCCAGGAGTAAGTGTCTTTTAATTTCATGGCAGCAGTCACCATCTGCAGTGATTTCAGAGCTGAAGAAAATAAAGTCTCACTGTTTCCCCATCTATTTGCCAAGAAGTAATGGCATCATGCCAGGGTGGAAAGCACTATATGAAGTGGGATTTCCCAATGAAATAATCCTTGCCATAGTTAGATAGAAGAGGGACTTTTCTATCTTTTGACACTTGCTTCCTGTAGATCAGTAGTGGGAACCAGTCTTTGGAAGACTGCTGATTGATTTTAGCATATTTTCCTCTTATTAAAAAAAATAAAATTATAGATTTTATCAACTCTTACAGAGATTAAGATATTGAGTGAAAATTCTATGTGAAAAATAAAAATAGGCATTCAAACTATATTTTAAGCATGTATAGGAAAAAAGTACAATAGCAGGAGGAGACATGGGGTGGGAGATGGAGGAAAAAGATTCTGTGATCCTTCCCAACGCTCATTTTTCTATCCTTCCAAGGAGGATTAACTCTCAGCAGACACCCACCCACCTACCCTATTAGACTTTGGTAGCATAATGACGCCATCTTGTGGCCATGTGCAATTTTGATACTTAAAGAATATCACAGGTAAGCTGTTTTTGCAACTATTGGCATAAACCATGTTTAATCCCTAGTGGCTCCAACGGTAAAGAAACTGCCTGCAATGCGTGAGACCAGGGTTTGATCCCTGGGTCAGGAAGATTCCCTGGAGTAGGAAATGGCAAATCACTCCAGTATTCTTGCCTGAAGAATTCCATGGACAGTGGAGCCTGGTGGGCTATAGTCCATGGGGTCACACAGGGTCAGACATGCCTGAGCATGCATGCACACATATGCAAACGTTTCACACAGAAAGATTTAGACTCAGTCTATACGAGAACCCTGGGTGGCTGGTGAAGGACATTGTTGAGAGCATCAGGGTGGGAGAAAGGAAACTTCTATTATGTGACCTTGCTTGTAGTTCCAGAATTGAACTTTTGCCCATAGGCACACCTTTAACTATTGGAAAAACCCTGATGCTGGGGAAGATTGAAGACAGGAAGAGAAGGGATAAGACAGTTGGATGGCATCACTGACTCAATGAGCATGAGTTTGACCAAACTCTAGGAGATAGTGAATGACAGGGAAGCCTGGAGTGCTACAGGCCATGGAATCCAAAGAGTCAGACACAACTTGTGACTGAACAACAACATTTAGAAAAGTTGGGTATGTAATAAGTGCTTGTTGAAAAGCTACATATCCTCTGTACCAGTGATTCATAATACACACATACACATTCCCAACCCTCTTGCTCTGCCACCTGAAACGGGGTGTTCTGGGTCTCACCATGGTATTGTCCCTTCCTTTCATTTGGAAAGAAGCTTTGGGAGACCCTACCACATGCTAGCAAGTAGGATTTGCCTGACCTGCCAGTTGCCGAAATCCCAAATGTTCATCTGGGCGATGCTTCTGATTCTTCAGAGTACTGTGGAGCTTGATCCCTCTGGATAACATATCTACCTGTGCACTCCATGAGCTGGAAACTATTATCCCATTAAAGTCTTTCTCTGATTGTATAAGTTATATCTGCACAGTATAATGTTTGGAAACTTCATGCAAGTATAAAGAATGTAAGATATTGGTGAACCCTTATCACATGGAGCAAATATTAACATTTCCTATTTCACATGCATCAGTTTTCCTATGCATGCATGCATACTGTCTCTTCAGTTGTGTCTAACTCTTTGTGACCCCATGGACTGTAGCCCCTCAGGCTCCTCTGTCCATGGGAATTCTCCAGGCAAGAATATTGGAGTGAGTTGCCATGCCCTCCTCCAGGGGATCTTCTTGACCCAGGGATAGAACCTGCATCATCTTCTGCATCACAGGTGGGTTCTTCGCCACTGAGCCCTACATATACAAGTATGGATGCACACATACGTGCCCATGTGTTTAAGTACACACACACACACACACACACACACACACATACACACATATTCAAGTGATATGTGTTTCTTTGTAATGAGATACTTTATGAATTGAGAGGTTAAATGACTTGTCCTGCCATATTGATGTTCCTGGTTAGTTGTCTGATTATAGAAATTCTTTCTTTCTCCCATTTCTAATTGACTCAGTCTCTGCTTCACACTGTCTGAACACTTCATAGAGCTCAGTGGCCTTTCCCAGTGTAGGGTAATAGTGGGTTTTCTGGAAGAGCCTGTAACAGCCCAAGACCTGAGTCCCTGCCAGCAGGCACACTGTCCTTCCCTCTCACTATGGAGTTGTTGTTGTTCAATTGCTCAGTCGTGTCTGACTTTCCGTGACCCCATGGACTGCAGCACACTAGGCTTAAAGAGCAAATGGCTTCAGCAGAGAGGGTCCAGGGACAGGCTGACCCCACCAGATGCTGGTGATCAGACCACATACTGAGAGGATGTGGGAGCCACCAGGCAGACAGCTTATGATTCTAGAGGTCACAGCTCTGTGGATTGATGGAAAGGGGCAGGATTGGGAGGGAGGGAGCACCGAAAACTCGTTTTGTCCACCTCACCGTCTGGGAGCATCTGACCCACAGCAGAGAGTGCCCAGTGGGCAGAACCTGGCTCCCTCCCAGGCTTTCCTCATAGAGTCTTTTCTGAGGCAGTGCTTTGGTAGTGTTCCTCTCCTCTCCCGCTCTTCCCTTTTAGCCTGTGGATTTTCAGCTGAAATGTATTATTTCAGTAAACATGGCAAGTGGAATAACTTCCTCTAGCCTCAGCAGTCTCAGCAGTAGACAAAGAATGGGGCCTCCTTCTGGGGGAGGACAGTGGTCTCATGCTGCCTGGGGAGCGGGGAGACAGGATGTCCAAGACTCACTGAACTGCCACCTGAGCATTTCATGGACACGCCAGGACTTTGATTCAATAGTTATTATATTTATTTTTTTTCTTTAGAAAATAGGAGAAATCGCAGGCTCTGTGTTTTCGATTCATCTGCAGATATGTATTGAGTGCCTGAGTTCTGGATGCTGAGGGTGGATTTTAAATAGGCAGTGTGCCCTCAGGGAGCCCACGATTTCATAGGAAAACTGATGAAGAGATAAATATTACAAACTTAAAAATGCAAACCAATAAAAACCAGAAGTGAAATTAGCAACATAGAGCAGCAGAGGACAAGAGGGATGCTAGTTGGTCCATAGGACTCGTAGGCTGAGAACAGGAGAGGGGACAGCCACTCAAAACTCAGGAGCGAAATACACGAAGGCCTTGAACACAGCTTATTTTAGGGCTTGAAAGAAGCCTGGTGTGGCCAGAGAGATGATAAAGGGAATGAACCTGAAGAGAGAGCCAGGAACCTGCTTGAATAAGCCCCAAGCTAACATCATGTATCTGTAACAATCGAAAACCTTGGAAAATCTGGAAAGTGGCAATCCCCAAGAAGCTGAGACCTCAGGCCACTGTCTCTAAAGCTAACGTTTGA
The DNA here is from genome assembly GCF_003369695.1 of Bos indicus x Bos taurus. Lineage (NCBI taxonomy): Eukaryota > Metazoa > Chordata > Mammalia > Artiodactyla > Bovidae > Bos > Bos indicus x Bos taurus. The sequence goes on from NC_040095.1 coordinate 39,841,861, forward strand.
ATAATTCTTTCTTCAAGGTAGAGCTGCTCACAGAAAACTGCTGTTTCTCTAGAGAGTCAGCTGCAAAGCTGCAAGATGCCTCTAAGGAGAAAGAAAAGCATCACAAGCCTGAATACGCTGCTCTTGGATCACTGAAAGTTTATTCAGAAGTGCTGGGTTTATTCAGACAACATGCACAGACTTTCACCCCAGGGCAGATCTCCAGGCTGCACCTGACCTTGACCCAGACCCGGCCCTGGGCAGCCCTGATTTGTGGTGCCCCAGCCATGAGGTGGAAACACCCCTCAAGGAGGAGAGGAGAGGGAGGAAGAGGAGAAAGGACTCTTTGTGGAACCTCTGTCCAGGGGGAGATGAGCTGCCTTGATTAGGGCTGGCACTTCCTCTGGAGCCAGAAAAGACAGCACCTGGCAAAGAGCCAAGTCAAGGAAGTGCTGCCTTGACAGGTGGATTTCTGGATCTGGCCTTCCAAGAGGGTAGTTTCATGTGGCTTCAGCGAGTGAAGGCACTTCATAAGTGCACAGCATCAGACAAATGTATACAAGATGATTTTTAGGAAGGTGCCAAAGGCAAATTGATGATTTTGAGGTGGTCACCTGACCAGAGAATTGGAATTCAGTCCCCGAATTTCTTTAGCAGCCCATATCTAGCCCTTCACCCTTCGCCCAGGCCTCTGCAAATTAGCCTCCAATGTGAAAGAAATCTGTGTACTCACCAAGTAGTGGGGGCTTTAGGGTTAGTCCTCTGGACATGTACCTTTCCACCAGATTGCTGCCTCAAGCCTCTTGTCCATAGACTTTCCTAGTGACTGCTGAACAGTGAGTCTGTTTGGTGGCCATGGCTTAGGCTGTGTAGCAGAAGGTGACATAGAATAGGACACAGAACACCTGGGGTCTTGGCCTGGCCCTGGTGCTAATGAGCTGTGCGGCCTGGTGCAAGTAACTCACCCTCTCAAGTTCTCCATTTATTTTTCTTCATCTATAAATTAAATAGTTGGGGATGTGTTTTCTAAGATAGCAGTGGTTCTTGAACTTGAGCATGCATCAGAATTCCCTGGAGAGGGATTCTTGTTGAAACACAGATTGCTGGGTACCCCTCTGATAGGTCTGGAGTGGAGCCCAAGAAATTGAATAGCCAACAAGTTCTTGGGGGATGCTGATGCTACTTGTCCTGGGAGTCTACTTTGAGATGGAGTATTCCTAAGGTGAAAGACAGGGAATTCCAGTGTGCTGCAGTCCATGGAATTGAAAAGAGTCAGACATGACTTAGCGACTGAACAACACAATTTCCAAGGTATTGTCAAGCTGAGTTATAGCTGTAACTCCAGGCTCCACAAAGTCAGGGTTTCCTCACTGACCATCTGACAAGGCCATTCACAGCTATGGTACCTGTGCTGTTTCCTTGGGGAACTCTTCATGGGGCCTGACTCTTGACTCTGTCTTTTGATCAGTGAAGTCTACTTTCAGATGCTTCATTTTAGCCCCATTTCCCTCCCTCCCCTGCCTGGGCAAGTTTACACACAAAGCTTTAAATATTTCAGAGAGTTCTGAGCCCTGGGATGGCAACAGAATTTGATATTGTAAAGGGAAGAGTTCTGAGTAATGAGAAATCTCCCTCTCTAGGGCTGGGTGAGATGATAAGGCAGGGAAGAAAGGGCTGACTCTTGTGCTAAATGCCTTGCCTTAATGTTTGGTCTCATATGATCAGATAAAGAGAAATTGTGTCTAGCAAGCCAGGTGACCCAGGAGGATTCACTGTGAGGAAATCAGGATTGGAATTTAAAGCAGAATGGTAAAGCTAGTAGGGCTTAAAAATCATCCAGTTCAGTGGTTTTTAAAAACCAGTGTTTCTCCAGAACCATGTGGGGAACTGTTTCAGACTTACTGATTGTCCACTTTCCAAAGACCACCACCAGCCTGTTGAGCAGGCAAAGTGAGGTTGATTAGGTGTTCTGGGTGCTGGGATAAAGCAGACCTGGGCAGTATCTCATAGGGGAAGTCAGGGCAGGACACTGGGAAGATTTGGGAACCTGAGGTGGGTGATTTCAAGGCAGGTCTTATGAGGGAGGAGATGGTTGGGCTTTGGAAGAGCTTATGACCTAATAGCTTGAGACTGATGGGCTCATCAAGGCAGGCACATTGAAATGGATCTTGATAAGTAAGCTGTCAGTCATGGTTCATAGCCTTGCCCCGCAGGAAGAGGAATGTCCAGAACACGGAGTTAGCGTATTCCTCCTGCTGGGTGTAGATCTGTCTAAGACAGGAACAGAAATGTATGTCTTTTTCTAGTATAGTTTAGCATAAAAAAATAAGGGGGATTGTGTGGACTTCAGTAGGACCCAGGGGACAGTTGCTGTGTGAGTCCCTGTCCCCTCCCCTGCCTTCTCAATCAGCTAGACCACCTGCGAATATGTTTTGTTTTCCATTTTGGTTCTCTGCATCAGAGTTCATTGAGAGAAATGGCTTTATGTTTTGAAAGGGGTTCAAAAGCCAGATCTCCATAAAAATCTCCATTTAGAAAAGGGAACACAGACGCCCAGAGCGGTGATACAGCTTGCTTGCCCACAGTCACCCTGTGGGTTCATAGAATGTAAGAGGAGTAGCTCTGCCTTGTACCATGGCCCTGGGGAATTCAGCAGAGTGATGCTGGGCTCAGCCACAAGTCACCTCCCAAATCTGTGTGTGTGTGTGTGGGGGGGTGTGTGTGTGTGTGTGCACACATGTGCGCTCAGTCATGTCTGACTCTTTGCAACCCCATGGACTGTAGCCCACCAGGCTCCTCTGTTTATGGAATTTTCCAGGCAAGGATACTGGAGTAGGTTGCCATTTCCTACTCCAGAGGATCTTCCCAGCCCTGGGATTGAACCTGCATCTCTTGAGTCTCCTGCATCAGCAAGGGGATTCTTTAACACTGAGCCACCAAGGAAGCCTCAATAGCACCTAGGAAAGGTGTCTCCCCCTTACATCACATCTGAAGGGGTCTGGAAGTTTTCCCAAGTCTTCCATCTTTCCTTGTGGAAACATGGTCTTGAAGTGCTGTGGAAGAAGACAGGAAGGAGTTGACTCGCTGGCACTGCACTCCAGAGCAGTTGAAAACACAGGTCGCATCCATGTACAGGCCATTGGCTCTCACCTGACTACAAGGGAGGCTGAGTGGCATCGAGGAGCCCAGGAAACACTCAGTAGACACTGACTCCTTCTGCCTCACCCCAGATTTGGGGGGTGCACACGTGCTCCATCTTCTGCTGTTTTTATCCCCCGGTTTCCAGAGGGGAAACTTCAAGAGCAACGAGGATGAGCCACTTGACAACCCCACACAGGCTGGAATTGATGTGGCCAGCACATGACCTGGGACTTCCCAGGGGCTCAGCAGTAAAGAATCTGCCTGCCAACAAGAATGGTTTCGATTCCTGGGTCAGGAAGACCCCCCCCCCCCCCCGGAGAAGGAAATGGCAACCCATTCCAGTATTCTTGCCTGGAAATCCCATGGACAGTGGAGCCTGGTGGGCTGCAGTTCATGCGGTCGCAAAGAATCAGACACAGCAGTACATGACCCCAGATCTATTAGAGATTAGGGCTCCCATCTCCTATTCTGTTAGGGAAAGAGACATGTCAGGAGGCCAAAGGTAGATGGCTGTGGGGGAGGAGACATCTATGCATTTTGGAGATAGAGAGGTAGGAACAGGTGGGCATGAAGTTGAAGTTGAAATGTAGGAGATTGAAGGAAGATGGGTAAGATCTTAGTGAGAAAAATAGGATTAAAAGCACAGATTAAAATGTTAGCAAGCAGAAAAGTGATGGGTTTATTTCTCTTCCTCTTACACAAAAGAAATAATAAGGGAGTAGTTTATAGACTGTGAATATAAGGACAATGGAGCCTACAGGCAAACCCAGGATTAGGGTGACAAATCACAGTGCAAAGGAGTGGGGGAAGCATCAGCTCACACTGAGGGGATAGGAGAAGAGCAGGGTGCTTAGGTGACCCGGATTCACATTAGATCCTGTGCTCTGTGCTCCCCTGTCGCCTCACCCCTCCTGGTTACCACTCTTCCAGCTTCCGTCTGAGTCCTGAGGTTGTGTGCTGGGCGCTTCCCCGTTGCTCCCAAGCTGCCCGGCTTCAGGGACGCCAGTTTGCTGCTCCTGTGTTGTCAGACTTTGGTGATCACTGCCTGGACCGTTGTCCTGCGTTTGTGATCCCTCAGTTGCCTGCCTTGGCTCACCTGCTTCCAGAATTACTCCTGATGAATTTTTATTATAGCTTTTGTTGATGCGGATAATTTTTAAAGACTTTATTGAATTTGTTACAGTATCATTTCTGTTTTGTGTTTTAGTTTTTTTGGTGACAAGACATGTGGCATCTTAGTTCCCATTCGGGGATCAAACCCACATCTCCTACACTGGAAGGGAAAGTCTTAACCAATGGATGACCAGGGAAGTATCCCAGTGAGCTCTTGTTAATACAGTAGTTGTCCCATCTGTAGTCCTCTTATCTACATGACTACAATCCACTGAAAAGAATCAAACTTACTTTGATACTCATTCTAAGAAACAAGTAGGACGATCCAGCCTTCTTAGGCGAGGCAGTGAGGCTGCCTGAGCTCATATCCCAGCTCACCCCAACCAACTTTGAGACTTGACGCTGATTACTTATTCTCTCTTGGCCTCCCTCATCCTTCATCTGGAAGGTGCGGTTAATAGTAGTTTTCACTTCATAGTGTGTTTCTAAGCATTAAAACTTTTTAAGGGACTTCTCTGGCAGTCCAGTGGTTGACTCTGAGCTCCCAATGCAGGGGTCATGGGTTCAACCTCTAGTGAGGAAACTACGATTCCTCAGGCCTCATGGCACAGCCTAAAACATATATATCTGTATGTATAGATACATGTATCTATCTATCTATATATGTGTGTGTGTGTGCATGTGTGTAGACACATATGTCTATATGTATATATAGAGAAAGTCAATACCCTTATTAATATAAAGTGAAAGTGTTAGTCTCTCAGTCATGTCTGACTCTTTGCAACCCCATGGACAATAGCTGGCCAGGCTCCTCTGTCCATAGAATTCTCCAGGCAAGAATACTGGAGTGGGTTTCCATTCCTTCTCCAGGGGATCTTCCTGACCCAGGGATCAAACTCGGGTCCCCTGCATTGCAGACAGATTCTTTACTGTGAGCCACCAGGGAAGCCCAATTAAAATTTAAAAAAGTGGTTAAAAATGATATTATTTAAAACTTGTTAATATTTTTAAAACATTAAGATAAAATATATCTAAAACTTGGAGCAGTGGTAAGAATAATGTAACTGTTTATCATTGCCATTATTGTTACACACAAGTAACCCAATACAGGGTCAAGAGTGATAATGGTTTTATTATTTGTGCATTGTGAAAATCTGTGTCACTGCTTTGCTTTATTCTCCTAGCACATAATTACTGGTCAATCATATTGTTATCTTGGTTATAGTGGCATTTCATTAAGTTCACATATAAAAAGGTATCTTCTGAGTTTGATGGAAATGAGATTGCTATGTTAGTTGCACTGCAGTTTTATATTCTTGCCATGGGAAATATTGCGACCAAAGAACTGCTTTTATCTTAAGTTACAAGGGAAAGTTTTATTGAAGCCAGGATAAGGGGGAAATCTTGTCACATTGCCATCAGAATGAAAAGTCTTCACTCACACGTCCTGCTGCTTGTTTGTATAAAGAAATCTCAGCGTCAGGTCCCTATGAGCAGAGACAGTGGCATCTGAGACGAGCTCTTTGGAAGCTCAGAGGACCTTTGAGAGAAGGGCAGTCTCATTTAGTAAGATGGGAGGCTGAGTTTCTGCTTTTTGCTCTCAGCAAAGACTTTGCTTAAAAGCAAACAAAGAAAGATTCAGGTGGTGAAGGGAGGATGCTGTGGAATAGACCCAGGCAAGCGAAGATAATCCAACTCAGGATGCATAATTAGAATATTTACTCTGATAGTAACATGGTCTCAGTAATGTCTTCTATCTTGCCACTTCCCTGTTCCTACCAAGCTTGAAGCCTTTAATTTTAAAGGTTTGCATCATATGGGTGGAAATCTAGATTTAGGGAAAGTGAACCCTCCCAGGGAGGCCAGGGAGCTTTGTGCTCCAGCCACCTTGAAGCTGTAGAGAAGGAAAGAGGCAGGGATCCCTGTCCCGACTGATCCTGCCTCCTGACCTGAGCACCCTCTTCCAATGGAATGACTGGACATCGAATTTTTATTCTTTTGTAATCATTCAACTTAAAAAGCCTAACAGAATAGATTACTTTTGCCTTTTTGATACTTCATATAGATGGAATAATTCAATACATATTCTGCTGCTGCTGCTGCTAAGTTGCTTCAGTTTTGTCCGACTCTGCGTGACCCCATAGACAGCAGCCCACCAGGCTCCCCCATCCCTGGGATTCTCCAGGCAAGAACACTGGAGTGTGTTGCCATTTCCTTCTCCAGTGCATGAAAGTGAAAAGTGAAAGTGAAGTCGCTCAGTCGTGTCCGACTCTTAGCGACCCCATGGACTGCAGCCTACCAGGCTCCTCCATCCATGGGAGTTTCCAGGCAAGAGTGCTGGAATGGGGTGCCATTGTCTTCTCCAAATACATATTCTAGTACCTGACTTTTCCCCTCAACATTGCATTGGTGAGATTCATCCACAAGGTTGTGTGTGGTTTAAGATCATCGTTCCAAGTAGAGAATACCATCATGTGAATACTACTGATGGGCATTTAATAGCTTCTGTTTGGGCTTTTTTATTAATGTTGCTATAAACGTTTTAATACATGCCTTTTTTGTTGTTGTTGTTGAAAGAGTTTCAATTCTAATTTTATTTTATTTTTTGCATTAAAATATATAAATACTTAAATCCAAATATTTTCATAGGTACTTTCTTTTTTTCTTCTTCTTTTTTTTTTTTTTTACTGCAAATACATGCCTTTTAAAAAAACTATTGATTTGGCTGCTCCAGGTCTTAGTTTCAGCACATGGGGTCCCCATCTTCTTGTGGCATGTGGGATCTTTGGAGCACAGTGCCAGATGCTCAGTAGCTTCAGTTGTGTCTGACCCCATGGACTGTGGCCTGCCAGGCTCCTCTGTCCAGAGAATTCTCCAGGTAAGAATACTGAAGTGGGTTGCCATTCCTCCTCTAGGGGATCTTTTTAGGGATTGAATCCACATCTCCTTCGGCTCCTGCATTGGCAGGCGAATTCTTTACTACTGAGCTGCTTGGGAAGCCCTTAGTTGTAGCATGCGGAGTATTTCAGTTGTGGTATAAGAACTCATAGTTGCAGCATAAGGACTCTTAGTTGTGGCATGTGTATAGGAACTAGTTCTCTGATCAGGGATCAAACCCTGGGCCCCGTGCAGTGGGAGTGCAGAGTCTTAGCCGCTGGACTGCTAGGGAAGTTCCTAGTACATGTCTTTTGGTGAACATACGTGCATGTTTAGGGGGGAATATATGTATGTTCCCTGGGGACACACACACACACATACACACCTACTCCCTTCACACCTAGGAATGGAATTGCTGGGTCATGCAATATGCATATGTTCACCTTCGGCTGATGCTGGCAGTTTCATAAATGGGTCATATGGGAGTTCCGTTTTCTTTCCATTCAACTGTTGTCTCTCTAGATTCTTCAGCCAGGCGGACAGACTGCATATGGGATAAGCACATATAGACTGGAACATGCAATTCTACTTTCAGTAGGCAACTTTATATTCTTTTTAAAGTGGGAGCTAACATCGTGGCCACTCACCTCAGCTGCTGTCTGTCTGATGAGATTTATCCTTGGAGACATATATCAAGTCCCTAATTATATAAACATGGATCAGATCTTTGGTTCTGGTTTTCTTTTGACCATTGAGAATACTTTTGAGAGTGTATTCTTGATGATTACCATCAAAGGACAATCTCCTTGACCTGTTTATAGCAGGAAGGGTGGAAGGACTTGGAATGCCTTTTCCTGAGTTCTGATAAAACATTGGAGTTGGAAAATGAAGCCACTTTTTGGAGTTGGCAATCAGTTTTTTTTTTTTTTTTTTTTTGAGGAGGAGGAGAGCTGTGAAGAGCCTAATTAAGAAGCTTGCCATGTTAATACCAGAAATCTCTTTCATTCTCTGCAAAATATTCATTCTAATCCCATTGTCCAATTGGATGAGAGTTGTTCACAATTTTAGAAGTCTCTGGATAGCTTCCACTGTGGATGTTTGTTTGCATGTTTTTACAAGCAGAGTATTTTCTTGTGGAATGTTTGACAAACATTTGAAATAAGGAGTTTGAAGTTGAAGTTGTTGATACAGATGGCTAAGATCACCATACAAATCAACCAACAAGTAATATTTAAATGTTTGAATTGTATGTAAGTAAGTAAATGGCAACCCACTCCAGTGTTCTTGCCTGGAGAATCCCAGGGACGGGGGACCCTGGTGGGCTTCTGTCAATGGGGTCGCAGAGAGTCAGATGCAACTGAAGTGACTTAGCAGCAGCAGCACCAAGTGCTTTAACTCTTCTTCCCCCTCTTTGAGTATTTCACTTCTATCTTCTAATGATTAAAAATGTTTTTATCTGATTTGGGGCAAAAGACTTTTTAAAAAAATATAACATTCATATGTCATAATAACTTCTCTACTTTTAAAGGAACTACTAAAATTTCTGTTTTCCATGCTGCCTTTTATTCATAAGTTAAGTTCTAGAAAGTAAAGATGACAGAGCCAGTGACTAGGAGCTGTCCTATGGGTAAGGGATTTCAAATGCCACTTTGCATAATTAACCTTCTTAAGAGTCTTAGAAACTGACAGTGCTATGAAACCACTGGACTTAATAGATGCTCATTGGATAGTCGAGTCACCTGACCGTCTTATGCCTCCCTGGTCAGAAGAGCGAGTTAATCATGTGTGCAACTGTTTTGTAGCTAAATTTCTAGAAATGGAATACTAGGTCAAAGCGTAACTGTGTTTAAAAATTTCTAGAACTCTTGCCAGGCTGTGGTCCAGAAGGGTTGCAGCACTATCCACTCAGGCCACAGTATACCAGAGTATCTCTTTCTCTCACAACCTCTTTAAAAACCTGTCACAAAGATACATTGCTCTCGGCTTCTTTATAGAGCCTTCCTTTCACCAACACCACTTTGTGTTTCCTTGGCATCTATCTTCTTCTCAATGGTTTATATTTTGTATATTTTTACAGCTTACTTTGTTGTGGGTTTTGGAATGCATAGGGTTTTCTCTATTTGATTCTGTTCCATTTTAGTTTTAGTTTAGTTCAGTCGCTCAGTCGTGTCTGACTGTTTGCTACCCCATGGACTGCAGCACGCCAGGCTTCGCTGTCCTTCACCATCTCCCAGAGTTTGCTCAAACTCATGTCCATTGAGTCGGTGATGCCATCCAACCATCTCATCCTCTGTAGCCCCCTTCTCCTCCTGCCTTCAATCTTTTCCAGCATCAGGGTCTTTTCCAGTGAGTCAGCTCTTTGCATCAGGTGGCCAAAGTATTGAAGTGTCAGCTTCAGCCTCAGTCCTTCCAATGAATATTCAGGACTGATTTCCTTTAGGACTGACTGGTTTGATCTCCTTGCTGTCTAAGGGATTCTCGAGAGTTTTCTCCAGCATCACAGTTCAAAGGCATCTATTCTTCGGCCTTCAGCCTTCTTTATTATTCAGCTCTCACATCTGTACATGACTACTGGATGTGTTTAAATCCTTGCTGTGCCACTTACTGTCTGTGTGATTATCTGGAAAGCAACCCATGTCATCTGTAAATGGGGTAATAGTTGTACTTACTGTGTAGATCAAATGACTTAATATATACAAAGTGCTTCTAAGAGAATCTGGCTCAGGGCCATTATTATTAGTTTATTAGTCCATTGCTTCCTTTTCTTCAGTGCTCTTGACTATTTCATTGATAAGATGAAAATTCTGCTCTGAGTTCCTTCTGTAAGACTAGCTGAAATTTGTTTGCACAGGAAGGCAATTTACTTGAAATGACTATTTTCTGCCTGAAAAAACAGGCAAGATGGTGCCAAAAGAAAGTGGAAGAGGGGATATATGTATACATGTGGCTGATTCACTTTTCTGTACAGCAGAAACTAATACAACATTGTAAAGCAGTTATACTTCAATAAAAAATAAATTTTAATGGCTGTGATGAAGACCTTCTTCTATACGTGGACAAAGTTGACATTTAAGGCGTAAGTAGACCATTAATGGAGTCCACTGGTACTTTTTCCAATAGAAAAATAAAATTGGATTTTCCAAAAAAAATAAAGAGAAAAATTGCAAACAAGGGGTGCAAATGTTGCCTTGTCTATTTAAAAATATTGCCTGCATGAACCTCTGTTTTTTTTTTTTTTTTTTTTTTTAATTTTATTTTATTTTTAAACTTTACATAATTGTATTAGTTTTGCCAAACATCAAAGTGAATCCACCACAGGTATACATGTGTTCCCCATCCTGAACCCTCCTCCCTCCTCCCTCCCCATACCATCCCTCTGGGTCGTCCCAATGCACTAGCCCCAAGCATCCAGTATCGTGCATCGAAGCTGGACTGGCAACTCGTTTCTTACATGATATTTTACATGTTACAATGTCATTCTCCTAAATCTTCCCACCCTCTCCCTCTCCCACAGAGTCCATAAGACTGTTCTATACATCAGTGTCTCTTTTGCTGTCTCGTACACAGGGTTATTGTTACCATCTTTCTAAATTCCATATATATGCGTTAGAATACTGTATTTATGTTTTTCCTTCTGGCTTACTTCACTCTGTATAATAGGCTCCAGTTTCATCCACCTCATTAGAACTGATTCAAATGTATTCTTTTTAATGGCTGAGTAATACTCCATTGTGTATATGTACCACAGCTTTCTTATCCATTCATCTGCTGATGGACATCTAGGTTGCTTCCATGTCTTGGCTATTATAAACAGTGCTGCGATGAACATTGGGGTACACGTGTCTCTTTCCCTTCTGGTTTCCTCAGTGTGTATGCCCAGCAGTGGGGTTGCTGGATCATAAGGCAGTTCTATTTCCAGTTTTTTAAGGAATCTCCACACTGTTCTCCATAGTGGCTGTACTAGTTTGCATTCCCACCAACAGTGTAAGAGGGTTCCCTTTTCTCCACACCCTCTCCAGCATTTATTATTTGTAGACTTTTGGATCGCAGCCATTCTGACTGGTGTGAAATGGTACCTCATAGTGGTTTTGATTTGCATTTCTCTGATAATGAGTGATGTTGAGCATCTTTTCATGTGTTTGTTAGCCATCTGTATGTCTTTTTTGGAGAACCCTAAAGAGTCCACCAGAAAATTACTAGAAATAATCAATGACTACAGTAAAGTTGCAGGATATAAAATCAACACACAGAAATCCCTTGCATTCCTATACACTAATAATGAGAAAACAGAAAGAAAAATTAAGGAAACAATTCCATTCACCATTGCAACAGAAAGAATAAAATACTTAGGAATATATCTACCTAAAGAAACTAAAGACCTATATATAGAAAACTATAAAACACTGGTGAAAGAAATCAAAGAGGACACTAATAGATGGAGAAATATACCATGTTCATGGATTGGAAGAATCAATATAGTGAAAATGAGTATACTACCCAAAGCAATTTATAGATTCAATGCAATCCCTATCAAGCTACCAACAGTATTCTTCACAGAGCTAGAACAAATAATTTCACAATTTGTATGGAAATACAAAAAACCTCGAATAGCCAAAGCGATCTTGAGAAAGAAGAATGGAACTGGAGGAATCAACCTACCTGACTTCAGGCTCTACTACAAAGCCACAGTTATCAAGACAGTATGGTACTGGCACAAAGACAGAAATATTGATCAATGGAATAAAATAGAAAGCCCAGAGATAAATCCACGCACATATGGACACCTTATCTTCGACAAAGGAGGCAAGAATATACAATGGATTAAAGACAATCTCTTTAACAAGTGGTGCTGGGAAATCTGGTCAACCACTTGTAAAAGAATGAAACTGGACCACTTTCTAACACCATACACAAAAATAAACTCAAAATGGATTAAAGATCTAAACATAAGACCAGAAACTATAAAACTCCTAGAGGAGAACATAGGCAAAACACTCCCCGACATACATCACAGCAGGATCCTCTATGACCCACCTCCCAAAATATTGGAAATAAAAGCAAAATAAACAAATGGGACCTAATTAACCTTAAAAGCTTCTGCACATCAAAGGAAACTATTAGCAAGGTGAAAAGACAGCCTTCAGAATGGGAGAAAATAATAGCAAATGAAGCAACCGACAAACAACTAATCTCAAAAATATACAAGCAACTCCTACAGCTCAACTCCAGAAAAATAAACGACCCAATCAAAAAATGGGCCAAAGAACTAAATAGACATTTCTCCAAAAAAGAACCTCTGTTTTTTAAACTATTTGCTGAACACTGTGGCTAGCATAAAGTATCTTCTGTCTTCCTCCTCATGGCTCATCTGGCAAGCCTTCAGCAAGGAAGTATAAGCCCTGCAAATCCCCATGATGCCAAGACATAGGACAATCTTCCTTTGCAGGCTTCCCTGGCCAATATCACCTCTCTTGTGTGGTGTGCACAAAAAAAGCCAAAAAATATGTGATTTTTTTCTTATCAATCTCTACTTAAACTTGACTTTCCAGCCTCTAAATCCATAGAATTCCTTTAACTCTGTGATGGGATGAAAATTGTATGCATGTTCTTAGATTTTCCCCTCCACAACCAGTAAATTAAAGATTCTGTTTTGACAAGCTCAGTGACTCTCCCCAGTCCTCTGAGTAGGGTTTAGTCCTACTAGACTAGCTCTCTGGGGGCTTTTGTAATGTGGAATCAGGAGGAAGGTAAACATGGAGAAGAATGTGGGCTTGGGCAATTTTGGAGGGATGCTATGAGCTTAAGAGATTGATCCTTGTCATGATGATTCATCATTGCAAGTAAATTACTTGAGTTATTTTAAATGTATTTTGTTAGTGGCTGAACTGTGATCCTTTGTTCTTATCAAAATATTATTTTCAATGAATAAAACACATTCCAATAAAAATTATGGTAAGCATGTGCAAGGTTTTAATTACTGCAGTAATGAGGAAACTGGAAAGATGACAAAGCTGATTCATAGGACGACATGAGAAACTAGCATGTATCAGTATACAGCCAGTGAAGGAAGAACAGAAAAGAACACTGCAATGAAGAAGAAACAGCAATGAAATTCCTAAGTTTGGTACACAAGTGGTTCATTTCCTATAGTGCAATAAAACCATAACCTTTGGGGTTATCTTGTCTGTCGAACAAAAAGCAATTGTAGTTTATAAGTTTTCTACAAATTAACATCTGTTTTTGTGCAGTTGTAAAATCCCTGGGCTCTTATCAGTGGTAAATAGTAAGCCAAACAAAGCTATAGCTCCAAGCCCAGGGCCCAGCAAACCTTGGGTGGGCTTGTTAGACAACTGTCTCAGTTATCTTTTCGCTTTTCTTCCAAGTTTTGGATACTTTTTCTTAATAGTCCTTTGTGTGGTCATAAACAGTCTTCTAAGATTATTTTTGATTGCAAAAGGGCTAGTCTCACTGGGTTTTGTGTTTTTTGCCTGCTTCCTATTAAAGGAGCAGCATGTATAACACATACCACCGTTCTTGTTGTGCAGCCAACAAATCAAGAACCGTAAGAAGCCAAGCAATACAGAAGCCAGAGAATTAGCTTCATCCTGGAAAGTTTGTAAAGAATTTAGGATTGCATCTCAATATCCTGTTATTCCAAGGATCATAATCATTCTTATATGCTGATCCCTTGGACAGCAAGGAAATCAAACCTGTCAGTCCTAAAGGAAATCAACCCTGAATATCATTGGAAGGATTGATGCTGAAGCTCCAATACTTTGGCCACCTGATGCAAAGAGCTGACTCATTGGAAAAGACCACGTTGCTGGGAAAGATTGAGGGCAGCAGGAGAAGAGGGTGACAGAGGATGAGATGGTTGGATGGCATCAATGACTCAATGGACCTGAGTTTGAGCAAACTCTGGGAGATAGTGAGGGACAGAGAGGCCTGGTGTGCTGTAGTCCATGGGATCGCAAAGAGTCAGACATGACTTAGCGACAGAACAACTACCCAATATACTTATTTATTTCAAAGCAAGAAAAACAAAATTAAGGTATTTGTTTCCATCTGGATTTCATCCACAGTGCCTACAACTGCTTATGAATTTGCCTTTTCTTGAGACACTGCAAATTGCTAAAGTTCCTTGGCTGCCAGGAAGTGATTCTCCCTACTGCCTTTAAGGCTAGACCCCTGTAAGCACATACCAATTTCTCAGCTTGGCTTTATTGACCTTAGGTTCACTTGCAACATTTAGTTTTTGTTGTTTGTTCTACCAGGTGATATGAGATTTAACTCAGGTATGATACTCTGTGTATGGCCTAAGTTTACTAATCAATTTGTTCAATTATATCTGTGTTAAAAAATGAAACAGATCTTTAATAATCTATGCAAATAGCATATCTTGCCAGAGAGTAATAGCATTGGTACCAAGATGAAGAAGTGGGTTGTTGGCATTTTCTCCATAGAGTATGTGTCAAAAATGATTTGGCTCTTAAAAATACTTTGCCAATAATACTTTTTTTTCTGAATTTATGGTGTTATCTTGAAAAAAATTGCATCAAAAAGAGCTATCAAAAGAGAGCAGATACTTTATTCAAACAGAAGCCTACATGCCAAACAACAACGGCTTTGCTTCCCTTCACTTCTACTTACCAGAATGATAATCCAATATTTAACAATAAATATGTCAAAAATCACATAATTGTAAGGAACTTTAGTTCTTTTAGCACCCTGTTCTTTGTTTTTTCAAAATCAGGGCCATACAGAATCAGCACAAAGCACAGAATATATTCTGGGGAGAAGCAAAATCTCTATTATCTGGACAGATTGCACAAAGCTAAAGAATAAATTTGATTACCTCTTGTTAAGAGCAGACAGAATATTCTAAGACTAATTTGTCATTTATCATATTCTAATTTTGCATTAATATAATACCTGACAAGAAAGAATTTATGACCATTTTTCAAGTGAAAATTGAACCAATTTTGTTCAACATTTTAAACAGATTTCTTTTTTTCAGCCTTAAATTTGCAGATTTTATCAACAAAGGCAAAATTTCCTTCTTTTGAGCCCTCTGTATCTTGTTCCCATGTAGGTCTTAGCTTTTGCCAGCTTTTTTTCATATTCTAGCACAAACAGATATTTTACTATAAGATAGAAATACTTTCCTTTTTCATTTGTAAAACAAAACACACCCCATTGTCTTGTATATGTGGGTGCTAAGTTGCTTCAGTCATGTCCAACTCTTTGCAATGCTATTTACTGTAGCCCGCCAGGCTCCTCTGTCCATGGGATTCTCCAGGCAAGAAGACTGGAGTGGGTTGCCATTTCCTCCTCCAGGGGATCTTCCTGACCCCCAGGGATCGAGCCTTCTGTCTCTTGCATCTCCTGTATTGGCAGGCGGGTTCTTTACCACCGGCGCCACCTGGGAAGCTCGTCTTGTGTACATGTGAACCTATTTCTTAGATACTGTTGTTCTCAGTGTAGGCTCAACTGCTCATCTTATTTATAGCTTTTAACTAAAGTAACTCATTTTTATTTCATAGTGAAAACTGGGACATAATATTTAAGAACTAACCCTCTGTTATACAGAAGCATCCTAGTAGATGAGCAAAGTTGATGAAAATACAACACAATGTCCTGAGGCATATACATCTGCTTTACATGTATATGTGCCAGGAGCATACAGCTTCAGTTCTACAATTTGGTGAGATGCAGATAGAGACACAGATATAGTCAAACCACCAACCACCTCCTGTTTAGAGTTAAAAAAAAAAAAAAAAAGAAGAAGAAGCCCTGAAAGTCAGCAGACCTTGAGGATGGATAATTATTCTCCATTAAAAAAAAAAAAAAAGCTTTTCTCATAGCATCTGAATAGCCGTAGGCCATTACTTAATCAGACATTCAGATACAAACAAGCGATAGCACAGCCAAAGTCCATACCCAGGTTTTTGACCTCTACCTGGTGGACAGGGTTCCAGCCAAGTCGCCCACACTCTCACTCTGGAAAGGAGATCGTTGTCAAACAAGATCTTTAAGACACTCACTCTGAATGATGAACAGAATCACTAGATCTTAACATTATTATTATTTTTGCAGATCTCAGAAATGATTTTTCTTCTATTAACCAGTGGGTTTTTCGAATAACTAATCATATTGCCCTTTTCTTAGTAATGACTAGAACTGAAGCCAAGTTTGTAGACCAAACAAAGCCAGGAAAGACAGAAGATAAGAACCATATTTTAAATTAGTCTAATTGGATTCTTATAAATGGAAAAGGGAGGAAAAAGAAATAGTGTCAGGATGATGTGACTTGAGAGACCCTACTGGTCCTTGGGGCTTCCCAGGTGGCACTGTGGTAAAGAACCCACCTGCCAGTGCCGGAGACACAAGAGACAGGTTTGATCCCTGGGTCGGGAAGATTCCTTGGAGTAGGAAATGGCAACCTGCTCCAGTTTTCTTGCCTGGAAAATTCCACAGACAGAGGAGCCTGGCTAGCTGATGGGGTCACAAAGAGTCGGACACTACTGAGCGCACACACACACACACACTTTTCACTCATTTACCTTCTTCCTCTCATCTTTTCTTTCTTGCTGTCTTCTAATTTATCTTGTCATAGTGTCTATAACTGGAAGTCACATTCACTCCTTTGTGAAATAATCAGGGTGTGTGTGTGTGTGTGTGTGTATAATATAAAATCCCCATACTAGATCCATTTCCATATTTCTGTTTGTGATGCACCTGTAGTTTTGAGGATTGAAAGTGCTTTGGAATGAATAAGAAAAACTTGTTCTAGCTTTAAATCTGTACTTTCAAAAAACTCTTGTGAGGATGGATAATGATATTATTTTGTATGTTGGTGGTTTTTGTTTTTTTGTTCTGTTTTTGCTTCCCTAGAACTTGATTTCCTAAGCAGTGAGCTAATAAGACTCACTACTGCTGCTGACTGGACACGTTTATATACAATAAATCTTGATAAAACAATATGCAGTGAAGAGTATATGTATAGCTCCCTGATTGGCCCTTTTCATAATACTGATTGTTCCCTTTGTTGCATTGCGCTATGAATCAAGCTCTAAGTAGGTGGAAAGCATCTCCTTAGTTTCAGAAACATCAATTCAGAGTCTCAAGGCCCCAGATTGTGGGCCTTCCACAATTACCAATCTCGTGTGGAATTTGGGTATTTGACTAGTTTTTGTTAAAAATCAAGATGGAAATTCCTGCTGAGTCCCAAATTTATTTTGAAATGAGGCCAAATTCCATGAATCTGGCCAGGTCTCCTTGTTCTGTGATGAATTGCTGTTGGGTCCAGGCCATGACCCAGTGGTCCACAAGCAACCTTGTGATTTTAAGCACCAGATGTTGTGTTGAATGAGCCAAAGTCGCAGGGTCCAGCAAAAAGACACTGAGTTAGCTTATCTCATCTGGATTCATCTCTTGGTCTAAGAGGGACTCAGTAGGTCCAAGAGGAGTGAGGTTTCAGTTGAGAGGCCAAACTAGTTCATCTTTGCTAGTTTATTACATAAATCATCACAGCTTCTCATTGACCTTCAGTGATCTTGGCCTTGGCTTTGCATTGTCAAACCTCATGGATTCTTTTCCATACCCCTAAAATCTATGGAACCTTTTCACTCACATTCACCTGAATTCTCACAGCTTAGTACTATAAACCCATGCAACCCCTGCAAGAGGCCCTTCTTCAAAGACAAGGATTTCAGGACATTCTTTTCCCAACCTGCTTTCTCTCCTCTGGGCAGTTCTTTTCCACCCCTAGTTCATCTATATATAGTTCATCGAATGTAGTTCATCTATATTCGAAGCCCACCCCTGAAGGGCATTTTAAAAGTCTTTAGCTCTCTGGGGGCAGTATGTGATTTGGAGGATATGCTGAATACATCTCTCATCATCCAAAGCCCAATTTGGTATTAAATGAGTCTTTTTAGTTTTCCAGCCAGTTTTTATTTATTGGTTCAATTATTAATAGCAATAACATTCATTGAATTTTTAGTGTGCCAACTACTATTATAGGTATTTTTGCATCAAGTCATTAATGTTTGTAATAGTTTCAGAAGTTAAATTCCAAGGTCTTCCCAATGTACAGATGAGGAAACTGAGGCAGAGAGAATCCAAATAAATTACCCGGAGTCACTCAGGAGTTAACTAAGAAGTTGTGCTAAGTTGGTTTTGAAGGTCTGCACGTGCACCTCATTCTATGCTCAAAACTAAGATTATGATACTGTTCTCTGTACGTGTCCTCCAGGTCATTCCATCTCTCCACAGTCTGTTGTATTCTTATTATTTAAGTAGTATTTGCACCTCTGAATTTGAAAAGATAATACATACTGTAGCTCTAACTTTGCAGATATTTTCAAAGAGGAGACTAGAAGAGCAATGAGGAAGGCAATGATGATGTTTACTTCCTGGCATTTGTTTTATATTTTGTTTCTGTGGGAGGATGTTGCCTATGTATCTGTGGACATAATTCCAGTCTCTCAGAGACTGATGGTAGGGAGCGGTGTTTGGAAGGTGTTGTGTATTTGGAAGGGCACCAGAATCTATCTGTGTAGCACAATCCCCAAGTTTGTGCCAGCTAAGCTCAGCAAGGGCTTTAATTTAGAATTTTCTCAGCCATTTGTGCATGCAAAGTATGTCATATGTGTTTCAAAATAATCATTGAAAGGGAAACAGACAGTAGGTCAGCTGTAAAAATTGTGTGCTATCTAACAACGGCGCCAGGTTACCAGTGGTCTTTACCCGTAGGGGGAATCAGTAACAAAGTGCCTTGGAAAGCTCTATGTTCTTTGGAAGGGAACCTGGGGTGGGGCTGAAAGGGGAAATAAGATTCAGGGTCTGGAGAATAATTTGAGTAGGGCGAGTCAGTTACTCATCAGACTCTGAATTGAATGTGAAGAGCTTTGTCTGGTAGGATCCTAAGTTGGGGATAAAACTGGCTTAAGAGGCAGACCATGGCATTTGAAGATGATGAGGGTGCAAGTT
Organism: Bos indicus x Bos taurus; assembly: GCF_003369695.1. Taxonomy (NCBI): domain Eukaryota; kingdom Metazoa; phylum Chordata; class Mammalia; order Artiodactyla; family Bovidae; genus Bos; species Bos indicus x Bos taurus. Next base: position 39,860,965 of record NC_040095.1, read on the forward strand.
TTTAGAAATCTTCAGTGTAGGAGAGAAGAGGCAGCAATGGGCACATCATTTCTAAGGTGCTTCCTTGGTTGTCATCTCTCAAGGGTGTGTATCATCTAACCCTGCCCTCTGTGCAAGGTGATCTTATGTCACTTGCTCCACATTCAGTGTCCCAGTTGATCTTTCTGATACTTTCTCATTTCTGTTACAAGAATTCACACCTATCTTTCCTTTGTCTGGAATATTCTCCCTCTATGTCTGCACATGGGCTTCTTATCCTCTAAGTTTCAGCTGAAGTGCCACACCCTTGAAGTGTTTTTTTCCTGATCATGGGTGCATGTGTGCTAAGTTGCTTCAGTCATGTCTGACTCTTTCCAACCCTATGAACTGCAGCCCACCAGGCTCCTCTGTCCATGGGATTCTCTAAGCAACAATACTGGAGTGGGCTGCTATGCCCTTGTCCAGGGGATCTTCCCAACCCAGGGATCAAACCCACCCTCTCTGCCAGCATTGGCAGGCAGCTTCTTTACCACTAGCGCCACCTGGGAAGTCCTTTTCCTGATATCCCTATCTAAAATACACTCTTCCCCTCAGTTCAGTTCAGTCACTCAATCGTGTCCGACTCTGTGACCCCATGGACTACAGCACACCAGGCTTCCCTGTCCATCACCAACTCCCAGAGCCTACTCAAACTCATGTTCATCATGTTGGTGATGCCATCCAACCATCTCATCCTCTGTCATCCCCTTCTACTACTGCCTTCAATCTTTCCCAGCATCAGGGTTTTTTCCAATGACTTGGTTCTTTGCATCAGGTGGCCAAAGTATTGGAGTTTCAGCTTCAGCATCAGTCCTTCCAAAGAATATTCAGAACTGATTTCCTCTAGGATTGACTTGTTTGATCTTGCAGTTCAAGGGACTCTTAAGAGTCTTCTTCAACACCACACTTCAAAAGCATCAATTCTTCAGTACTCAGCTTTCTTTGTAGTCCAACTCTCACATCCGTACATGACTACTGGAAAAACCATAGCCTTGACTAGACAGACCTTTGTTGGTAAAGTAATGTCTCTGCTTTTTAATATGCTGTCTAGGTTGGTCACAGCTTTTCTTCCAAGGAGCAAGCATCTTTTAATTTCATGGCTACATTCACCATCTGCAGTGATTTTGGAGCCCAAGAAAATAAAGTCTGTCACTGTTTCCACTGTTTCCCCATCTATTTGCCATGAAGTGATGAGACCAGATGCCATGATATTAGTTTTCTGAATGTTGAGTTTTAAGCCAACTTTTTCTCTCTCCTCTTTCACTTTCATCAAGAGGCTTTTTAGTTCCTCTTCACTTTCTGCCATAAGGGTGGCATCATCTGCATATCTGAAGTTATTGATATTTCTCCCTGCAATCTTGATTCTGGCTTGTGCTTCATCCAGCCCAGCATTTTGCATGATGTACTCTGCATATAAGTTAAATAAGCAGGGTGACAATATACAGCTTTGACATATTCCTTTTCCTATTTGGAACCAGTCTGTTGTTCCATGTCCAGTTCTAACTGTTGCTTCTTGACCTGCATACAGATTTCTCAGGACACAGGTCAGGTGGTCTGGTATTCCCATCTCTTTCAGAATTTTCTATATATTCCAGTAGTCTTCTTGTCATATCTTTGCTTGTGCATATGGCAACCTCTGATCTGTTTGATTGTCTCATTTATAGTGACTTTTCATCTTCAGATTCTAAACTCCACAAGGCCAGAGACCCTGTCAGTATTGACCTAATCTTTACTTCTCTTTTAAAAATTATTTCAAGATGTATGAATGTATGGACTTAATCATAAAATGTGAAACTATAACACTTTTAAGAAAAAAATAGGAGAAAACCTTTGGGATTCAGGACTAAGAGAGAATTCAACAAGAGAAAGATGAGCATAAGGACTTCTTTGATGATTGAGAAGGCATGTGCAGACCCTCATAGACTCCTGATCACCACTGAGGCCATGAATACTGTAGCAAAAGAAAGAATATCCTACATTGAAGCTGGACTGATTCTAGAACTAATGCTGGAAGTTGTATTATATAAATTATTGATATCAATGCCTTTATCATTTGGCCAATTCTCTTCCTCTTGTAAAAACAAAAAACCATCTAAGTGGAGAATGATGCTCTGGTTATGTATCAAGTTAATAATACTCTATGGGATGGCTTATGGGAGACTTAATCTATCTGTTTTTAGCCATCTGTGAATGCCCAGAAAATCCATTTGATCTAGTGCATGTACTACAATATCCTTTAAAGATTGAGGTTGGTGGTTGTCACTGTCCTTTAAATTGGCATTAGCAAGAAAGTTGAAAAAGGAAAATGACAGGAATGTTTTGGTTTTGTGGCTGTGGGGGATTGTCCATCTTCCTTTCAAATGGCTTAAGGCCATTTAAGACTATGGGGAAGGTACTGTGCTGATGGTTATGTGGTTTATATCTCCACATTTTATCCCCACAAGTTAGGTCTCCAGTTGGCAGTGGAACTCAGACAATAGTCCCAGTTGCCAGTTCTGATTGTGGTTATTTGGAAGGTCAAGGCTATGGGTTGTCTTTTGCCTTTATGGCCATCTTTTTAATTTTTTTAGAATTTTCTTCTACATTTTTGAGCATATAAAATCTGAGGAGAGCTTCTCGGTAATTCTAGACCTCCAGATTTGGATAACCTCTTACTGATCCAAACTTGTTCTCAGGGGCTATGCTGGGTCAAGGTGGGGATGGGTGAGTGGTTTGTTAATGCCACTTCAAGGCAAACTCAAAGAAGTAAACACCATCTGTAAGGCAGATGATACCACTCTAATGGCAGAAAGCAAAGAGGAATTAAAAAGCCTCTTGATGAGTGAAAAATCTAGCTTAAAACTCAACATTCAAAAAACTAAAATCATGGCATCCAGTCCCATCACTTCATGGCAAATAGATGCAGGGGGGGAAAGTGACAGATTTTATTTTCTGGGGTTCAAAAATCACTGCAGACAGTGACTGCAGCCATGAAATTAAATGACATTTGCTCTTTGGAAGAAAACTATGACAAACCTAGAGAACATATTAAAAAGCAGAGATATCGCTTTGGAAACAAAGATCCAAATAGTTAAAGCTATGGTTTTTCCAATGGTCATTTATGGATGTGACAGTTGGACGGTAAAAGAAGGCTGAGTGTGAAAGAATTCATGATTTTGGACTATGGTGCTGGAGAAGACTCTTGAGAGTCCCTTGGACTGCACGGAGGTCAAACCAGTCAATCCTAAAGGAAATCAACCCTGAATATTCATTAGAAGGACTGATGCCGAGGCTAAAGCTCCAATACTTTGGCCACCTGATGCAAAGAGATGACTCATTGGAAAAGACCCCGATGCTGGGAAAGATTGAAGGCAAAGGGCAAAGGGGGCAACAGAGGATGAGATGGTTGAATGGTGTCATTGACTCAAAAGATGTGAGTTTGAGCCAACTCCAGGAGATAGTGAAGGACAGGGAAGCCTGGCATGCTGTGGTCCGTGGGTTCATGAAGAGCCACACATGACTTAGCAATGAACAACATCAGCAATGTACTGTTGTAGCATATGTCGGAACACCCTTCCTTTTAAAGGCTGAATACTATTTCATTGTATGTATTTACTGTTGTGTTGTGTTGGTCACTCAGTCGTGTCCGACTCCCTGCAACCCCATGGACTGCAAACACCAGGCTCCTCTGTCCATGCAGTTCTCCAGGCAAGAATACTGGAGTGGGTTGCCATTTCCTTCTTCTTGTATTTACTATGTTTTGTTTGACAATGTAGGAAGTTACTTTTTAAAATAAATCTCAGTGTTGGAAATTTACCCATCTCTCTCTTGCTTCTGCCAAAAAGAGCTTGGGAAAACAGTGAGTAAAAATTATTTGCTTCTAAGTTCTGCTTCCTTGTCACTTTGCTCTAGTGGGTGAGTAACTGACATATTCTACAAAGTGAGGGCAGAGATGGGATTAGAGTCATGGCTTTCCCCAGCCAGTGGAATTAAATACGACTTAACTGAAAATGAGAGGAACTAGAGTTTTGACCTGTAATGAACATCATGTCTTTCATTGCAAATAGGAATGAAGAAAACAAAATAATACTTATTGTGACTCTGGGACACACCAGGCATTATGCTTGAGGTTCATCCCACGTTCTAATTTATTCCTTCCTAGAGCAAGTCTGTAAGTCAGACTTTAGACAAAACAGCAATAATGAAAAGGCCTTGGACTAATATACAAGTTCCTTGAATTCTAAACAAGTGCTATGCAATAAAAAAACATACTGTGAGTCACAGATGCAAATAACATATGTAATTTTCAATTTCCTAGCAGCCAAGGTAAAAAAAAAAGAGAGAGAGAAATAATGAAAAGAAACAAGTGAAATTCATTTTAATCACTTACTTAGCCTGAGATATCTAGAATTTTATTATTTCAATATGTAATCAATGTAAATTGTTAATGTGATAATTTACATTCTTTTTTTGGTTGCCAACTCTTTGGAACCCAGGGTGTATTTTACATTTACAGCACATTTCAATTTTGACTTGTCATGTTTTAAGCGCTCTATTACTGCATGTGGCTGGTGCCTGGGTATTGTTCTGTGCTCCTCTGGGCCATGGTGTTCTTTCCACATCACCCCAGTGAGTATGTGTTCAGTCTCTCCCTTTATACTTCATGTATCTCTAGTTCCTTAATGGACATACTAGCTCATAACTTCCAAGCTCTCTACCAGTCACTTATTTTCATAGAAGAATGGCTGGCTTATTACTTAGAGGGAATATTTCCTTTTATTCCCCTTAATTTTGCATTTTCCCCAGGTCTATTTTTCTACCTTTGGAGAACCAGGAAATGAATGAATAGACAAATTGGGTAGATTTATACTTCTCAGTAATTACATAGATGATTATGTGATTGCTGTTGCTAGGGGAGCATTTTAGATGGTTGGGGAGAATAGCCTTTGGTTACTTGGTTAAAAGAACAGACATTAACAAGAGAATTAGAGAGGAAAGTCAGAAAAACATTGCTATTAAATTATAAAATTGTGGTGCAGAATATAAAAGGGAAAGTCTTCACCATATTTTTGAAGTTTATCTTTCTAACTATAAAAGCAAAACAATAGAGTGAACAAAACAAAAAATTACCCATAAGCTCACTTTCTCTAATGAGCTTCTGAGAAATTTCAAAACTAGAGGGAATTTCAAAACTAAACTCCCATTTTAAGGGTTTCCTTGTCCTTTAGAGTGAGGAAGACACCTCACTTCAGAATAGTGTTTCCTTTGGGAAGCAGAACTTGCCCAGTTTGGGCACGTGTGCATGTTCGTTGTTAGTACTGCTTTGGGGTTGGGAGCTGGAGGTGGGTAAATGTGCTGACAGAAGCATAGAGGTTGAGAAGAAGGAGCAAATGACTGTTAAGGTGACGGCTCATTTGATGTTGAATGGCATGTCTCCTGAATGAATGAAAGGGTCCCAAGGAAAGTAAAAGGAGGTTGAGTGCAGTATTTATGGGATATGGGTCTTCTATTGGAACCAGCCCCTGACCATCAGCTGGTGGCCTTGAGTATCTTGGGCTGTAGCCCCGGCACTGCATGGATAGATTCTGGTTCTCTCTGTGAGTGACTTTCTCTTGGTCCAGGACACTCCTGCTGCAGGTTTCCAGATCATTCGTCCTCTTTGGGCCATTGATACCTTCAGCATTTGAAATACACATGACCTTGAACAACACAGGAGTTGGAAGTACAGACCCCTGTGCAGCTGAAAATCTACCTACTGCTATCTCTGCCTCCCAAAAAGGAGCTGTTCGATGGCTCACCCATGGGTAGGAAGCTGAAACCATTTGGATAGAATCAGGACACAAAACCTAGTTTTGTTGATTCCACACATTGTGATCTCTAACTGAAAGCAAACTTCCCCCACCGACCCCCACTTAGTTAATTTAAAGAACCGTTCTTGGCTTCCCTTTACTCAGATGGTAAAGGATCTACCTGCAATGAGGGAAATGTGGGCTAGATTCCTGGGTTGGGAAGATCCCCTGGAGGAGGGCATGGCAACCCACTCCAGTATTCTTGCCTGGAGAATGCTCATGGACAGAGGAGCCTGGAAAGCTACAGTCCATGAGGTTGTGAAGAGTTGGACACAACTGAGTGACTAAGCACAGGACAAAATGAAAATATAGGTACTATGTTTGAAAAAAATCCATGTGTAAGTGGATTGGTGCAGTTCAAACCTGTGTTGTTCAGGGATCAACTGTATTTAACTGATAATTCCTCCCCAAAATGAGGAGGAGAGACAACATGAAGGGGGACTCGTGATACTGACATGGTCCTTGCCTGGTACTGACATGGGCAGGGAGGGCTTTCCTGATAATGCCATGGTCCTTCTCCAGTGTCTGCCCCTTACCAGAGCCCATCCTGTGTAGGCAGGCCAGGGTGATTTTGAAGCCTGTCATCAGACCTGTGAAGGATGTATCCTGTCACCCTGGATGTATCCTTTGTCTTCAGACAGCTATTTAAGACCAGTTCAGCACTTACAAATTCATGAATCTCGTGGAGCCCAAATGAACCCTTTGGGTGGCATGTGTACTTGCAGCTTCTCTAAAGTAGTACTCATCTTTGTCACTGTACCAAAATCAGGCCAAAAGGGACTCACATTTGATGAATGAATAGATGAATCAGATTAGATTTACTAGAATGTGAATGCCATTACTTCCTGTTTTCTTTACCTCTCTATGCACAACTCTTCTCCCACAAATCATTATTAAGTGAATGAATCCATATACTCATTCAGTAAATACTTATTGCCTATTAAAGGATGCCCTCTGTGACTTCCCTGGTGGCTCAGACAGTAAAGCGTCTACCTACAATGCAGGAGACCCGGGTTCAATCCCTGGGTTAGGAAGATCCTCTGGAGAAGGAAATGGCAACCCACTCCAGCACTCTTGCCTGGAAAATCCCATGGATGGAGGAGCACGGTAGGCTACAGTCCATGGGGTCGCAGAGAGTCGGACATGATGAGCGACTTCACTTAAAGGATGCCAGGCTCTAGGCTGAGTCTTGAGTTACATGGATGACTGAGACACTGGTTCAGTTCTTCCTTGTATAGAAAGGCTTCCTTCTCAGGATGTTGCTCTCCAAAATGGCAGGCTCATCCACACAGAACAAAAATTAAATGAAACAGAGAACTTGGAAATAAGGGAATTAACAATAACAAGTCCATTTACTTGCTCATTTGATAATAGATAAGTGCCCTTGATTCCCAACATAAATAATATTCTGACCTTCATTAGAAAAAAGCAAATTGCAGAGTCCCTCTTTTTGTCACTAGTCACAAGAGCAAATTGATCCATGATTGCAACTGATACAAAATCCCCTAGGATTATAATTGATATCTCCTGAGTTCTTGCCCTGAATTCCTTTCTCAGATCTGTGATATCCCAGAGAGCTAAGGAAAACACACACACAACAGTGTATTCACTGCCTTTAGGGTATTTAGAAAGCAAATTCTTATAACACACTTGGAAACTCTATACTCTGTAATGTTTCCTTATTAAAGAAACACTTTTATAAAGTCAATGTACTAGTGAGGCTGAGTTTTACCATGAAAAATGACACAAAGATATTGGAGACTAGAAGCCCCTAGTCTCTACTTTCAGTATGGAAAACCTAAAAGCTCTGGATAAAGAGGTTTGAAAGAGAGTCCTTTTCTTTAAATACAGATAGTGGAGTAGACATGAATGTGAGTAAAGTTCTCAGAAGGAAAGAAAGAGGAAAAGATGGAGGGAGGGAAAAAGGAAGGAAAGAAGGAAAGGAAATAAAAGAAAAGAGGGGGAAATGAGAATACAGATACCAGAGGTTAACCAAATGCAGAATACAGTGGCTGCCTGGAGCTCTGAGCTCTGGAGTTTGAGCGTCCACAGGTCAGGTCCTGAGGGTGAGTTTCTGAGCTCACAGAAGGTGGTGAAGTATGGACAGACTCACGCATAAAGCCCCAGCTTTGAAAACGTGTCATTCTCAGTGAATGGGTGTGGTAGGAACCAAACCAACCAAACTATTAAAGAAAATACCTGCAGAGGAAAATTGTAAAGAAATGTCCCAATTTGGGCCCAGGGCTGGGTAGAGGAAGGCCATGTACTCTGCCAGGAGAATAACAGAACATTTTGAAGCCTGTACAAATCTAAGTTGTTATAGTAAAATTTTTATGCAAGACGTTATATTGATGTAAAATTAAGCATTAGCAAGGGGAAAAGAATTGCAAATACATCCATACGTATGTATCTTGTACACACATGCTTATGTAAATATGACCAGATATAAATATAATAAAAATGATCTCATCAGGCTGGAATTGTTCTGTTGTTGTCTCTCAAAAGTGAGGCAGATGGTTTCTCAGGGTCTCTGTAATCTCTTTCTCTGATTAGTGCACTCACAGATTTCTTTACTCATGACTTATAGCCTGACTGTTGCTTTCTTGCCAAGTTAACATTTTTTATCCAGGGACTCTGGGGGTGCAGGAAGAGCTTAGACCTATTTAAGCCCTGGAGTCAAGTTGGTGAAATATCAAGCAGTTATGTGTGATCTGAGAGGTAGCTGCAGCGAAAGTAGCTGACTGTTATGTTTCTTATTAATAGATACATTGAGCCTCTGATGCTGCTGGGTAGAGTGTTAATAAATGAACAATATGCTAGGCATCACCCAGAATTTTCTTGCTGCATTAAAAAATGCATGTGAATTGAAGTTTCCAAACAGTCAACCTTGGTACTTTCAGATCTCTTAGGAAAACCATACACAGAACTCATGGAATTGTTTTCTCCAGAACAAGAATGCACCTGTAACCTTTATGAATGTAGTGTTTCTAGAAGCTATTGTATGGGTCAGTCTTATTCCTGCTAGTGACAGAGTGGAGGTACTAAAAGAGAACCCACTAGTTATTTACATTTAATCAACTTGCTGAGCTGAGGGTTTAGATCAAATGTTACCATTTGGAGAAGAAAGCAGCTCCCTTCCTGAGTTGTAAATGAGAAGAGATGCTTACAAACATGGAGGGGGTGATTAATCATCATATCATTCAGGATATGTTTATGTGTAGCAGAAAACCCCATATAAGTTTTATTTATTTAAAATATTATTGTTATTGAGTGCAAAGAACTATGTTTTTAGATGCTGGAGATAAAGGAGCAAACAAAATAGTCCTTTTTTATTCTAGATGAAAACTAGACCTTTATTTATCATTCACATGAGTGAAATCTGGAGATAAAATGTCCGAGGCTGGTATAGTGCTCCACAATCATCAGAGACTCAGACTTCTATCATCTGTCTTCCATCTTGTTCCATCTTCTTGGATATGTGGCTTCTGCTTCCTTGTCCAGACTATCCCAATGCAGACTAGGAAGGAGGAAGAAGAGAAGTATCCATGCCTTCCCTTTAAATTCTGCAAGTTTCATGTAGCACTGCCTCGTATCCCATAGATCAGAATTTAACTGCAAGGGAGGCTGGGACATTTAGTTTTTCTTCTAGGAGGCCAGCTTCCCAGCAAAAATTCAAGGAGAAAGAACAAATATTGGGGCAACTGGTAGTCTGACACAGTCAGTATAAAGGCAAGCAGAAATTGCCTTAGACATGACATGGTATTTGACATGGTAGTTTTAAGGACATGATACAAATAACAGAGAAGGGACAAATGGAGAAGGGAAACTATGAGGATAATCACCTTAGGTTGCCCACCACCTTAGAGTGGCCTGGATCTGTTTGGAGAGCACCAATTCATTTTTCTCTCTGTGTCAGTGCTTGGCTGTAAGTCTGTGTGAGCATTGACAAAAGCCTGTTAAATAGTTTGTACCATATTTATTGAGCATGTAATATGTTTAGAGAGCTCAGTAATCTTTAAAAAGTACAGCCAGAAAGGGAGGTAGATGTGGAGTTTCAGAGTGGCCCTTTCCTTAGAAGGTCCTGCTGAAGCTCAGCACCAGCCCTGGGTAAATGGTAAGATGGTCCCATGCTGGTCCATCACCCATATCCCCACAGATGGAAGATAGCTCCATTCTCCAAGAGACTCATCTCCAGTCTCTTCCACTGCCTCAGTGGCTCTACTTATGTAATAGGTCTTTCTGGTCCATCAATATGTAAACCTTCATTAAAACCTCAGAAGAAAGCATAAACTACTTAAAGCAACATGGATTTCTGTTCTCTCTGTAGCTTCTGGGCAAGACTTTTTTCCCCCTTTATTTTCATGCAGATAATTTTAGAATAACAGATTCTTAAATTCTAAAGAGCCATTTAATCTAACTTTCTTCCTGAACTTGTCTTCCTTAAAGCTGTATTTCCCAAGTAATGTGCCATGGAAGTCTCAGTTTTAAGAGGAGTTCTGTAAACAGTCCCAAGATCAAGAATCCCTGGGAAACAGTGCCAAATTTCCCATCTGGAGATTCCCAATATAGTTAGTTTTTATAGGCTGGTAGAATTGCATGCTGCTGCTGCTGCTAAGTCGCTTCAGTTGTGTCTGACTCTGTGCGACCCTAAAGACAGCAGCCCACCAGGCTCCCCCATCCCTGGGATTCTCCAGGCAATAACACTGGAGTGGGTTGCCATTTCCTCCTCCAATGCATGAAAGTGAAAAGTGAAAGTGAAGTAACTCAGTCGTGTCCAACTCTTAGCGACCCCATGGACTGTAGGCCACCAGGCTCCTCCGTCCATGGGATTTTCCAGGCAAGAGTACTGGAGTGGGGTGCCATTGCCTAAAAATGTAAATGTGTGGGAATAAACTCTTTATTGATACCTGCAGAAAAGGAGAGCTCACCACTGAGGATCTAGAGCCTAACAGAAGCCTTTCATGGTGCTTTGGGTCCCTGGTGGCTCAGATGGTAAAGAATCCACCTATAGTGTAGAAGACCTGGGTTGGATTCCTGGGTTGTGAAGATCTCCTGGAGGAGGGCATAGCTACCCACTCCACTATTCTTGTCTAGAGAATTCCAGGGACAGAGGACCCTGGCAGGCTGTAGTCCATGGGATTGTAAAGAGTCAAACACCACTGAGCAACTAACATTTTCATTTGGGTGTGTGTGAAGGTCCCTGACTTATTCACCTATCCCTTAGTCACGAAGCTGAGGAAAATGTATCACCAGAATTATACCAATGTTGAAGTGTGCTGGAACTCATTATCCACTTGGTTGATTATTCAGTTTTTCTTAGTCTTCCTTCTGTGCCCAGCTGCCTCTTCTGCATCTGGTCTTCGTGGTGAGAAGTGCCTCAGTACATTTTTATTAGAAGATAAGGACGGGAAAGATTAGATTTCGAATTAGGGGATTAGATTTCGAATCAGGGGAATTCCTCATCGTTCCAAATGTTAGTGATGAATGAAAGTGGTAATTTACAATACAATACTAATGGATTAAAATGATTATAAATTCTCATTCTGATTGACTCTCCAGAGAGATCTCAAAGCCTCCCTTTTACTTAGACTTGATTTGGTTTCTATGTTGTTATTTAAGGGAGTTTCACATTTCCAAAGTTGTCCATGATTTCCTTCCTCTCTTTTGCTGTTCTGAGTGAAGTTAGGACTTCATCAGGCGAGACCAGTCAGCCCTTGGAGAGTATGTTTCATCTTATTTATTCAGGTGCTCATATTTATGTCCACACTCCTAAACCTGGGGGGGTTCTTGCTTTTGACATCTACTAGTTACTAACACGGAGAAGGCGATGGCACCCCACTCCAGTACTCTTACCTGGAAAATCCCATGGACGGAGCCTGGTGGGCTGCAGTCCAGGGGGTCGCTAAGAGTCGGACACGACTGAGCGACTTCACTTTCACTTTTCACTTTCATGCATTGGAGAAGGAAATGGCAACCCACTCCAGTGTTCTTGCCTGGAGAATCCCAGGGATGGGGGAGCCTGGTGGGCTGCTGTCTATGGGGTCGCCCAGAGTTGGACACGACTGAAGTGACTTAGCAGCAGCAGCAGCAGTTACTAACACTTAGATTCATGTAGCTGCACTTGTTGATCTTTAAAGACAGCTGTTTCCACTTTAGTAGTGGCCAGTTTTGAGAAATGGATAGTCTGTTACATAAGTGTAAAAATATTTTTAGTTCTCATTAAAAGAGGTAAACTTTTTTTTTTAATGAAAATGAATTTCCTAGCTGAGACATTTCAAATCTATCCAAAGCCAGCCTGAAGGACACATAATGATGGCGGCTCAGCCATCATTGCTAAAGGACATGGCCCCAGCATTGACATTCAGGTCTGTTGGGAAAGGCCGCAGTGTCCTGCTAAAAAGGGGATCTGGTTGCAGGTGTGTGATGGCAGCCAACTGTTGACAGCTGTGCATGGGTAATGGGAAGGTGTGCTGGTTCAGCTCAGCACCAGAGCTGAAAGGTTACCGAGAGATGGTGTCGTCTGGTGGCCTAAACCTGTGCCACGTGGAACCCCTCTCAGGGTCATCTCAGGGTCATCTGTCACCGGATCGTAGTCACGGTCTTTTCCATGCTCTTTGCATAATCTTTGTTTGAAGAAAGTGTTCCGTAGCTAAAATAAAAATTTAAAGTAGGAGTTCAGTTCAGTTTCCTGTGCATGAGGGTGGAGTCAGGGATGGTGAGAACATTTGTCCAAGGTTCTGGGACTTGCAAGTGGCTCAGTGCAGAAGTGGCCCAAGCCAGGCCCACAGGGAGTGGGTGGTAGTCAGCGGTGGTCTCAGGGACTTCCCTGGCTGTCCAGTGGTTAAGACTTTGCCTTCCAATGCAGGCAGGGTTGATTCAATCTCTGGTCAGGGAGCTAAAATCCCACATTCCTTGGGACCAAAACATAAAAAAAACAGAAGCAATATTGTGACAAATTCAATAAAGACTTTAAAAGTGGTCTGCATCAAAAAATCTTAAAAATAGTGGGCCTGGACAAGCTGTCTAGGTTCTGTTAGACTTAAGGCATTCTTTTTCCTTTTTCCAGGCAAGTCTTGCCTGGGAACTTCATTCCCACCTCCACACCACAATTTAAATGGGATTCAGACTGACTTGTCTAAAATGCTCTTATGCTGCTTAACGGCTATGAGGCTTTGGACAAATTTGAATAAATATAACCTCTCTGAGTCTCATTTTTCTCACTTAAAAATGATAAGAATAAGACTTACCTCAAATATTTGTTGAGAATTAAATACAGTTGACCTTCCATAGCTGCAGGTTCAACCAACCAGAGATTAGCCAACCTTGGCTAGAAGATACTGCCCTCTCCGAAAAAAAAAAGCCTAGAAGATTCCAAAAAGAAAAATTTGAATTTATTGCTCATCTGCAACTGTTTGTGTAGCATGTATATTGTATTTATAACTATCTACATAGCATTTACTTTATATGAAGTATCACAAGTAATCTAGAGATAATTTAAAGTATACAGAAGGTTGTGCCTAGGTTATATACAAACATGATGCCCCCTTATATATAAATTACTTGAATAATCATGGATATTGGCAGCTGCCAGGGTCCTGGAACCAATTCCCTATGGATATTAAAGGATGACTGCAGTAAATATCAGATCTAAAAAAAATTCTTCACAGGCCAGGCTCTCCATCAGAGGTGGCTGTTGGTGTTTGTGTTCTTGCCAAGTTGTGTCCCAAGAATTCACTCGTGCTGGCGGCAAGAAGGTGGGAACAAGGGTGCTAGGTCTCACTTATCTGGAAGCTACAGAGTATGGCCTGAAGAAGACTAACTTGAGAGGATCTTCTTGGGGGAAATTGGTTCTCATACCTAGCAGTAGTTCCAGTTAAAGGCCAATATCCAATCAGTGGTAAACCATTCTAAGCTAAACATTCTTCTGAAACTCCTTCTCCATGGGAACTCTGAGAAAAGGCAGCTGAAAAGAATCCAGATGAGGGAAAAGTTGAGTCATGGTAGGAGACAAATCCTAGAAAAATTCCCTAAGCAGAAGAGGTAGCCTCTGGAAACTACTGGCATGCTAAACAGGCACTCTCTAGTACACAGGAAAATATAATTTCCAGAGTCTTCTGCTCTGTGTTCACTTTCCCTGCTTCCTGATGATACTCGAGCCTCCTCCAGGCAACTTCCTCAAGGCTTGGTCTGTTCCTGTCTGCAGGTAACCCTGAGTCTAAGACAGAGGTGGCAGATAATGGGCCTGCTACCTGTTGTTGTTCAGATGCCATGTCATGTCTGACTCTTCCTGACCCCATGGACTGCAGCACACCAGGCTTCCCTGTCCCTTACAATCTCCTGGAATTTGCCCAGGTTCATGTTCATTGAATCAGTGATGCTAATTCAATCATCAGCTAGAATTGGTGACCTGACCATCTCATCTTCTGCCACCCACTTCTCTTTCTGTCCTCAATCTTTCCCAGCCTCAGGGTCTTTCCCAATGAGTCAGCTCTTGGCATCAGGTGGTCAAAGTATTGGAGCTTCAGCTTCAGCATCAGTCCTTCCAATGCGTATTCAAGGTTGATTTCCTTTCAGATTGACTGGTTTGATCTCCTTTCTGTCCAACAGACTCTCAAGAGTCTTCTCCAGCATCACAGTTTGAAAGCATCAGTTCTTTGGTGCTCAGCTTTCTTTATGGTCCAGCTCTCACATCCATATGTGGCTACTGGAAAGGCCATAGCCTTGACTATACGCACCTTTGTTGGCAAAGAATGTCTTTGCTTTTAATACATTGTCTAGGTTTGTCTACTACCTGAGAGAGTGCTAAATGTGAGAGAGCTTTGTGAAGAGCTGCTAAAAGCATTTGGGTAAAGGAAAAAAAAAACTCAGTTATTTGCATTGCCCTAGTATCTCCAGGGCCTCCATTCTGCTGGTGCACAGGGCATCCTGAACATCTCAGCGGACGTTGCCCAGGTCCTTGCTCTTCCTCTGCTTCTGGTTACAGAAAGTCAGTCCTCTGTTAAGACTGGATGTCATCCTTACTTATACTGCCCCCTTGGCTAGATGTCTCCCCTTAAACACTTCGTGCATTGGCAGGCAGATTCTTTACCACTAGCACCACCTGGAAAGCCCAAGTTTATTAAGCCCAAGAATAAAATTTGAATTTATTTAGACCTATGATGAACTGTGGTGTTAGAGAAGACTTGAGAGTCCCTTCGACTGCAAAGAGATCCAACCAGTCCATCCTAAAGGAAATCAACCCTGAATATTCATTGGAAGAACTGATGCTGAAGCTGAAACTCCAATACTTTGGCCACCTGATGTGAAGAACTGACTCATTGGTAAAGATCCTGATGCTGGGAAAGATTGAAAGCAGGAGGAGAAGGAGACAACAGCGGATGAGATGGTTGGATGGCATCACCGACTCGATGGACGTGAGTTTGAGTAAGCTCCAGGAGTTGGTGATGGACAGGGAAGCCTGGTGTGCTGTAGTCCATGGGGTCGCAAAGAGTCGGACATGACTGGGCGACTGAACTGATGATCGTGTCTCATCTCTTTTGTAAATATTAGTCAGTGCAGTGTGTCCTAACTTCACATAGGAAGCAAAATGAGGAACTAGGATGGGTTACAGAGCAAATGAGTGTAATCATCTCTACAACCCAGAAAGCACTGTGGGCAGAGGGCAGGACGTGGTTTTGATTATCCCAATTCCGAGTCAGAGGCAGGGCCTCAGGAAGGGGTGGTGTTACAGATACCTTCAAAGAATAGGACCGACTAATAAACGGAAATTACAAGGGGGACATTCTAGCGCAGTGCAGGAGAAGACTGGGAGTTGACGTGTGCCCCCAGCACCAGAAGTCTTCAAGCCGAGGCTGGGTGGCCATCACCAGGGGTGAGGAAGGGGTGGAGAGGTTTCCTGTTCTGCTTGCGTGTTCTTCCAGCCAGTGCTCCAGGGTCCTGAGGAGAGCAGGGAGCAAGTGTGTCACTGTCTTCCAGACAGAAATCTTCAAAGATTGGGGCTCTGCTTGTCCATTAGCCCAGGCTTCTTGCCTTATTTATTCTTTTGGTAAATTCATCTTTTGTCTACTCCCTAACTCCTTTTGGCTTCCCTGCTGGCTCAGCTGGTAAAGAATCCACCTGCAATTCAGAAGACCCGGGTTTGATCCTTGGGTTGGGAAGATCCCCTGGAGAAGGGAACAGCTATCCACTCCAGTATTCTGGCCTGGGGACTGTATAGTCCATGGAGTCACAAAGAGTTGGACACGACTGAGTGACTTTCACTCATTCACTCACTCACTAAGCCATTCTGAGCCCATTGAAACCTTTCAGACTTGACCACCACTTGGCAGTAAGTTTCTCAATGTGTGAAGTAGCACTTCATTTTTGTTTTGGTTTTAAACAGACCTCTTTCAAGTTTCAGGGCAGTGCTTCTCAAACTTCTGGGAGTTTGAAGATGTTTTCAGTTTTCTTCCTGATTCTGTAACCTCTCCTGGGTTTTGCCTTCCAAACTATGATCCTCATATATTAAATCTTTTCTGAAACCTACGAGTCGCCTTGAGAGTTTTATTGTCCTTTGCTAGATCTTCTCCAGCTCATTTTATACCTTCTTGGAATAGAATGTCCTGAACCGCATGCAGCTTCTCCAGCTTACATTTCTGCAGTTTTATGCATGTTTACTCTGTGGGAGCCAGTGTGGTGTATATGAAAATGCATGATTTTAGGGCAGAAAAAATTCTGGTTCTTCCACTGATACTATGGGTTGTGCAACTTTGGGGAAGTTACTTGACCAGCTGCTTTGAGCATCAGTTTCCACATTTGCAAGATGGAGATAGCAGTATGCATGTCAGATGTTCAAGAGGATAAATGACTTGGCATTTTAAAGCCCAGTACCCTGCCTTGCATTCAGTAAGCTCTGAATAATTTAGAGGAGGAGGAGGAGGAGAAGGGAAAGAAAAAGTTCTCATTCTTGTTTGTAATATCTTTTTCATAATAAGGGACATATTTGATAAAATAGGTAACATTTATTTCAGAGCTGTACTTTGAACCTCCCTGTCATATTCCAATTTCACTTATCTTTGTCATATTAATTATTTTCCATTTCAGTGAAAGAATGGTATTCTTCCATTTCAATCATGTAGATAAGAATGTTGTATTTGACCATTATTAAACACAACTTAAACTTACAGCCTTGTATCTTTATGAACGTAAGTGAGTAGTATGTGAGAGACATAGAGAATGAACCCATTATCTTCTGGTTAATGTTTAGACAGTCCTGGCACCTCCCAGAAACAAGAGCTACTGCGAGAGAAGTGGGAGAGGAGCCACTTGCGAGGCAGAAGCCTCTCTCGGCGTTCCATCAGCAAGGAGAGGTGGGTGGAGACGTTGGTGGTGGCCGACACGAAGATGATTGAGTACCACGGGAGGGAGAACGTGGAATCCTATATCCTCACCATCATGAACATGGTATGTCAGACCTCGTGGGCGCATGGGCAGCAGGTGAATAGATATCACTAGAAATGCTCCACCCCCCAAATAAGAAATAAGAGACCTTTTTGTGGTCCTTTTATGTTCTTTAATTTTTTAATTTGTCTGGCTGCACAGCTTGTGGGATCTTAGTTCCCCAGCCAGGGACTGAACCCGGGCCCTTGGCAGTGAAAGGGCAGAGTTCTAACCACTGGACTGCCACAGAATTCCCTGGTCCTACATCTATAATATATAATCTTTTTTATATATAGTATTTGTATTTATATTTATAAATATTTTCCATACCTAGTTGAACTTTTCTGATGGCTCAGTGGGTAAAGAATACACCTGCAATGCAGGGGATCCTAGGGACGTGGATTCAATCCCTGTGTTGGGGAGATCCCCTGGAGAAGGAAGTGGCAACCCACTCCAGTATTCTTACCTGTGAAAACCTATGAAAATCCCATGGACAGAGGAGCCTGGTGTGCTACAGTTCATGGGGTCGCATAGAGTTGACATGATTGAGCAACTAAACACACGCATGCCTAGTTAATTAAGGATGGAACTTCAAAGTAAATTGCTGTTCTTCTTAAAAACATGTATCCTAGGAAAACCTGTAATTTATCATGTACGTTTTCTAGTACTTATTTATCAAGTGACTGAATCATTTTAGTATGATTTTTTCTCACTGGTTTATATAGGAAATTATATAAGAATTTCCACAAATGAGGAAACTGAGGCAAAGAACTGGAACATTATTTCTTCAAGATAGTTGGAGCTAGAATTGGAATAAAGTTAATGACCCCTAATTTCAAGTGTCCCTTTTGCATTGTAATGTTTTCTGCCTTCCCAGTTGGTCATGTCTTACTCATCTTTGAACTCCACCAAAAATTTCAGACTATAAGATAAGGAATTATTGCAAATGCATTACAGTGCTATTTTTCTCCTCCTCCAGTATTTATCTGTTCTCTATTCACCTGAGACTAATGATTTTCCCTTTCTGACTCTAGGTCACCGGGTTGTTCCATAACCCAAGCATTGGCAATGCAATTCACATCGTCGTGGTTCGGCTCATTCTACTTGAAGAAGAAGAGGTAAGGCATAGCTTCCCCACCACTCTTCCAACCTAGATTCTCATACTCCTTGGTATGCTAAGTCACTTCAGCCATGTCCAGCTCTTTGTGACCCTATGAACTGTAGCCTACCAGGCTCCTCTGTTCATGGGATTCTCCAGGCAAGAATGCTGAAGTGGGTTGCCATTTCCTCCTTCGAGGGGTCTTTCTAGCCCAGGAATCGAACCTGCATCTCTTTCATCTCCTGCATTAGCAGGTGGGTTCTTTACCACTGGTGCCACCTGGGATGCCCTTCACACTCCTTACCTCCTATCTTCAGAACAGCTGTTGATGGACAAGAAAGAGGGTACCAGAAAGATGTCTGGAAGCCCATCTGTGTTATTTTCTTGGGAATTCAGGGATGTCAAGTGGGAGATGGAGAACATTTCCAAGATATACATACTTGGAATCTGATAGTCTTTGTATCTAGTAACTCACAAATCAGCTTGATAGCAGTGCCTAAGAATATTCCAAAGTGGATTAAATCATGTTCTGACTGAGGGATTTCAAACAGTTCAAAGAGATGTGGAGATATTGAACCTTTTTAGTGCTTATTTCCCTCTTGCATAGTAACGCATGTCTCTGTTCTGGGCCCACTCGTCTCTCTGCACTTTTACTCGGGGATTCCATCTGGCCTCAGAGACTTAAAGAGCATGGCCATGCTGAGACTCAACTGATACCTCCAGCCTAGACCTGCTACTTGAGCTCCAGACTCATATCCAATTGCTTATTCAGCATCTCAACCTGGATGTGTTCTAATCTACTTGAACTTGGAAACTTAATAAAGTTTGAAATGGAATTCTCGGTTACTCTCTGCTCAAAGCATTTCACTTCTGCCTCCTGCCTTTCTCCAGCCCTCCCCTTCCCCATCTCAGTAAGCAGTGCTACTTTGCACTGTTCAGAAGTCTGGGAATCATCCTTGATCCACCTTCCTTTCTTGTCTTGCACATTTTGCAGCAAAGCCCACAGTGCTCCTGCCTTCAAAATGCATCTCCGAATCACCCACTCTTAGTCATCTCCACAGTCATTGTGTTTGTTTTGGCTTTATCATTGCTTGCCTTTATCATCTCTACCACAGTGGAATCCTTCAAGTTCTCCCTGTTGTAACTCCTCCCCGCCCACCACCACCGTAATCCAATCTTGATATAGCAGTTTAGAGTGGAAATTTTAAATACAAATTGAGGTGCTCCACTGCACCAAACATTTAACAGATTTTTGGGCTTCCCTGATAGTTCAGTTGGTAAAGAATCTGCTTGCAATGTAGGAAACCCCAGTTCAATTCCTGGGTCAGGAAGATCCCCTGGAGAAGGAAGAGGCTATCCACTCCAGTATTCTTGGGCTTCCCTTGTGGCTCAGCTGATAAAGAATCCACCTGCAATGTGGGAGACCTGGGTTTGATCCCTGGGTTGGGAAGATCCCCTGGAGAAGGGAAAGGCTACCCACTCCAGTATTCTGGCCTGAAGAATTCCATGGACTGTATAGTCCATGGGGTCACAAAGAGGTGGACACGACTGAGCAACTTTCATTTTCACAGAACAGTTTCAGCATTTCTTACTCTGTCCTGTGGAGAGTTTCATGATCTGGCCTCCCTCCACTTTCCCATTTTTCTGTGTGTCACTCTGCCTTTCTTCACCACTTTGCACAGGACTTCATATAGGTTCTAGAACACCCAAGGCATTCTTGAGCCTCATGGCCTGTGCACTTGAGGTTCCCAATGCCTGAAACATCCCTCCCCTGGCTCTGCTCATGGCTGGCACCTTGTGAACTCCAAGGCCTCTGTTTAAATGACACTTCTTCAGAGAGGTCTCAATGACCAGCCTTCCCAAAGCTGGCCCCACTTAGCATTCTCCATCGCAGAATGGAGTTTACTTCCTTTCTTAATACAGCTTCTAGAATACATTAATATTCTGTGTATTTGTTTACTTTTTTCTTGCTTATCTCAATCACCATCAGAATGTGACTTCCAATAGAGCAGTAAATATGTTTCTTTATTCTTGGCTTTATCTCCAGCATCTAACACAGTACCTGGGCATAAATGAATGAATAAATGAATTAAGTGAAATTTGATGATTGAATGAACCATCCAACCTGGTGAAATGACTTTGAAATCTATAGCTCTTAACCAGCAGCTGAGATGGATAAAGAAGGGCGTTATTCAAATCTCCATTAACAGGAGTTGTTCAGTTGCTCATTTGTGTCCTGTTCTTTGGGACCCCATGGACTTCAGCATGCCAGGCTTCCCTGTCTTTCACTATCTTCCAGAGTTTGCTCAAACTCATGTTCGTTGAGTTGATGATGCCATCCAACAATCTCATCCTCTGTAGCCCCCTTCTCCTCCTGCCCTCAATCTTTCCCAACATGATGGTCTTTTCCAATGAGTCAGCTCTTCACATCAGGTGCCCAAAGTATTGGAGCTTCAGCTACAACATCTGTAATTCCATTGAAGATTCAGGGGTGATTTCCTTTAGGATTGACTACTTTGACCTTGCTGTCCAAGGGACTCTTAAGAGTCTTCTCCAGCACCACAATTTGAAAGCATCAATTCTTTGGTGCTCAGCCTTGTTTGTGGTCCAGCTCTCATATCTGTACATGACTACTAGTAAAATCGTAGCTTTGACTATATGGACCTTTGTTGGCAAAGTAATGTCTCCGGTTTTAAACACATATTCTAGATTTGTCATAGCTTTACTTCCAAGGACCAAACGTCTTTTAATTTCATGGCCACAATCACAGTCCAGAGTGATTTTGGAGCCCAAGAAAATAAAGTCTGTCACTGTTTCCATCGTTTTCCATCTATTTACCATGAAGTGATGGGACCAGATGCCATGATGTTAGTTTTTTGAATGTTGAGTTGTAAGCCATCTTTTTCACTCTCCTCTTTCACTTTCATCAAGAGGCTCCACATTTCCTCTTTTCTTTCTGCCATTATGATTGTGACATCTACATATCTGAGATTACTGGTATTTCTCCCAGCAATCTTGATTCCAGCTTGTGCTTCATCGAGCCTGGCATTTCACATGATGTACTGCATATAAGTTAAGTAAGCAGGGTGACAATATACAGCCTTGACATATTCCTTTCCCAGTTTGGAACCAGTCCATTGTTCCATGTCTGGTTCTTACTGTTGTTTCTTGACCTGCATACAAGTTTCTCAGGAGGCAGGTAAGGTGGTTTGGTATTCCCATCTCTTAAGAATTTTCCACAGTTTGTTTTGATGTACACAGTCAAAGGCTTTAGCATAGTCAATGAAGCAGAAATAGATGTTTTTCTGCAGTTCCTTAGTTTTTTTGTATGATCCAATGGATGTTGGCAATTTCATCTCTGGTTCCTCTGCTTTTCTAAATCCAGCTTGAACATCTGGAAGTTCTCGGTTCACATACTGTTAAAGCCTACCTGAAGGATTTTGATCATTACCTTGCTTGCATTTGAAATGAGTGCAATTATGTGGTGGTTTGAACACTCTTTGGCATTGCCCTTCTTTGGGATTAGAATGAAAACTGACATTTTCCAGTCCTATGGCCAGTGCTAAGTTTTCCAAATTTGCTGGCATATTGAGTGCAGCACTTTAACAGCATCATCTGTTAGGATTGGAAATATCTCAGCTGGAATTCCATCACCTCCACTAGCTTTGTTGTACTAATGCTTCCTGAGGCCCACTTGACTTCACACTCCAGGATGTCTGGCTCTAGGTGAGTGATCACACCATCGTGGTTGTCTGGGTCATTAAGACCTCTTTTGTCTGGGTCATTAAGACCTTTTTTTGTATAGTTCTTCTGTGTATTCTTGCTACCTCTTCTTAACATCTTCTGCTTCTGATGGGTCCATACCATTTCTGTCCTTTATTGTTCCCATCTTTACATGAAATGTTCCCTTGGTGTCTCAATTTTTTGAAGAGATCTTTAGTCTTTCCCATTCTATTGCTTTCCTCTGTTTCTTTGCACTGTTCACCTATGAAGCCTTTCTTGCTCTTCTTTGGAACTCTGCTTTCAGATGGATATATCTTCCCTTTTCTCCTTTGCCTTTCACTTCTCTTCTTTTCTCAGCTATTTGTAAGGCCTAAGAGACAATCATTTTGCTTTTTTGCCTTTTTTTTTCTTGGGGATAGTTTTGGTCACCGCCTCCTGTACAATGTTATGAACCTCCGTCCATAGTTGTTCAGCCACTCTATGAGATCTAATCCCTTGATTTGTCACTTCCAGTGTATAAGGGATTTGATTTAGGTCAAACCTGAATGGTCTAGTGATTTTCACTACTTTCTGCAGTTAAAGTCTGAATTTTGCAAATAGGAGACCTGAGGTCAAAATGCTCAAGGCAAGTTTTAATGTTTTCTGTGTGGAAGCCTCCACAATAGAAGATCTTAATGTCAGTGATCTCTGAAGCCTTATCCTTTTTCCTTCCTCTCTCCACTACCACTTGCCTTAGTCACGAAAGACATACTTTGGTATCATGGAATACCTATTATTTCCCTTTCTGTAAATGTTTTTTAAAAAGATTTAACCCAAACTTAGAAACTAGGCAAAATGAAGACTATGTATCCTTTCAGTGGCTAGCATGACTCTTCTCACTCTATGGGGATGTAGATTTGTTTGGTTATGGTCTAGACAGCTGTGAAAAGAAGAGAAATGAAAAGCAAAGGAGAAAAGGAAAGCTATAGCATCTGAATGCAGAGTTCCAAAGAATAGCAAGGAGAGATAAGAAAGCCTTCCTAAGTGAATAGTGCAAAGACATAGAGGAAAACAACAGAATGGGAAAGACTAGAGATCTCTTCAAGAAAATTAGAGATACCAAGGGAACATTTCATGCAAAGATGGGCTCGATAAAGGACAGAAATGGTATGGACCTAATAGAAGCAGAAGATATTAAGAAGAGGTGGCAAGAATACACAGAAGAATACAAAAAAGATCTTCATGACCAAGATAATCATGATGGTGTGATCACTCACCTAGAGCCAGACATCCTGGAATGTGAAGTCAAGTGGGCCTTAGAAAGCATCACTACAAACAAAGCTAGTGGAGGTGATGGAATTCCACTTGAGCTCTTTCAAATCCTGAAAGATGATGCTGTGAAAGTGCTGCACTCAATAAGCCAGCAAATTTGGAAAACTCAGCAGTGGCCACAGGACTGGAAAAGTTCAGTTTTCATTCCAGTCCCAAAGAAAGGCAATGCCAAAGAATGCTCAAACTACCACAAATTGCACTCATCTCACACGCTAGTAAAGTAATGCTCAAAATTCTCCAAGCTAGGCTTCAGCAATACATGAACCGTGAACTTCCTGATGTTCAGGCTGGTTTTAGAAAAGGCAGAGGAACCAGAAATCAAATTGCCAACATCCACTGGAACATCAAAAAACCAAGAGAGTTCCAGAAAAACATCTATTTCTGCTTTCTTGACTATGCCAAAGCCTTTGACTGTGTGGATCACAATAAACTGTGGAAAATTCTGAAAGAGATGGGAATACCAAACCACCTGACCTGCCTCTTGAGAAACCTATATGCAGGTCAGGAAGCAACAGTTAGAACTGGACATGGAGCAACAGACTGGTTCCCAGTAGGAAAAAGAGTATGTCAAGGCTGTATATTGTCACCCTGCTTATTTAACTTATATGCAGAGTACATCATGAGAAATGCTGGGCTGGAAGAAGCACAAGCTGGAATCAAGATTGCCAGGAGAAATATCAGTAACCTCAGATATGCAGATGACACCACCCTTATGGCAGAAAGTGAAGAGGAACTAAAAAGCCTCTTAATGAAAGTGAAAGAGGAGATTGAAAAAGTTGGCTTAAAGTTCAACATTCAGAAAATGAGGATCATGGCATCCGGTCCCATCACTTCATGGGAAATAGGTGGGGAAACAGTGTCAGACTTTATTTTCTTGGGCTCCAAAATCACTGCAGATGGTGATTGCAGCCATGAAATTAAAAGATGCTTATTCCTTGGAAGGAAAGTTATGACCAACCTAGATAGCATATTGAAAAGCAGAAACATCACTTTGCCAACAAAGGTCCGTCTAGTCAAGGCTATGGTTTTTCCTGTGGTCATGTATGGATGTGAGAGTTGGACTGTGAAGAAAGCTGAGCACTGAAGAATTGATGCTTTTGAACTGTGGTGTTGGAGAAGACTCTTGAGAGTCCCCTGGACTGCAAGAAGATCCAACCAGTCCATTCTAAAGGAGATCAGTCCTGGGTGTTCATTGGAAGGAATGATGCTAAAGCTGAAACTCCAATACTTTGGCCTCCTCACGTGAAGAGTTGACTCATTGGAAAAGTCTCTGATGCTGGGAGGGATTTGGGGCAGGAGGAGAGGGGGACGACAGAGGATGAGATGGCTGGATGGCATCACCAACTCGATGGACATGAGTTTGCGTGAACTCTGGGAGTTGGTGATGGACAGGGAGGCCTGGCATGCTGTGATTTATGGGGTTGCAAAGAGTCGGACACGACTGAGCGACTGAACTTAACTGAACTGATGGTAAAGTTAGGTGATAACATTCAGGAAGCTGATAGAATACAAATGGATTTTGTCAAGTAGAGATGGAAAGGATTTGTGTCCAGCTGAGAAGATAACTACAAAGATTATGGTTTTATTGCTCTGTGGCCCATTACATAATTGTGTATATAATTTAGCAGTCTTAGTTCAGCATCCTTTTCTTTGTTTTTCTGTTTTTTTTGTTTTGTTTTGTTTTTTTACTATCATTGCCTCAGTTTTTAGTATCTGCTTTCAATCCAGTTTTGCCATCTTGCTTATCTCCTTATTAGTGAGTTAAGTAAATCTTGAACATCTGCTCACCATATGTCTGTATGAGAATTATGTTTTTAAGTTTTTGAAAATTATGCTTGACTAACTTGGAAGAAAATTATACTTGATAATTGCCATTACTGCCATTACCCCTACCATAGTTTGGGCAAACTACAGGGAGGAAACACAGCCCCGCCCATCAACAGAAAATTGGGTTAAAGATTTACTCAGCATGGCCCTGCCTTTCAGAGCAAGACCCAAATTCCCCCATAGCCAGTCCCTCCCATCAGGAAACTGCCACAAACCTCTTATCCTTTTCCATCAGAGGGCAGACAGAATAAAATCCACAATCACAGAAAACTAACCAAACTGATCAATTGGATCACAGCCTTGTCTAACTCAATGAAACTATGAGCCATGCTATGTAGGGCCACCCAAGACAGATGGGTCATGGTGGAGAGTTCTGACAAAATGTGGTCCACTGGAGAAGAGAATGGCAAACCACTTCAGTATTCTTGCCTTGAAAACCCACGGACAGTATGACAAGGCAAAAAATATGACACTGAAAGATGAACTCCCCAGGTCAGTAGGTGCCTGAAGTGCTTCTCCACTGGAGAAGAGTGGAGAAATAACTCCAGAAAGAATGAAGAGATGGAGCCAAAGCAAAAACAATACCCAGTTGTAGATGTGACTGGTGATAGAAGCAAGGTCTGATGCTGTAAAGAGCAATATTGCATAGGAACCTGAAATGTTAAGTCCATGAATCAAGGTAAATTGGAAGTGGTCAAACAGGAGAAGGCAGAAGTGAACATCGACATTTTAGAAATCAGTGAAATAAAATAGCCTGGAATGGGCAAATTTAATTCAGATGACCATTATATTTACTACTGTGGGCAAGAATTCCTTAGAAGTGGCCCTCATAGTCAACGAGACTCTGAAATGCTGTACTTAGGTGCAGTCTCAAAAATGAAAGAATAATCTCTGTTCGTTTCCAAGGCAAATCATTCAGTATCACAGTAATCCAAGTCTATGCCCCAACCACTAATGCCAAAGAAGCTGAAGTCAAACACTTCTATGAAGACCTTATAGAACTAACACCAAAAAAAGATTTCCTTTTCATTGTAGGGGACTAGAGTTCAAAAGTAGGAAGTCAAGAGATGCCTGGAGTAACAGGAAAGTTTTGCCTTGAAGTACAAAATGAAGCAGGGCAATGGCTAACAGAGTTTTGCTGAGAGATCGCATTGGTCATAGCAAACACCCTCTTCCAACAATATAATAGATGACTGTACTCATGGACATCACCAGATGGTCAATACTGAAATCAGATTGATTATATTCTTTGCAGCTGAAGTTGGGAAAGCTCTATATTGTCATCACAAACAAGACTGGGAACTGACTGGCTCAGATCATGAACTCCTTATTGCCAAATTCAGACTTACATTGAAGAAGTAGAGAAAACCACTAGACCATTCAGGTATGACCTAGATCAAATCCCTTATAATTATACAGTAACAAATAGATTCAAGGGATTAGATCTGATAGAGTACCTGAAGAACTATAGACAGATGTTCATGACATATGCAGAGTACATCATGTGAAATGCCAGACTGTATGAAGCACAAGCTGGAATTAAGATTGCCAGGAGAAATATCAATAACCTCAGATATGCAGACAATTCCACCCTTATGGCAGAAAGTGAAGAAGAACTAAAGAGCCTCTTGATGAAAATGAAAGAGAAGAGTGAAAAAGCTGGCTTAAAACTCAGCATTAAAAAAATAAAGATCATGGCATCTGGTCCCATCACTTCATTGCAAATACATGGGGAAACAATGGAACAGTGACAGATTTTATTTTCTTGAGCTCCAAAATCACTGCAGATGGTGACTGCAGCCATGAAATTAAAAGATGCTTGCTCCTTGGAAGAAAAGTTATAACAAATGTAGACAGCATTTTAAAAAGCAGAGACATCACTTTGCTGACAAAGGTTCATCTAGTCAAAGTTATGGTTTTTCCAGTAGTCATGTATGGATATGAGAGTTGGACCATAAAAAAAGCTGAGTGCTGAAGAATTGATGCTTTTGAACTGTGGTGTTGGAGAAGACTCTTGAGAGTCCCTTGGACTGCAAGGAGTTCTAACCAATCAACCCTAAAGGAAATCAACCTTGAGTATTCACTGGAAGGACTGATGATGAAGCTCCAATACTTTGACCACCTGATGCGAAGAACTGTCTCATTAGGAAAGACCTTAATGCTGGGAAAGATTGAAGGCAGGAGGAGAAGGGATCAACAGAGGACAAGATGGTGAATGACATCACCAACTCAATGAACATGAGTTTGAGCAAACTCTAGTATTTGACGATGGACAGGGAAGCCTGGCTTGCTGCAGTCCATGGGGTTGCAAAGAGTTGTACATGACTGAACAGCTGAACTGACTGACTAATCTTGTAGGGCAAATCTTCACTCTTGTAAAATGGTCTAACATATATGCATGCTTAGCCATGGTTGTGGCAGTGGGGGGAAGGAAGGTTCTCCTGAGTGTAGAAAGGAAAAACCTTTACCCTCACAGTCTCAACAATAGCCTTAGTAGGAGTTCAATATGTGGTTTCCATGGACTGGACCCCTTTGAACCCTGCAACTCTTCATTTTCAGGAAACAAGGACACCGAAGTGTCACTGCCAGTGGAATCCTTTGAAAAAACTTGATTGGTCATTACCTCTTTGGCCCTATCACAGTTACATTGTTTTTCTTTCCATCCTCATTTGGCAAGTGCAACGAGACACACATGAATTGCTGTAAAATAGCCACAGCTTCCTTTGTCCCAATTGCGAAATGTCTTTCTCATTCAAGCTTTTATAGAATCTCCAAGTGGCACAGGGTTCACAGTTTGACAACAGAATTGCCAGCCCACTGGAGCATTGTGGTTAACAGTTCCCATTTTCTTGATTCTCGGAAAACAGAGCTGTTCTTCACAACTTGGACTAATAAGCAGCCCAAGAAAGAGCAGTAATGACTCCTTAATTAACATCGAGGTAGCAGCCACAAGTGGAGAAGGCAATGGCAGCCCACTCCAGTGTTCTTGCTGGAGAATCCCAGGGACAGGGGAGCCTGGTGGGCTCCTGTCTATGGGGTCGCACAGAGTCGGACACAACTGAAGCGATTTAGCAGCAGCAGCAGCCACCACAGGCAGAAAGTTTAGTGTGAGGTGTTGAGAGGTGACTGCTCTTGAGCAGGGGACTTGAGTTTGAGTCCTGACTCTGTCATCATCCCAACTCTGTCATTATCCCGTGGGTAACTGAGAAAGTCCCATCACAGCTGCATCCCTCCTTTTTCTTCATCTGTAAATGAGAAGCCAGTGGTGGTGCATCAACTCTTTGTCAAATGCTGTGTTAGCCACTGAAGGTACGAACACAAATCTAAGTCCTAGTTCCTGATTCTAAGGAGCTTAGCATCTCCTGCACAAACGCACAAAGTAGAAAACTTCAAACTGATGTCACTTGTTCTGAAAAAAGGAAACAGTGTGATTGCGCTGGAGGCAGGAGAGAAAATAGCCAATCAAAACCTGCCCACCTCCATTCCCACCTGGTCTTGTTCTAGTGTTGTGCGTCTCTGTGTGTGACATCAACATGCATCCAGTTGTAGGAGCTAAGAACCTAGAAGTTGTCCATGATCCCTCCTCCTCCCGCCTCCACCCCAAATCCAGCCCATCATCAGGTACTGCCAGTTTTCTCTGACCAACTCCATTTACATCACTTAAATTCAGGACCAGTTGTCTCTTCCCTGGGTTCTAGTTGTATATACTTTCTGTTCTATTTGGATTCCTTTGGATCTTGTTTTCTCATTGTAGCCAGGATGATCTCCAAATGCTAATCTGATTATCTCTACTCTCCTGACTTCCTTCCCAAAGCATATTCCTGATTTAAAACAATCCAGTGTTTTCCTGATTCCCTCTCTAAACTCTTACTGTGTCCCACTTGCTGTTAGGATAGAGTGATAGTTTTCTATTCATCATGCTTTCTCCTACTGCTCATCTTGTTGTTCAGTCTATCTTTCTTGTGGAGTTCAGTTAGTTAACACCTTCATTTTCAGATCTCAGTTCCAGTGTCACTTGGCTGAGGAAGCCTTCCTTGAGATCCATGCCCAGTAATATTCTATTATATAATTCCACAGCACTGCATTTCTCCTTTGTAGCACCTATTTGAGTTATAATTTTATATCTCTTGGCCTGATGCACTCTCCTGCATTAGTGTGTGGGACTTATGTGCAGAGGCTGGGACTGGTGTTGCTCACCACTCAGCCCCACTGGTTTAGAATAGATAAAGGAAAGAATGAATGAGTGAGAGCAGTCAGTGGGTGAAGCTAAGGGTCAACAGTGGCCAAGTCATGACAAGCCTATGACCCCTAATGGGATATGGATCTAATCCTGTGAAACCTGGATGATTCCAAACTGAGAGATGAAGTGGAGAGAGAAACATTAGAGAGATGGCTCTGGGGCTCTGTGGAGAGAGACATGAGGTGGGGGACACAGAGGTAGGTCTCTGCCATCAGTGAATTCCTATGACTCTCTTCTTCCTTATTCAAAATCCTGCCTGGCAGCTCACACCATTTGGGTTTTCATTTTCTGTGCTGGGTTCAAGAGACTTGGTGGTTAACCTCCATATGGAAAATACACTTCCTCTGTGTCAGTTGCACAAGTTCTCAGTTGTGTCTGGCTGTCTGTGGCCTCATGGATTGTAGCCCATGGAGGAGCCTGGTGGGCTGCAGTCCATGGGGTCACTAAGAGTCGGACATGACTGAGCGACTTCACTTTCACTTTTCACTTTCATGCGTTGGAGAAGGAAATGGCAACCGACTCTGCTGTTCTTGCCTGGATAATCCCAGGGATGGGGGAGCCTGGTGGGCTGCCGTCTACGGGGTCGCACAGAGTTGGACATGACTGAAGCGACTTAGCAGCAGCAGCAGGCTCCTCTGACCATGGAATTTTCCAGGTAAGATTACTGGAGCAGGGTTCTATTTCTCAGTTACTGCCATGTGAAAACCCCTGTGGAATTCTATCACATTTTGAGGGTAAGTTTGACATGATACTCATTTTGGAGCATCCTAGAGACATCTCAAGGAATAGAGGGTCATATTTAAGACCAGTGGAAACACACATACACAAAACCATGAGCTGGAAAGGTTTGCCATGCTTTTTAAGACATCGTGGGCCAAGAAATCAGAGTGGCTTCACATATGAACCAATTTGCTCTCTTTCCTGTCTTGCTTCCCTCCAGCCCTGAATCAAACTCTCATCTTCACTTTATGACCCTATCCTATCTTTTGAACTCCTGTTGTCTCTCAGGGACTCAGATTCAAACTTGGCCTTTTAGTCCTTTCCACTTAAGACCAATTTGTTCAGTGACCTCCCTGCTCAACAGTTGGCCAGGGACTGCTCTCTTCCCTCCTGCTTCTGTGAGCAGCTGACATCATGGCAAGCACAGATTTATAGTTACTCCCGCCTCTTCCTAGCCGTATAAGCCCTGGTAGTTTTCTTGTCTGTGCCTCCATTTCTTCATTTGGTAAAACGGGGATAAGAATGGTTACTTCCTGGTGTTGCTGTGAGAATCAAACATGTTAATTCACATAATGGTCAGCATAGTCAGGCTTGTAGAAACCATTCCATCAGTGTTACTTGTCAGTATCATTCTCATTCTTATCATTGTCGTCATCATCATTTAGGTCCCACAGCAACCCTGGCAACTGTTACTATTATACTAATTTCACAGATGAGGAGATTGCACCAAAGTCTTTGATGGAAAACAAAAAACCTGAAGGAGATGAATAGGGCCTTTAGAAGCTGGAGACTTCTTTTAAGAACAGGATAGAGCCAAAGCTGGGGGTGGAGTGAGTTGGGATGAAGCCAGCCGCATGGCCCCAGATCACTGTGCCATTGAGAAGTAGGGCCTTGGGGTGTCAGGCTGGCTTGAAGGAGCAGCAGGCCTGACAAATAGGAAGGAGATGTCTGTTTGCACAGAGAATGTCTCTCCAGATTTAGTGTTGGGTTCACTTCTCTGATACTCTGGCGTTAAAAGCCTGCTGACTTTGGCAACTCAGACTGGTGACCTCCCCTGTCCCCAGGGTGACGTGTGGGTCTGTAGTAATCTGTAGAACTGCTGCTTTTTCAAGATAAATGTCAAAAAATATGGGCAATGCATTTGTACACTCACCACTTTAAAAAATACCAAGTATCTCTTCCTCTGACCGTCAGATGAGTTATTCCTTAGGTACACTGGAAGTTTTAAGGTTAAACTTTTTACTGCTTTTCTTTCTCTGCCTGTTCACTTTCTTTTAAGAACCTAAGCCTGGTTAGCAGAGCATGATCAGACTGCAGTGAATCACAAATTCTAGGAAATCAATACATGATTTTTTTTTTCATTATAATAAGAGAGATTACAAAGAGGACAACTTATAATAAAAGCCACGTTCTTGCAAAATCATTTTCTCTCTCCCATTTGGGACTATTTCTGCAAGCCATTGCTGACTTCCTCTAGGTCACCTCCCTGTTCAATCAGGTCACATACTCAAATGAATAGGAAAGGGGAAGTGAGAAGTGAATTGGACTGAAGTGGCTGAGAAAATGAGGTGAGAAAAAAATGATGAAGGAACAAAAATGGAAATCTATTTTTGTTTACA
The DNA here is from genome assembly GCF_003369695.1 of Bos indicus x Bos taurus. Lineage (NCBI taxonomy): Eukaryota > Metazoa > Chordata > Mammalia > Artiodactyla > Bovidae > Bos > Bos indicus x Bos taurus. Next base: position 39,892,768 of record NC_040095.1, read on the forward strand.
AAGGAAATAGGAAAAAAATTGAGTGGATGGGGGTTTGTTTTGAGAAGTGCAGATAATGACAAGGATGTTTTGTAGGAAATATTTAATACAAGTCTCCCCTTATTCATTGTGCATCAGTGTTCTCTCTCTGAAGCTCTTTTGTATTGTGTGCATGCTGAGAGCTACATGGTGTTGAGGCATAGCTAACCATGGCTCCTGGGATCACGTGCATTCAAGAAACTGAATATTTCTTGAACTTAGCCTCTTATGAGACTTGGAGATGAAGAGGCTGAAAAAAGTTGTGCTCAATTAAAATTTCCTGCAAGAGTCATGACATCTAATAGGAAAGTAGTAACATGGAACTTAACTTGTGTTAAATGCCACACACTGTAGATGAAAATTATATACAAGGGCAAGGTACCGAGCTACAAATGACCAGCAGCTCAGTTAATTGCACTTGCTATGGCTGTTAGAGGAACTGGCAAAGGCAATAAGGAGAAAACAAGCACAATTTGGGGGTAGACTTGGGGCTCTAACATTTTTTTTCTTTCTCGTGTTGACGAAAATTCAATTAACTACTAAGTTAAGAGAAAAAAGAATTTTATTCAAGCTAAACTGAGGTTTATAATCTGGAAGGCAGATTCTCGGAAATCTCTGAGAGTAACATCACACAATTTTAACATTTCAAGCTAGTGCAGCAAATGCTGTGAACCAAGATGCTCACAACATATTTGTAGAAAACTCCTCCAGACGAGGAGGCAGGGAAGACTTCTTGGAAATGTCCCAGTTGAGTCTTTAAAAATTAATGGATGTTGAGTAAGTTAAAGGGAATAAATAAGGAGAGAAATGAGGCTTTATAGACAGAGGAGGCAGCCTGAAGAAAGCAAGGAGAGAAAGAACATATGTTCGGGGGTGGGGCAAATGGTAACACAGGCAGTTTGAATGTTGCTGGAACACAAACTGTGAGGTTGAACATGAAGGGAGGGCTTCCTGGAGGCTGGACTTTGAAAGGTCTCAAGTCTTGCCTGGTGATATGAGCAGACTTTGGTTTTAGCTGGATCAACCTGGTGATGGCAAGGAGGATAGATTTAAAAAGAAGAAAGGAGGAGAACAGTGAAAAGATGCTACAAGAATTAATTCAAGAATAAAATGATGAGGGTTTGAACTCAGACAGTTGGGAGTAAAGATGGAGAGAAGGTTGAGTTAACAGCACGTGATGACAAACTGGGATGTTGAGAAAGAGGAGACCAATAGGAGGACACCGACTTGATGGTGGTTCCTGTAACTAAGAAGATGCAGGAAGAATAGCAGGTTAACCCAGGGAGATAGAGGGTCAGGGATGTGGAGTTAGGGCTATCTGTGGTGCAAGCCAGAAGGGTGTGTCCATCAAGAGATTTGGGTCCATGAGTTTGAACTCTAGGGGAGGTTGGGAATGAGATATAGACTTGAAAGTTAGTAGTGTATAGGTAAATACCCAAAATAAAACTGTGATCAAGAGTGAACTATTAATAGCAATGAGCCAAAAAGAAGAAGAGCTACCCAAGAACAGGCCTGAGAGTAAGAAGAGGAAGGAGAGCTAGGGGGTCTCAGAAGTAGAGGGTCTCTGTCTGTGTTTGTCTCCCCTGGTGGTGGGAGTGTGAGGTGGGGGAGATAAATAAACAATAACCATCAATATTTGAATTGCTAAATCTTTCCAATTACTCAAAGCAAAATATTTAGAGAAGTGTCTTCCAACTCATTTGAAGAGACCATGAGGCTGGCAAAGATTTGAGGGCAGGAGGAAAAGGGGACGACAGAGATGAGATGGTTGGATAGCATCACTGACTCGATGGACATGAGTTTGAGCAAACTCTGGGAGATGGTGAAGGACAGGAAAGCCTGGTGTGCTGCAGTCCCTGGTATCCCAAAGAGTAAAGACACAACTGAGAAACTGAACAACTTCAGTTGTTTGAAAACCACCAGTCCTGGACTAGTAGCTGCAAAACTGGCATTCCAACCTTGCTCTGCCAAAACCAGCTCTGACTTGGCTGAAGTCCTCCCCTCTAAGACCTGGATCTCCTCATTGTTTAAATGAGAGGACTGGATTTATAATTCCGAAGGCCCTTCAAGGAAATGGACTCATAGCAATGCTGGGAAAACTGGAGACAGAGTCTGTGCAGCAGGGTCTGGAAGATGACTGTTTCTCCCGGTTCTTGCTCACACTTGAATTTGGCTCAGTATCCAGGGAGAGTGGATATTTGTAGACATTCGCTTTTCCTTAAACAGACACACATGTAGACTGGTGTGTAAGTTCTTACAAAATGATGAGTCCAATGTGAAGAGCTGACTCATTTGAAATGACCCTGATGCTGGGAAAGATTGAGGGCAGGAGGAGAAGGGGACGACAGAGGATGAGATGGTTGGATGACATCACCGACTCAATGGACACGAGTTTGGGTGGACTCTGGGAGTTGGTGTTGGACAGGGAGGCCTGGTGTGCTGCAGCTCATGGGATCTATTGCAACCCTCTAGTCTTGGTTGGGGCCAGTTGTTACTTTTAAGATGTTAAAACTTTCTTGAGATAATTGTAGATTCAAATATAGTTGTAAGAAATATTGCAATGAAATCCCTTATACCCTTTACCCAGTTTCCCCTAAGGGTAACATCTTGTATAAGATCTTGTACATTTGGTGCAAGATCAGAACCAATAAATCGATATTCATACAAACTACCTCTCTCATTCAGATTTCACCAGTTTTACAAGCACTTAGATGACCCTAGTGGTAAAGAACCTGCCTGCCACTGTAGCAGACATAAGAGACCTGGGTTCCATCCATGGGTTGGGAAGATCCCCTAGGGAATGGCAGTCTACTCCAGTATTCTTGCCTGGAGAATCCCATGGACAGAGGAGCCCCCCAGGTTACAATCCATGGGATCGCACAGTCAGACATGACTGTGATTGAGCATGCACATTGATTTTGTCTGTTTACATTCAGTTCTATGCAGTTTTAATATGTGTAGATTTCTGGAACCTTTGCCGCAGCGCAGAACAGTTCATTACAAAGATGCTACCCTTTGATACCTCCCTTCTGCCTACTGACCTAAATCCTGGAAAGCACTAATCTGTTCTACATCTCTCTAATTCTGTCATTTCAAGAATGTTATATAAATGGAATCGTACACTATGTAAGCTCTTGAGATCTTTTTTTTTTCATGTAACCTCTTGAGACTGGATTTTTTTCATTGGTCATAATTCCCTTGAGATCCATCCAAGTTGTGTGTATGGAAAGTTTGTCCCTTTTTAGTCCTAAGTAGCATTCCATGGTACATGACAGTTTATTTAACCATTCACTCATTGAGGGACATTTGGGTTCTTTCCAGTCTTCTGCTACCGTGCACGAAGCTGCTGTAAACATTCCACTGCAGGCTTTTGTGTGAGTGTAAGTCTTCATTTCTCTGGGACAAATGTCCAGGAATGCAGTTGCTGGCTCATATGATGGTTGCAGGTTTAGTTTTTTTAAGAAACTTCAAACTGTTTTCCATAGTGGCTGTACATTTTACATTCTCACCAGCCATGTAAGTGACCCAATTTTATCACATCCTTACCATTGTTTGGGTGCTGTCACTTTAAAAATGTTAGTCACTCTGATAGGCATATAGTACCGTCTAGTCAAGGCTATGGTTTTTCCAGTAGTCATGTATGGATGTGAGAGTTGGACTGTGAAGAAAGCTGAGCACTGAAGGATTGATGCTTTTGAACTGTGGTGTTGGAGAAGACTCTTGAGAGTCCCTTGGACTGCAAAGAGATCCAACCAGTCCATTCTGAAGGAGATCAGTCCTGGGATTTCTTTGGAAGGAATGATGCTAAAGCTGAAACTCCAGTACTTTGGCCACCTCATGCGAAGAGTTGACTCATTGGAAAAGTCTCTGATGCTGGGAGGGATTAGGGGCAGGAGGAGAAGGGGACGATAGAGGGTGAGATGGCTGGATGGCATCACTGACTCGAAGAACGTGAGTCTGAGTGAACTCCGGGAGTTGGTGATGGACAAGGAGGCCTGGCGTGCTGCGATTCATGGGGTCGCAAAGAGTCGGACACGACTGAGCGACTGAACTGAACTGAATGTCTCATTATGCCTTACAGATTTTCCTCTGTCATGTTCCCAGGGCTTAGTGACCCGTTTAGGTACCTAATTTTACCTTAAATACAAAGCAAAATGAAAAGGATTTCTTAAAATACTAGTTTTCCTGCAGAACCTGGTAAAAGGATATGTTCTAAGATTTTTTTTTCACTTTCAAAATCGTCCACAATTTCCTTTGTTTCTTTTGTCTATGGTGAAAATTCCAAAGGCATGTTTCCATTATGTTAAAGAAGATGGGTTGATCACTAAAAACTACCATGTTATGATTACACCCACAGTCATTTGAAAAGATACTCAAAACTTAAGCTTTCTTTTTTTTTTTTTTTTAACAAGAGCCATTTTTTTTTAATGATACTTTTACAATAGAGGTATTTTGCTGCTAAGGCAAATTGAAAGCAAAAGTTTTCAGAAAGCTTTGATTAATTCAGAAAATTATGATTCTCCTTGAATTAGAAGAACAGAGAAGTTGGAGGAAACCTCACATGGGGTGAAAGGGGCTTCCCTGGTGGCTCAGTGGTAAACAATCCACTTACCAGTGCAGGAGATGCAGATTCGATCCCTAGGTCAGGAAGATCCCCTAAAGGAGGAAATGGCAATCGACCCCAGTATTCTTGCCAGGAAAATCCCATGGACAGAGGAGGCTGGTGGGCTATAGTTCATGGGATTGCAAAGAATCAGACACAACTGAGTGACTAAACAACAACACCATCTTATTATGGTTTTCATTTGCAATTCTCTGATGGTTAATAAGGTTGAACATCTTTTTATTGTGCTTACTTGCCATCTGTATATCCCCTTCAGTGACACGTCTCTTCATGTCTTTTGCCTGTTTTCTAGTTGTTCTTTCATTGTTGAGATTTGACAGATCTTTAGATTTTCTAGAGACAAGACCTTGACAGCTATCTGGCTTACAAATACTTTCTCTCACTCTGGAGCTCTTCTGTTCATTCTCTTCACAAGGTTTCTTCCAGAACAAAAGTTTTTCATTTTGATGAGATTCAGTTTTTCAATTTTTCCTTTTCTGAATTACCTTATCAGTATCCAGTCTCTAAACTTTTTTCCTAGTCTTGGGGACCCAAGATTTTCCCCTGATTTTTTTTAAGTTTTATAATTTTTTTTTTAATTTTATATATCGGTCTGTGGTCCACCTTGAGAAAATTTTTGTGTAAGGTGTGAAGTTTAGATCAAGGCTCATGCCATCCCTCAAAAGTTTGTAATATTCTGGATACAGATCCTGTACATATTTTATTAGATTTATGCCAGTTTCATTTTCTTTGGAATGATGCAAAATGGCATTATTTTTTAATTAATGAGTATGTCTTTCACATCCTTCCTCTCCCCCAAACAAACAAGCAGATGTGAGTTTAAAACAAACCTCAAAGCAATCTGGTGATAGTCGATGGTTTTATAGCTTGCCTTCCTGTCTGAAGGAGAGGGAGTAAGGCATCGTTCTTACGAGGCTGGTCACCAGTTATTAACAGAACCACAGCTCCATCTAGGAGCCTTCGTCCTCATAGTCTTTGATTCAGTAACTGACCTGGGCGAACTTTTGCTAGTTCTTTACTTCTCTGAGGTTTAATTTTCTCTTATTATAAAATGGAAATAGCAATACTTTCTTTATAAATAATGCTGCCACCAGCAAAGAGCCACCAGGGAAGCCCAAGAATACTGGAGTGGGTAGCCTATCCCTTCTCCAGTGGATCTTCCTGACTCAGGAATCAAACTGGCGTCTCATGCATTGTAGGAGGATTCTTTACCAGCTAAGCTTACCAGGAAAGCCTATAAATAATACTAAGAGGGTGCAATTAAATTAAAAAGAGAATTTATCTACAACTATCTGGCATATAAATAAAGATCAATAAATGTTTCCTTCTTCCCTTTCTTCCTTTCCTCCTTTCCCTTCCTTCTTCCCTCCACCTTCACTTCCTTTTTTCCTCCTTTCTATTTGTAGTTCATGCCACCAGGCCAGTTTTTTATGGTAGGTTTCTTCCAGAAGGGTTCTTGCTCTACCTTCAGTTTGACTAGGAGACTGACGCCCCATGCCCAACTAGCCCCCAAGAACCTCTCCTCCTTCACCATAGCTCCTTTAATAGATGCTAATGATGAGGATTATTAAATCATGAAGTCTGTTTCTTCTCTTTAACTTCTTTACTCTAGGAGTTCAGTGAGTTTACATGAGCAATGAGCCACCTTTCTGTGTTCTCATCAGGGGAAGGTGATTTATGGTAGTCAATCAGCATAGATGGGGGGACCTTGGAGTGCTTCTAACAGGCAACCAGAGTCTCTCAGGCCCTGTTGAATTTGAATGTGGGTCTCATCAAAATACAGAATACAGAGAAAAAGGCTCATAGTTTGATGTAGAGACAACCTGAGGTTCTTGGGCTGAGCCCAGAGTAATAGACTCAGATTAGAGTAGGCCAATGTAGGTCATCATTCTCCCTGTAGACTCCACCCTGTACAAGAGATGGCTATATAGAGACTCCATAGAAATGAGGTGGGGGAAAGGAATTTCTCCTTTAAAAATTCAAATTAAGCTGGAGTCCCTCTAGGGCTGATTATCTTTTTTCTTCTTCATTTGACAAGTGTTCATCCAGTTAATTTGGAACCAGCCCTCTCCTCCCATCTTCAATAGTAACTGTGGGCCAGCTAGATACGACTCAGGAGCCCTTGACGTTGTGGGGTGGGCCATCTACTCCAGCATCCTAATTGTTGTCAGACAGTCAATGATCCTAAATGGTTAAAAGCCTGGAGAGATTGTGTCACCTTCTGACCTTCATCCATGGATGTCAAACCAAGATGGAGACTACGGACAAGGAAATGTTCCATTCATCCTTGCAGGATACATCATGAAATGAAGGAGCTTTTTGTTGAAAATCTATTCATTTTGTATTCAGTTCAGTTCAGTCACTCAGTCGTGTCCAACTCTTTGCAATTAGAAATGAAAATACCTCTTTGGCATCATATTGACTTTGGAAACAAAGAACTACTAGAAATAGAACATCAAACAGATGTTGGTCTTTGCTAATATATTTTTAGTTTTCCTTCAAGGCCTACTTGTCCCAGTGATCATTTCTGTCCTACAGTTCTCTCTTTATGTTCTTTTAGTGGAAGTCATGGAAACAATAGTGTTTAGAGCAGAAGAGTGGCCCCGAGGAGTATGTTGGCCTCCCCAGACTCTTGCCAAATGTCTGGGGAGCACCTACCCAAAGGTCATTTCACTTGGCTGCTTTTGGGGCCTAATGTGATGGACCCTGACCACAGAAATCTCACCCGTGCCAATTTCTCCCTCTTCTTTCTCCAGCAAGGATTGAAAATAGTTCACCATGCAGAGAAGACACTGTCCAGCTTCTGCAAGTGGCAGAAGAGCATCAATCCCAAGAGTGACCTCAACCCTGCCCATCATGATGTGGCCGTCCTTCTCACCAGGTACCCCAGAGCCAGGGATGGTAAGACGGGTGGGGGATTGGCAAGTGAAAAGGTTGCCAGGTATTCAAACTCATGAGATTCTTCTATTCTCTGTTGTTCTTGGTCATTTAAAAGGGAGTTTCTGTGAACTAGATACCTCCTGACTCCCATCCCAGTAAGGGAGGAGTTAGTAAACTTGTTAAATGTGCACAGCTCTCTGTGTTAATCAACTGCATCTGCTTGTTCCTATCCCAGAGATGATTTCATCATTAAAACTGGCTTCTCAGTGCAGCTCTGTAAACAATCAGTAAGCTTGTTTGCAGATCCTCATTAAAGTCTCCTGTAACTCTTCACCGTGGAATTTCTTATCCTTTAATTTTATTTTTAAAAAAAGTTCCTCCAATTTTGAAACCTGCAACTCTTTCTACAGAAATTAGTCTTCCATCTCTGGCTGATGTCAAAGATAGAATATGGGGAGAAGGGCCTTCCCTGAACAGGCAGAGTGATTTGCTTGCACCTTTGTCTCCTTTACCCTCATGAAGACACTATTTGTTCTGACTACAGAGACCCTATGTGCTAATAAGAACCATCAGGACTTCTAGGACTCATAGCAGTGAAAACCTAGTGAATTTACCTAATCAACCCAGGCTCTTGGAAGGCTATGTGTGCTCATTGATCCAATAGATATTTTTTGAGCACCTACTGTATAACAGATACTATTTTAATCTAGACAAATGAAGCTGTTAATGAGGAGGGAAGAGTAAGTTTTCACTGGGTACTCCTATGCAGACTCAGAGACATCCTGAATCCAGGGATGTAGAGTGGAAGAGGCCCTTCAGCCTGGCCCTCCAACCTTTTGATCAGGAAGGCCCTGGGTATCTGTTTATTGTCTCTGGGAAGGACAGTCTGCCCCTGAACATCTTGGCTTGTCCTCTGTCCCTTTGACAGGATGATCTGAGTACATTGGATATCTACAAGGGATGATAATTAGCTCCCACCCTATCCAAATATCTGTCTTATCCTAACCGGAAACTTCAATCCCAGAATCACTCTTTTGGCTGATTGCGAATAAGTTCCAAAATAAGTCTGTGGCATAAACCTATTACATTAGGTTCATCAGGGCTTGTGACACCTGTGTTGATTGGAACTTCCCTAGGGAATAGGTTGGTATGGGTGTAGAATCTAAGCACAGGGGCTTTGGGAAGCCAGCAGGCAGCCAGAGAACATGAGGACCCAGGCAAGTGGCCCCGAGAAGACCAGTCTAGGCAAGACCTGGCTCTAGGAAAGAACCCTGGATCATGGAACCAGCATTGGCCAGCAGGCAGCTGTGTCTCAGCTGTGTCTCTCTTCTTTCTCTGAAAGCAGAATAGTTTCACCTCTCACTTTCACATGAATAAATGAGTGAGTTAATGATAGCTGGCTTTCGAGGGGTATTTGACATGGGCCAGGTTCAGTGCTATATCTGTTAGAACAATTATCATTCCACTTAATCCCCACAACAACCCTGATAGTTCATTACTATTTATCATTCCTATTTTACAGATCGAGAAACTGAGTCTTATAAATTATGTCACCTGCCCCAAATCTTACTGCTTTTAACAGATATAGCAGGGACTTAAATCCAGTTAGCTTGACCCCAGTAGCCATACTATCACCCTGTAAGAATGCAAAGGATCTGTTCTCCTTTTCTTCTTATGATGATCATTTTTCTTCTTTACAACAGAGTTCTGGTTTCAAGTTTTGATGAACCTCAACCAGCTCCTAGACAATAGAGAGAATTTCAAGTTCTGAAGCAGGATTTCTCAGTAGTAACACTACTGACAATTTGGGTTGGCTAATTCTTTGCTGTGAGGATCTGGCCTGTGCACTGGGGTGTATTTAACAGAATCCCTGACCTCCATCCATGAGATATCAGTGGCACCCTCCTCTAAGTTGTGATGGCCATAACTGTCTCCAGACATTGCCAGAAGTTCCTGAGGAGGGTGTGGGGAACAAAACCACCCCCTGTGGAGAATCTCTGCTCTGAAGGAGCAGGTAGGCTCAGGAAGGGAGGGAAGGAGAGGGCTGAACTGGTCTCTGGAGGACTAGACTGAGATCCACTTCAACAGAGTTCCCTATAGAGGAGCTTTCAGTACAAGGTGGATTTGGTGTGAACACACCTTGTGAAATGGGGCTGGTGGATTCATGTCAAGGCATGTTTTTTCTGTCTCCAGTGCTTAGTGGAGGTGAAGCTGATCCCTTATTGGGAGCTTATGCGCCTTACCTGTAAGACCCATATTTTACAATCCTTTTGCCAGCCCTTTTTATCCTCTTTATTGCTGGATACTTAATAGACACTCAATGGACAGTTTTTTTAGGGGCCTAACTTCCTTGTATCCTATGAGATCCTAGGAGTTTTTCTTTGTATGTCCATCCCCTTCCATATGCAGTATTGTTAGGGTGGTGGGACCGGAGAGACCATGAATTTGATCTCTAGATGGATTGATGGGACCAGTTGCCTTTTTCATGAATGAACAAAAGTTCTCAGATATCTTTTGAACATATACCTCGGAAAGGCCAAAAAGGCATTTCGTGTTTGAAAAACCTCAACCACTGATGATTGTCCTTTCCCTGTTTAAAAGTTCGATTAATTCCAATTTTCAATCAAATCCTTTCTCTTGTGTGTCAAATAATATAATTTGGCTTCCTGATATTAAGAATAAAAGCAACTCAATTAAAACATTTGCTGTATTTTCATATATTTCTTTGGGTGTGAATGAGATTCAATAATGAAGTGGTAAAATCAGAATAATCCTAGTGAATTCAAAATCGCTCCCTAAGATTTATATGGACTTTTAAAAACAATTTTAATCATGCTTTACAGACCATATTGCAAGTGAATTCATGGCCAGATGGGTTTTTTTCCTAGATGTGTCTTGAGGCGCCTCCACATCCCTGTTCTTTGCTTTCAGAAAAGACCTCTGTGCAGGTGTCAATCACCGCTGTGAGACTCTGGGGCTGTCCCACCTGTCAGGAATGTGCCAGCCTCACCGGAGTTGTAACATCAATGAAGACTCTGGACTCCCCTTGGCTTTCACAGTTGCCCATGAACTCGGACACAGGTAAAGGGCCAAGGAAACTGAGATCTCCTCCTCCTGATCATGCATCAGTATCAGGGTGTCAGGAGAGTCAGGTTGCGTTTTGGCTTGAGAATTACCTCCTAAATCTCTGCTTTCTCATCTGTAAAGTGGCGAGGGGGGATTGGGGAAAGACACAAGTTCAATATTCCACTGTCTTCTCTGCCCGACCCCTTGTACCATTAACATCACAGAATCATAGAGACCACTGCAAGTCTCTGAGTTAGAACAAGGTGAGCAGAAACAAGGAGACAGTTTTAACTTAATTGATTAACTCAGGAGTAGTAATTCCTATTTGCTGCTGCTGCTGCTGCGAAGTCGCTTTAGTCATGTCTGACTCTGTGCAACCCCATAGACAGCAGCCCACCAGGGTGTGCCGTCCCTGGGATTCTCCAGGCAAGAACACTGGAGTGGATTGCCATTTCTTCTCCATTGCATGAAAGTGAAAAGTGAAAGTGAAGTCGCTCAGTTGCTTCCAACTCATAGCGACCCCATGGACTGCAGCCCACCAGGCTCCTCCATCCATGGGATTTTCCAGGCAAGAGTACTGGAGTGGCTTGCCATTGCCTTCTCCAATTCCTATTTAGTTCTTATGAAATAGTGATGTTATTAATATCACTAAAAAGTCACAAACCTTAACATTCTTTGCCCTTCCTTTATGCCAGACATTTCACATTGTGTCATTGACTTCTCTCAACAACATTGCTGCTGCCAAGTCGCTTCAGTCGTGTCCGACTCTGTGCGACCCCACGGACTGCAGCCTACCAGGCTTCTCCGTCCATGGGATTCTCCAGGCAAGAACACTGGAGTGGGTTGCCATTTCCTCCTCCCAACATTAGGAATTAGATATTATTGTTTGCACCATTGTACTTATGTGTATTAAAGGAGGACACTGAAAAAAAGAAATAATGGAAAACTGCTTTAAACTGGGAAAGACTATCAAACAAACACCAGTTAACAGGAAGTCCGAATTGTCACAAAAATGTATAAATTTGATTAGATCAATTGATCGAAGGCAGGTTTCAGAAATTTTTAGTAAAGGAATGTTGAGAATTCTGAATTCTCTAAGTATCAGAGGTTCTCAGGAGGAAAGATCTTAGCTTATTTGTAACTTAATATATTGACGTATTTATTAACCAGTAATGAGAGAACATCATATAAGGTGGAAGCTCAGAGTGGGGAGTCATATAAATGGCTCAACCGCACCCCTACCTGTTATGTGGCCACTAGCTTGAAAGAAAGCAAAATACTGAGCATATTCTGAATGTCCAGCCAGAAAAAGAGGTGGCATTAGGAAGAGCCCTGCTGACTAGATTATTTAAGGCCTGGACTCTCTGGTCTGGGCTTTCTCACCATTTTTCTCATATAATATTGGAACTTTTCAAAATACTTTTACCTAAAGTACTAAACCAGAGTATTGGCTTGGGAATTGGGACATGTGAGTGGTTATTCTGGCTTTTCCATCAGCCAATATGTTTACCTTAGAGAATTCCCTTCACTTCTTTGTGCTTATTTTCTTATATCTGAAATGAGTAGATATGATTAGGTACTGTGATTTCTTTGATCCTTACCAAAAAGCCCTGGGAGATAAATGTGCTACAGTGTAGTATCCTTAATTATCAAAAATTCAAATACAGAGAGGGTAAGTGACTTGCTTTTAATTAAATAAGATTGAGGACAAAATACTGAAAAGACCAGGCCATAGTTATTGGCATGTTGATAATAACTGGGCAAAGTGAAAATTATTCTTATGTGCAAATGTATAGGCACCCTCAGTCCTGGTACATGGAAGGACTGTCCCTTGCGGCCTCGAATAAAGTCACTGTTGTCAGCAGCATCTCTAGTCAAGCGGTGTCAAGCAATATAGCTGGATCAAACTGAGAAATGATTGCTCAAGGCATTCTCAGCAATGGTATGCCCAAGTTGAAGAAAAGTGGAGAAGACTTGCTTGATAAGACATTCTCAAATGCTCACTTATGTCCAAAGAATGGATCCTTTATCCTCAATTCATTTTGGCAGTTTTTAAAAAGTAAACTGATACTACTTATGATCCAGCAGTTGTACTCTGGGCATTTATCAAGAAGAAATGAAGATGTATGTTCATATTTAAAGAACCTATACATGAAAGTTTATTGAAGCTTAATCTTAATAGCCCCAAACTGGAAGCAACCCAGGGGTTGTTTCAGTTCAATGTGGTGAATGGTTAAATAAACTGTGATGGATCCAGATCATGGAATACTACTCAGCAAGAAAAAGGACCAATTATTGATACATGCAGTGACCTTGATGAATCTTTGAACAATTATGCTCAGTTAAAAAAACTAGTCCCCAAAGGTTATATACTGTAAGATTCCATTTACATCGCATTAGTGAAATAATAAAATTATCTAAATAGAGAACATATTAGTGGCTGCCAGAGCTTAAGAAGGGGATGGGGGAGGGCTGGAAAGTAGATCTGGCTACAAAGTGCAACATGAGGAATTCCACCAGGTGAAAATGTTCTGTGTCTTGACTATATCAGCATCAGCATCCTAGCTGTGGTATCATATTATAGTTTTGCAAGATGTTACCATGAGGCTAAAGTGGGTAAAGGGTACATGGGACCTCTTTGTTTTATTTATTTACAACTTGCATCTGAATCTATAATGATATAATAATATAAATTTAATATGTAAATATAATGAATTAAAATTTTAAAAGAGGGCATTGGGCCATGTACAGTTGATCTAAATAAAGCACTATTTTTTAAATGGCAAAAAAGTTTAGGGTCACTGATAGGAAAGACAAAATTGGGGAATTCCCTGGTTGTTCAGTGGTTAGGACTCTGCTTTTCCACCGTTGGGTGCTCGGTTCGATCCCTAATCAGAGAACTCAGATTCTGCAAGCCGAGTGGCATGACTGAAAACAAAAAAGAAGAGGAAAGAAAGACAAAGTTGAAGAAAGACATATAAGTTTGAATTTGAGTGACAGAAAAAATACTTCGGTAAGTCACAAAACTGAAGAAGAGAAGACATTAGGAGTACCCTGAGAAATTTGTTTATAGCACAAGATGCTTCTGAAATATTCAGTTCTCTTTTAGATATAAAGTTCTAACTAGCTGTGGACCAAACTGAGAAACACTGGGCATATCAATGAAACAGCCTGGTGCCAGAAAAAGAAAAAGAATAATAAGCCACTATTCTAAGATAGTCACTATAGTTTAATAAAAAAGATACTCCATTGATCTTGAAAACTTGTTTATTTCATCACTGATTGCATAGGATTTAAAATAGAAAGTGAAGTTAATTAACTGGTGCTTTGGCCTAAATAATTGCATTTTTATTTTGAGAAAAATTTTAAGTTCCATTTATGAGAAGCCTAGATTATATCCATCATCCATACCTAAGCTCTCATCCCTTAATAGGTGAATTACCAAAATGAAGATGGAATTCCAGAAGGAAATTTAAAAACCTCTCTGAGATCTAGCATCCTTTCCCTTGAAGTAATGAAAATATCATGATAGAGATGAACACTTGCAACACCACATCCATCCAGTATTTCCCATTCTTCTGGATTGGGATATTCCATTTATTTCACTTATAGAGCTTTCCTTGTTGCATATGCCAAATTGGTATTTCCTGAATGAGCCAGAAAAGCTCACGTTCATACTTTCATGGTTCTTGTTCTCTGCTGGTTCTACTCCACCATAACATGAATAGTAAAAAGCAAGAAATGTCTGACCAAGTGATACCCTAAGATTCACGCAGTGACTTAGCTTGCTATTTCATGTCTGTAATTTTCATAAACCCATCTAGCAGGAATTGTAAAACCAAAGTGTAGTAAAGCAGGCTAATTCAGCAGCTAGTGAGTTGTTTCAGCCTGTAGTAGACTCTTACTCCAAACTGCTTTTGAGGTTCATTCCACTTGCTAGGAAGTAGCTTCTTGGAAACACCTTTCGTCCCTCTGACCTCATGTATTTTTCCTGTCTCTCATTTTTCACTGACCCCGATCCCATATGACTCTAGCACCCCCCCTCATATATAGAGAGAGTGGACATGTCCAGAGGAACCTTTGTTTAGCAGCTTTGCTTTTCTTTTGTTGCATGGAAGCAGGAGTGATAGAGCTGGAGAGGGGAGTGCTTAGTGAACTAAGAACTTTAGATGGAGCAACATGAGCTTTTGGGGAGCTGATGTATTTAGAGGGTAGGTTTGAAGTCACCCGGTATATAGGATAGGCCTCCCTGGTGGCTCAGTGGTAAAGGATCTGCCTGCAATGCAGAAGACCTGGGTTCGATCCCTGGGTCAGGAAGATCCCCTGGAGAAGGAAATGGCAACCCACTCCAGTATTCTTACCTGGGAAATGCCTCCATGGAATCACAAAGAGTTGAACACGATTAAGTGACTAACAAAGTATATAAGATCCAGACATCTGGCTTGTCATATTGGAAAGGCTGATCCTAGAAAAGCCATTATTAATGGCGATTTTTAGAACCATGTTTGTTTAAGATTTTTCCTAATTATTAAACAGGTGAACGTGTGGAATACTTAATGAATAGGGTAGGACTGGATTTTCAACAGCCTGGGAAAGGCCTGCTCAGAAAAAAAACCCCAAAACAAAAAACTTTCATTGAATTAAATTCTTTGTGGTAGAGTGATTAAAGAGCTTGGTAGATTAATTCTGTGACTCCTTTGTGAATTTTGTATTCATGTGGAATGTGATCAGAGTCTGTAAGTAAGTTAATAACATCTTAATGCATTAAAAATAATACAAGAAAATTTCTAAATCCCACAAAGACTTTTTTCTGCAAGAGTTGCTAATGTTGATCAGAGATTTTATTAAAGTTAGATATGAGCTTTCCTGTCAGAGGAATTGCATTTCACCAGCAGAGTAAAAGGTCATAGTTTCCTCTGTTCAAATTTGTAAAGTTGAGCCAAGATCTCCAGGTTGCAAGTTTCCAAAAAGCAGATTCCAACAGAGACAGGTCTTGTGGAGACTCAGAAAGCATCTTGGCAGTGATCCTGAGGTCTCGGCTTATAAACAGACACTTCTCAGTCAGCTTCTTTTCCAGGCAGCCCCTTGCCGTGGGAGTCAGATAAGCATTTTAGGGCCTTTCAAGGCTGCTTCACCTGGTTACCCCTGGCAATGGAGGTCAGGAAGCCGACTGAATGAGACACTGACAAGAACTCTGATTTAGGAGCACAGAGATCTGCAGAACACTCAGCTTTGTCACGAACTAGCTTGTGACTTTTGACAAATCTCAAACTCTCATCTAAAAAAGGAAAATAAGCCAGCTAGACAATGATAAAGTAAAAGTGTTAGTCACTCAGTTGTGTCCGACTCTTTGCGACCCCCTGGACTGTAGCCTACCAGTCTTCTCTGTCCAAGGAATTCTGTAGGCAAGAATACTGGAGTGGGTTGTCATTCCCTTCTCTAGGGGATCTTCCCAACCCAGAGATCAAACCCACATCTGTTGACGTTTTCTGCATTGGCAAATGGGTTCTTCACTGCTCGTGCCACCTGGGGAGCCCACTAGATTGTGCGTGCTCCCTAATGTCCATATATTGAAGGACTTGTATGATACTGGAGAGAAATCCATCCATTCCAAGCTTGCAGCTTCTGACGAAGTCTCCCATAGGCTTTGCCATTCATGCTCTCAAGTGAATTATGATGAAAAAGCAAAAGGAAGTTTTGTTCTTTTGTGCTGCAGTTGCTACAGCAGGAGAAAGAATACAGCTGGAGGCAAGATTTGCCCTCCTGACTATAGTCTCATAGAAAGCCAAAGCCAAACTGGAAGCTTTTAGCTTTCTGCCAAACAGAAGTTTTTGGATTAGCCGCCCGGCTCCCAAGGTTGTGTATTTGGAACAAAACTATGCCTAACGTGATTCCTGTGCTTTCTAGTTGAAAATTAGCTAGCCCCCTCCAACTTCAAAGTCCCACTTTGTAATCAGATGCCTTCTATACAAAGGTGGCTCACTGTGGGTTATTTTCACCTTGGAGGAACTGTGGTTTTCCTCTTGTTTCATGCCTGCCTCTTCAATATCCTTGTGTTCCGTGCTTCCCTGCAGCTTCGGCATCCAGCATGACGGGAAGGAAAACGACTGTGAGCCCTTGGGCAGGCACCTGTACATCATGTCCCGCCAGCTGCAGTACAATCCCGCCCCGCTGACATGGTCCAAGTGCAGCAAGGACTATATCACTCGCTTCCTGGAGTAAGTGACCGCACATCTCAGCATAGCCTCACTCAGGGCTCTGAACACCGGAAGTCACTTTGAGTTCTACCCAAGACCTGGGAAAGCCTCAGTTCCTCTCATAGGTCATGTCAGGGTGGTAACAGTAACTGTAACAGGTAACTTCGCTTCTGCTCTCTGACTCTGACATCCAGGTGGGTTCTGCCTCCAGCTTCAGCCAGGTGAACACTCTGTCTCCCCCCACCCTCCTTCAGCTTTTTGTCATCTGAAAGGGGCTCTTTATGACCCAAGAGTGAGTTTGAGTCCCTGGGGGACTGGCAAGAATGACTAGGACAAGTCAGAAGTTGTCACCATACCCCACTGAGGGTAATATAATTTTTTTTCATTTTACCACTGCTTGTAAATATTTCTTAGATCACATCTGAGCAAACGGTGTGGGACTGTGATTTGCATTTACTTTTAGACAACTCTTACCTTGGACCTAGTAGGAATAAAGTTGTCTGAAAGGACATAGAACACTAGAGAAATAGAAGGTTTTCTTGAATGAAAAACTAAACCTTTCATTTAGAAGGAAATTGTAAGCCACTGCTCTCATTTCTATTCACTTGTTTTCAGCCGAGGCTGGGGGTTCTGTCTGGATGACATCCCCCAAAAGAAAGGCTTGAAATCCAACATCATTGCCCCTGGAGTGATCTATGATGTTCACCACCAATGCCAGCTGCAGTATGGCCCCAATGCTACCTTCTGCCAGGAAGTAGAAGTAAGTGTTGGGTATCTAGGTGCCTCTGGCGGGTATGTGCAGGGCTCGAGATGCAACATACTAAAGGAGGGCCAGGGAAATATTGGGAAATCCTTGTGGCTTAGCTGGTAAAGAATCTGCCTGTAATGTAGGAGACCTGGGTTCGATCCCTGGGTTAGGAAGATCCCCTGGAGAAGGATAAGGCTACCGACTTCAATATTCTGGCCTGGAGAATTACATGGACTGTATAGTCTGTGGGGTCGCAAGGGGTCAGACGCTAATGAGAAACTTGCACTTTCAAAGATCCAGAAATGGAAACTTTCTATTCATGGCAAGATGTCTGTAACTAGAAGGATTGAAGTTGAGATCATTCATATTCTTTGACCCACCTCCTTGGTATCCTTTACAACTGGGTGGTGGTTAAGAAAATGCTATAGTGCTTTTCAAGAATCACAGTGATTCACACCTGCAGACACCATAGCAACCAACTTAATCCCTGAAGTTGGTTCCTTTCCTAAATTTCCTATCTGGTTGCTGAGCACCTCCAGAGGCCAAGGTAGGAATAAGATTTATCCCTTATTCATTCTTCTCTATTTTCAACATCTAAGTGATAAGTCAAGCCCTGGTATTTAACCTGTGATTGAATCTGTGGCTCTGTCCTGTCTCTTCATTCTTATTACTGCTCTCCTGATTCCATCTCTCATTACCTCTCCTTACTATTACCTTTGAACTATTTGATCCAGAGATCAAATTGCCAACACTCATTTGATCATAGAAAAAGCAGAGAATTCCAGAAAAGCACCTACTTCTGCTTCATTGACTATGCTAAAGCCTTTGACTATGTGGGTCACAATGAACTGGGGAAAATTCTTAAAAGGATGGGTATATTAGACTCCTCCTCCTCTCACCTGCCTCCTGAGAAACCTTTATGCAGATCAAGAAGCAACAGTTAGAACCCTTCCTGAGGGCATTGAACAGTGGATATTATGCCACACAAATAGAAATTTAACTCTTGGCAAATGTGTTTTATCTCCCATTTCCATATGGCCTAGAATGGCTTACAGCCAACTGTTTATTTGTAATGACAATGTTCAGATTAAGTTTAAACTGAGGTTTCTTGAGTGATCACTTTCCATCAGTCTCATTCAGTAACAACCGTAGCATTTATTGTGCATATGTGGATGAACCTGTGTAGATTACACCATCATTGTAGAAATGCTTTTGTGCAAGTTTTGAAAAATACAAAAAAGCTCAGCCTCATATTTGTTTTCCAGAATGTTTGCCAGACACTGTGGTGCTCGGTGAAGGGCTTTTGTCGCTCCAAGTTGGACGCTGCTGCAGATGGGACTCAGTGTGGTGAGAAGAAGGTGAGGTGTCAGTGGGGTGCCAGGCTGAGGAAGGAAGGTGGGGATAGGGGGCTTATGTTCTTGGGCAGAGCTGGGGAGGAGGCCCTGGAGAGGAGCTGTTTCTGGGTGAATGCGGATCATCATACAGTCAGACTTGCCAGAGGAAAGGACTCCACTTCCACTATTCTCTTGAGCCTTCACTTGGGACAGGTAATTAGGGAGACAGGGCTGAGACCCAACCCACACTCCAATTACACAACATCTAGCCCACCTTTCCCTGATGAACTTTTGTGGAGTTTGTGATCAGTAACATCTGCTGAGCTTATCATCGACCTTCACTTTAACCTTTTCTCCCGCTCCATATTGAACATTGAGGGCTTCCCTGGTGGCTCAGATGGTAAAGAGTCTGCCTGCAATGTGGGAGACCTGGGTTTGATCCCTGGGTCTGGAAGATCCCCTGAAGAAGGGAATGGCAGCCCACTCCAGTATTCTTGCCTGGGAAATACTGTGAACAGAGGAGCTTGACGGGCTACAGTCCATGGGGTCGCAAAACTTCAGATACAAGTGAGTGACTAACACTTTCACTTTCGTATTGAACACTGGGAAGGACAAGTCAGTGGCTTCTTCATTCCAAGGATGTGATTTCAGACCATATGGTATCTTCTTGCTCATCATCTGCATGTGTGTGTGTTCAGTTACTTCAGCTGTGTCTGACTCTTTGTGACCCCACGGACTGTAGCCCTCCAGGCTCCTCTGTCTATGGGATTCTCTAGGCAAGCATACTGGAGTGAGTTGCTATGCCCTCCTCCAGGAGATCTTCCCGACCCAGGGATCGAACCTGCATCTCCTGCAGTGGCAGATGAGTTTTTTACTCACTGAGCCTCCTGGGAGGCCTGTTCATCATCTGACATGACTGCATTTCTTAAAGTCCTACCCATACCCAAGAACTCAGAGATGTTAGATGTCCAGACTACCTGAA
This sequence comes from Bos indicus x Bos taurus, assembly GCF_003369695.1. Classification (NCBI taxonomy): domain Eukaryota; kingdom Metazoa; phylum Chordata; class Mammalia; order Artiodactyla; family Bovidae; genus Bos; species Bos indicus x Bos taurus. The sequence continues at coordinate 39,912,617 of NC_040095.1, forward strand.
GACAGAGTAATACATGCTGTTCAAGAGCACAGTTTGGGTTTGTGTGGGCCTAGGGTTTATGTGTTTAGTGGGTGTCTTCATGTAGCTTGAGTAGGTCCTGACTCATCATTAAGATCATAGAGTTTAATCAAAATCCACAGTCATCAGAAATAATGAGGAAGAGGAGGCAAGCAGATGAAACACACCCAGATCCTCTGTGAAATGTGGCCATTTCTAACAACCAGCTCACATTTCTTGTTTCCCTTTTTGTATGTTCACCCTCCTAAACTGATAGTTGTTGAGGGAGTCACTTGAAGAGGGAGAGTGTGGAGTTTTTCCTGAGCCACTTGAAATACTAGAACTGGAAACAATGCAAAGAGTTATAAAAGAGCAGACATTTTTCTTGATATTAGAAAGAACTTCAACTTCTGTAAAAACTTGGGTTTTTCAACAACAAGCAGATTTTTTACAGAGGGGATGAGTTATCTGTTGCAAACATTAAATTCCCATAGAGGCTATGCTGCTAAGTTGCTTCAGTCATGTTCGACTCTGTGCAACCCCATAGACGGCAGCCCACCAGGCTCCCCCATCCCTGGGATTCTCCAGGCAAGAACACTGGAGTGGGTTGCCATTTCCTTCTCCAGTGCATGCAAGTGAAAAGTGAAAGTGAAGTCGCTCAGTCGTGTCCGACTCTTAGCAACCCCATGGACTGCAGCCCACCAGGCTCCTCCATCCAAGGGATTTTCCAGGCAAGAGTACTGGAGTGGGGTGCCATTGCCTTAGAGGCTATAGAGGAGTGCTATCATGGTGCCAGTCTACAAAATGTTTGTTATGGTTCTCAACAAGATAAGAAGCTTGCATCAGAAAGTAAATCAATTATATTACTGAACAGCTATGTTACTAAGCATACTCAGCTGATACACTTTCCATAGCAAGATTTTCTTAATAAAGGAAGCTAACATTCTGGCATGCAAGTCTGCCAATTACACTTTGAGTCATACTCCTTTCTCTGCAACTAGGCACATAACATTCCCTTTAATTCCTGAAATTCTCTGATTATAAAACCCAAGACTTTCAAGGGAAATTCTTTTATGAGATGCTCTTTGTTCTACATCTGATGTGTGACTGTAGGAAGTCTGCTTGATCAGGAAGAACTCGGTTCAGGCTGTGAGGGTTCCTGAGTCAGCTTGTTATGGAACCTTTCTGACATATGCATCTCCTGTCTCTTCCGTTTTCAGTGGTGTATGGCTGGCAAGTGTATCACAGTGGGCAAAAAACCAGAGAGCATTCCTGGAGGCTGGGGCCGCTGGTCACCCTGGTCCCACTGTTCTAGGACCTGTGGGGCTGGAGCCCAGAGTGCAGAGAGGCTCTGTAACAACCCTGAGTAAGTCAAGTCAAAGATGTTTTTCTTCCTTCCTTGAGCACTGGGAGACCAGTTGTGGATGGGGTGATGTCAGTGACCCCAAAACTCTCCAAGGAAACTAAGTAGGTTCCCAGAGACAAAGAGAGCCAGAATGAAGACTCATAGAGCATGAAGAAAAAAGTTTGTTTTTTTTTATTTCTTGCTTTGTCTCATTCTGGCTTGGTACTGGATTCGAACTTAGGTAACTAAACTGATTTCATCATTTGGAGAAATAAGCAAAAAATTTTTTAAAGTACAATCCATGTGAAAGTCTCTAGACGATTATATAATTAAGTCCTTTTAAATAACCCCATTCTATCAGTGAGGATTATCATACCCAATTTTACTGACAAGACACAGCTTTCTTTCCATTATAATGAATGTATAATTTTGTAAAAATAGTTTTCTTCTCTTGGGTAACTAATCATATATAGCTTGGCACATTTTTTGAGGATGATTATTTTTAATGTTTTAGATAAGAATTTTGTAAACCTCAGAGTTCTGTATTAGCCTGTTAAGGATTTCATAGAAGTTATTTCACAAGTTGCTTTCAATTTTTTAATCAAATTGCTTAATTTTTTTATATTTTAAGTTTGTATAATGATATTTTATGTGAAATATTCTGTTTTCTTGATTTCCAAATATATATATATTACATTCTTCATTTCACTATTTGCTGGTATACTAGTTCCTAAGTATTATTTTTTAGCAGTGTACATATGATGACTCCTATAAGTAGAAAATGTTTTAAACTTCTTTTATCTAAATTTACATTAGTCTGTGTTGAACAGTAAAAGTCACATATTTTAAAAGGCAAATGATATATATTAAAACAATTCCATCAGTATCTCAGTTCTAAATCTTACCTCCTTTTTATTATAAATGTATTACTGTGTATATATATATATGCATGTATATATACACATATAAACTATCTAACTATATATGTAATTTCTCCTAAAGGTTAATAAGTTAATATCTATGAATAACTCAACACACTAACTACTACATAAATTTGCAGTAAATGGTAGTTACTGTGACATCTTTATCATTTCCCATGCCTATAAGTAAGTGTACATTTGAGGGATTTGGGCAAAATTGTTTTAAAATCTTATTTTTTGTTAAAACACCAGGTTCCTGTGGCTTCAAAAATTCAAAATAAAGAATTTCTTATAGAATTGTTTTACAGAAAATCTTTATTTTATAATTTGTTTCAATGTGATCAGAAAAACTATTTCCATTTTTGTAATCAGGAAATACAAGCAATTTACTCCAGGATCTGTGGTCACTGTTGAGTATCAGCCACTGCCAGTCCTTAGCCTTCTTGGGAGGATGGTCAGCAATCCATGGTTGTCAGAAAAAGGACATTCCTGTTGAGGAAATGAATCCCTTAACTTGGCTTGAGGGGGAAAAAATGGTCCTAACTCCCATCTTAGAGGCTACAGTTTGTCATAGAGTCTCTTTGGGTGACTCCATAGAGTGATCATATCTGATCTCAGTAGCTGGTTTGCTTAAGTTCATTGAGAAGAAGGTCAATAAAAATACAGTCACAGATTCAGGTCAGTGCCTGACCAGCCAATGCTGACACTCTATCCTTGATTTATATTGGTCAGATGTCTAGTGAGAACCCAGCAGGGCTTGGCTCATAAAAGGCTCTTAGATGGAAATGAATTGGAGAGCTGCCAAGTCATAGAGTATCACTTCATCATCACAAATAGGAAACCACCAAGCCTAGCCTCAACTATGAAGTACAGTGCTTAGTTCTGCATACAGGGAATTGATGACTGTGAACTGCCTTGGTTAAAGAATTATCTTTGGGTGTGATAAGTATAGAAAGTGCCTCCAGCTGGATAACGAAATGTTATCCAGAGGAGAAAGAGGTTACTTTTGGCAGTAATTCAGATAGAATTCATGATGGAGATGGAAATAACATTTATTTGTCTTTAAAGGATGGGCAGTATGTAGACATTTAGAGAAGAGTGGAAATCTAGAAGCACGGCGGGGTGGAGGGGGGAAGCAAACAAGTCAGCTGGTATCACGGGAGCGGTGTGCAAATGAGAAGGAATGTGGGAAGAAACCATGTTCAGGTGAGGTAAGTCAGGATCATGATGGCCTTGAATGCCATCATGCTAAAGAGGCTGGACTGTATCCTATGGTCACAGGGTGCCATTATAGGTTTCTCAACAGGAAACTAAAATATTGGAGGTAATCATAAAAGTTAGCCAGAGAAGAATGTGTACAGTAGAAAAAAGAGAAAAGACAGAAATGGAGATAAGCGGGGACAGAGCATTTTTAACATAGAATACTGGCCTTTAAGGAAATTAGAGAGCAATTTGTGTGTTTCATGTGTAGACCAAAGTTCGGAGGGAAGTACTGCACTGGAGAAAGAAAACGCTATCGCCTGTGCAACATCCACCCCTGTCGCCCGGACACACCCACTTTTCGGCAGATGCAGTGCAGTGAGTTTGACACTGTTCCCTACAGGAATGCATTCTACCACTGGTTTCCGGTTTTTAATCCAGGTAAGGAGCTGTGATGGAATATTCCAGATCGAGGGCCACAGCCATTGTCAGAAAGCATTTATCCGTCAGGGTACTGTGATGCAGTACAGAGAAAAAAAGAGAGTAATGCCATCAAGAGTTTTATATTTTAAGAGGTGGAGACACTGACCTGGTTAAGTCAGTCAGTAAATGTTGAAGGTGACTATTCCAACTCCCTGCCAAGCTCTGTGGGAGTTAGAAGAGAATTTTATCAAACATGATGACTCACTTCAAAACAGCTGAGGTACAACTAAGCAATATGTGGGGCTTGTTGGGACACAGGAGGAAGCGCTTACTGATGATGTGTGGAACTGAATATAATTTTGACAGGAACTCAGTAAAGGTCATTATGGGTGTGGAGTAATTTCAAAATAGTCTTCCAAGGAAGCAGTTGACAATTCTTAAGCATGTGTCGTCTTTCTCCTGCAATAACGAAGGGGAAGGCATTCTAAGTAGAGTCAGCAATTCCCAGTGAGAGGAGAAAAGCACAAGGCAAGACAAGATGGTAGAAAATGTGAATCAGATCGCCAGTTCAGGGTCGATGCATGAGGCAGGGTGCTCAGGACTGGTGCACTGGGATGACCCTGAGGGATGGGATGGGGAGGGAGGAAGGAGGTAGGGTCAGGATGGGGAACACATGTACACCCATGGCTGATTCATGTGAATGTATGGCAAAAAACCACCACAATATTGTAAAGCAATTAGCCTCCAATTAAAAAAAAAAAAAAAAAAGAATGCACCCAGCATAAAAAAAAAAGAAAGAAAATGAATGAGAAACTTGATCGCAAATGAGTGAGAGCCAGCTTTGGGCCAGAAATCAACATTTTGTATCTATAGGACAACATGCTTACGTGCTAAATCACTTCAGTCATGTCTGACCCTTTGCGACCCTATGGACTATAGCCCGCCAGGTTTCTCTGTCCATGGGATTCTCCAGACAAGAATACTGGAGTGGGTTGCCATGCCCTCCTCCAGGGGGTCGAACCAGTTTCTCTTATGTCTCCGCACTGGCAGATGGGTTCTTACCACTAGGGCCACATAAGGGTACAATGTAAAATCAAGCATCTAAAGGAGGCACATCAGAGGATGAGGGCATAGTGGAGTTGGATAATGGAGCAGCAGCCTTGGCAGTGTTTCTCCTGAATCAGCACCAGTGACACGTTTTCTTCTGAAAATGAGGAAAACCCATTGACCTTTAACTAGACTATCAAAGAGGATCTGTGCTTTTCATTGTTATTCCAGTAGAGAATGAAAGAAAAGATGTTCCTGAGTTAAGGAAATTTGAAACAACATAGTGAAAAGTAACCACATTTCTTTTGTGTGTGATTGTTAAGTTTCTGAAATCCAGTATAATAGAACACAAGAGGACTCCCAGGTATCGGCCAATGAATAAAAATTACATATATGGACTGTTAGGAAAATGATACAGTCAATTGATTTTGAAAAAAAGTGCTTTTCCTACTTTGTGTCTCCAAAATACCCTGATGGCTGTTGGTTGTCATGGGCAACATCTGCTCCTTGTCTCCCATTGTTTAGCGTCATTCATGCTCGAGAGGAGTGAGTCATTTGGTTTTTGGTGCAATTTTACTTCCTGATCTAAGCACCTGAATACAGAAAAGCTCTTGTATATACTCATGTGGGTGCAAAAAAAAAAAAAAATAGTGATGAAAGGTATAGCCAGTTGGTACTACCTATACCTATATTTTGGAAATTCTGCTTTGTTAGAACTAGTTGCATCAGTAATACTAGAGACCCTGAATGAGCAGAACTAAAATGGCATAGCTGCCTCAGTGTTGTGACAGGTGCTTAGTTTGGAGTCCCCACACCTGCCAGATTCAGGGTTGGATTTGTGTCTGCTGGACTCTGATGGCTCAAGTAGCTGGACTTAGAATAAAAAGATTTGGTTCAGCTTAACTTTTCATTGATTTATAAGCAGTGATTGTGTGCAGAGACATCACTTTGCTGACAAAGGTCTGTATAGTCAAAACTATGGTTTTTCTACTAGTCATGTATGGATGTGAGAGTTGGACCATAAAGAAGGCTGAGCACTGAAGAACTGATACTTTTAAACTGTGGTGCTGAAGAAGACTCTTGAGAGTCCCTTGGGCATCAAGGAGATCAAACCAGTCAATCCTGAAGGAAATCAACCCTAAATATTCATTGGAAGGACTGATGCTGAAGCTCCTATACTTTGGCCACCTGATGTGAAGAGCCTACTCATTGGAAAAGATCCTGATGCTGGGAAAGATTGAGGGCAGGAGGAGAAGGGGATGACAGAGAATGAGGTGGTTGGATGGCATCACTGACTCAATGGACATGAGTTTGAGCAAACTCAGGGAGATAATGAAGGACAGTGAAGTCTGGGGTGCTGCAGTTCATGGAGTCACAAAGAATTGGATACAACTTAGTGACTGAACAGCAACAAAGTGTGTGCTTCCTTTTTGCATAACATAGAAGTAGGTATTAAAGAAATGAGAGTTATGAAAGTAGAAACAGATTTCATTCACTTTTGGAGTGATTGTTTTGCATCTGTAACTAGTATTGAGACTCTGTATACCATGTGAGGGAATTATACTGAGTGCCATCTGCTTAACTCGTCTGCCTGGGCTGTAAGCCTCCATTCTCTATCTCAGTGGTTTTCTTATAGGCTCCTGTGATATTATTTGAGCTCTAAACTGAGTAGCTACTATCTTGACCAACACACTGACTTCTGTCCCACTATCAAACTCTGTACTACAGAGTTGCTATTACTTGCTTAGTTGATGGGCATCCTTGGTGACAACAATGTGGTGTTCATGACAACAGCTCCATGCAGAGCACTCGATCTGTACCAGGCAGTGAGTACTTTATACCTTCCCAGGCTTCCCTTAGAAGCCACCAGAGGATAAACTCCATGTACAGCAGAGTTTTGGCAGATTTGCTGAGCAGCCAATGGCAGAAGAATCATCATAGATGCAAACATTTGGAATAAGCATACAGACTCCATCAAACCTTTTAGTTTTCAAATTCTGTTCCAGGGCTTCTAAAAATGTTTGATTCTAATTTCATTTTCTAAAAAATTAATTTAATTGAAAAATTAGTTTTTAAAAATGCAGTAAGGAATAATGCTTACATTCAAAAAATAGTATATGTTGAGTTTTAACATGTTGAAAACCATCAGTATATTAACTTATACATATTAATTTGGTTTTCTACAGACCTTAGAATAAAAGTCTCCCATCAACACAATTCAATTGAGAAATATCCTGAGATGACAGATCAAGTTGTTTTAAACTGTTATCATATCATTTACAGCCATTTGTGTGAGTCAAGATTTTTCTTTTTTTTTTTTAAATTAAATTTGTTTATTTTAATTAGAGGCTGATTACTTTACAATATTGTATTGGTTTTGCCATACATCAAGATGAATCCGCCACAGGTGTACACATGTTCCCAATCCTGAACCCCCCCTCCCACCTCCCTCCCCATACCGTCCCTCTGGGTTATCCCAGTGCATCAGCCCCAAGCTTCCTGTATCCTGCATCGAACCTGGACTGGTGATTCGTTTCTTATATGATATGTCCATCAGCAGATGAATGGATAAGAAAGCTGTGGTACATATACACAATGGAATATTACTCAGCCAGTAAAAAGAATACATTTTAATCAGTTCTAATGAGGTGGATGAAACTGGAGCATATTATACAGAGTGAAGCAACCCAGAAAGAAAAACACCAATACAGTATACTAATGCATATATATGGAATTTAGAAAGATGGTAACGATAACCCTGTATGGGAGACAGCAAAAGATGTATAGAACAGTCTTCTGGACTCTGTGGGAGAGGGAGAGGGGGATGATTTGGGAGAATGGCATTGAAACATGTATAATATCATATAGGAGTCAAGATTCTTCAATGCTGTACAAACAAACAAACAAAAGTTGACACTAATGGTAAAGAACCCACTTGCCAATGCAGGAGACTTAAGAGACTTGAGTTCTTTCCCTGGGTTGGGAAGATCCCCTGGAGGAGGGTATGGCAACCCACTCCAGTATTCTTGCCTGGAGAATCCCCACCCATGGACAGAGGAGCCTGGCAGGCTATGGTCCATAGGATCGCAGAGTCAGACATGACTGAAGCAACTTCACGCATGTGAAAACAAACAAAAAAAACCCATAGAAAAAAATTAGATGCTGCAACCATGCAAGTCTGTAACTGCCATCTGTAAACTTGATTTCAAATTTTTCTGTTCATCTTAATAGTCTCTTTGGATCCTACTGAACTATTTTTAAGCTTTATGTACTTGAACTTACAAAATTTATGCTTCATAGAATTCTGACTTTTTTAATCTGCTTTATTTGCAAGATCTTATTTGAAAAAAGAAAAATAATTTTTCTGCCTAAAGGGTTTGAAAAGTCCTAATTTAGATCAACTTATTTTCCAGTATAGGCATTTTCTTTACCAGCTCTCCTAGCCAAAAAAAAAAAAAAAAAGGCAGCCAAACTCCCCTTGATCACATTCATGGGAGCACCAGCATGAAGAGATGTGGCTATATGTTTTTTCACTAACCCCCATCCCCATGCTTCAGAGATGAAGCAACTTCGTCACAGAGAGGACAATAACTTAGGGTTATAGAATCTTATATAATGGAGGTGGAATTGAAGAATAAAGTCTGTTTGATTAAGAAGCTGAGATACTTACTCTAATTTATGTAGATTCTTAGGGACTTGATTAGCCTATGTTAATCAGAAATATGTCTATGTCCTTCATCTTCTATTCAGTTCAGTTCAGTTACTCAGTCATGTCATGACTGAGCATGACATGAATCACAGCACGCTAGGCTGCCCTGTCCATCACCACCTCCCAGAGTTCACTCAGACTCACGTCCATCGAGTCAGTGATGCCATCCAGCCATCTCATCCCCTGTCATCCCCTTCTCCTCCTGCCCCCAATCCCTCCCAGCATCAGAGACTTTTCCAATGAGTCAACTCTTCGCATGAGGTGGTCAAAGTACTGGAGTTTCAGCTTTAGCATCATTCCTTCCAAATAACACCCAAGGCTGATCTCCTTCAGAATGGACTGGTTGGATCTCCTTGCAGTCCAAGGGACTCTCAAGAGTCTTCTCCAACACCACAGTTCAAAAGCATCAATTCTTCGGCGCTCAGCCTTCTTCACAGACCAACTCTCACATCCATACATGACCACTGGAAAAACCATAGCCTTGACTAGACGGACCATTGTTGGCAAAGTAATGCCTCTGCTTTTCAATATGCTATCTAGGTTGGTCATAACTTTCCTTCCAAGGAGTAATTAGGGGATGGCAAAGACCTTATCTTGGTGCTATCACTTTCTTGGAATCTCTCTTCCTATTTTGGATGTTTTTCTCAGCACCTCCAAATAACTCCTCATTAAGGCTAATTTTTTAGTTGTTGCTTCTAAATATCTCAGCCCTAGTAATGCTTGCTGCCAGTGAGGTTTCCAGCCAATGTGAAGGATCTGACATGAGGTCAGACCTTAGTCTGCATCTCCTGAAACAGGATCTTTCAGGAACATCTTTAAGGAATTGTTGCAGTTATGTTCCCTAGGAAACAGATTCTGAGACGGATACTAGCATGTAGGAAGTTCAACAGGTGCAGAAGAAGAGGGAAGGAAAAGGGGTTAGGCAGGGATAGAACCCAGGCTACAGTGCAGTCTCAGCTGAGGGCTTCTCCACCCCCATGGGAGCTCTACAGCTGGAAGGACCTTCAGAGTTGCCACAGTTGGTCATGTACCACAACTACTGAGCCCCGTGTGCCGCAAGAGAAGCCCCCGCAATGAAAAGCCTGCTCACTGCAACTAAGAGAGTAGCTGCCATAAGAGAGAAAGCTCATTCATAGCAATGAAGACCCAGTGTTCAAATGAGAATGTCAGTGTGGTGAGCATCCCAGGAGATCTTCTAGCCATATGGCTCTCATTTCACAAACTAGGAATCTATAGCTTACGGAGGGAAAATGATGGAATAATAAGGATGATGTTTGTGGACATCTCAAAACCATTCACAGCCCTCCTCCCCTTCACTTTCCTCTACAATTGAAAAGGGAAAAGTAGAAGACTTGCTAACCTGTATTCCCTAGAGCCCCAATTCCAGCCAAAGGATAAAGTGGGCAGCCTCACTGGGTCAGGCCTCTGAGAAGGATTTTAGTGGTTTTGATGCAGCGGCCCTCAGCCCCAATCCCATCTTTCTGCCTTTCACTCTTCTCTTGCTGCCTGTCCTATTGCATCCACGCTCAGACAGCTAAGAGGGAGATAGAAGGAGGATAGCCCCCAAATTTCTGTTATGTGGGGAAAATAAACTGCTGCCCTTTAAAACAAGGCAGCACATTTTTTGCTACTTTGCAGAAAAACATATCACTATCTGATAATGAGAACAGACGGCTTCCCTGGTGGCTCAGTCGGTAAAGAATCTGCCTGAAATGCAGGAGACCCAGGTTCAGTCCCTGCGTCAGGGAAGATTCCCTGGAGAAGAGAATAGCTACCCACTCCAGTATTCTTACCTGGAGAATTCCATGGACAGAGGAGCCTGGCGGGCTGCAGTCCATGGGTTGCAATAAGTCAGACACAACTGAGCAATTAACACTTTCTTTCAATGAGAACAGCTTATATTAAACTTATATCATTATTTATTCTGTACACATACTTCACTCAACACTTTATATGCATTTTCTTATTTTTAACTCCATAAGAAAATCCTACGTGGAAATTTAAGTTTTTGACCTAATTTTTATGGATATGCTAATAGATTTAAAGAATAAATAACTTCTTAAATTCATACTATACAATAGAGCCAAGAGTTAGCCCAGGCTACACTCTGCAGCCTAAACATTAACCGTGAAAACAGAGACGGGGATAAGTCCATTATCTTAAGAACAACGCATTGAATTTTAAATTTTACCTACGGTGATGTTCATGTGTTTTTTTTAAGATAGATGATTTTATAGCCAAGGGGCTGTGGTGGGAAGAAAAGAGCCCCAGTGACCAGTGACTGCTTGTATTATGACAAATGCTAGGTTTATTAAACTTATGTCTCTTGCTTTGAAAATCAATTTTTTTAAACATTTAAGCATTATGTCAAAGTAATTATGTTTGGTAAACAATTTAAGTTGACAGTCCAAATTTAGTGTCACAGTTCCTAACCATTTTAAGTAAAAGAGCATAAACATACAGTAAACATTACTAAACATACAGCAAACATTACTACATTCAGCCTCATCTAAAACATCAGTGAATTGGGTTTAATTCATTTTTAACAATTCTACTCCTATTTTCATCCTTTCTATGGTTATAGTAGAATATATTAATTTTAACACCTTCTAATGTTTAATATATATTTTTATATATTTGGAGATTACAATATTACCTTATCAGAAAGTGAAATAATACTATTTTAGATCAGCCAAATTTACAGAGTTTTGGTAATTATTTGACTGATTTTGGGTTGGATTTTGGGTCAGGACTTTTTGTTTCTTTTTTTTTCCCCTCAAGCTGATCTGAGCCTGTTCTTAAACTGGGCTTCTTTTTTAAGTTAAATGTTACTTGTTAAAACAACAAAACATTTTAAATTATGCCTTTTGCTTAAGGTTGAGTATTTCTTAGAACCTGGCAAGAAGCTGCACACACACACATCACAGATTTCTTCTGCAGGTGCACGTGCCCCACTGCCCATCAGCCTTCACTGAGAAGGCACAAGTGAAAAGAGAAAGTCAGTTGTGTCCGGCTCTTTGCAACCCCGTGGACTTTACAGCCCATGGGATTCTCCAGGCCAGAATACTGGGGTGGGTATCCTTTCCCTTCTCCATGGGATCTTCCCACCCCAGGGATCGAACCTAGGTCTCCCACATTGCAGGCAGATTCTTTACCAGCTGAGCCACCAGGGAAGCCCAAGAACACTGGAGTGGGTAGCCTATCCTTTCTCTAGTGGACCTTCCTGACCCAGGAATCGAACCAGGGTCGACATAAGTGCAGATGTACAATTATTAAGAGTTTTAAGACATGAGAACAGAGCTTTCAACCAAGTGTGAGGCCCTGGGTGACTGCACAGGAGTCATACCCAAGGAGCCCTGCCCTTAAACGGATTTTAGAAACTGGATTTTTTTAAATGGTGAAGCTCAAATTGCAACCTACTGACGGAACGTGAGATGCCTGCAAAATTTTCCTTGACCTAAGAAGTCATTTATATCCCTCTTAGCAAGTTTTAGTTTCATTTCTAATGATCACTTTTGCAGATCATTATCCAAAAACGTTGGGCTGCCCTGTTTCAGCAAAACTGAAAATGCAGCCTTTAATTCAGAGAGTACATTCAGTTCCCTCAGCTTCCTTTGAGAGGATTAGTCAGACAGTGTGAAGGCAGAGCTCACCAGTCCATTAGTTTTAGAGTTTTCACTCAGCTTAACTGCAAATGCATAGAAAAGCTGGAGGGGAAATACCACATGAGCTGGACGAAAAAGGTGTGTGAGGAAAGATGAGTGTACCTGAGGTGGTAAAACACTCCACTCTGGATCTTGTGGAAGAAGTGAGTTCGGTGTCGGTACAGACTCTCTGATCGTTGTGGTGACCTTTGAGAACTAAGATCACCCATTGCTACTCTTACCCCTTGTGCAGGGCCCTGTGTCACAGGCCCGCCTGATGACATGACTCAGAAAGCCGTGAAAGACAGAGGCCAGAGGAAAGGGCAGGGAAACAGGACTCCAGGGCCGCCTTGAAAACTGCCTCAGAACCCTGAACCTTGAGTTCACAATGGCTGCTTTCGAGTACAGGTTCCTTCTGGCCTTGGGCACGACAATAGGTCATAGGTGTGCAGGTTCTGGGAGTCACAGCAGTGGGTCTGTGTTTTGCTCTTGCTTTTAGCACAGATTATTTACTAGGTATTCTTAGACTCCATAGTGCATGCTCAGTTGTCCAACTCTTTGCGTCCCCATGAACTGTAGCCCTCCAGGCTCCTCTGTCCATGGGATTTCCCAAGGAAGAATACTGGAGTGGGTTGCCATTTCCTCCTCCAGAGGATCTTTCTGACCCATGGATCAAACCCTTATCTCCTACAGCTCCTGCATTGCAGGAAGATTCTTTACCACTTAAGCCACCAGGGAAGCCCTAAGACTCCATAGGCCAATGAACTTACGTTCCATAGAAATCTATGTTTCTTCCTTGCAGTGTACTTCAGTTAGCCTGTCTAACCATAAAGGATGTGCTAATCCAGTATCACAGAAGGAAGATGAAAGGAAGGATTGAAATGAGGGCCTTTCTTCATGGAATGAGACCTTCCCCATTGTCTTGATTGACGGCCAAGATATTATTTATAAAAGAAATATATGCTTCTTATTTTAAAATGCAAGCATATATAATAAAATGAATTCTTCTTAGCCCAGCACACTTACCCCTCAGAGGCAAGCGTTGTTAACAGCAGATTTCCATTTACACACAAATGGACTCATATTTTGCCAGTTCTGCTAGTTTTCCACTCATGGAGTGGAACACTATTACCTTATTCCTCTTAGTGACTGCATTAGCCTTCCATTATGTAAATGCAGCTTAATTGATGTGTCTGTTTCTTCCTGGATAAACAGCTGCCACGAACATCCTTGACCTCTGTCACTAAGTTCAAAGTTCATTTTTTAATATATAGTTTTTAAAATTTACTTTTGGTTGTGCTAGGTCTTTGTTGCTACATGGCCTTTCTCTAGTTGCAGAGAGGGGAGTGCTACCCTTTGTTACATTGGTGGGCTTCTCACTGCGGTGACTTCTGTTGCTGAGCACAGGCTCTAAGGCATGCAGGCCTCATTAGTTGTGGCACCTGGGCTTGGTTGACCAGGGTGTGGGGATCTTCCCAGATCAGAGATCAAACCCGTGTCCCCTGCACTGGCAGGTGAATTCTTACCCACTGGACCACCAGGGAAGCCCCTCAAGGCTCATTTTTATGACTGAGTGGATGATCTCTCAGGATGGAGTTGAACTTTTTGCCACTCTGTCCAGAACTTTCTCCCTAACAGTGTTGATCACTGCCACGGCTGTTACTAAGTACTCATGGGTTAAGAGCCTTTTCTGAGTATAATAATCTACTAGTATTCACTGGGAAAGGTTAATGGTAATCACATTAAAACAACTGCTGTATGCCAGATACCTTATTCCAGGTTTCAGGGTGTTATCCTTTGACAGTCCCTTCCATGCAAAGACCAGGAAGGCCCTGGGCAGGATGGAAGCATCAGGGCTGGAATTTGAACCCCTATGACTCTAACTCCAAAGGTCGTGTGAAGGACAGACTCCCAGGTTGTGCTTATTTCTGCTCCTCTTTCTCCTTTCGGTCCTCACCAGCATGTGTCCTGGCTCCTCTTTCTCACAGCGTGCTTGGTGGTAGTAGCTGATCAATGCACAGATGCCTGCAGTGCTCTTGAGGACATCGCAGTCTGGTTGAGGGGATTGTAAAATCTGTAGTCTTAGGAGCACAGAGCTGTGGAGACCTCAACAGGCATTGTAGGAGTGGAACAGCTTTGAACCAGGCCCACAGTCGCAGAAAAGGAAAGTCATGGGGCCACCTACTGACCTAGCACGGTGTAGAAGTCTTTATATGAAATTGACAAGACAGTAATTGTTTAGAAAATAGTAAAACAAAGCATGAAATCAGTGCAGAATTGATTAGAAATGGCATCATGGAATAATCTGAAGGAGAAGAGGATATTTCAAGAAAGATTTGTGTATGTGTGGGAAACAGAATTTGAGCCCGCATTACAAAACACAGGTCTTTTGACTGTTCTGAAAGAGGATTGGAATGATAAATGCATAGCTTATGGGGCAAGGACCTTCAGAATTCACCAGGTCATGATAAGGAGGTAAAATCAACAACCATGGCAGCTGTCATTTGTCAAACACTTACTGTACACCAGGTACCACACTGAGTGCTTGACACACAATCTCTGCCTTAATCTTCACATTTACCCTGCAAAGTAGATATCATTATCCCCAATTTTCAGATGAGGAACTGAGTCACAGAAAGATTAAGTAACTTTCTCAGGGTAATATTAGACCTTCATGAATTTTTATGTCTCTGCTCTCTGTAGAAGTCATGGCTCCAGAGGCTAGTGATTCTCACCATATTTAAGACCCATGAAAGATTTTTAAAAAGGAGTTCAGTGAGTATTCTGTCAAGTTTGTTTCTCAGATGTGATCTGTGAATAAATGCATTGTCTAAGAGGAAAAAGAGTGGTTACTTGAAAGGTCTCATTAAAGCATTTCTTTTTTGTTAAAAATAATTGTGTGTGTGTAGGTTAGGGGCTAATAGAGTGAGCGCTAAGCTGAATCATCGGGTTTTACTCCGTCACTCATACTGTGAGATCTTGGAACACTTAATCTCTCTGGGCCTAAAATTTTCTCTTCTAAATGAAGATAATGATAAAACTAACATCCTCGGGTGGTTGTGATTGTTAGAATGAGATAACATAACGAATGCAAAGCACAAGATCTGGCAAATAATGTTCAGGTAATGCACTGGCTGTTATTTTAACAAGCAAAAATTCCTGTTAACTCACTAAATAACACCCACCAAATCTCTGAATAGTTGTATCCTTCAGGAAGTGAGTCAAACAGCACAAGCCCAGAGGGAATATAACTAAGGCAAACATTGGAACTTCACCACTTTGGAATTCAAAATGCCTTTGGATGGGGGTTTTACTGGCTGCAAAGACCCATTTTTACAACCCTGAGAGTGAGTGTTTTCTTAAAATTTGCACCCGTAGGCACCTCTGGGCTTCCCTGGTGGCTCAGCTGGTGAAGAATCCACCTGCAGTGTGGAAGACCTGGGTTTGATCCTGGGGTTGGGAAGATCCCCTGGAGAAGGGAACGGCTACCCACTCCAGTATTCTGGCCTGGAGAATTCCATGGACTGTATAGTCCATGGGGTCACAGAGAGTCAGATGTGACTGAGTGAATTTCACTTTTCAGTTTAGGCACCTCTAGTCCCAGCCCTCCCAGCAGGCTGAACAGGTAATTCCTTTAGAAAAGCTCCACAATAATTCAGGGGTGCTTCCTCTTTGGGTTTAATGTGTCCCGATATCAATACAAAATCTCAAATCTAAATTCTAAAGCTCAAATCAAAGCCTCATTTAAAAGTGCTTCCCCAGCCTCCATCCTTCTGCTTGACAGGCTGATATTTCCGTGGTTGCTTCCCAGCTCACTTGGACTCAGCACACCTGGGTGGATGCTCTCATCTCTGAAAGAGTAAAATTGTTCCCAGGTGGCTCCTCTAAGCACTGCTATTCCAGTTCAGGCAGTGACAGAGCTAATCATGCTGCCAGGAGTGAAGATTTACAGTAACCCTGGGCTATGCCTTGTTCCTGGAATCTTCTGGTCCTTTGCTGTTGGCGCTTTGTGCAGTGATCGCTCCAACTCATGTTAACTTCATTCGTATTCTCAGACAAATTATCCACTGCACTTTATATAAAATCAGTTGGTATTCTTTATGCACTTTTACCTTTCTCCTTTGAGTTTTGAGCAGATGCTTTAGAAGCTCTGACTCAAATTTCTCCCGAGTTTCTGTGTTTGAGTTTTGCTCATAGTTAGATCTGTGTAAGTTGTACATTTTTATTTCTTCACCATGTGGATCATGGCATCCCTGAGTACCCACACCTAGAGCTGTGCACACTGGCTTGCATTTGGGGCCCAGCCACACTGTGTAAGTTGTACATTTTTATTTCTTCACCACGTGGATCATGGCATCCCTGAGTACCCACACCTAGAGCTGTGCACACTGGCTTGCATTTGGGGCCCAGCCACACTGAGGTGTGTTCATGGCAAATGGACTGATGGCTGGTCTCATAAAACCCTCAGCTGGTCACAACACCAAGAAATTAACAGCACGTTCCCCAGGAAACAGACCCAGAAGAGATCCCAAAAAGACATTTCTGAAGGGGATAATCTTAGATTTTTAACTTAAAAAAAAAAGACATAATATTCAAAGAAAATTACTATTTGAACTCTTATTATATACACATATAGGGCTTCCTAGGTGTCCTAGTGGTAAATAACCCGCCTGCCAATGCAGGAGACCTAAGAGACACGGATTCGATTCTTGGGTCATGGAAGATCCCCTTGAGGAGGGCATGGCAACCAACTCCCGTATTCTTGCCTGGACAATCCCATAGGCAAAGGAACCTGGCAGTCTACAATCCATAGAATGGCAAAGAGTCGAACATGACTGAAGCGACTTAGCATGCATGCTGCTGCTGCTGCTGCTAAGTTGCTCAGTCATGTCCGACTCTGTGCGATCCCAGAGACGGCAGCCCACCAGGCTCCACCGTCCCTGGGATTCTCCAGGCAAGAACACTGGAGTGGGTTGCCATTTCCTTCTCCAATGCAGGAAAGTGAAAAGTGAAAAGTGAAAGGGAAGTCACTCAGTCGTGTCTGACTCTTAGTGACCCCGTGGACTGCAGCCTTCCAGGCTCCTCCGTCCATGGGATTTTCCAGGCAAGAGTACTGGAGTGTGGTGCCATTGCCTTCTCCGAGCATGCATGCATGTACATGTATTACCTATTAAAATTTTTAAGGCAATTTATGTTTTGAAAGTTATCTCCTTTTCTGGTTATTCTAAGTACTTACAAATAGATATGAATTTTATTATATAAATCTTTAGAACATTTATATGTGGGAGATCATCCATCTTCATTCACAAGTGAACAGAAAATTGGGCCTTAAAATGGATTCAATGCAGGACCTAGCACAGTGGGAGGGACCACTGTGATAAGCAGGTTGGCTTCTGCTTTGGATAAAACACAGATCTTTTGTTTCTATGTGGTTGTAAACCTGTGTCCAAGGACTTCTTGAAGAGAGTAAGGGAGAATATTTGTTGGGTTGGTTTATGATAGAGGCAGTGGTATTAGCAATGAGCTGGCCCGCATGGAAGGATCTCCCACAGTGGTCTGCTTACTTTGCTGCAAAGAGTAGGCAAGCATCATGCTTGTCTGGAGCCTGGCACCTCTGGTTTCTACTACTTATTTTCTAGGTTAACCCCAGATACTCAGTACCTTATTTTTATAAGCACAGTTCAACATTGGGTTGAAAGGTCTCCTCATTTGTTACAAAAGATAGCATTTTAAAGCAGTCTTCCCAGTTTTATTTATTGTAAACCTCTTTAAAAGAAAGAAGTCCCCATTACAGCATGTGTCATAGAAAGGTGGAAGATGGGAATCTTCAGATTGATGACACCTGGGGGGTCCTGTGTACAAATCCTGGGGGAAGGGTGCTGAGCTGGGAAGCTAATTTGCGAGCTTTTGTCCCTTTTTCACTTCAGCACGTCCTTGTGAGCTCTACTGCCGACCCATAGATGGCCACTTTTCCGAGAAAATGCTGGATGCTGTCATTGATGGTACCCCTTGCTTTGAAGGCGGCAACAGCAGAAATGTCTGTATTAATGGCATGTGTAAGGTATTGGGTATGTTTCCTTAATCTACAACTTTTATAAAATCGTGACTTTTTATTAATTTGGAAAGTTAAATGTTTTAATCTTTTGCTTTTGTGGTATTTGCATGTGGACTGGTATTTTTATACAGTCTGAGACAAGACTTTTCAGTGTTCATCAAGGTCACAGTTAGAAACCAAATGTCCTCCTGCTGTTGTCTTCGTTTCTTGAGCTGTTGACGCGCTCTGTGATATTTCAGGCATGGAGCTGAGCCAAATTGAAGAAGAATCAAATTATTCTTCTGAGGAATAATTCTTTGGAGGAATTATTAGGAAAAGGCAACTCGAATTATTTCAGTGGCTTTGAATTACTCATTGGTTACTTGCCAACAGTAAATTTGAGGAAAAACTAATAAACAACTCTATAGTGTTTTTCACAAAGCATTTTGATATTTAATTCACCTTGATCACCAACATGATCACCTTAGAAAGAGAGATGGCATGACAGATAATTATAAACCAGGTCTTCTGATATCAGTTTAACTTTTCACATTGACTCCATTAGGAAACTCTTGCCTTTATATAAATTACTTGGGTCTGATTTTTAATCAGACTCGGCATCACGGGCTCAATGGATATGGGTTAGAGCAAGCTCTGGGAGTTGGTGATAGACAGGGCAGCCTGGTGTGCTGCAGTCCATGGGGTCACAAGGAGTCAGACATGACTGAGTGACCAAACTGATTTTTTAATGCCTTTATATGTACAACCACTGAGGAATTTCTCCCATTGCTTACAGTCTATTTTGCAAGGAACTAAGGAACAAGTTTTGAGATCCAGTACTTGGTCATGAACCTCAGTTTAAAGAGGAGGTGTTTTGGGGACATCCCTGATGGTCCCATGATTAAGACTCAGTGCTTCCACAGCTGGGGGCACGGGTTTGATCCCTGGTCAGGGAACTAAGATCCCACATGCCATGCACCATGGCCAAAAATAAATGAAGAGAAGGTGTTTTTAATCAATGAAAGAAAAGCTATATGAAAATAACTAAGTGTTAGTAAAGCATAAGGGCTTGTTTTCTTCAAGAAAATTAGAGATACCAAGGGAACATTTCATGCTAAGATGAGCTGGATAAAGGACAGAAATGGTATGGACCTAACAGAAGCAGAAGATATTAAGAAGAGGTGGCAAGAATACACAGAAGAACTGTGCAAAAAAGATCTTCATAACCCAGATAATCACGATGGTATAATCACTCATCTAGAGCCAGGCATCCTGGAATGTGAAGTCAAGTGGGCCTTAGAAAGCATCACTACAAACAAAGCTAGTGGAGGTGATGGAATGCCAGTGGAGCTATTTCAAGTCCTTAAACATGATGCTGTGAAAGTGCTGCACTCAATATGCCAGCAAGTTTGGAAAACTCAGCAGTGGCCACAGAACTGGAAAAGGTCAGTTTTCATTCCAATCCCAAAGAAAAGCAATGCCAAAGAATGCTCAAACTACCGCACAATTGCACTCATCTCACACGCTAGTAAAGGAATGCTCAAAATTCTCCAAGCCAGGCTTCAGCAATACGTGAACTGTGAACTTCCAGATGTTCAAGCTGGTTTTAGAAAAGGCAGAGGAACCAGAGATCAAACTGCCAACATCTGCTGGATCATCGAAAAAGCAAAAGAGTTCCAGAAAAACATCTATTTCTGCTTTATTGACTACGCCAAAGCCTTTGACTGTGTGGATCACAACAAACTGTGGAAAATTCTGAAAGAGATGGGAATACCAGACCATCTGACCTGCCTCTTGAGAAACCTATATGCAGGTCAGGAAGCAACAGTTAGAACTGGACATGGAACAACAGACTGATTCCAAATGGGAAAAGGTATACATCAAGGCTGTATATTGTCACCCTGCTTGTTTAACTTATGTGCAGAACATCATGAGAAACACTGGGCTGGAAGAAGCACAAGCTGGAGTCAAGATTGCCGGGAGAAATATCAATAACCTGAGATATGCAGATGACACCACCCTTATGGCAGAAAGTGAGGAGGAACTAAAAGGCCTCTTGATGAAAGTGAAAGTGGAGAGTGAAAAAACTGGCTTAAAGCTCAACATTCAGAAAATGAAGATCATGGCATTCGGTCCCATCACTTCATGGGAAATAGATGGGGAAAGAGTGGAAACAGTGTCAGACTTTATTTTTTTGAGCTCCAAAATCACTGCAGATGGTGACTGCAGCCATGAAATTAAAAGACGCTTACTCCTTGGAAGGAAAGTTATGACCAACCTAGATAGCATATTCAAAAGCAGAGATATTACTTTGCCAACAAAGGTCCATCTTGTCAAGGCTATGGTTTTTCCATTGGTCATGTATGGATATGAGAGTTGGTCTGTGAAGAAGGCTGAGCGCCGAAGAATTGATGCTTTTGAACTGTGGTGTTGGAGAAGACTGTTGAGTGTCCCTTGGACTGCAAGGAGATCCAACCAGTCCATTCTGAAGGAGATCAGCCCTGGGATTTCTTTGGAAGGAATGATGCTAAAGTTGAAACTCCAGTACTTTGGCCACCTCATGCGAAGAGTTGACTCATTGGAAAAGACTCTGATGCTGGGAGGGATTGGGGGCAGGAGGAGAAGGGGATGACAGAGGATGAGATGGCTGGATGGGGTCACTGACTTGATGGACGTGAGTCTGAGTGAACTCCGGGAGTTGGTGATGGACCGGGAGGCCTGGCGTGCTGCAATTCATGGGGTCGCAAAGAGTCGGACACGACTGAGCAACTGAACTGAAGGGCTTAGTGCTTAGGCTCTAGAATCTGAACCCAGTACCACTATTTCCAAGATGTGTAACTGTATACATCTTTTTAAGACTCATTTATCTTTCATAGAATTGAGATATTAACATATTTTTAGATTAAATAGAGTTTTATATGTAAAGCCCTTAACAGAGCCCATGGCACACCAAAAACTCTTAATGTATTTTACTCATTTTTGCAAGTAATTGTCACAGTTTTTCCACTGGACTGAGTTATCACCATGAGACGATCCTGGCCGTCAGTGTTTAGCACCCTGGGAAGGTGAATTTATCACCCTGCAGGTGCTGATGGACTTATTCCAGTCCTGACCAAGGCACAGGGAGGCAGTGTATGTTTCCCAGGACTGAGTGAGCTAACAGCAGGTCATAATCGGACTCTAAATTAGAAGGAACTCAGGCAAAATTCTCTTCCTGACACACTAATTACCATTGTAGCTGCAAAGAGCCAAAAATAATTAATATATTTTAGGTTAGGTCTGTTCCCCAGAGTGGGAAAAAGTTTGGCTAATTTAGGCCCCAACAGCCCCATGGCCATTTAATACAGTGGTTTTCTGGTCTGGCTGCCTATTAGAATCAGCTGGAGAGCTTTTAAAACCCATACTGATATCTGGCTCTATCTCCCCCCTATTAATTCAGAAATCACCTGGATGTGGAGACTAGGCGTTCGTATTTTTAAGACTCCTCAGGTGATTGCCATATGCTGTTAGGGCTGAGAACTTTAGTCATCAAGAAATGAATGTGATGCTAAAATTATCTTTTAGACCTAAATACTTTTGCCTGTATAGAGACTGTCTTTAGCTTTTGATGGAAAAAGCAAGTAGTTTGAACAGAAACATAAGGGGTGTAGGATATCTCTCTTGAAGCCAATTAAATCAGCTTAATAGAATAAGTCAGATTCTCTCAGCTTGCTTTTTTCTTTCTAGAAACCAGTTAAGGTCTTTTAGAAACATTAATTACTTTATATCTATACCACACTGAGATAAGTTTTTAAGCTGAGAAATTATGTCAAATCAAATTTACCTTAATAGCCTGAATGCAGTTTATCTTTTAAAGATCCAAATTGTAGTTATTTTCAGCTTTTGTTAGTCTTGTTATTCATTTACTACAGTTTTTTCAAAGGGAACTGAACATGTATTGAAAGGAAAAGTTATACCATCAGAAAAAAATGTATATGGTATCTGATTCATCTTTGTGTATATGAAAATGCTTGCTTATGGTCATATAAATACCTGCTATAGTTGCTTATACTCATATATTTAGCTATTTTGAAATAATGATGTTTGCCACCATTTTGGCATGTTAGATTTGCAGATTTTGTTGTCAAGGGGATTATTGAATGTTGATCAGAACTGAATTTTTTTAGGAGAAGTAACTCTGCGTTCCTCTCCCATTTTTTTAAACCTGTCCTGAATTTCTAAGCTTCTTTTTTTTTCTATTTATTGGATTTTTTTCTACTATTTCATTTACCCTCTGTATCTACACAAGACTAAGATTTTAAGTGGTATTTGCAGTAAATTATTTTCTCCTGTCCTTTTTTGGGAAAGATTTACACTCACCTTCTGCTAGATTTTTTAGCGTTAATGGATACAGCATCCTCAGAGTTCTTTCTCGTTTAAAAATATGTATAAATTTGCTTTTTTCTTGAAGGACACTTGACTGGGTACAAAATTTGGGGCATCACACTGTCTTTCCCCCTAAATTTTGTAAATATTGCTCTTCTCTCTTCTGCTGTTGAATTCTCATATGAAGTACAGGGCTGGGCTAATATCTCTCCCTAGGTAACTTGGTATCTTCCTTTCTTTTTATGTAATTTACTTTTTATTGAAGTATAGTTGACTTACAGTGTTTCAGGTATTTAGCAAAGTAATTCAGTATGCTGTGCTGTGCTATGCATAGTTGTTCAGTTATGTCCAACTCTTTGCCACCCCATGGGCTGTAACCTGTCAGGCTCCTCTGTTCATGGAGATTCTCCAGGCAAGAATACTGGAGTGGGTTGCCATGCCCTCCTCCAGGGAATCTTCCCAACCCAGGGATTGAACCCAGATCTCCCACATTACAGGTAGATACTCTCTGAGCCACCAGGGAAGCCCAAGAATACTGGAGTCAGTAGCCTATGCCTTCTTCAGGGGATCTTCCGGACCCAGGAATCAAACTGGGGTCTCCTGTATTGTAGGAGGGTTCTTTACCAGCTGAGTTACCAGGGAATGAATATATATATATATATATATATATATATATGCTTTTTCAGATTCTTATCCACTATAGGTTATTACAAGGTATTGAATATTGTTCCTTGTGCTGAATAGTAGGTAGAGATCAATAGGTAGCATCTATACAGTAGCTTATTGTTTATGTATTTCATTTAGGGTAGTATGTATCTGTTAATCTCAGATCCCTAATTTATCCCTCTAGCCTCTTTCCCTTTTGGTAGCTAAGTTTGTTTTCTGTGTCTGTGAGTCTATTTCTGTTTCATAAATAAGTTACTTTGTATCATTTTTGTTGATTCCACATATAAGTGATATCATGGTATTTGTCTTTCTCTAACTTACGTCACTTATATGACAATCTCTAGGTCCATCGATATGGCTGCAAGTGACATTATTTCATTCTTCTTTGCATGCGTGTTTCTTCATATGTCCAACTCTTTGCGACACTATGGACTGTAGCCTGCCAGGCTCCTCTGTCCATGGGATTCTCTAGTCAAGAATATTGGAATGGATTGCCATTCCCTTTTCCAGGGGATCTTCCTGACCCAGGGATCAAACCTGTTATGTCTCCTGAATTGCAGGCCAGTTCTTTACTACTAGCGCCCCCTGGTCTGAGTGATATTCCATTGTACATATACACCACATTGTCTTTATCCATTCATTTATTGATGGACATTTAGGTTGCTTCCACACCTTGACTACTATAAATAATGTTGCTATGAATACTGGGGTTCATGTGTCTTTTTGAGTTAGAGTTTCTCTGGATATATGTACAAGAATAGGATTATTGGATCATTTGGCAACTCTATTTTTAGCTTTTAAAGGAATCTCTGTAGTGTTCTCCAGAGTGGCTGCACCAATTTGCATTCCCACCAATGATGTAGGATGGTTACCTTTTCTCTGCACCCTCTCCAGCATTTATTATTTGTAGACTTTTCAAGGATGGCCATTCTGACCAGTGTAAGGTGATGCCTCATTGTAGTTTTGATTTGCATTTGGCTAATTAGTGACGTTGAGTGTATTTTCATGTACTTATTGGCTATCTGTTTATCTTCTTTGAGAAATGTCTATTTAGGTCTTCTATTTTGTTATTTTATTTATTTATTTTTGCTGTTGAGCTGTATAAGCTGTTTGCTTATTTTAGAAATTAGTCCCTTGTCAGTTGCCTCATTTACTAATATTTTTTCCCATTCCATAGGTTGTCTTTTCATTTTCTTTATGGTTTCCTTTGCTGTGCAAAAGCTTTTAAGTTTAATATGGTCCCATTTGTTTATTTTTGCTCTTGTTTCCATTACTCTAGGAGATGGATCCAAAATAATATTGCTGTGATTTATGTCAAAGAGTATTCTGCCTATGTTTTCCTCTAGGAGTTTTTGAGTATCTGGTCTTACACTTAGGTCTTTAATCCACATTGAGTTTATTTTTGTATATGATATTAGAGAATGTTCTAATTTCACTCTTTTACATGTAGCTGTCGAGTTTTCTCAGCATCACTTATTGAAGAGTCTTTTCCCCATTGCATAATCTTGCCTCCTTTTTCATGTTAACTGACCATAAATGCATGGGTTTATTTCTAGCCTTTCTATTCTCTGAACTTCTAAGCTTATTTATCACAGATACAAATTTAAACAATGACTTTCAGGATGTCATTTATTTTTAATCACAAGTATGACATGCAATAAGCTTTTAAATATATGAACAGATATTCCCACCCCTCTTCCTGCTATCCCAGCTTTGCAGTCTTACCTGCTGTCTTAAGACAGGATACCAATCTTCCAGATCACTCACCCTTTTGGTAACCAGTTCTCTGACTTTCAGTTCCTTTGCTCTTCCCTTTTCTCCCAGTCAGTGCAGCTTTGGCTTCATTTCCTTCCCAAACAGCCTTGATGCCTTGAACTGTCATATCAACCATCCCTTGATCTTCTCTTAGCCATCCATCAGCCTCTCACCCTAGGACCCTGATTCTGATCAACCCACCATAATGATTTTTGCTCTTATAATAAGTTTACTGTACACTTCTTAAAATAATAATTTGCCTTTGTGAATTCCCTTATAAATTAGTGTCTTTTACCCCCACTGAGTCCTCAGGCTTCCCTGACAGTCTTCCCACCTGTCGTAAATTAGCTTCCCTTCTCATTGCTCTCACAATCTTTCTGACTCCTCTTTGTTCTCTGTCATGGCCATTTTGGCCAACTCAGTGATTGGCTGAACACCCAGGTGGCAATTTCTCTGGGCCAAATATCTCTCCAGAAGACCAGATCCAGGCTCCTGACCCTCAGTGTTATGGTAAGAAAGTATTACTGCTGCTGTCCCATTTGTTAAAGGACAATGTCATTTACCTGTTCTCAGTTAAGCGTAACTGGCCCTATCTTCACACTAAAGTTCCATTGGCTGGGAATGAATCTCATCTTGGAACCAGGCATTCTTCCAGTCTCTGCCTTTGCCAAGGGACTGCAGAAAGAAATAATGACATTCTCAGTGGATTAGGTCAAGGCACCAGTTGGTATTTCAGTCTTGTTATATGAGAATTTCCTAAGTAAAACAGTGTTAACTCATGATGAAAAATGAGAATTAGGTAAGAAAATATGTTACTTATTTACTTACATAGGAGTAAAAGCCCCACTGAAAGACTGGGACCTGATTTCTCTATGTAATACTCAAGATAGGATACTCTTCAGTTCAGATGACAGGGCCAAGAATTGGTGATACACCTCTGCACAGGAAAGGAAATAGCCATCAGAGTAAAGAGGCAACCTACAGAATGGGAGAAAAATTTGCATACTATATATAAAATAAGAAGTTAATATCTAAAACATATGAGAAACTCCTACAATTCAATAGCAGAAAAATAACCTGATTTAAAAATGAACAAAAGACTTGAATAGACATTTCTCCAAAGAAGATATGCAAATGGCCAACAGATATGTGAAAAGGTGCTCAACATCATTAAACATGAGAAATACAAGTGAAACTCATGAGCTATCACCTCACAGCTGTTAGGATGGCTGTTACCAACACATATGAGATAGTGAGTATTGGTGTGGATGTGGAGAAATTGGAATCCTGTGCACCGTTGGTGGGAATGTACAGTGATGCAGCCACTATGGAAAAAAATAAAAAAATTAAAAATATTTAGTTTTAATTAAATTAAAATATTTAATTTTAATTAAATTTAAATATTTAATTTTGATTAAATTAAAATACTTAGATACATATTTAACTTTAATTAAATTTAAATATTTAGTTTGTGATTAAAATTTAATTTTTACCGTAAGACCTAACAATTCCAGTTCTAGGTATATATCCAAAGGAATGAAATCAGGATCTTAAAATGATATCTGGACTTCCAAGTTCATAGTGACATTATTCACACTAGTCAAGATATGGATGGAAACAACCCAGATGTTCATCAATAAATGAATGGATAAAGAAAATGTGGTATATGCATATCATAGAATATTGTTCAACTTTAAAAAAGAAGTAAATTCTGTCATTTTGGCAATATGAATGAGCCTAGGAACGTTATGCTAAGTGAAACAGGTCAATCGCAGAAGGACAAATGCTTCAAGATTCCACATATAGGAGAATCTAAAATAGTCAAACTCACTGAGGCAGAGAACAGTGGTTGCTAAGGGAACAATGGAGGGTTGCTGTTCAACAAGTATAAAGTTTCATTTACGCAAGATGAATATGGCTTGAGCTTTGCTATACAATGTATTGCCTGTGGTTAACAACACTCTATTGTTCCCTTAAAAACTTATGAAATGGGTAGATCTCATGTTAAGTGTTCTTACCATACACACAAAAAAAGGGACACAAGAAAACTTTTGGATCAGATGGATATGTCTATTGCCTTAATTGTGACGATGGTTTCACAGGTGTTTGTATGAGTCCAAACTCATCAAATTATAAAATTAAATATATATAGTATTTTACATATCAGCTACACCCCAAGAAAGCTGTTTAAAAAAAAAAAAGAAATAGTGATAGGAAATTAGAGTGATTTCCTTTTGTAAAGAAATGCAGCCTGTGGGGTGGCTGTCTGACCTCCTAAGAGTCACCGGGAGGAGAGCCTTCCTGGAGTCGTTGTTGCATTGGTGGCAGCAGCACAGCCCACTCTGACCTGCTGAAGGCAGAAAGACAGTGTTATCCATCGTAGCCCTGTTGCCAGATCACAGGGCACGGAAGAAAGGGATGTCTGTTCATTTTTCCTTGAGAGCCTTACAGGTTCTGTGTAGTCAGGAGGATGGGCTTCCACCTTCCAAGCCTTCGGTTCTGTACTCAGTTCAGCGTTGACTGTGCTGTGCGCGGCTGCTGGAGGAGCAGAGGGTGAAGTCTCCACCAGCACCATGTGCTGTGCTCTGGGTCAGCATCTGACGGGGGTGTGTTTCCTTCCCCACCCCTGCCCCCCGAGGGATGCAGGCAGATATTGGTGGAGGAGAAAGATGCGCTCGAGGTGTTTGTTTTTCTGAACTTCTTTCCTTTTTCTTCATGTTTTCCCACTATTTTTTGGCACTCCATGCTGCTTGCAGGCTCTTAGTTCCCCAACCAAGGATTTCACCCATGGCCCCTACAGTGGAAACTCAGAGTCTTAATCACTGGACCACCAGGGAAGTCCCTCTTCATATTTTTTAATCCATTCCCCTCTTGGTACAGATGTTTAAAAACACTTTACTATGTTGCAAAGTATGTTTCCCTGGCTCATTCCAAATTAGTGAAGAAATGAAGTCGCTGGGAATAGGATGTGTAAAGTTTAGCTTATTAGAAGATGATCAAGCTTGACATAAATACATCACTTGTGAAGGGCTGGCATTTTACCTATAGCCACTAAAGGCACATATCCAGACTGTTTCTTTCCTTTCCATCGTGATTAGTGTGATTGAGTTTTTTAAATCTCTTAGCATTTTGTGCGGAGAAGGCAATGGCACCCCACTCCAGTACTCTTGCCTGAAAAATCCCATGGATGGAGGAGCCTGGTGGGCTTCCGTCTATGGGGTCGCACAGAGTTGGACACAACTGAAGCGACTTAGCAGCAGCAGCATTTTGTGTTTCCCAATTGAGTCAAGTGGCACAATCTTCAAACATAAAGAACGTCAGAGATGGTTAAACTGAGGAATGGTGCCATTTTCTATCTGTGGGCATTCATCCTCTATTTAGCTAGTGGAGGGAGAATATATTTAAAGACCTAAATGGTTATTCCTTTCAGGTGATTCAAGGTGGCTTTAAAGTAAGAAAGGAACTTATCTTTGAGAGAGAGAAAAAAACTACTTGGGCACAATTCTTCTTCCCAAACAGAAAAGA
The DNA here is from genome assembly GCF_003369695.1 of Bos indicus x Bos taurus. Classification (NCBI taxonomy): domain Eukaryota; kingdom Metazoa; phylum Chordata; class Mammalia; order Artiodactyla; family Bovidae; genus Bos; species Bos indicus x Bos taurus. Next base: position 39,941,247 of record NC_040095.1, read on the forward strand.
CAAATCCCACTAAGAGATTATGGTGTGTTTTTCCCTTTTTCTATCATTGAAATGTGGTTAAGGAATACAAGCCATAGAAAAGAGCCAGCAACAAAGGACTTCAGCGGAAGCTCACGTGTTTCATGACTTTCCATCTGAATGTTACCATTCTTGGCTATCTGATGCCACCAAACACCCCAAGTTTAATATTCTCCTTTCCAGTATGGATATTGGATGGGAAAGACTTGGTTGTACTGGTAGGCAGAGGAGAAGGAAGATGGAGAGGGAAGGATGATGGCTGGGAAGGACCAACAGACAGAACACTGAGAAAGGATCGGGTCCAGGGCACATGAGCAAGATTAGTCCTGGCTCAGGGGAGAAACAACCAGTTTCTCCTGTGTAGTTGGAAGGAAGGAGGTCAGGATGGCTGGGATACTATAAGTGTGACGTGTAGTAGGGGCTGGGGTCATAGGAGGCTCCCAAGAGTCTGATGTGGGTCTGCACGGCCGAGATCTCATCCTGTGTGGGACTGGAGTGGTCTCAGCATGAAACCAGGAAAGTAAAGGGAGTGAACAACTGACTATAGGTGACAATGACTATAGCCATTGCATCATCCCTGGGAATCTCATTAGAGAGGAGAGGGCATGAGGTTTGCACATCTGAAAGAGATTCGCTGCTCCAATGACTCTTGATTCCAAGACGTTTTTCACTGTTTTGTTTTTGAAACTGTTTTCAATTCTGCTTCTGGCTCAGGGGAAACCGCAGACCCATTCAGTGCACATCTCGTTTCCCTCTAAGCAGTGTTTCCTTTATCATCAGTGGATGCTTTGAGTATTGCTCTGGCCGCCACCAGGAAAAGGAAATGTGTTTTTATAGACTCCATTTCTATTCTTTATTCTTCTTTGTGCCATGTACTGGAGAAGGAAATAGCAACCCACTCCAGTATTCCTGCCTAGAGAATCCCATGGGCAGAGGAGCCTGGTAGGTTACAATCCTTGGGCTTGCAAGAGTCGGACATGACTTAGAGACTAAACCGCCACCACCAACTGCCATGTACAAGTCAGTGGTCAGTATTTCTGTGTCCTAATCCATGTGAGTTAGTGTTTTAGGGCACTTTCCAGTTGTTTCTTGGACACCAAGTATGTATCTTGGCCACCAACTCTGTAGTCAATACTTGATATAGGAACAATGACTAGCGTGTACATTTTGTATGTAACATAACAAGTGTAAAACACATCTACCTGTCGTCAGCCCTGATCTCATCCAGAGCAAAGGGGAAAGAAGAGTCAGAGGTCCAGGGCAGCCGTGGCATCTCCTGCCCGTGTCACTCACCCTTAACCTCTCTTCTTCGCAGATGGTCGGCTGCGATTATGAGATCGACTCCAACGCCACAGAGGACCGCTGTGGTGTGTGCCTTGGGGATGGCTCAGCCTGCCAGACTGTGAAGAAGATGTTTAAGCAGAAAGAAGGATCTGGTAATAAACAAATAATTTCAGTGGCAGGGGACTGAGGATGAAGGTCAAGATGGAGTACTATTTTTTTTTTTTTAGCAGATTGTAACTTTTTAAGCAGATTGTAACTTTCACAGAATTCAAAATAGATATAGCCTTGACTACAAAGGCTCCTTGGCAGTTGTAGAAAAGGGATTGATTGCTAAGTGACTGCAGGAAGCATTACTTTGCACTAGGGATTTAAGATGGTTGAGTGGCTGCCCACAGGACCAGGTTTAATAGTGTGATCCCTGGGAGAGGATCCAGGGCTGAAGGCCAGTGGACCAAGACCTGAGGGAGAGAAGGGATGAAAAGTTGGTGGAGGAGGATGCAGACATGGGGCAGGTTCCATAATTGAGAGCAGAGAAGCCAACAGTGGGTTTAAAGGCAGAAGAATCAGGATGTAGCTTTAGGACCAGAGGAGAAGCAAGGCAGGGTTACTTCAATTTGCTCTTATTCCCAATCCCTTCCCATAAGAGGGTCTCTCCCAGTGGTGCCTTAAGTCTCTCCAGGTGGCTTCTCCCAGCTAACATGCCCTCCTTACCCACACCCCACCCTTACTTCTCCATGATTACCTTTTTTGAGATTTCTTCCTTTAACAGCTTCAGGGTACTAATGATCTTTGGGGTTGGAGAGCTCATCACCCTCGCTCCTCCCCAGAAATAACCAGACAGGAAGGGAGTGTCATTAAGCCAGTTACATTATATGGGAGCCAGTATGGAAGTTGTTATACTTCAGAATTTTCCCTGCCCAGGAGAGAAGGAGTTGAGACAGTACAAGGCAGCTCTCATCAATCATTGCTTGAGGCTACTCTGGGGAGGTAAGGGGTCCAGTGGTTGATTCTCTGGATTCCAAGGAAAGCAGATGCTGGGAGTAGGGAGGCCAGTGTGCTCCACCCAGGTAGAGATGGGACAGTACCCCTGTGTCCGGGCTGGGGTGACGCCCAGGGCAGAAGTCGGATCCTGGGGCACCTCCCTTCTAGACATGCTTACCACCTGGGATGAAGTGACTAAGTTCGCCCAAGAGATTATTCATTAAGTGACCTGTTGTTCTCTAGTACACATAATAGTGGATAACCCAAATTTAACTTCCATCCCCATTTTTTGATCTTTGGCTATTGAACCAGGAAGGTAAAATTGTAAAGTGAAATGCTTGTCCTGCCCTTTCAAATTACCGTTGCGGGATTATATTTCATGTCTACTATTTGAAAGCTTTATTATGCATGAGACATCTTTTGCATTTTACTAAGGATGTGAATGACAACCCATTTATCTTAAGTGTATGGTCAAGTGTCCTGTGATAGCTAATATTTATTCAGTCTTTACAAAGGTGTTATGTAAATGATTTCGTTATTTAGATATGACCTTATTTACTTGGATTAGTAAAAGTCAGACTTAAAATTGCATTCCTTTATTTAACCTCTGTTTTCTTTCTTTTTTGTGGGGCTTTGTATCTTTGGCCTCAGACGTGGTATGCTTTTAACATAATGGTGTGCATGCTTAGTCTCTCAGTTGTGTCCCACTTTTTACGACCCTCTGGACTATAGCCCACCAGGCTTTTCTGTCCATGGGATTTTCCAGGCAAGATTACTGGAGTGGGTTGTCATTTCCTTCTCCATAACAGAGCTTCCCTGATAGCTAAGTTGGTAAAGAATCCGCCTGCAATGCAGAAGACCCCAGCTCGATTCCTGAGTCAGGAAGATCCACTGGAGAAGGGAATAAGCTACCCACTCCAGTGTTCTTGGGTTTCCCCAGTGGCTCAGCTGGTAAAGAATCCACTCGCAATGTGGGAGACCTGGGTTCAGTCACTGGGTTGGGAAGATGCCCCAGAGAAGGGAAAGGCTATCCACTCCAATATTTTGGCCTGGAGAATTCCATGGACTGTATAGTCCATGGGGTTGCAAAGAGTCGGATACAAGTGAATGACTTTCACTTTCACTTTCTCCATAACGTTATGGTAACTCCTTTGAAAAGCATAGTTTTCAGTCTCAAATCTCTACCACTTAACCTTTTAAGCCCTTAGGAAATCAGGCTTTAGTTCTGGGATCTCATCTCTGCCCTGGTGTCCTAGGGGTGAGGAAAACGGACCAGAAACATCTTGAGTTTCCCTCCCTCTACCACACCTATCTCAGAAACTGCAGTCCATCTGGCTGTATGCCCACCACTAAGCATTTTTATCCCCATTGCCTTTCTGCTTTCTGATAGCTCTTGGCATCCAGAGAGTGTGTCAACTTTATGCTGTTTTTACCCTGATGGCTTTCTCAAAGCCCTCTGGCACGGCCACCCACAGCACAGTGGAGAAACCCAGTAAGCACTCATTCTAAACTCTGTGGCATCAGTTAGGGGTCTGTGTTCCATATCCCCACTGGACACTGGCCAGAACCCACTTTTGCTACATGCCCGATAAAGTTGGAAACATTGTAAAGAAGCTGGCTGCTACCACCACCACTCCCAGATTGAGTGAGGCTAAACAGTGATGGAAAATTTTGTGAAAGGGTATCAGATTGTATTGGAGAGGATGATTTATGCAAAGGCCAAAGTCAAAAGAGAAAGTCCCTCTCCTGGAAGACACCCAATGTATTAGTTATTTTCTGTACTTGTTTACATGCTATCTTGTGTTGTTGCCCTTTTTCCACCTTATATTGTATTCTTTTTTTCTAACACAATGCAATCTGAAGGCTGAATTGTCTTTCAGGCTTTTTCTCCACTCAGCCCCAAATCAGCAAACACAAAGGATATATATGAATATATGAATATATATATATATAGTAGGTATTCAATTTACTCATGTAAATTTCAGTGAAAAAAGTCTTTCATAGGGTGGATTCTATATTCCTTTGCCAATAAAAGAAGCAAATCTTTATCCTCTAGTTATGTTGACGTAATATCTCAGTAGGTATTTTCTCCTGGATGTCCAGCCTGTGGTTTTGCTGGAGTGTTGTAACTCTTTTGTAGCACGAATATTGTTACAATACTGCATACCCAGTATTAAAATATTGGGTTTTAGTCACTTTCTGATTCTAGCCCAAAGATTGTTATTCATTTGCTCAGTCATATCTGATTGTTTGCTAACCCATGGACTGTATCACACCAAGCTTCCCTGTCCTTCACCATCTCCTGAAGTTTGCTCAAACTTGTGTCAATTGAATCAATGATACCATCCAATCATCTCACCCTCTGTCATCTCCTTCTCTTCCTGCCTTCAAACTTTCCCAGCATCAGGGTCTTTTGCAATGAGTTGGCTCATTGATGAGCCAGCCCAAAGATGGAAATCTCCGAATCCTTCCTCTTTTTGTGCATGTCCTGAAGTATTCTTTTCTCTTTGTCTCTCCACCTAGAGCTGCTGTTGTTGACAGCAAGCTGGTCACAAGGGTCCCATTTGCCCTCAAGAGTCTGTGGCTTGTGACAGTTCCTTCTGGATAATTATTCCCAGAGCAAGTGTGTGTTCATAGCTGCAACATGGGACTGTGATTGATGGAAGATGGCTTTGTTATTCCAGGACTTGTGCATTAGATCCCCAGAGCCTTGCTATCACTGTTCTTAACCATGACCTTGAAAGAAAACCAGGTATCTTTCTTCTAAGGGAAGTAAGAAACACCATCAGGCAACATTGAAAAGAAATGAACTTGGGCAACAGGTGCAGACTAGCTCTTGTGGCAAAATTATCTCCATGACTAGGAAATAACAAGAATATGTGCTCAGTCACTCACAAGGAGTCAAGAATCCTTCAAAGCTTGCATGGCCAGACTGATCCATGGCTTCTGCCTGAGTTCCTCTCTTTTTGTCCTGCTTTACTCTGGCTGTCAGCTTTTTATCCAGAAGTATAGGTGAAAAAGTCTGCATTAGAGATGTCCATGGCAGTCATACCCAATACCTCCTCCTCTCTGGCTGCTGCTGCTTTTGATGATGGAGGCATGAAATACTGGTCAAGCCTTTTTCTATATTTTTTGTGAGTGCTTCTAAGAAACAGAGAGGATGATGTGGAGTTGAAGTATGCTCAGAGGCAAAAAGACTGGGTTACTGGTCTAGATTGCCATGGACCTTGGGGAAGCCACCCCTCTGGGCCATTTCTGAGGCCCCTTCCAATCCTCCATGGTATATTTTGTTGTCCCCCATTTCCAGCACGAAGGCTGATCATTTGTTGATATCTAAGTATTGAAGTTGGGCAGAGTTTTTCGGAGGTGTCTTTATTCATGGCTACCCTGGAATGTCCCAACAGCTGTTTCCATCTTTCTCTGGGAAGAGGAACTCTGCTTAGTAGATCTGATGCTGCATACTAGATGGTGACATCTAGTCCTTTAAGTAAGACCATGCTTGGGGAACAAAAGGGCTATCCTCTTGTAGACCCTCCACAATAACTTCTATTTCCTCTCATGGAGAAAGAGGAAAAAAAAAAATGGCATCAGGTGTAGCACATGGTTACTGTGATGGAAAGTGTCTTCAGTTTGAAGAACTTAGGCCCAGAGTACAGGAACTCCCTGGCTCATTTGTTCATTCACTTACTTGCTCTTTTACTTGAGAAACTTAAACTGAGCACCTATTGAGTGCTTGGCATGGGGGACAGAATAGTGAATAAGATGGTAACTCTTCCCACTGCTTGTTTCCTCACACTATCTGGGTGATGGAACCACCAGGAATCAACTGTGACATTTCGCTCTTAGGGAGAATTTAAATTAGGAGTCTGTTTCAAAAGGAAGTTAGGAGAATATAGAGCCATCTTCTTCCAAGGGCACCCTGGGCTTGCCACCCAGAGCCTTGGCCTTCATCCCAAACTCCTGCAGCCCATTCTCTTTGGTTTAGAACACTGACCCCTTGTTGCCCAGCTCCTCAGCATGATTTATTTCCTTCTGCCTAATCTCCTTGATTCTATAATACTCACTTACCTTGATCTTTAATATTCAGTTCAGTTCAGTCGCTCAGTCATGTCCGACTCTCTGCGACCCCATGAATCACAGCGCACCAGGCCTCCCTGTCCATCACCATCTCCTGGAGTTCACTCTGTCTCAGGTCCATCAAGTCAGTGATGCCATCCAGCCATCTCATCCTCTGTCATCCGCTTCTCCTCCTGCCCCCAATCCCTCCCAGCATCAGAGTCTTTTCCAATGAGTCAACTCTTCACATGAGGTGGCCAAAGTACTGGAGTTTCAGCTTTAGCATCATTCCTTCCAAAGAAATCCCAGGCCTGATCTCCTTCAGAATGGACTGGTTGGATCTCCTTGCAGTCCAAGGGACTCTCAAGAGTCTTCTCCAACACCACAGTTCAAAAGCATCAATTCTTCGGCGCTCAGCCTTCTTCACAGTCCAACTCTCACATCCATACATGACCACTGGAAAAACCAGTGCCTTGACTAGACAGACCTTTGTTGGCAAAGTAATGTCTCTGCTTTTGAATATGCTATCTAGGTTGGTCATAACTTTCCTTCCAAGGAGTAAGCGTCTGTTAATTTCATGGCTGCAGTCACCATCTGCAGTGATTTTGGAGCTCAAAAAAATAAAGTCTGACACTGTTTCCACTGTTTCCCCATCTATTTCCCATGAAGTGATGGGACCGGATGCCATGATCTTCGTTTTCTGAATGTTGAGCTTTAAGCCAACTTTTTCACTCTCCACTTTCACTTTCATCAAGAGGCTTTTGAGTTTCTCTTCACTTTCTGCCATAAGGTTGGTGTCATCTGCATATCTGAGGTTATTGATATTTCTCCCAGCAATCTTGATTCCAGCTTGTGCTTCTTCCAGCCCAGCGTTTCTCATGATGTACTCTGCATATAAGTTAAACAAGCAGGGTGACAATATACAGCCTTGACGTACTCCTTTTCCTATTTGGAACCAGTCTGTTGTTCCATGTCCAGTTCTAACTGTTGCTTCCTGACCTGCATACAAATTTCTCAAGAGGCAGGTCAGGTAGTCTGGTATTCCCATCTCTTTCAGAATTTTCCACAGTTTATTGTGATCCACACAGTCAAAGGCTTTGGCATAGTCAATAAAACAGAAATAGATGTTCTTCTGGAACTCTCTTGCTTTTTCCATGATCCAGCAGATGTTGGCAATCTGATCTCTGGTTCCTCTGCCTTTTCTAAAACCAGCTTGAATGTCTGGAAGTTCACGGTTCACATATTGCTGAAGCCTGGCGTGAAGAATTTTGAGCATTACTTTACTAGCCTGCGAGATGAGTGAAATTGTGCGGTAGTTTGAGCATTCTTTGGCATTGCCTTTCTTTGGGATTGGAATGAAAACTGCCCCTTTCCAGTCCTGTGGCCACTGAAGAGTTTTCCAAATTTGCTGGCATATTGGCACTTTCACAGCATCATCTTTCAGGATTTGAAAGAGCTCAACTGGAATATCTTCAATATTAGCTAGCTCTTTCTGCGAAGAAGGGAATGGCACCCCACTCCAGTACTCTTGCCTGGAAAATCCCATGGGCGGAGGAGCCTGGTGGGCTGCAGTCCATGGGGTCGCTAAGAGTCGGACACGACCGAGCGACTTCACTTTCACTTTTCACTTTCAGGAAATGGCAACCCACTCCAGTGTTCTTGCCTGGACAATCCCAGGGACGGGGGAGCCTGGTGGGCTGCCGTTTATGGGGTCGCACAGAGTCGGACCCGACTGAAGCGACTTAGCAGCAGCAGCAGCTCTTTTCTGGTATTTTTTAAACTTCTTGCACTTAATCCATTGACCTCCTAAAACCACCCTTCTGGACTCCTGTGGCCTTTATTGGCTTCTCTTGACCCCTCCAATGCCAGGTCCTCTGACCACTAACCCAAATCCTGGGCTTATTCTCACGGACCTGCTTTGTTCTGATGCTGGCAACAAGGGACCACATTCTCTGAGCACCCTGGAACTCTCCTACGACTAATTGTGTCACTTAACTCAGGACCCAAACCACCAGCCTTGATTCCTACCTCCTTGATTTAGTCCTAACCAGAATATGCTCAACTTTTGTTTAAAATCTTTTTATGGAACTAGAACAGTTACCATATAAAGTTCACCTTTAATTTTATATTTTAAGTACACATTTGCATATCTATTGAGTAGATTTGATGCACATAGTAGAGTGACTTTAAGTCTTTCAGCACAATACTTAATTCAGTTTCCACTGTCTAATATACCTTACGTACAGTTTTTCATTTCTACAATTCAGCATGCTGAAAAAAAGGTCTAGAGTCTAGAGAGCAGAAGAAACACATAGAATGTTCTTAAACTCTTGCTATTAGCATCCATATCTTTCTTTAGAAGAGATTCCTGGAATGGAGGAAAAGCAGCAGCTGCCTGAAATTGTGTACCTGACCCCCTAGATCCCATCCTGTATTGGTTTTGTGTGTTTATGTGCTTAATACTTCTGGCTGCAGCTCCCTAGGTTCTACCACTGATCTTCATGGTCAAAAGATTAAATTCACAGAGAGTTCAGAATTGACAAAAATTATAACTTCAATGCCCATCTTAATTCCATAATGAAGCACATTCTGGACTTTGGCTTGGGGCCTCTAGGCTCTGTGACAAACTAATGTGATCATGAATATGAGCGGAGCCCACTAAGAGCACTCACAGCACAGGTCGGGGCTGTGGCCTCAGTGTTGAGTGCAGTGTCTGTACAAGTCTGGGCAGTGGGACTTGAGATGCTCTTAAGAAGAAATGATATGGCTTCATGACTCAGAGTTGCTCCTAGGCTGTCCCACAATATTCAGTTTATTTCCTATTGATTTAGGAGAGAATAGGGACCATTCTAGGGCTTCCAGGATGATGCTAGTGGTAAAGAACCTGCCTGCCAATGCAGAAGACATAAGAACACTGGTTTTATCCCTGAGTCAGGAAGATCCCCTAGAAGAGGGGATGGCAACCAGCTCTAATATTCTTGCCTGGAGAATCCCATGGACAGAGGAGCCTGGCAGGCTACAGTCCATAGGGTTGCAAAGAGTCAGATACGACTGAAGTGACTTAGCACAGCACAAACGGGGCCATTATATGATTTTAGGAAGGTGAAATGACATGAGGAGGTCAGTGTCATAGAAAGCCTAGTTTGCCAATGACATACAAAATTACCTGGAATAGGAGAGCCCAGTGCTGAGATATCAACCCAGGTCCAGGAGATGAGGGCCTGGACTAAAGAAGTTCATGTAAAGGGGATGAGACTCACATAAGAAAACATCCCAGAGACAGAATTGGAGGCAGAAGTTAGGAGATAATGATGAGAGAGGACATGGCTTTCTTGAAACCATATTTACCAAAACACCACCTTTACTTGGAAACTGTCCTAAGTCACACTTTCTGGGAAACCTTGAGTTGGAAGGAATAGGGAGAATGGACACTCTACACAGAAGTTCTCCCATCAGAAGAGCTGAAAGACCTCCTGGGCTCATGACTGTGGGCCTTTACCCTGGAAGTGTTCAGAGTCAGGAAGCCTCCATCTGTCCACTCGGCTGTTTCCACTGGTTTCTATTGGGTTGGCCAAAAAATTCACTCAGATTTTTCTGTAAGATCTTATGGAAAAACCTGGATGAACTTTTTAACCAACCCAATAACAAAAGAATCACAGTTGCTTATGGTGTGTTCCATGACTCCAGGCCCCTTCTACCCTCTTTTAAAATAATTGAGGCTAAAGTTCCAAATCCGGAGCAGTTTAATTCTCAAAGAGATAGCTGATGAATACAGTTATATGTGGCTCTTCCTCACTGTGATTTGTGAGCAGGTCAAATGCGGGTTTGAATCTGAACCAGACACCAGTGTGTCACTGCCATCAAGCCAGGCTTCAGAAGAGTGATCTGTCTTTCCCAGGTGAAAAAAACATCTTTCCTCACAGAAACCATGACATCTTGGCCTGCAGTGAGGATCGTCTTGCTTGCCACAAACTGACAGAACAAATTTTTTTAAAAAAGGAAAAGGCAATCTGGTAGTTGTAGATAAATTGCATGGGTTAACAATATGACCCCTTCATAAACACATTTTTATTTGAAGTGACAGACTGGAAACAAAATAAGCCAGTGAGCAAATCCCTTTTTTAGAATAGTTGGATAAGATGCATATTAGCACCAATAATCCACTGTTGCTCCTATGATATGTCCTCAGAAGTGAGGCCGGTCTTCTGCCCCATCCTCAAAGGTCCTGAATATTCTTTTAGCTTGAGATGTTTTAGATTCAGGGATGGTTTTTCCAGGTGATCTCCGTGGACAAAGAAGAGACTTTTTCTTTGAGGTCAAGATTATGTGTTTCCACTTTCCCCAACACTGGTACAAAAGGATAGTGTTTACTGGGAAAAATGAAAGAAAAGTGATTTGCTGAATGAATATATTAATCATTCTTACTACTTGAGGGATATTCTTACTAACCCTGACATAGAATAAATGTCTCAATAACCCTTCACCTCTACAACTTTTTTATATAATTCTCATTTCTGTAAAGAAGACCCATGAATATGAGACATTTAAGGGGACTTTTTTCAGCTCTGTTCTACCAATCATACTTTTTCATTAAAAATGCTATTTTAGGTGTTTAACAAATCCTGGTTTTAGATGTGTGTGTGTGTGTGTGTATACACATATATATATATACATATATATATATTTACACACATACATCTGTGTGATGTAGCATAGATTGCCTCCTCTCGTGAAAACATTTCTTCATTCTGTAGATAGACAGATGGTCATTCCCTTCCACCTAAATGTCCATTAACAGTGTGTTGGTTAAAAAATGGGTTTATGTCATTTTGGCAGTTGTTAAAATGCTCAAAAAATGTGAAAAGATGTGTAAGGTACATTAAATTTAAAAAGCAATAGTTAAAATGTTCATATAGTATGATATCACTTGTTTAAAAAAGCATGTGTATATGTGTTTGTACGTGTAAAGAAAGGTTTTGAAAGAGAATCCAAGAGACTATTAAGTGCAATTATCTTTGGGATTTAAGACTAGGGGTGGAGGGAAATGGAAACTTTTACTTTTCATTTTACACTCCTCTCTATTGTGGGCTATTTTGTCACGTGTAAAAGAGTCTGTGGATATGTTATTGTTCTTTTTAAATCCAAATATCAGAATTTTATTTTTTGGGTTTCTCTTTGGTGTTCTTTTGCAAAAATATATTATAAATATGTATTACTTTTGCTCATGGCTAAATCTGCCTCAGTGTACATCTTCTGTCTACAAACTGTTCAGAAGCAGATATTCTATTCAATGAAATCTTTTATTTTAAATTTAATGTACTTCCCCTTTTAATATGGCAGAATCTACACACAATAAATATTTCTAATTTTAATATTTGTAAGTGGAAGATAAAAGGCAAACTCTTGGGGGTTGTTTTCTCATCTATTTCTCATAGCTTTTTAATTTTGTTCGGTTTTTTGTTTAAGACAAGGGATACGGTGGTTATCATACTATTTAATGGGCTTTCCAGATGACTCAGTGGTAAAGAATCCACTTGCTAATGCAGAAGACAGGGTTCAAGCCCTGGGTCTGGAAGATCCCCTGGAGAAGGAAATGGCAACCCACCCCAGTATTCTTGCCTGAGAAATCCCATGGACAGAGGAGCCTGGTGGGCTACAGTCCATAGGGTCTCAAAAGAGTTAGTCACAACTGAGCGACTAAACAACAGCATACTATTTAATGCCAGTTGACTTTTCTGCATGAGCTCTGCCGTGAGAAGCTCTGCTATGGCGGTAGGAAGCAGTGTTCCAAAGGCTTTTTAAACAATTGCATCACCCTCAATTACATGGGATAAATATTTTGCCCTGCTCGTTGTAAATTAGTGGTTTTGACCAACTGTCTCAGGTGAGTTTGTAAGGGCCTAGTACTTCATGCCCTACACTTTGGTTCCTTTGGATGGCAGCTGCCAGTTTGAAAAATAGAGCTGAAGTTGTGGTCTGTACCCAGCTTCTGAGTAAATCATTCCTGCTGGCCTGTTGTGGGTTTTAACGCCCAGGACTCTATGCTGTGTTCATGTCTGAGGCAGAGAAAGCAGTCAGGGCGCTTTTAGGTGACAGGGATGAGGGCTTGCTGGTCAGTCAGAATAAAACCTAGGATAATTCTGGTGGGAAATTACCAGGATGATCAAGATCTTAAAATCAAGTTTTGTATGGAAAAAGTAAAGGAACAAAGAAACTGTAGCCTAGAAATGGGCAAAATAATTGATTATCAGCGCTAGGAAGGATGCCAGACATCATCTCATTCAAGCTCCTTCCTTTTACAGATGACATTCAAAGCAGTTGAATAAGTTGATGGCCATCATGGAGCTTATTCGTGGTGATGCAGAAACTAGAACTGATGTCTGACTCCCATGCCCAGTACTCCTTTCCCAGTGCCTTCCCCAGAGTCTTTCCTTTCTATCACAGCTACGAGGTGATGAACATATGCTTCTTATGTTCTTAAGAAACATAAATAGGATGAATGCATAAAGGGCTTAGGTTAGAGTCTGGCAAAGAGAGGAAACCCTTCATGTTTTAATTCCATTTCTCGCCTTTAGGTCTCCTACCACAATAACCAATAAGCGAGGGTAAGACTGTAGCTAGAATTGATCATGGTCTTTAAGTGGATGTTCTGTTTTTTGAATGTTGGATTAGAACAGATGAGAATAAAACATAAGTTTATATTTCATCAAAACATAGGAAAATATGAAAAAAAAAAAAACCTTTTTAATGAATATAATTGTCCAGCAATATAAAAAGCTGGGCTCAGAGCTGAGTTTCTCATCATAAGTTGTATTCAAGTGTGCCAGGTGGCAATCAATCCAACATTCCCTACAGAATTCTCTTAATGAATTTAAGCTATGATTAAATTATTTCCTCGTCTGTCTTTAATTTTCGGGCAAAGAGGATAAGGCAAAAGATGTAGCCACTGCAAGTGTTCAGGAAGATTAATCTGATAGCAGCAACAAATGGGGAAGCAGAAATGCAAATGGGAAGCTGGCTAGGGGCTGTAACATTTTGAACTATCAATAGGAAATCACAGAAAAATAAATGCTGGATCAACCACAAAAGCTTCAGAATCTGATCTGCATTTATTTCACCTCTCCTCTCATAAAACTGATTATGTACTGAGTCACAAAGCTCCTGAGATTTCTACTCATGGCCAAGCTCCTTAAAGTTCCCCATGATTAGTGCATTTGCCAGTCTCAGTAACCACCCAGCAGGAAGACAAGGGCACTAAATGGTGGAGATGCTGGAAAAAGCATGAATAAAGGGTTGGAAACAGACTGTGTTCAGCTAAGCTTGCATGCCTCTCTTTTCTCCTTAGGTTATGTTGACATCGGACTGATTCCAAAAGGAGCCAGGGACATACGAGTAATGGAGGTTGAAGGAGCTGGAAACTTTCTGGCCATCAGGAGTGAGGACCCTGAAAAATATTACCTCAATGGAGGATTTATTATCCAGTGGAATGGGAACTACAAGCTGGCAGGGACCATCTTTCAATACGACAGAAAAGGAGATCTGGAGAAACTGATGGCCACGGGTCCCACCAACGAGTCAGTGTGGATCCAGGTAACACAGAAATGAAGGAAACTGCTGACATTTACACTAGTTAGGATCTTTGTAATTTTCTTTTCCAAAGTATTTGCTAGAGGATATGGCTCTAATGGTAAAGAACCTGTGTGCCAATGCAGGAGACATAAGAGATGCAGGTTCGATCCCTGGGTTAGGAAGATCCCCTGGAAGAGGGCATGGTAACCCACTCCAGGATTTTGCCTGGAGAACCAACATAGAGAGAGGGGCCTGGCAGGCTATAGTCCATAGGGTCGCAAAAAGTCAGACATGACTGAAGTGACTTAGTACACCTTCATTAATAATCTTTAAAGCTCCTTTTAGCAAGGAACAAGGGGGGAAAATCCTTTATTGCCTAAAATTGCTGCAACTCTCATGATGGAATGCCAGGGGCCCTAAGATCGTCCATGGAGGTCAGTTTCCAGTATGGTCAATGCAGGCTATTTATTTCAGGATGAATTTTTCCTTGGATATGAAAATGACAGCACCAGTCTATGTCAGCCTGTTATGAGTTTTCAAACAGCTTTCCAGCAGTGGTGATGAACTGACATGGTTCTTTCACGTGTTCTCATGTGGTTGTCCTCAAACAAAAGATTTGACTTTCTAAAACCCTTGGAGGAGAAATATATTTAGATATAGGATATGCTCTTCAAAGGCAGAAGTGATTTGTCTACCATACTGGCAAAGAACTATAGAAAAGGAGTGGGATAATTATACCAGCAGAGGCAAGGCAGGTTGGGGATTACGAATGGCCCAAGAGATAGTGACATCTAACTATATTCAGAATTTAGAGGTAAGTCATTTCAGAACCAGAGATCAGAGCATTCACAGAAGCTAGAAGTCAAGGCTTGACAGCCATGATCCATAAATGTCAGGAAACCTTACATTTTAGAGGCCCACCAGGGAAAAAAGTTTTATATATGGGGACCCGCAATTCCATGGAGCAACCAATCCACCATCTCTAATGTAAGATAAATCTATTTCAAACACCTGATAAGTAGATTGCTGCAGGAGAGGGAAAGGAGGAGAAGGTCCCAAATTCTGATTACAATTTTATGCTTTGGCTAAAACCCATGACCATTTTAACCCCAGAATTATATGCTGTAAAGAAATCAGCCTAAGAACTGGAAGAGGGCATCATAAAGCAATAACAACAACAATCAAATTAGTGTTTACTGAGTGCTAACTGTATGCCAGGCACAGATCCAACCATATCTAATCACCTAATGATTATTTATTTAGCCCTCATCAACAATCCTTAGTCATGCTGTGATTATCCTTACCTTGTTGATAAGGAAAGTGAGGCACAAAGAGATCAAGGAAATTACCCATAACCACAAAGTTAGTAAGTGTGCAAGGGCACAAGGTGACCTACCAGCTATTGTTGGAAAGGGTGCTCCGGTTAATCCCTCAGAATAATTCCCATATGATCAGATTTCCCATGGGAATTCAGTCAAGCAATAATAGATTGGGGCAGATTAGATGTAGATGTAGACTTAGAGGTGGAAGTAGACGTGCTTATTTAATGGCGATTGTTCCAGTGCGTGCCTTCGTGACTACTTTAGGGTGGTGGACATTGGGCAGGATTTTTATGTGACTGTGATTTGCAGTGTAAGGTCACATCGGAGTTCTGCATGACCCCTCTCTTGCCCTTTAGCTTCTATTCCAGGTGACTAATCCTGGTATCAAGTATGAGTATACAGTCCGGAAGGATGGCCTTGACAATGACGTGGAGAAGCTGGTGTACTTCTGGCAGTATGGCCGCTGGACAGAGTGCAGTGTCACATGTGGAACAGGTGAGAACAGATGCTCTCTCTATGAACCACGTCAGCTTCAGAATAAGCAATGGAGACAGTTCAAGCTGGCAGTTTGCACTCATGTCCCTGAGTCTGCAGGGTTCTACAAAGACGGCCCAGGGGCTTCTATGAGTAGTAAATGTGTCAGACGTGGTATAAACGAAGAGGCAGTTTTTTTTTTTTTTTTTTTTTAATCAGCTTTATATACTATCCTCATGAAAGGTTTTATTTACATAAAGAGTTACAAGTCTTTTATTTATTTTCCATATTTGTTTATTTGGCTTTGCCGGGTCTTCGTTTCAGCATGTGGGATCTTTAGTTGTGCTATGCTAACTCTTAGTTGTAGCGTGTGGGATCTAGTTTCCTGACCAAGGGTGGGACCCAGGCTCCCTGCATTGGGAGCTTGGAGTCCTAGCCACTGGACTGCCAGGGAAGTCCCTACATGTCTTTTTATTTACTTATTTATTTATTTTTAACTGGAGGATAATTGCTTTACAGTATTCTGTTGGTTTCTGCCATACATCAACATGAATCAGTCATAGGTATACCCATGTCCCCTCCCTCTTGAACCTTCCTCCCACCTCCCACCTCATCCCAACCCTCAGGGGCATCATGGAGCTCAAATCTGGTGCTTAGCAACAACCTGTGTGTCTTTTTAAAAAGCAAAACATAAAGATTTATAACTGCTCTGGTTGAGGACCACAGAAGTCAAACCACCTACCAGAGGGATCCTTTCAATTATGGCCACATCCAGACCATAACCAGCTCTCGTGATTCCTAGCCCAATGGTCTTCTTCTGTCTCCAATTGATCAGTTTTTCATACCTACAGGAATAATAGTTTTCTCTCATAAAATCAAGCATTGGAGAGGTTCCTTGCTGTTAAGTATGTCAGGATAGGACAGGTTCTGCTGTGGTAACAAATCAAAATCTTAGGAACACAGTGAAGGTTTATTTTTATCCCATTCTAAACATAGGTCAGATGACCCTGCTTCGTCTTGTAGCTGAGACATCTGAAATTGCCCCACTGGGGGAGGAGAAATTGAAGAGGCAGATTGGCCCTTCATAACGGCCTTGGCCTGGAGTGATGCAGACCACTTCTGCTTCGGTTTCATTGATTGGCCTCAGCCCTGTAGGCACAGTCCAGCTGCAGACAAATGCTAGAAGCTGGACAGGAGCACGTGGACATTTGTAGAACATGGGCTCTCGAGGTCTCTGAAGGCAGGAGTTGGGGCTGTTCTGGTACTTGGGGCTCTTCACTCATTTAGGGGCTTTAATAGTAAACTCTAACTCTCTTTTCTTCTTTTGGATCCTGTCCAAGTCTGTTCTGGAATTTTCTGCCTCTGTTGTTACTACTGCCTATAAAATGAGGGCAACTAGCGCTAGTGGTAAAGAACCCGCCTGCCAAAGCAGGAAACATAAGAGAAGCAGCTTCGATCCCTGGATCAGGAAAATCCCCTGGAGGAGGGCAAAGCAACTCACTCCAGTATTTTTTCCTGATGAATCCCATGGACAAACTGGCAGGCTACAGTCTATCGCGTTGCAAAGAGTCAGACACGACTGAAGCGACTTGGCATGCATGTATACATTGTTACTACTGCCTATAAAACAAGGACGACTATATGCTGAAACGCCAGAGTCAGCAATACAGCAAAGAGAATCAAAGTGATGGAGTGAAGGAACCAGGAGAATACAGCCTCCTTCTCCCTGGCTTCCTCTCATGTACTTTCTCCACTTGTCCACTTGCTCCTTCTACCCCCTGCCCCCCAGGAGGTAATCATGGAAAGAGATCCAGCGACAGTGAAACAACTTCTGTATTACTAATTTCTTTCTTTCCCTCCTTCAGTATAGAAAACCAAGAGCTAACCGTTGGAATGGAGAAGGAAATGGCAACCTACTCCAGTATCCTTGCCTGGAGAATCCCATGGACAGAGGAGCCTGGTGGACTACAGTCCACAGGGTCGCAAAGAGTCGGACATGAGTGAGCACACAGCACACAACCCTTAGAAGTAACAGGTCATGTGTTCATTTCAAAGTGCGTGACATTTTGAAAAACCCCAAACCTCTAGAAATCTGTCCAGGTCAAATGTGCACTGATAGCAGCCTCAGGGGCATCCATAAGAGCCTTTCCTGCTGTTCCCACCAAGGATCCTGCCCCTGCTGCCCAGGAGGGCTAGACACACCGAGAAGCAAAAGCTACTTAAGCAGAAAATAAGAAAATATTTTCCTGAGGAACAGTTGTGAGGAACATGAAGTCATTGAGACTTCATTGTGGTTAACAAATACTTTTTCAATTTTGCATCCCTTTTGTTCTCTTTTCTGTGCAAGGATTGTTGTTACTTAGTTGCTAAGTTGTGTCCCACTCTTTTGCATCCCCATGGACTATAGCCTGCTAGGCTCCTCTATCCTGGGATTTTAAGCTTTAAGTTTGAATCATTTGTCCCAGGACACCACAGAGAGAAACTCAGCCAGTCCTGCCTTAGCAGGGCCTCCTCAGAGAAGAAGAGACATCATCCACCCCCTCCTGCTATTTCAGCATGGGTTGGACTCTTTGCGTGACTTGTGTGACATTTCAGAACAGGGGAAATACCATATAAATAGCTGATTGGCGTGAGAATCATAAAGATACATCTGCAGTTAGCAAGGAGATGCAACAGCCTTACCAAGAGTGAAGGGCCTTTGATTTTGATACAGCCTGATCCTTCAGTTGCACCTCGGCCAACTTGGGCAAATGTCACTCTGCTTATTAAACTTTAGCACAGTGATCATAGTGTCCACATGCTCACCTGAATTTCAGCCTCTGCTGTCTATTCAAATAGCACTGTGCTGTCTTCGTTCTGACAGAGAAGAGTGACAGCGTATCCACCTTCATACTCTCAGACATAGAGATTGAAATGCTAATATTTACACAGGACACTCACTGTTAAATATAAAGATGGAAGCATGCCCGAAACACTGAATCATTGGGTGGTGTATTTTTATGTCAGGTTAAAACTTTATATATTGTAAAACTAACTTAAATACGTTAATGAAATTTTTTTTTTTAAATCAGCACCCTAACACATATGCACTTTGGTATTTTGCTTTATTGCCCTTCAATATTCTTGTTTCCCATCATAAATCTTTATGTGAAAGAAAGTGAAGTTGCTCGGTAATGTCCAACTCTTTGCAACCCCGTGAACTGTAGCCTGCCAGGCTCCTCCACCCATGGGATTTTCCAGGCAAGAGCACTGGAGGGGTTGCCATTGCCTTCTCCAGTAGGTGTTTACAGTGTGTGCATGCAAATGGATTTATGTACACACACACACATGTTTTCATTTAACATCCTAACATAGGTAATTTTCCACGTATTATTCAGTCTCCAGAGCAATCATTTTTATGGACACATTATATTTCACTAGCAAGACAATTGGAGAAGGCAATGGCACCCCACTCCAGTACTCTTGCCTGGAAAATTCCATGGACGGAGGAGCCTGGTAGACTGCAGACCATGGGGTCGAGAAGAGTTGGACACGACTGAGTGACTTCACTTTCACTTTTCCCTTTCATGCATTGGAGAAGGAAATGGCAACCCACTCCAGTGTTCTTGCCTGGAGAATCCCAGGGACAGGGGAGCCTGGTGGGCTGCTGTCTATGGGGTCGCACAGAGTCGGACATGACTGAAGCGACTTAGCAGCAGCAGCAAGACAAAGCAAAATTCCCTTAGCCAGTTCCTTATTGATCATTACCCTCTAATGAGCATCTTTGGGCCCATGTAAAGAATTATCTCATTAAATGTTAATTTGTAAATATAATTTCTGGGTTCAAAAAGTAAGATATACCAAATATTAAGAAATGTATTATCAAATTGATTCCCATAGTAAAAGGGTTGCTAGTTTTACACTTTTTCACCAGAAAATATTTCAAACATCCCAGCAAAAAAAGGTGAATGCCATAACAAACTCCTGTATATCAACCACTCAAGTTAATCAGATCTTATTATTATGTCATGTTTATTTCAATCTTCATTTTTAAAGAATAAAAAAGTGCACAAATATACTTAAAGAGCACTCTTTAATTCCACTCTCTTTCCTTTCTCCCAGAGTTAACTAGAGTCAATGTTTTGTTTCCATGTGGGAGAAACACTAGAGGAATGGCAAAGAGAAAGAAGATCTTGGCAGTCATCTGGGGAAGTAATATTAGTGGCTTGAACTAAAAGTAAGGTGGTTCACACTGCTGTATTTAAAATGGATGACCAACAAGGCCCCGGTGTGTAGCACATGGAACTCTGCTCAATGTTATGTGGCAGCCTGGATGGCGTTGGGGGCTTGGGGGAGAAAAGATAAGTGTATATATATGGCTAGGTCCCTTCATGGTCTACTTGAAACTGTCACAACATTTTTTGTTAATCAGCTATACCTCCATAAAAAAGCAAAAGTTTAAAAGTAAGTAAATAAATAAAAGTAAGGTGTTACAGGTAGAAAAATTATACAAATGTGGAGATATTTAGGAGGTGGACTAGCCTGGACTTACTGGTTGATTCAGTTTATCTGTTGGTAGGGAGTTTTTTGAGCCTGGGGATGGTTGAAATGTTCTCCTTTCAATGTTCCCCTCTGCATAACTGGCTAAATGTGGTTTTACTCACTGAAGCAGAGAGATGTGACAAGAAACAGTTCTAAAGAGGAGTTTATAATTATGTGAGTTCAGTTAAAGTGAGTGTGAGATGTCCAAGTGAAAATATCCAAAGGCAGCAAGTAGCATGCTTATTTTAAAATATATGTCAGATTGCTGTCTTTTTCAGTTTGGACTGCTATTACAAAACACAACAGACTGGGAAGTTTCATTTCTTACAGTTCTGGAGGCTAGAAATTCCAAGGTCAAGGTGCTTACAGATTCAGTTCTCAGAGAATCTTCTGACTTGATGGCTATCTTCTCACTGTATCCTTACATGGCAGAGAGAGCAAGGTCTCCTGTGCCCCTTCTCCTTTACATAAGGGTGTCTGTTCTGTTATGAGGACCTTACCCTCATGACCCAATTACCTCCCCCATTACCCCACCTGCAAATACCATGACACTGGTGTGGGGGGGCTTCAACATATGAATTTTCATATGTTCAATAAATGTTCATTCCATAGCACTGTCCTATCAAACATATTTTATCCAGAGTAAATTCTTGTTGTAATTATTTACTGTCCTTCGGTTCAGTTCAGTCGCTCAGTTGTGTCCAACTCTTTGTGACCCCATAAACTGCAGCACGCCAGGCCTCCCTGTCCATCACCAACTCCTGGAGTCCACCCAAACTCATGTCCATTGAGTCAATGATGCCATCAAGCCATCTCATCCTCTGTCATCCCCTTCTTCTCCTGCCCTCAATCTTTCCCAGCATCAGGGTCTTTTCAAATGAGTTAGCTCTTCGCATGAGGTGGCCAAAGTACTGGAGTTTCAGCTTCAACATCATTCCTTCCAATGAACACCCAGGACTGATCTCCTTTAGGATGGACTGGTTGGATCTCCTTTAGGATGGACTGGTTGGATCTCCTTGCAGTCCAAGGGACTCTCAAGAGTCTTCTCCAACACCACAGTTCAAAAGCATCAATTCTTTTGCACTCAGATTTCTTTATAGTTCAACTCTTACATCCATACATGACCACTGGAAAAACCAGTGCCTTGACTAGACAGACCTTTGTTGGCAAAGTAATACCTCTGCTTTTCAATATGCTATCTAGGTTGGTCATAACTTTCCTCCCAAGGAGTTAGTGTCTTTTAATTTCATGGCTGTAGTCACCATCTGCAGTGATTTTGGAGCTCAAAAAAATAAAGTCTGACACTGTTTCCACTGTTTCCCCATCTATTTGCCGTGAAGTGATGGGACCGGATGCCATGATCTTAGTTTTCTGAATGTTGAGCTTTAAGCCAACTTTTTCACTCTCTTCTTTCACATTCATAAAGAGGCTCTTTAGTTCTTCTTCACTTTCTGCCATAATAGTGGTGTCATCTGCATGTCTGAGGTTATTGATATTTCTCCCCGCCATCTTGATTCCAGCTTGTGCTTCATCCAGCCCAGCGTTTCTCATGATGTACTCTGCATATAAGTTAAATAAGCAGGGTGACAATATACAGCCTTGACGTACTCCTTTTCCTATTTGAAACCAGTCTGTTCCATGTCCAGTTCTAACTGTTGCTTCCTGACTTGTATACAGGTTTCTCAAGAGGCAGGTCAGGTGGTCTGGTATTCCCATCTCTTTCAGAATTTTCCACAGTTTATTGTGATCCACACAGTCAAAGGCTTTGGCATAGTCAATAAAGCAGAAATAGATGTTTTTCTGGGTCTCTCTTGCTTTTTCAATGATATTATATTTCTTTATGGACTTTGAATTCTAATTTATAGGCTTGATTTGAGCATGATTTCCTATTTGTTGTTAAGTCACCAAGTTGTGTCAAATTCTTTGCAACCCCATGGACTGCAGCATACCAGCCCTCCTCTGTCCACCACAGTCTCCCAGAGCTTGCTCAAACTCATGAGTCAATGATGCCATCCAACCATCTCATCCTCTGTCACCTCCTTCTCCTCCTGCCCTCAATTTTTCCCAGCATCAGGGTCTTTTCCAATGAGTCAGCTCTTCTCATCAGGTGACCAAAGTATCGGAGCTTCACCTTCAGTCCTTCCAGTGAATATTCAGGGTTGATTTCCTTTAGGATTGACTAGTTTGATCTTGCAGTCCAAGGTACGCTCAAGAGTCTTCCCCAGCACCACAATTTGAAAGCTTCAACTCTTAGGCTCAACCTTCTTTATGGAAAAACTCTCCCTTTTGGTTTCTTTTTATTTTTCTCTTTCCTGTCCTTTTCCTCCCTTTACTATCTACATGCACCCACTCTTCCTAGTTTTGGCACTTTTTTCCTGACCACCCTGTGGGACTTCATTTTAGGACAGTACTTGTTAAGGTGGTTCAGAATTGCCTCTCCTTGTGACACTGAAAATACATTAGGAATTATCACAGAGACAGCAGGCAGCTTGGTGGAGTGTTTATGTGACAAGCTGAGTCCTTACTTTGCCACCTTCCTAGGCCTGAAGTTCAGGAGTTAGGATCCAAGAAGTTTGTGGTGAGGGTGGTCTCTTTCCCACCTCATGTGGAGCAGCTAAAGCTCTGAGACTTCACTGGAGCCAAGTACATGGCCACCACCCACAACAGCTTCTGGCAGACCCTTCACTTAAGTCCTGCTCACCCTTTTGCCAGGATTTTTACCTGCATTTAAGCATTGTGACATTTTGGTTTTCCCTTTGAAATAGTTATAATTGAATACTTTTTATAATTTTGCATATTACTGAACCACCAGTAACTTTACATATTTGTTGTTTTTGTTCAGTGAAGTCATGTCCAACTTTTTGCAACTCCATGGGCTGCAGCATGTCAGGCTTCCCTGTCCTTCACTATTTCCTGGAGTTTGCTCAAACTCATGCCCATTGAGTCAGTGATGCCATCCAACGATCTCATCCTCTGTTGCCTCCTAGTTCTTCTGCCTTCAGTCTTTCCTAGCATCAGAGTCTTTTCCAGTCAGTTGGCTCTTTCCCTCAGGTGGCCTAAGTATTGGAGTTTCAGCTTCAGCATCAGTCCTTCCAATGAATATTCAGGGTTGATTTCCTATAGGATTGACTGGTTTTATCTCCTTGCAGTCCAAGGAACTCTCAGGAGTCTTTTCCAACACCTACGAATTACTCTTGTCTATTTGGAGCAGAGAGCTACTAAAGTATAAATTCACTAAGATGTAATCAGTCATTGGCTTCTTATCTGGAAGAAGGCTTTGAAGGAGAACCAAAATGATATGTTCCAAGGGAAAGATAGAGCTCTGCCTCTGCTGGCTCAGTCTTGACCTGCCAAAAAAAAGGACGGGTGGGACATTGCCTGTGCCCACCCACCAAAGGCTGTCACACGTCTCTAAATCAAGAGGATTCCGCTTCCCAATCAGGCAACTTGTGTGTACAGTCAGCTTCTTCTAGCAACTCTATATCTGTTGGCTTCAAGAGAATGTTTTGCCTCCATATACATACCCCTTCTTCTTTTTTCAAAGATGAATTTAAACCAACATGCCTCCAGGAACAAGAACAAAATGAAGAATCCAAAAAATATAGTTAGGGAGAAAATTCAATAATTTTTGTTGAAATGAGTGAAGGACAAGAAGCAAGTTATGTTGATTATTGTAGGTACAGCATTCTGATTAAATCTGGCAAAAAGGCAGCCTGTTTTTTTCTGCTTTTATTTTATTAACAGTTGAGGTAACCAAGTTACTTAAAATGAAGTTTATGATTTAAAAAAATCCACTAAGATGTTATTTCCTTAGTCTATTTTAAATTTTTATCTTTGTTTGAGAGCAGAAATCCGTATGAAGAATTGGCAAGAAAATATTATAAATTTAGTTGGCTATCATCAAAGCCAGCCCACTTATTTCCCACAGCCCACTTTTCAAAGAGAACTCAAAGTATAACAACAACAGTGTCTCCTTCTGTTTGTGTTCATTCTTCTATCCCCTCTGCCATATTTGATTTTACTCCTGCTTTATCTGTGGGGCGTGACTTTGGGGTGACTCTGGGAGAATTTAGGATGAGCTATCCCTTGGGAAGGGTTGGAAGGGAATGGAAGAATGAGCACTACCATTCATTACAAGAGGCTTGTTGAAGAAAATTTACCCCAGTCACCCATCAAAAGATCAACCAGAAAAGTATAACCAATGAATTATCTGCGAAGGAACAGCTGCAGAAATGGCTTGACACAGATGCTGTGTTGACCTTTAGGAAGCTTCAGGACTCCTTACTAAAAAGAAATATTTTGGCAAAACCTCAAGCTCACTTTTGTAAGAATGTAAAAGCCATGGTCTTGCCCTGTTCTAACCTCAGCACTGCAGGAAGCTTCTAGTTGTAATGCATTCTAACCAAAACTGCCTCATGTCTAGTAAAACTTAGAGCAGTGGCACTACTCTGAGACAGTGAGTCGTCACCTCTGAGCGTGACCTCTGCCAGTTCTGTGCTCTGTGGTCTCCTCGATGCTGTGTTTTTAGGTGTAGAAGTACACCGATGACCTGCACCAAAGGGGGAACATTTCCCACTGCCCCACTCTGGACATCACCTGGTTTGGCTGAATTCTCTCTGGAGTACAATTATTGTCCCTTTGTTTAAGAAACATCGTGTTCTGATAGGAAAAGGTAAATACAATTCCAAAGACCATGGGAAGCTCCTGGAGATTGCTAGAACTGTTCTAAACTGCCTTAGAAACTAGATCATGTTCATTAGAAATAAATGCATGTAGAACAGATACCTACAGTCACTGAAACTAGTTCTTACAGGGTCTACCTGACAGTATTGCTATGAAGGCTCAAAATAATCATACATTTGGGATATGTCCACATATCCTTGATAAAGGGTGAGAATAATACATTAGGGCATGTATTTCTCTCTAATCCTGATAGGTGACCATATAGTGATTGTGCATGCTCAAGTCGTTCAGTCCAGCTCTTTGTGACCCCATGGACTATAGCATCAGGTTCCCTTGTCCATAGGGTAGTGCAGACAAGAATAGTGGACTGGGTTCCCATTCCCTCCTCCAGGCGATTTTCTCTACCCAGGGATCAAATGCACATCTCCTGCCTTGGCAGGCAGATTCTTTACCACTGAGCCACCTGGGAAGCCCATAGTGATGCTTAGAAGACAGAAAATCAGAGTCAGATACTTCATTGACTTTGTAAAATTGCACTTATCTTGGTGCTATTCCATCTGACTTTGTCCTCTGTTAATTGTCAAGTATGATTAAAAAAAGAATGAAAGTGTTAGTCACTCAGTCATATCTAACTCTTTGCGACCCCATGGACTGAGCCCACCAGGCTCCTCTGTCCATGGAATTCTCCAGGCAAGAATACTGGATGGAGTGGGTTGCCATTCCCTTCTTCAGGGGATCTTCCCAACCCAGGGATAGAACTCAGGTCTCCTGCATTGCAGGCAGATTCTTTACCATCTGAGCCAACAGGGAATCCCTTTGTCCTCTGTAATTGTCAAGTTGGATCAACCAAGTCCAGATATTAACCCCCCAAAAATATAAAAATATACATGTTTCAATATGTAGGACTTCATAAAAATAATAGGATTCATTGAGACAGATTTAGATATATGCTCTGGAATAAGGATTATATAGTTTACCATATGCATAAATATATAAAATAAACTACTAGTAGTACACAGTAGAGATCTGATAACTTTCTAGTTGCCTTTACTAATGAACTAGTGAGAACTCTTAGCCTAGAGTAGCTAATCTATTTTTTTTTTTAGTGTTTGCCCTAGAATTAGCAATACATGTTTACAGCTAATCCAAGTCCACTTTCAAATATTAATAGCGCTATACCACTTTATAGGCAGTAAGAATACCTTGTAATAACAAAATATCCTAGTTACTACTGCCTCTTGTCTGTTGTATCATTTCTGTCATTCATTTCATTTGTATATGTACCTAAGCCCATATACATATGTATCATATACACATAAGCATCATAATCAATACATTGTTGGTATTATTATTAATATTTTTAACAAACTGTTTTCTGTTAGATCAGCTCAGAATTTTAAAAATGCAAGTTTTTATTTAACCTTCATTTATTGCTTCTTTAATGCTTTTCCTTTTTTTAATATAGATCCAAATTTTTGATTTTTAATGCTTTCCTTCTTTCTTAACATTACTTTCCCACAGGTCTACTGGCAACAAATTCCTTCCACTTTTGTTTGTCTGAAACAGTATTTCTGCTTCTCTTTTGAATGGTGATTTCACAGGGTGCCCAATTCTAGGTTGCCATGGTTTTTTTCTCTCAACATTTCTAGTATTTCACTCCACTCTCCTCTTGCTTGTGAGATTTCTGAGAAGTCTTATGCAGTTTTTTCTTTGTGCCTCTGTGAGTAAGGTGTTTTTTCCCTCTGACTTGTTTCACAATATTTTTTCTTTGTCTTTGATTTTCTATAATCTGAAAATGATATGCCTAGATGTAGTTTTTTTGGCATTATCCTGGGTCTGTGGTTTGGTATCTGGCATTGTTTTTGTTCATTCCTCAGTCATGTCCGACTCTTTGCAACACCATGGACTGCAGCACAACAGGCTTCCCTGTCCTTCACCATCTCCCAGAACTTGCTCAAACTCATGTCCATTGAGTCGGTGATGCCATCCAACCATCCTGTCCTCTGCCGTCCCCCTCTCCTCCTGCCTTCAATCCTTCCCAGCATCAGGGTCTTTTCCAGTGAGCTGGCTCTTCACATCAGGTGGCCAAAGTATTGGAGCTTCAACTTCAGCATCAGTCCTTCCAATGAATATTCAGGATTGATTTCCTTTAGTGTTGACTGGTTTGATCTCCTTGCTGTCCAAGGGACTCTCAAGAGTCTCCTTCAAACCACAGTTTAAAAAGCATCAATTCTTCAGCGCTCAGCTTTCCTTATGGTCCAACTCTCATATCCATACATGACTACTGGGAAAACCATAGCCTTGACTAGATGGATTTACTTGTTGGCAAAGTAGTGTCTCTGCTTTTTAATATGCTGTATAGGTTTGTCATAGCTTTTCTTCCAAGGAGCAAGCATCATTTAATTTCGTGGCTGCAGCCACCATCTGCATTGATTTTGGAGCCCAAGAAAATAAAGTCTGTCACTGTTTCCATTGTTTCCCCATCTATTTGCCATGAACTGATGAGACTGGATGCCATGATCTTAGTTTTTTGAATGTTGAGTTTTAAGCCAGCTTTTTCACTGTCCTCTTTCACCTTCATCAAGAGGGTCTTTAGTTACTCTTTTCTTAATGTTTCAGTTCAGTTCAGTTCAGTCACTTAGTCGTGTCCGACTCTTTGTGACCCCATGAATCGCAGCACACCAGGCCTCCCTGTCCATCACCAACTTCCGGAGTTCACTCAGACTCACATCCATCTTATCCTCTGTCGTCCCCTTCTCCTCCTGCCCCCAATCCCTCCCAGCATCAGACTCTTTTCCAATGAGTCAACTCTTCGTATGAGGTGGCCAAAGTACTGGAATTTCAGCTTCAGCATCATTCCTTGCAAAGAAATCCCAGGGCTGATCTCCTTCAGAATGGACTGGTTGGATCTCCTTGCAGTCCAAGGGACTCTCAAGAGTCTTCTCCAACACCACAGTTCAAAAGCATCAATTCTTCACGCTCTCAGCCTTCTTCACAGTCCAACTCTCACATCCATACATGACCACTGGAAAAACCATAACCTTGACAAGATGGACCTTTGTTGGCAAAGTAATGTCTCTGCTTTTCAATATGCTATCTAGGTTGGTCATAACTTTCCTTCCAAGGAGTAAGTGTCTTTTAATTTCATGGCTGCAGTTACCATCTGCAGTGATTTTGGAGCCCCCCAAAAATAAAGTCTGACACTGTTTCCACTGTTTCCCCATCTATTTCCCATGAAGTGATAGGACTGGATGCCATGATCTTCATTTTCTGAATGTTGAGCTTTAAGACAACTTTTTCACTCTCCACTTTCACTTTCATCAAGAGGCTTTTGAGTTCCTCTTCACTTTCTGCCATAAGGGTGGTGTCATCTGCATATCTGAGGTTATTGATATTTCTCCCAGCAATCTTGATTCCAGCTTGTGCTTCTTCCAGCCCAGCGTTTCTCATGATGTACTCTGCATATAAGTTAAATAAACAGGGTGACAATCTACAGCCTTGATGGACTCCTTTTCCTATTTGGAACCAGTCTGTTGTTCCATGTCCAGTTCTAACTGTTGCTTCCTGACCTGCATACAGATTTCTCAAGAGGCAGGTCAGGTAGTCTGGTATTCCCATCTCTTTCAGAATTTTCTACAGTTTATTGTGATCCACACAGTCAAAGGCTTTGGCATAAACAATAAAGCATAAATAGATGTTTTTCTGGAACTCTCTTGCTTTTTCCTTGATCCAGTAGATGTTGGCAATTTAATCTCTGGTTCCTCTGCCTTTTCTAAAACCAGCTTGAACATCAGGAAGTTCACGGTTCACATATTGCTGAAGCCTGGCTTGGAGAATTTTGAGCATTACTTTACTAGCATGTGAGATGAGTTTAGTTGGTGAAATTCAGGTTCCCATGGTGGTCCACTTATGAGTCTCTGCTTTGGGAAGTTGGGAATCTGTGACTCCCTCTATTCTTCTATGTCTCAAGTCTTGAAGATAGCAGTTTGACCTATACCCTTTCCTCTCACATGCTCAAGAATAGTTGGTTTTTCAGTCTGTCCAGGTTTTTTACTTGTCATTACAACAGAGTGGCAACTTCCAAGTTCCCTACATATGGAACTTTTAACCAGAATCCTTTCCAAGGTAGCTAATCTAATGTTCTCGTATTCTGCTGGTCATCTTCATTGCATCCCATCCCTTTTTTTTTATCACATGCGGCCAGCAGAGATTAGTCCCTTCCCTGTTTCCAGGACCTTAATTTGGTTCCCTAATAATGTACTTTCTGGGGATTTCTCAGTTGGTTTCTCTGAAGGCTGGCTTTGCTCAGTATGTCTTGAAATTGCTGGCTGACTGCTTTCTTGTTAACCTGTGAGTTTTGTGAGATGTTTCTGGCCTCTGCCTCTTTTTTAAGCATGTGCTTTGACTGATGTGCACATAGCAGGTGTAGAAGAGGAATTATAAGCAGGAAAGAGTACTTCCTGATCCTAAGTTTTGAAAATGGATCCCATCTCATTCCATTACGCATTCTTCAAGCACCAGCAATGCTCCTATTTGAGTATATCTTATGTACTTATTTTTTCTTTAAAAATTTCTTTCTGACGGTGACAGTCAGTATATGTAATCAGTTCATTGGGATTTCAGGGAGGAGGAAACTATTGGCCTTAAGTCTTAACCAGTGTTGTAACAAGTGTGGGTTTCAGCAATGGATAATAATAAAATCAAACCTCATTAGTTGATGTCCAATTAATATTTTTACTTACTGAAGTCAGTTTCAATGTCCTTTTGAGCTAGAGAAACAATCGTATAAATCAGGGTCCCGCTGTTTGTAGTAAGAAGCTTACATTATTGGAGTATGAGGACAGGATGAGTTAGATTTGCTCTATTCCTTGGTATCAGAGTGTGAAGCCAACCCTGACCTCACAACATTCAGAAAACAGAGCTGTGCAGGCAAATAATGTCCCATGATTAGTGAGTGGGTTACAAAGAAGCTTCACGTTCAGGTTAAAATCTTTTCTCAGGGACCTAACATGCATTAAGCACTGTGCCAGGACTTAGGGGACATCATCTTAGATACATCATGTATATATCAGAGTGTATGCATCATTTATATCCTCACAGAAACCTTATACAATACTCTCATCAACATGAGGATGAGGACAATGAGGTTAGAAGAGGTTAGAAAGATTGCCCAGGATCATTTGATACAAGTTAAAAGCAGGATTCAAAACCATTTCTAATTCCAGTGGTGGTGGTGTTAATGTTGACATTGTAGTTGTTGAAGACACACACACACACATCAATGTGTTTGAGCTCTTGCAGTGATGGGATTCAAGTTCTTCTTGACTGAACCTTCATTATGAAGGACAGATCTGAATTCACTGATCAAGGAAATCAGAGATGAAGGGAGTCAAGGAGCCAGAAAATACAAAATGTATGTTTACTGGGAACTGAAATTGAAAGTTGATAGATTTAGATGGACTTGCCAACAAGACATATAGTTATATAATTCCTATTCTTCCCATCTTCTATGAAGTTAAATGTTATTTCTGTTTATTTAAGAGAATTGTGGCAGTGTTTGTTTTCATCTCATATTGTTATACTCAAGGTTATGTCCAGTTTAGGAGAATTATCAATTTGTGTGCTAGTGTAAAATTTAACGTGTACTGCTTAACTTACTCTCAAATGATGGTTTTTTAAAAAAGATCTTGTTCTTTGTCAGATTTTAAAGACTTGGTATACAGTACTTTGAATCTCTTTCAGATGCTGTGATTAAATATTCAGGGCTTGAGTATCTTTGATCTTAAGTTAAAATAATAGGAAATCTTACATTTTCTGCCACAGATCATTACAATAAGCTAAGTCTTCAGTTTATCCCCTCATAAATTAAATTTTTGAGTCAGAAAAATCTTGTATGAGCTAAATTAACAATATAACAGTCTCCCTTTATTTTACAGTCTCAATATTGAATTGAGAATATGATGAACTGTATTGTCCTGTTTAATTATGTTTTGGTTTTGGACATAAGAAACTTGTTCTTTATATCAAAGATGATCAGGTTCAAGTGTATATGAAGATAATTTTTTTAATTAATTTTATTTTATTTTTTAACTTTACAATATTGTATTGGTTTTGCCATATATCGAAATGAATCCGCCACAGGCATACATGCGTTCCCCATCCTGAACCCTCCTCCCTCCCCCCTCCCCATACCATCCCTCTGGGTCGTCCCATTGCACCAGCCCCAAGCATCCAGTATCGTGCATCGAACCTGGACTGGCGGCTCATTTCATATATGATATTATACATATTTCAATGCCATTCTCCAAAATCATCCCACCCTCTCCCTCTCCCTCTCCCACAGAGTCCAAAAGACTGTTCTATACATCTGTGTCTCTTTTGCTGTCTCTTATACAGGGTTTATTGTTACCATCTTTCTAAATTCCATATATATGTGTTAGTATACTGTATTGGTGTTTTTCTTTCTGGCTTGCTTCACTCTGTATAATAGGCTCCAGTTTCATCCACCTCATTAGAACTGATTCAAA
The DNA here is from genome assembly GCF_003369695.1 of Bos indicus x Bos taurus. Taxonomy (NCBI): domain Eukaryota; kingdom Metazoa; phylum Chordata; class Mammalia; order Artiodactyla; family Bovidae; genus Bos; species Bos indicus x Bos taurus. The sequence goes on from NC_040095.1 coordinate 39,972,682, forward strand.
TGCATTCTTTTTAATGGCTGAGTAATACTCCATTGTGTATATGTACCACAGCTTTCTTATCCATTCATCTGCTGATGGACATCTAGGTTGCTTCCATGTCCTGGCTATTATAAACAGTGCTGCGATGAACATTGGGGTACACATGTCTCTTTCAATTCTGGTTTCCTCAGTGTGTATGCCCAGCAGTGGGATTGCTGGGTCATAAGGCAGTTCTATTTTCAGTTTTTTAAGAAATCTCCACACTGTTCTCCATTTTTTTAAAAGTAAAAGTTCTTAATTAATCTCTCACTGTGTGTTAGTCACTCAGTCGTGTCTGACTCTTTGCAACCTCGTGGACTGTAGCGCACCAGGCTCCTTTGTCCACAGAACTCTCCAGCAAGAAAATGGGAGTGTGTTGCCATGCCGTTCTCCAGGAGATCTTCCTGACCTAGGAATCAAACCAGGTTCCTTACATCACAGGTCAATTGTTTACCTTCTGAGCCTCAAGAAAGCCCCAACCGCTCACTGCTGCTGCTGCTGCTAAGTCACTTCAGTCGTGTCCGACTCTGTGTGACCCCATAGATGGCAGCCCACCAGGCTCTCCCGTCCCTGGGATTCTCCAGGCAAGAACACTGGAGTGGGTTGCCATTTCCTTCTCCAATGCATGAAAGTGAAAAGTGAAAGGGAAGTCGCTAAGTCAAGTCCGACTCTTTCTCGACCCCATGGACTGAAGCCTACCAGGCTCCTCCGTCCATGGAATTTTCCAGGCAAGAGTACTGGAGTGGGGTGCCATTGCTTTCTCCAAACTGCTCACTACCAGTGTCTAAAAAAGTTTCCTATATGTTTACAGCTTCACGGTGACATTCTCATTGCTATATGTGGAGACAGTGACTCAGATTCCTCTATAAAACTTTGGGTTTGATTCTCATCTATTTAGAATGTGATTGATTTCCACTTACTGCCCTTTTCAAGTAAATACTTATAGATAATCAGTTAACTTAGTTCTGGGCCACCATATTGATTGGCACCTTAATTACTTAGAATTTCTTTGTGGGCTGTGTTCAGTGTGTAAGTTAAAGGGTCAAAAGGCAAGCCAGATTTAAAAGCCAACATCATTTTTCTTTTTTGAATTACAGGAAAAGGTCAGGGTCACATAGATTCAACCTAATCTGTTACACTTTCTGCATTTGCAGTGTTACATCATGATCACTACTCTTAAAATAATGACTGATTCTGACCCCCTCCACAAAGAGGTATTATAATATCCTATGTCAAGAAAGATTCTGTTGTTTCAGCAGTTGGTTTACAGAGTTGATTAATGACTATGCCACTCATAATTAATGGTTTGAGTTTTTTATTACAATGGAGACGTTATCAGTCAGGGTGCCCTGCACACCCAAACAGAATACCCTGACCACTTTCAAAGGTGTGCGTAGGGCTTAGGGAAGCCAAGAAAAGTGATTCATTACCTCTGTCCATCCATTAATAGTAGAGGATGGAGGGAACAAAGCTACCATCCTAGGCCTAAAGAAGTAAAAGGAGGAGCAGTTATCCAAAGAAATAGTGTCTCCATTTCCCAAATTTAATTGGAAGCCACAGCAATCCATAGCATCAGCTTCTGCAGAGTGAACCTGGAGTGAAAACCAAAAAAAAAATAAAAGGAATGAAAACAGAAAACACAGGAGAGGATGAAATGAAAAGTCAATAAAATCAGTAGTGGTGAGTTTCCTAGCAAGCCAAGCTCGTTGGTAGCTCTGGGTCTTGACTCAAGAAAAGAAGGAAGCTAGCATTTATTGAGTACTATTCCAGTTACTATTGCTGTATAACATAGCAACCTAAATTTAGTGTACTAAAACGCCCATTTTACTATGGCTTCTTACCTATAAAATTGAACTGGTAAAGAACCTACCTACCAATGCAGGAGATCTAAGAGACTCAGGTTCAGTCCCTGGATTGGGAAGATCCCCTTGGAGAAGGCATGGCAGCCCACTCCAGTATTCTTGCCTAGAGAATCCCATGGACAGAGGAGCCTGGGGGACTACAGTCCATGTGGTCACAAAGAGTCAGACACAATTGAAGTGACTTAACATGCATGCACGTAGGTAGGACTCTGTAGGTCAGAAATTTAGACAGGATACAGTGGGGATGGCATGCCTTAGCTCCACAGTGTCTGACACCTCAGCTAGGAAGACCCGGGTGGCAAAGAATGATTCAGATGCCTAGGAGCTGGAGTCATCTGGAGGCTTCTTAACTCATATGATTGGCACTTGGGCTGGATAACTCATTGGGGACTGTCAACTGGAGTAGCTATACCTGGTCTCTCCAAGGGTGGGGGCTTCCTACTCCATGGCAGGTGGAGGGTCTTGAGAGTGACAGATTCTAAAGAATTAGAGGGAAGCCACATGGTCTTTTATGACCTCACCTCTGAACTCACATAACTTCATTTCTGCATTCAGTCCAAAGTCAGGGTAACTAGAGAAGAACATACCAAAAGACAGATTATTGTTGTAGCCATCTTTGGAAAATACAGTTTGTCACCAAGGCAACAAGAACTAGCAATGTGGAGGCATTCTGATGGCAGTTGAAACAAACTTTTCCAAGTTAATGGTAAAATTTTATTAACCAGAATTCACTTATTAGCCAGTTTTCCATGATTAAACTTTATCATCTCTTCATGGATTATAGATTATAAAAGTAGAAGACATTCCCAGAAATAAACTAGCTCAGCATCACACTCTTAAACAGTCTGAATGTCATTATTCTCATTTCTTGCTGTTAAACTAGTGATGAGTAGAAGGAAAAGTAGAGACTAGAACCTAGGACTCTTGGATTTTATTTGTCTTACTTATTTAACTAGAATTTGATAAGGGATGGAATTATAGATTACATTTTACAAAATGAACAGAGAAGTACCTGAGTAGAGTCAGAAGCACCTGGCCAGGTATTGTGTTCTTATAACCTGGGAGTAATCAGTCTATTGAGTCAGGGTCCCTCATTGGAAGGTTTGGGCTTAGCTTTGTATCTATGAAGTGAGAACTCAAGAGCTAGAATAATAGAAGATTAGTGGTCTGTGGTGTTGGAGAAGACTCTTGAGAGCCCCTTGGACTGCAAGATCAAACCAATCAATCCTGAAGGAAATCAATCCTGAATATTCTTTGGAAGGACTGATGCTGAAGTTGAAGCTCCAATACTTTGGCCACCTGATGCAAAGAGCTGGCTTATTAGAAAAGACCCTGATGCTGGGAAAGATTGAAGGCAGGAGGATAAGGGGATTACAGAGGATGAGATGGTTGGATGGCATCACCAACTTAATAGACATGAGTTTGAGCAAGCTCCCAGAGATGGTGATAGACAGGGAAGCCCAGCGTACTGCAGTCCATGGGGTCACAAAGAGTCAGACAAGACTGAGCAACTGAACAGCAACAACAATGACCATTAATTCCAACAGAGAAACTCTGACACATTGTTTATTTTCCCCCATGCACCCGGCAGTATCTGCCTGGCCCATTCATCCACTCATCTGGCTGCTGGTCTAGCAGACTGACTCATGAAATGTTATTAACTTTCTGGCGGGGACTGTTGGTAATGTCTCTGCCCTCCTACTACTTCTGGAGTAAGAAGCACTGACTTATCTTTGCTATTAATGCACAGAAACAAGCCTTCTGTGGGGGGATATTTCCAACCTATGAGAGTCATCTGACAGTTGCCTTTTATGTTTTGACATCAAGAATTTGCCAAACTATCCAAAGTTTTACTGAAACTTCTAAGATCTAAGCGTTTTCCTTTTTTTCTCTTCTATAATGGCAGATTCCATGTCAGTTTTTCTGGATTCAGTCATTGCAATCTCCACTCCACTCATATTATATAAGACTTCTCTACAGGTGTGTGTGTCTTTCCAGACAATGACTCAGTCATTATGCCATGAAAGTTTCTTTTATAGTGTTGCTTCAAGCTGTTGGTAGTACTTTGTTTATATGAAAAAAAAAAAAAAAGAGCACATAATCTATCATTTGAGAAAGCCTGAGTGGCTGAAAGGTTACCTGTCTCTTTAAATAGAACTGCTGCTGCTGGTGCTAAGTCACTTCAGTCGTGTCCGACTGTGCAACCTCATAGATGGCAGCCCACCAGGTTCCTCTGTCCCTGGGATTTCTCCAGGCAAGAATACTGGAGTGGGTTGCCATTTCCTTCTCCAATGCATGCATGCATGCTAAGTCGCTTCAGTCATGTCCAACTCTATGCAACCCTATGGACAGCAGCCCACCAGGCTCCTCTGTACACAGGATTCTCTAGGCAAGAACACTGGAGCGGGTTGCCATTTCCTTCTCCTTAAATAGAACTAAACAGTGTTGATTTAACAATAAAATTAGGAACTAAACAATAAAAGAGGAACTAAAGAGCCTTTTGATAAAAGTGAAAGAGAAGAATGAAAAAGCTGGCTTAAAACTCAACATTCAGAAAGCTAGGATCCAGTCCCATCACTTCAAGGCAAATAGATGGGGAAACAATGGAAACAGTGACAGACTTTAATTTCTTGGGCTCCAAAATCACTGCAGATGGTGACTGCAGCCATGAAGTTAAAAGATGCTTGCTCCTTGGAAGGAAAGCCATGACACACCTGCTGCTGCTGCTGCTGCTGCTAAGTCGCTTCAGTCGTGTCCGACTCTGTGCGACCCCATAGATGGCAGCCCACCAGGCCCCCCATCCCTGGGATTCTCCAGGCAAGAACACTGGAGTGGGTTGCCATTGCCTTCTCCAATGCATGAAAGTGAAAAGTGAAAGTGAAGTTGCTCAGTCGTGTCTGACTCTTCTCGACCCCATGGACTGCAGCCTACCAGGCTCCCTCCACCCATGGGATTTTCCAGGCAAGAATACTGGAGTGGGGCGCCATCCCCTTCTCTGATGACAAACCTAGACATTGTATTAAAAAGCAGAGACAACACTTTGCCAACAAAGGTCCATCTAGTCAAAGCTGTGGTTTCTCTGGTAGTCATGTATAGATGTGAGAGTTAAACCATAAAAAAAGCTGAGTGCTGAAAAATTGATGCTTTTTGAACTGTGGTGTTGGAGAAGACTTTTAAGAGTCGCTTGCACTACAAGGAGATTAAACCAGTCAATCCTAAAGGAAATCAGTCCTGAATATTCATTGGAAGAACTGATGCTGAAGCCGAAACTCCAATCCTTTTGGCCACCTGATGCAAAGAGCCAATTCATTGGAAAAGACCCTGATGCTGGGAAAGATTGAAGGCAGGAGAAGGGAGCAACAGAGGTTGAGATGATTGGATGGCATCACTGACTTGACAGACATGAGTTTGAGCAAGTTCCAGGAGTTGGTGATGGACAGGGAAGCCTGGCGTGCTGCAGACCATGGTGTTGCGAAGAGTTGGACATGACTGAGCAAGTGAACTGAACTGAGTGAACAATAAAATACTGTTGATTCATTTTAAAGTCTTCACTTACTGTTTTGCATTTCCCTCTGACATTTTTGAATTTGTTGTTGTTCAGTTGCTCAATCATATCTGACTCTTTGTGACCCCATGGATTGCAGCACACCAGGCTTCCTGCCCTTCACTGTCTCCTGAAGTTTGCTCAAACTCATGTCCACTGAGTCAGTGATGCCATCCAACCGTCTCATCTGAGATACAATCTTTGGCATCTGAATATGCAAGCTAGCCCCAGATATTGGCATGAGTCCATGTAAGGGCATGTGATGCAGTGTGTGGTAGGGGAGCTCCCCATTTTGGGTCCTGCCAGCATTGTGGATATGGGCAATCCCTTCATGTAATTGGCACTAAAGCAAGGAAGTGACTAGCTTATTGGTGCACATGTGGCCCTTCAAATTCTGGGCTTCACCAGTGAGCCCACTCAAGGCCCAGATGCCCTGAGAGCTCAGGGTGCCCGTCTCTGTGCTGGTCAATTGCTCTCTTGTCTGGGGCCTCCATCTTCAGTCTTCCCACCCAGCCTTTCCTATTTTGCATGGAATCATTGGCTCTTTCAGAACAGATGATGACACTCTTCCTACCTGCCCTTCACCTCTCAATCCGTGGTGTCTGGCTACTCCTCCACATTCTCTTGCCAATGATGTCCTAGCTAGTAAAGCCAGTGGTCCTTTCTTTTCCCTTCTTAACCTGTATGACTTCACTGTGCCCTGTTTTCTCATATGTTAGGTAGCAATAGTAATAGTGTTGACCTCATTGGGTTGTGAGGTTTTATTTATTATACATCATAGTAGATAATAGGTGCTATGTTATACATACACACACTTACATTTATACATGTGTATATATTTGTCTGGGACATACATAGGTAGTCACACACACACATAAACACATCAGATCAGATCAGATCAGTCGCTCAGTTGTGTCTGACTCTTTGCGACCCCATGAATCGCAGCACACCAGGCCTTCCTGTCCATCACCAACTCCCAGAGTTCACTCAGACTCACGTCCATCGAGTCAGTGATGCCATCCAGCCATCTCATCCTCTGTCGTCCCCTTCTCCTCTTGCCCCCCAATCCCTCCCAGCATCAGAGTCTTTTCCAATGAGTCAACTCTTCGCATGAGGTGGCCAAAGTACTGGAGTTTCAGCTTTAGCATCATTCCTTCCAAAGAAATCCCAGGGCTGATCTCCTTCAGAATGGACTGGTTAGATCTCCTTGCAGTCCAAGAGACTCTCAAGAGTCTTCTCCAACACCACAGTTCAAAAGCATCAATTCTTCGGCACTCAGCCTTCTTCACAGTCGAACTCTCACATCCATACATGACCACAGGAAAAACCATAGCCTTGACTAGACGAACCTTTGTTGGCAAAGTAATGTCTCTGCTTTTGAATATGCTATCTAGGTTGGTCATAACATTCCTTCCAAGGAGTAACCGTCTTCATACAAGTCTGAACAGTGCCCTGGGCAAGGCAAGCACTACCTGGATTAATTATTACTCAGTTAGTTAGTGTTAGTCGCTCAGTTCAGTTCAGTCTCTTAGTCACGTCTGACTCTTTGTGACCCCATGAACTGCAGCAGGCCAGGCTTCCCTGTCCATCACCAACTCCCGGAACTTTTGGAGCCCAAAATATAAAGTCTCTCACTGTTTCCATTGTTTCCTCATCTATTTACCAAGAAGTGGTAGAACCAGATGCCATGATCTTTTGCTTTTTGAGTGTTGAGTTTTAAGCCAGCTTTTTCACTCTCTTCTTTCACTTTCCTCAAGAGGCTCTTCCGTTGCTCTTCACTTTCTGCCATAAGGGTGGTGTCATCTGCATATCTGAGGTTATTGATATTTCTCCCAGCAATCTTGATTCCAGCTTGTGCTTCATCCGGCCCAGCATTTTGTATGATGTACTCTGCATATAAATTAAATAAGCAAGGTGACCATATACAGCCTTGACATACTCCTTTCCCAACTTGGAACCACTCCATATTTGGAACAAAACTGCTTCCAAATTGGGAAAGGAGTCACTCATTCACGTGCAACTCTTTGTGCTCTCAGGGACCATAACTCGCCAGGCTCCTCTGTCCAAGGAATTCTCCAGGCAAGAATACTGTAGTGGGTAGCGATTCCCTTCTCCAGGGGATCTTCCTGACCCAGGGATTGAACCCAACTATCATTCTATATCCAAAGTCAAATCCAGCCCCCACGTGGGCTGTGTTCACCTGTAGACCCGACCATTTCTATGTGCTTCTCTTTCTTACTTACCAACCTGGTGTCAAAGGCAACAGTATTTTCGATCCCTGCTGTCAGAACCCTCTACTTTAAAAAACATAACCTCTCAACTTCACAACATTATTTTGAATTTTATTTCTGTCTTTCAGAGTTTACAAGCCCCAACTAATATAAAGCTCCCATTCCTCTCTTTTATTAAACTAAATAAGTCGGATTGTGTTGCAACACCTGGTGGTGGCATCTGTTTTCAGTATTTAAATCTCACTTTGTGTTTTATTTGGCATATGTATGTGGAGTCTTGTCTCCACAGCTAGAGTGGAATCTGTATACTAGATTACATATTAATTGGCCTATATTATCTTTGGTCCTTACTTAGGAAGATATTTTTCACCCATTGCGTTCAGCAGCACGAGCAGATTTAAAGAGGTCTCCATTCCTACTTTAAAAACCAAATACTCTGGACTTCCCTGGTAGTCCACTGGTTGAGACTTCACCTTCCAATGCAGGAGATGTGGATTTGATCCCTGGTCGGAGAACTAAGATTCCACATGCTTCATGGCTAAAAGGCCAAACCATAGAACAGAAGTAGTAATGTAACAAATTCAATAAAGACTTTAAAAAAATGGTCCACATCAAAAAAAAAAAAAAAATCTTTAAGAAAATAAAAATAAAGACCAAATACTTTATGGACAACTTTCTCATCAGTTATAGGCATGATCAGGGGCCTCATCTGACACTAAGAATGTGGGCTCAGGTTTAATACATGTGAACCTTTCTGTTAAACCCCCAGGTATCCGCCGCCAGACTGCCCATTGCGTGAAGAAGGGCCGTGGGATAGTGAAAGCTACATTCTGTGATCCAGAAACACAACCCAATGGGAGACAGAAGAAGTGTCATGAACAGGATTGTCCACCCAGGTAACTGTTGATAACAGCTCGAGCTCCGTGTGTCTGCCTACCATGGTGTCTGATTTCATAGTAATCAAGGGCTCAGTGATGGGGGAGGGCTGGGTGGCTTCATTATTAGAATAAATACAGGCAAGCTGTCACAGGTTTCTGTGGCTATGCTGTTAGAACCTGTGACAAGGTGTGAGTGGGGAACGTTTTCTCCCCAGAGAACAGTATTTCTTACAAAGCTCGTATGATCTATGTTTAATTACTTGGTAAGACTTAAGTCCCAAAGCACTGTTGAACAGAATGATGTGTAGATCATCCCAAAATTCTTTAGCTAATTGGTTAGGCTTTTCCAAGAGCATTTTACCCACCAGTGCAATAGTAGCCTTTAGAGAACATGCTTACACTTTTGGAGCACTGCCTTGAAAAGTGGACTTACAGACCAGGCTTGTTCAACCTCAGCACTGTTGACATTTGGGGCTGGATAATTCTTTGTTGTTGGGGGCTGTCACATGTTTAGCAGCATCCCTGGCCTTGTGTCCATTTAGAAGTTTGTAGCATTTCATCTTCCCCGTCCAGGTTGTGACAACCATAAATGTCTCCAAACTTTGCCAAATGTCTTGTGGGGGCAAAATCACCCTTGGTTGAGAACTGCTGTTAATAGAGGTATTCATCTGCTCCGAATCATATAGATTCAAGTTTCTAGAAGGCAGCTTGGATGTTATTATGAGGGGTGTTTGTTAGAGAGAGAAAGAGGGGTAGGGAGAAGACGAAAAAGAAAAAAGAAGGCAGGGAAGGAAAGAAAGAATTAGTTGTGGGGAGTGTTTTCATTCCCTCGTGTCCATAAACAGAGATGTATTTCATTTGCAGATCCCGTCAGGCATTCATTCCAGTCCCAAGAAGACACATTAAGAAGAGTTTAGTTTAACAGGAGGGGACTGGTTGGCATAATAAATCTACCAAGTGACAGGCAGAATTCTAAAGACGAGCTGAAAGAATGGGATAAATGTCAAATAACTAGGTCAAAAAGAAGCATCTAGACAGCTCAGCCAAGGCAGACAGTGTCAGTTTCTTCTGGTCTCAGGCAGGGAGGTCCCAGAGGCCAGGGTGTTCGAGGCCAGGGTGTTCTCATCTTAGAGTCAGGTTGATTCTCTGTCCAGTTCTGGGGTTTCTTTCTGGGTGGAAGGTGGGCTGTGAGGTTCAGAGCTGGACCCCATCTCCATCAAGAGAGGACAGAGGTACTACTGTCCCCTCCCCTCGCTGTGGCTCTACCCTGATGTCTTTATTGAGTTTGTTACAATGTTGCCTTTGTTAGGTTTTGGGTTTTTGGCCACAAGGCATGTGGGATCTTAGTTCCGCAAGCAGGGTTCGAACCCATACCCTCTGCACTGGAAGGTGAAGTCTTAACCACTGGACCACCAGGGAAGTCCCTCCCATAACTCTTTCACTGGGAAGAACTGGGGACTTGAGGGGAGGATCAGGCCCCACTAGGTTTCGTATGTAATCATTGCAGTTTCTATAGATCCTTCTCAGGGAAGAATGAGCCTGGAAAGAGGAATCTTTCTTATCGCTTGCCTTATCTCATCAATAGCCTGTCCCTTTGTGGAGTTTACGCACTTCCATCATATTTATCTCCATCAAAGTCAATGACTCTCACCAGGCACTTCCTTTTGCCCTCACCAGCTGCCAACCACCACACACACCCTGGGATGCTTGCCTCATTTTTCAATGCCACCCTTTCTGGTGAGTGGCTACCTTCTTAAAACCACAGCTGTTTAGTTCCTGAATCTAACTTTGGCCCTAGGGTTCAGGGACATTTTTATTATTTTATTTAGTCTACCTGGGCCTTCCTTAATATTACCAGCAAGTCTTTGTTAAACATCCATTATTTCCCATGAGAGGTATGATGGCAATGATAACCATGTTACAGTTACATGTACTGAGCACTGTGATTTTGTGATATAATAAAATCTATGTCTCTGGTACCTGGTTCCAAGGCTGACTAGCTGTAAGCCTGCAGTGGGTCGACATACAGCAGACCCCTCAAAGACAGGCATGCACCTCTCCCCTCACTTGATTTGTGTCTAAGGCAAAGCAAGCTCTGTGCTAGGTTGGTGGGCATCAAAAGATGCTGATGCAGGTGCTCACCTGATGAGACCAAGAGAGAGATGGGGATATTAGCTGTGTCCATAAAAGTGGCATAGTCAGAGAAGACAGTGGATTTGGTAGCCACTCTCTGTTTGAGAAGAGTTATCAGTCCATATCTGACATTTTTCATATTCACCTGTAGCTAAAGTCTTGGCCTCACTATTTTCAGAATTCAGTTCCCATAAAGGTGGTTATCTTTATCTATCTCTGCACTCTAACTACCAGAACTTTCTAGTTGAAAGTCATCCTATAAGATACCACCAGTGCTAGAAGGAGGTGGATACTGGGGCCAGAGTCCAGAGGCTAATGGATGGGACATGAGCTGAGGCCGGAGCCTGGTAGACACAGAGGCGGAGCCTTGACAGAGGAATTCCAAATGATACAGGCTGAGCTCTGGGGACTGGAAGTTGGCCCTAAAGGGAGTCATGTAGTAGCTATAAACTAGCCTCCACAATATCCACTTCCTGGTCCCTGGAACCTGCAAGTGTTACCTTATTTGGAGAAAGGGCCTTTAAAGAGGTAATTAAGTTGAAGGGTCTTGAAATGGGCAAGTTGTGCTGAATTATTGATTTGGACCCTAAATTCCATCATAGTATCCTTATAGAAGCAGAGGGAAACTTCACACACCACACACACACATACACACACACACACACACACACACACACACACACACACAGAGGAGAAACAATATGAAGGTGGAACAGAAAGATTTGAAGACACTGGAGTGACAGGCCACAAGCCAGGGAGTGCTGGCAGCCACCACAGACTTGAAGATGGAAGGAATGGATCTTCCCTAGAGCCTCCAAAGAGTGCAGCCCTCCCAACACCTTCACTTCATCCCAGTAATGCTGACTTGTCTATCTGGCCTCCAGAGATATAAGAAACTAGATTTCTTTTGTTTTTGCCACCAAGTTTGTGATGACTTGTTTTACAGCAGCCCTAGGAAAGTAACACAAGCAGTGTACTAATTAATGCCAGCATAATGTAAAGCGGGAGCTTCCCGGGTTGCTCAGTGGTAAAGAATCAGCCTGACAATGCAGGAGATGCAGATTCGATCCCCAGTCGGGAAGATCCCCTGGAGGAGGGCATGACAGTCCATCCCAGTATTCCTGGCTGGAGAATTCCGTGGTTGGAGGAGCCTGGCCTGCTGCAGTCTATGGGTCACAAAGAGTCAGGCACAACTGAGCACTCACGTGCACACACAAAGTAAAAGCAGGGAGAGGAGGGGCAATCTCTTCACCAAGTCACAGAAGCACCAAAGCTTGGAAAGTAAGTGACTCGAGCTTTCTCAGGATGTTTTGGAATAGCACAAATACGTCACTTCCTAAGGAAGCTTACAGCCAGGAGAGCTATATGAGACACGTACACCAGCAAGACAGAGCTGTTGTCAGGGCTGGGACCCAGGGACCTGATCACTGTCCACGGCCCCTGTCCTCTTTGGAGCTCTGTGGTTAACTGACATCGCTTTAGCTTGTATTTCTAAGAGCGGCGTTGTTAGAACAAGGTAAATGATGTGCATGCTAAGTAGCTTCAGTCATGTCTGACTCTTTGCAACCCTGTGGACTGCAGTCCACCAGGCTCCTCTGTCCATGGGCTTCTCCAGGCAAAAAATACTGGAGTGGGTTGCCATGCCCTCCTCTAGGGGATCTTCCTGACCCAGGAATCAAACCCAAATCTCTTACGTCAAGTCTCCTGCACTGGCAGGCAGATTCTTTTTACCACTAGCACCACCTGGAAAGCTCCACAAAATTTTTACATGGACTGATTCCACAGCTTCCTGTCACAAAATCAGTAATGAACCTCTGGTATCACCATCTAGAATGGAAGTGTTGATGGCCACAAATAGGTAATAGGCTACCGGGCAGTCACTGTGCTGTCCCACTCAGTACAAATGTGACATCCAGTGCTCAGGTTTTCTTGGGGAGCTGATGATCATTTTTGTAGCTGCCGCTTCTGCCACTGTACATCATTGCACTTCAAGGGAGGAAAACAATACATCTTATGCCCAATTTCTGCTGTTGTGTTGGAAACATAATTTCCTCCAATTCCCTCCAAACAATTTGAAGATCATACTTAAAGAAGAACAAAACATATGCAATTTGACAACTCTTTTTAAATTTTTATCATTTAGTAGCTTTTTTTTTGTTTTGATTTCCCTCTGATATGCATTTCCCAAGGTCTGAGTTTCTTGAATTTCTGTACATGATTAATGCCTGGGCTCCAGCTTGTGGTCCTTAAAGATCCTAAAAGTAGCAGATCAAGCCTGAATTTACCCAGTTCAGACCTCAAGCTAAAGCACAGCCTTTGGAGAGGGATATTAAAGATCCCAGTAGCATTTTTTTAACTTGAAAGTAGAATGTCTGCCTTTGGTTTTGTTTTTATACCCAAGGTCACACACACATACTTAGATGCATACATACATTTATGTTTAACATTTATGATACCTGTACTGGGATGGGTTCAGTTCAGTTCAGTTGCTCAGTTGTGTCCAACTCTTTGCAACCCCATGAATTGCAGCACACCAGGCCTCCCTGTCCATCACCAACTCCTGGAGTTCACTCAAACTCAGGTCCATCGAGTCAGTGATGCCATCCAGCCATCTCATCCTCTGTCGTCCCCTTCTCCTCTTGCCCCCAATCCCTCCCAGCATCAGAGTCTTTTCCAATGAGTCAACTCTTTGTATGAGGTGGCCAAAGTACTGGAGTTTCAGCTTTAGCGTCATTCCTTCCAAAGAACACTCATTACTGATCTCTTGACCTCAGATAGCTAACTTTATAGGAGAAGGAAATGGCAACCCACTCCAGTGTTCTTGCCTAGAGAATCCCATAGACAGAGGAGCCTGGTCGGCTGCTGTCCATAAGGTCGCACAGAGTCGGACACGACTGAAGCGACTTAGCACGCATACATGCATTGGAGAAGGGAAATGGCAACCCACTCCAGTTTTCTTGCCTGGAGGACCCCAGGGGCAGGGGAGCCAGTGGGCTGCCATCTGTGGGATTGCACAGAGTCGGACATGACTGAAATGACTTAACACCAGCTACCTTTATTGAAAGTTCTTTTTTAACCTTTATTTGTCTTCATATTATATATATATTTTTTTTCATATTCCTTTTGCTGTATCTGTATTGGTTTATTTAATGCCTCAGGACTAAAGTCTTTCTCAAAAGTAACAACTAGCAAATTCACCTGTAGTGCTTCTCTTATGCAGTTCATTTTGTTGAAATAGGTTAGACTCTCTAAGGTCAGACATTTTGACTCCTGAAGATGTTAAGTAGATACAGCACATAACAGGTACAATTTCTGAAAATCATTCTAAAGTAGCATGTGTTGTGTGCTCAGTCATGTCCAGCTCTTTGCAACGCCATGGACTGTAGCCTGCCAGGCTCCTCTGTCCATGAAATTATCCAGGCAAGCAAAAACCATCACAATATTGTAAAGTAAATATCCTCCAATTAAAATAAATTAAATTAGTAAATAAAATTTTTAAAAAAGGAATACTGGAATGGGTTGCTGTTTCCTACTCCACTAAAGTAGCATATGATAAGTTAAATAGAATTTCATGAAATATTCCAACATAATGGATAATTTATAGAAGTTCTTCTTATTTATTATTGTGTTTCAGCTTCCCAAAAGATTCATGATAAAGTCAGGAGGTAGAGGGTAGATATTATTCCCAGATGGTAATAAGGTAGAGGTTACTAACAATTTTCAGAACCTACTGTTTTACTTTTCTCTTATACTTTATTTACTTATTTATTGATAAACCTACACTGACATATCATAATTTCCCAAAGTCCGTAGTTTAGCATAGGGTTCTCACTCTTGGTGATATACATACATTCCATGGGTTTTGGCAAATATATAATGATATTATCCATTGTTATGTTACCATGCAGAGTATTTTCACTATCAAAAAATCCTTTCCTTTGGCAACCACTGGCCTTTTTACCACCTTTATAGTTTTGTCTTTTCCAGAATTTCAGATAGTGGGAATCATACAGTATATAACCTTTTCAGATTGCCTTCTTTCACTTAATAATACACATTTAAGGTTTCTCCATGTCTTTTCATGGCTTGATAGCTCATTTCTTTTCTGTATGAATATTATTCCATTATCTGGATGGACCACAGTTTATCAGTTCACCTTCTGAAGGACATCTTGGCTGCATCCAAATTTGGGAATTATGAATAAAGCTACTGTAAACATCCCTATGTGGGGTTTTGTGTGAACAAAAAGTTTTCAGATCCTTTAGATAAATACCAAGGAGTATGATTTCTGAATTGAGAACCCACTCTACTTCAAGCCTTTTCCATGTTGCCAAGTGATTTATTCATGTTAGCAACTCTGATTGGTAGATACTTTTATGCCTTTGCACAGATGAGGACACTAAAGTCCTCAGATTCTTCCCAAATCACTTAGCTGAAGTGGTAGAGTCTAGATTTGAACGTGGATGAAGCTACTGAGTGTTCTGTGCTGGTGCTAATACACTGTGCTGCTGCCCAGGATCTCAGGATGAGCACGTTTCGGTGCTGAAATCAGAAATCCAAGTTTAAAATATTTCTCACACATTAAAACACAATGAAAAAGTTATTAACAAGCAGAAACTAACTTCAAAGCTGAATCATGCCTGCAAACTCACAAGGGGATTAAAGAAAGGAAATTAAGTTAACTTGTTTTTTTAAAGACTAATAAATGTCGATGGCTATCTTAATATTATTTGTCTTTGGAAGACTAGTCCAGTTGTTTCCTTAGATATGAATTTCAAGTTGTAACATCTTCCCCTGTCACCTAATTTTCATGCTGTCTGAAAACTTCATACCATTGTTCAGGGCTGTCATTTCCACTCATAAAATGGTTTCATATGCAAGATTTAATCTTTTTATTTCTGGATTATTGTCCTTCAGTAATAATTTGTTTCTATACCCAATTTGGACCTTCTGTGTTCTTTCCCAAATAGATACTTAAGATAGATTTTTTAAAAAGATTTAATAAAAAGCTTCTGTTAATCTTAATGTAAGAAATCTGTGTTATATCATCAATGGCTTCCAGAATGAAAGTTTGCATGGCACACTCCAGGATGGAGTAGCCTGTCAAGAAAGAAATTCTTTGGAATTGAAAGTGTATCTGACTCCAGAAAGAGGTCATTTGAGTCTCTTCTCTCTATGACTTCTCTCTGAACTTTGGTTTACAGGAAAGCAAACTTCTGCCAGGCTCCAGTTGTGATGGTGCTCTGTATATTTAAATGCTCCATAAACTCCTATAACAGGTCTTTCCAGCCTGGCAGCTGTATGTAGGTTTTCGTGCAAAAAGAATGCTTCATGATTTAAATCCAGGTTTCTCAGCCTGAGAACTAGAGCCCTTTTGGGCTGGATGATTCTTTGCTGTGGGGGCTGTCCTGTGTCTTGTAGAATATTTCTCAGCACCCTTGTTCGCTATCCACTAGATGCCAAGAGTACACCTCCCCTCTCATTTGTGACAACCAAAAATGCCTTCAAACATTCCCAAATGTCCCCTGGGGAGGTGGCTGTGGGAATCTCCATTGGGTGAGAAACACCAATCTGTTATTGTTCAGTGACTCAGTCATGTCCAACTCTGAGTGACCCCCATGGACTGCAGCACGCCAGGCTTCCCTGTCCATCACCAACTCCCAGAGTTTGCTCAAACGCATGTCCATCGAGTCAGTGATGCCATCCAACCATCTCATCCTCTGTTGTCCCCTTCTCCTCCTGCCTTCAATCTTTCCCAGCTTCATGGCCTTTTCCAATAAGTCAGCTCTTCACATCGGATGGGCCAAAGTCTTGGAGCTTCAGTTTCAGCATCAGTCCTTCCAGTGAATATTCAGGGTTGATTTCCTTTAAGATTGACTGGCTTGACCTCCTTGCTGTCCAAGGGACTCTCAAGAGTCTTCTCCAGCACCACAGTTCAAAGGCATAAATGACAAGAAAGGGGTCATTAAGACTGGGAAAGTCCATGAGAGTGGGGAGAGAAATGAGCATGGTGCGAGTGGGGAATAACAAGAAAACCAGAGAAAATCAGGGGATGAATAGGATACAGTGAGAATGTGGCTACTCTGTTACAAAGATCAGTGAAGCATACTGTAATTTTAGTATGAATTATGTAATATATAGAAATGTGTGTGTGTGTGTTTCAAGACCCTCAAAGAGCTTATAGTTACCTTGGAAAAGCTTACTGTACTTTGGACATCCTTCAAACAGAAGAATCTGTATCTTCCACCTACACCCATACCAGCGCTTGCTCAGGAAGTTCTGACTACCAATAAGCCAGTAAAATACAAAATTAAACTCTTTCTAATCTTCATTACTCAGAAAACTATAAGTCTTAATCTGAATTTTTTTAAAACTCTTGCTTAGAATAGAAATTTCCTTTAAAATATCAATTTTTATAACTACTGTCTTTGTACTAATCTTTGTCCTAATAGCATACTAAATCTACAGAGTCCATTCTTTATAGAAAAAATTGCAAGATAAACAATCAAATTCATTTATCTGATGTCATAACACCATGCATGTGTGCTAAGTCACTTCAGTCATGCCCAACTCTGTACAACCCTATGGACTGTAGCCTGCCACACTCCTCTGTCTGTGGGATTCTCCAGGCAAGAATACTGGAGTGGGCTGCCATGCCCTCTTCCAGAGGATCTTTCCAATCCACGGATCAAACCCATGTCTCCCACATTGGCAGGCAGGTTCTTTACCACTAATGCCACCTGGGAAGCCCAGCATAACACCAGTGGTTTTTAATCCTGACTCCATATGAAAGTCATCAAAGAATTCTTAACACTGATGCCTTTGACCTAACCTCAAGAGATTCTGGCCATCCAATATAGCAAGGGGGCCTGAACTGATAGCTGATACTTTTTTAAAGATCCCCAAGTGATGATACAGTGAGAATCACTGATATAGGCCAGGTCCTTATGACTTTTACCTAGTACCTGGAATGTTCAGATTGACTAATTATAGAGACAATTAAAAAAAAAAAAAAAACAACAGTATGAGACAATGCATGAGCAGTTATCCACCTGTACTTTAGGTGTGACAGATAATGGACATTCTGGCAAGAAAAAAATTAATAGAAAAAATGGAAAAAGTTGGATTAGATTGTTATTGATTTTATGCTGATTAAACGAGAAAGGTTGCCTTGCCGGAGGTGGTGAATAAATGTGTGGTCTGGGCCTTTTGTCCTACTGAGTTCTTGGAATGTTATACTGTGCTTCTCAGCTATCACTCAGAGCATGTAAACAGTCTTCTGTTATAAATCTCCTATAAATATAAAACAAGATTCTTTTATAAATCTCCTCAAAGAGGTGGGATCATGGCAGACACCAAAACGAATGAGCTGGACAACAGAGAACAGTTTGGCAATAGCTCCTGAGTCCTGGGCCTGGAAGACCTTTGCAGGGAAATAAAGAGGGTGGATTTCACCTTAAACTAGGAGCAAACATATGCAAGATGTCCCCAGGAGTCTGTGAAGGCAGCTTCAGAAAGAGAAACAAGAAAGTCTATTATCATCTTTTAGTAACGTAGCTGAAAGCCTTGTAGTAAGTAGTTAGATAAATTGGACTTTCAGTCAGCTCACATTAAGGCCCTTCCAGAATGGCATTTGATTTATTTGATAGTGTGTCTGGCCTCCCATAGAAATGTCAGAGATAGGACAGAGTGATTAGATTAACACAGAGGGCATTTACTTGGTGTCATATCATATGGTCCCAATATTAGCTCTTTATCTAAACAAGATGGCCAGATGTTAAATACCAGGGACTAAATGCTGCTGCTGCTAAGTCACTTCAGTCATGTCTGATTCTGTGCGACCCCATAGACGGCAGCCCACCAGGCTCCCCTGTCCCTGGGATTCTCCAGGCAAGAACACTGGAGTGGGTTGCCATTTCCTTCTCCAATGCATGAAAGTGAAAAGTGAAAGTGAAGTCACTCAGTTGTGTCTGACCCTCAGCAACGTCATGGACTGCAGCCTTCCAGGCTCTTCTGTTCATGGGATTTTCCAGGCAAGAGGACTGGAGTGGGTTGCCATTGCCAAGTAATCTTAATTACTTATTAACTGAAGAACGTAATAGAATTGAGGAAAAGCTTTCTTCTAGTATATTTAACCAGAGATTAAAAGTATGAGAATCAAAGAAGTTCTACTCAAATAAACTAATATTTTGTAGACATAAGTGGTAGTACATTAACCTACTTCAAAATTTGATACTATCTCAAGGTCAGAAGATTTCCTTAAAGTCAAGAATAAAGGAATTCACACGTTGTACTGTTTTCCCATGAAAAACAAATATTCTATTTAATTCCTGCATGGAGGGATGAATAAGCATACTACACATCTAAGCAATGGTGGACCCAAAGTGCGCTGGGTCAAGACCCCTGTTCTGTATTTGATATTGAGGAAGATTTGGACAATGATGAAGAAGGAGGAAAAGAGACGGCTCTGAAGAGGGTTCCTTGGCACTTTCAAAAGTGACTTTAGTGTAACCACAGGGCCCCGCATCCTAGAACCTTGAGGCAATCAACCATGATAGCAGGTAGAGGAAAATCACACATCTTCCTTTTTCCCTAGAGAATCCAGAATATTAATTTAGCAAACAGTTTCAACTATTCAACTTATCAAGAACAGCTGCCAAAAAAACAAGAGATTATCTTACTTAATACATTTCTTCTTTCCTACTTCTTTCTTTTAAAGCGACCAGTGAGAATATTCACAGGTAGACTGAAGGAGATGGAGGAGGGAGAGAGTGATGACAATGCCCCTGACTGATCATCTTATACATAATTGAAAATTAATTAAGTGTATCATATTGAAACATAAAAATATTCAGTTAGGAGCCAGGAGACTTAGATTCTAATTGGGTTCTTTTAGTCAATAGCAGCAGTTAAAACAATATTTACAATTACAAATGATTGAGCTTGTATTATGTCAGGCTCTGTACTATGCACTGTACATAAATTGGTATTTCAGTACATGAATGACACTCATTTGAAGTCAATATTTTACATCCATTCAACAGTTATGGAGAGTAAGGCTTAAACTTGCTTGAGGTTTCACAATAGAAAACAGGACCTCAATTTTCTTGTCTGAGAAGAGAGAGGATTTGGTGGGAGGGTCGTTTTTTCATTTAAAGACATGCTTACTTATCATCTACTTATGTCAAGTATTCTGCGGAGTTCCATAGCTGTGATTGAACCAGCTAGCCATGGCCCTGTCTGCAGAGCGCCCTCTACTGGCCTGAAACATCTTCAGGGACCTCCCAACTCTGTAATCAGCGTTTCTGTTCTGGATTTCTATCTAGTGGTTGAAGGGCATGTGTATCGACTCAGGCTGATCTTTTCTCACATGTCCACGTGTGTCTGCAGGTGGTGGGCAGGGGAGTGGGAAGCATGTTCTGCAACATGTGGGCCCCATGGAGAGAAGAAGCGAACGGTGCTGTGCATCCAGACCATGGGCTCGGATGAGCAGGCTCTCCCCACTCAAGACTGCCAGCATCTACTGAAGCCCAAGACCCTCGTGTCCTGCAACAGAGACATCCTATGTCCATCAGACTGGACGGTGGGCAACTGGAGTGAGGTGAGCCGAGGGGTTAAAAGGGACACCGGGGTTATTCGTGCTTCATCAGCCCTCTCACCCATCCTCCTCATTAACCAATCCAAAGTGACAGGGGATGAGGTGCACAGTGGCCTGTTTTCTGCATTTCCCACCTCCCAGTATCCTATCTCGCTTGTTTTCCATTCTTACAAGATCTTTCTCTCATCTGGTCAGATACCTACCTGCCTGGAATGACCTGGATCTTACATACTCAGGCTCACGACAGCTAATTGAAAAATCTTCAGGATTTTTTGCTGGTCCGTTGTTAAACCATTGGGAACAAATCAAGGCTCTCCCACCTACCCCAAAAGCTGGCTTGCCAAACATTTACCGGAACTTATGTTTCAGACTAAAACTAAAGGAGAGTCACTCTAACTGGAATGATAGACAATGTGCTTGCTACTTGGAGAAGCCTCTTAAACCATCCATCTGTTCAGACCTGATGAAGGTTTGGGATGTGTACTATTAGTCACATAAATTCAAATAGTGTTGCATTTCCCCACAATTAATCTGATCTGATTCGCAAAGTATGACTAGAAATCCATAGGCTAGGAGATCATGAAATACTTCCAGGCTTTAATTTTCTTTGGGTCACCAGGGGACCTAAACTGTCAGGACTTTTGCTACCAGAGTCTGTAGTAGAAGTAGACCTCTGCTTTCTCCAAGGGTGCTGGCGTCTCCAGGGGCTTTGCTCTGCTTCCCTGTGTGTATTTCAGTCAGTGACCTAAGGAATGACTAGAAAATAAATGACTTTGTAAAACCAACAGGCCAGAATATATTGATGGTTGTTGACTTCTTATGAGCTTCCTTGGAAAGCCACATGGTTGCCATGATAATGCTACTATTGACCACAGTATCTTAGAATTCATCTTAGACTCACTGTCAGAGAAATGGAAAATATTTGATTCAGGAGAAAGCCACAGGAAGTGGATTAGAATTAAGTCTGGTGGATAAAGGGGTAATCTGATCCATTTGGATAAGACCTTTATGTTTAAAGTGATTCTTGATTATAAGTAATGCTATTGCTTTTCATAGCTTATAAAGTACTATCTAAAGAAGAATTCAGCTGTGCAGCAAAGTGAATTAGGTATATGTCTACATATATTCACTCTTTTTTAGATTGCCTTCTCATTTAGGTCCCCACAGAATACTGAGTAGAGTTCCCTGTGTTATACAGTAGGTCCTCATTAGTTATCTATTTTATGCATGGCAGTGTACATGTCAATCCCAGTCTCCTAATTCATCCCACCCCACTTCCCCCTTGGTAATCATAAGTTTGTTTTCTACATCTGTGACTCTGTTTCTGCTTTGCAAATAAATTCATCTGTATCATTTTTGTAGATCCACATACAAGTGATACCACATGATATCTGTTTCCCTCTTTCTGATTTACTTCACTCTGCAGGACAGTCTCCAGATCAATCCACAGCTCTGCAGATGGCATTATTTCATTCCTTTTTTATGGCTGAGTAATATTCCATTGTATATATGTGCCATCTCTTCTTTATCCATTCCTCTGTTGATGGACATCTAGGTTGCTTCCATGTCCCAGCTAGTGTAACTAGCGCTGCAGTGAAAGTCGGGGCGCATGCACCCTCTTGAATTCTGGTTTTCTCTGGATATATGCCTAAGAATGGAATTGCTGGGTTGTATGGTAGTTCTATTTTTATTTTTTTAAGGAAGTTCTATACTGTTCTCCATAGTAGCTGTTTATTTTGTTATTTTTTATTATTTGTTTAAAACTGGTGTTTATTCACCAATTTACATTCCCACTAACACTGTAAAAAGGGTTCCCTTTTCTCTACACCTTCTCCAGCATTTATTCTTTATAGGTTTTTTGATGGTGGCCATTCTAACCTGTGTGAGGTAATACCTCATTGAGGTTTTGATTCATATTTCTCTAATAATTAGTGATGTTGAACATCTTTTCATGTGTTTTTTTGGCTATCTGTATGTCTTCTTTGGATAAACATTTATTTAGGTTTTTAGATTGGGTTTGTTTGTTTCTTTTTTTTTTTATATTGAGATGCATGAGTTGTTTGTATATTTTGGAAATTAATCCCTTGTCAGTTGCTTCATTTGCAAATATTTTCTCCCATTCTGAAGATTGCCTTTTTATTTTGTTTATGGTTTCTTTTGCTATGCAAAAGTTTTTAAGTTTAATTAGATCCCATTTGTTTATTTTTATTTTCATTACTCTAGGAGGTGGATCAAAAAAGATCTTGCTGTGATTTATGTCAGAAAGTATTCCGCCTATATTTTTCTCTGAGAGTTTTATAGTATCTGGCCTTACTTTTTGTCTTTAATCCATTTTGAATTTATTTTTGTATATGGTATTAGGAAGTGTTCTGATTTCATTATTTCACAGGTAGCTGTCTAGTTTTCCCAGCCCTACTTATTGAAGAGACTATCTTTCTCCATCGTATATTCTTGCCTCCTTTGTCATAGATTAAGTGACCACAGGTGCATAGGTTTATCTCTGGACATTCTGTTTGGTTCCATTGATCTATATTTGTGGTTTTGTGCCAGTACCATACTGTTTTGATGACTGTAGCTTTGTAGTATAGTCTGAAGTCATGGACCTGAGTTGGGAGAATGCTATGATGTACCACCCATACACATTTTCAGAAGTAAAGGGCTTATATTCAGCTGTTGGGACAACTCTGAAGGGCTATCCCAGGACCAGAGCTTCTCTTGAGACTGGCTAAACCTGTTGTCAGGCCTGCATCATGGCACCATCTATCCTAGGCTGTATCCTGTTTCCTTTCCCTCTTTCTGACAGGAGTTGGTTTCCAGAGTCTTCCTAATAAAAGCCATGCTAGCTAAATACCTCAGAGTCTGTCTCCTTGAAAACTTACCCTGCAACACTGAGTTAGACTCAAGGATCTTCTAGCAGTCTCAAGCAACTTAGTTTTTAGGAGACTGTATCTAATATGACTTCTGCAGGGCAGCCATGATTCCTGATTCCCATAAGATGTGCCTCTTCTAAAATCTTTCCTCAGCCCCACTGCTCTTAGAGACCAGGTTCTGGGCAGCAAAACTAATTCCAGACTCTACCTACTGGTAGAGATGAGGCCCAGAGGATATTGCCTGACTTGGGTAGGATTAACCCAGGAACTGTTCAGGCTAATTGAGAATGAATTCTCTTCATGGATGTTTGAACTGGGAATACGAAGATTTAAGATGAAATTCACTTTTTTGATCCAAAGCAGTGTTTCTCATTTTTTTTTTTCCCCAATGGACTTCCCTGGTGGCTCAGACAGTAAAGAATCTGTCTGCAGATTCTTGCCTGCAATGCAGAAGACCTGGGTTCAATCCCTGGGTCAGAAAGATCCCCTGGAGAAGGAAATGGCTCCTTAAGTGCCTTTTTAGAGGCTCTTTCCCAATTGTCTTCCTCCATCATGACTTTATTTTCAAGGAGGGAAGTGGTTTGTGTGTGTGTGTTGAGATATAATTCACATACCATAAAATTCACCCATTGAAAGTGTACAAACAAATGACCTTTAGTATATTTGCAGAGTAATACAGTCACTACCACAGTAATTTAAGAATGTTTTCATCAACTCCTAAATAAACCCTGCATGCATTAATCATCATCCCAGGTCCCTACCTTCATTCCCCAGCCCTAGACAATCATTAATCCACTTTGTATTTCCAGAGATCTGCCTTTCTGAACGTTTCATATGAAAGAATTATATAATACATAATCATAGGGCAGATATACTATGTATTTATTTATGTACTATGTATATATCTGTGCTTTATACATAAAGAGGGTGAGGTTTTTTAACTCACTCCACCCCAGAACCAGTCTTCATTGCCCCCACTGAGAATGAATGATCCTGTGACACTTAGTTTCTATGCAGAATTTTCCTGACCAGCTGCAGATATCAAAACTGTTCATTTGACAATATATGATTATTAAAAAAAAAATTCAAAATTTTGTATAAGCAAAGGTACCATCTCTGAAGATAACTATTGGAAAGCAGAAAACTCTCATTTGAATACAACCATTTTGATAACTGTATTTCTAAAACTATTAGCTCAAAGTCACAATAGGTTTATTTCGCTTCTGCATGCGTGCATAAAAAGTCACTTCAGTCATGTCCAACTCTGAGACACTATGGACTGTAACCTGCCACCCTTATTTAACTTCTAATTCTGTACATAGTACTCTCAGGAGCAGCTGGGTGGAAATTAAAAAAGGATATAGTTCCTTTATTGTAATAACTGCTAATCAAATGGGAGAGCAAGGACCCCCAAAAAAGAAAGACAAAGGTGTATATGCAAAGAAAACATCTACAACCTAATCCAGACCTGTTGCTGGTATTGCACTGATTCATGTGAACACATAAATAACAGGCCAGGGTATTTCCCTGCTGTTCCTGGGAATCTATAATCACAGCCTGTGGCTGGCCTGACCTATTAGTCCACTGCCAACCTCGATTGCTGTAAATTGCAGTGTTGTCAAAATAAGGCCGAATGGAGTACTGTGACTGGTCCATTAAAACTGTTTACCAAAAGTGTGTTGGCTGCATCCAAAGCAGTTAATAATTCTTGTCATGTAGAATTTACTAATTGCCAGAATCTTCATGCCTTTTCAAGGGACCACAATTACATATTTGGCTGAGGAGTCCTTTTCATTGTGTTTCTGTTTCTGGGGAGCAAAACGATGTGCCTCACTGGACAACAAAGGACTGAAATGTTGGCACCAAGTGACAAGTGCTGGAGTCTGTTGTCCTGAATAGAGGCCACTGCATAGTATAGTGAGGCAGACATGGAATGCAGTGTCCAGGTGCACTGAGAGGCTGAGCTGCTGCCTTCATTTAGAGGTGTTGTCAGGAGAGGTGCTTTTAGTTAAATCAGCATCAGAATATTCATTGAGTGGTATCTTCCTTTTTTCCCCCTCTGCTGTCTTGCTAATGTCTGTACACATTAGCCCTCTAATGAGCTTTGCTGAAGCATGAATGTCTTTGACATTCTGTACTGGGAAATGTTTTAAGAGACAATACAGTGTTTACAAAAGAAAGTGAAAGTGAAGTCACTCAGTCGTATCCGACTCTTTGTGACCCCATGGACTGTAGCCTATCAGGCTCCTCCATCCATGGGATTCTCCAGGCAGGAATACTGGAGTGGGTTGCCATTTCCTTCTCCAGGAGATCTTCCCAACCCAGGGATTGAACCTGGGTCTCCCACATTGTAGGCAGACATTTAACCATCTGAGCCACCAGGGAAGTCCTTAAAAAAGAAGTCAGCCAATAAACTTAGAAGTGATAAAATCAAGAAAGGAGTAATTTTTCCTACAATTGCACCCAACTGATTAAGAAAAATATGTACTTACTTTTCAAATAAGGGGCCACAAAATAGGAAAAGAAAAAAGATGATATAGTGACTCCTGCTACACGTAGTATTTATGGTCTGGATTTTGTCCTGAGATCAACTATGATGCTTTTATAAGCCTGTAGAATGATCCTCCCTGGGATGACCAAGGTAAGGAGAAGAGGCAAATCCATGAGATGCCCTTCCTGTGAAGAGACCACTGAGAGGAGGGTGGGCTTATCTGTGCCAGGCTGGACCACTCCTCCCTGACCCAGGAGATGTCAGAAGAAGGAGGTCTCTCCCTTCCCAGGGAGAGTCAGTGGCTGCCCCCAAAGACAGCTTTCCTACTCCCTGTGACCAGCTCCTTCCCCTCTAAGTTCATGTTATAGACACCAGACTCCCACCCCCAATCTCAGGAATCAAGAATCTTATTCTGGTTTCGCCCAGCCTACTTGCTGGGCTTGGAGGGTCCAAAAGGGGGGCTCTATTGTAAACAAAGATAAGTATCAAAGTTTCTGTGGCTCCCACTAGATACCCTACTTTAGTGACATGCCTTTTCAGAGGTGGCCAGTCTAGTGGTGAAGAGCCTGCACCTCCCTCTACCAGGTCCAAATCCTGGCTTTGCCACTTAACAGATGTGTGAATTTAATCCCTCTGTGGTTACTTGTATTTTCCTGTGACTTGTTTCCTCTATCTCTAAAATGAGGATAACAGCAGTGCTTAGACTCTAGGGAAGCTGTGAGGATGAAATGAGCTAATATTCCTAAAATTCTCATAAGAAGAATACCTGGCACATAATAAGCTCTATATCATTTTTTAGTAAATGATCTATAATCATTTTTTAGTAAAGTGAATAAATAGATGGAAATAGTAAGAATATCATCCATCTTTTGTTGGCTGTTTTCCACTCTGTTTAAATATCTCATTTCATTCTTGAACTCTATGAGTTTGATTTTATTTCATTAATTCCCATATTTCTCCCAGCAGTTAGACTAATAGATTTCCTGGGATAGTAATTTTCCTAGGTTTTCCAGCCTTGGCAAGCTCTAACTGAGCTAGTGTTAAGCTTCTCTCAACCTTTGCTCATTTAGAAAGACAGGATTATCATAAAGTTTGATGATAATCCATGTGAGCCCTTCACATAGTGCCTCAGTCAGTTCAGTTCAGTTCAGTCACTCAGTCGTGTCCGACTCTTTGCGACCCCATGAATCGCAGCACGCCAGGCCTCCCTGTCCATCACCAACTCCTGGAGTTCACTCAGACTCATGTCCATCGAGTCAGTGATGCCATCCAGCCATCTCATCCTCTGTCATCCGCTTCTCCTCCTGCCCCCAATCCCTCCCAGCATCAGAGTCTTTTCCAATGAGTCAACTCTTCACATGAGGTGGCCAAAGTACTGGAGTTTCAGCTTTAGCATCATTCCTTCCAAAGAAATCCCAGGGCTGATCTCCTTCAGAATGGACTGGTTGGATCTCCTTGCAGTCCAAGGGACTTTTAAGAGTCTTCTCCAACACCACAGTTCAAAAGCATCGATTCTTCGGCGCTCAGCTTTCTTCATGCCTGGCAAATAGTAAAGTGAAAGTGAAAGTCACTCAGGCATGTCTGACTCTTTGCCACCCCGTGGACTATACAGTCTATGGAATTCTCCAGGCCAGAATATTGGACTAGTTAGCCTTTCCCTTCTCCAAGGGATTGTCCCAACCCAGGGATCGAAC